>NC_141192.1:38320000-39605000 GCF_055505025.1 Bos grunniens | reverse complement strand
TTCACTTTTCACTTGCATGCATTGGAGAAGGAAATGGCAACCCACTCCAGTGTTCTTGCCTGGAGAATCCCAGGGACGGGGGAGCCTGGTGGGCTGCCGTCTATGGGGTTGCACAGAGTCGGACACGACTGAAGTGACTTAGCATACCGCTTGGAAGGAAAGTTATGACCAACCTAGATAGCACATGCAAAAGCAGAGACATTACCCTGCCAACAAAGGTTCGTCTAGTTAAGGCTATGGTTTTTCCAGTGGTCATGTATGGATGTGAAAGTTGCACTGTGAAGAAAGCTGAGTGCCAAAGAATTGATGCTTTTGAATTGTGGTGTTGAAGAAGACTCTTGAGAGTCCCTTGGGCTGCAAGGAGATCCAACCAGTGCATTCTAAAGGAGATCAGTCTTGGGTGTTCCCTGGAAGACCTGATGCTAAAGCTGAAACTCCAATACTTTGGCCACCTCATGCGAAGAATTGACTCACTGGAAAAGACTCTGATGCTGGGAGGGATTGGGGGCAGGAGGAGAAAGGGACAGCAGAGGATGAGATGGCTAGATGGCATCACCGACTCGATGGACATGAGTTTGGGTGAACTTTGGGAGTTGGTTATGGACAGGGAGGCCTGGCGTGCTGCAATTCATGGGATCGCAAAGAGTCAGACACGACTGAGCGACTGGACTGAACTGAACACGGGCAAAGGCTTTTGCTTAGTCAATAAAGCAGAAATATATGTTTTTCTGGAAATTTCTTGCTTTTTCAATGATACAACAGATATTGCTAATTTGTTCTCTGGTTCCTCTGGCTTTTCTAAATCCAGCTTGAACATCTGGAAGTTCACAGTTCACATACTGCTGAAGACTGGCTTGGAGAATTTTGAGCATTACTTTGCTAGTGTTTCAGTGCAATTGTGTGGTAGTTTGAGCATTCTTTGTCATTGCCTTTCTTTGGGATTGAAATGAAAACTGCCCTTTTCCAGTCCTGTGGCCACTGCTGAGTTTTCCAATTTGCTGGCATATTGAGTGCAACACTTTCTTTTACAGCATCATCTTTTAGGATTTGAAATAGCTCAACTGGAATTCCATCACCTCTACTAGCTGGTTTATAGTGATGCTTCCTAAGACCCACTTGACTTCGAATTCCAGGATGTCTGGCTCTAGGTGAGTGATCACACCATTATGATTATCAGGGTCATGAAGATCTTCTTTGTAGAGTTCTTCTGTGTATTCTTGCCACCTCTTCTTAATATCCTCTGCTTCTGTTACACTTTTAATGATAGGGAAGAGGATATGGAATAAGGATATGGAATAGATAACAATAACATTCTAGAACTGAAATGTCTTTCACATGAAAAAGAAAGGAAGAATTCCCTTGTAGACTACACAACATGCAATCGTAGCTTCAAGAATTCAACTGGCAAAATTGACAATGCTAAGAACAGAATGACTCAAGAGAAAAAGTACAGTTATCAGTGGTCTCCTAAAACATACCTCGAAGAATGTATTCCTGGAGGATTTAGAAAAAAATCTTTGGTTCTTTTTCACTTTCAAAAGAACAAAACTACTGTCATTGTGTAATATGAAGCACGACAAAATTGTTAGACAAGAAAAAAGTTTAAATCAGTTTCAGTTCAAGGATACTGTGAGTAAGTGCTTTCTGTGCTGAATTCTAAAGGGAATAATAATGAAGCTTTGGCCTTCATACAAGCCCTTGGTGTTCTAAAGAGCTTGCACTCAGTTCTAAAATCTATCAAGTAATTGATTTGAAATGTTAATGTTTTCTAGGTGCAAAAATGATATTGTGGTTAGGTTCTCTTTTATAAAAAAAAAATCTTATCTATTAGAGATATACATTGAAATGTTGAAAGATGAACTAATATAACATCTGGGATTTGATTGCAAATAATCTGAAGGAGACTGCAGACAGAGTTGTTAGGGAACAGATAAATAAGATTGACCATAAAAAGCAGGGGGGAAGACTTTCCTGGTGATCCAATAGTTAAAACTTCATCTTCCAATGTAAAGGCTGCAGGTTCAATCTCCAGACAGGGAACTAAGATTCCACATGTCTTGTGGCCAAAAAAAAAAAACACCAAAAAATGGAAATAGTATTTTAATATATTCAATAAAGACTTAAACAATGATCCATATCAAAATAAACCTTTAAAAGATAAAAAATAAAATTGGCCATGAATTGATAATTGTCAAAGCTAAGTGATATGCACTTTGAGGTTCATTATATTACCTACTTTTGCTTATATTTGAAATTTTCCATAATAAAAATGTATTTTTAAGTATTTTCTTGGAGGCCCATAATTAGCAACAACTACCTCATAAAGCCCTTATGGAAAGTCAAGCATTGTTCTAAGCACATTACCTATTTAATACTTAGAGGGATCCCAGTGAGGTAAATGCTGTTATTAAGCCTTTTCATATTTGAGGAATTGGAGGCACAGAAAGCTAAATGATTTGCCCAAGGCAGCATAGTTATTAAACAGAAGAGCAAAGATTGGAATATCAGCCATCCAGCTCCAGAGTCTTAATGTTTTAGCTACTTGGTAACAAAATGCATCTCATTTGGACCCATGATGGAAAGGCAGAGAGCTGGTTGTAGACACTATGGTTCCCTAGGCAACTCCATTCCTGAACCATTCCCCCTGAGGTCTTCCATGCCTAGAATCCCTCCTTGTGATAAAGTACTTGCAGTTTAATAAAACATTTAAACACTCATTTCCAAGGATTTTGTGTTTTTATGGTTTTTCTGTGTATTTACTTTACTATGAATTTTTTTGTTCAATAAATCTTCCATGGCCTTGAGTTGGTATTTGGGTTGGTATATTCTGCATTCTGTTTTTATCCAGCTTCACCATCTATCTTTCTCATCTTCTTGAATTCCAATTAAAAATTTTTTTTGCCTTTTTGGTTATCATTCTTTGCCTTTGTCTTTTTAAAGTTTATTTGTAAATTTTAAATTTCTTTTAAAATTTTATTTCAGGCACTCTCCATCCCCCTTCTGATGTCTATGTCAGAAGCTTCCTCCGTCCTTTTTCACTGTAATAAAACTCTGCTACACAAAAGCTCTTGAGTGATCAAGCCTGGTCCCTGGTCCCCAAGCTAAATCTTCTTTGGAGATCACGAATCTGATATCATTCACCACAAGCTATTATCTCGGGGGCTCATCCAGGATCTTCAGGACAAGGTAAGAACATTCAGAGCTATAGCCTCTTTGTTTACTCAGTATACACGTGTTCTGCTTTACTTTACTAACTCGTGGTGTGCTTGTGTGAATGAATGGCATGCCCTGTGTGAAGCAAGTGATGAGCCCTGCTCTGTGGTTTCACAGTGCCTCATGATGACTGAAGGCAGCCCCCAAAATGGGAGCCTTGTTGGGGGTTTATACCGACCAGTCAACTCCAAAAGACATCCAAGATCCCTGCAAGGGAAGCGACCAGAAATGGGCAAAGTGTGTGAACCAAACTTTCCCTTCTCGGTCAGCTTTTCCAGGTCTCTTTGACCATTTTATAATTGCCTGGGAAATTAGAACCACTAACCTAATCTGTTGGATCATAGACTTTCAAGGGACTTGTGATCTATGCTGTTATTTTGTACTTTTAGTTAAACCCCATGTATGGAAGTGCTTAGCCTCGCTAGACTAGGCAAGCCTTGCTAGAAAGTTACTAAGAGCATGTTTGGGAGCGAGGCAGAGATCTAGCTCCAGGAACGTCTCTCAGGCTAGAGGTCAGTCTCTTGGCTGCCTGCCTCAGGGGCCAGAGACCTGAAAGTGAGTCTTTCTCATGACTGTGTCTCCTACCTATGTGGATAGAAGCACTGCTGGTGACCATGAGGTTTTCGAGGACACAGTTCGGGAATTGCAGGATCTGGTCAGATTGGAAGTGCAATGGGCTTCTTTGGTAGCACTAGCTCTTAGCAGACCAGAGAAGGCTCTCTGATGGTTTCTGTCTCAACTCCTTAGATATTTCTTTTGTGGAAGCTGTGGAAATGAACTGAAAGGATTGGCCCTAGTACCTTGGGGACAAAAATCACTTTTTCCTTGCTGGCCAACCCTCCACTACCTCTTTTGCTATCACATATACTGGTGTGGTCACACTCAGAAGAGACATCTTGGGTGTTTTGTTTGTCTCTTTATAATTCAATGCTTCTATTGCAGTAGCAGCAGCATTGCGGTCAGGACTGTATGTGGGAATGTGCTCAGGCACATGGAACATGGATGCTTCCCCTAGTTGTCCTAGCTTGGGAAACATTCCAGGAAAGCTACTCTGTTCGACCCTGGGTGGCATCAGAGGAGAGGCGAAAATCAGACAAAGGTCTTAATGGTGAGGAACTGGACATCGGTCTGGGATGCCATCAGGTCTACCCCTGGGGCATCTCCACCACACCTCGGTGGTAGAACCAGGAGGGACAAGTAAGGCACCTGTGTTGGTAAGGGACAGACCAAGTTCAACTAGGGAAGGAAATCTTTGGTGGAAAGTCTGTCTACACCCCCATCTAGAGCAGGGAGGGACGCCTCTGGTAGAAAGAATCCACGGCTTTGGATGCTGCTTTTTTCTCTCTTACAGATGGGAGCTAGCAGTTCCAGAACCAGTCCTTTAAAATGTTTTTTTTTTTTTTTTAAATGCTGGGACAAGTTTGATCCCCAGAGTTTAAAAAGACACGCCTGATCTTCTTCTGTGATACTGAATGGCCACAGAATCCTTTGGAAGATGGGGAACGCAGATCTGTTGAAGGATCTCAATTATTACTGTTTTACAACTAGACCGGTTTTGTAGGAAATAAGAGAAATGGGTAGAAGTGCCATATGTGTTGCTCTTTATCTCTCTGTGAGACAAGCGAGACTTGTGTCCTAAGGGTGCAGATTTGGGTGTGAAACCTACAGCTCCGTCCTGTCCTCTTACTTTGCCCCTGTAACTGGGGCTCCCAGCTGAACAGCTGAGAATCAGGGCACCCTTCCAGGAGGGGTTGTCTCAGTCTTGGTAGAAATTCAAACAGTCCCAATTGTGGTCAAGACTATTTAGAGGATCCAAAAAGTACACAGAAGACTTTATAGGACTCACTTTACCTTATGAGCTTACTGGGTCAAATGTAATGTATGTCTTGGGACAGACACTGACTCCTGACTTGAAAACTTGAGTGTGGGGGGAAGCTACAACTTTTGGAGATGAATGGCTTGAACGTGAGACAAGGAGAAAGAGGGAACACAAAATAGCCCTCCTTCCTACTGGGAGCAAAACAGTTCCCGTAACAGAGCCACTTTGCCGTATGTATTCTTGTAGGACTCAAGTGAGCACGTGCTAAGACTATATGCTAAGTTGGCTGACATAGAACAGGGAGAAAAGGAAACTCCTGGTAAATTCCTACTATAGACTACTGAGGCTCTCCACATGTCTGCTGACATTGATCCTGAAATTACAGAGGGAGAAATTATCTTAAAAGATAGATTTCTTACTCAATCAGCTCCAGATATCTGCCATAAGTTAGGAAAACAGGTGTTTAGACTAAATCAGTCTTTAAAAAAACTGTTGCAACTGGCTCAGATGGTATATTACAGTAGAGAAAATGAGGAGGAAAAAAGAGTCAAAAGTGGCATCCGAAAGACTGAAGCCTCAACAATGGCCGTTAGATTTGCTCTGAAACAGCCTGAGGAGGAATGTGCAGAGAAACCCAGGTGAAAAGAGAGGGACTTATTATTACTGTGGAAAGGCGGGGCATCTCAAGTGGGATTGCCCTCAGGCATCTGAGCTGCCCTCGGCTCCAGGTCTGGTCTGCAAAGGACCACACTAGAGGAGAGACTGCCCTCTGATGTGTAGGCCCCAGGGGTCGGACTCTCAAGACAATCTGGACTGAAGGTGCCTGGGGGTCCCCACACACAAGCTCCCATCCTAATTACACCTGAGGAATCATGGGTATTAATAACTGTGGGGGGCCAGTCGATCGATTTTCTTTTGGACACTGGGGCAACTTTCTCTGTGCTCACTGAAGCCCCTGGCCCGCTTTCCTCCCGATCCACTACCGTAATGGGACTGTCAGGATGAGCCAAACGCTATGACTTCAGTCATCCTTTAACTGTGACTGCAACTGGGACTCTGTGCTGTTTTCTCACGAGTTTCGGATCATGCTGGAGGCTCCGTCACCCCTTCTGGGGAGGGATGTACTGAGCAAGGTCCAGGCCTCTGTTTTCATGCATATGGAGCCTGCTCTTTCTCTCCCATTAATTGAACAAAAGGTAAATCCTAAAATGTGGGCTGATGGAAAAACACTGGGTCAAGCACAAAATGTTGTTGCTGTCATTATCAAGCTCAATGATCCTCACCTGTTTTCACATCAAAAGTAGTATTCACTAAAGCCCGAGATTAATGAATGGACAAAATCTTACTGTACTGACTTCTCATGATGTAAGTGGGATCTTAAACTCTAAAGTTCAGACTGACAATGGCTCCATCTTTGAATCTGCTGTAACTCAAGGGGCGTCAAAGGCTCTAGGATAGAATATCACTTACACTGTTCCTGGAGACCCCAATCTTCAGAAAAAGTTGAAAAGGCTAATGACATTGAAAGGTTGTTGTTGAACGAAAATAGACACCGGGATTCTTGGCCCCTGGAGGAGAAGAATTCAATCCGGGGCCAGAGACGAGGCTTGATCGCTCAGAGCTTTTGTGTCATAAAATTTTATTAAAGTATAAAAGCGACAGAGAAAGCTTCTGACATAGGCATCAGAAGGGGGCAGAAAGAGTACCCCCCTGCTAGTCTTCAGCTGGATGTTATATAGTCACTAGCAGTCTGTTAATGAAAGAAAGGAATGTCTTAAAACTCAGAATGGCACCAGGCCCCTCACCCATAAGATGCATTTTGGGATAATCTTGGCACCAAATGGTTCATCCTAGGCCATAAAATGATTAACTTGAATCTTGAAGAAGGGCAGATCACCATACAAATAGTTTCATTTACATAGATTAGGGGAACAATATCTGAGTATAACATGTTGGTTTGTCAAGTAGGTTCTGAGCCAGGAGACAAAAACGACTTGAAGACAGAGTTTGAGGTAAATGCATAGTACGTTAGCATAGCTTAAGACAAACATTTCCATAAGAAAAAGGCATTGATTATCTCTAGATTTGAAAATTAACTTTCGGTGAAACCAGGTGTCATTATGGCTACACAGTATTTTAAGAGAGACCTCCTTTTTAAATTTGTATAGAGAAGGAAAAAAATATCTCTAGTTTGTTTCCTCCTGCCGCTTAAGAGAGATAAAAATGTCTGACACTTGCAGGCTATTTCCTCCGTTTGGAGACCCCTGGCCTTCCTGCCTGTTACCCTCTCAACATTATTAAAAGCCAGCCATGTAAGCTAACTCAGGAAACACAAGACGGTTGGTTTTCAGTTCTACCGATAGCTTTAATGAGGGCTCAAACTGTCCCCACTGCAAAAGAAGGGACTGTCTCTATGACAGACCATTTTCATGCACAGATATTGTCATAGATCCTGAAGCCTTAAAATTAACTATGTGATTAAGCTTTTAGCTTTTCAGTAGGCATTATCGGAAGGTTAACTCCTGGCCCAGCCTTTGAGTCAAACAAGCTGCTGTTTGAGCCAGGAACCAAGATGGGCCTAAGAATCTGTGTGGGCTTGCTTCTGCTGACTCCAGAAGTCCTGAGCCTGTCGTTTGACCCTCAAGACAACACCTTTCTGTCCTGGGCTCATTCCTATGCCGCATTCCACAATCGACATAATTTCTGGGTCTGCGGAGCACTACCCTCCTCATCAATTGAAGGCTTCCCACGGTGGATTTCTCCACTTCAAGGAAAGGACTTTTTTCAACTCTGAGATGACATCTCATGATCCTAAGATGGACTAGTATAACATATTGTACCTTAACTATGGACATAATGTCACTTTTAATTTTGATTAGGTTTTAACTTGGTTTAATGCCTATTTTAGGACTTCCCTTGTGGCTCAGATGGTAAAGCGTCTGCCTACAATGCAGGAGACCCAGGTTCGATCCCTGGGTCGGGAAGGTCCTCTGGAGAAGGAAATGGCAATCCACTCCAGTACTCTTGCCTGGAAAATCCCATGGATGGAGGAGCATGGTAGGCTACAGTCCATTTTGCCTTACATCTGTAACTGTAAAGCAGGGTTTGTTTCTAACCTTCTGAAAGCTTTTGAGTTACAAATGGTTGTCCAAGCTCCTTTGAGTGCCACACTCTCCTCCAACTGTTACTTGGGTTCCCCTGGATCAGAGACCCTCAATATGAGGGTTAGGAGAATATGTTGCCTCAACAATTTAGGGATGCTGCCCCACAACAGCAGGAAGTAGTTACGGAATGAAAATGATGCCCCTTTCCCTTGGCAACATAATTCTTCTCAAAGAAAAGGGGGGAATGAGAGAGTCAATTTCTAGGTAGGTTGATAAGAAGTCCAGGAGGAGGGGGGGAGGAGGAGGGAGAGGAGGTCTGGGGCTCTCAAGGAGAAAAAGACAAAGGTTCTTTTCTACAGTGCTTTGTTTTAGTCAATATAACAATGTATCTTGCTCGAGGACATGTTTTTCCTTAACAAGAACCTTCTGACTAATCCTGTCATCTTAAAATGTTTATTATGGAAGTGGGTCTGGTAAGAGCTTTCTATTGCTTATTCTAATCTTGTTACTTTAAGGTGTATGTTGCGGGAGTAGGTCTGGAAAAAGTATATAAGGCCTTGATAAGACTAGAAGGGGGGCACTCTCCGTCCCTCTTCTGATGTCTGTGTCAGAAGATTTCTCTGTCCCTTTTTCACTTTAATAAAACTCTGCTACACACAAAAAAAATTAAAATTTTATTTCATTATTTCCTTTTTTTCTATCTACCTTGGAGGTTATTCTTCTCCTTTATTTTTAAATTATAGGGAATGTTCTGGCCTTCCAGTGGTTAGTACTCCATGCTTCCACAGCAGGTGGCCTGGGTTTAATTCCTGATTTGGGAACTAAGGTCCCCCAAGCTATGCAGCAGCCCCCCAAATTCTATTTATAGAAATAATATTGACTTTAATTTCATTATATGAAATAGTATTTATTTTAAATTTTCTTCATTCTGACAATTTCGAAAACTATTTTTTAAACTTTTATTTATTACACTATATTCTACTTTCTTAATCATTTTATTTTTTCTGGACATCATTGGCAACTAAGTCTGCCAGTTTTCCCTGGATCTAAACCCTGATGATGACAGAAAAAACATGCATATAAAACAGACCTGAGAAATGAATGGAGAGACTAGGAGAAACCTCAGGGGATACAAAAGGGGCTGGGGGAGTGCCGTGTCCACAAAGCCCTTGCTCTCTCTCTGACACTGCGTGGGGTGGTGCATGGCCACCCTGTTGTGTCTACACCCCTGTTCATCTATACCAGCCTCACACCAGCAAGAGAGGGAGGGGTGAGACCAGTCCTATGCTTTTCTGAGCAGAAAATTGTTGCCATAGGCATGCAAGGGCTGGCTTGGGCAGAAGATGAGTCCCCCAGTTAGACCTAAATGTTCCATCTGTGCCTCTCAGACTCAGCATCACCCCACAGGAGAGCAGATCTGCCCGAGAGTCCAACCGCCCCTTTGGCAGCATGCGTCACTACTGGTCACTGAGCTCTCTGGCTTTGTCACTCGGTCATCTCTGACCCTCTAGCTGAGGCAGCCACCCCTCCACACACCCTTCAACACACACTCACACACACACATATACACATAGCCTCCTCATTTGCTTTTCTTTCTTTCTTTTTAAAATTAATTTTTATTGGAGTATAGCCACTTCACAGTGTTATGTTAGTTTCTGCTGTACAGCAAAGTGAATCAGCTGTATGTACACATACATCCCCTCTCTTCTGGATTTCCTTCCCATAGGTCACCACAGAGCACTGAGTAGAGCTCCCTGAGATATACAATAGGTTCTCATTAGTTATCTATTTTACAAATAGTATCAATAGTGTATGTGTCCGTCCCCATCTCCCAATTCCTCCCATCCTCCTTTCCCCTTTGGTGTCCATATGTTCGTTCTCTATATCTGTGTTTCTACTTCTGCTTTGCAAACAAGATCATCTTTACCACTTTTCTAGATTCCACATAAACGTATTAATATATTTGTCTTTCTCTTTCTGACTAACTTCACTCGTATGACTCCCCATTCCATTTTCCTCAGGGAATCTGCTACAGACAGGAGTGGATCCCTTTATTCCTGTGTTCTTCTCTCCCACTGGAATTTAGGCACCAGCCGCTCCAAAATCACTGCAGATGGTGATTGCAGCCATGAAATTAAAAGACGTTTACTCCTTGGAAGGAAAGTTATGACCAACCTAGATAGCATATTCAAAAGCAGAGACATTACTTTGCCAACAAAGGTCCATCTAGTCAAGGCTATGGTTTTTCCAGTGGTCATGTATGGATGTGAAACTTGCACTGTGAAGAAAGCTGAGCGCCAAAGAATTGATGCTTTTGAACTGTAGTGTTGGAGAAGACTCTTGAGAGTCCCTTGGACGGCACAGAGATCCAATCAGTCCATTCTAAAGGAGATCAGTCCCGGGTGTTCATTGGAAGGACTGATGCTAAAGCGGAAACTCCAGTACTTTGGCCACCTGATGTGAAGAGTTGACTCATTGGAAAAGACTCTGATGCCGGGAGGGACTGGGGGCAGGAAGAGAAGAGGACCACAGAGGATGAGATGGCTGGATGGCATCACCAACTCAATGGACATGAATTTGGGTGAACTCTGGGAGTTGGTGATGGACAGGGAGGCCTGGCGTGCTGCGATTCATGGGGTCACAAAGAGTCGGACATGACTGAGTGACTGAAGTGAACTGAACTAAACTGAGAGCAGGAAACTTGCCTGTCTTGCTCACCTAGGTTTTGTCAACAGCCAAGACACTGCCAAGCACACAGAAGGGCCTTAGTGAATATCTCTCACATTTGTACGTGAGTGAATGCTTCATCTTTAGATTCAGTATCTTCCCAGCACCTTTTTTTTTTTTTTTTTTGACCATGCTCAATGGTTTATGGGGTCTTAATTTCCTCACCAGGGATTGAACCCATGCCTTTGGCAGTGAGAGCCCAGAATCCTAACCACTGGACACCAGGGAATTCCCAGTGTCTTCCTGGCTTTTATAGAACAACTTCCTAGTGCTGGACTCCATCTGCTCTTTCTAAAAGGGTGGTTGAGGACCCACTTTTCATTCTTGATCCTCTGGGAGAAACCCGCATGCAGCATTTAAGAAAGCCCAGTGCCTGTGCTGTTACCAGCTCTTACTTCTGACTGCTAGTCTTTTCTGCCTTCTGGGGCTTTTTAATGAATTAGGTGCCACTTCCCACTCATCTTTTGTCTCTGTGTTTACAAGGTCTACATAGGGTAGACTGCAGAATCTTTGTTGGTCTCTGAGACCACCTTTAGGTCCAGGTAAGAGGAGCCCCTAACCTGGGCCTTAAAGTATAGAAGCCCTTTCACTCTGATCATGTCTATTCTACGGAATGAGGAGTCTGCAGGGCCAGTGAGGCTTGCCCTCTGGGACCCCATGCCATCCCCCACCCAGAATATGTTCTATGTATTTAAAATTTGGAAATTCTCTGCACAATGTCCCCATCCCATAGGGGTGATGGTACCTGCAAGGGTCTCTATCCTGGGTCCACCATCCCGAAAGAGCACTGCATCACTGGTGTGCACCCCTACACATGCCCAGGCCCAGGGGCAAGTTTTGCGAGAGGATGCTGATGGAGCATGGTTGTATTACCTAGGCAGTGAGTCCACATCTCCATGTAAGGACCTTGTAGGGCTGAGTGGAACAAAAGGTGGGAAGAGAAAGGTGCAGGAAGGGGCCAGTTTTTCCAGTGCATCATCTTCTAGCCCAGGACACGGAGCATCCTCAGGACGCACCTGGTCTTCAGATCACTGTGAAGGTGTATGTGGTGACGCAGAATGAGAAAATGTCTTTTAGGTAAGTTTGCTGTGTTGTGTGTGCAAGCTCAGTCATGTCTGACTCTTGTGACCCCATGGACTGTAGCCCACCAGGTTCCTCTGTCCATGGGATTCTCCAGGCAAGAATATTGGAGTGGGTTGCCATGCCCTCTTCCAAGGGATCTTCCTGACCCAGGAATTGATCCCACATCTCTTACCTCTCCTGCATTGGCAGGTGGGTTCTTTACCACTGAGCAACCTGGGAGTCCCTAATTTGCTGACTTCATTCTAAATGTTCTAGTCACCTGGGATGTAGCTTCTATTGATGCCTTTGTCTGGGCCCTGCAAGTGCTGTGAGAACCCAGAGTGACTTGGAAAGTCAGGCTTGATTGCAGCAATACTTAAATGTTCTATGTATATATGTTCTTTTGTTGTTCAGTCACTCAGTCGTGTCTGACACTTTGGAACGCATTGACTGTAGCACGCCAGGCTCCCCTGTCCCTCACCATCTTCTGGAGCCTGCTCAAACTCATGCCCATTGAGTCAGAAGTGTATGTTCTTACTTCCGTACTTAACTTTCAGTTTTGTTTTGTTTTTTTTTAACCTGTCTCTTATTGCCTTGGCTATGCCTAGCACCTTCATACTTATGCAACTTCTACAAAAAGAGCAGATTAATGTCTAGATAAACAAGACAGCCAAATGCATGGTGATCTGGAAATTGGTGTTTCTCTTTCCAGACTCCAAGCCCAGGTGGACACACTCTACTATTGTGAAGTTTTATACAACATAAGGCAGAGTTCACAGGCATTAAAGTGTTACCAAATGCAAGTTCACATGCCCAACATACAGGGCGGTCAAACAATAACAAAATGTCAGAGTTTGGAGCAGAGGAAGGTTTATTGCAGGACCAAGCAATGAGACAAGTGACTTGTGTGGGAAAAGCCCGAAATTTCTCGAGGGGTTTCAGCAAAGCATTTTAAAGGCTTCCTAGGTGGCGCGGTGGTAAAGAATCTGCCTGCCAATGCAGGAGACACAAGAAACTCGGGTTTGATCCCTGGGTTGGGAAGAGCCCCTGAAGGAGGAAATGGCAACCCACTCCAGTATTCTTGCCTGGAAAATGTCATGGACAGAGCAGCCTGGCAGGCTACAGTCCATGGGGTTCGCAGAGTCAGACATGACTGAACAGCCTGAGCAGGAGGCAGCAGGGTTGCAGGGTATGAGATCAGGTCATGCACGATTCTCTGATTGGTTGATGGTGAGGTCATAAGGCAGTGTCACAGGGGTCAACATCAGGGATCCTAGGCTCCAGGAGACTATGCACTCATGCTCATCAGGCAGTTAACATCTTCTATGTTGTGGGGGGTTTCACATCTGTAAAATAATTCAAAAAGTGTGCATCAGATACTATTATCTAAGTACTTCAGAGAGGAGCTAAAGCAGAGGATATGCGGGAAGAGTCTGTCTAGGAAGACTCAGTCACACAGCAGTTCAGCTCAGAGGGTATGATATTGGCAGTAAATGTCTTGTCTTAAATATTTCAGTAATTCTGATTATGTATTAATAGATGGAAATGGTTTCAAGAATTCATGTTCTAACTGCATATACAACCCTCTCCACAGATATATTTGTACTTATTTTTAAATGTTGGAAAGAGTAGTTTTGCTTTGGCAAATCAAACAATTTAAGGAGCATCATGAAGGCTTCTACTTACAAATCCTCAGATGCTGCTTTGTGGCCATGTTGTTTGGAAGAAAAAAATAGTTGTCTAGAGGGAGCTGTATCACCTCTCACTGAGAGCCAAGCTTGCTTTTTAAAAAGTTGATGTGTCACTGAGGGATAAAGATCAAAACATAAATAGTTCACCCCTCTCTGGGAATCTGCTGAGGTCTTGTTCACCACTGAAATAGCTTTGGGGAATGGAAAAATGTTCCATTAACCTTTAGATTTACAATATCATAAAGACATTATAATCGTTTAAATTTATTATTCAGAAAAATGAGATCAAACTCAAACTCAACTCATAAATACAAAGAACAGATTGGTGGTTGCCAAGGGCAAGGTTGTGGGGTGGGGGGCGTGCAGGAATGAAATGGGTCCAGGGGTCAAAAGGTTCAAACTTCCAGTTACATAATAAATTAGGCCTGGGGATGTGATGTAGGGCATGGCGACTAGTTAATAATACTCTATTGCATACTTGGAAGTTAAGAGAGCCAGTCTTAAAAGTTCTCATCATAAGAAAAAATATTTTAACTAAGGTGATGAATATTAACTAGACTTACTGTGGTGATCATTTTGCAATACATACACATTTGAATCATGATATTATAACCTGAAATTAATATAATGTTGTATGCTGATAACATCTCAATAAAAAAAAGAAAAGAGTTATATTCTAATGAGTGGGAGCTGCCAAGATAAGAATGTCCAAAGTTTATGTTTTGAGTCTAAATGATATAATTCCCCCTATATAGATGTGACCTCATCAGTCTTGTCCCCCCACATTTGTTTATGTGGATCTGTTTCCTAAAACTGTACAAATGTTAGATTTTTAATCTTTGGTAATATGATATTACACAGAAATTGCTTTTGTTCTGCTATTGTGCAGCTCAGTCATCTTCGTATATGTTTAATCCTTACTAGTCATTTGTGTTATTTCATTTTCTTTTTCATTTCTTTTGGAATATCAGTGTCTTTGTTACTGGTTTCTTTTTTCAGTTGTGCCCTGTGGCATGTAGGAATCTTAGTTCCCCAACCAAGGATTGAACCCATGCCCCCTTCAGTGGAAAATTGCAGTCTTAACCACTGAACCACGAGAGAAATCCTTGCCACCGGTTTCTAAGAACTCATTTATGGCTAAGGCTATGAACCATTTGTCACGCCATGCAAATGAAAGGCCATGGTTTATTGCCATCAATTTACTATGATGTTTTGTATTTTGGTTGTGTATGAAGATATAATCATGTTGTACTTTATGCAGAAAAAAAGAAGAAAAGACAGAGATATGGAAAAAGGGTTAAACAGTCTCAAACACAAAGATGCTGATTTCTCCTATGGCATCGATAATCTCTGACATTTCTGGCCCATCTGCAACTGTTACTGATTCCTTCTCAATCTCTCAGAAATAACTTGCTGGGTGGAAATATAACTGATTCCTTAGTTAACTCCCAGAATAAAATCATAATTGTCACCCCTTTCAGTTCAGTTCAGTTCATTTCAGTTGCTCAGTTGCTCTTTGCGACCCCCTGAACATCAGCATGCCAGGCCTCCCTGTCCATCACCAACTCCCGGAGTCCACCCAAACCCATGACCATTGAGTCAGTGATGCCATCCAACCATCTCATCCTCTGTCGTCCCCTTCTCCTGCTCTCAATGTTTTCCAGCATCAGGGTCTTTTCAAATGAGTCAGCTCTTCACATCAGGTGGCCAAAGTATTGGAGTTTCAGCTTCAATATCAGTCCTACCAAAGAACACCCAGGACTGATCTCCTTTAGGATGGACTGGTTGGATCTCCTTGCAGTCCAAGGGACTCTCAAGAGTCTTCTCCAACAACACAGTTCAAAGGCATCAATTCTTCAGCGCTCAGCTTTCTTTATAGTCCAACTCTCACATTCATACATGACCACTGGAAAAAACCATAGCCTTGACTAAACAGACCTTTGTTGACAAAGTAATGTCTCTGCTTTTCAATATACTATCTAGGTTGGTCATAACTTTCCTTGCAAGGTGTAAGCATCTTTTAATTTCATGGCTGCAATCACCATCTGCAGTGATTTTGGAGTCCAAAAAAATGAAGTCTGTCACTGTTTCCACTGTTTCCCCATCTATTTCCCATGAAGTGATGGGACCAAATGCCATGATCTTAGTTTTCTGAATGTTGAGCTTTAAGTAAACTTTTTCACTCTCCTCTTTCAGTTTCATCAAGAGGCCCTTTAGTTCTTCTTCACTTTCTGCCATAAGGATTGTGTCATCTGCATATCTGAAGTTATTGATATTTCTCTGGCAATCTTGATTCCAGCTTGTGCTTCCTCCAGCCCAGCATTTCTCATGATGTACTATGCATATAAGTTAAATAAATAGGGTGACAATATACAGCCTTGATGTACTCCTTTTTCTATTTGGGACCAGTCTGTTGTTTCATGTCCAGTTCTAACTGTTGTTTCCTGACCTGCATATAGGTTTCTCAAGAGGCAGGTCAGGTGGTCTGGTATTCCCATCTCTATTAGAATTTTCCATAGTTTATTGTGATCCACACAGTCAAAGGCTTTGGCATAGTCAATGAAGCAGAAATAGATGTTTTTCTGGAACTTTCTTGCTTTTTCCATGATCCAGCGGATGTTGGCAATCTGATCTCTGGTTCCTCTGCATTTTCTAAAACAAGCTTGAACATCTGGAAGTTCACGGTTCACGTATTGTTGAAGCCTGGCTTGGAGAATTTTAAGCATTACTTTACTAGCGTGTGAGATGAGTGCAATTGTGTGGTAGTTTGAGCATTCTTCAGCATTACCTTTCTTTGGGATTGGAATGAAAACTGACCTTTTCTGGTCCTGTGGCCACTGCTGAGTTTTCCAAATTTACTGGCATATTGAGTGCAGCACTTTCACAGCATCATCTTTCAGGATTTGAAATAGCTTAACTGGAATTCCATCACCTCCACTAGCTTTGTTCGTAGTGGTGCTTTCTAAGGCCCACTTGATTTCACATTCCAGGATGTCTGGCTCTAGGTGAGTGATCACACCATCGTGATTATCTGGGTCATGAAGATCTTTTTTGTACAGTTCTTCTGTGTATTCCTGCCACCTCTTCTTAATATCTTCTGCTTCTGTTAGGTCCATACCATTTCTGTCCTTTATCGAGCCCATCTTTGCATGAAATGTTCCCTTGGTATCTCTAATTTTAAATATATAAAATCTCATCGACAGAATTTTAAAAGCAACCACCAGAACCCATGCAACCACACTGCCTTCTATCATGAACTGTCCAGGTTTGAGGAGGCCAGGATGCAGACTTCTGAGTCCTGACCACAGAAGACACACGTGCAGTTAATTTAGGATCTGATGCTCTCCAGCCACCGAGACAAGCTCTCTGCAATACTCAAATCTGTTAAGCAATTCAATCTTTCTCTGCTTTTATTTTTAGCAGCCTTATTGAAGAATAATTTATGTATAGTAGAACTCACCTACTTTAAGTTATACGTTTGATGAATTTAGAAAATATATAGAGTCACATAATCACCACCATAATCCAAATACACATTTTCATCACCCCTACAAGTTGCCCGGGCCAGTTTCTATTGAAAGACAAGAGAGACATTCAGCCTTAATCAGTGCATGCCTGCTCAGTTGCTTCAGTTATGCCCGAGTATTTCCCACCCTGTGAACTGTAGCCCACCGGGCTCATCTGCTGATGGGGATTCTCCAGGCAAGAGTATAGGAATGGGTTGCCATTTCCTCCTCCAGGGAATCTTCCCAACCCAGGGATTGAACCTGCACCTCTTATGTCTCCTGTACTGGCAGGTGAGTTCTCTCCCGCTAGCGCCACCATCAGCGTTAAGGTTCAAAGCTACAGACCTTCATTTCTGGTTACTTGCCCAACTTGCCAGTGGGAAAGGAGAGATCACTTCTTTACACTCAAGATGCCTTTTTTCCTTTGAGAAAATAAACATTAAAATCCCAGAAAGCCAGTGTTTATTGTATGTGGATGTCCAGGTTCGCTTGCCCCGCCTGAATCAATTGAACTTTCTTCGGGCAATCTGAAGCCACACATACTCAGTAGGCCCGTGGGATTCTTTACTGCTGGAAGTGGATTTATTTACATCAGCTGGGCGCCTCCAGAGCACACTGGGGTGAGCTTTAGAGGTTTATAAAAAAGATTTTCACCTCTATAAGCAGTAATAAAAACGTTATCTCATGGTATCATTGAGGGTTAAAAGAATTGATTGAAACTATCACAAAATCCAGGCCCCCTCACCAGTTTTGCTTCCCAGCAGGCTGGTTGCAGATGACACACTTATTTCCAGGCAAGGCTGCTGCCTTCTCCATGAAGCCATGATCCACACATGCTAGGAGGGTGAGCGGTGCGTGCAGCCCGGTTGCTACTTCCGGTGAGCAATCAAAGCTCCTGCTGCGGTTCTGCCCCAAGACAGCCACGTGTAATCAAACAGCGGCTGTCTGCCTAAGCCCGCCTCTCCGCGAAGTGCCAAGTCTTCCCCAAACCTCCCACTGCATAGGCACCGTCAACCACACAGAGGTGATCCCAGAGACGGAAACCGATTGTATTCTGGTCTAACCCGGAGTTTTCCATCTTAGTGTAAGGCCTACCTGCCTTTTCTAAGAAAACAAAACCCAATTGTGTTCATTTTTGATTTGGAAAAAAGTACAGTTTCATAGTTGCCTAGGTGAAAATTTACTGAAAAGCACATGTCAAGATGCTCATAATCTCAAGACCTAGAGGAACTGCTTTGATAGAAGAGACTCTTTTTATGATTTTTTTTTCTATTTTAAACATTTTAGAAACATTTTATTTCTTTTAAAGAAAATGCAATGGCTGATCAATTTAATAAATTTTTAAAATAATTTTTTGGAAAAGCACCTAAATTTACAGCATTTTTTTTTTTTTGGTCAAATCCCACTACATGCGGGTTCCCCCACCGGGGATCAAATCTGTGCCCCCTGCGGTGGAAGCATGGTGTCCTAACCACTGAACTGTCAGGGAATTCCTTTAATAAATGCTTTTTTCTTTTTTTTAGTCCATGACTCAATGTGGTGCATATATACAATGGAATTTTATTCAGCCATTAAAAGGAATGAAATTGGGTCATTTGTAAAGACGTGGATGGACATAGAGTCTGGCATACAGAGTGAAGTAAGTCAGAAAGAGAAAAATATCATATATTAACACATACATGTGGAATCTAGGAAAAATGGTACAGGTGAACCTATTTGCAGGGCAGGGGTAAGGACACAAATGTAGCGAATGGATGTTGGACAGGGAAGTGGGGAAAGAGGTGAGATGAAGTAGGAGATTGGGATGGACATATATACACTCTCCTGGCTGTGCTCACGCTCAGTCGTGTCCAACTCTTTGCAACCCCATGGACTGTATCCCACCAGGCTCCTCTGTTCATGGGATTCTCCAGGCAAGAGTACTGGAGAGGGTTGCCATGCGCTCCTCCAGGGGACCTTCCCAACACAGGGATTGAACCTCCGTCTCCTGCGTTGCAGGCAGATTCCTTACCCCCTGAGTTCACTGGGGAAGCCCATGTGTAAAATAGATAGCTAGCGGGAATCTGCGGTACAGCACCGGGAGCTGAGCTTGGTGCTCTGTGATGTCCTGGAGGAGTGGAATGGGGGTGGGGTGGGAGGGAGCCTCAAGAGGGAAGGGATGTATGTATACATGTGGCTGATTCACTTCGTTGTACAGCAGAAACTAACACAACATCATAAAGCAACTGCTGTTGCATCACTTTAGTCGTGTCCGACTCTTAGCAACCCCATGGACTGCAGCCCACCAGGCTCCTCTGTTCATGGGATTTTCCAGGCAAGAGTACTCGAGTGGGGTGCCACTGCCTTCTCGTAAAGCAACTATACCCCAATAAAACAAAACAAAACTCAAAGGGACAGAAGTTAGCCTTCCCGTAAAGAGTTGGACACGACTGAGCAACTTCACTTTCACTTTTCACTTTCATGCATTGGAGAAGGAAAAGGCAACCCACTCCAGTATTCTTGCCTGGAGAATCCCAGGGACGGGGGAGCCTGTTGGGCTGCCGTCTATGGGGTCGCACAAAGTCAGACACAACTGAAGCGACTTAGCAGTAGCAGCAGCAAAGAAGTTGTACTAAATGGGAGAGATGTTCTGACACAGCCTAAGATAAACAGCATGTGATCGGTGCAATGATAGAACAGCAGAAGCACAGAGAGCAGAGATATGAACTGCAAAGTGGTGACAGGGTAGGGGAAGCTGAAAGGATTCCTGTAGGAGGCGACATTTGAGTTGGATCTCAGAGATTGGGTAGAATTTCACAAGAGAGTGATGGGAAGAGGATGCGTTAGGAAAATTAAAGGGACAGACAGGACGAAGGTGTGGATGCAGGCACACACAGGCTGGGTCTGGGGAACTCCGTTTTGACTGATGGTTGGGGAAGAACATGAGGGGAGTTTGACAAGAGGCAAGACTGCTGTGGAGGAAAGTATGACAGTTTGGGGCAGTTTTGCAAATAAGGCAGTTACTTTATTAACAGAGTCACCTGAAATTGTCCTCATGTTCACCTCATCAACTGGCAATATCAGGGATTTCCCTGGTGGTGAAGACTCTGTGCTTCTACTGCAGGGGGCACGAGTTTGAGTCCTGGTTGGGGAAGTTCCACATGCCATGAGATATGGCCAAGAAAAAATATATAAATAAGTAAATAAAAGAATTTCTAATAGTAGTAGTGTTCATCGCTCAGTCATGTCTGACTCTTTGAGACCCCATGGACTGTAGCCCACCACAGTCCTCTGTCTGTGGGGTTCTCCAGGCAAGAATACTGGTGTGGGTTGCCATGCCCTTCTCCAGGGGATCTTCCCAACCCGGTGATTGAACCTGGGTTTCCTGCATTGCAGACAGATTCTTTACCATCTGAGCTATGTGTATAACTGAGTCACTTTACTGTACAGCAAAGATTGGCACAACATTGTAAATCAGCTATACTTCAATAAATAAATAATATCATAAAAAGAAAACTGACCATGTCAGAAGAGACACTCCCCAAAACTCTTTGATCCAAAGCAATTGCTGTGAGAACATTTATACATGAAGGATATTATACTGTGGACAGAGCATGCTTAAGAAATCACAGCTTAGAATTCACACATCTGTGCGATCAGTGGATAAAACATCACAGAGGCAGATAGAACGTGGATTCCATGGGCAGGTCATAGGGCCAGTCCATGCTCTTATGTGAACCAGAAAAACAGGACTCCAGGTTCTCCAGCATTCTACCCCACCTGTGTCTCCTGTTCTGTATATTTTTTACATTAGTTTAAATATTTTTTCCATTATGGTTTGTTATAGGATATTGACTATCATTCCCTGTGCTATACAGTAGGACCTTCTTGTTTATGCATCTTGTATATAACAGTTTGCATATGCTAATCCCAAACTCCCACTCCATTTCCTCCCTCAGCCCCCTCTGTCTGATCTCTGTGTCTGGGAGTCTATTGCTGTTTCATAGACAAGTTCTTTTGTGTCCTGTTTTATATTCCACATATAAATGATATCATAAGGTATTTGTCTTTCTCTGCCTGACTGACTTCACTTAGAATGATAATCCTTAGATGTATCCATGTTGTTGCAAATGGCATTATTTCATTCTTTTTGATGGCTGGGTAACATTCCATTGTGTATATTACCACGTCTTCCTTATCCACGCCTCTGTCAATGGGCATTTAGGTTGTGTCCACGTCTAGGCTGCTATGAACATGGGGGGTACATTGCAGTTTTGTCCATCCCTTATCCTGCACTTTTTAATGTCCCATTGCCTGAAGGTCATGACTATACACATCTCCATCTGTGTACCCTAGCTTTCATTTTTCTTTTCTCATCTTGTTATTCCATTACAGTAGTCTTTTTCCATTTTTGCCCACACTGAAGGGGAAAAATACATTGAACTTAAATTTTAATTACATATTTATTGATGATATTCATTTAAACTTAATTTCCTTGTAATGACAGAAATTAAATACTAAAGAATAAGACTGTGTTGGATAGAGGGGAGCTTTGGAGGGCCACAGATTATAGTATCTAAGATCTTTTGACCTCCCCCCCAGCACCAAGCCCCAATTTTTATCCCATTGGTGGTGATATCATCCCCAAGGAGAAAGCATATTCATTTGAGCACATGTGTGTGTATAAATAAATAAATGCATGCATATTTTATCATAAGCTATCCTAAATTTTCCCAGAAATAACTTCAGTATAAATTATAAACTCCATTTATGACACACATGCAGTTAAGCCTTCATAAAGCAGAAGCTGAATGTGAGATATTAAACCCAGCCAATGAACTCACTTAAAAGGAAAACATTAGTCTGTGAATGATTTATTACCCAAGGGGGAATGTGGACCTTTATTTTTTAATTGCTCCTATACAAAATGTTCTGAGCCTTCCAAAGAGCATAACATAAAAATAAAATTTTTAAGTGGCAGTGCCATTTAATGGAGAAAGCTGGAATGATGTGAGCAGGACACAGAACAACAGAAGCTGCTGGTTCAAGGCATTGGATGAAACTTTAGTAAGGCAAAGGCAAGAATAAGATGAGAAATAATTGCTTAATCAGAAACTCCAAGGTGTAATAATAGATGAAATCTGAGTTGGGATTATTCAACTCCAAGAGAAAACAAATGAAGTTTCTCTGCCACATGAAATCCAGGACATAATTTTAGTCCCAAAGTCCCCAGACATGAGTCATGGGGACTTTAACTGAAAAACCTCAGTGAAGAGAGTTTTCCTTGCAAACTAAAGGAACTCTGCCTGGCTTATTTTCCTGTTCTTTTTTTTCATAATTAGCCTTCAGTTCTCTTTGAGAATTAAAAAAAAGAGCACACAGCCTCTGTAGTTTTGTAAAGAAAGAATGTATGTATATATTATATGTATAGAAGAAACAGAAATAATTTTGAATTCGCCTCTTAAACACAACATCTTGTTAGATTTGATTCCCTCTTTTCCTAGATTTATTTTTTAAAATTTTATAGTAGCTGGTTGATAATGTTGTGTTAGTTTCTCCTGTACAGCAAAGTGGCTCAGTTATACATGTCTCTGTTTAGATTCTTTTCCCATATGGGTTCTTTTCTTATATTTCAATGTATAGATTTTTAAACTAAAATTGGAACAATAGTAGGTAGAGTTTTGAGCTCTATTTTAAACACTCATGTGGTCAGCACTTCCCCATGGACTTGAATAATGTTTAAATCAAGATTTTTTAGTGGCTGGGTAGTAATCTGTCATCTAGAGGTAAATATAGTATTTTATTTAACTGTAAGCCATCATGTTGTATGTTTATTTTATTTAGTTTTTATTAGGATAGATAAGACTAAAATAAATATCCTTGTAATAAATATTCATTTGCATCTCTGATTATTTCCTTAGAAATGAAATGTTGAGGTCAAAAAGATGTGGGGGAACTTTTTTAAATGTCTTTTATATGAGATAGAAATCAAACTTGATCTTTTCAAGTTTTTAGCCAACTCTCTCAATCCTTCTTCCTTATTCCCTTACATATACACACATACATATACAAATATATATGTATATATGTATACAGTCGGCCCTCCATACTCACAGATTCTGCATCCCTGGATCCAACCCACTACAGATATAAAACACTTGAAAAAATCCAGAAATTTCCAAACAGCAAAACTTGAATTTTACGCACACACATGGGCAACTATCTACATTGTATTTCAGTATTTTACACAGCGTTACTAATCTAGAGACGACTTAACATATATATGTTGTTGTTGTCAGTCACTCAGTCGTGTCCAACTCTGTGACCCCATGGACTGTAGCCCGCCAGGCTCCTCTGTCCATGGGAGTCTCTAGGCAAGAATACTGGAGTGGGTTGGCATTTCCTTCTCCTAACATATATATGGAGAATGGCAAATATTATGCCATTTTATATGAGAGACTTAGGGATTGAGCATCTTCAGATTTTGGTATCCCAGGTGTGGGTCCTGGATCCAATCCCTAATGGATATAGAAGGACAGTATAAACATATAAACACACATATGTTATATACAGGCACATACAGACACACACACACACACACACACACACACCCATTAGTCACCCTTTTTTCCCTTTTTGTTTGGCTTCTTCTTTCCTGCATCAACATTCTTTCCTCTCCACCCAGATTACTCATATTGACAGCATAGTTTGCATTCTTCTATATTTTAGTATAAATATTTTAAATATCCCAATTTTTCCTTCAAAAATTTAAAACTTGCTATCTTACTAATGAAATAAATCAACTATTTCAATGGGCATTATATTTTGATTGGAGCTTCTTTTTGCCTAATGAGTTCAGTTTTTCAGATCATTAATTCCTTATATTACTCTTTTTATTAAACAAATGTGATATTTTTGTTTTAGCCCTATTTACTTTTTTTTGCATTTGGATGCATTTCTTTTCCTCATTAATTTCTAAAAAGTCAAACAGGTTGCAAATGTTCTTTATTTTTTGCAGATATTTAAAGTTTAACCAAATTTTTCTTATTGTGGTAAAATATGCACAACACAAAATGTACGATTTTAATCATTTTAAAGTATACAGTTCAGTGATATTAAGTATATTCATACTGTTGTTCAGCCATCACCGCCATCCATCTCCAGAGCTCTTTTCTTTCATCTTGCAAAACTGAAACTTTGTATCCATTAAACAGTAATCTCCATTTGCTTTTCCCTCAGCACCTGGAAACCACCTTTCTACTCTGCTACTATGAGTTCAGTCTGTATGTAGCTATCACAGATAAATGAGGTCAGGCAGTATTTGTCTTCAGAATCTGCTTATTTCGCTTGATATAACACCATCCAGTTCAGTCCACAGGATTTTCTTTCTTTTTTTTTTTTTTTAAGGCTAAACAGTATTACATTGTATGTATATATAGTTCATTTTATTTACCCATTCATCTGTCAATACACATTTAGTTTATTATTTCCATAACTTGGCTATTGTAAATAACTCTGCTGAACTTAGGTGTACAGCTACTTCTTCAAAATAGGAATTTCATTTTCTTTTGATATATACCCAGAAATGGGATTGCTGACTTTTTAAAGAACCTCCATGCTGTTTTCCATGGTGGCTGGACCCATCTACATTTCCATCAACAGTGCACAAGGGTTCCCTTTTCTTTACATCCTCACCAATACTTGTTAATTCTTGTCTTTTTAATACGAGCCATTCTAATAGATATCAGGCCTCCCTGGTGGGCTCAGTCGGTAAAGAATCTGCCTGCAATGCAGGAGACCTGGTTTCAACCCCTAGGTCGGGATAATCCCCTGGAGAAGGGAATGGCCACCCACTCCAGTGTTCTTGCCTGGGAAGAACATGGAGAGAGGAACCTGGCCGAGCCACAGTCCATGGGGTCACAAGAGTCCGACACGACTTAGTGGCTAAACCACCACCACAATATGTATGAGGCATTATCTCACTGTGGTTCTGATTTGCATTTCCCTGATGATGCGTGACAATGAGCACCTTTCTTACTTATTGGTCATTTGTGTGTCTTCTTTGGAAATATAACCACTTTTTTAACCTAGAAAATGTAGGTAATTTTCATTAATTTTATTAACCTTTACCTTTATGCTTTCTTTACCCTGCTGCTACTGCTGTTAAGTTGCTTCAGTCGTGTCCGACTCCGTGCGACCCCATAGACGGCAGCCCACCAGGCTACCCCGTCCCTGGAATTCTCCAGGCAAGTACACTGGAGTGAGTTGCCATTTCCTTCTCCAATGCATGAAAGTGAAAAGTGAAAGTGAAGTCGCTCAGTCGTCTCCGACACTTAGCGACCCCATTGACTGCAGCCCACCAGGCTCCTCCGTCCATGGGATTTTCCAGGTAAGAGTACTGGAGTGGGGTGCCATTGCCTTCTTACAAATATTTATATTTATTTTTTCTGCATATTTTCATTTTTTAACTTTAAATAATGACATTTGGAAATTTTATTAATTATATGAGCTGGAGTCTAATCTTACATTATATTAATGCCAATACTTTCTCTAAGAATTAGGCATTTCCCCTAATTCTAACTACTCTCTTTCCCAATTCTGCTGTTTTAACTTTCAAGATTTTTAGTTCTATTAAACACTTTTGAATTGGCTATACTATTCATAATTGAGTATACTAAGTTATATGTAAAGTTTTACTCCCCCATTTAAGATAATAGCTTAATCTATGATGTGGAAGTCTTCTTTGTTTGAAATGACTTGTATTTTTTTTTTCTCCAACTAAATACCAATAAAGCCAGACGTGGTCAAACCAGTGATCCATTCACTTCGTCTTTGAAAGTCTTTCCAAGGGATAAGTCTTTGAAAGACTATAGCCTTTAAAGATTATATTATAAAATATTATAGTCTTTGTCAAATATTCCTTCTAAGTTGTTGGGTTTCTGGAAATAAATTTCAGCACCTCCTAATTACACATTAGATCCATGTGACTTTGCTCATGTTTCTTATTTTCTTTTAACAAGAGACATTTATTTCTCAGAGTTCTGGAGGTGTGGAAGTTCAGGATCAAGGTGCTGGCAGATTTGGTCCTGGTGAGAGCTCTCTTCCTGTCGTGCAGATGGTCATCTTCTTGTGTGTCCTCATGTGCCAGAGAGTGAACGAGCTCTGGTTTCCCTTCCTCTTCTTTTTCTTCTTTTTTAGGTCTGTTATGACTTTTATTTCCCAACAATGAACAGGTCATCTGCACCTCAGTTTTTTTGCTTGTAAAATAGGATTACCTTACAAAAAATAAGAATACCGCCTTATACTGGTGTGAGGACTAAGTGTGTTAATAGGCAGAAAGAATTTGGCACTGGGCTTGGTTTTCAGCTGTTAGATATTATTAATGCTTATCAAATTTCAGAATTACCTATAAATTGATCTTTATGCCTAATTAAGGTCTTTGTGATCTCTATGTCCACATTATGTTAAGACACCTGTCATTTCTCCAGCGTGCTCCTTCTTTCACATCTCCCTCAGCATCTTTGGACATGCTCCTTCCTTTGTCTACAAGGCTCCATCCCACCCCTAATGCTGCTTCATCTTCCCTAAACCTCTGCCTTCCAATCATACTCCAGGACTTGGCTTAGGCTTCATCATCCCCAAATATCTGCAAAACCTCCTTTCCCCACCCTCTTCCATGACTCTTCAGTATCCTGTACTTTTTCTATCATAGTGTTCACTCACTCACTCACTCATTCATCCACTTAATAAGCATTCATTGAATGGCTGCCTAGGAAGAAGCTGATGTTCCCCGGGTGGTGCTGCCTTTGCCTTCTGACTCAGGTCAATGGATGATGTGTCTGAAGTCACCTGGGTCTGTGGGTACAGTTGTCCCAGATCTTAGAACACTATTTCAAGTGACCAGATCCTCTCTTTTATTGCTGCATCTTTCCTCCAAGGCATCTAGGCTTTTCTTTCAGCAAAAAACAAAATCTCCTGCTCCCTGGGCCATAGCTACTTTACCCAGAGGAGGCAACGATGCTCTTGGAGAAAGAGAACTTCTTACGTTACTGAATTACCAGTCTACCTGCTTCTGGAGGGCATGATTCCCAGCTAGTATTTAGTAAAAACACAGTGCATAATGACTAAATGAAGAAATGCCTTTCAATGTGCATGCTGCCCTTAATCTTTACTCTCTGGGCCCTTTTCTTTTTAAAAAAATTTTAAAAGTTGAAGTATAATTGCTTTATAATGTGGTATTTTCTACTGTGCAGTGAAGTGATTCAGTTATACACACATATACATACATTCTTTTTCATATTCTTTTCCACTATGGTTTATCACAGGACATGGAATACAGTTTTCTGTGCCATACAGACGGAGAAGGCAATGGCACCCCACTCCAGTACTCTTGCCTGGAAAATCCCATGGACTAAGGAGCCTGGTAGGCTGCAGTCCATGGGGTCTCGAAGAGTCGGACACGACTGAGCGACTTCACTTTCACTTTTCACTTTCATGCATTGGAGAAGGAAATGGCAACCCACTCCAGTGTTCTTGCCTGGAGAATCCCAGGGACGGAGGAGCCTGGTGGGCTGCCTTCTCTGGGGTCGCACAGAGTCGGACACGGCTGAAGTGACTTAGCAGCAGCAGCAGCAGTGCTATACAGTAGGACCTCGCTCTTTATGCATTCTCTGTATAATAGTTTGCATCTGCTAACCCCAAATTCCCACTCCACCCCCCTCCTCCCCTTCCCCCTTGGCAACCACAAGTCTGTTCTCTGCGTCTGTGAGCCTGTTTCTGTTGTGTAGACAGGTTCATCTGTGTCAGTTTAGACTCTACACATAATGATATAGATGGCGTTTGTCTTTCTCTTTCTGACCTCACTTAGTATGAAAATCTCTAGGTCTATCCACATTGCTGCAAATGGTATTATTTCATTTTCTTTTAGAATGAGTAGTATTCCATTGAATATATATACCACATTTTCTTTATCCATTCATCTGTAGATGGACATGTAGATGGCTTCCATGTCTTGGCTATTGTAAATAGTGTACAATAAACATTGAGGTGCACGTATCTTTTGAATTATAGTTTTGTCTGGATATATGTCTGGGCTCCTTTCTTAAGCCTCAGAATCCTTTTGGGGAAATATACTCTGCAGTATAATTTGAACCTAAAGAAGGAAGGATCCTCCATACTAGAAAATAGATGAAAAAGTGATGAGGTAACTTGGACATTCTGTTTTCTTCCTGGGAGAAATAAATTACTTATCAATTTTACAAATGAGTGTGGACAGTATTTCCTATAAACTGAGTTAAAAATAAAGTAAAAAAAGTCTTTCCTGCTGCTGCCCTCACTGGAAAACGCTTTCTGGTTATTAGGATTCAGGAGATGTTTTCCAGCTACTGATCTGGTAGGAGACATTGAAAAGAATTTGCACAATTAGAGAGTCTGTTTCTGGCCCTAGACACACACACACACACACACACAATTCTGTATACTGCCTCTCTCTCCATGGGGACGTGCCTGGATTTCACATCAGAGAACCCGCATCCCCACTCCACTCCAGGAAGGTGAGTTGGAAACCAGCTGAGGCCTTCCTGAGGCCTGTGCATTCCTGGCAACTAAAGCTCTTTAACCAGCATGGGGATGTTATTTCCTGTTCTTAGAGTGCCTGGAGTTTCCAGGAACCAAGGCCACTGACAGAGAAACGCTGCTCTCCCAGTCTCATGACTGAGTTTGTTTCCAGTTCACTCCATATTTTTGCAAAACAAAATATCAAGATGGAAGCATTCATGCTGCTGCTGCTGCTGCTGAGTCAGTTCAGTCGTGTCCGACTCTGTGCGACCCCATAGACGGCAGCCCACCAGGCTCCGCCGTCACTAGGATTCTCCAGGCAAGAACACTGGAGTGGGTTGCCATTTCCTTCTCCAATGCATGAAGGTGAAAAGTGAAAGGGAAGTCGCTCAGTCGTGTCTGACTCTTCGAGACCCCATGGACTGCAGCCTACCAGGCTTCTCCATCCATGGGATTTTCCAGGCAAGAATACTGGAGTGCGGTACCATCGCCTTCTCCGGAAGCATTCATACTATGTCCTAAATTTAATTGCGAGGACATCCCTAGTGGCTCAGACGGTAAAGAATCTACCTGCAATGCAGGAGACTCGGGCTTGATCCCTAGGTCGGGAAGATCCCCTGGAGGAGGAAATCACAACCCTCTCCAGTATTCTTGCTTGGGAAATCCCATGGGTAGAGGAGCCTGGCAGGGCTGGAGTCCATGGGGTTGCAAAGAATCCGACAGGACTGAGCGACTGTGAAGGCACTTCCATCCCGTAAGGTGCCAGAGCTCCGGGGAGCAGGCACGTTAGTTAGCTCGTGCGCCCTCTCGTGGCTTTGTGAGAGCACAACACAGAAGTTCCGATGGACCCACGGGTGACAGGCTTTAGGATTCTGCGCTTTGTTTTCCTTAAGGGCTGCGGTTGGACATATTTTCCATTGTCATTTATTTCAAACCTTAGGGACAACAGTAGGAAGACCCCACTTTGCAATTTAACATGAAAAATAGTCAAATTTGGGGTCTAATATTCCTATTTGTCTTTTAAAGACTATTTCACTGAAAAAAAAAAAAAAGGTCGTCATTTCAACACAATATATATGGGAATGAAAAATTCTAATTCATACCCTTCTCTCTGAATTTCCTGTTGATCCAAACCAGAGTGGAATATGGCATAGTTCCACAGGATGCTTTTGAGGGCTGCATTGGGTCTTCACTGTGGTACGCAGGGTTCTCTAGTTACGGCATGTGGGCTCTAGAGCACGGGGGCTCAGTAGTTGCTATGCAAGGGCTTAGTTGTAGCACGTGGGATCTTAGTTCCCTAACCAAGGATCGAACCCATGTCCCTTGCATTGGGAAGGCGGATTCTTAATCACTGGCCCACCAGGGAAGGCTCCATAGTATGCTTTTTAATAAAATGCAATGAGGAGAGAGGCAGATGTCATTTATCGCCTTGGTTCATGTGAGGTAATTTTCAACACGACAAACAGAATGAGGACACATCATGTAGGGTCAGTGAAGCTGAAATTTGTGCTCAGTCAGAGCTACGCGGATGCTCTGAATACGTCTGGTAGCATGCTTTTTTCCCTCCACACATCACAGATAGCGAATCTATATTGCCTTAAAGGCAGCCCGGCCGTGCATCCTGGGTGCCTCCTGGCACAGCCAGCCATAAACCAGCAAGGCCAGCAACATTTCCACACCATAAGGTGGCTTATTTTATGGGATGGGCCTGCCTTGCTGCAGTGTGATTTATCCAGCTCCTTGTACCATGGAGTAGCTCGCGCCTCTACTACTTAGCAGAGGTTTGAAAATAAACAATCTCTTCCCCAAGCCATTTGCCACTGCACAGATAGCTAACCCAGCCGTGTGTCTTCTGGAAGAGTGCAGGTAGCGCTCACACCACCTGTGTAAGGGCTCATCTTATGGGTCGATTTGACTGGGTAAGAGATGCACAGATAGCTGGTGAAGCATGACTGCTGAGTGCGTCTGTGAGCCTGTTTCTGGAGATTAGCGTTTGAATGGGGAGACTGAGTAAAGGAGGTCACTGTCACCTGGCTCATTGCAGGGGCATCATTCAATCCATCGAAGCCCCAATAGAGCAAAAAGGCAGAAAGGGTGGATACTCCTGTGTGCTTCTTGAGCTGAGCTGTCTGTCTTCTCTTGTCCTCAGACACTGGGGCTCCTGCTTCTCGGGCCTTGGGGTTCAGACTCAGACTCATACCTTTGGACACCTTGTTCTCAAGCCTCCAGACTCAGACTGAATAATGCTACCAGCTCTCCTGGGCCTCCAGCTTTCTGATGGCAGATGGTGGGATGTCTCAGGCTCCATAATCATGTGAGCCAGTTCTTGTCATCAGTTTCCTCTAATTTGGATCTCTCTGCATCCTACTGGTTTCTCTGGAGGACTCTGCTAGTACACCCCACAAACATTCACATATTCCACATATTCTGAGTCCATGGCTAGTGTAACCAGTTGTAGGTGGAATGGTCAGTGAGTCAAGATCCCCAATTCCCCACCCCCACCATCCATCAAATGCACAGGTCACAATACCCACAGTAGTGAGTGGAAAATGATCATGGTTGTCCAGGTAGCTTCTCTGTGTCTCAAGGAACCTCAGAGAGTCACTACACCCAAAATACTTAGGGTTCCTTTAGGGAAATGTACCCCGGGCTCTTTCAACAGAGCGTGTGGGATTTGGGAGAATTTATTTCAGCCATGTAAGTATCAACTGGCCCATGGCCCCAGGTAGAAGAGGCTCAGACAAAAGCGTTGAAATTCAACAGAAAACACCTGGGCTTTGCACAGACTTCTGTGGCCCGTCCTGCCACCCCTCTCTTCTGTGCATCACTCCTTAGGCACACAGTTGTGGTGGCTGCTGCCAGAGGTGGGGTCCTACCTGCGGCAGCATATGAAGCCATCTATACATTTCTGCAGCTCAGTGCTATGTCCCTCGCATGCCTTTTCAAGTCTTCCTTTCACACACAGCATCCAAAAAAAGGTACCTTCACTTCCTCAGCTTTAAAACACTTTCTCTGCCTAATATGTTTTCTCCTTCCCCCTTTCTCCGTTTTTCTCTAGGTTTTTTAAAACTTTATTTACTTAGTTTTGGCTGGGCTGGGTCCTCATGGCTATGTGTGGGCTTTCTCTAGTTGCAGCCGGCGGGGGCCTCTCTCTGTTGCAGTACACAGGCTTCTCACTGCCGTGGCTGCAGCCGGCAGGGGCCTCTCTCTGTTGCAGTACAGAGGCTTCTCACTGCCGTGGCTGCAGCCAGCGGGGGCCTCTCTCTGTGGCAGTACACAGGCTTCTCACTGCCGTGGCTGCAGCCGGCGGGGGCCTCTCTCTGTGGCAGTACACAGGCTTCTCACTGCCGTGGCTGCAGCCAGCAGGGGCCTCTCTCTGTTGCAGTACACAGGCTTCTCACTGCCGTGGCTGCAGCCAGCGGGGGCCTCTCTCTGTGGCAGTACACAGGCTTCTCACTGCCGTGGCTTCTCTTGTTGCAAAGCCTGCGCTCTAGAGCGTGCGGGCTTCAGTAGTCGCGGTGTACAGGCTTATTTGCTCCACAGCATCTGGGATCTTCCCAGACAAGGATCAAACCAGGTCCCTTGCTTTAAGAATCCCTAAGGCAGATTCTTAGCCACTAGACCACCAGGGAAGTCCCTTTCCAGGTTCTTTAATCATCCCAAAGGGCAAGCCTGGCTGTGTGTAGCTTTGCCAGGGTTGGTGCCTTTCGTAAAAGGGTAGAAGCTAAAGAGTTAAAGATCTAAGTGAGATTTTGCACTACCGTGGAGTGATCACAAGAGGGGCTGGGAGGTGGACAAGATCCCATCACGGGATGGGATTCCTGCATCTTCTGAGGCTGGCTAACTTTCCAGGAATGGGGAAAGCTGGTTCAAGGCTGTAGATCTGTTCTTGTCACATGTTTCCCTGTGCCACACGGGCTTCTCAGAACTGGTGATGTTTGAGACCAACTCCATTCTCTGGTTAATAATATTTCCTGTTACCACAGTGATTTCATTAAACCACAAAAGCCAGACTTATTCTCTCAGAGAATCAAAGCACTGGTTGGCGAATGGGCTCCAAATCCTAGACAAGAGGGGCCACAGTCTGGCAAATCTTAGCGTCAGCTCATTCTCTGGGAGCAACCTGAGTTCCCTCAATGCTCTGCGAGGTCATGGAAACAGCTAGAAAGACGTGGAGAAGTGGGATGTGATTACCACATGACTGAAACCAAGGCGTATCTGCTAGTCCATGATTTTTGCAAATTGTCCTAAAGCTTCATTAACTGAGATCCACTCATCTGGAATTGCAGGATAATTCAGCCAGATTAACTGAGGTTTGCCTTATTCCCATGACTCTTAAGGAAGGAAACAGATGGTGATGTGAAAGCTTAAGTTGAACACATATTTTAAAGAGTGTCAGAGATAGTCACATTCCCGTGAAAACAACGAGGTGGTCAAAGGGAACAGAGTTCCAGTTAGAACAGAACCCAGTACCAGGGAGACAGTACAGCAGGGCAGCTCACACTGCTGTACGTTATGCATGAAAGTGGTCAAGAGAGTAAATCCCAAGAGTTCTCATCACAAGGAAACAGATTTTTGTTATTTTCCTTTTATTTTGTGTGTAAGAGATGACTGACGTCCACTAAACTTACTGTGATGATCATTTCATGATGTATGTAAGCCAAGTCTTGATGCTGTATACCTTAAACTTCACAGTGCTGGACATCAATTATACCTCAATAAAACTGGAATAAAAAGAAATTTCAAAAACTCCAATGAACGTGACTAAACTTTCATTAAAACAGATTATATAGTCACAGATGTAGAAAACAAACTTATGGTTGCCAAGAGGGAAAAGGGGATAAATTGGGAGATTGGGATCGACATATACTATATATATAAGCCTACATAAGTATGTAGGACCTACTGTGTAGCACAGGAAACTATACTCAATACTCTGTAATGACATATATGGGAAAAGGATCTTAAAAAAAAAAAAAAGAGTGGATATATGTATAACCAATTCACTTTTCTGTAGACCTGGGACTAACGCAACATTGTAATCAACTACATTCCAATTAAAAAAAAGAGACTCAACAACCTGAATGGGGTGAAAATTCCAGATATTATAGACGTATGGAAGAAAGCTTCCGTTGAAAATGGTCCCTGGGACAACTCAGAGGGATGGGATGGGGGGAGAGGTGGGAGTGGGGTTCAGGATGGGAAACACATGTACACTCGTGGCTGATGCATGTCAATGTACAGCCAAAACCACAATATTGTAAAGTAATTAGACTCCAATTAAAATTAATTAATTAATTAAAAAATAAAAAACAAAAGCAAAATCTCACCACCTCTAACTTGCCTTGTCTATCTTGCCTATCTAGTTTAATAATTAGATGCTAGAGATGAGGGAGCCCCACACAAGCCCTTACAACCAGAGGGTACCTATTTGAAATTGTTTATTGACTGTGAACTTGTCTAGAATCCCCATTTTTCTTCCAATTTAATTCTGCTTTTGCAAAATGAAAAAAAAAAAAACAATTTATGATTGCCAAGGAAAAAAAAATCTAATTAAACAAAAAACCTTGTACAGCCTATCTGCTATCAGAAGGATATTTTAATCTACGAAAGTGCTGATTAATTATGGGTAATGGTTGGAAAAACAAACCTTTCTCTCCCCGAGAGAGAAGACGGTATCTTACGGCCAACAATCTGAGTCTGATCTCTTAAAAGCTCCTAAGGGGATGGACAGAAAAGAGAAATTAATCTTTATTCATGAACTTCTTTCTCTGAGGAAAAAAAAAAGTAAGATGAACTGAAACAGTTTCTGTCTTTTGGGAATGTTCCAGTGAAATGAGTCAAGATAAGCAACTATTATTTTGAGCACTGAGGTTCTGTTACCCGAAAAGCACCTCACCTGGAGGGAAACAAGCAGATGAACCAAACGGTTATTGATAAATTTCATTGTAATTTTCGTTCACAGATGTTCAGAATCAGAGGAGTGGTTGGTGAATGGGCTTCAGGTGTTAGACCAAAGTAACCAGGTCTGGCCAGTCTAAGAGTCAGCTCATCTTCAGGCTCCATCTCACGCCCCATCTCTGTTGCACAGACCATGTGATGATGCTGCTGCTGTATGAATGGAACCTCCCTGGTCTCATGTCTCATCGTATTTGAGTTCATGGCTTAGATAGAGCCGTTCTTATTTCCACAAACACCATCACCACCTCCAAATATTTTTTGTCTGCCATTTTACTGCCTTGTTTATGGCTGAGCTTGTTAGGATGCCTGTTTCCTGGATCACATGTTCTTAGAGAGTTCATGTTCGATTAGAGCTTCTTCTTTTCCAAAGAACAATTCTCTCACGAAGATGCTTTCTGAGATTTTTGCTTTCCAGTTGAAGGGAGAACTCTGGGATGGAGCACTTGGTGGGTCATAACCGTGGGCTCTGTTTGGGATTCACCTCTTCCACCAGCACCCACCACCCACCTGCAGCTCTAGTACATCTGGTCTCACAGGGCTCTGCTGATCAGTCAGTAGAACTGGTCTTTGTTCTGGAATCTTCCACGTGACTCTGGAAAAATTGAAACTGGGCACTCAAGCAGAGTAGTGCTACTTTCAGGAATGATGGTCCAATCTCAGACTGCAAGTCATGAAGACTCAGCGTGCTACATTTTGCCTATGTGGGGAAAACAGGGAGCATGAAACAGAGGTCTCTAACATTCCCAGTGTCCAGTCATCTCATGTCAGAGAGCATTCAGTTGGGTTTTCATTCAGTGATGAGGGAGGAGAATGAGAAAGTGAGGGTCACCGGAGGATGAGCTACTGACCTCCGCTTCTGGAAGACTCCATGGGGCCCTGATCCATTTATTACATTGTCTGATTTGGGACCTCATGCTTGCTATTTTATTCTTAACTGTTTTATAGCCAAATGACATCATCAGAATATATGCATTATTTGTTTTTTTATTTAAGAAAATTTTATTGGCCTACAGTTGCTATACAATGTTTTGTTATTTTCTGCTGTACAGCAATCAGCTACATGTATATATATATCCACTCTTTTTAGGATTTCCTTCCCATTTAGGTCACCACAGAGCATTGAGTAGAGCCCCCTGTGCTATCCAGTAGGTTCTCATTAGTTACCTATTTTACACATAGTATCAATAGTGTACATATGTCAATTCCAGTCTCCCAATTCATCCTACACCCCCTCAACTTTCCCTTCTTGGTGTCTATGTGTTTGTTCTCTATTGACTACGTGTCTATTTCTACTTGCAGACGGGTTCATCTATACCAGTTTTATAGATTCTACCTATATGCATTAATATACGATATGTCTTTTTTTATTTTAAAATAAAATTTTTTTAATAATAAAAATAATAAAATAATAATAATAAAAATAAAAATTTTTATTTTATTTTTAAACTTTACATAATTGTATTAGTTTTGCCAAATATCAAAATGAATCCGCCACAGGTATACATGTGTTCCCCATCCTGAACCCTCCTCCCTCCTCCCTCCCCCTACCATCCCTCTGGGTCGTCCCAGTGCACTAACCCCAGGCATCCAGTATCGTGCATTGAACCTGGACTGGCAACTCGTTTCTTACATGATATTTTACATGTTTCAATGTCATTCTCCCAAATCTTCCCACCCTCTCCCTCTCCCACAGAGTCCATAAGACTGTTCTATACATCAGTGTCTCTTTTGCTGTCTCGTACACGGGGTTATTGTTACCATCTTTCTAAATTCCATATATATGCGTTAGTATACTGTATTGGTGTTTTTCCTTCTGGCTTACTTCACTCTGTATAATAGGCTCCAGTTTCATCCACCAAGGTGTTCACTCACTTTGTTAACCATGCTTCAAGCTTTATTGTCCCTCATTCATGATACACTTATATTCAGATATATATACACAGGTATATCTTTATTATTATATATTACCAAGTTGATAGGAAAAAATACATCTTTATCCTTATTTTAATTTGCATTTCTTTCATCACAAATGAGGTTGGACACATTCAAAATATATGTCTTAAAGAGTTGTTGAAAGGATAAGATTTTTATAACTTGACTCAAAGGATATTATGTTGATATGGGGGGATTTCACATAAAGTGCATTGGGTTATTTTTTTTTTAAAGGATGAGATTTTATAATATAGATAAATGGCCTCATCTAGAGCCACATGTATTCATTACTAATAAATGTGTCTTGGAACATTAAGAACACTAGGCCTTCCTCTGAATTACAGAATATATTTGGTTCTATGGAGATAAGAATGCATATAATAAATTCCATAGTAATGTGGGTTGTTTGGGGGAAGTTTTCATTCAAAATTGCTATTTACTTCTTCAGAATAGGCTGATTTGCTTTGTAACAGTGACATCAAGATAACTTCCTGATCTCCCTACCTCTGCAGGTGTACAGCTGACAGCAGAAAACGTTCATGTTTTAGAAACAGACAGACGTTTAAGGTTTGTGTAGAAGCCGAACTTATGACTACCCAAGGGGAGAAAGGATGGGGGAGGGAAGGATTGGGAATTTGGGATAACATACGCAAACTCTTATGTATAAAATAGGTAACAACAAGGACCTACTATAGAGCACAGGAAACTATATTTAATATCCTGCAATAAACCAATAAAGGAAAATAATATGAAAACAATGTATATATGTATAACTGAATCATTTTTCTGTTAATCAGGAACTAACAAGACATTGTAAATCAATTATACTTCAATAAAAAAGAAAGTTTTTTAAATTAAAAAAAACATGATCAGCGTAATTGTTGAGTGAGAACCTTATCATTGCGTCTAGTGTCTTCTTTAGAACATCTGCCAGGAGCACATGCAGACATTCTTGATTGACTGATACTACATTTTCAGTCCAAATAGCAAGTCTTAATTATCTGCTTCAGGGGAAGATGGGTCATTGAGAAAGCTGGTATGTAGTACAAAGTATTCCTCTTTTTTTTAAAAAATTCTCCTCAAGGAAATCTTCTTCCTATCCCTCAAAATTCAGGTCAGTTGTCAGTTTCTCTGTGAAAAATTCCCAGATCTCGAGTCAAAGAATATTTTTTTCACATATCTATTCTCAAATGCAACTCTGCTTCAGCACTTTTAATGTTGCATTGACATTATTTGTGTTTAGGTTACCCTACATCAAAGGCAAAGACAGTGTATTGTTCATCTTTACAGCCTGACCAGGTGGCACTGCACCTGCCAGGTGGCTCTAGTGGTAAAGAACCCGCCAGCCGATGCAAGAGATGGGAGAGATGCAGGTTTGATCCTGGGGTGGGAAGATACCCCTGGAAGAGGGCAGGGCAACCCACTCCAGTATTCTTGCCTGGAGAATCCCATGGACAGAGGAGCCTGGTGGGCTACAGTCCATAGCGTCACAAAGAGTCAGGCACAACTGAAGTGACTTAGCATGCACACATGGCCTTACCAGCTTGGCATGAGTAGAAACTCACTAGAAGTCTTATATTCATTGAAGGACTGATGCTGAAGCTGAAACTCCAATACTTTGGCCACCTGATGCGAAGAACTGACTCTTTGGAAAAGACCCTGTTGCTGGGAAGGCTTGAAGGCAGGAGGAGAAGGGGATGACAGAAAATTAGATGGTTGGATGGCATCACCAACTCAGTGGACATGAGTTTGAGCAAGCTCCGGGAGTTGGTGATGGAAAGGGAGCCTGGCATGCTGCAGTCCATGGGGTCACAAAGAGTTGGACACGACTAAGTTACAGAACTAAGAAGTCTTAGGTGAAGGAGTAAAATAGAACAAGCTATTATTAGGGCTTTGGTAACAGATCCTGATGCTGGGAAAGATTGGGCAGAAGGAGAGAGGGTGGCAGAGGATGAGATGGCTGGATAGCATCACCGACTTAATGGACATGAACTTGAGCAAACTATCTGAGAGACAATGGAGGACAGGGAAGCCTGGCATGCCGCAGTCCATGGGGCCGCAGAGTCAGATACGACTTAGTGACTGAACAACAGCAACAGATTTCACCCTCATCTGACCATTGTCTTTTCTTTATTTCTCAGTTACAGACTATGCCTCTGTCTCTAGGAATGTGCCTACTTAGCAAGGTCCAGTAAGCAAGTTATCATTCAAAGCACACTGTGGACTTTTCACGTGAGAATCTGTCATCACTGCTAAAAAGCATCACAACACACAGACAACAACAAAACCCACAAACCCAAAAACAACAGCAGCAACAAAGATGTCAAGTGAATGTCCTCCTAATGATGGATCAATGATTGCCTCTGTATGGAAGGAGAGCAGGTTGTATTATTTATTTAAATGCTCAAGTAGTATCTCTTAAGTCTGAGCGATCCTAGGTTCCTTGGGATCCCCATCTCTGCATAAATTATTCATTGACACTTGAGTATTTCCTATCTCACCTATACTTCATGGACAGCCCTCCTCTTCTCAAAGTCCCAAGAGGCAGGACTTGAGGTCTCTAAATGTATCTCTCCCTTCAGGCCCCTTGCTGATGTGCACACAAGCAGAGACCCTGAGAGCTGTCTACAGGCTACACTGCTGCAGTGCTGTTCGTGGGGTTGGTGATGACTCTTCAGGCAAGGACCTATCCTCTGAGGCCACCAATGGCAAGCCCAGAGTCCAGGTAGGGCCATACTCACTGTGAGGGGCTGCACCCAGTGGAGAGTCTGCATCTATTCTGCATGGAACATCCCTCCTTGGTCCCCGTGACCTTGACTGCCTGTTCCCTTATCTCTATGGGGCATGTGAAATAATTCATGGCGGGGGTTAGGCCAAGCAAGGAAAGATACATTTCCTCCCCACATCTCACCTCTGCCAACAGGACTCGTGTGCAACCCTCCTCTTGACAAGACTTTGTGTGTGTTTACATTTGATTGTATGGACCAGAGAGTTGTTTTTTTAATTAATTTTTATTGGAGTATGGTTACTTTACAATGTTGGGTTAGCTTCTACTGTACAGTTATATATATACATATATTTCCTCCTTTTTGGATTTCCTTCCCATTTAGGTCAATACAGAGGACTAATTAGAGTTCCCTGCGCCATACAGTAGGCTCTCATTATTTATCTATTCATATTTTATATGTAGTAGTAGTCTATATGTTAATCCCAAGCTCCCAATTCATCCCACTTTCTTCCTCCTTGGTGTCCATTCATTTGAACTCTTTGTTTGTGTCTCTATTTGTATTCTGCAGATAAGATCATCTATCCCATTTTTCTAGATTCTATGTACATGCTTTAATATCCTGGACCTGATAGTCTTCATTATCATAACCCACATGGAAGCAGTATAGAGCTGGTCCAGCCTTGAGGCAGGTCTGCCCATAAAAAAAACACAGAGCAGACTTGAGAAGACTGCTGAAGACCAGTACTCACCCAAGATGCTTCATGAGGAGGGAAGAGAGCATTTCTGTTGCGATTCACCTACAAGACTTCCACTCTTGAGACCTCTTCCTCGCCCCCAGTGTTCTGTTCTGTGCAGAAGTAGGTTTCTTCCCCAAAGTTTCCAGTCACTTGCAGCAGGGAGGGGGGAGGAGCACCACCCAGCGTAGACTGGTTCTTTCCTGAGGCTTATGTGCTCATAAGGAGGAGAAAGAAATTATTCTTTCTAAAAAAAATCTTAATAAAACCTTAATAAAACAATCCCTCTCTTAAAATTGTTTGTACTCAGAAACCCCATCACCTAAAGGAAAAGCTGTTGAATTTTTTTTCTAATCCTAAACTTCGATGACACAAAGTATGCTGTGTAGTGTATAAAGTATACTATATATGATAGATAATCCACAAGGGACTCGTTCAAAATTGAGCAATAAGTACATCAAGGCTGTATATTGTCACTCTGCTTATTTAACATATATGCAGAGTACATCATAGGAAATGCCAGGCTGGGTGACTCACAAGCTTGAAATCAAGATTTCTTTTTTTTTTTTTTAAACTTTACATAATTTATTAGTTTTGCCAAATATCAAAATGAATCCGCCACAGGTATACATGTGTTCCCCATCCTGAACCCTCCTCCCTCCTCCCTCCCCATACCATCCCTCTGGGTCGTCCCAGTGCACTAGCCCCAAGCATCCAGTATCGTGCATCAAACCTGGACTGGCATCTCGTTTCATACATGATATTTTACATGTTTCAATGCCATTCTCCCAAATCTTCCCACCCTCTCCCTCTCCCACAGAGTCCATAAGACTGTTCTATACATCAGTGTCTCTCTTGCTGTCTCGTACACAGGGTTATTGTTACCATCTTTCTAAATTCCATATATATGTGTTAGTATACTGTATTGGTGTTTGTCCTTCTGGCTTACTTCACTCTGTATAATAGGCTCCAGTTTCATCCACCTCATTAGAACTGATTCAAATGTATTCTTTTTAATGGCTGAGTAATACTCCATTGTGTATATGTACCACAGCTTTCTTATCCGTTCATCTGCTGATGGACATCTAGGTTGCTTCCATGTCCTGGCTATTATAAACAGTGCTGTGATGAACACTGGGGTACACGTGTCTCTTTCCCTTCTGGTTTCCTCAGTGTATATGCCCAGCAGTGGGATTGCTGGATCATAAGGCAGTTCTATTTCCAGTTTTTTAAGGAATCTCCACACTGTTCTCCATAGTGGCTGTACTAGTTTGCATTCCCACCAACAGTGTAAGAGGGTTCCCTTTTCTCCATACCCTCTCCAGCATTTATTGCTTGTAGACTTTTGGATCGCAGCCATTCTGACTGGTGTGCAATGGTACCTCATAGTGGTTTTGATTTGCATTTCTCTGATAATAAGTGATGTGGAGCATCTTTTCATGTGTTTGTTAGCCATCTGTATGTCTTCTTTGGAGAAATGTCTATTTAGTTCTTTGGCCCATTTTTTGATTGGGTCATTAATTTTTCTGGAGTTGAGCTGTAGGAGTTGCTTGTATATTTTTGAGATTAGTTGTTTGTCAGTTGCTTCATTTGCTATTATTTTCTCCCATTCTGAAGGCTGTCTTTTCACCTTGCTAATAGTTTCCTTTGATGTGCAGAAGCTTTTAAGGTTAATTAGGTCCCATTTGTTTATTTTTGCTTTTATTTCCAGTATTCTGGGAGGTGGGTCATAGAGGATCCTGCTGTGATGTATGTCAGAGAGTGTTTTGCCTATGTTCTCCTCTAGGAGTTTTATAGTTTCTGGTCTTACGTTGAAATCTTTAATCCATTTTGAGTTTATTTTTGTGTATGGTGTTAGAAAGTGTTCTAGTTTCATTCTTTTACAAGTGGTTGACCAGATTTCCCAGCACCACTTGTTAAAGAGACTGTCTTTAATCCATTGTATATTCTTGCCTCCTTTGTCAAAGATAAGGTGTCCATATGTGCGTGGATTTATCTCTGGGCTTTCTATTTTGTTCCATTGATCTATATTTATGTCTTTGTGCCAGTACCATACTGTCTTGATAACTGTGGCTTTGTAGTAGATCCTGAAGTCAGGTAGGTTGATTCCTCCAGTTCCATTCTTCTTTCTCAAGATCGCTTTGGCTATTCGAGGTTTTTTGTATTTCCATACAAATTGTGAAATTATTTATTCTAGCTCTGTGAAGAATACTGTTGGTAGCTTGATAGGGATTGCATTGAATCTATAAATTGCTTTGGGTAGTATACTCATTTTCACTATATTGATTCTTCCAATCCATGAACATGGTATATTTCTCCATCTATTAGTGTCCTCTTTGATTTCTTTCACCAGTGTTTTATAGTTTTCTATATATAGGTCTTTAGTTTCTTTAGGTAGATATATTCCTAAGTATTTTATTCTTTCTGTTGCAATGGTGAATGGAATTGTTTCCTTAATTTCTCTTTCTGTTTTCTCATTATTAGTGTATAGGAATGCAAGGGATTTCTGTGTGTTGATTTTATATCCTGCAACTTTACTATAGTCATTGATTAGCTCTAGTAATTTTCTGGTGGAATCTTTAGGGTTTTCTATGTAGAGGATCATGTCATCTGCAAATAGTGAGAGTTTTACTTCTTCTTTTCCAATTTGGATTCCTTTTATTTCTTTTTCTGCTCTGATTGCTGTGGCCAAAACTTCCAAAACTATTTTGAATAGTAGTGGTGAAAGTGGGCACCCTTGTCTTGTTCCTGACTTTAGAGGAAATGCTTTCAATTTTTCACCATTGAGGATAATGTTTGCTGTGGGTTTGTCATATATAGCTTTTATTATGTTGAGGTATGTTCCTTCTATTCCTGATTTCTGGAGAGTTTTTATCATAAATGGGTGTTGAATTTTGTCAAAGGCTTTCTCTGCATCTATTGAGATAATCGTATGGTTTTTATTTTTCAATTTGTTAATGTGGTGTATTACATTGATTGAATTGTGGATATTGAAGAATCCTTGCATCCCTGGGATAAAGCCCACTTGGTCATGGTGTATGATCTTTTTAATGTGTTGTTGGATTTTGATTGCTAGAATTTTGTTAAGTATTTTTGCATCTATGTTCATTAGTGATATTGGCCTGTAGTTTTCTTTTTTTGTGGGATCTTTGTCAGGTTTTGGTATTAGAGTGATGGTGGCCTCATAGAATGAGTTTGGAAGTTTACCTTCCTCTGCAATTTTCTGGAAGAGTTTGAGCAGGATAGGTGTTAGCTCTTCTCTAAATTTTTGGTAGAATTCAGCTGTGAAGCCGTCTGGACCTGGGCTTTTGTTTGCTGGAAGATTTTTTTATTACAGTTTCAATTTCCGTGCTTGTGATGGGTCTGTTAAGATTTTCTATTTCTTCCTGGTTGAGTTTTGGAAAGTTGTACTTTTCTAAGAATTTGTCCATTTCTTCCACGTTGTCCATTTTATTGGCATATAATTGTTTATAGTAGTCTCTTACGATCCTTTGTATTTCTGTGTTGTCTGTTGTGATCTCTCCATTTTCGTTTCTAATTTTATTGATTTGATTTTTCTCCCTTTGTTTCTTGATGAGTCTGGCTAATGGTTTATCAATTTTATTTATCCTTTCAAAGAACCAGCTTTTGGTTTTGTTGATTTTTGCTATGGTCTCTTTTGTTTCTTTTGCATTTATTTCTGCTCTAATTTTTAAGATTTCTTTCCTTCTACTAACCCTGGGGTTCTTCATTTCTTCCTTTTCTAGTTGCTTTAGGTGTAGAGTTAGGTTATTTATTTGACTTTTTTCTTGTTTCTTGAGGTGTGCCTGTATTGCTATGATCTTTCCCCTTAGGACTGCTTTTACCGTGTCCCACAGGTTTTGGGTTGTTGTGTTTTCATTTTCATTCGTTTCTATGCAAATTTTGATTTCTTCTGTGATTTGTTGGTTATTCAGCAGCGTGTTGTTCAGCCTCCATATGTTGGAATTTTTAATAGTTTTTCTCCTGTAATTGAGATCTAATCTTACTGTATTGTGGTCAGAAAAGATGCTTGGAATGAGTTCTATTTTTTTGAATTTACCAAGGCTAGCTTTATGGCCCAGGATGTGATCTATCCTGGAGAAGGTTCCATGTGCGCTTGAGAAAAAGGTGAATTCATTGTTTTGGGATGAAATGTCCTATAGATATCAATTAGGTCTAACTGGTCTATTGTATCATTTAAAGTTTGTGTTTCCTTGTTAATTTCCTGTTTAGTTGATCTATCCATAGGTGTGAGTGGGGTATTAAAGTCTCCCACTATTATTGTGTTATTGTTGATTTCTCCTTTCATACTTGTTAGCATTTGTCTTACATATTGTGGCGCTCCCGTGTTGGGTGCATATATATTTATAATTGTTATATCTTCTTCTTGGATTGATCCTTTGATCATTATGTAGTGACCTTCTTTGTCTCTTTTCACAGCCTTTGTTTTAAAGTCTATTTTATCTGATATGAGTGTTGCTATTCCTGCTTTCTTTTGGTCCCTATTTGCATGGAAAATCTTTTTCCAGCCCTTCACTTTCAGTCTGTATGTGTCCCCTGTTTTGAGGTGGGTCTCCTGTAGAAACATATGTAGGGGTCTTGTTTTTGTATCCATTCAGCCAGTCTTTGTCTTTTGGTTGGGGCATTCAACCCATTTACGTTTAAGGTAATTACTGATAAGTATGATCCCGTTGCCATTTACTTTATTGTTTTGGGTTCGAATTTATACACCGTTTTTGTGTTTCCTGTCTAGAGAATATCCTTTAGTATTTGTTGGAGAGCTGGTTTGGTGGTGCAGAATTCTCTCAGCTTTTGCTTGTCTGAAAAGCTTTTGATTTCTCCTTCATACTTGAATGAGATCCTTGCTGGATACAATAATCTGGGCTGTAGGTTATTTTCTTTCATCATTTTAAGTATGTCTTGCCATTCCCTCCTGGCTTGAAGAGTTTCTATTGAAAGATCAGCTGTTATCTTTATGGGAATTCCCTTGTGTGTTATTTGTTGTTTTTCCCTTGCTGCTTTTAATATTTGTTCTTTGTGTTTGATCTTTGTTAATTTGATTAATATGTGTCTTGGGGTGTTTCGCCTTGGGTTTATCCTGTTTGGGACTCTCTGGGTTTCTTGGACTTGGGTGATTATTTCCTTCCTCATTTTAGGGAAGTTTTCAACTATTATCTCCTCAAGTATTTTCTCATGGTCTTTCTTTTTGTCTTCTTCTTCTGGAACCCCTATGATTCAAATGTTGTAGCGTTTAATATTGTCCTGGAGGTCTCTGAGATTGTCCTCATTTCTTTTAATTCATTTTTCTTTTATCCTCTCTGATTCATTTATTTCTACCATTCTATCTTCTAATTCACTAATCCTATCTTCTGCCTCTGTTATTCTACTATTTGTTACCTCCAGAGTGTTTTTAATTTCATTTATTGCATTATTCATTATATATTGACTCTTTTTTATTTCTTCTAGGTCCTTGTTAAACCTTCCTTGCATCTTCTCAATCCTTGTCTCCAGGCTATTTATCTGTGATTCCATTTTAACTTCAAGATTTTGGATCAATTTCACTATCATTATTTGGAATTCTTTATCAGATAGATTCCCTATCTCTTCCTCTTTTGTTTGGTTTGGTGGGCATTTATCTTGTTCCTTTATCTGCTGGGTATTCCTCTGTCTCTTCATCTTGTTTAAATTGCTGATTTTGGGGTGTCCTTCCTGTATTCTGGCACTTTGTGGAGTTCTCTTTATTGTGGCTTTTCCTCGCTGTGTGTGGGTTTGTACAGGTGGCTTGTCAAGGTTTCCTGGTTAGGGAAGCTTGTGTCGGTGTTCTGGTGGGTGGAGCTGTATTTCTTCTCTCTGGAGTGCAATGAAGTGTCCAGTAATGAGTTATGTGATGTCTATGGTTTTGGGGTGACTTTGGACAGCCTGTATCTTGAAGCTCAGGGCTGTGTTCCTTTGTTGCTGGAGAATTTGCTTGGTATGTCTTGCCCTGGAACTCGTTGGCCCTTGTGTGGTGCTTGGTTTCAGCGTTGGTATGGAGGTGTTTGATGAGCTCCTGTCAATTAATGTTCCTTGGAGTCAGGAGTTCCCTGGAGTCAGGGTTTGGACTTAAGCCTCCTGCTTCCAGTTATCAGTCTTATTTTTACAGAAGTTTCAAAACTTCTCCTTCTATACAGCACCATTGATAAAACATCTACGTTAAAGATGAAAAGTTTCTCTACTGTGAGGGTCACTCAGAGAGGTTCACAGCGTTACATGGAGAAGAGAAGAGGGAGGGGGGAGTTAGAGGTGACCCAATTGAGATGAGGTGGAATCAATAGTGGAGAGAGTGGGGTAGCCAGTAGTCACTTCCTTATGTGCACTCCACAACTGGACCACTCAGAGATGTTCACGGAGTTATACAGAGAAGAGAATAAGGAGGAAGGAGACAGAGGTGGCCAGAAGGATAAAAGGGGGGAATGAAAAGGAGGGAGACAGATCCAGCCAGTAATCAGTTCCCTAAGTGTTCTCCACCGTCTGGAACACACAGAAATTCACAGAGTTGGGTAGAGTAGAGAGGGGTTAGGGAGGAGACACAGGCGACCTGGTGGAGAAAAGGGAGAGTCCAAAGGGAGAGAAAGCAGTCAAGCCAGTAATCTCACTCCCTAGTGAAAAATGGGTCCTGAAGATTGGGTTCTTAAAGGTACAAAATTGGTAACAAATACATAAAAGCAAAAATTTAAAATCTAGAGTAGAGTTTGGAATTTCAAAAATACGATGTTAAAGAAAAGAGGAAGGAAAAGAGAGAAAAAATGAACAAAGAAAAACAAACAAGGTTGTGAAAATTATAAAGAAAATATAGGTACAAAATTGATAACTAATACCAAAAAGCAAAAATTAAAAATCTAGAGTAGAGTTTGGAATTTCAAAAATACAATGTTAAAAAAAAGGAAGAAGAAACATAAAGAGAGAAAACAAACAAACAAACAAACAAACAAAAACAATGTCGCAAAAATTGTAAAGAAAATACAGGTACAAAATTGATATCAAATACCAAAAAGCATAAATTAAAAATCTAGAGTAGAGTTTGGAATTTCAGATATACAATGTTATATAAAAGAAGAAGAGAAAGAAACAGAAAAAAAAAGTCACAGAAATTATAAAAAAAACTATAGGTACAAAATTGATAACATATACCAAAAAGCTAAAATTGAAAAACTAGAGTAGAGTTTGGAATTTCAAAAATACAATGTTAAAGAAAAGAAGAAAAAAAAAAAACAAGGTTAAAAAATTATAAAATATATATATATGAAGTTTGCTGAAGAAGAAAAAAATAGGGTCTTTTTTTTTTTTTTCAAAGTAATAGGTTATAAAAGTGAAAATTAAAGGAACAATAGAGGACTTAAAAAAATTTTTTTAATTAAAAAAAAAGAAAGAAAGAATGATCATAAAAATAGTAGAAATATATCTAGGACTTTTTCTGATTTTGTTGTGAGTATTGTGGGTTCAGTTCATTTTTGGCTAGTTCCTTGGTCCGACTTATATTTCTGAAGATCTATAGGCCCCTTCCTATGTAGTCCGTAGTAGCCACAGGGTTTTCATCTATTGCCTGTAGCTTCCAAGGCGTTTCCCTCTGTTATAGCTTCTTCTGTTTGCTGGTCTCTTTAGTGTCTGGTTTCCGCCCTGACACAAAGGGGACGGTGGAGGAAACTTTTTTTTTTTTTTTAGGCTCACTTGTTCAGTCGCGCTGTGGGGAGGGAGGGAGGGATGCTGCAAACAAATAACACTGGCGTGCACTCGCAGTGCCTCAGCCACCCTGGGTCTGCCCCCACTCACGGCACGTGTATCCACCCTGCCCACACTGCTCGGGCTCTAGGTTGTTCCGCCTGGAACTATCCGAGGCCGGCCCTGGGCTGCATGCACCTCCCAGGTCCACGCCGCTCAGGTTCAGGCACTCGGGTAGTCCTCAGAGGCGCAGACTCAGTTGGGCCTGCATTTTGTGTTCTTCCCAGGTCCGAGCAGCTCAGGTGATGAGGTGTTTGGCGAGCACCAATGCTGCGACTTATCGCCTCCCCGCCACTGGGTTATCTGGGTGTAAAACCGGCGCACCTTCTCAGGCAGATGTTGACCGTCCAGACCCCCAAGAAGTTTTAATTAGCAAAGAAGCCTGCTTACAGTTTTATAGATAATGTCTCTCTGGGGCTGCGATTGCCCCCTTCCGGCTCTGGCTGCCTGTCACCGGAGGGGGATGGTCTGTAGCCGGCTATCTCTGTTCAGTCCTTTGTTCCGTGCGCGGGCTGGCGGTGTCTTAGGTTAGGGCTGGCTTTTCGCGTGGTAGATATCCCACAGTCTGGTTTGCTAGCCCAAATTATGAAATCAAGATTTCCGGGAGAAGTATCAATGACCTCAGATATGCAGATAACACCACCCTTATGGCAGAAAGCAAAGAGAGACTAAAGAGCCTCTTGATGAAGGTGAAAGCAGAGAGTGAAAAAGCTGGCTTAAAACTCATCATTCAAAAAACTAAGATCATGGCATCCAGTCCCATCACTTCATGGCAAATAGATGGGGAAACAATGGAAACAGTGAGAAACTTTATTTTCTTGGGCTCCAAAATCACTGCAGATGGTGACTGCAGCCATGAAATGAAAAGACACTTGGTCCTTGGAAGAAAAGCCATGACAAACCTAGACAGTGTATTTAAAAGTGGAGACTTAACTTTTCCAACAAAGGTCCATCTAGTCAAAGCTATGGTTTTTTGAGTAGTCATGCATGGGTGTGAGAGTTGGACTATAAAGAAAGCTGAGCGCCAAAGAATGGATGCTTTTGAACTGTGGTGTTGGAGAAGACTCTTGAGAGTCCCTTGAACAGCAAGGAGATCCAACCAGTCAATTCTAAAGGAAATCAACCCTGAATATTCTTTGGAAGGACTGATGCTGAAGCTGAAGCTCCAATACTTCAGCCACCTGATGGGAAGATCCAACTCATTCAAAAAGCCTCTGATGCTGGGAAAGATTGAAGACAGGGGGAGAAGGGGATGACAGAAGATGAGCTGGTTGGATGGATCATCGACTCTATGGACAAGAGTATGAGCAAGCTCTAGGAGTTGGTGAAAGACAGGGAAGCCTGGCACGCTGCAGTCCATGGGGTTGCAAAGAACTGGACTCAACTGAGCAACTCAACAACAAAAAATCCACAAGGACCTACCAGAGAGCACAGGGAACTCTACTAAATATTCTGCAATGACTTCTATGGGAAAAGAAGCTGAAATGTGTATATATAACTGAATCACTTTGCTGTACATCTGAAACTAACAGAACACTGTAAATCAACTATACTCCAGTCTAAAATTTAAAAATTTAATAGTAATTTTTAAAAGTATGGAGTGTTCCATTCCTATCTAAGATAAGTAAACATGCTTCACATATAACAAATATGAGTTAACACAGGTTTACATACCAACCTTGGATAATGTCTTGGGAATGAAGCACCATGGAAGCTTCCTTGGGGTGCTGTGAATGTCATTCTCTGGCCCCAGGGCCTAAACCCGCTGTTAGAGAAGGAAGATGGGGTTTTCACAGAGTTCTTTTCTCATGGGCACGATCTGCAACCAGGTGTGTTTCATCATCAAAGCCAGGTCCAATGCAAGGATATATGGACTTTCAAGTCCTAAGTGGTACCGAGGTTTTCTTATCAGAGGCATCATATATGATCCAAACCAGATGACTAGAGGGCAGACACCGGTGGCGGAGGCATGATGAGGGTTGGGAAGCACATGTGTGGCCACCCACTAAGTCCTTATTTGTAAAACATCTGCCCTTGGTAGACTGAGTCACACATATGACACTTACCCCCGGGTCTCCACTGCCAATTCTGGTCCCAGTGTTGCTATTTGGTCTTGTCTTCTGAACTGCCAGCTTCTAGAATTCATATGGCTTTTAGAGAAGTGTAAGTTTTTTAAATAACTCCCAGCTACAGATTTCTCCTGCAGTGATGTGATGGAGCCATGTAGGTTCTACACCTGTGACCCTATGACCCCCCCAGGGCAGTGCAGCAATGGCGTCAGCCAGGGCCCTGAGCAGTGGTCCCAAAGGGAAGCCAGACTCCTCTCCCCTTCCTGTAGAACTGTGCTTACCTAGAATTTGAGCCAAATACTAATTCCCAGCCTGCACTCTTGTGAGAAATTTTCTTAGACTTTCCCATTAGAGAGTGGCAGATCCATGCAAAGGCTGGGTTTCCACGTGATGTTCACAGACTCCTGGTGCTTTCTCCCAAAACCCATAATTCTAAAGTCAGAGTAATTTCCTCCACTTCTGTTCTGATTCCAAGGGTCATCACAGATGGTGCTTGTTACACCGAGAGCCTCTAACATCCCCGGTCCAGTACCTTGGCAGTGGTGGTGAAATCACTCTGATGACCTAAGCTGGGATATAAATCAAGGTGTGCTTGGGTGCATTGGTTCCCATTCCCAATTGGCAATCCACCAAACACACAGACCGCCAAACAGGCCCCTTTGCTCCTCCTCAAAGAGCACAGCATCCAGAAGACACAAAGCCCAGCACCATGACGGTGCTGCCAAACAATGCAGGTCTTCTCTGAAGATTTGCTGGGCATGTGCAGGGAACTCCTCGGTGAAGTGGGTGTTCACCTCCTACAGCACATGGAGACGCATATGGAAAACCCAATCTGAGCATCTCTCTTCCCCAAAGCATCACTTATCACAAGTGCATTAGTGTTAGTCTCTCAGTAGTGTCCAACTCTTTGTGACCCTTTGGACTATACCCTGCCAGGCTCCTCTGCCCATGGGATTCTCCAGGTGGGAATGCTGAAGTGGGTTGCCATGCCCTTCTGCAGGGGATCTTCCTGACCCAGAGACTGAACCCATGTCTCCTGTGTTGCAGGCAGATTCTTTACCATCTGAGCCGCTAGAGAAGCCCTCTCATCACAAGGTCAGTTCAGCACAGTTGCTCAGTCATGTCCGACTCTCTGCCCACTCACCACAAGGACTGTCCCCAACTCCAGCTGCCTTCTGCCTCCAGACATTCCCAAGTCACAGCACTGTTTCTCACTGCTCTCTTACTTTTAGCCAAGCTTCCATCAGCCCTCCATACCCTTCAAGTTGCCACTGTTATTATTATTATTTGCCCCAGGAATCTGTCTTGACGATCCTTCTCTTACAGATCATTGCGTCTTTCTTATTTTCTCTAGATCTGTATCTCCACATCTAACATCTTCAGGGAAAACAAGAGCAAGTGAGTGGGTGAGCAGGGAAACTGTGTGTTCTCATTTGAAAGACTGGTCGGGGTGGGGGGAGGTGAAGCCCCCGGCAGTCAGCTTTTCTGTCCCTGTCACACTGAGTTAAGCTGTACTTTGAAGGCCCAGCAGAGGGTTTGTAAAGATGCTAACAAGTGTTTCGTTCCTGGGCTGCTTGGTCTCTCTGGCTCTGTTTAGCTGATGTACCATCTTTCTGGCACTAATGAGAGCAAACCTATCCAAACATGGGTACTCAAGAGCATCAAGCTTCCTTCCTGCCAAACACAATTCCTGCGAGGGAGGATGTAATTAAGTGTTTTGGTTGAGAGACAGATTCTCAAGACTCCTTCCTTGCTGTTTTCCACAGGGATGTAAACAGGAGTGGAAGCATCCGTGTTCCTTGAGAAGCAGAATTGATAATGTCACACGGGAGCTGAGAACAATGTTTACCGTCACTGGGGCAGAGTCAGGGGAAGAAATTGTAAGAATGTGGAGAGTTGCATATTTCAGTTGGAGTGCAGCCCAGACGCTAGAGGGATCCCTTTAATAAGGGCCCACTGGGATTCGTTTGGGACGTCTTCGTTGAAGTGTTTTTGATCAGTATTTCAAAGAAAGTCAAGTCATGTTTTTAAAGAAAGAGGCAGGTGGAAAGCAAGTTTTCAGGACAGATGCACCCTTGGCCTCCCCAGTAACACTCTGTGAAAGCTCCTTACCTCACAGAATGACTGATAAACAGTAGATGCAGGGGGATGATCATTAAGGGAAATGATGCCAAGCTGAGGTTACATGTGGCTTTCGGAGCATTCAGGCCTACTCCTGGAGCTGACAGGGTCACAAAAGGAAAAGAAGGACAAGCCAGTTTGGGGACAAATGAAGAAATGTGCAAGGAGGGGCTTCTGATAACCGTTACTGGGTCCACTCCAGTGTCAGGGAGCTTCTAAATTAAACATAGAGTAGTTAGTCGCTCAGTCACATCCTACTCTTTGCAACCCCATGGACTGTAGCCTGCCAAGCTCCCATGTCCATGGAATTCTCCAGGTAAGAATACTGGAGTGGGTAGCCATTTCCTTCTCCAGGGGATCTTCCCGACCTAGGCATCGGACTTGTGTCTCCCGCATTGCAAACAGACTCTTTCCCAACTGAGCCACCAGGGAAGAACGTGGGACCTGTTTATTTCACTTCAGAAGGCTATGGACACTTACCTGGTCTAGTATGTAACCAACGAATTCCTAATTTTCTAGGTTTTGAAACAAATACTTTTTAAATGAATATGGTTTAAGACGTGCATAACAGAGATAGAAATGAGTGAAAGATTGTTGGGGGATTCGGGGGGTTGGGTGGGAACAGAGCATGGAGGGAGTCAGGTAAGAAAGACCATATGGTTGGCTCACGTAGAAACTCAAAATTACAAGCTACTTGCACGTTTCCTTCTGGCTCCTACTAGAATTTTTAGTGTGAGTGCCTTATGAATACAGTTACTACTTTAAAGAGCATGAGAAGAGAGTGTTGGTTTAGATCATTTTTGTCTGTCTTTGTTTCCATTGCTATATTCTAACAATATATAGAATATTTCTAGAATATTTCAAGTATTGGTAAAGTGGTGTTGGAGAAGACTCTTAAAAGTCCCTTGGACTGCAAGGAGATCAAACCAGTCCATCCTAAAGGAGACCAGTCCTGAATATTCATTGGAAGGACTGATGCTGAAGCTGGAACTCCAATACTTTGGCCACCTGATAGGAAGAACTGACTCATTGGAAAAGACCCTGAGCTGGGAAAGATTGAAGGTGGGAGGAGAAGGGGACAGCAGAGGATGAGATGGTTGGATGGCATCACTGACTCGATGGACATGAGTTTGAGTAAGCTCCAGGAGTTGGTGATGGACAGGGAAGCCTGGCATGCTGCAGTCCACGGGGTTGCAAAGAGTCAGACACGACTGAGCAATTGAACTGAACTGAACTGAAAGGGATTGCTAATATCATATTTCAGAGCATATAATAATTTTAAATGCAAGTATAAAGGATCATAAGGTTGCCTATGGGTAAGGAAGAAGAAAAGTCATCTGGGCATTAAAATAGAATCTGTGTGGGGCTTCCCTCATGGTCCAGTGGCTAAAACTCCTTGCTCCCAAAACAGGAGGGAAAGAACTAGATACCGCATGCTCCCACTAAGACCTGGCACAGCCAAATAAATAAACAAAATATTTTTAAAAGGTAGAATCTGTATGTGTATGTGTAATTTGTAAATGTACACACAAGTCAGCTGATGTGTGGCCAGTTTTCAAGGAGAAACGTTATTACTGTAGTTAGAATTGTCAGTTTCCAATTTTCCTTTTCCTTCTACTTTCTTATCAACTTACTAACGGGATAAAATTCTTTCCCCTCAGTGCGATATTTCTTCCCATCCCCTTATCCTTTACACCAAATAGAGAAAAAAATCTACGTCTATACCTATACCTGTCTATCCTTTCTGCAATGCCTCACAATAAAACGTTTCTTTTCCAAAGATAAGAATGCTATCTTGTCTTCTAACATTTCTTAAAAATTATTCAAAAACAATGATCTTGCCCTATCCCAACTCTTGTATACAAATTTAGTTATTTATTGTGCATTCTCAAGAGCATGCCAGAAAAGTACAAAGAAGGCAATACTGGGAGCTGAGAGCTGGTGGCTGCAGATTAAAGCTGGGGGGTCTGAATGGCAGGGTGGCAGTGAATGGAGACCCACCAGATGAATAAGGGAAGACTGTTATTCAGACCTGGCTGGAGCAAGGGAGTCAGCCACAGTCATTTCTGTTTTGGCAGAGGCTTAAAGGCAGAGGCTTTGATCAGAGGCTCTAGGTCTTGGGGAAGCTGGGGAGTAGGTTACTAGAGCATCCAATGTGATTGGTTAGAGGAATGTATTGGGCTTTCTCTGGTTGGTCCTAAGTTGGAAGCAGGGACAATAACTAGGAAAAGCTGCTATTAATCAAGTCCTGGCCATTGGGGGCTGTTGTTACAAAAGATGGTGTTTAACGTCATGGACTGTGGCTAGAGACAGCATCTGACTTCCTGCAAGTTGGCCTGGTAGCCGACTGACTTCCTAGGTTGGTTATTATAGATTTCTTCAGGGTTTGGTATCCTGGGCAGGTTGCTGCAGGCTGTGGGCCAGAGTTTTATTTTTTATGTGTGGTCTGGCTGTGGTCCATTTATTCATTCAGGCTCTCAGTGGCGTTGCACAAAGCTGGAGGTAGAACTTGGCTCTAAAGCCAGCAGCAGGGAAAACTGAAATTTCTGAAGGTGCAGAAGCTCAGACCGGATTATATCATTTCATGTGTCAAGCACCAAAGCAGCAATGAGGCTTGAGTATGAGGATCAAGTCCTCCCACTAAGCCCCCGTCCCAGGCAATTGCTGGTGGTGTTGGGTCTGGGGGCTATGCTCTCTGAGACCCACTCCCACACTGCGGCCAGGTGGCTTCTGAGACCCTGGAGTGCTCAGCATGGTGGAGGGCCCCTTCCTCCCTTGGGTGGTAATTGCTCTGTGATTTATTCATAAAGAGGGCACTCTAAACTCACCATACCAGGCAGAGACATCTGAAAATATCCGCAGACTATAAGCATGTAAAACGTGGCACCCCATCTTTCTTTCCATCTGAATAAGTTGGCCTGATAGTCCAAATTCCTGGAACCAAGAAAGCAAGCAGGGGAAGCTGTTTTTCCAGTGATGTGTTTGACATTGAAAGACTGCATTACTGAATAAGAATATGCCACAAGAAAAAGGTGGGTTTTAGGAATATTGAAGAGAATGTTCCTAGTCTCATTGTTCCTGTCTTCTTTCTCTGTAAGTATTAGCCTTTTTTTTAAGCCTTGTATTTTAAACTTTGGTCTAGTATGCATGTACTCAGTTGCACAATCATGTCTAATTCTTTGCAATCCTATGAACTATAGCCCACCAGGCTCCTCTCTGTATGGGATTTTTCCAGCAAGAATACTGGAGTTGGGGTTGCCATTTCCCACTGTAGGGGATCATTCCAACCCAGGTATCAAACCCATGACTCCTACATCTCCTGTATTGGTAGGCTGATTCTTTACCACTGAGCCACCTGGGAAGCCCCTAATCTGCATAAATTGTTCATAAAAGGTTACCAAATGATATATTATCTCATCCCTGTGAAGTAGCTGGATCTATAGGAACAGGGTTTGTTGATAGGTTCAGGTAAACAGAATTTGTGCCCGGTGAAACTCCCACGTGAAGAAGTGGTCCTCAGGTAGATGTTCGGATGGGGTGGATGAGGGAGGGAAAGCTGGACCATCATGGTGCCATGAGAGGGACTAGTAAGTAAAAGTTATGGGTGTGGGGGTGGGAGATAAGGACCACCAGATCAGACCAGATCCGTCGCTCAGTCGTGTCCGACTCTTTGCGACCCCATGAATCACAGCACGCCAGGCCTCCCTATCCATCACCAACTCCCGGAGTTCACTCAGACTCACGTCCATCGAGTCAGTGATGCCATCCAGCCATCTCATCCTCCGTCGTCCCCTTCTCCTCCTGCCCCTAGTCCCTCCCAGCATCAGAGTCTTTTCCAATGAGTCAACTCTTCGCATCAGGTGGCCAAAGTACTGGAGTTTCAGCTTTAGTATCATTCCTTCCAAAGAAATCCCAGGGCTGATCTCCTTCAGAATGGACTGGTTGGATCTCCTTGCAGTCCAAGGGACTCTCAAGAGTCTTCTCCAACACCACAGTTCAAAAGCATCAATTCTTTGGCGCTCAGCCTTCTTCACAGTCCAACTCTCACATCCATACATGACCACAGGAAAAACCATAGCCTTCACTAGCCGGACCTTTGTTGGCAAAGTAATGTCTCTGCTTTTGAATATGCTATTTAGGTTGGTCATAACTTTCCTTCCAAGGAGTAAGCGTCTTTTAATTTCATGGCTGCAGTCACCATCTGTAGTGACTTTGGAGCCCAGAAAAATAAAGTCTGACACTGTTTCCACTGTTTCCCCATCTATTTCCAATGAAGTGGTGGGAGCGGATGCCCACCTGGACATGCCAAATTGGAGGTGCCTGTCAGACATCTAAGTGGGGCTTGGGCGAGAGGTTTGGGCTGGAAATACATACTTGGCAGTCAGCACAGAAATGGTCATTGACCATCCCAGAGTGAATCCTTCAGTCCAGGTGCAGTGAAGGCTAGCATTAGAAGAGCTGAAAGCCTGGAACTGTGCCCTGAGAAACATGCTTGTAATGCAGGTCAAGCAAAAGGACCTGCCAAGAATACAGAGAAGTATCCAGAAGAGCAGAAGGAGCCAGGAGTAGGAAACCAGAAGCGGTGTTTACAGATTATGATGAGAGACTTGATATATAGATAATTGATTCACTGTGCTGTACACTTGAAATTAATACATTGTAAATTAATTATACTTCAACTTAAGGAAAGTATGAATTGTTTTAATTTGTGTTATGATAGAGATGAGAAAGCTGACTAGGAAATACAGGATCTTTAGGTAGTTAATTTGGAGTGACCCCAGCCTTAGAACGGAGAAGGCAATGGCACCCCACTCCTGTACTCTTGCCTGGAAAATCCCATGGACGGAGGAGCCTGGTAGGCTGCAGTCCATGGGGTCTCGAAGAGTCGGACACGACTGAGTGACTTCCCTTTCACTTTTCACTTTCATGCATTGGAGAAGGAAATGGCAACCCACTCCAGTGTTCTTGCCTGGAGAATCCCAGGGACAGGGGGGGCCTGGTGGGCTGCCGTCTATGGGGTTGCACAGAGTCGGACACGACTGAAGTGACTTAGCAATAGCAGCAGCAGCCTTAGAATTTCCTTTTCAAAAACAAAGCTCTCTAGTTCCTTCCTTGTGAAGGATCTGAATTTAATCTCCCTTTCTTGCAAATAATAGTCACGTGTGCTTTTATTTGTTTGCTGCTGCTGCTGCTAAGTCGCTTCAGTTGTGTCCGACTCTGTGCAATCCCAGAGATGGCAGCCCACCAGGCTCCCCCGTCCCTGGGATTCTCAGGCAAGAACACTGGAGTGGGCTGCCATTTCCTTGTCCAATGCATGAAAGTGAAAAGTGAAAGTGAAGTCGCTCAGTCATGTCTGACTCTTCGAGACCCCAATAGCCTTTCTGCCAAGACACCTGTGGCTTAAAGGAGCTGACTTCTCTTGTGATGGTTCATGATGCTTCTCTTGAGTACCTACCTAGACACGTGAGTGATCTATCCTTCCTGCCGCACAACCTAGCGCCTCTCTCCTTGCAAGAATTCCCAAGAGCTCAGAACCCCAGTGAGTGTGCATACAATCTGTAACGCACACACTGGACCCCAACTGCCTCCTGCATCTTTAGGAGCCACCACTACTGTCATGATTGCCTTCCTTGTACACACGTGATCTGCTCCTTGTCTTGGGTATAGTAACCCCAATGAACTGTTAATGCATCTAGAGAATTCCATTGTTTGACACTACAAAATGCCCATCACTTCACCTTGATCCCTTTCTAAAGACACCCAATCCTCCTATGGCCTCACAGAGTGCTCTGCCGTCTTTTTTCTGAGATCACGTTGCTGAGGTCTGTTTTCTCTGATCCTTTGTGATACAAGAATCATTCAAATGGGACAGATCTTGTCCATGAGGTCACACTTCTCTTACTGTAAAGACTCTCTGAAGAGCTCACCTCCCTTGTATTATTGATCAGATTAAAACCAACAATTATCACCTCTTTTCACCTTGTTAAAAACTCTGCTACATCCCAAAGCACAAAAGATCACCATATCACCTGAAGACATAACCCAGCTCCCTTCAGTACTGCTCATCCTGTTGGCTACTGACCAGGAGTCAATGACTTTGACCCACTATAGCTTTTCCTCCAGTGTCTTCATCTGGGACCTTCTCCTTAGAATGAGGGGCATTCTTACATGAAACAGTGTACTCCAGTCTTCAGTGACTGCCAGGGATACCACCTTCATTGATCATCACATTTGTCCTCTAATGAGAGAAGCATTTTGTGCAAAGTTGGTGCAAAGGAAGAAACAGTCACAACCACTACAACTAAAACAACAGCCAACAAGGATCAGAGGCTGATGTTTAATTATGTGCAGCTGCTACATTCATTGAGCAATCGTGTAGAGCCTGCTTTGACTTTGGGAAACAGGGGTAGGATGATGAATGAGATGTGGTCTGTCCCTCAAGATGCTTCCAAACTAGAGGGAGAGGTGCCAGCTTCAAGCTCTCTACTGTTGGGCAAGTACCAGAGGAGCTCAGTCATCCTTTGCTTCCTAGTGTCAGTGCCCTACGATGCCAGGGTAGAGGCACTGAGCTCGACCATAAAAATGAAGGGAAGTTTGGGACAAAGAGAAGGATCTGAGGAAGACCACGGTTGCTCGGGGCATTGGGATGCACAGAGGGAAGGGTCAGGGATGAGTTAGGCAAACTACCTGAGGGTTACCTTTTCTAGTGGCTTAGGCTTCATGTTAAGGAATTGTATATTTCCTGTGAACAAATGAGTACCACTTAAACATTTTTAAAGCAGAAAGTGATCAAAAAAATTCGCCTCGTGTTGCTCATGTTGTGGTTGTTCTGTTTTTCTGGTGTTGTTTATATACTTTGGGGCTGCCTGCCTTATATCTTAAATTACTAGGCAGCAGAGCTGAATACTAGAGATGATTTATGCAGGGCTTCATACACCATCAAGCACTGAGGTGTGCTTTATTAATATCCTTTGATGATTACTTCTGGAACTAGATAATCTCAAAGGTTCCTCTTAATTCTGAAATCCTATAAGTCTAAGAGGTTAACTGTTCACCATTGTATTAGTCAGAGCTCTCCAGAAGAACAGAACCAATAGGAGATTGGAAAAATAGATAGGTAGATGAATAGGTAAGGTATTTATTTATTTATTTTCAAATTTCTATTCATTTGGCCGGGCTGGGTCTTATTCGCAGAGTGTGGGGTCTTCGATCTTTGTGGTGGCATGCAGGATCTTTAGTTGTGGCATGGGAACTCTTACTTGTGGCATGTGGGATCTAGTTCCCTGACCGGGGATCCAACCCAGGCCCCCTGCATTGGGAGAGCAGAGACTTAGCCACTGGACCAGCAGGGAAGTCCCAAGAGATTTATTTTAAGGAATTGGGTCATGCAGTTATGGATGTTGATAAGCCTAAGATCTGCAAAGTGGGCGAGCAGGCTGGAGACCCAAAGAAGAGATCATGCAGTTCAAGTCTGAGGCTGTGTGCTGGCAGAATTCTTTCTTGCTCAGGAAAGTCAATCTTTTATTCTATGCAAACCTTCAACTGACTGGATAAGGCCCACCCACATTATGGACAGCACTTCGCTTTACTTGGTCCACCAATCTCAATGTTACTTCCATCCCAAAACACCCTCCCAGAATAACATCTGACCGTTATCTGGGCACCGTGGCCCAGTCAAGTTGACACATAAAACAACTAACACAGCCACCTAAATGCAAAGAATAGCCATATTATGTTGATTTCCTTTCATGTAAAAAAATAAAATTAACATATTTTGAGATTGAATTGGAGACATTGGTAGTGTATTGCTGGTGTCTAGTTCATGTTGTAGATGAGTGAAATAAATAGTTTTGGGTATTTTTTTTCCTTTGGCTACACCATATGGTATGTGGGATCTTAGTTCCCTAACCAAGGATCAGACCAACGCCCTCTGCATTGGAAGCACGTAGTCTTAACCACGGCACCACCAGGGAAATCCTAGTTGTGGGTATTTTTTATGAGATTGAATTTCCTGATAAAATGAAACCATGCATTTCTCCCCTGTCGATGCATTCCACCAGGCTACACTTAGAGAGCCCAGAATGCAGGGATGATGATAACGTAGTGTCCTTGTCATTTTGGAAACTGTTCAAAAAACAAGTAACACCAATTGTGAATACAGAGAACTTTTGCTTTAAAATGGCACCCAACTGGTGAGCCCCATACAACCTCTTTTGTAAACACACTAAAATGCTTGGAAAACCAGAGGGAGAGCACTTTTATTAACTGTGAAACTTAGTATTTATACTCAAGCGATTGCCATTGATTTTGGTGTAGCCAGAGCCTGTACTAACAAACAAATTTATAGCCTTCGTGTTTTCAGTCTTTAAAAGACAAAGAAAGAATGATTATGACAGAATGAGTGAATTACCCATCCTCTCCAAAATAATAGGGAAAGGATAATAAACATGAGGATAGTAGGGGGGAAACTTGTCAATGAACATAAGCGGAGAAATCAATTCATTTGCAAACAAAAGCAATTGAATCCCAAACTAAATTCAAGACACATAACCACAGTATTTTTTTCACATTTGATCATAAATTTACCATATAATCCAGCAATTTTTAGGTATCCAGTCAAGAGAAATGAAAACATGCACCCATACAAAGATTTATATACAAATGCTTTTAGCGCTTATTTCAATGACGGTGATGTAGACAGAGGGCAAGCAAGACCGCCGCCTGAGTGGAGGCTAGAATTGTGGGTGTGGCCTTCCATTACCTTTCTTTCTGTGTTCCTTTAGTAGAGCTCCCAGCTCCACCCACCCTCCAAGGAAGAAGATAATACAGGACTGCGAGCATGGAAGGCAGGGTCACTAGGGGTCACTGCAGAATCGATCACCTTACCTGTCTCCTTAATGAAGTATTCCCGTATTATCACTTCACCCCTATCTATTCCCATTCCTACCTTTCTATCCCTCATCTCTTTCACCTCCAGAGGACACACCAGTCACCACCTGTCATTCCTGTACGCATTTGCCTGTGATGTGTGTTCCATTTCTCCCGTGCTGGAATGTAAGCTCCACATACCATGACCTTTCAGGTTTACTGATGTATTCCCAGCTCTTCTAAAAGTGCCTGATAAGCCATAGGTACTTAATAGTTGTGCATGAATGAATGCAAATAAAGGCAAGATATTTTTGGAAGAAGAATAGCATCATGGAAACTCCACTCAGTGAAGATTAACTTGGCTACATGGGCAGGAAAGAGGAGAGACTGAAGGTGAGGTCAGGTGGCCATTGCAGCATCCAAGTGTTGGCTCTGAAGTGAGTGGGAGCCCATGAAAAAACCAAAGGCATAGCAGAGGGAACCGATCTTTGTGGGTCAGTGGATGAAAAGAAGGAGCTAGAAGCCCCAGGAGGCGGAAGAGAAGGTCTGATGCTCTGAAAGGACCTCAGAAACTTCCCTCTCCATCCTTCACACCAGCTCCCTCCTCTTCCTCATTTCCGGAGGCCCAGCACCTAAGTGGGCTGCCGGCCACAGTCTGTTGCTATGAGACAGGAGGAAACTGATCCCCACGGTGAGGGCCCTCATGCCTCACCAAAGTGGTCCTACCCACATCCGTCCCTCTGAAGAGAGTGTGGGTCTGTGATAGGGGAGGGAATTGCTTCCTTTTACAGGGGACAGCATGTCAAGCAAACAAAACCTCTAAGTAAACCTTGGTTGATGCCTGCAACAGTCTAGAGAGCATCACAGCTTAATGAAGGCATCAGCCCAGCGACAGTGAGGACATCCCAGGCCAGCAGTCTGTGTGCAGTCAGCAGTGAACGTTTGCCACCTGTGCAGGAGAGGGCCAGAAGCACCATAAATTACCAGCAAAGCTTGATTTTGTACAAATGGATAATGATTTGAAATCATGGTGGTGCCAAGCACTCAGCAGCCTGAAAGCTGTTCAGGGCCACTTTCTAATCGTGAACCCCCATCATGCCCGAGAGAAGTGGGTAAACATGCCCAGAATCCTGAAAAAATGCTTGGGGCCAGTTGAGCAGACAACTCCTGGGTCCCAAGGACCCCGACTGTGATCTAGGTACTGGCTCTGGGTAGACATTCCCCCTTGGTCTGGTCATCTCTTTACCCCATGACTGGAGGGGTAGAGGCAGGAAGGGTCCAGGGAGTGGAAGATAAGAGCAGGTCTGCTTAGAGGAGGACACGGGGTAGCCTGTTAACAATTTTGCATGTATTTCTTTCTAAATTTCTTCTCCCACTTCTAAAAAATGTTGCCTTGTGTATTTTAAGCTATGTTTTTTTTTTTCTTTTCCCCAAGGAGTGTCTGAGAAATTGGTATTATGAACAAGGGGTCAACAAAGCCAAAGGACCAGTGAATTACAGATGTGACTGTGAAAGTCTACCGACAGTCACAGGCAAACTCCATTCCAGAATGTTACGCTGAAATCAGGGGAAAGTAGTTTTCCTTACTTTTTAATAATTTTATTTATTTATTATTGGCTTGCTGGGTCTTTATTTCTTTTCTCTGGTTGCGGCAAGCAGGGGGCTACTCTAGTTGTGATGTGTGATCTCATTGTAGTGGCTTCTCTTGTTGCGGATCAGGGGCTCTAGGGAACCCATGGTTTTAATGCTTAAATATTACTATATTATGTCATACTTTTAATCAAAATGATAAAGTTGTTAGATTCATAAAAGTGAAAAACAGTCAGTAAACTGATTTGATTTTGAAATCCCTTGTGCAAATATAAAATGCTGTAGCTAATGATCTTAGGCCCCATGTTGGAGATTAAGTCTATTCCATAAATCTAGATGATGAAGATGCAAAATTATTTTGCACTTGCTAATATTAATATTGTCACTGATAATCTGAAATATGTAACTCCTATGTAAAGTTAGACGTCCAGCCTTCTCTTCCTTACCCACACATATGTTGTTTTTACATGTGCCAGCGGTAACATGATGGCAGCTCCCTCCTTTTCCCTACTGGAATGGTGTCAGGATAAACAGCTAAAACATAGGTTTAAGTAAGATTCAGAGACACAGAGTATAATAAGAAAATATCCAGGTTTCAACAGAAAATCTCTCATCATACCAAGAGCCCGTAAGATCTTAAACTGAATGAGAAAATGCTCCAATTAGAAGACAGTGATTTGCAGAGTGGATTTAGAAAACATAACCCAATTATACGCCATCTGTAAGAAACTCACTTCAAATTTATCAGTACAGGCAGGTTGAAAGTAAAAGCATAGGAAAAGATATGTCACACAAAGATGAACTAAGACGAAGCAGGAGGAGCTACATTAATACAAATAAAGTCATCTTCAAAGCGAAGAAAATTACCAGACATACAATATATAATGATCAAAGGTCAATCCACCATGAAAACAGAACAACCCTAAATGTGCATGGGCCAAACCACCAGACTGCAAAACAAGGGAAAGGAAAATTGGCAAAAATTGCAGGGAGAAATAGACAAATCCATAATTAAACTTGTAGATTTCAATACCCCTCTCTCAAAAATAGTCATAACAGCTAGAAGAAAGTCAGTAAGGATAGAGAAAGACTCACCAGCATACTCAACCAAGGTAATCTAATTGATGTTTAGGAAATACTTGCCCTATAGCTGAATTCACATTCTTTTCAAGCACCCTATATGTAGCATGAAAACATAAGCTACAGACTAGAAGAAAATATTTGCAAACTGTATGTCCAACAAAGGCCTATATCTAGAATATATAAAGAACTCACAGAAGTCAAATAATCAAAAACCAAACACTCCAGTCAGAAAATAGGCAAATGTCTCAAAAGAGTATTTCACTGAGGAGATGGCAAATCAGCACATGAAAAGATGCTCAACATCATTAGCCACTAATGTCATAAAACCACCCTTGAATCATGTCTTCATATCTTAAGTGATGTTTTGCATCCCACGGTTTGCAGTCATTAGTAATTTAAATGGTGTGCAAATGGTGTATGCATTTTATAAATAGATGAAAAATCCCAAAGCTGGTCATCTTTCTTCTGACATTAGTACTCTGGACATGAAAATAAACCCAGCTGTTCCTCACAGATATTAAATGGTTCCTTGGGATATGAATTTTAAAAGTCTTGCTTTTCAATCTTCTATCACATTATGGTCATTTATGAAGATCATCAAAGGCAACATTCTCATTTGCCTTGCTCATTGAACATTTCAATACCTGCACTTGACCTTGGACTGACCCAAATAAAATGAGTTTTTTCTTTTCTTCCCAGTTCAAATCCCTGTTAAAATTCCCTGTACTTAAATAAGCCCATAATGACAGAGAAACTGTATTTTGAATTCAAACACTGGACAAAAGTGATCTCGCTTATCAATCAAGATTTCTCTTTCTCGATCTTCCAAATCTCTAGTAACAACTGTAGTTTTCTTTAGTCTGTGTCATTACTGTACTGCCCAGTGTGTGTTCGCTAAGCACCTCATTTTTTTCCTTTTTTGATCATGCCAAGTGGCATGTGGGATCTTAGTTCCCCAACCAGGGATTGAACCTGTGTCCCCTGTATTGGGAGCTCAGAGTCTTAACCACTTGACCACCAGGGAAGTCCCAGTGTATATTCATTAAAAATGCCCTCATAGAGTCATAAATTAGTGAATCTCAGGAAGGAAAGACTTCTGGTCCTCATCTCTTTGTGACTTTGCAGACAGCTAGTGAAAAAAAAAAAAAAAGACCATTGAAATATTGATAAATCATGTATGTGGAAGAAAAGAATATTTGTCCTTTGGGGTCATAAGTTTTTTATAGGAAGTTTTTCAAGTTTTGCCTAAAACTCAAAATAGGTAAAACATATTGAAAAAGCATGTAGCACATCACTGCCGCTGCCAAGTCGCTTCAGTCGTGTCCGACTCTGTGCGACCCCATAGATGGCAGCCCACCAGGCTCCCCCGTCCCTGGGATTCTCCAGGCAAGAACACTGGAGTGGGTTGCTATTTCCTTCTCCAATGCATGAAAGTAAAAAGTGAAAGTGAAGTCGTTCAGTCGTGTCCAACTCTTCTCGAACCCATGGACTGCAGCCTACCAGGCTCCTCTGTCCATGGGATTTTCCAGGCAAGAGTACTGGAGTGGGTGCCATTGCCTTCTCCGAAGCACATCACTAACTTGATGCAAATTACATTTTTAAAGAACCCCTAGATTCTTTCCATCATCCTCAGAGTCAGAATGCTCCTTATTTCATTATTGATTGATAAGGCTTTGGATCATAAAACAGAGACAGTTTTACAGTTAATATTCACTTTGTTCAGAAATGTGATCAGTTATAAACAAGGAAATAGTAAAAGTGTGATCGGTTTCCTAGATACTTCAGAATTTTCCCCAAATTTGTAGTCTTCAACATGACTTTAGACAAATAGTTGTGTATGTACATACATGTGTTCAGTTTGGTTCAGTCGCTCAGTCATGTCTGACTCTTTGTGACCCCATGGACTGCAGCACACCAGTCCTCCCTGTCCATCACCAACTCCCAGAGCTTACTCAAACTCATGTCCATTGAGTCGGTGATGCCATCCAACCATCTCATCTTCTGTCATCCCCTTCTCATCCAGCCTTCAGCCTTTCCCAGCATCAGCATCTTTTCAAATGAGTCAGTTCTTTGCATCAGGTGGCCAAGGTATTGGAGCTTCAGCTTCAGCATCAGTCCTTCTGATGAATATTCAGGACTGATTTCCTTTAGGATTGACTGGTTGGATCTCCTTGCAGTCCAAGGGACTCTCAAGAGTCTTGTCCAACACCACAGTTCAAAAGCATCAATTCTTCAGCGCTCAGCTTTCTTTATAGTCCAACTCCCACACCCATACACAACTGCTGGAAAAACCATAGCCATGACTAGATGGACCTTTGTTGGAAAAGTGACATACATGTGTAAGTATGTAGTATTGGACAAAGCTCGCTGTGTGTAATTCTTCCCTCCAAACTTCCTACTGATAACTACTATTATGAAATATATAACCAAAAAAATAAAACATGTATACTTTGAATATATGTATATATAGATATATTTATGTATGTATATATGGGTGACACAGAGAAGGCAATGGCACCCCACTTCAGTACTCTTGCCTGGAAATTTCCATGGACGGAGGAGCCTGGTAGGCTGCAGTTCTTGGGGTTGCTAAGAGTTGGACACGACTGAGCAACTTCACTTTGACTTTTCACGTTCATGCATTGGAGAAGGAAATGGAAACCCACTCCAGTATTCTTGCCTGGAGAATCCCAGGGACGGGGACCCTGGTGGGCTGCCGTCTATGGGGTCACACAGAGTCGGACACGACTGAAGCGACTTAGAAGCAGCAGCAGCATGGGTGACATATGTCATAAATTCCCTTGACAAGTGATTATTGACTAAATTGCAGAGTAAAATGTAGCCTCATAGAAAACCATTTCTATGTTCATGATAACATTCATTTTTATAGGCTCACCTACTAGAGTTCCCATAATGCTCATCAAAACTTGATGCTTTATAAGCTCTGTGATACAAGGGACCAGGGCTCTACTGACAAGCATGTACTCAGAGTCGAGCCAAGCACCTGGCATGGTGTGCACTCGGTAAACATCTATGGACAATGAATAAGATGCATCCATCACGGTGCCCAGTTTTCTGGTTTGGCAGCCTAATTGGTTGATGAGTAGAAAGTATAGATTAGGGATAGAAAGGATGAGATAAAAAACATTAATTTGAGACAGCTATGGGAATGTAAAGAAGGAGGGAGTATTCCAGAGAGCTAAATGCTGCCAAGAGAGAAAATATGAAAGGGCTTCAGAGTCAAGGTCCTCAGTGGTGATTAGATGATTGTTGATTACCATGGCAAGAACAATTTCAGAGAAGTGATGAAACAGAATTGGGCTCCATAGCACCTCCCTGCCTAGATTCTGGAACAACCTCTATAGCCTTTCAAATAGCATTTATCACTTTCTTGCCCACTATATGCCTCCTTATCTATTTTGTTTATTGCTTATCCCTCAATGGAGTCCAGCAGAACTGCCCAGCGAATGGCTATGTGACCAGCTTCTCACTGCCTGGCAACAAACCAGCTGAGACCAGAGGCTGCTCATTCATCCCCAGTTAGAGGGGCTAGACATGAACTCATCTCTTTAGGGTACCAGGGATCTCAAAGTCTTGAGGTACAGAGCAGCAGGGGCTTTCTAGTCTTCACCTAAATATCTGGTTATCTGAGCTCAGATGTTTGTTCTCCTTTGCTAGATTTCTCTCATTTCTGCCTGATAAAAAAGAGATCAACGAGGGCTGGGGATCTCTATAGGAACGTGGTCCATGGCACATCAGCTGAGATCTGTCTGAACATACTTGTAGATGCTGTGAGGATGAGGGACAGGGATACCTATGGTCCTTCTGCCTGTGAGTTCCAGATGGCACCAAGTGATGGCCTAAGTCACAGTATGACAGAGGGGCTGCTGAAGGCAGGCAGCAGCCACTGTCTCCCCAGACCCTGGCAGAAGACTGACTAAGCCCCCTCAAGAGGCTTTCATCACATACATCCCATTGACAGCAAGGGGAGGTCGCTGGGAAAGGCAGTTGAAGACAAGGGAGATCTCATTACCCACATCTGAGCTTGGCTAAGCTTGGTGATATGGCTTCCAGGAACAACAAGAGCCTGGGAGCTAAGAGATCCCTTGAAGACCAGGAGTCCATGGTTACCTTGTCTCCATGAAGTCAAGTGGCAACTATGCCAAGAGCAGTGGAAGCCCAGAGTAGGGGAGGTGGTGAGCAGGTTTATGGACCACTGAAGTTCAAAAGCAGTTGGGTCCCCCAGAAATGTCAGAGAAGCGGATTCTCCATGGAAAAGGAACATGGGCTGATGAGGAGACTGATGGATTAGGAGGGGCAGATGTATCTAGCCTATTCTTGAGTTGGGTGCTGGGGAATTTGAGTTCATTAGGATCAAGGAGTGGAGACTGTCAGGTGGTCCCTAAGAACAAGGTGAAGCCCCCTAGAAAGCCTGCAGCAGGGGAGGCTCCTGGTGCTCCCTCCAAAGCCACTGCAAGACAATTAGAACACCAGCTCCATGACAACAGCAGGGGCTGTGTCTTTGTCTCACCATCATCCCTCCAATACCTAGAACAAGTCTGGGCACATGGTAACTGACCAATAAATATTAGTTGAATGAAATGAATGAATGACTTTTGAGTTGAAGAGCAAGTGAGGATTAGAGAGGTGAAATTATAGAGACATTCAGCCTCTGCATCAAGGAAGTAACACAACTCCCTTGGATGACCACCCTACTCTTGGTTTGGTGAATGGGTTGAAAACCAATGTATAATGGGTGTATCACCTGAAAATGTTACATCCTCCTCAGAGTTTACCTTCTTTTTGTGACCTGACCTTACAGGATGGAGTTGAGTATATTCCTTACTCCATTCAAGGCCCTCACTTACTTCTCTGTTGCCTGTTCAGCTGCTCTCATTCTCTCCCCATCCAGATCTACTCTGTCGAATGTATGTCCTCACCATAGACTGCTAGGCTTTTATCAGTTCGTGTATCTAGGGTGACACAGAGTTGGCACAGAACCTCAGGAGGAGTTCATTGTGATGGAGTGTGGCCCATGTCATCTATTTTTGTTATTTTAAATATTTTATATAATATTATAATTATATGTATTGAATAATAATATTTAATGTCTATATTTAATTTAATCCCTCTGGTTAGTCTTGAAAATTTTATAAAGCTCATTTAAGTATGTCTTTAATTTATATTAAGTATACTGGAAAATATGTCTCTTTGTTTCTCTTTTTCTTCATTCTACTTTGCTTTTTTCCCAGACCCTCCATGTAGCCTTCCTTTCTTCCAACTGCTACAAAATGTCCCATTGCAGGCACATAAAATTTTACTCATCTACTTCTGTAGGTACATACATAAATGTTACCACCTGCTCTTTGCTGCCATCGACACTACCAATGTAGTTAGGAATGTACTACCATATCTTTAAGAAGGTGAGTGCTACTGTTTCTGAGGTGTCTACCAGGATAGAACTGCTGGATACAGTGGTATACATACCTCATTCCATTAGGCATTAAAAATTATTCTCCATTAAGGCCATATTCAGGGCTTCCCAGGTGGCGCTAGTGGTAAAGAACCTGTCTGCCAATGCAGGAGATGTAAGAGACGTGGGTTCGATCACTGGGTTGGGAAGATCCCTGGAGAAGGGAATGGCTACCCAGTCCAGTATTCTTGCCTGGTTAATCCCATTGACAGAGGAGCTTGGAGGGCTACAGTCTATGGGGCTGCAAAGAGACAGAACTACTGAAGCAACTTAGCATGCATACAAGGCCATATCGATTGATATTACCTTCAGCAGCATGTGAGGATTGCTGCAGCCTCTGATCACCCCTAGAACTTAATATTGCTGCTAAATCACTTCAGTCGTATCCGACTCTGTGCAACCCCATAGAAGGCAGCCCATCATGCTCCCCCGTCCCTGGGATTCTCCAGGCAAGAACACTGGAGTGGGTTGCCATTTCCTTCTCCAATGCATGAAAGTGAAAAGTGAAAGTGAAGTCGCTCAGTCGTGTCCGACTCTTAGCGACCCCATGGACTGCAGCCCACCAGGCTCCTCCGTCCATGGGAGTTTCCAGGCAAGAGTACTGGAGAGGGGTAGAACTTGATATTATCCATCATTTTAAAAATGAGTAAGTGATATTATTGCATTGTTGCTTTAATTTCTGCACCTCTATTTTCTATTTTCTAATGAATAGGAACCTGTCTTTAAATTCTTGTTAGCTCTTCAGTTTTTCATTTCTGTGAATTGCTTATTCATTTCCTTTGCCTGTATTCTAAATGGTTCCCTGATTTTTCTCTAATTATTTTCATGAGTTTCTTAAGTGTGCCAGACATAAATCCTTTGTAAGTGTCTGAGGCTGGACAAGCTGTTTTTCCAGCTGTTGACATTGCTTTCTCAGTATTTCTACAATGTAAGATCATCTTCATGTATTGGTATTTGCAGAAAGATATGGGCTTCTCTGGTGGCTCAGGGGCAGATGCCTGCCAATGCAGAAGACACGAATTTGATCCTTGGGTCAGGAAGATCCCCTGGAGAAAGAAATGGCAATCCACTCCAGTATTCTTGCCTGGAGAATCCCATGGACAGTGAAGCCTGACAGGCTACCTACACTCCATGAAGTTGCAAAAGAGTCAGATACAACTGAGCGCCTAAACGAACACAACAGCATCATCTTGCTCTAGGATGCAGCTTGGGGTAGTGTGATGCCGAGTCAGACCCTTCAAGTCTTTACACTTGAGAGTGAAAATCACCACTCCAGGTGCAGGTTCATACCTGTGCCATCGGCTCCAAAACCTTAAAGGAGGCATCATTTTCTGGAAACCACTTCTGCTGTGCTATGCCTCACTTTGCACAATTCTTATGGAAGGAAGCTGGCAAGACTCAGGGCAGAGCTGGCTCAGGTACCACCTGGTCCCCAGCCACCTTCCAGTGGGAAGTAGGTGCCAAAGCCTGTCGATTTCTTCTCCCATCAGGCTTGTTCCAAGCAGGTGATGACAGAGGCTTATCTTGCTTCAGCTCCCAGCCTGACATGTAGTCAGAGCCCTTCCCCAACCCCAGGGTTAGAATGAAGGACTAGGGTATATCATTTTTTTAATTTAATTTTTATTTTAAAATAAAAATTGAATTGATTTACTAGAGTACATTCTTAACTTCTGGCATTGAAATATTCTGCCAATTCTTTGGTACACACCTACACTGTTAAATATTTTAAATGAAGGTATAACTCAAAGAGATTTCTCTGTTCCTGCTCTGTAATTTCCCCCCACACTGCCTTCTAGCTTTGTTTCTCGTTTGCCCTCTTCAAAGGCACACAGTCAATTCTAACATTTTTTTTAAAATTGGGATATAATTGTTTTACAATTTTATGTTAGTTTCTGCTGTACAATGAAGTAAATCAGCCATATGCATACATATATCCCTCTCTCTGGGGCCTCCCTCCCATCCCAGCCTGTTATCCCTGACTTGTAGGTCATCACAGAGCACCAAGCTGAATTTCCTGTGCTTTATAACAGGTTCTCGCTATCTCTTTTATACATGGTAGTGCATATATGTCAGTCCCAACCTCCCAATTCATCCTGCCCTCCCTTAAAGAAGGATTCTAATTTTTGAGGAAATAAACATGAAACATGTGAATCATCAAAGCCTCCTGCTCTCTTCCTTGCCCTGGCCTCCCTCCCATCTGTCCCCCACCTCTCTACCCCCAACCCCTCCTACTCCTCCCCATCTGGTACTTGCCCATTATCAAGTGTGAATACACCAATACAGCCTGGATACACCAGACGGTAAAGGGTAAGAGGGAAGCAATAAGAGTGGGTTCACTGCATAATCTTTTTGTATGTTTGACTTAAAAACAAAAGGGGGAAATGACAAGTTAAAGCTACTAGCAATCATGTTTGAGATTATCTGTGGATTTTAAATACACATGATCGCCATCATCCTCTAAGCAAGGTATTTAATTTCTTACTTTCTCTTTTCTCCTTAGAGACATGTTTCTCAACATCCTTTTGGTGAGACTTTCCTGGGAAATCCAGGCTGGAGTTAACTCTTAAAAAGAGGTATATGTGTGTCAGCTCAGTTCAGTTCATTTCAGTCGCTCAGTCATGTCTGACTCTTTGCAACCCCATGAACTGCAGCACGCCAGGCCTCCCTGTCCAACACCAACTCCCGGAGTCCACCCAAACCTATGTCCATTGAGTCCGTGATGCCATCCAACCATCTCATCCTCTGTCATCCCCTTCTCCTCCCACCCTCAATCTTTCCCAGCAGCAGAGTCTTTTCAAATGAGTCAGCTCTTTGCATCAGGTGGCCAAAGTACTGGAGTTTCAGCTTCAACATCAGTCCCTCCAGTGAACATCCAGGACTGATCTCCTTTAGGATGAACTGGTTGAATCTCCTTGCAGTCCAAGGGACTCTCAAGAGTCTTCTCCAACACCACAGTTCAAAAGCATCAATTCTTCGGCACTCAGCTTTCTTTATGGTCCAACTCTCTCATCCATACATGACCACTGGAAAAACCATAGCCTTGACTAGACGGACCTTTGTTAGCAAAGTAATGTCTCTGCTTTTTAATATGCTGTCTAGGTTGGTCATAACTTTCCTTCCAAGAAGTAAGCATCTTTTAATGTCATGGCTGCAGTCATCATCTGCAGTGATTTTGGAGCCCAGAAAAATAAAGTCAGCCACTGTTTCCACTGTTTCCCCATCTATTTGCCATGAAGTGATGGGACTGGAGGCCATGATCTTAGTTTTCTGAATGTTGAGCTTTAAGCAGTAGGCAATTATGGTGCAATGGGGTGAAATCTGGCCAGCCAAAATAGATTTTTTTTTAAGTCTTCTTAGCTCTTGGCAAAGCTGAATGAAAGTTGAATTCTTGATAATACTATCAAGATTCTAAAAGCATTCTGAATTTCCCAAAGTGCCAAATAAAAAGGACTCACTTCCTCTGATCTGTGACCTAAGATCACTCTCTGCTTTCTTAGGCTAGCCATTGTTATGGCTGATGGATTATTGGGATAAAAAAAGAATCCTCCACAGCCCTTCGAGGCTGACAGCAAGTCAACATCTGAGAAGGAGTTGGGCTTTCTTCATGAAAGAAGAGCTGAACAAATCGTATCTTCAGAAAAATCATGAATTTTAAAATTTACTTTTCCTCCTTCAGAAGGTTCCAAGACTTTAGGATTTTTGAGTCTGTAAAATGATTGAAGTCCTTGCAACGCCAGACTATGCTAGACTCATTCAGTACCAAAATTTTCTTTTTTTGCTTTATTTCTTCAATACATTTTCAGGAGCTGGAATTCTGTTTCTCAACTCTGGATGTACATTACCTACCATTGTCTGGGAGATGGTGTGTGTTTTTCTTGACTAGAGTGTGTTGAATTCCCTTCTTCATAATTCCCTTACTAAAGAAAACAAAAGGGGTGTTGAAATGATTTTGACTACCACTCAGTTAATCAGAATGTGGTAGGATTAACAGTGTTTTCAGGATTAGCTTTAGAAAAGTTTGTCAGATAAAATAACAGAATGCCCAGTTGAATCTGAAGATCAGGTAAACAATCAATATTTTTGTATATCACAAGTACTACAAGGGATATACTTATACTAAAGTTATTTATTGTATATCTGAAATTTACATTTAACTTGTGTTCTGTATTTTTATTTGCTATCTCTGGAAACCTAATTCCATATTTGGTAAGCTATACATTAGACCAGGGGCTTCCCAGATGGCTCAGTGGTAAAAAAAAAAATCCACCCGCCAAGCAGGAAACTCAGGTTTGATCCATGAGTCAGGAAGATCCCCTGGTGAAGGAACTGACAACCCACTCCAATATTCTTGCCTGGGAAATCCCATGGACAGAGGAGCCTGCAGGCTACAGTCCATGGGTCTGCAAAGAGTAGGACATGACTAAACAGTAGCAACAGCAGCAAGTTACACCTTGATTAGTCTCTTGATCATAGCTTTTTAACTTTTTTTTTTTCTAGCCAGTGTGCTGTGTCTCTACAAAGGCAGAAGGAAGTTTGGGGATATAGAAGACACAGGAGCTGGGACTCGGGCCATCTGCTGAATCTGGCCCTTCACTGGTTGGTTGTCTTTGAACAAGATACATCAGCTCTCCTAGCCTATTTTAAAAAATTGTTACCTATTTATTTTTGGTTGTACTGGGCCTTAATTGCTGCACACAAGCTTGTTCTAGTTATGACAAGCTGGGGCTACTCTCAATTTGAGGTCATGGGCTTCTCAATGCCGTGGCTTCTCTTGCTGTGGATCAGAGCACAGAGCACAGGCTCATGGTGGTGCATGAGCTTGTGGAATCTTCCCAGGACAGGGATGGAACCGTGTCCCCTGCATTGGCAGGTTGGCTTCTTAACCACTGGACCACCAGGGAAGTCCCTACCCACATTTCTTCATCTACAGATTTGGGATTCGTTCTGTCTAGGTTTTCATACCCTGCTCTTTTGGCCTCCTGAAGAAGGGAGGTGGGGTTCCTGTTACTCCCTCTGCCTCTTCTACCCAAGAAGCTGCTCATCAACCTCCCTGCCCTGCCCCTCAACCCATGTCAGCTTAGACATTGCTTGGATAGAGACTGTGGGGGCTTCAATTTAAAAAACAAAAGTCACAAGCCATCAGTGCAGACATTCCCATGGATTCTCCCAGTTCTAAATATTGCAGGCATAGTCTAAGGAACACTGCAGGGATAAGGGGAGAGTGAAGCTCAAAGGTCGGAGAAAAACTCAAAATCAAGCAAGTGCTGATGTTGACCATCAAATTCTGCCCACAAAGTCTTATTTGGTCCTCTTTTCCATGAGCTTTATTTTCTTCTTGTAGGTATAATCGAATGTGTTTCCTTTCCACACAGTGAAGTATTTTGCCAAAAGAAGGTGCTCTAGGAATGCTAACGAAGTTTTATGGAGAGGAGTTTGGGTTGAGGCTGGACAGAGAAAAGAGAATTTACAGGCTTCCCAGGGCACAGCTTAGCGGGGCCTGTGACATTTTTCTAAATGGCATTTCCGTGTCCAGGTTATGGAAGGCTTTGCTACCTCATCCACTAAGGACGTTTTCCTTCTTCTTTTGTCCACTCAATGCATTTTCAGGAGTTAGAACTCTGTTTCTCAGCCTTGGATCCACATTCCAATTTCCCAGGAAGCTTTTAAACAAATAAAAATCTTTAAAACAAAACCAAAGCCTCGTTCCTACGGGATGTGATTTGATTGGTTCAAGGTGAGGTCTAGGCATTAGGTATTTTTGGTGGTGGTTTAGTCGCATCCGACTTTTGTGACCCCCATGGACCATAGCCCACCAAGCTCCTCTGTCCATGGGATTTCCCAGGAAAGAGCACTGCAGTGGGTTGCCATTCGCTTCTCCAAGGGATCTTCCTGACCCAGGGGTTGAACCCCAGTCTCCAGCATTGCAGGCACGTTCTTTACCAACTGAGCCACCAGGGAAGCACAAAAGCTTCCATGTTCTTTTAAAGCAGTCCCAGCTGAGGAGCACCTAGGAGGCTTGCGGATGTATTGTGGATGCCGAGGAGAAACTGCCAGCCTGCTCAATGTCCCCCATGGGAACCACCCACTAGCCCTTCCCTACTGAGATGGAGGAAAATGGCTTCCACTCAACACCGAGGCCAGCTGCAACAGTGTGCAGTGGTTCCATCCCTCCTCCTTTATATCATCCTGCTTTCTTTCCTGGTCATTCCATCTACATGCGAGCATGCTGATACCCAATCAGCATGGGTTTGATCCCATGTCAAATTTTAACTGCAGCCCGAGTTCTCTGCTGTTTCTTAGTTTCAAGCTCAAGAGTTATCCAAACTTCAGTTTATATATCTTAACCTCCCAGTGTCTTTTTTCTTTTGTGTTTCATACCCACAAAAGAATAGATGAAATACATGTATAATGTATGAAGCCTCATAATGAAACAAATATTTATGATCCTGCCTCCAAATATAAGGTTATAAAATTATGACACCAAGCTTGCTTCCCCTTTCAAAATATTTTGAAAAAAGTTGAATAGGTACAAAAAATTATCTATAATATTGTGCCAGATAAAGAGATATGAAGAATAACAAGAAAGTGAGTATTCATGAATCTGCTCTCCTCTGAGCTTCTATTTGTGTGTCCAACAGCTTCTTGGACATCTCAATTGGATACCTAATTCATTATAATAATAGCATGTGAAAAATATAATTCTTTGTTTTCCTAATCAGTTTCCCTGATGGCTCAGCAGTAAAGAATCTGTTTGCAATGCAGGAGACCCGGTTCAATCCCTGGGTCGGGAAGATCCCCTGGAGAAGGGAATGGCTATCCATTCCAGTATTCTTGCCTGGAGAATCCCATGGACAGAGGAACCTAGCAGGGTACAGTCCATGGGGTCACAAAGAGTTGGACACGACTGAGCAACTGAGTAATATCCTTACCCACTACTTCCCTCCAAGTCTTTCCTTTCTCAGGAAATGGCAATTGCAATCTACCAGTTACTTAAGCCAAAATCCTTGGAGCCATTCTCCAATCCTCTTTTTTCCTCTCTATGGCAGATATATTATATCTATGGTGGATCCTGTGAGCTCAGTCTTTGGATTCCATTCTGATTTGCCCATTTCTCACTTCCTCCACAATCATTCTAGTAAAAGCATCTTTCTGTCTTGCCTGGATCCTGTAAGAATAGTTCTTTTAGTCTCTTTTTCCCCTCCTCACTTGCCCTCTCCCTATTTCCACCCTAGTTAATTTTCTACACCCCAAAGAGAATGATCACTTAAAAGTATCTATCAGATAAGGCTCTCTCCTTCTCTAAGCCCTCCAGTGGCTTTCCATCACCCTACAATTCAAATCCAAGGCTCTGCAGAACATGGAATCAAGCTCCCTTATCAACTCCATTCCCAACTCAGTTTTTTTACCCACTCCACCCCAGCCACTCTGCATTGTGACATGATTTAATTTACCTCATCCCTCTCTTCTTTTGCTACTTCTTCTATGATGTTACCTGTGATTTTTTAAAAAGTTTTTTGGTGTGGACCATTTTCAAATTCTTTATTGAATTTGTTACAATATTGCTTCTGTTTTTATTTTATGGTTTTGTTTTTTGACCCCAAGGCACATGGGATTTTAGTTCCCTGACCAAGGATCAAACCAACACCCTCTGCATTGCAAGATGAATTCTTAACCACTGGACCACCAGAGAATTCCTTCTCTGTGATTTTTTTTTCTAATTTTATTTTATTTTTAAACTTTACATAATTGTATTAGTTTTGCCAAATATCAAAATGAATCCGCCACAGGTATACATGTGTTCCCCATCCCGAACCCTCCTCCCTCCTCCCTCCCCATACCATCCCTCTGGGCCGTCCCAGTGCACCAGCCCCAAGCATCCAGCATCGTGCATCGAACCTGGACTGGCAACTCGTTTCCTACATGATATTTTACATGTTTCATTGCTATTCTCCCAAATCCTCCCACCCTCTCCCTCTCCCACAGAGTCCATAAGACTGTTCTATACATCAGTGTCTCTGATTTTAATGTCATCCTGTGCTTGATTTGTTTTTACTTAATGATTAATACTGATGCTAACTTTGTCTCTTTGTTACTATTTCTTATATCTCATAGCTTCCTCTTTTTGAAAACATTTGTTTGACTAGAGTGTGTTTTCCAATAACTTTTCAGAGAGAATTCATGGTCAATAAACTTTATTCTTTCTGTGTGCATTCTCATCCTTGCTTCAGCCATGAGTCTGACTAGTTTAGCTGGTTATAGAATTCTAGGCTCAGTCTTTCTCCTCAGACCTTTGGATTGATTTCTCCCATCACAGAGTTACCTGTGATACCTGGTACCCTTCTGACTGCCATCCTTCTGTAGGTGTGACTCACCTCATTAACCACTTTCCAGCACTCATTCAACCTCTCTTCTTCCCAACACCTAGGTTTTCTTTTGCACATTCACATTTGTGCCTCTTACTCCATGTGCTAATGACAAAGATGACCCTCCCCACACCCCACAGCTTCAGGGTCCTAGGTCGGCTTAAGCCAGTGATCACAGTGCATTCCTGCAAATTTCTCCATTGGTCTAGGTGTGGGGATACGTCATTTTGTTTGTTTGTTTTTGGACTGCGCTGGGTCTTCACTGCTCTGCTTGGGCTTTCTCTGTGGAGGCTAGTGAGTGGAGGCTGCTGTCTAACTGTGGTGTGTGGGTTTCTCATTGCAATGGCTTCTCTTGTTGCACTGGCTCCTTAGCTGTGGAATCTTCCTGGACCAGGAATCAAACCCATGTCCCCTGCATTAGCAGGTGGATTCTTAACCACTGGACCACCAGGAAAGTCTGGGAGTTATATGTATTAAAGAAATCTGCTGATCCTAACCTTGGTTAGAATCCGGAGATTCTAAAGAAAAATCTTGCTCTCTCTCTCCCTTTGTATAAACAAAGAAGCATGTAGCTCCAACTGAGATTAGCAGTCAATACAATAAGCCAGTCTTAGAAAAGAATTAATCCTGTGTATAGCCGAGCAGAGATGAAAAGAAAGGGGCTCTCTGGTGACATTATTGAGCTACTAAATCGACCAGCCTTTGAAAGCTGTCCCATTACTGGGCTTTCCTCAGAGGTGATAATGCAACCTCTTTATTCCTTAAGCCTGTTTGTGCTGCCTACCATTTTTCACTAGATAAAACAACGTGTTCTAAGAAGTAACTCATGTTCTTCTTTACGGAAGTTTCAGAAATATCTCCTGTACCCTTTGTACTCTAAAATACCATCACATAATGATTAGATCTCTTTCTTTCAGCTAGAATGTTGTTTTTTTATTCTCATGATTCATTTATTTTTTTTAGTCATTAACAAGTTTTCATTAAACATTATGTACTAGGTAGTTTTATAATACACAGAGGGCACAGAGGTGCATATAACAAACTCCACATTTTCATGGGGAAACTATACATAATAGATACAGTGTATAATATATATAATAAAATTTCAATTATTCATAAGTACTGTGAATTGAAATAAAGCAAGGTATGAAAATATATTGTGACTAGGCAAGGGGTGTTGCTACTTGAGTGGTTAGAGAAGACGTCTCCTGAGAGGTGACATTTGAGTAGAGATATTAATAACTTGAGGGGTCATCGCACATGCCTGAAAAGAGTGTTCTTGGTAGAGTAATTAGCAAGGTTTTGAGGCTGAAATCAGTTTTATATGTTTAAGAAAGGAAAAGAGAACCAGTGTGATCAGAGCAAAGAGATGGAGAGAAAGTGGTAGGAGAGATAGTCAACAGCTAACCAGAGGTCAGATCACTGAGGGCTCATAAACCATAGTGATGACTTTAAATGTTAACATGAGCATCATGGAAAGCTATAGGTGTAGACAGGAGTGAGTGAACAGGGGAATAACAATCTAATTTTTATAAATTCTGTCAACTATGTAAAGAACTAACTATATACAGTACTTAACACTTAGTAGGAAGAGTTTCGTAGTTGCTCAGTTGTGTCCTGCTCTTTGTGACACATGGACTGTAGCCCACCAGGCTCCTTTATCTGTGGTTCTCCAGGCAAGAATACTGGAGTGGGTTGCCATTTCCTACTCCAGGGAATTTTCCCGATGCAGGGATTGAACCTGCATTTCCTGCATTGCAGGCAGATTCTTTACCATCAGAGCCACCAGAGACTTCAGCAGGAAGAGTGGAGGCATGAAATTGTTGGGAAGCTACTGCAGGTGGAAAATGTTGGATTGGATTTGCATGAGAGTGGCTGAGGTCATATGTAACTGAGCCTGGATACAGTTGAAGCGGAGCTCACATGGTTAGCTGTGTCTAGTAAACACAGATGTGAACATGACATGTAAGAGGAAGAGACAAAGTAAGGATGCCTTTAGGAGCTTTGGTCTGAGCAAATGAGATGAAGCAATCATATTTACTGAGACAGGGTAGGTCCTTGGAGGGGAGGTGTGGTATAGGAGGTGATTCAAAGACAGATTTCAGATGTGTTATTTCACTTCTATGCAGAGGTGTTATATAGACTATTGAATGTATGAGGCTTGGTTTCAAAAGAGAAATTCAGCCTAGAGATACAAGTTTGGGAGTCATCAGCACACAGGTGGTATTTAAAGCTATCAGACCGAACCATTGAAAAGGTGACTGTGAATTCAAGAAGTCCCAGAGCTGAAGCCTGCAACATCTAGAGCTCGTTTAAAAAAAATGAACAAGCAAAACAGAGAGTGTTCAAGAGTGGCTGGAGGGAGACACTTGAGTCAGTGAATATGTACAAGCCATTTGAGGAGATTCTATAAAAAGCAGAGATATGGGGATGGATGGAGGGATCTTAGAAGAGTTCTTGATTTCCTTAAGACGGAGGGCATTACAGACTGCTTGATGCTAATTTAGGTCTCTCTCTCACTCCTAAAAATCATTTTCTCTTTATGGAACAAATGAGGAAATATTGATCAGATGGTACAGAGTTGCAGTTACATAAGATAAATAAGTCTAGAGAATCAATGTACAGCATGATGAATCTAGCTAATAATACCACATTAAATATAGGAAATTTGCTAAGAGAATTGATTTCAGGCTCTCTCCTCACACATAAAGAATGGTATAACTATGTGAAGACATGTTAATTAGCTTGACTATACTAATCATTTCAGTGTGTATACACATCAAGTCATTATATTGTACACTTTAAATATATACAATTTTTATTTTTAAAACTGACAACTGTTTGCCTCTTAGACAATGAGCATAGAAAATGATTTCCTTCCTTCGATTCTGTTTTCTCAACCTGCATTCAACATCTATCCTCCAGGTCTCTAAACTTTCTATTATGATTTGCTTATTTTGGGGTAGTTTTGCCCAACATTCAAAGAGACTTTCTACCTCCATTTTCCAGTTCACTACTTTGCTCTTTGTATTTGTTATTTGACTTTTCACATCATGTATTAAGGTGATTTTTAAAAAATCAATGTTTATATATTTTTTCTAAGTGTTTTAAAAAACAATTTGTTCTTGTTTTTTGATGCAAAACCCTTTTGAGACTGTTAATTATATCTGTTTAAATCTTCCTCTGGAGAAGGCAATGGCACTCCACTCCAGTACTCTTGCCTGGCAAATCCCATGGACGGAGGAGCCTGGTAGGCTGCAGTCCATGGGGTCGTGAAGAGTCGGACACGACTGAGTGACTTCACTTTGACTTTTCACTTTCATGCATTGGAGAAGGAAATGGCAACCCACTCCAGTGTTCTTGCCTGGAGAATCCCAGGGACAGGGGAGCCTGGTGGGCTGCCCTCTATGGAGTCGCACAGAGTCGGATATGACTGAAGCGACTTAGCAGCAGCAGCAGCAGCAAATCTTCCTCAGTTGTCCTAAAAACTCAGGCCTTTTGCTATTTCTTAATTTCATTATTTGTCCCTCCCATTTGTGTCCTCTTCACATATTTGGTGACTTTTAAGTGCTTGCTTATTTTCCTGTTCCTGCACTTTCAGATAGTATCCAGTTCTACAGGTAGAGCACTTGGAAGGCATCACCCCAATATTTTTTTTTCTTTTCTTTCTTTTATTTCCCTCAGCTTAATGCAGCTTCAGGTAGCATTCTTAAAAATATCTCTATAGAAACAGTTCTTAAAACACTTTTCCATATGCTTTACAGAATGCATATAACTTTAATTCGCTGATATAATACTATCTTCAAAGCAGCTTGCAAACAAGATTCTTAGAAACATCTTTATAACAAATGTTTACCACTCCAATTTTTGCAACAAGAGAAAATCTGAAAAAACTGAGAAATAATAGCTCTTTTAAGGTTCCTCAAAGAAGTGTGGTCACAGGGCAAATGATTTTTTTTTTGCCTGGGAGAGAAAAGTGGATGAGAACTGGATGCTGAGAATCACAATTTACCAGGAGCAGAAACTCAGGAACAGAAACCTGCCAGGAGCCAGTACTAGTAGGAAAACTTAAACTCTAATTGATATTTGCAGGAGGCTCAGTGTTAACAAATTTGAGCATTCAAAACTCCAAGGGCCCAGTCTTAGAAGGGCCCCTCCACTTTTATGAGTTTTACCTCCAGAAGCCCCATCAAGTTCTCTCTATGACGATCTTGGGAAAATTCCTGTTTGCTTTCGGCAGAGGGGAAGGATAAACAGATATAATTAACAGGCTCCTCTGTCCATGGGATTTTGCAGGCAAGAATACTGGAGTGGGTTGCCATTTCCTTCTCCAGGGGTTCTTCCCAATTCAGGGATCGAACCCAGGTTCCTGCATGGTGGGCAGATTCTTTACCATCTGAGCCACTGCAAACCCTTAAACTACGTACTAAAAAAATCACAAGGGCAGTCGTCCCTAGGTGGGTTCAAACCTCCAACCTTTCAGTTAATAGCTGATAGCACTAACTGATTGCACCACAGAGACTCAACATACCCAGTTCTGGCTCCCGTGGAACCTTCCTATCTCATCTAAGCGGGGAAGAAGAAAGCTTAGGAGCATTTGTGATGATCTCAAGCACTGGGACCCAGGCTCAGAAAAGACTGAGACCCAATGGTAAGGTGGTAGAATGCGTCCCCTCCCCCAATGCCTACTGCCGCATCAATAGAGCTTCTCTGTATAAGAACAGTGGATTACAGTTAAAACAATTGCTAGGCTGAAATCCAGTATCAGACAGGAAAGAGTGGCCACCACTGCAGATCCCATAGACATTAACAAGACAGTAAAAGAATATTATGAACCACTGTATACTCACAAATTTAATAACTTAGATAAAATGAACTGATTCCTTGAACACAATATACTGAAACTCACACAAGAAGAGAGACGATTCCTGCTCAGCTGTGTATGTGTGTGTGTGTATGTGTGTTGGGTGGGGTTGGGGGAGGCGAGGAACAGCGGGGTTTTCCGACGGCTTCTCTTCTTTGCCTGGCGATTCCTGTCTCCTCTCTAGAGTCATCACCTGGACCATTTCCTGCCTCTCTGGCTGCAGGGCGTTTGCCCATAAATGAATCTGAGGCAAAGGCTGCTGAGGCCACAGGTCAGAACAAGCAGGGGAGGAGATGGCTTCTCCAGGAGCTCTCATCGACTGAGCTCACTCTCTCTGCAGCCTACGCTGCTCCACTTGGTAGACCAGACCTCTTGCAGACAGTCTCACGTGGGTATGTTTGGATTCGAATCTCTCTAAATATTTCCTCAGCAGTCTTATCTGGTTTCTATTTTGTTTTAATTGTCCAATATTTCTGACTTACTCATGATACACTTTCTTTTTTATCACTCCTCATCATAGTTTTTGTTTTCTTTTTGTAGATCTCTTTTGTCATTTAAAAAATTTCGGGTGGTACCAGTGACACATACATATCTGAGTCTGCTGGTTTTATCCAATCTTATATCCATTTTCTGAATAAAAGTATCCTTGACGCAAGTAGAACACTTGGATTGTGATTTAGTAAGATATCAACTATTTCTTAACAAGCAGCCTATATTTTAATGGAAACTTTTATTGATTTTTCCATAAAAGTTCAAGTTTTTGCACAGTGGTTAAATATTCTTTGGGATTCTTCAACTACCTCAGTTCATGAACTGCTTTAAAATCCCTGCTTCTTTTAGGGATGAACGGTAGTCACACTTCCCCCAGCTGCTCGTTTCAGGATTACTCATACATTTTTTTCCCTTTAAACACACATCCGATTTCCAAAATAATTTGTCACAACTATTTTTCCTCTCTCCATATGCCTGTGTATAATGGGGTCTTCAAAAGGAAATAATCACATACATAAAAAGGTTATTGTTATTGTTTTCATATTATGACAGTTTAAAAATATTTGTTGCCTAAGAAAACACAACTCTCTGCTTTTGTCTCAATCTGTGCTTTTCAAAGTTAAAATACATATACAGTTGACTCTTGAACAATAGAGGTTTGAAATATGTGGGTCCACTTACATTTAGTTTTTTAAAAATAATGCAGTACTATACAACATGGGGTTGGTTGAATCCATGGATGCAGAACTACTGATACAGAGGAACCTCATATACAGAGGGCTGACTATACACAGATTTTTCAACTGAACAAAGGGTCTGCACCCCTAACCTCTGTGTTGTTCAAGGGCACAAAGATTTGAGATTATTGTAATGCAAAAAGAGCATTTTTCTAGGAGACATACATGATCATTAACTTGTATTGCCATCCCACTCTTAAGGAGATCTCCATGGCAAGAAAAAAGAGAAGGGATTTCCCAATCTGCATCCGAAGAAGCTGAAATCATTGTGTTGTTTTTCTTCCACTTGGCTAATTGCTGTCTTAGTTAACAACTGGGCATAGTGTTATAGCAGATAGATCATGGAACAATGAATTTGTCAAGCAAATGTGTTTAAACCTGGTGAGGAGATATGACACTGTGTGTATCTGTAGTGATGTCAGCTTACTGGAAAGCCACGGCTTTCACTTATCACTGGAACCACATTGAAAAGGCATGGTAATGTGGGTCTGGGTCACAGCCTTTGCTCCCTGTGCCGTGAAACCAAGGTCAGGGCACACTTGTCCCTGTGAGTTACCCTCACCTCCCTACTCTCCACCCTGTGCCTCTGGTCACAGTAGAAGCTTTCTGCTCTCGAATACTTTGTCAATGACCTATAAAATCAAAGAACCCTGACTCCACATCTGTATATCCAATTTCGATGAGCTCTTCAGATGAGCAATGCTTTTATTGTTCAGCTAAAGCTGCGTTTATTCCAATAGTAATTGGCATGAGACACACGCTAACTTTCCCTTCCCTAGATTGCGTGGCAGGATTTGGTCAAATTTCTGTTATTTTTAAATAAATTTTTATGTGTTATTTATTTTTGGCCGCACTGGTCTTGGTTGCTACGTAGGCTGTCTCTAGTTGTCGAGAGTTGGGGCCACTCTCTCGTTATGGTGTGTGGGCTTCTCACTGAGGCGGCCTCTCTCGTTGTGGAGCACAGCCTCTAGGGCACAAGGGGTCAGTAGTTGGGACACTCAGGCTTAGTTGCATGTGACATCTTCCCAGAACAGAGAATTGAACCCATGTGCCCTGCACTGGCAGGAAGACTGTTAACCACAGGACTACCAAAGAAGTCTCAGGATTTGGTCAGATTTTAACTAGGGTCTTCCACAAAGCCACAGATCCATCCAGGTGGCAGGCTGGTGAAAAGGTGATGTGAACTGCATTGTATCCGAACGCAGACTTGAAACAGAGACACCGAATTTATTTAATATTGTTGTCAGGGTGGGAAAGGTTGTAAGAAGGAAGCATAAAATATTGCCAAGAAGTGTTTCTGAGGGTGCCTGAAGCCAGTGTCAAGACATTTTTTCTAGCAGAATCAATTTTCAGTTACTTTTTAATTTAAATGTATAGGATGCCCAATGTTCATTCATAACTAAGACAAGACACCAGGGATCCAGGTGCAGAACTTGACACTGGGAGGTTTTCAATCACAGAAATGCTTTTCTGCCCAGAACTGAGGTCTTTGTCCCTGAGGAGAGGATGGGATGATCCAGGTCTGGGCTATGCATTAAATTTAATCCAACAAATATTTATTAAGTGCCCACCTTGTACCAGGCATGATGTGAAACACTGAGGATATATCAGCAAACACAACAGACAAAATCCTTGCTCTCATGGAAGTTATATTTCTGGACTGAACTATTGTAAAGAAGAGACCTTTGCTGGGAGGTTGTTGGAGTTTTTGAAAGGCAGCAAAGAGTTCCCTGTAACTGCTGATCAGTGAGCCATGCCTAAAGAGAGGAAATAATAAGATCAGAGAGAGCAGGAGGCTTGGGGGCTATGGTAAGGTTCTTCAGTTTTTCACACTGATGCAAAACCCATTGGAGATTTCCAAGCAGTATTTCCAGTACTATTTATTATAATAGTATTATTCTGAATGCTGCATTGGTAGGGGTCGCTAAGGAGTAGACGGTAAGGATAAAATCAGGGAGAGTAATTAGTAGATTATTGCAATGGTGCAGAAAGGAGGCCATATGGGAAGTTAGTAGTAGAAATTGTAAGAAAGTAGCACTAGTCTGACTTCCTGATGGTTTGGATGTGGGGTGTGAGGGAAAGACAGGTTTCAAGAATGACTTCAGGGGTTTTGGCCTGAGTCAGTAGGAGGGTGAATCAGCTGTTACTTGAGAGGGAAAGACTATAGGAAGTAAATTTCATGATGGAGGGGAAGATTGGGAATTTGATCTGTTACTATATATGTTAATCTTGAGATACCCATTGGACATTCATGGAAAGATGGCCATTGGAGAGGTTTGGGCTTGAGATATGTATGTCAGAATGTCAGATGGGTGAGAAAATCACTTTTCTCTGTCACTCTGAAAGGAGTGAAATTATGCTTTTCTCCTCAAGTTCTTAAATCTATATCATGCTTTCCAGCACCACCACCAGGCTGCCCCCAGGCTGAAAGTTCACCTGTTCTATGATTTTGAGGAGTTATCAAGTTTTGTTATGATGTTTTTGTCCATCCTAAGTACTGGGTGTTCTGCATTTCCTGTAGTCATGATGAGCATCTAGTCAATGGATGGATCTACTATGCATGGGTCCCTGAATAGTTATTCAGTTTGCTTGAGCAGTAACAACAAGCAGATGACTTCTCCTTTGTGGCTTAAGAAGCATAGAAGGAAGATACTATCAGAGACATATGGCAACATTTAATTGTAGGTCTCCTGATGGAAACATTGACCCTACAGCATAAAAGATAATATCCACTTCAAGGTGAACTTGCCAGAGTTGAATGAAACAATGTATATGAGTGTGTCTTGTGAATTATTGCACAAATGCGAGGGAGAAAGAATAGCTTAAGAGAATCCATCTCCTTTTACCGATAGTCTTAGAAATAAAATTATTGGATCAAGGTCTCAAAACTATTTAGTTGCAGTGAAATTCCATAGGCAACATCTCCTGACTTTTAGTTCCATGCTCCTTCTCCTTTTTCCAATTTTCAAATAGAAAATTTAAACACACACAACAGTCCTTGTGTCTTAGAGCAAGCTTCAGTGCACATTGCTTCACTGCATGGTACAAAGGAGTAGCTGGTAATCAGAACAAAGAATTCACATCACATTTTGAAGAAAGTTTAGTCAATTTGCCAAGTAGACAGCTGGCATATTAAAATAAGTGTATGAGTAAAAAAGTGTCAAACGAGTGTTTTTGATTGCACAAAGAGGTTTGAAGATATTTCGAAAGATGCTATGATGACACAGTGCTGCTCAAAGTAACTTTGTGTTCATTCTTACACTGCAACACACATCAAAACCTTGACTGGTTCAATTGTCCTGTGAACTTTAACAGCGATGCCCAAAGCAATACAAGTAAACAAAGATGCAAACCAACCACGTAGAAAAAAGTCAGTTGTATGGAAAACACACCAGAATGTGGTTGTGGAAAGAATACTGCCACTGGAGTTCAAAACTTGGTTCTAGAACTAAGTGCTCATCCTGAGCAGGTGAGTTACCTGAGACTCTACTAGTATCAACTGCAAAAAATATGAGTTGCATAACGTGAAAATACAAAGCTTGAGCTTTCTATGATGCTCTGGGGACAAAGAAAGATTGTGCCTTTCATCAGGGGTAATGGTGAAAAAATGTGAATATAGATTGTGTGATGGTTGATTTTGTGCCAACTTGACAGACATGAGGTGCCCAGATACTCAGTCAAACATTATTCTGGGTGTTTCTGTGAGGACATTTTTGGATGAGTGTAGCACTTAAATTAGTACACTGAGTAAGGCAGATTGACCTCCATAATGTGGGTGGGTCTTGACCAATCAGTTGAAGGCCTGTGTAAAACAAAAGGCTAACTCCCCCCCCATGTAAGGGAGAATTCTTCAGCCTGACAGCCTTTGGATTCAAACTGGTCATCTGCTCTGCACATTTTGGAGTTCCTCTTCTTTTAATGTGTCTTTCACAAACTCTGAGGAAATGCCCAGAGATAAAGCAAAAGATTTTTAGTTAATTATTTTTCAACATGATCTGAAAGCTAAAATTAAATTGATGATAGAAAATGACAATGTCTTAGAGATTCCAGAAAATAGGTGTAGCAAAATTGTTAAATGATTCAATGTTCATTTGTTTCCTTGACATAATGTGTTGTGTATGTAGATTTTACTCTCTACCATGAAATAGTCCAGGAGAATCATTATGTAAAAACTGAAGCATCTGAGAGATTTTATGCAATAGAAAAACACTCTGCCATGGCCCACTGATTCGCTTCTGTCTCCTGACAATTCTCCAAAACGGAGTGAATATTTGACAAAAAAAAAAAAAAACACACTCAAAGCAAAAAACAAAACCCCAAACTGATTTCACTTCAGCTTAATCAACCACATTTTAACCAGAGTTTGCTCCAAATGAGTTTTGACTGTTTTCCAAACCCTGAGCCACACTACATGAAGAAAGATCATCACCACAGAAGATATTGAAAAGTTTGTGCTATAGATTCTAAAAACCATTTCAAAAGTAGAATTCTGAAAAATTTTCAAGCAATAACAATAGGATTGAATTGAAAGAGTAACTCCCTCAGGGGTGACACTGAAGGAAATAGCACTTATTTGGCCTATATGCTATATATACATACAGGCTCTCTCAATACATGACCTGAAGTCACTGTGTTTTCAAGTCTGCTTTGCTGTGAAAACAGACCTGAGGGTCTACAACATTGAGTACCAATAATGAAGATAGGATCTTTGCACAAGATTCGTATCACTGGGCATGAAACAGCAAAACCCCAGGGAGGCAGTATGTGAAAATCAGTCCCAGTGTAGCTGAACAGGACCCTGTGGTGCCTTCCTGGAGCAGACCCCTCCCCACCATGTGCTGCCTCCTATCTGTAAAGAAACTTCAGCCCCGTAGGCCTTTCCAAGATCCAAAGAGTACATTTAATCATAGAGGTACAGAGAGAAAGGAAAACAGTCAAGCAAGACAAAATAATAATAGTTTAGCCATTAAACAAAATCAAAGACCTTTAGTTCCTTCTTAAGGACTACAGATAATATTCTGAGCATGTCTGAGCAGTTTTGCAGATATTAAAACTCCCATCAGGTGGAAAGAGTTAATTGTATGGTCCCAAAAGCACAGAGAGCTTCCCAGGTGGTGCTAGTGGTGAAGAATTCGCTTGCCAGTTCAGGTGACGCAAAAGATGCTAGTTCAATCCCTGTGTCGGTAAGATGCCTGGAGTAGGAAGTGGTACCCCACTCCAGTATTCTTGCCTGGAAAATTCCATGGGTAGAGGAGCCTGGTGGGCTACAAAGAGTCACAACTGAACAACTGAGCACACACACACAAGCGCACACACACAAGCACATAGATTCCAGATCATTTGGAAGTGATGATGATGTTTGATGATGCTGACTCCCAATTACCTCACCACCAACCAATCAGAACCACCAACCACCAGCTATATTTCCATGAGCTGATCACCACCCCACCCTGTCCCTCACTCTGTCTGTTAAAAACCTTTCCCTGAAAGCCTTGGAGGAGTTCAGGTCTTTTAAGCACTAGCTACCTGGACTCCTTCCTTGGCACTGGGCCAGTGGATCCAGATTTGGTCATTAACAGCAGTGTCCTAACGTCTTGGGATGGAGCAATGTTAATGGATTTTAGGTAAAGGAGTATGTTTTTCAAGTGACACCCAAATTATAAATTCTTCCCCTTCCACTAGCAGCCCTGGGACTTCTTGACTATTTCCCATAGAGATGAGAGAGACTTGTTGCAGAAAACTGGGTCAGATACAGAACAGAAATAGATGGGGATCTTGCAATGCAATTAACCACAGACGCAGTACTTGAAAGTCTAAATGTTCAGTAATTGCACAAATTCTCTCAGAAATCTCTGTGATTAATTGGCATATAGGCAAGGACACCTGATTGATCAGAAGAGGTGGACTTGTGAGGTTTAGTGGGAAATGCGGACTGGAGTAGCGTTCCGAAAAGGATTCTGGAAGCACGTGCAAAAGGAAGAGGCTTGGGCCGGATCATCTTCCTGGACAATCTTGGCTGAGGGTTTCATCAGTGCCTAATAACACACGACACGGGGTCATAATGTGAAACATTTTAACTTTATATATATCTCCAGATATGTATGTATATATATGTATGTATACATACATATCTGGAGAGGGAAATGGCAACCCACTCCAGTGTTCTTGCCTGGAGAATCCCATGGACAGAGGAGCCCAGGCTATAGTCTATGGGGTCACAAAGAGTTGGACTCGACTAAGTGACTAAACAAACAAACAAAAAAATATTATATATATATATATTTAAATGTATGCTACTCCATTATAAAAGCTCATTACCATTATTTTTAAAAATGAAGAAGAATTTTCTTTAGTTGCTCTGGGTCTTCATTGCTGCTTTCAGGCCTGCTCTGGCTTCAGTGAGTGGGGACTACCCTTCCTTGCAGTGCTCGGGCTTCTCATTGCCGTGGCTGCTTCTTGTGGAGCACGGGCTCTAGGCACGTGGGTTTCAGTGGTTGCAGCACATGACTCTCGAGTGCTGACTCAGTAATCGTGGTACAGGGGCCAAGTTGCTCCACAGAAAGCTGAATCTTCCCAAACCAAGGATGGGACCCGTGTCCCCTGTATTGACAGGTGGACTCCCATCCACCATACCACCAGGGAAGTCTGGTGTTTATATATATATTTGTATGTATATATGTGTGTGTTATATCCTTCAATCAACTGTTATGCCATTCTCAAGTTACCCTTCTTTTCCTTGCCTCTAAAAGGTCTAGAATAACAAGAACCCCTTTTGCTACTTTAAGATGTTCCAAATTTAGGCGGGCCCAGGAGGCAAGGGTAGGAGCATGGAGGTCGCTGAGTGAGAAGCGCCCCTTGTGGTGAAGTGCATGAAGAGGACTGAAGGCTGCTCTGGTCTGGTCCTCCAGCTGGGACCTCCAGACTGTGAGAGGTGATACAGCTGCAAGAGCCAGTGGGACCCAGACTGGAGGATGAAGTTGCCTTCTTCTTCTCTTTTACCTATTTCTTTTCCAGAAGTCAGAGCCAAGAATGACAGGAACTCTGTGGCCTTGATGCCACCCTGGATGATGCTTCTGCTTGTGAAGCAACTTTAAGAAAACTCTCTGGGAGTTCTAACTGTAAATCCTTCTCAAGGTTATCTTCCTTTCCAGAGCCTGACCTTCTCCTCCACCTCTGGATTTGCATTCTGAGAGTATGATATGCAGAACTTTCTCTACACCTGCCCTAGGGCAGGATGAATCTATTGCCAATTCTATACAACTCCCAGCAACTCAACCAGAGTTCCTCACCCTCTTTTCAACTCTGAAAATAAGGTCTGCTCATAGTGTTGGCTTTACATCAGTCACCCAAATGCCATGTCCTTGTTAGAGGAAAGCTACTCTGACGGACAGTGCTTGCCAGGTGGTACAATGGTAAAGAATCCATCTGCCAGTGCAAGACATGCAAGAGATGTAGGTTCAATGCCTAGATTGGGAAGATCTCCTGGAGGAGGAAATGGAAGCCACCCACTCCAGTATTCTTGCCTGGAGAATTCCATGGATAGAGGAGTCATAGCCTGTGGATCACAAAGGGTCAGACGTGACTGAGTGACTGAGCATGCATGCACTCTGAGAAGTTCCACTGAGCACTGGTTCCATAGAGCTGAAAATCTGTGACCCAGAGTGAAATGCAAACCCAGCACTAAGTTTTGCTACTTTCTGACTAGTGTTAATTTGCATCATTTGCATCAATTGATTACTACCTCTCAGCATTTCCATCTAGACTATGGACATAAAGACACATTACACAAAAATCAGTTAAAGTGTGTGAAGATAATTAATAAGACTAAAGATTGGGCTAGGCTTCAACAGTACTTGAACCAAGAACTTCCAGATGTTCAAGCTGGATTTAGAAAAGGTGGAGGAACCAGAGATCAAATTGCCAACTTCCACTGGCTCATAGAAAAAGGAAGAGAGTTCCAGAAAAACATCTACTTCTGCTGTATTGACTATACCAAAGCCTTTGACTGTGTGGATCACAAAAAAACTGTGGAAAATTCTTTAAAAAAATGGGAATACCAGACCATCTGACCTGCCTCCTGAGAAATCTGTATGCAGGTCAAGAAGCAACAGTTAGAATCGTACATGGAACAAAGGACTGGTTCCAAATTGGGAAAGGAGTATGCCAAGGCTGTATATGGTCACCCTGCTTATTTAACTTCTATGCAGAGTACATCATGTGAAATATTGGGCTGGATGAAGCACAAGCTGGAATCAAGATTGCCGGGAGAAATATCAATAACCTCAGATATTCAGATGACACCACCCTTATGGCAGAAAGCAAAGAGGAACTAAAGAGCCTCTTGATGAAAGTGAAAGAGAAGAGTGAAAAAACTGGCTTGAAACTCAACGTTCAAAAAAACACATATCATGGCATCTGGTCCCATCACTTCATGGCAAATAGATGGGGAAACAATGGAAACAATGAGAGACTTTATTTTGGGGGGCTCCAAAATCACAGCAGATGGTGACTGCAACCATGAAATTAAAGGATGCTTGGTCTTTGGAAGGAAAGTTATGACCAACCTATACAGCATATTAAAAAGCAGAGACATTATTTTGCTGACAAAGGTCCGTCTAGCTAAAGCTGTGATTTTTCCAGGAGCCATGTATGGATGTGAGAATTGGACCACAAAGAAAGCTGAGCGCTGAAGAATTGATGCTTTTGAACTGTGGTGTTGGAGAAGACTCTTGAGAGTCCCTTGGACTGCGAGAAGATCCAACCAGTCCATCCTAAAGGAAATCAGAAATATTCATTGGAAGGACTGATGCTGAAGCTGAAGTTCCAATACTTCGGCCACATGATGCGAAGAGCTGACTCATTGGAAAAGACCCTGATGCTGGGAAAGACTGAAGGCAAGAGGAGAAGGGGACGACAGAGGATGAGATGGTTGGATGGCATCACTGACTTGATGGACATGAGTGTGAGCAAGCTCTGGAAATTGGTGATGGACAGAGAAGCCATTCCACGGGGTCGCAAAAAGTTGGACATGACTGAGTGACGGAACTGAACTGACTGAAAGATTGGGCTCAATATCTGTGAATTCCACCTCGAGCTCTGCAGGGAAGGTGTGATTGCCCCCAGGCGATTTGTTTACTCTCCAGAAATAAGTCTTTTTATCTATAAGATAGTGGGTTGTTCAGTCCATCAAAAGATCTTAATTATTCAGAAGCTAATTATTCTGCCTCTGCACTGTCTTGGTTATTCTTCCTCTTGACTGACTGTGTCTGGCAGTCTTTTCCCTCATGATTAGTAGAGTAGGTCACAAATTTTCCATTCTGCCCTCAATGATGAAAAGAAAGTTGGCATTTGTAATCATTTCCCCTCTTTGCCAACTTCCTGAGTAGTCGGGAAACTTCAACCAGCCCATTAACAGCATATCTGTCTTTTCCAGTTTAAAGGGTCTCCATTTTTATTAAAACAATTTCTTTCACAATTCTATACCTTCTCCTTCTCCAAGGAAATATTTAGACAGTGTTGACAGTTAAGTGTGTCCCAGAAGGAATATTTATGGAGTTTGGGAAGGACATGTACACACTGCTATATTTAAAATGTAACCAACACAGACCTACTGCATAGCACGGGGAACTCTGCTCAATGTTCTGTGGCAGCCTGGGTGGGAAGGGAGTTTGCGGGAGAATGGATACATGTATATGCATGACTGAGTCCCTCTGTTGTTCACCTGAAACTACCACAACATTGTTAATCTTCTATACTCCAATATAAAATAAAAAGTTTTAAAAAAGAGTGTCCCAGATCCACGAAGGGTCCTCTGGATTCATTCTGGTCTCTGTTGTGGAATAGCAGTGTGGGCTGGGACTGGTGTCTTCTGAAGTGCAAGTAGTCCTTTAGCCTTTTGGTGTGTGATGCCATCCATTGCCTCTGACCACTGGCCCACCTTGCTCCTAACCATCGGGAGTCCCTTCTATAGTGGTCTTATCTGACAGACCTGAGGACTGTGCCAATCCCATGGTCTTCTCAGCAGTAGGGCAGGTGGCCAGTATTGGAAAGGAAAGGGCTCATGCACTTTCTCTCTTTCTCCTTTATCTGAAAGTATTAATAGCTCCCAAGTCTGGAAGTACCAAATATACTTTCTACCCACCTTCTCACTGGCTGTCAGAAGTATGTCAAAGGCATGCCATCTCCTCTACTAGGAATCCACAGCCTGTCTTTCTTCTGCCCAGGGAAATATGCCAGGGGCCCTGGGGCTCTTGGTGTCCCCTAGACTCACCAAGAATTGTCTGCAACAACTGGACCTCACTCTCGGAGATGTAGCCTCAACTCTGGGACAAGCGGAAACCTTGACTTTCAAATTCTTTGGTCTCTCTCATCTCCTACAATCCAGATGGGAGGTTCCCTTCTTCTCCAATCTGGGCAAAACTTCCCTGACAGCACACTCTCCTCATCCTTCCTGAGGTGTTGTCAGCCCCCACCCCCATTCCAGAGCTTTAGCTAAATGGCTACCAGAGAATAGTTGTTTACAGGAAGAGAAATTTGAAACACACTTGTTCAGGTTATTAGCAGGTCATTCTTATTATAGGCTTCCTAGGTGGCACAAGTGGTAAAGAATCCATCTGTCAATGCAAGAGATACAAGAGATGCAGTTTCGATCCCTGGGTCAGGAAGATCCCTTGGAGTAGGAGCCCCACTCCAGTATTCTTGCCTAGGAAATCCCATGGACAGAGGAGCCGGGGGAGCTACAGGCCAGGGGGTTGCAAAAAGTTGGACAGGACTGAGCGACTGAGCACACATCTTTACAACACCAAATCTCTATCAGATAGACAAGGGAAGAGGAAAAGAGATACTGCTGGGCACACACACTGAGGAAACCAAAATTGAAAGAGACACGTGTACCCCAATGTTCATTGCAGCACTGTTTATAATAGCCAGGACATGGAAGCAACCTAGATGTCCATCAGCAGATGAATGGATAAGAAAGCTGTGGTACATACACACAATGGAGTATTACTCAGCCATTAAAAAGAATACATTTGAATCAGTTCTAATGAGGTGGATGAAACTGGAGCCTAGTATACAGAGTGAAGTAAGCCAGAAAGAAAAACAATACAGTATACTAATCCATATATACGGAATTTAGAAAGAGGGTAACAATAACCCTATATGAGAGACAGCAAAAGAGACACAGATGTATAGAACAGTCTTCTGGACACTGGGAGAGAGCGAGGGTGGGATGATTTGGGAGAATGGCATTGAAACATGTATAATATCGTATGTGAAACGAATCGCCAGTCCAGGTTCGATGCAGGATACAGGATGCTTGGGGCTGGTGCACTGGAATGACCCAGAGGGATGGTACAGGGAGGGAGGTGGGAAGGGGGTTCAGGATGGGGAGTACGTGTACACCCGTGGTGGATTCATGTTGACGTATGGCAAAACCAATACAATATTGTAAAGTAATTAGCATCCAATTAAAAAAAACAGTAACATAAAAAAAAAGAACCAGAAATTATTTGCTAGTAGGTCTGTTGACTGATTTGATGAGATGTAAATTAAAACTTGGTTTAAGTGAATGAGTGAATGGTTGTGGGGGGGGTGCTAAATCTCATATGTGGCAACTGAGTTTGGCTAATATCGAAAATCCTGAGTGCTGCAACTAAGACCCAGCACTGCCAGATAAATACAGATTTTTTTAAAAAATCTGGTAGCCTGGAAGAGGACTCATCAATGATGGTATTGGAAGTGAAAGCAGACATGGAGAATGAGGTGTGCCTGTGTTGATCCACTCCCTGGGTTTAAGTGAATTCAGCCCACCGAGAACATGCTTCAGGGACACTGGAAAATCCCTTATTAGCAATGCTCCTAATTCCTGTTATTTGCCCAGACACTCTCCTGTTTTTCTGTGTGAAGCCACTGACGTTTGAGTTTTTTACCTCATGGTTCTGCATCTTAACTTCAAAAACCTGCCTTGGTTCTCTTCCTAGGGAGCTCCCTTTTGGTCCTCTTCTCTGACACTCAAGAAGTTTTTCTCTTCAGGGCATGACTTTGCTTTCACCCACTTATTCCTGTGCACTGGAGTAGGAACCTCCTCCCCACGCTCTGCTGGCTGGACCAGCTGCCTTGCCTTCTTGCAGTTGGTACAATGGAAAAAATTAGAGTCAAGTGCCAATCAACTTCAGCAGTGACAAACTATCTCCAATGAAATAAACTTCAGACATTCTTGCCAGCCTCCTATTAACCCAGAAGTTTTGAATAAACAAGTAGAAAACACACACAAAACTCAAATCGCTTTGCATAGAATCATAAAAAAGAAAATTGGAATAGGTCTTAAAATCCTCTATGACAATGCTCCTTTTTGTTTAAGAGGACACTTAAAAGACGTTTTGGAAGTTAATGAAATTTCCACCTAAGATTATATGGCTATTAATCATGTGTCATAGCAAACACGTGATGATGCAAGACTGAATATAATAACCTTGCATGTTGCAGGATGTGGTCACATGGCCCTCAATGGTCGCAACTAAGTCCACTAAGATGCAATCCATCTCATCTCTCTGGAAGCACATTTAACTACATTTATACACCAGAGACTGCTCTGTGTTACTGCTCTGTGTTGTATGATCCACCAACTCTACTCCTGGGCATGTATCTGGAAAAGACAAAAACGCTAATTCAAAAAGATACATGCGCCCCAATGTTCATAACAGCACTATCAGCCAAGACATGCAAGCAACCTGAATGACCATCAACAGACAGTTGGCTTAAGAAGGTGTGGTACATATATACAGTGGAATAATTGCATTCGACCCTAAAAAAGAACAAAATATTGCCATTCACAGCAACATGGATGGACTCGAGACAATATTAAACTTAGTGAAGTAAGTCAGAGGGAGGAAGACAAATAATATATGATATCACATTAATCCTCTGTCTATGGAACTGTCCATGCAAGAATACTTGGGAGGAGTGGGTGGATATATTAGGAGTTTGAGATTAATGGATACAAACTATTATACATAAAATAGATAAGCAATAAAGACTTACCATATAGCATGGAGAGCTATATTCAACATCTTGTAATAATCTATAATGGAAAATAATCTAAAAAAATGTATATTTATAACTGAATCACTTTGCTGTGCACCTGGAACTAATAAAATATTGTAAATCAACTCTAGTCCAATAAACGAGAAGAGAACATGATCTACTAGAACTAAGTGTATGTCTACTTGCCCTCTAGATGGTGTGTCCTTGTGTGTAGGGACTCTGCTTTATTCATGCCTGACCAATGCCCAGTGCTGTTTGACAGGAGTCAGTGTTAAGTCAGGACTTGGTAATTTGAAGCAGATGCACAGAGTCAGTAACTCAGCTCTGCTTGGAAGGCTTGGATTCTTGAGGTTCATAGGTCATCTTCAGGTCTGTGAATTTCTTTAATGAAACTCAAAATCATATGTATGCATATTTGTGACTCATACACAACCTCCCATACCCTCCAGGGAGATATCTCAGTGCTTGGCAGCAGAATCTCAAAGAAGTTAAAGGATCAATGTACCAGAGGAAAAAACTGTGCTGTGCTGAGTGCATTTATTGCCAATTTCCCCCCAAGTCTCAACCTCCCTGGAGGGGTATGTAGGCCTGAGCAGACAGAAGCTGGAAATGCTCCAAACAGAGCTCTGGGGTCACTGAAGGGAATGAAATGGTTTCAAGTGATCATGATGGAGTGGATGAAACTTCCCAGGACCCATCGGATAACAAAACAAACATAAATCACAAACATAGCCAAGAGTAGGAGGCACCCGGGTCAGGCACCTATATCCTTGACCAGTGGGGCTATGGGAAATACTTACAGCTTCTCTTACGCTTCTTTTTCCCCAATGTAGGTGTTTTTTTCTTTTAACTCCACATAACAATCCTTTCTCAATGAAGAATTATGAGAAATAAAAGAGTTGAAGAATCAATGAATCAATGAAGAATTATTCAAAATAAAACAAGAGTTAAATAGAGTTCAAAATGTAGATGACTTATTTGCTTAGACTGATGAATGTAGAGCTAGGTTTTAAGTTGTCCATCCACAGAAAAGGCTTCTTTGGAAATCAGGAGATCCTAGACACTCTGCTGAAGGAGAGACTAGGTTTCGCCCTCTTAGAGATGGCACGAAAGAGATTTCTCACTGAAAAGGCAACAGAAGTAGGTGATTACTCAAGTCTTTCCCCAAAACTTACATTTATTTGGCTGTTAGGCATCTCACACTGAGTATCTGTGCATATAGAGGGCAAAGTCACAAAGTATATATACTTAAAGAACTTTTATTTGTGGGCTTTGTTCTTGGAGTCAATTTCCTGTACCTACTAGTATCTGTTTTGGTTAAAACCAGAATTGGTTTAATCCCCAAGAGCCCATGTACACTGACAGTAGTCGACAATTCTGATATATGCTGAGTGACAGGCAGGAATCAGCCAAGAGTTTTAAATCTGAAGCAGAAAAAAGTGCATGTCCAGGTGATATATAATCTGTTAGGAATGGAGGGAGGGGCATAGTCATAAGTTCTTAAAACTGGGGCCATGGGTTTATTTCCACTTAATTAGCATGTGCTAGGTCGCTTCAGTCGTGTCTGAATCTTTGTAACCCCATGAACTGTAGCCCTCCAGGCTCCTCTGTCCGTGGGATTCTCCAGGAAAGAATACTGGAGTGGGTTGCCGTGCCCTTCTCCCTTTCCCAACCCAGGGATCAAACCTATGTCTCTTACATCTCCTTAGTGGCAGGCAGGCTCTTTACCACTAGCACCACCTGGAAGCCTCATTTAATTGGCAGTACAGGAAACCATCACTTCCTCCTCCAAATTTTTAAAGAGCTCTGTGTCTAACTCAAACACCTTGTACTTTTTTTTTCAGCTTTTTTTTTGTTTGTTCATTCAGTTTTTTTTTTTTATTAATTGGAGAATAAATGCTTTACAATATTGTATTGGTTTCTGCTATACATCAACATGAAACAGTCACGGGTATACATATGTTTCCCCTCCCTTCTGAACCCCTCTCCTTCTAGGGTTGTCAAAGAGCCCTGGGTTGAGCTCCCAGTGTCACACAGCAAATTCCCATCTGCTATCTACTTTACGCCTGGTAATGTACATGTTTCCATGCTATTCTCTTAATTCATCCCACCCTCTCCTTCCCACTGTGATTGTCCCCTACTGCTTTGCCACTCCTTGAGGGCAGAGCTTTCAACTTTGTATCATTCAGAGTGCTTAAAAATCTTGGACAAGATACAAGTCGGTTATGTTTCTCTTGAAAGTAATCTCTCTTTTTTTTCCCTCTTTGGTTTTCTGCAATAGAACAAAAGTACAAAATGCAGGAACTCTGTTGTTGTTCAGTCACTAAGTGGTGTCCAACCCTGTGAGACCCCATGGACTGTAGCCCCCCAGGCTCCTCTGTCCATGGAATTTTCTAGGCAAGAATACTGGAGTGGGCTGCCATTTCCTACTCCAGGGGATCTTCCTGACCCGGTGATCGAACCTGCATCTCCTGCATTGGCAAGCAGATTCTTTACCACTGAATCAGCAGGGGAGCCCTGCAGGAACTCTGTAGCTAAAAGGAAATACAGGGCAAAGTAGAGGGTGAGAAGAGAACCACTGACTTTGTGCTGGTGCCCTGTATTTGTCAAGGCAAGCAAGTCAAGACAGTGTTGCTATGTTGCACAGACAAAGAAACTCTGGACTGTCCATAGGTTGGTGCATGTACAAAGTTTATGCTTATTTTTATTTTAATACAATTAAAGTTTTGCTTTTTGCTCATGAAATGAGCAAAAGGGATGTTGCTGTTTGATAGCTCTTCTTCAACTGGACACTCAGAGACGCAGGCTTCTTTTACCTGGTGGCACCATCATTCCTTAGCACCAAAGCAAAAAGGGAACACATGAAGTATTTCTCAAGAAATTGTAAGGGTCAAGTCTGGAAGTAACTGCACACACAACTTCTATCTACATGTCATTGAAAAGAATGTACCAGATGGCCTCACTTTTTAAAAATTTTTATTTATTTATTTATTTTGGGCTATGCTGAGTCTTTGTTGCTGCACAGGTTTTTCTCTAGTTGTTACCAAGTGGAAGCTACTCTCTAGATGTGGTACATGGGTTTCTTATTGCAGGTTTCTCTCGTTGAGGAGCATGGGCACACGGGCTTCCATAGTTGAGGCTCTTGGGCTCTAGAGCACAGTCTTAGGAACTGCAGTACACTGGCTTAGTTGCTCTGTGGTGTGTGAAATCTTCCTGGCCCAGTGATTGAACCCATGTCTCCTGCATTGGCAGGCGGATTCTTTACCGCTAAGCCACCAGGGAAGCCCCAAGATGGCCTCACTTTTAAGAGAGGCTGAGCTAGGTTGTCTTTCTAGATATCCATGCTAGGGCACATAGAGTAGGTGAAAAAGGTTTGGTAAACACTGTCTCTGCCATAGTGATCATGTATCCATTTTATCACTTCATGAGCATCTAGAATGTGCTTCCTTTAAGGAAACAACTCAAAGTCCCAACAGGTCACTGCTTATAGCTCCAAGTCCAGAATCTCCCTGTGATGTATTGATTCTTCAATTTTCCTCTTCCTCAAATTCAAATGTGACTGTTTAAAGCAAACTTTGACTAGAAAGTTAAATTATCTGGTTCCCCACTGGCACTCAAGATATAGTAGCTGAATAGGGACAGGATGGCAGTGACACATACTTCCTGGAGAAAAAGGAAGGATGAGTAATAAACAGTAGTCATTGATCCGTAACAGTAATGAAGTCCTAAAAAGCAGGCATTGGGATGGCTTTCTACTCTAGTGGGGAGAGGGAGGGAAAATTCTTTGCTCAGTCCCCCAAATTCTGCTCTTTAGGAGGGAATGCTTTGTCCTGTGTTCCCCGTGGCCCTGGGCTCAGCCTTTGGGCAAGCTCATCCTTTCCAGCTATCCTTCCTGGCTGCGGCTGAAATCAGTGTTAAGGACGATGAGGTCCGTAAAGCTTTTCCGGTCTGTTTCTGTTCTTGGGCTCGAGTCTGAAGGTTGTAGCAAGTGTGTAAGAGTCAGAAGTATTTTTAGTTGAAACTTGTGCTTTGAGTATGTTTGTATTCAAAAATGATCTCTTGTCTCCCACTTCATACTATGTACCCTTAAGTATGCCCAGAATTGTTTCCTAAACATAGTTTTCATGTCTCCTTTGCATCTTGGCTTCTTTACCCACATCCTTCTCTCTCTCAACTTGATGGCATCTATCCTGAGGCTCTGAGTTGGGTATGTACGCGTGAATGCTAAATCACTTCAGTCGTGTCTAACTCTTTGTGACCCTATGGACTGTAGCCCACCAGGCTCCTCTGTCCATGGGATTCTCCAGGCAAGAATACTAGAGTGGGTTGCCATGCCCTCCTCCTGGGGATCTTCCTGACTCAGGGATTGAACTCATGCCTCTTGCGGCTCCTGTGTTGCAGGCAGATGTTAATATAAGAAGATTCACTTGATCTTCTTTTCCCAGAGCCTCTAAAGTCTCATTTCTTCTTCTTTGGAATGTAGCAGCAATTGGCTTTTCCAGTCCTGTAGACTCCAAATTTATAGACTGCATCTGTTATGTTTCTATTCTGTTTATAAGTCAACTTTCTCTCTTGAGTTCATCTCTTCCTATAATGCCTTGCCAAACACAGATGACAGTAGCTAATGCAGAGGAATACCTTGAAACAACTAGCATTGTCTTCACTACAGTAAAAATGTCATAATATATATCTTCGCTGATCAGAGCAAATGTCTGTGGATTTAAAGCATCATTTCCTACTTCATATTGTACCACATTAGAAATCTACTCTTTCTGCCTGCTATTGGCTAATCCAATAACAGGATTCACTTAATCATTGAACTATAGGAGAAATAAATAGAAAACATGATCCTTATATTAAAGAATGTTACCATTTATAGGGGCAAGATAAAACAAACATAGCATGCGTGGTACCTGTCCATCCATCCATCCATCCATTCATTTATTCTATCTATTTATCTACCCACCCATCTATCACTTTGTTGGCATGCTCAGTTGTGTCCAACTCTTTGCCACCCCAAGGACTATAGTCCACCAGGCTTCTCTATCCACGGAATTTTCCAGGCAAGAATACTGAAGTGAGTTGCCATCTTCTTCTCCAGGGTGTCTTTCCAATCCAGGGATTAACCTGCATCTCCTGTGTCTCCTGCATTGGCAGGCAGATTATTTACCATTGCACCACATCTATCACTATCTGTTATCTATCTATCTATGTGTGTGTGTGTGTGTGTGTGTGTGTGTGTGTGTACTAAATTGTGTCTGACTCTGTGACCTTTTGGACTATAGTCCTCCAGGCTCCTCTGTCCATGGGATTTTCCAGGCAGGAATACTGGAGTGGGTTGTCATTTCCTTCTCCATGATCCAGGGATCAAACCCACATCTTCTGTGCCTCTGGCACTGCAGATGAATTCTTTACTGCTTGAGCCATCAAGGAAGCCCTTATCTGTATATGCATGTATCTATCATCTATCAAAAGTGAACTATATATTTTCTTTATCAGAGACATATATCACAGTGACTACATTCTCGGAACCAAAAATTAGGACATTATTCTTTGACAATAGAGAGTTTTTTGAGAACAATGTAACAAAATACTTAAAATCAAGACTAACTCAGAAAATCTAGGACAATTTATTGCTACACATACTATCTGGGTTAAAAAATTAGAATTGTAGAAAGACTGAAAGTTAGAGCCTCAGAGGAGATAGATTGGGAGGAAATTCATCATAGAAGTCACACCCCTGGCAATCTTATAATCTAGTCTTAACCTAGAAATGGGAACTAAGAGAAAAAAAGTGAGAATAAATTTTGAAAACTGTGTGCAATACATTCCCCACATATCTTACCATCCAATTATAGTCTTATTCCTTCATTTAAAATTTTTTTCTCATTCATTTAACATATCTTTTTTTTGTTGTTTTTTAGCAGAACCTAACAGGCATTATGCTGGATATAAAGGTTACAATGAGAGCAAAGCAATCTCTGCCTGTTTTAACTTTGAGCCAGTGGAGGAGAGAGCTTTTAGTCAAATAATCATGTAAATTAACAGGTAAAAATACAGCTCTGATAAGTGTTATAAAGGCAATTATAGAGTATTAAAGGGTTGTATAGAAAGGATTTAATGCAGTTTGGGAGGTTCATAAAACTCTTTCTGGAGAGAAAGAGTCTGAGTCAGAGACAGGACTGTTGAAGGATCTGAAAAGGTAGTTGTTGGGGGTGGGGGGTGGAGGTGGATAGGGCTTTCCAGGCAGAGAAGTGTCTTGTGCAACATCCTGGAAGAAAGTGCAAGTGTTAGTCGCACAGTTATGTCTGACTCTTTGAGACCCCTTGGACAGTAGCCCTCTAGGCTCCTCTGTCCATGGAATTCTCCAGGGAAACATACTGGAGTGGGTTGTCATTTCCTACTCCAAGAGAGCTTCTCGACCCAGGGATCGAATCCAGGTCTCCCGCATTGCAGGCAGGTTCTTTACCTTGAGGGAAGGCAAGCCTTCAGGGAAGCTGGAGCACATAAAGCACATTTGTTTCATGGGCTCTAAGAGGCTGCTGTGGATGGAGAACAGACACAGGGCACAAGGCAAGGTAGCCTGGGTGGGGCAGGATTAAGATCCCCAACCTGAAGAAGTGAGATGCCACTGAATCCTTTTACAGAACAGAGGGACAGGATCCATCTGGCCTTTGAAATCATTATTCTGGCTAAGAGGTCGACAGCAGTCGATGTGGGAAGACCAGTTAAGATATTGTTTCCCCAGTCCTGGGACGTGATGGTGGCTTTGTTCACAAAGCCCTTTGTACCTGACCCTGTTCACCTCTCCACGCTATTATAGCTTCCCTGTTCACAGAGTGCCCTCCAGACAGGTTGCTGTCTCACACCTCCAGGCCTTTGAACCCAGTGCTTCTTCCTTTTGTAATGTTGCTGTTTTCCACTTCCTATTCTTTCCTCTTCTTCTCTCTCTTCCTTTTCTATCCTTTCCACCTCCTCATCTCCTCCTCCTTCATTTTCTCATCTTTCCTCTTCTCCTTCTTCTTCCTCTCCTGCTCCTCGTCTTTATTCCTTTTCTTAATTTTTATTCATTTCTCAAAACTACTTTGTGTTCTCTCTAATCTAAGAAGCCTTTACAACATCTCCCTGATGCTCCATTTCCTTCTCTACTCTTCTCCCAGTACTGACTCAAAAATCCTTCCTGCATGCTTCCATAGAGTCTTGCATACATCAATCATGGCCTCTACTGCACTGTATTTCAGTGGCTTATTTATTCGCTTGTTTGTGTTTATTATACTGTGGGTACATTAAGGGCAGAAAATGTTTCATTTGTATTACTAGCTTCTATCACAAAACCTTGCACAAGGTATGCATAAATAAATGTTTAATTAACTGCAAATGTTTAATTAACTGCAAAAATAAATATATCTTAATGTCATAAATATTTCAAGGTATTTGGACTTTTTGTGAAGAATACATCTTTCTCATATCAAAAAGCATATTTTTAGTAAAGTAATATTTAAAAGTTAATGAGATCAATTTCATCTACTGATTTAGAAATTAAACTCTAGAAACATATTTATAGAATATACTCCTGATTAATAAGCAGAAGCTGGTTAGTTTGACTTGTAACACACAACCCATTATGATGATCTTACTAGCTGAGGTTTCATCATTGGCAGAAAATGAAAAATATATAACCTCATTCAGATTAAAAAATTAGTAGGCTTTCTTATGACACAGCATGTGGATATACAAATTACTATTGTTGTCACGCTAGTCTCAGAACTGAAGTCATTTATAAATGCATAAAGTGTTGACTAAGCAAAATGAAGCCAGTACACAATTATCTCCATCCCTGACCTCTTTCCTTCACATTAGCCCAGAAGTCAAAGGGGAGTCAGCTGAAGAAAAAAAAATAATCTTAAAATAGCAAATTTATGAGGGTAGTCCATGAGGTCACTAAGAGTCGGACACGACTGAGAGACTTCATTTTCACTTTTCACTTTCGTGCATTGGAGAAGGAAATGGCAACTCACTCCAGTGTTCTTGCCTGGAGAATCCCAGGGACAGAGGAGCCTGGTAGGAGGCCGTCTATGGGGTCGCACAGAGTCGGACACAACTGAAGCGACTCAGTAGCAGCAGCAGCAGCAGCAGCTTGATAAAAAGTGTTAGCTTTAATACAAATACATGCTGCTTTAGAAAAAGAAAAGTAAACAATGATCTATAAAAAATAAGTGCAGTGGTAGTAGTGGTAGTCGCTCAGTTGTGTCTGACTCTTTGTGACCCCACAGACGGTAGCCCAGCAGGCTCCTCTGTCCACGGGATTCTCCAGGCAAGAATACTGGAGTGGGTTGCCATGCCCTCCTCCAGAGGACCTTCCCAACCCATGGATCCACCCCTGCTCTCCTACACTACAGGTAGATTCTTTACTGTCTGAGCTACATGGAAGCCCAAAAATATGTATGGGGTTGCACAGAGTTGGACACGACTGAAGTGACTTAGCAGCAGCAGCAGTTCAGTTCAGTTCAGTCACTTAGTTGTGTCCAACTCTTTGCAACTCCATGAATCACAGCACGCCAGGCCTCCCTGTCCATCACCAACTCCCAGAGTTTATCCAAACTCATGTCCATCGAGTTGGTGATGCCATCCAGCCATCTCATCCTCTGTTAATTCCCTTCTCCTCCTGCCCCCCATCCCTCCCAGCATCAGAGTCTTTTCCAGTGAGTCAACTCTTCGCATGAGGTGGCCAAAGTACTGGAGTTTCAGCTTTAGCATCAGTCCTTCCAAAGAACGCCCAGGGCTGATCTCCTTTAGAATGGACTGGTTGGATCTCCTTGCAGTCCAAGGGACTCTCAAGTCTTCTCCAACACCACAGTTCAAAAGCATCAATTCTTCAGCGTTCAGCTTTCTTCACAGTCCAACTCTCACATCCATACATGACCACTGGAAAAACCATAGCCTTGACTAGATAGACCTTTGTTGGCAAAGTAATGTCTCTGCTTTTGAATATGCTATCTAGGTTGGTCATAACTTTCCTTCATATGTATAGATATCTATTAAAGTATGTATTTGTTGTTGTTGGACATGCTAAATCGTGTCCAACTCTGTGATCCCATGGAATGCAGTGTGCCAGGCTTCCCTGTCCTTCACTATCTAAAGAATTTTCTCAAACTCATTTCTATTGAGTCGCTGATGCTATCTAACCATCTCATCCTCTGTTGCCCCCTTTTCCTCCTGCCCTCAATCTTTCCCAGCATCAGGGTCTTTTCCAGTGAGTCAACTCTTCACATCAGGTGGCCGAAGTATTGGAGCTTCAGCTTCAGCATCAGTCCTTCCCATGAATATTCAGGGTTGATATCCTTTAGGATTGACTAGTTTGATCTCCTTACAGCCCAAGGGACTATCAAGAGTCATCTCCAGCACCACAATTCAAAAGCATCAATTCTTCGGTTCTCAGACTTCTCTATAGTCCAACTGTCACATCCATACATGACTACTGGATAAACCATAGCTTTGACTACACAGACTTTGTTGGCAAAGTGATGTCTCTGCTAAAAATATGTATAGGTATATCTATAAATAGATATAGGAAGACATCTACATTCAGTTAGGATGTACCAGGTCTTGGCAGATCAACAGTTTCACTGCAACAACTTGAAAAGTAAATTATGCTGTAAACATAGCAGAGAGCTGTGGAAAGAACAATGATTAGATGAATTTGTATTCTCGAGAAGCAAAACTCTTCTAAGGTGAGCTCATAGCTCTCAACTGTTTCCCCCCGCAGGGGTATTTGCCAATTTGAGGTGAAAGCTGAAAATTGAAAATGGCCTTGAAAGAGAGTCTCTGCCAAAGATTGATGAAATCAGTAAAACCTTTAGTGATTTAGCAGAGTTGGAGGACAAATTGGAAACTCGAAGCCAGCTCAAAAGCTTCTAACACAAAAGGAACCTTAACACAGTCTTGTGGGGAATTAAGCAATAAAAACCCCATAGAAGAAAGGTCCTATCTAAAGATCACCAGCAATCTTTCTTTAAGATATTTAAGTTTTTAAAAATGCATGAAGGAGAGGCTGGGATCTGGGTTGGGAATCTCTGAAGAGCAGAAGTAGATTTTCTGTAGTCTTTTACAACTCAGGAGATTAATACCTGCCAAGATTTCAATCAAAAGCCTGGGAGGAATATGACTAAGGGAAACAGGCAGAGCAGATGTAGAACTGTACTGCAATTTAGTTGCAGATCAGTTTAACCCCTAACTGGGTTATGATGATAAATTCTTCACTCTAATGTAAGAGGGAAGTATCAAATGTAAGAAGGAAATATCTCTCTGGTGGGAGATAGGATCTGGAGGCTGTATAATGTTTCAAATGACAGTGATTGGAATCCCCAAACAATTACTAGACATGGACCTAAGCAAGAAAATGATAGACATCCAAGAGAAAACACAGACAATAGAAGTATATCCACAGATTACCTCAATTTTGGAGCTAACCAACAAGGACTTTAAAATAACCATGATTCCTGTGTTAAAGAACCACCGAGAAGCCTTTAAAAATGTTTATGTGCAATCCATACCCCCAAGTTTCTTATTGAGAAATCTCGAGAGAGTCTTAGAAATTAGCATTTTTAAAAATACTCAAGTTTTGAGGCATTATAGTATGAAGACTGTAGTTCACTGCTCATATGTATCAGCCTCATCAAAGATGTTCATTAAAATGCACATTCCCAGGCTTGGTGGGGGGAAAACCCCCCACCATGAGTAGAGTATGAGAATCTATATTTTGTTTTACTTCATCGTTGCTGTTCAGTTGCTAAGTAGTGACCCCTTGGACTACAGCACGCCAGGCTTCTCTGTCCTTCACTATCTCCTGGAGTTTGCTCAAACTCATGTCCAGTTTATTTTATTTTATTTCCAGTTGTATTGAGATATAACTGACATACAACATTGTGTAAGTTTAAGGTGTATAGCATAATGATTCAACATATGTATACATTGCAAAATGATAGAATTTACTCTCTTAGCAACTTTCAAATATATCATACAGCATTGGTATGTAGAGTTATCATGTAGTTGGTATGTAGAGTTATCATGTAGTTCATTACATCCCCAGTATTCATTTATCTTACAATGGGGAGTTTGTAACTTTTGACCAACTACACTCAATTTCTGTACCTCCCATCCCTCTGGCAACAACACATCTAATCTTTTTTTTATTAATACGAGTTTGCCTTCTTTAGATTGCACATATAAGAGAGATTACACAGTGTTTACTTTCTCTGTCTGACTTATTCAACTTAGCATACGGACCCTTAAGGTCCATCCATTTATTGCAAATGGAAGAATTTTTTTTCTTTGTTAGGGTTGAATAAATATTAAAAATTATATATATATATATATATATACATATATATGTATATATCTGTCAAGAAGCTGTTCCCCTGTGTTTTCTTCTAGGAGTTTTATTGTTTAGATCTCATATTTAAGTCTTCAATCCGTTAGCATCTGAAGTGATTCTGAAGAATGATAAAGTTTAAGAACTACCAGTATAAAGGGTTTTTTAAATTCCTACCATTGCTTTTTTAATGATTCTAGATGTTACAGATCTTATATCAGGATCTAACTTACATTCTTGGGGTAGCCAAAGTTCCTGCACACACTGCCTTGTAAATGTATTGCTAACTAACCCCACATGTTCCTGCAAAGCTCTTAGGCTCTTTAGGTGGACAGTGTTAGCCAATGAAAGGTTTTACATGAGTAAATGGAAAGGCAGTAACCTATAACCCAGCTATTATGTTATAGTAAAAGTAACTTATACCATATGGCACCATACATATATACAGCTATTAAACAAACAGTATTTATTAATAAGTGTATATAAAAAAATTTTAAGGCCTATTCTCTAAGTTAGATGAACTTGCAGCATTTTGTTTTTTAGTTGCTCTGACCACACCTGACACTCACTCTAGGCAGAACGATGTTCTTTTCATTTATTTTAAATTTATTTACTTATTTGGCTGCACTGGGTCTGTGGCACGTGGTATCTTGGCTCTTCATTGAGGCACGAAGGATATTTAGTTGTGCCATGTGAACTCATAGTTGTGGCACGTGGGATCTAGTTTCCTGACCGGGAATCAAACCTGGGTGCCCTGCATTAGGAGCTCACAGTCTTAGCCACTGGACCACCAGGGAAGTCTTAGAAGGATATTCTTGAGTAGAATTTCTTTATCTTTATATTTGCCATTTGTTATTGCCATGCTGCTGCTGCTGCTGCTAAGTCACTTCAGTCGTGTCCGACTCTGTGTGACCCCATAGACGGCAGCCCACCAGGCTTCCCCATCCCAGGGATTCTCCAGGCAAGAACACTGGAGTGGGTTGCCATTTCCTTCTCCAATGCATGAAAGTGAAAAGTGAAAGGGAAGTCGCTCAGTCGTGTCCGACTCTTCGAGACCCCATGGACTGCAGCCTTCTAGGCTCCTGCGTCCATGGAATTTTCCAGGCAAGAGTAAGCCATAGGGCATCTCTAAAACCTTGTACCCATTGGCTGGAAGAAGGATGGCAAACCTTGGATACCATCTCTAAGGAGAAAGTTTACAAATCCTATATAACCAGTTGATGCAAAGGTGGAGGTGACCTCTGAGATATTGTATCCAGTCCACGTATCTTAAATCCCATCATTTCCCCATGTGAGCCCATTCCCAACACGTGTCATGCCTTTGAAAGTGAAGTGTTAGTTGCTCAGTAGTATCCGACTCTGTGACCTCATGGACTGTAGCCTGCCAGCCTCCTTCATCCATGGGATTCTGTAGGCAAGAATACAGGAGTGGGTAACCACTCTCTTCTCCAGATGATCTTCCTGATCCTGGGAGTTGAACCTGGGTCTCCTGCATTGTGGGCAGATTCTTTACCATCTGAGCCACCAGGAAAGTCTGTTATGCCATTAAACAAGCCAATAATTTCACCAGTAATAACTCATTTCTGACAGTCATTGTGCCATAAAGCAAAGCTTCAGGTAATGATTGACACGTGGTTGACAGGAAAGCCCATAGCGGGGCTTTTACGCAGGTATGCTGGTGGACCACACCTGATTGGAAGCGTAGATTGTTGGCCCTGATGTCCAAGAGGGAGCACATGTATGGTATCACACCACACAGGCTGAAGTATGTATGTGAGCTATACTTCCGAATGAGATTTTAAGAGGACTGCTCACAGAGGTGAGAGTGCTGAAGGGTAAGGAGATAAAAGAGGTGCCCAGAATACTTGGTGAGTTGGGGGCAGTGATTGCAGTGACGGATAAAATCACTGTCCCCAAATACCCTGAAATGTTATGGCAATGACTGCATCTGGCAGGCGGCAACGTGATAGAGGTGACGATAATTGTTACTGCTACCATTTATTGAGTACTGAGCCCAGGCTTTCAGCTCAGTTCAGTTTAGTCGCTAAGTCATGTCTGACGCTCTGTGACCCCAGGGTCTGCTCTACACTGTGCTCAGCTCTTAATATACTTGAATTTAATCTTTATAGTAACTATTTGAGGTTGATATACAAAAATGAAGCTTGAGGGAGTCAAATAAGGTCCACAAGTTATCTAGTTGGTGCGTGAAGCTGCTATTTAAGTCATTTTTATCTGACTCTAAATCCCATGATATTTATTTTTAAAAAAGAGGAGAATGATGTGGCTTAGCAGCTGCATATGTAAAAATTATGTAGATGATTTAGGCAATAAACCTAGACATGAGTCAACAGTGTGATGTGACTGTCAAAAATAAAATTATTTCAACCTTTGACTGCATTGCTAATAATGATAGCTTATGTATTTTAAGTACTGGCCCTGGCCATGTGCTAGGCCCTATTCTAGATACATGTTATTAACTGATTTTATCTTCACCACAATATTACAAGGTTATCTTCTTTATATGGAGGGAACGGAGGCTCAGATCAAAGACCTTGCCAAGGGTTACAGTAGCCAGAATGTGGGGACTGAATGAGAAGAGACACCTGTCTTCTTCTGGCCACGCCCAGATCTTTCCTTGTGCCCATAAAAGCAAAGTGGAGGATTCTGAATTTATGAAACTTCGCTTATTTACGTGAGTGGTTCTTAGCGTGCCTAGAGTCCATCCAGGGAATCAGTGACATGGAGAGTTCCATGCTTACACTCATAGGTAGTAATTCAGAATCAGCACTTTAAACAACCTTCCTGAGTGATTCCAACATCAGGTGAACTCTGAGGATACCCTAGGAACACCAGTTCAAGACCAGCTTAAGATGAGATAGTTCAGGTACAAGGGTAAAAGAAGGTTGTCCCATGTCTCAAAAGAAGGCACTAAGAAGAAATTCTTCACACAAGAACACACACACACACACACAAAGACAGAGAGAGACAGAGGCAGAGAAGTGCCTTATTCCTAAGCCACCGCCCCACACACAGAGGGGGGTGTACAATATCCTTGTACACACTTGTTAATATTACATACATAAAATTTATATACCTGATATTACTTGTTACTTTATTTATAATGGCTTTGTTGCTTTTATGACCATAGCAGTCATAAAAATTAAAATACATCCAGTAAAAATAATCTTTTAGAAGAATATTATAACACTGAAAAGCTGAAAAATCTAATTTTTTCAGTTAATAGACTGTGTTTTAGAGCAATTTTAGGTTCACACTAAAATTCTAAGAAAGCAGAGTCCCCAAATTCCTGCCACCCCCACATACACACACAGCCTCCCCACCAATATTAACATCCTGCTCTAGTATGATATGCTTACTACAGTCAGGGAACTGACACTGACATATCATTATCAACCAAAGTTGATACATTAGGGTTTACATCAGGGTTAGCTCTTGGTGTTGTATTGATACAATATATGGATTTTGACAAATGTAAAATGACAGTTATCCACCATTATAATATCATACAAAAGAGTTTCACTGCCCTAAAAATCCCCCATGTTCACTCATTCACCCCTCCTCTTCCAATTTATCCCTACACACACCAGGAACCCCTGGTAATCAATGATCTTTTTACTGTCTTCATAACTTTGTCTCTTTCACAATGTCATATAATTTGAATCATATATAATATACCCCTTAATATTGGTTTCTTTCACTTGGCAATGCACATTTAAGGATCCTTCATGTCTTTTCATGACTTGATAGTTCACCAGTTTTTATCACTGAATAATATTCCAGTATATGAATATACCACTCTTTTTCCATCACCTATTGGAGAACATATTGTTTGTTTCCATATTTTGGCAATTATGAGTACTGCTGCTGCTGCTGCTAAGTCACTTCAGTTGTGTCCAACTCTGTGCGACCCATAGACGGCAGCCCACCAGGCTCCCCCATCCCTGGGATTCTCCAGGCAAGAATACCGGAGTGGGTTGCCATTTCCTTCTCCAATGCATGAAAGTGAAAAGTCAAAGTGAAGTCGCTCAGTTGTGTCCGACTCTTAGCAACCCCATGGACTGCAGCCTACCAGGCTCCTCCATCCATGGGATTTACCAGGCAAGAATACTGGAGTGGGTTGCCATTGCCTTCTCCAATTATGAATAAAGCTTCTCTAAATACATGTGTGCAGGTCTGTGTGTGAACTTAAGTTTTCAACTCAATAAGATAAATATCAACCTGTACGTGCTGGATTACATGGGGAGAAGATATTCAGTTGTGTGAGACCACAAAACTGTCTTCCAAAGTGGCCATACCATTTGCATTTCCACCAGCAATGAGAGTTCCTGATACTCCACATCCTTGTCAGCATTTGATGTTGTCAGTATTTTGAATTATATCTATCCTAGTAAGTATGTAGTGGTATCTTACTCATTGTTTTAGTTTGCAATCCCCTAATGGAATATGATGTCTGTATATCATCTTTGGTGATATATTTGTGCAGATATCTTTCTAATTTTTAAATTGGATTGTTAATTTTCTTATAGTTGAGTTCAAGAGTTCTTATTTACTTATTCTAGTTATTTATTTATCTTATTTATTCTAGTTCTTTATCAAATATTTCTTTTGCATATATTTTCTGTAAGGCTGTGGCTTATCATCTTATGATCTTGACAGTATCTTTTGAAGAGCAGAACGTTTTACTTTTAATGAAATCCAATTTACCAATTTTTTCTATCATGGAGGATACTTATATCTAAAAAGACATCACCAAACCCAAAGTTATCTAGATTTTCTCCTATATTATATTCTAGAATTTTTAATATTTTATTAGGCCTATGATCATTTTTTTCTTCAAGTGGCTATCTGGTTGTTCTAACACCATTTATTGAAAAGACTATCCTTTCTCCAGGCTTCTCTTGTGGCTCAGCTGGTAAAGACTCCACTGGCAATGCGGGAGACCTGGGTTTGATCCCTGGGTTGGAAAGATACCCTGGAGAAGAGAAAGGCTACCCACTCCAGTATTCTGGCCTGGAGAATTCCATGGACTACAGCCCATGGGATCGCAAAGAGTCAGACACTACGCAGCGATTTTCACTTTCACTTTTATCCTTTCTCCATTGAATTGACTTTGCTCATTTGTCAAAGATCAGTTCACTATAATTGTGTGACTGTTTCTGGGCTCTCTATTCCATTCCAGTTATCTATTTGTTTATTCTTTCCTCAATACCATACTGTATTGCTTACTGCAGCTTTATAGTAAGTCTTGAAGTGCTGTAGTGTTAACCTTCCAACTTTGTTCTTCTTCAATATTGTGTTGTCTATTCTGGGTCTTTTGCCTCTTCATGTGAACTTTTGCAGCACTTAGTTGATAGCCACAAACGAACTTGCTGAGGATTTGTTTGGGATTACATTGAATCTATATGTTAAGTTGGAGAGAACTACATCCTAAAAATAATGAATCTTTCTACCAATGAACCTGAACTCTCTCTCCATTTATTTAGTTCATCTCTGATTTCTTTCCTCAAAGTTTTGTAGTTTTTCTCATATAGATCTCAATACCTATTATGTCCAATTTATACCTGAGTACTTCATTTTTGTATGTCAATGTAGGTGGTATGACATTTTCAATTTCAAATTACAACAGTTTATTGCTTGTATATGGGAAGTTGATTGACTTCTGTACATTCACTTTGAATCCTGCAATCTTGCTATAATTCATATCTGTTCCAGGTTAAGTTTTGGTTGATTTTTTGAGGTTTTCTACCTAGGTGATGATGTCATCTGTGAACAAAGAGTAGTTCTATTTCTTTCTTCCCAATAGACAAACTTTTAAATTTCCTTTTCTTATCTAATAGTATTAGCTAGGACTTGCAGTAGAATATTGAAGAGGAGTGATGAGACATCCTTGCCATGCTCCTAACCTAAGGAAGTTTGTAGTTTCTTTCCATTTGGTATGATACTAACTGTAGGTTTTTTAAGATGTCTTTTATAATGTGAGGAAGTCCTCTCTATTCCTAATTTGCTGAGACACAATATAATTTTAATATAAAAAAGTACCAAAAGCAGTGTGTACAGTTCCATCCTGATTTTGTGAAAAAGGGTTTTTGGATTGATTAAAAAAAGAGTGGAAAAATTTGTGGACTACTTAATTCAAAGTAGTCCTTTTGGGCTGAAAATTAAGAATTTTCTTCTTTACCTATTTCTGTATTTTCTAAATTCTTCAGAATGAACCTATATGTATTTTTTTTATAACAGAAAAATAACATTATGAAAACTGATTAGGTGTTCTAGAAAGAATGATTTGCAGACAGAAGAAAAAAAAATTAGAAGCTAAATAAAGTAGAAATCTAAGAAGACAGAACTGACTTAGCAGCACGAGAATGTAAGCTCTCTGAGGGCCAGAGGTGACCGAAGGATGCCCACAGCACAATAAATCAAGTCACTAGTGTCTCAGCTTTGACTATGATATGCCTTTTATGCATTTGGCATTCTGAGCATGATTTTGGTGGGTTTGGAACCAGGTTTCTGTCTTTCCAAGTAGTTTTTGCTCATTATTTTAGAAGGAGGAAAGAGAAAAAGAGATTGAAACTGAGCTGAACTGCTGAACCAGGAACAGAATGATGTGATAGGTCCTAAGAGAGGGGAGGAGGAGCGCGCCCCTAGCCCCAAGGTTGCGAGGCGGAGCGCGGGCGGCTGGTGCGGGCTCCGGAGCCCCGCGCACTCGTGGGCGGCGGGAAGGGGGCAACAGCGCCCCCGCCTGGTTCCCGCGTTTGCGGGCCAGCACCTCCGGTCCGCCCAGGTGGCTCGAGAGCTCATACCGCCGCCGGCGCTCTCCGGGTTCGGGGGATCCCGCGCCTGCCGTGTGCCCGGGGCGGTGGCGGCGGCTACAAGCAAGGGGCGCGGCGCTGGCACTGCCCTGCGGCCGGCGGGCTGCAGCGAGCCCCGCGGACCGGCTGGATCCGGGCTGAGCCGCCGCGCCCGCATCGCGCCGCACACCGCCGAGGCTTTCGCGGACCGTGGCGCGGGCGCGCCCGGGCGGTGTGGGGACCCTCGCCGGGCCTCGCGCCCACCTTCCCAGGGGCCGCGGCCGCGGGCAGCTCGGGCCCGCGGCCCCTCAGCCTCAAGTCTGGGAGCTCCCGGCCCTACTCTGACATTGCCTATGGGGATCCGAGAGTTTCCCGGCAGCGCACCCAGGGGCAAAGGCATCGCCATGTGAGTAGCGCCCCGGGTGCGGGTGCGCGAGCGGGCGGCGGGGTGGCCTTCGGCAGCTGGGACACGGGCAGTCTGAAGCTGGGGAGGGGGCGGCGGGCGCAGCGGAGCTGTTTGGGAAGTTTAGGGCATCCTCTCCCTCGCCACTCGCCCCAACCTGCTCTGCCCCGAAGCGCCCAGTGCCCGGCTCCAGAGACGGGACCCGACGCCCAGGCTGCCAAGGGAGCTGGGGGTGGGGGCGGTGGAGCGGGGAAGGACCGCACCTTCCCGTAGAGGGCCCCCGGCTGCGCCCAGCTAGCCCTGGGATCTCACCCACATTCTCCCCCGCCCCTTCTGTCCCTCCCTACCAATCTGCCCGCGGCTTCAGTGGCATGAGGAGGTCACCGGACGTCAGCCCCCGGAGACTGTCCGACATCAGCCCCCAGCTCCGGCAGCTCAAATACTTGGTGGTGGACGAGGCGATTAAGGAGGATCTGAAATGGTCGCGCTCGGTGGAGGACCTCACCAGCGGGCCCGTGGGGCTCACGTCCATCGAGGAGCGGATCCTGCGCATCACCGGCTACTACGGCTACCAGCCCTGGGCGACGAGCTACAAAAGTAAGACCCCCCACCAAGTACCCTCCAGGTGCCCCCCCACCCCGCCTCCGCCCCGGCCCCATTTTCCTGGTCCGCTGGCACATCTGCCTTGCAGTTGGCTCAGCAGTGTCCGGGAGCGCGCCCAGACACGAGTCCAGCCCCTCCCTGCTGTCCTGTCCGCACACACAGACCCAGGTTTGCAAGTTTTAGGAAGAGGCCTGGAGACAGTTCTCTCGGACCTTTAGGAATTTCTGATCCGTTTTCTTAACACCCTCTCTCCTTCCCACAGACATCTCTCTGTCTTTATCTCCTTGCACTTGAGGTGTCACAGGAGATTGGAAACTCAGTGTATTCTTGTCCTGTGTGGCTTCTCTGTGGATCCGAAAGTGTTAGCTGTCCCGGCTTGGGTCTCAGCTGGCTTAGTGAGAAACCGCAGACTCGGCACGCCTGGATTTTAACTCTTCCCTGGATCCCTTAGGCCTGATGATGCAGGAATTATTGGGGTCTTCGTTTTAGATCTCTTTCATTGCCTTTGTCCTCAGTTTGGAGGTTGCCTATGGATCATTCTAGCGATTGGCATTTGGTCCTTGAGAGATGAATGGTTGGTGCCAGGTGGAGCAGCCGAAACTTTTCTTTGCCAGTGGCTCCAGCTGATGGCTTTGGCAATGCTGGGATCAGTTTATACAGACATTACCTGTGTGATCAGGACTAATTTGGGGGGATTTCTTTCTCTCATTTGGAAGAGAGAAGTTGGCTACAACGAACTCTGGAACCTATAACTGTAAATTATAATTTGGTGATTCCATCACTGTTGTTCCACAAGCAGAAAGAGAGCCATTTACCACCTCAGTCAGTCCAAGAAATGAGTATTGCTTCCTTCCATTTGTAATCAAGACTAACAGCTTAATTATTCTGAGATGTGGTTTTATCCTTCAGTACTTGAAATTGGAACATATTTTATCAGTCTTCAGGAAAAAAAAATCAGGCTTTTGTAAATTAATCATATTGAGTTCTAAAAATATGTCTACCTTTAGTTTTTCCCTAAAGCCCTTGGTTCCAAGCCAAAGGTCAGTGGTATGCTGGCGGTTAGCTGGTAACTTTTAAGTTATGTGCAGGAGGAAGCAAATAATTTTATAATGTTTTGTTTCACGCCTTTATTTGTTTTTAAAGGATGAGAGTGATTGCATTTAACTCCATATCAGTCTTTAAAAGGTTATCTGCGTCTCCTCCAGTCTCCTGGTGCTAATGCTAGAATTGTAGCTGATAAACGGGCTTTGGATCACACAAGGAAGAGACCAAGTTTTCTTTTCAGCTGAGAAACACTGGGTATAGGATAAGAGAAAGAAAACCCATTGGAAATGATTTCTCTTATAGATAAGGGTAGGACTCTCAGTTTCTGTTTCTGCTTTCTAAATTTCTATTAGACATTGTCTCTTATTTCTGTTCTCAGCTCTCTTAATAAGAAATGAGAATTGTCTAAATAAAGACAATTGTACAAATTACAGCCTTCTTAGCATTGTCTATTTAGGCCCTGAAGTCGTAAGATTTATCATTGTAAATCTATTTATGACTGGTCCTGTGTGCTTTGTAGAAATTTTCACCAAGGTTCGTGACTCTGGGTGTCAGTGGGGAGCTTACAGCAGTGATTGATTGTGTTTGGTACAAATACACTTAAAAATTAAGGCAGGGAAAAGACCATATGGAAAATGAGTCTCTTGTACCACCAGTGGTATTCTTAAATACCTTCTCTGGGGCTTCATTGAAAGAGTAAATATCAGGGGATAAGGCTACAGTGATCATTGTGATAAGAAAAATCACTTTACTCCGACCTCTATTCCTGTGAAGATTCTTCTTTATTCCAAGAGATCTCCTTTTTACTAAAATGCTTGAGGTGACAACTGACAATTTGATGAATTAATTGGATTTTGGTTTTAAATTTAAAGAATCTCATGTTTTATTAATGTTGCCAAGCATGTTTTAGGTCAGTCCTTTGGCTGTTTTCCATTTCTACCCAATTAGGAAAAAAAGGAAAAATAAAGGTTTATCTGTCGGTATCAGTGAGTTATTTTATTGGTTAATAATTACACTCAACAAACTGGAAGAGATGATGATTACAAAATACTCTTCTCAGGGTGTCAAGAGCAAGTTAGGGGATGTTCCAAGCCTTATCCTTGATATTATGATGTCACTTTGATTCATCTTTCAAAGTGGCTTCTCTGTGTCCCCACTGAGGGAGTTGACAGTGAGGGTGTCTGGGTTAGTGGAGAGTGCAAGTAAGCTGCCTTTATAGCAGCAGATATTATGGGTTGACCAAGTATTCATTGTTGTCCTCTTAATTTTTAGACTTTGTTCATCAGTCGTGTCTAACTCTTTGCTACCCCATGCACTATGCAGTCTATGGAATTCTCCAGGCCAGAATACTGGAGTGGGTGGACTTCTCTAGAGCATCTTCCCTTCCCAGGGATCGAACCAGAATCTCCTGCATTGCAGGTGGATTCTTTACCAACTGAGCCATCAGGGAAGCCCTTGTTCGGGGCAGTGAAGATAAATGAGGTAATTGGGAACAGAGCAGGAATAATCTTTGCTCAAGACTCTGAGCCCAGTCAACGAGATGAACGAATTTCCCTGTAGACAAGGGACTTTTTGTGAATAATTGTTTTTTAAAAAAATCCTAAAGGCCCCCGGGTCTGAGAGGGATGGTTTGTATGTAACATTCAACTGAGAATTAAGCTATAAGCTGGTAGAAGGGTGGGATTCCTCTTTTCAGTAGCCACAGTCCTCTGATTCCACATTTCCTGTTTCTGAACAAAAATACTGCTGGACAGTATTCTTAGGGGTGCCTTCCCTTGTGGCAGTAAAGAGTCTGCCTGCCAAGCAGGAGACTCCTATCCCTGCATTGGAAAGATCCCCTGGAGAAGGGAATGGCTACCCACTGCAGTATTCTTGCCTGGAGAATTCCATGGACAGAAGAGCCTGGTGGACTACAGTCCATGGGGTTGCAAATAATTGGACACGATTGAGTAATTAACACTTTTCACTTTCATTCTTAGGAAGTCCCTGGCTTCCCAGTTGTAAGTGTATCCAGAGCCCAGAAGGCATGTGGTCCAAAATAGTTGCTCAGTTAATGTTTGTTGAATGAGGGAATGGATACGACCTGAAACATTGATCTCTGAGCGAGAAAACCTTTGAATGTACATCATAATGCTTTGTATTGTTTAGTTCTTTATGATCACTTATGTTAGCTTGGAATTTGCTTTACCCTTTCCTTATTCTTCCATGGTGAGTGCCATCTTTGGCTTTCTGAACCATAGACTAGACTAGAATCCTTTTTTTTTTTTTTTTTAAGTGGCTTTAGTTTATTCTAATATAGCAATTGTATTGACTGATTTTATAGAGTTAAATAATCTTGCATGCCTATGGCAAACCCTCATGATTTTTTTAATTGAAGTATAGTTGATTAAAAATGTATTCATTTCTTGTGTACAACAAAGTGATTCAGTTATACAGATATCCCTTTTCATTTTCTTTTCCATTATGGTTTATTACAGGATATTGAATATAATTCCCTGTGCTATATAGTAGGACCTTGTTGTCTAGCCATCCTATATATAATAGTTTGTATCTGCTAATCCCAAATTCCCAATCCATCCCTCCCTCACCTGCATCCATCTTGGCAACCACGATAGACCAGAATTCTTTTTTTTTCTTAATTTATTTATTTTTAATTGAAGGATAATTACAGTGTTGTGTTGGTTTCTGCTGTACATCCACATGGATCAGTCATAGGGATACACGTGGAGCAGAATTCTTCTTTGGTTTTTATGGAAATTCTGACTTTATATGACTGTTTTACTTGAAATATGGGCCTTGCCACCGTGGGCCAGAATTCTTGATGGCACACTTTCATTTAACCCAGGGATTCTCATCTTCAATGCTACTGACACTTGGTCACTGAATAATCCTTTATTATGGAGGCGGGGCCGGGGGGGAAACATCTTGTGCATAGAAGGGTGTTTAGCAGCATCCCTGGCCTGTAGTACACCCCTCCCGCAAGCTGTGACAACCAAAAGTGTTTCCAAACAATGCCAGATGTTTCCTGGAGAGGTGAAGAGTCCTCATTTAGCCTCACTCCAAATTTCTGCTGCAAGTGAACTATCTTACCTGGAGCAGTAGTGCTCACTTAACGGGCCTGCCTTCTCAATTCTTGGCCTTCTCTTCCTTCTTCCTAGACTGCGTCTTGTGTTTCCAGGAGGGGCCAGGCTACAATAAACCACCTTCTGCAAAGAACTGGTTGCTTCTGCAGCTAACGTGATTCTGAAACCACTCACTGTAAATTGATACCCTGTAGAAAGTGCTCGAGAATTCAGAACAGTTTGGATAGCTTTTCATTTTTTAAAATTGTTGTTGGAGTGTAGTTGCTTTACAGTGTTATATTGGTTTCTATTGTACAGTGAAGTGAATCAGCTATATGTGTATGTATGTATATATCCCCTCCTTTGGGGAGTTCCTTCCCATTTAGGTCGCCGCAGAGCACTGAGTAGAGTCCCCGCGCTATGCGATAGGTACGCATTAGCTGTCTATTTTATACGTAGTGTCAATAGTGTATGTGTGTCAGGGCCAGTTTCCCAGTTCATCTGATCCCCCCTTTACTGCCTTCGTGTCCACACCTTTGTTCTCTGTTTCTGTTGTAGAAATAAGGTCATCTATTGGCAAAGACTCTGATGCTGGGAGGGATTGGGGGCAGGAGGAGAAGGGGACGACAGAGGATGAGATGGCTGGATGGCATCACTGACTCGATGGACATGAGTTTGAGTGAACTCCGGGAGTTGGTGATGGACAGGGAGGCCTGGCGTGCTGCGATTCATGGGGTCGCAAAGAGTCGGACACGACTGAGCGACTAAACTGAACTGAACTGATACCATTTTTCTATATAAGAATATAGGACAGCTTTTCTAGTGACTTCCTTTCCCCTCCCACCAGGGCCACAGCAGAAGAGAAATGGCCAGCTGGACTCTCTTCTGCCTCCCTCTTCCTTTCATAATTCTCTGGGATAGACACCAATTGGGGAGGAGATGCCTGTGGAGGGGAGGAGATGACTGTGGAGGGCAGGGGGAGGACCAGAGACCAGGAATGAGCCATCCTAAAAGTGGACAATGAGGCCCCAGGCCCTGGATGCTGTGGGGGACTGGCCGCATTTGGTTACAGAATGATTGAAGTTGTGGATCTTGGAGATCTCAGATGGAGGTTCTTATGCAAGATAAAAGAGCATCTATATATGTCCCTTTATTTTCACTTATTCCTTTAGCAAAGCTTTATTTATTCATTTAATTTGGCTGTGCTAGGTCTTGGTTGCAGCACTTGGACTTTTTGATCTTTGTTGCTGCATGTGGGATCTTTAGTTGAGCATGTGGGGTCTAGTTCCCCAACCAGGATCGAACCCAGGCCCCTTGCATTGGGAACATGGAGTCTTAGCCCTTGGACCACCAGGGAAATCACTTATTTAGCACAGTTTTTGAGAGTATTTACTCCATGCCAGCATACACAGATCAGTTTGGAGAAGATGTTCACAGCTGAGGTATGTCCTTGTCAAGAAATAGAAATCCACAAATACTTACATCTGGAAAATAGACACATTATTTACATTTTAGCAGGGATGTGTTATTTTGCACACATCCTTTGTTTCCCTAAAGGATGTTTTCAAATAGTGAGCTCACAGCATTTTCTAGTAAAGAAATTTTCTAGGAATAGCTTTTGGAGAGGTCATGTTTATTGCTTAAAATGAAGTACACTTGTCTCCTGAGCGCATTTAATACTCCGTGTAGTGTGCATGGTGCTGGTATATGCGAATATTAATACAAATAATTTTTAAAAATCGGGATATGGTTACTTTACAATGTTATGTTGGTTTCTGCTGTACAATGAAGTGAATCGGCTATGGGTGTACATACACCCCCTCCCTCTTGGAGCTTCCTCCCACCTCATCCCTCATCCCATCCCTCTAGGTCATCACACAGAGCTGAGCTCCCTCTGTTATACGGCAGCTTCCCCCTAGCTCTCTGTTTTACACATGGCCATGCACATTGCAGTCTTCCAGTTCAAAGTCCATCTTTATGTCTGCCTCTCTATTCCTGCCCTGCAAATAGGTTCCTCTGTACCATTTTTTTTAGCACATATATGTGTTAATACATGATTATTTGTTTTTCTCTTCCTGACTTACTTCACTCTGTATGACAGATTCCGGGTCCATCCACATCTCTGCAAACAGCACAGTTTTTCCCTTTCTATGGCTGAATAATATTCCATTGTAGATCTGTCTGTCTATGCCACATCTTCTTTGTCCATTGATTTTTTAAAAAATTCTGATGAGTGTAGTTTTAAGTCATTTGTAGAGTAGAGGGTAGGCTAGTCCCACATGAACACCACATCTCTGGTCCATCCTGGCCTGCCATTGACTGCTTGAATCAAGACTAAGAGCGTGTGGAATACTGAGCAAAGCCCAGTTTATCTGGGGGAAGGTTTTGTAGCCCAAGGTAGAAAATGCGGGGCATTGAATAACTCACCTCATGACAAGGAAAAAGCATGTTTTTCCTTGTTTTCAGGGTTCTTTAGTTTTCAAATATTAGGAAGGGTTTCTGTAAGTTGAGAGGGAGAGTTTTTTGGAGAAGGACAGTCTTTCTACTCACTCTGCCCTTTCAGACCAGTGCATGAGTAGAGGTTGCTGATGTTGTTTCTAGTGATAACTGGAACAGTGGCTCATAGTATAATTGAATTCATAGTGAGCAACTTCTGTTTGATCCTCCCAAAATAGTAAAGGTCAGGTCAGCAATTCAAAAATGACCCACTTGGAAGAGAAGTATAATTTGGTTGTAAAAGGTCATTTTACAGTGGAGCTTGGCATATGAAATTAAAGATTGAAAAGATTTCTTATGTATTCCGTTTCATATTCTTTTCCCTTATGGCTCATTACAGGATATTGAATTGAGTTCCCTGTGCTATACAGTGGGACCTTGCATATTCATTTTATTTATAACAGTTTGCATCTTCTAATCCTAAACTCCTAAACCATCCCTTCCCCCACAACCGTGAAGTCTGTTCTCTGTGTCTGTGAATCTGATTCAGTTTTGTAGATAAGTTCATTTCTCTCCTATTTCAATTCCACATAGAAGTGATATCATATGGTATTTGTCTTTTTCTTTCTGACTTACTTCACTTAGTATGACAGTCTCTAGGTCCACCTGTGTTCCTGCAAATGGCATTATAGATGGAAAAGATTTTAAAGGAAAAAAAGTTGGAAGGCAGGAATAAAGCATAACATTTTCTAACGTCTACAGAGAGTCAGTTTTATTCCTGAATATGAATACATGCTAACAATTTAGTAAGTATTTTTCTGAGATTAGACAGGATTAAAATGCAGAACGATTCTTTTTTAAGAGAACATGTTTGTCTCCAGGACACTTAGATCATCGGTCGTTGGTTATAAACCATTTGCTAATGATCCAAATTCTCACTCCAGGAAAACCTAGTCTTCCTGGCCATAGAAGAGGCCTGGGCAAGGAGATTTCTCACTGTTCTTCGTAAGTCTGTTCTGAGTCTCTACAAAGTGCCTAGTCTAAAAGAAATCACTCCAGTGGTGAGTGTTTCTCCTTTCCTTAAGTGGCTGGAAAAAATCAGGTGAGTTGTGTTAAAAAATGAATCCACGTGTGTATGAGCTGTTGAACTCTGTTAAGTGTTTCAGTGAGAGTTGATAAGGATGTTGATTGAATTGTAGCCCCTCAGGAAGGAGGGGACAACCACAGTATTGTCTGTGTTGTTGGGAGAAGTGGAGGGAATGAAATCTGCCCCGGGAGCTGCCCTCTTATCTCAGCAGTGTCAGTGCTGACAAGTTACTCATCTCTTCCAGCCTCTGTTTTCTTACCTACAAAACGGGGGCGAATATAACTGTTTTCCAGGATGGTTTTGAGAATTAAATGAAATAATTTGTATCTAGCATCAAGCCCCAGAGAAGGCAATGGCACCCCACTCCAGTACTCTTGCCTGGAAAATCCCATGGACGGAGGAGCCTGGTAGGCTGCAGTCCGTGGGGTCGCGAAGAGTTGGACACGACTGAGCGACTTCACGTTCACTTTCCACTTTCATGCATTGGAGAAAGAAATGGCAACCCACTCCAGTGTTCTTGCCTGGAAAATCCCAGGGACGGGGGAGCCTGGTAGGCTGCCATCTATGGGGTCACACAGAGTCGGACACAACTGAAGCGACTTAGCAGCAGCAGCAGCAGCAGCATCAAGCCCTTTGCCTGGCATCCAGAAATGCACCTTTATTTCCATTTATTCATTTTGCAAACTTAAAATTTTATTTTATTTTTGGCTGCACTGGGTCTTCATTGCTGTGTGTGGGCTTTCTCTAGTTGCGGTGAGCGGGAGCTGCTCTCTAGTTGGGGGGCACGGGCTTCTCACTGCGATGGCTTCTCTTCTTGTGGAGCACAGGCTGTAGGGGCGTGGGCTCAGCAGTTGCAGCTCACGGGCTCTAGAGCACGGACTTAGTTGTCCTGCAGCATGTAGAATCTTCCTGGACCAGGGATTAAGCCCATGTCGCCTGCATTGGCCAGCGGATTCTTTACCACAGGTAAGTCCCTTGCAAACTTTTCTAACATCTGGACGTTCCAGAATATAAGTTATGGGAGACAGAATTTTTGCCTTAAAATCTCACAGACTGGAGAAAGGGGCAAGTGAAACAATAGGGTGTGATAAAGGTTGGTGTTGGAATGGTGAGTTTTGGATCAGAACCTGGAGGAGTAATAAACCACGGGAAGTAGGTGGAGGGAAGAGTTGCATTTCGGGCAAAGGGATGGTGTATGCACAGCAGTGCACATGAGCTGTTACTGGGAGGTCACCCAACTCAGCTGGGACATAGCACCACAGAAATGTACAAGATGAAGCTGGACGGTGAGCGGAAACTGACCCTGTTCTCTGGTCATCTGTGTGTCACCAGAAGGGCCACAGAGGTACAAATGCCACCTGACTCATCCAGGGCCCAGTCTAAGCGTCACTTCTTCCAGGGAGCTGTCCTGACCGTGCTGGATGTGGTGAGGTATCCTTGCCGGGACTCCCATGAGGCTGTCACTTCCCTTACATGTTGTCACGGCTAGCTTAATCGTGTGTCTGAAATATACAGATGGAGAGCTGTGCAAGGGCAAGGCTCATCACTGGGTCTCCAGTCCTCAGTGTGGCTCGTGGAACGTAGAACTGTGATGATTCTGTTCCCAGATCAGAGAGTATCTCTGGCACCTGAGTCGATAAACATTCATTAAATGTACTAGCAAAAGACCATTTAGACACACACAGAAGTAGTTCCATCTCCATTTCTGTGGGGTCTTCCAGGACTATCCTGCACAGAAGTCTTCTAATTGTGTTCCTCTGTCAAGATTTGGGACGCCCACTACTTGGTCACCTAAGTACACTGGCATGCAATCCCACTCCCAGTCTCATGTCAGAGTGTTTTGCCTCGTTTTGATAACTTCACTTTAGAAACGATTTGGAAGAAATGAACAAGGAAGAAGAGAAAATGGGTCACTGGAATTTAAAACATATTCTAGAGGCAAGATTTAAATATTGGGGGAGAGAGAGGTGAATCAGGAAAATGGCATGTCTTTCTGAGAACAGTTGGAGTGGACACTTTTGGGAATATCTTCCCAGCTCAGCCTGACCCCCATGACTGCCCTGCACTGTATCTTCAGGGTGGGCCCTTAGCATCATCTTCCTCCTGGACACCATGGATCAGATTGGAGTGGACCCTTGACCCAGGGTTGCTATATCAGTTTCTCCCTCCTGGAATTTGAGATTAAAACTAGGAGATTGTGGTCTGGGTGGCATGGTCTATTAAGTGGAGGAGAAGCCAAGAGGGAGCCATTCTGGCTTTTGTGTGGATAGAGAGACAGAGAAAGCTGGTCCACATAGAGGGAAGAATAAGGCAGGTGTGTAAGCAACCCAGAGAGAGCCTTGATATTTTCCTGCACCCCATGCTGAGTACCATTTCCTTGTAAGGTCAAGATCTTGTTGTGGCTCCTCCTCCAAGCACCAGGAGACACCTTCCTGTGAAGTGAGCAGAAGCTACGTTTTGTTCCATGCTACTGTGGACTCCTGGCTTAAGAGTCTTAAAACATTTCTGCTCAGGCCCACGTAGGACACAACAGGGATGTACATATCAATTAATTTTTCATTGGAAATAAGAAATCACTTCCTGACTGCTGAGATGACGAAGGCTTTGGAGCCTCCATCACTGGAGAGCTTCAGAAAGAGGTGAACATCTAGCAAGCCCAGCTGCACTGAATATTTCCTTATCCTGTGTCAGGATTGAAGTAAACTTTTTTAAAAATACACACACACACATGATGTCTTTTGGTTCAATTCATTGGTGACTGTGCGTTGATCAGTAGAGTAATATAGCAAAGCCTATAAAGGGACTTGGACAGTTAGGAATCCAGTCAATTTTTAAAAATACTTATTTATTTGGCTCTGTTGGGTCTTAGTTGCAGTGCACAGGATCTGTGTCGCATCATGCAGCATCTGCCGTTGCAGCGCTCGACTCTAGTTGTGGCCCTCGGGATTAGTTGCTCCGTGGTTTGTGGGATCTTCGTTCCCAGTCAGGAATCAAACCCATGTCCCCTGTATTGAATTCTTAACCACTGGACTACCAAGGAAGTCCCAGGAATCCGGTCAGTTTTTTTGGTTAATGATGGTAGCACATTTTTCTTATGACAATCTTTGAGAGGGTAGGAAATAGCTCCTCTCGGGTGGTTTGCAGCTGAGAAGGCTTGAGGCTGTTGATGGACTCCTGAGGCAGAGAAATCTTCAGTGTAAACTTCTCAGAACCATTTTCTGGTTTTGACACATGTTTTCTGTGATATTCACATTTGCTCCTTGTCAGTCTGTTATGTATCATCCATAGTACTTGGCCAGATAAGAATCTCTTAGAAGGATTATTTTTATCCTTCTTTATCATCTACTTTGTACCCATGTAGTGTTATAAAAGCTTGCATATATCCTCAGAGTTTTTTCAGTAGGGTCAGAAGAAAGATGCTTCTTTTTGCTTTCTTAGTTTTCTTTTTATAGAGTTTGCTCATTTTCAGTGAACATGTATTAAGATGCCCTGTTCTTAAAAAAAGGAATATAATTATGATTGTAGGTATGAAATATTTGGGTTTTGTGCTGTAGTCTCCTCATGCCGTGCATGTGTGGGAGTTTAAAAAACATTCTTTAGTGACAAGTGCATTATGGTGGCAAATAATACAGAGGAAGGACTTGAACTTCTGTCTTCTGTACAGTTCTTTTAAAATAAAGACTGAAATCGTTTGAAGACCATTTAAATGCCATAACCCAGAACAGCAGATTTCAAGGGTTTATCCAAACTCTTTTCTTTTAAGTCAGCATTTTGTTTTATTAAATATTTAACATAAGCATCTTTGGTAGGTGTATCTGATTTCATGCCATAGGTACGTTTTCAGTTCCATGAAGGTTTTGTAATTCAAATTTATTCTAGAAACACAAATTTATTCTGAAAAATGGGTAGTGGTGCATATGTCATTGTGTTTGTTCTATCTGAAACCTGCATGGGTCTTGTGTTTCTCTCAGAATACATGGAAGGTTTTCAGTGTGGTGGCTGGGAAGGTGGAGAAAAGAACACTTTCAAACCAGACCCCACTGCCACCATGCTCCCTCTTGAGCAGCCCATGGGTCAGGCAGGGACTTCAGAAAATCACTGCAGGGAATTTCAAATACCACTCATGGGAAGGTTCATTGGTCAATGACTTGGTAACAGATCAAACAGTGGAACTTGCTATGAATGCATATTTATTTAATCATTAATCCATTCATTCATTTTTTTCATCCAGTCACTCATTTACTCACTCTTTCATTTATTCAGACATCAAATAGTTCACTGCTTCTAATGGGCAGTAAACATATTCACTTCTTAGATAAGCTGTACTTAATATATGGCATATTAGCTATTTCCCAGGAAACTATTGAACGGAGAAACCAGACAGACATATCCTAGTCCATGAAGTTACATACTTTTCTTGTTCAGGGCCATCCCACAAGTGGGCTCCATGTTTCTTTTTGGTGCTTCCATAACTAAATATCTTGGGGTATTTTGGATCAGATGTTTTGGATCAGGTCTGAACCTCAGGAAAGCTCTTTTTCTGTTCCTTTGGAAACTAGTTGTCTGCTGCTATAGTGAGAGTTCTGATTTGTTCATTTGTTGTAGCCCAGCCATGAAACGTAGTTTTCTTTTTTGTGTACTCATGAGTAGATGAGATTAAGTGACTAAGCCTGCACATTTCTTCCCTAATGTTTTCTGTTGCAGGCATTCAGTTTCTTTCCAGTTTTGAACACAGCTTGCCTGAGACCTGAGACGTTTTTCTTCCTCTAACTTGAGCCCTACCAGAAATAGCGGACAGACTGGAATTCAGGGGAGTTGAGATTTACTTCCAGCTCTACGTGTTCTTGCCTGCTTGGCTGTCTGTTCTTACTATGCTGTTTCTCCAGTTCCTGTAAGAGAAAATCCTCAACGTCCACTGAAATACGCCTTTAAAGCTCTTCTCTTGGTTGTTCAGCCTAAGAATCATAACACTGTCCAGTTCTTCTAGATGTGATATTTCCAAGTGGCAGCTCTACTTTTATAAGTTAACAAAAATCAAAACATCCTGATTAATGTGACTATTATTTTGAATATATATATATTATGGAAGTATAGTCGATTTACATTGTTCTGATAGTTTCAGGTGTGCAGCAGAGTAATTCAGTCATACATATATATGTGTGCATATATATTTTTTTTTCCCTCAGATTCTTTTCCCTTATAGGCAATTACAAAACATTGTAAACATGGTTTACCTAGTTCCCTGTGCTATACAGTAGATCCTTGGTGGCTATCTTTTTTATGCATAGTAGGATGATTATGTCCCTCCTACGCCCCCTATCTATTCCCATGTCCCACCCCACTGCAACTGTAAGTTTGTCCTCTATATCTGTGGCTCTGTCTCTGTTCTGTAAGTTAATCTGCATCACATTTTTTAGATTCCACATATAAGTGATACACAGTATTTGTCTGGCTTACTTTACTCAGTGTGATAATCTCTAGATTCATCCATGTTGCTGCAAATGACATAATTTCATTCTTTTTTCGGGGTGAGTCCACTGTATGTACATACCACGTCTTTATCCTTTCAACTCAGATGGATATCTGGGTTGTTTCCAAGGCTTGTAAATAGTGCTGCCATGAATATTGGGGTGCATGTGTCTTTTTGAATTACGGTTTTCTCCAGATATATGCCCAGGAGTGGGATTGCTGGGTCATGAAAGTGAAAGTGTTAGTCATTCAGTCATGCTGAGTCTTTGCAACTTGGTGAACTGTAGCCTGTGAGGTTCCTTTGTCCATGAAATTCTCCAGACAAGAATGCTGGAGTGGGTAGCCATTCCCTTCTTCAGGGGATCTTCCCTACCCAGGGATCGAACCCAGGTCTCCTGCATTGCAGGTAGATACTTTACCATGTGAGCCACCAGGGGAGCCCTTGCTGAGTCATATGGTAATTCTGTTTTCAGTTTTTTAAGGAACCTCCATACTATTCTTCATGATGGCTGCACCAATTTTCACTCTTACTAACAGTATAGTAGAGTTCCTTTTTCTCCACATTCTCCCCAGCATTTGTTATTTATAGACTTTTTGATGATGGTCATTGTGACCAGTGTGAGGTGATCCTGGGGTCACTTTTCCATGTGCGGATGAATCTAAGTCTCAGAGGTGTGAGTTAAAATCTAGGATGAGGCTGGGTTGTCGAAGGACAGTGTCTTGTTCACTCCTCCCTTCCTATCTTGCTTGCCTCCTTTGACTTCCACCTTCTCTTGGTGCTGAGCATGTGCAAATCTCATCACGGAGAGAAGGCTGTACATCTTTGGAACTGATGCTTCCTAATGGTCAGCAAGTGCCATCACTCAAATCAATTCTTAGGGACTGAAGCCGAATCCAGCTTCTATACCCCGACACCAAATCTTGGATATAGTTTGGGTAAAGTAGAAAACAATAACTTTATTGTTTTGCAAGGCAAGGGGGGCCACAGGGGGTTAACGCCCTCAAAACTGTGTGTCCGACCTGGAGGGGCTAGTGAGAGTTTTATAGAAATGGCTCAAAGAACGTGATCAGCTTGTGCTCATTTTTCTGATTGGTTGGTGGTGACGTAAGTGGGAGTCAGCGTCAACCTTCTGGTTAATGGCTCTGCGGTCTCTGTGCTTGTAGGCAACATATGATTAACTTCTCCCACATTGTTGGGGTGTCAGTATCTGCAAAACAGCTCAAAGGTATGGTTATGTGTATCCCTTGAGGGGGAACCCATACTCTGCCCCAGGGCTGCAATGTTGTTTCTTAACTGTTCCTCCCTTGTATGGGCATCCCTTCTTTTCCCTGAGTAGCAACTGTTGGACCTGTGCACTGGAACTCAGGGAAGGTCTAGGAGGCTGAATGAAGCCTATTCTAGAAATGTGCATCAGTTCAGTTCAGTTGCTCAGTCACGTCTGACTCTGCAACTCCATGGACTATAGCATGCCAGGCTTCCCTGTCCATCACCAACTCCTGGAGCTTGCTTAAACTCATGTCCATTGAGTTGGTGATGCTATCCAACCATCTCATCCTCTGTCATCCCCTTTTCCTCCTGGCTTCAATCTTTCCCAGCATCAGGGTCTTCCAGTGAGTCAGTTCTTTGCATCAGATCACTAAAGAATTGGAGCTTCAGTCCAATGAATACTCAGGACTGATTTCCTTTAGGATTGACAGGTTTGCTATTGCAGTCCGAGGGACTCTCAAGAGTCTTCTCCAATACCACAGTTCAGAAGCATCAATTCTTTGGTGCTCAGCTTCCTTTCTAGTCCAACTCTCACATCTATACATGAATACAGGAAAAACCATAGCTTGGACTAGATGGACCTTTGTTGGCAAAGTAATGTCTCGGCTTTTTAATATGCTGTCTAGGTTGGTCATAGCTTTTCTTCCAAGGAGCAAATGTCTTTTAATTTCATGGCTGCAGTCACCATCTGCAGTGATTTTGGAGCCCAAGAAAAATAAAGTCTCTCACTGTTTCCATTGTTTCCCCATCTATTTGCCATGAAGTGATGGGACCAGATGCCATGATCTTTTTTTTTTTTTTTTTTTTTGCATGTTGAGTTTTAACCTAGCTTTTTCACTCTCCTCTTTCACTTTCATCAAGAGACTCTTTAGTTCCTCATTGCTTTCTGCCATCAGGGTGGTGTCATCTGCATATCTGAGGTTATTGATATTTCTCCTAGCAATCTTGATTCCAGCTTTAACTTCATCCAGCCTGACATTTCGCATGATGTACTCTGTATACAAGTTAAATAAGAAGGGTGACAATATACAGCCTTGACGTACTCCTTTCCTAATTTGGAACCAGTCCATTGTTCCATGTCCAGTTCTAACTGTTGCTTCTTGACCTGCAGACAGGTTTCTCAGGAGACAAGTAAGGTAGTCTGGTATTCCCATCTTTTGAAGAATCTTCCATAGTTTGTTGTGTTCCACACAGTCAAAGGCTTTGGCGTATAAAGCAAAAGTAGATGTTCTTCTGGAACTCTCTTGCTTTTTCAGTGATCCAACAGATGTTGACAATTTGATCTCTGGTTCCCCTGCCTTTTCTAAAACCAGCTTGAACATGTGCAAATTCATGGTTCATGTACTGTTAAAGCCTAGCTTGGAGAATTTTGAGCATTACTTTACTAGTGTGTGAGATGAGTGCAATTGTGCAATAGTTTGAACATTCTTTGGCATTGACTTTTTTTTAAATTTTATTTTATTTTTAAACTTTACATAATTGTATTAGTTTTGTCAAACATCAAAATGAATCCGCCACAGGTATACACGTGTTCCCCATCCTGAACCCTCCTCCCTCCTCCCTCCCCATACCATCCCTCTGGGTCGTCCCAGTGCTCTAGCCCCAAGCATCCAGTATCGTGCATCGATCCTGGACTGGCATCTCGTTTCATACATGATATTTTACGTGTTTCAATGCCATTCTCCCAAATCTTCCCACCCTCTCCCTCTCCCACAGAGTCCATAAGAGTGTTCTATACATCAGTGTCTCTTTTGCTGTCTCGTACACAGGGTTATTGTTACCATCTTTCTAAATTCCATATATATGCGTTAGTATACTGTATTGGTGTTTTTCCTTCTGGCTTACTTCGCTCTGTATAATAGGCTCCAGTTTCATCCACCTCATTAGAACTGATTCAAATGTTTTCTTTTTAATGGCTGAGTAATACTCCATTGTGAATATGTACCACAGCTTTCTTATCCATTCATCTGCTGATGGACATCTAGGTTGCTTCCATGTCCTGGCTATTATAAACAGTGCTGCGATGAACATTGGGGTACATGTGTCTCTTTCCCTTCTGGTTTCCTCGGTGTGTATGCCCAGCAGTGGGATTGCTGGATCATAAGGCAGTTCTATTTCCAGTTTTTTAAGGAATCTCCACACTGTTCTCCATAGTGGCTGTACTAGTTTGCATTCCCACCAACAGTGTAAGAGGGTTCCCTTTTCTCCACACCCTCTCCAGCATTTATTATTTGTAGACTTTTGGATCGCAGCCATTCTGACTGGTGTGAAATGGTACCTCATAGTGGTTTTGATTTGCATTTCTCTGATAATGAGTGATGTTGAGCATCTTTTCATGTGTTTGTTAGCCATCTGTATGTCTTCTTTGGAGAAATGTCTATTTAGTTCTTTGGCCCATTTTTTGATTGGGTCATTTATTTTTCCGGAGTTGAGCTGTAGGAGTTGCTTGTATATTTTTGAGATTAGTTGTTTGTCAGTTGCTTCATTTGCTATTATTTTCTCCCATTCTGAAGGCTGTCTTTTCACCTTGCTAATAGTTTCCTTTGATGTGCAGAAGCTTTTAAGGTTAATTAGGTCCCATTTGTTTATTTTTGCTTTTATTTCCAATATTCTGGGAGATGAGTCATAGAGGATCCTGCTGTGATGTATGTCAGAGAGTGTTTTGCCTATGTTCTCCTCTAGGAGTTTTATAGTTTCTGGTCTTACGTTGAGATCTTTAATCCATTTTGAGTTTATTTTTGTGTATGGTGTTAGAAAGTGTTCTAGTTTCATTCTTTTACAAGTGGTTGACCAGTTTTCCCAGCGCCACTTGTTAAAGAGATTGTCTTTAATCCATTGTATATTCTTGCCTCCTTTGTCAAAGATAAGGTGTCCGTATGTGTGTGGATTTATCTCTGGGCTTTCTATTTTGTTCCATTGATCTATATTTCTGTCTTTGTGCCAGTACCATACTGTCTTGATAACTGTGGCTTTGTAGTAGAGCCTGAAGTCAGGTAGGTTGATTCCTCCAGTTCCATTCTTTTTTCTCAAGATAGCTTTGGCTATTCGAGGTTTTTTGTATTTCCATACAAACTGTGAAATTATTTGTTCTAGCTCTGTGAAGAATACTGTTGGTAGCTTGATAGGGATTGCATTGAATCTATAAATTGCTTTGGGTAGTATACTCATTTTCACTATATTGATTCTTCCAATCCATGAACAGGCATTGACTTTTTTAGGGATTAGAATGAAAACTGCATTTTTCATTCTAATCCCTAGAATGATTGGAAAACCATTTCCAGTCCTGTGGCCACTGCTGAGTTTTCCAAATTTGCTGACATATTGAGTGCAGCACTTTCACAGCATCATCTTTTAGGATTTGAAATAGCTCAACCAGAATTCCATCACCTCCACTAGCTTTGCGATGCTTCCTAAGCCCCATTTGACTTCGCACTCCAGGATGTCTGGCTCTAGGTGAGTGATCACACCATTGTGATTATCTGGGTCATGAAGGTCTCTTTTGTACAGTTCTTTTGTGTATTCTTGCCACCTGTTCTTAATATCTTCTGCTTCTGTTAGGTCCATACCATTTCAGTCCTTTTTGTGCTCATCTTTGCATGAAATGTTCCATTGGTATCTCTAATTTTCTTGAAGAGATCTCTAATCTTATCCATTCTATCGTTTTCCTCTGTTTCTTTGCGTTGATCACTGAGGAAGGATTTCGTATCTCTCCTTGCTATTCTTTGGAACTCTGCATTTAGATTGGTATATCTTTTCTTTCTCCTTTGCCTTTAACATCTCTTCTTTTCTCAGTTATTTGTAAGGCCTTCTCAGGCAACTATTTTTCTTTTTTGCATTTCTTTTTCTTGGGGATGATCTTGATCACTGCCTCCTGTACAATGTCATGAACCTCTGTCCATAGTTCTTCAGTCACTCTTATCAGATCTAATCCCATGAATCTAATTGTGACTTCCACTGTATAATCACAAGGGATTTGATTTAGGTCATACCTGAATGGTCTAGTGGTTTTCCCTACTTTCTTCAATTTAAGTCTGAAATTGGCAATAAGGAGTTCATGATCTGAGCCACAGTCAGCTCCTGGTCTTGTTTTTCCTTACTGTATTGAGTTTCTCCATCTTTAACTGCAAAGAATATAATTAATCTGATTTCAGTGTTGACCATCTGGTGATGTCCATGTGTAGAGTCTTCTCTCATGTTGTTGGAAGAGAGTGTTTGCTATGACTAGTGTGTTCTCTTGGCAAAACTCTGTTAGCCTTTGCCCAGCTTCATTTTGAACTCCGTGGCCAAATTTGCTTTACTCCTGGTATCTCTTGACTTCCTAGTTTTGCATTCCAGTCCCCTATGATGAAAGGACATCTGTTTTGGATGTTAGTTCTAGAAGGTCTTGTAGGTCATCATAGAATCGTTCAACTTCAGCATTACTGGTTGGGGCATAGGCTTGGATTACTGTGATATTGAATGGTTTGCCTGGAAATGACTGAAGTCCATGGGGTCACTAAGAGTTGGACACGACTGAGCGACTTCACTTTCACGCATTGGAGAAGGAAATGGCAGCCCACTCCAGTGTTCTTGCCTGGAGAATCCCAGGGACGGGGGAGCCTGGTGGGCTGCCGTCTATGGGGTTGCACAGACTCGGACATGACTGAAGCGACTTAGCAGCAGCAGCAGCAGTCCATTTTAGTTCACTGATTCCTAAAATGTCAGTGTTCACTCTTGCCATCTCCTGTTGACCACTTCCAATTTGCCTTGATTCATGGACCTAACATTCCAGGTTCCTATGCAATATTGTTCTTTACAGCATTGGACTTTACTTCCATCACCAGTCACATCTACACCTGGGTGTTGTTTTTGCTTTGGCTCTGTCTCTTCATTCTTTCTAGAAATGTGCATATACATGTGCTAAGTTGAGACTCTGTGTGACCCTATGGACTGTACTCCCCCAGGCTCCTCTGTCCATGGGGATTTTCCAGGCAAGAATACTGGAATAGGTTGCCATATACTCCTCCAGGGGATCTTCCCGACCCAGGGATCAAACCCACATCTCTTATGTCTCCTGCATTGGCAGGTGGGTTCTTTACCACTAGTACCATCTGGGAAGCCCAATCTAGAAATGGGGGATACAGAAGAGCTTTTGTACTGAGGAGCTCTACAGGCTCCTGCTCAATTTTATTTACTCAGGTATAATATTACTTATGCCTCTAAATGAGTGCATTTAATTGGAGACATTATTTTAAATTATGGGGGTTGTCTTGTGCAAAAGGTCTTCCCTGATAGCTCAGTTGGTTAAGAATCCACTTTCAATGCAGGAGACCCTGATTCAATTCCTGGGTCAGGAAGATCCACTGGAGAAGGGATAGGATATCCACTCCAGTATTCTTGGTCTTCCCTGTGGCTCAGCTGGTAAATAATCTGCCTGCAATGTGGGAGACCTGGGTTCGACCCCTGGGTTGGGAAGATCCCCTGGAGAAGGGAAAGGCTACCCACTCTAGTATTCTGGCCTGGAGAATTCCATGGACTGTATCAACCTTGGGTTTGCAAAGAGTTGGAGATGACTGAGCAACTTCCACTTTCACCTTTTGATAAGAGGGAAGATCTTGTTATGAATGACAGAAAGAGAGACTCTTTTGGAATCCCCAGTGAAACAGAGAAAGCAGAAATGCTGCAGTCTATTAAGAGCGAGTTTCCATGAGCTGAGAGTGGAAAGGATTGATTGGTTTCAGAATCAAGTCTGCACAAGGTCAGAGGAAGAGTACTGAGTGGGAGGCAAGAGTGGGGTTTGAATTTCAAACGGTTTTTATGAGAAGAAGCATGCGTGAAGGTGCTAAGCTGAGGGAGGAGAGGTGACAAGTGCCTTGCGATGCTCTGTGGCCACCTTTGTAGTCATCTCAGATGAATACTGACCCTCATTCCCACTGGTTATACAATCCAAGAGGGGAATGTCAGGTTGTGGTGTCATGGCGGACAAACTTGAAGATGATCCCCCGTGATGTCTGCCTCAGAAGTCTAGCCCTTGAGTAATTCCCTCTTTTTGAGTGTGGGTGGGACCTGTAACTTGGTTTTAACCAATAGAATATGGCAGGTGATGGGATATCCTTCCCGTGGTCATGTTATGTTACGTGAGATTCCACCTTGCCAGCAAACTCCCTTTAGATCTTTTCTCTCCAGCCTTGATGAAACAGTCGGCCATGTTTTGGAGGCCTGTGTGACAAAGAACTGCGGGTGGCCTTTAGTACTTGAGGGTGGCCTCGCGCCACCAAATAAACTGAAGCTGTTAGCTCTATAATCATAGGGAGCTGAAGGCTGCCCAACAGCCAAAGAAGCAGAAAAATAAATCCTTCCCTAGTTGAGCCTTTTCATGAGAGCCAGCCCCGCCAACATCTTGCCTTCAGCTTCCTGTATAGAGGGGAAAGAGGAATAATGTGATAATGCAGGGCTTCCCAGGTGGTTCAGGGATAAAGACTCTGCCTGCCAAACAAGGTACACTGGAGATGCAGGTTCAGTCCCAGAGTTGGGCAGATGGCTCTGGAGAAGGAAATGGTAATCACTGCAGCATTCTTGCCTGAAAAACCCAATGGACAGAAGCACCTGACAGGCTACAGTCCATAGAGTCACAAAGAGTCAGACATGACTGGATGACCAAGCACACACAGATGCAGGCTACCACAAGGGTAAAGAAATGAACCAGGCATTAGGGGAGACCTGAAGGCTGGGCTTGGTTCTGCCATTTACCGACTGGGTCTCATTGTCCTGGTCCCTCACCCAGCCTGGCCATCCTTTAGTTTTTGTGTTCAAAGAACGGATTTGGTGGGACTTCCCTGGTGGTCCGGTGGTTAAGAATCTGAACTTCCAATGCGGGGTACATGGGTTGATCCCAGGTCTGGGAATAAGATGCCCCATGCTGCGTGGTGTGGCCAAAAATTTGAAAAATAATAATATATTTAAAAGGAAAGAAGGGATTTGGCAAGATTACCTCCTGAATCCCCACCAGCCTAGAATTTTAATGAGTCTAAGATTTATCCACAGTATCAGAGGAAGTCGTCTATTCTGTAAATGAGAGGTTGTTTAAAAAAAAAAGAAAATTAGGAGGCTAGACAAATCTGGGTCCTGTCTAGCAAATCAGCCCCATCTGCATCACTTCGTCTGTGTGTATGAGCTGACACCCTGCTACTGAGTCACTGGAAAGGGAAACACATGGATGAAAGAGTTTCTTTTCATTCCACTACTTTTTCTCATTTCTTTTGGTACATTAACCAAAGATATATTGACTGAATATTCTTTGATTAATTATGTTGAACACTCAACCATGGGAGAGTCTGTTTGCATTTCAAAGCTTGGAAAATAAGAGAAATAACAGTTCTAATGCACCTCTTAAAGAAAATGAGGATTTCCTGTTGAACCACAGGAGTACCTACCTGGTCCTGGGTTATACCTTTTAGGCAGCTAAAAGGGTGACCAAGAGACTTAACATGGCTTTCACTGTGTTGTTTCTGTAAGACTGTTTTAGGGCTTTGAATAAATTCCTTGCAGCTTTTGTGATGAGCAGCTCTGCAGAGATGGTGACAACATCCCTAGTGGAGGGACAACATCCCTAGTTCTTCTCGGAGGTAAGAGAGAAAAATAGAAATGGAGAAACTTGGAGCGGTTGTTGAGAGGACCATCTTTGGGGAGTTGCCCCTTTAAGAGAAATTGATAAGGAAACTCGTGCTTCCCAGACAGAAAGTGCTTTATTTTTCCCCTGGCTGATCCTCCTCCCCGGAAGCAGTTTATCAAGTGTCAAATGAGGAAGGACCCAGCTGTTCTTCGTCTTCAAGGGCAGCAGGAGTTTCCTTTGATTTTTTGCAGTAAAGTGAGCTGTGGTTGGTCTCTTGATTGTTTTTTTTCCCCTCACTGCAAAGAGGTGCTTTAATTTCCCACCTGGCCAGCTGTGGATGCCAGAAGTCTGGATCAAGGAGCATTGAACAATCCATTCACAGAACCCTTGTACTGTTAAGTGGTTCTCCAAGACCCTGTGAGGTTGATGAGCTTTGCAAAAGAGGATTATTACAACATACTATATAATTCCATCTTGGAGAAGGCAATGGCACCCCACTCCAGTGCTCTTGCCTGGAAAATCCCATGGACGGAGGAGCCTGGAAGGCTGCAGACCATGGGGTTGCTGAGGGTCGGACACGACTGAACAACTTCACTTTCATTTTTCACTTTCATGCATTGGAGAAGGAAATGGCAACCCACTCCAGTGTTCTTGCCTGGAGAATCCCAAGGACGGGGGAGCCTGGTGGGCTGCCGTCTTTGGGGTCGCACAGAGTCAGGCACGACTGAAGTGACTTAGCAGAAGCAGCATATGATTCCATCTATATAAAGTTCAAAAGCTGGCAAAACTAATCTGTGGTGATAAGGGTCAGGGAAGTGGTTACACTTGGGGTTTATGGACTGGAAAAGGCGTTAGGGAGCCTTCTTCGAGATGTGGTGGAAATACTCTATGTGGGCATCTGGGGGCCAGGGTATATGTATGTAAAAGGATGTAGACATGTAAAAATGTATCAAGTAGTTTGCCTCATGTGTTATAACAACTAAAAATCTCTTCATAAAAGATGGTCACTGGGGGAGCGGACTGCTCTATGTAGAGACATTGGTCCCTGGATGGATCAGGTTGTTTGTGGAATATGATAACCATCTAGGACCTTGCTCAAACTCTAGGACCTGTGGGAATCAGAATTTAAAATTAGAACTCTGGCTCCTCTGTTGTCCTCGGCATGGTTCCACTGAAGTTGCAGATAGCAGGATCTCTCTAAACCATAATCCCACTTGTTTTGGACATCTAGATGTTTGTAAATAGAAGCAGACCTCATTTTTCCCTTTTTGAAGGAAGGCCACCTTTCTTCTCTTTTTGCAAAGTAAATTCAGATTGCGATACTGCGTTAGTGCAGTGCAAGTTCCGCAGTGTGTGCTTAAAGAAAACCAAAGGGGACTTCCCCAGTGGTCCAGTAGTTAACAATCTGCCTGCCAGTGCAGGGGACACGGGTTCCTTCCCTGGTCCGGAAACTAAGATCCCAGTGGCCGCAACTACTGAACCTCTGCTCTTCAACTAGAGAGAAGCCTGTATGTGGCAACGAGCACCTGATGCAGCCAAATAAATAGATAAATATTTTTTAAAGACAAAGAAAGGAAGCCACAGGTTTTGGCTCTTTAGGTAATGACAAGATCATAGTAAAAATCACTGGGACTTTGGATATAATCCTTTTTGCCATTCTTTACTGGTATTTTACTGCCGACTAGTTTTCCCCCAGAAGATGACCAGGGAGGCAGAAGAATAGAGATGTATAGATTGCTTCTCTTAAAAGTTTTATCCATGTTAATTGGAAGGTTTTCTAGAAGAAACAGCTAGAGCTAAGGCTTGAGGATTTCTCTTTGTTTAAATTTCTGTGCTTCACAATAAAGGATGAGATGGTTGGATGGCATCACTAATTCAATGGGCGTGAGTTTGAGCAAGGTCAGGGAAGCCTGGTGTCCATGGGTCACAGAGTCAGACACGACTGAGCGACTGAACAACAACAATTACAAACTTATTGTTGGCTGTAATTTGGGATACCATTGTCTCTGTGGATTTTGGTCTTTAGAAAATTGGAGCTGCAAAGCAAAGCGAAAGTGCATACATGTGGTCTCTCCACCTGTTACCGAATGAATCAGGTCCCATTGCTCGCTGCTTACAAAATCAATCCTTAACAGATGTTGATAGAAAGGAAAAGTGCCTTAATCAGAATGTCAGCAATCTGGGGAGATGGTGGATGCAACGTCCCCCAGGAACCACCTTCGAAGATTCTGCTCAGCTATGAAAGGTTTTAAAGGGAAATAGGGATTTGGAAATAGGGAAAAGGGAAATAGGGATTTGGGAGAATGGCATTGAAACATGTATAATATCATTTAAGAAACAAATCGCCAGTCCAGGTTCGATGCAGGATACAGGATGCCTGGGGCTGGTGCACTGGGATGAACCAGAGGGATGGTACGGGGAGGGAAGTGGGAGGGGGGTTCAGGATGGGGAACACGTGTACACCCGTGGCGGATTCATGTTGATGTATGGCAAAACCAATACAATATTGTAAAGTAATTGGCCTCCAATTAAATAAATTTAAATTTTAAAAAATTGTAAAACAATTCAAATAAAAGTAAAAAGAAAAAAAAGGGGAAATAGGGAAGTAACCTCAGTGAATCATAGAAATGGGAGGTCAGAGTCATCACCATCACCCACTGCAGACAGGCTTGTCGACTTCTTGTGATTTTTCCTCTAGAAGCTGTCTTGTCCACACACTTTGTTCATGAGATTCCCAAAGGGGAAGTTAGGGAATCGATCTGGTCATCTGTTCATTCCTTATGTTTCATTTCTGTTATGCTTCTTTGACCTACTAAATGAAGATGAAAAGATTTGAAAGGTGTGCTTGGGGTGGAGATGAGTATAGCATGGGGATGCCTGGTTTAAAAGTTAGTTACCATATAGCTTTGTTAAAGTGACAAGAGAAGGGGCTTCTTGCTGATGTTTGTCGTCGTTCAGTCGCTAAGTCGTCTCTGACTCTGTGACCCCACGGACTGTAACCTCCAGGCTCCTCTGTCCATGGGATTCTCCAGGCAAGAATACTGGAGTGGGTTGGCATCTCCCTTCTCCAAGGATTGAACCCATCTCCCTCGACTCCTGTGTTAGCAGGCGATTCTTTACCACTGGGCCATCAGGGAATCCTGCTGATGGTGGTTTCCTGCAAAGAGCTGCTGACAAGCCTGTGATTTTTTTTTTTTTGTAAAGTGTGAAATAGACTTAATATAGAGGGGGCTTCCCATGTGGCGCTAGTGGTAAAGAATCTGCCTGCCAATGCAGAAGCTGCAGGAGACACGGGTTCAAACCCTGGGCTGGGAAGATTCCCCTGGAGTAGGAAATGGCAACCTGTTCCAGTATTCTTGCCTGGAGGATCCCTTGGACAGAGGAGCCTGGCAGGCTGCAGTCCATGGGGTTGCAGGGAGTTGGACAGGGTTGAACGACTGACAGCAGGTGAGTGATACTTAATAAATATACTTAGAACCATACTTTAAATACCAGTCTTTACATGCTAATAAGAAGGATGATATAGGATATCAATAATTTGACTAAGAAGGTGAAGTATGTCTTTAGGTTTAGATATGTCCAGGCCTCAAAATGGGTGTTTGTTTTATCTTATGAATTCAAGTGGCCTCTATCCATATGGGCTTCCCTAAGTAAAGTTTTGAAGAAAAGTGAAGGCCTTAGGGATCTATATCCAGATCCTCATTTTCCAAGATATTTTTGTTGCTAGTGTTTCCATTACATTAGCTTCTAGATCTTTTCTGTGCACTGAGTTCCTTGTTCTTTTTTGAGTTCTTTATTCTTAAAAGAAATCTTTACAAACTCACCCATGTAGTCCAGATAATTATCTTGATAATAACTAGTCAGCTAGATGTGTTATACTGTTGAGCTGTAAAACCTTATATGCATTTAACTTGCTTTAAAAAGCTATCATTAGATAAGAAAAAATTAAAATTTTACCAGATATATTTTAACAAGTTATTTTTAAAGTTTTTATTTTATATTGGAGTGTAGTTGGTTGACAATGTTGTGTTAGTTTTGAGTGAACAACAAAGTGATTCGTTTATACGTATACATATATCTTCTTTTTTCAGACTCTTTTCCCATATAAGTTATTACAGAGTATTGAGTAGAGTTCCCTGGGCTATACACCAGGTCCTTATTCAAATGAGCTATTATATGAAGACGTTCTTATTGACGTAAAATATCCATAATTAAATGAATGCAAGTTTTAAGTGTACAGCTTGATGAATAAATTTTTACAAAAATGAATATACTCATGTTTCCTGCATCCAGATCAAGAAACAGAATATTACAAGCCTGTGAGCTGTTTATTTTTGACACTTACATGGGAGTTTTCCTTATTTTAAAGCGATCAAAAAGGCCATAAGCTTTCATTCTGTTACAAAGGTAGCTTCCTACAGAGGTGAAAGATGTTTCAGTGAAAATAAGGAAGCTGTGTCTAGCACTGGTGTTCATTGTAATGATCAGGGTATTTTTTATACCTTCTGATATGAGCATCATGGGAAAAGTGGGATCTCATCATGCTTGGAAGCTCTTGGAAGCTCCAGGTTTGCTTGGTAATTTTAATGCCCCTTTGGAAGAACTGTCTTCAAGGCAGATTTCTCTGCTGAAATTCGCATCTGTTCATGCATGTTTGTCCATGGAAGATCCTCTGGGAAAGAAATGGCAACCCATTCCGTACTCTTGCCTGGAAAATTTCATGGCTAGAGGAACCTGGCAGGCTATAGGTCACGGGGTTGCAAAGAGTCAGACCCAACTGAGCATGCACTCAGGCACTCCTCTTTGAGAGAACCAATGTCTGTTGGTCTTTGTGTCTGCTTCTATTGATTGCTTTATTTCTTGATGGCGGTGGTTTAGTTGCAAAGTCATGTCCGACTCTTGTGACCCCACGCCTGTAGCCTGCCAGGCTCCTCTGTCCATGGGATTCTTTGTCCAGGGGACGCAGGGGTGGGTCCATTTTAACCTCTTCCCTTCCCCCTGCAGCAGTGGCGGTGGATCTTTGCTGATAACCTGGGGTCAGGATGATTTTCTACTTCACCCCTAGACTGAGCTGGCTTTGTTCCTGCTCCTACCCTATAAGCAAGAGATGGTTTTTCTCGGTGCTGAGATAAGAGAGTTTGTGGCCCAGTGGCTTTAGACTTCTGCTTTGTATAAGGGAAGAGTTGGGCAACAAGGATCTATTGCACAGCGCGTGGAATTCTACTCAATGTTATGTGATAGCCTGGATGGGACAGGGGTTTGGAGGAGAAAGGATACATGTATTTGCATGGCTGAGTCCCGTCACTGTTCACCTGAAACTACCACAGCATTGTTAATCGGCCGTACGGCAATGCAAAATAAAAAATTTAAAGTTTGAAAAAAAAGAGAAGTGTTGGGAAAGTGAACAGCCTTCCTGCCAGGAGCCTTTGCTACCTTGAGAGGCTCTGTCTCTGGCCTCCTCCTAGTTCTTCTAGAGAACTGCTTGGTGACAGTGAAAGTGAAAATCGCTCAGTCGTGTCCGACTCTTTGAGACCCCATGGACTATAGAGTCCATGGAATTCTCTAGGCCAGAATACTGGAGTGGGTGCGAAGGCTTAGGAAATAAACTGAGACTCCCAGCTTTTCCACATTGATGCACTGGTCTATACTTTTCCTTTAAGAATTTATTAAACATTTAGCTGGTCTCTTCTTACCCAGTGGTATGGAAGCCTTCTCTTTCTTCCATGCTCTGCTAAAAAATGAAATAGGTTCTGTTTTTATATCAACTTGGAGGCACTTGTCACATTTTGGAATTTAGTTTACTTGTTTGCTACCTCTGCTCTCTGCTAGGCTCAATCAATACTATAATTTGTTTATTATACAGCTCTTTGTTGTTGTTTGGGTAATGTTCCCTTGAATCTTTCTACATTTTAAGGAGAAATAGAACTTGGTTTTAAATCAATATTAATTATGTATTTGTCTTTGGTGTTGGTAAGCATTTCACCAACATACCAAGAGGTAAGAGACGGTAAATAGTTATTGCACAATGAAATCCTTCCTCCTTAGTTGCTGTGACCTCTCTATGGTACCTAGCATTAACCTAGTGAAGACAGAGATGAATCTCAGAAACACTGTTGCCTTTTGGTAGTTGTTTCTAAAAGGGAAGCAGACAAAGTGGCCTCCCCAGCTCAGGTCAAAGGAATAAGTGTTTCCTGGTTCACCTAGAGCCAGACATCCTGGAATGTGAAGTCAAATGGGCCTTAGGAAGCATCACTACGAACAAAGCTAGTGGAGGCGATGGAATTCCAGTTGAGCTATTTCAAATCCTGAAAGATGATGCTGTGAAAGTGCTGTACTCAATATGCCAGCAAATTTGGAAAACTCAGTAGAGGCCACAGGACTGGAAAAGGTGAGTTTTCATTCCAATCCGAAAGAAAGGCAGTGCCAAAGAATGCTCAAACTACTGCACGGTTGCACTCATTTCACATGCTAGTAAAGTAATGCTCAAAATTCTCCAAGCCAGGCTTCAGCAATACGTGAACCGTGAACTTCCAGATGTTCAAGCTGGTTTCAGAAAAGGCAGAGGAACCAGAGATCAAATTGCCAACGTCCACTGGATCATCAAAAAAGCAAGAGAGTTCTACAGAAACATCTATTTCTGCTTTATTGACTATGCCAAAGCCTTTGACTGTGTGGATCACAATAAACTGTGGACAATTCTGAAGGAGATGGGAATACCAGACCACCTGACCTGCCTCTTGAGAAACCTGTATGCAGGTCAGGAAGCAACAGTTAGAACTGGACGTGGAACAACAGACTGGTTCCAAATAGAAAAAGGAGTACGTCAAGGCTGTATATTGTCACCCTGCTTATTTAACTTATATGCAGAGTACACCATGAGAAATGCTGGGCTGGAGGAAGCACAAGCTGGAATCAAGATTTCTGGGAGAAATATCAATAACCTCAGATATGCAGATGACACCACCCTTATGGCAGAAAGTGAAGAGGAACTAAAGAGCCTCTTGATAAAAGTGAAAGAGGAGAGTGAAAAAGTTGGCTTAAAGCTCAACATTTAGAAAACTAAGATCATGGCATCCAGTCCCATCACTTCATGGCAAATAGATGGGGAAACAGCTTTTTTTTCTGGGCTCCAAAATCACTGCAGATGGTGATTTCAGCCATGAAATTAAAAGACGCTTACTCCTTGGAAGGAAAGTTATGACCAACCTAGACAGCATATTGAAAAGTAGAGACATTACTTTGTCAACAAAGGTCCGTCTACTCAAGGCTATGGTTTTTCCAGTGGTCATGTATATTTGTGAGAGTTGAACTATAAAGAAAGCTGAGTGCCAAAGAATTGATGCTTTTGAGCTGTGGTGTTCGAGAAGACTCTTGAGAGTCCCTTGGACTGCAAGGAGATCCAACCAGTCCAACCTAAAGGAGATCAGTCCTGGGTGTTCATTGGTAGGACTGATGTTGAAGCTGAAATTCCAATACTTTGGCCACCTGATGAGAGGAGCTGACTCATTGGAAAAGACCCTGATGCTGGGAAAGATTGAGGGCAGGAGGAGAAGGGGACAACAGAGGGTGACATGGTTGGATGGCATCACTGACTCAATGGACATGGGTTTGGGTGGACTCCGGGAGTTGATGATGGACAAGGAGGCCTGGCGTGCTGCAAGTCGTGGGGTCACAAAGAGTCGGACACGACTGAGTGACTGAACTGGACTGAAGTGATTCAGTGAGTGTTCATAGGTTACCTACTGTCTTGTCTGTATCATGTTTTTGCCACATCTTATAGTCCGTTCCTGTCGTTATCCAAACCTACATCTCAGAACAAGACAGGAAGCTGGGAGGGGAGCATTTGTTGCTTCCCTTCCTGATTACCATCCAGGGTCTTGCATTAGATTCTGGCATTTTGTGATAACAAGACCTGCCACTTAGCCCTGAATGATCCCTACCTCTCCTCCTACCCACCCCCAGGAATCCAGCAGTTCACAACATTTGACCCTAGATACCTCCCCTACATCAAAACTCGACCAAGTTTCATAGAAAGGGCACAAGATAAAGAACCCCACCTTCATGCAGTAGGAGGCAGGAAAAAGCCTTTCAGTGAATTGGAATGCCATGCATGTGAGGATTTGCCTTGGAAAGTGATGTTTTTGATAAAGAATTTAGCCAGAATACCAAAGGAGCTGAATGTAAACCACACAGGTAAAGAAGGTTTAGAATATCCACTCTTAAAAATTCAAAATGTGATACATCTCTGATTAAAAAAAGGAAAAAGGTAAGGGGAAAAGTCATTCAAAGCTGTCTGGCTGTAGACCTCTGCCCCAGTAAAAATAATCCCAGCCCATCTGATTATCTCTCTGTATATGCTTTCCCAATATTATGGAAATTAAGACTTTTCCTATGAATTTTAAGATATCAGTTATTTTAAATTACCAGAGTGCCCTTTCAGTTCAGTTGCTCAGTCATGTCCAACTGTTCACGACCCCATGGACTGCAGCACTCCAGGCTTCCATGTCCATCACAAGCTCCCGGAGCTTGCTCAAACTCATATTCATCGAGTCAGTGATGCCGTCCAACCATCTCATCCTCTGTCATCCCCTTCTTCTCCTCTAGTGCCCTTTTGTGGATAGGAAAGATGCTGGGAAAGATTGAAGGCAAAAGAAGAGGAGGGTGGCAGAGGATGAAATGGTTAGATAGCATCACCCATTCAATAGACATGACCTTGAGCAAATTCTGGGAGATAGTGCAGGACAGGGAAGTCTGGTGTGCTGCAGCTTATGGGGTTGCAAAGAGTCAGACATAGTTTAGCGACTGAACAACAACAGCAAAGTATCCCTTAGAGCACTTCAGTTGAAATTGTCTAATGTTCTGGAAGAATAAGTTTGAGATACTCTGATAAAGGCAGAGAAGAGCTTTTGGAGTATTTGGAAAAGAGAAGTGACGGGATCATATTTGCACTTTAGAAAATTCACTTTTAATCAGAAGGGAGACTGGACTGAGAAGCCTGGTTGGAAAGCTAAATTCTATAATATAGGCAAAAGACAATAAACATCACAACTAAGGCTGGGTCAGTGGGATGTAGGAGTTAGGATAAAAGCCAGGATAACTGGGAGTAGATGTGATGGACTTAAGACAGAGCATTGGTGAGAGGGATGAGGAGAGGCTGATACTCATATTGCTGACTTGGGTAACTGGGTGATCTTCAGGTAGTGATGACCATTAATTAGTTGGAGGTAGTTTCCATAAGTCATAAGACAGCTTTGGGTTGAATCTTGTTATGGATGACTGGAGATATTGATAAGTGAAGTTTATCAGTGTCATTGCCCTTGTGGATGAGTTGGTGTTTAGTCACAAGCAATAGATATCCAGTCTGTTGTGTCCTGTGTACTTAGTCGCTCAGTCTTGTCCAGCTCTTTGTGACCCCATGGACTGTAGCCCGCCAGGCTCCTCTGTCCATGGGATTCTCCAGGCAAAAATACTGGAATGGGTTGCCATGCTATCTTCTAGGGGATCTTCACAACCCACGGATCAAATCTGGGTCTTCTTCATTGCAGGTGGATTCTTTACCATCTGAGCCACCAGGGAAGCCCAGGAATACTTTAGTAGGTACCCTGTCCTTTCTCCAGGGGAACTTCCTGACCCAGGAATCGAAAGGGCATCTCTTGCGTTGCAGGCAGATTCTTTACCAGCTGAGTTACTGAGCCCATCTTAGTCATAGGTAAAAAGGCACTTTCTGGAAGAGCACTGAAGACTCATGTAAACTACAAGTGATCAAATCATCAAACTGGAGAAATGGATGTGGTGCTGGGACTCCGGATACTAGGAAGCAGAGACCACAGCAAAATTCATACCAAAGAAGAAGGCCTGTAATTGATAAATCTCATCTTGCTTTACTTGCTCAAGACTTACAGGCATTTGATTGGCTGAATCTGGGTCAGGGGATTGTCTTCTGGCTGTACCAGGAGGTAGGATGTTGAAGAATCCTCTGCCCATAGCTTAGATGGTTGGAAGCCACAGCAAGAGGCAAGCTCAGAATATTACCTTCTCCAAAGATGATAGGCAGTGATAATTTCCCCCCCAAATGGATTTTGGGATACTGATAGAGGGGATGGATTTCAGAAAACAGCAACAGGGTCATTATAACTAAGGAAGGTGTGGCCAGTGAGGAAAAAATGGCTAAACCATGGATGGATGGGTGGGTGATTGGGTTGATGGGTGAATGGATGGACAGATGGTTGTACAGATATATGGATATAAAGGAACTCATGTAGGCAACTGCAGAGTCAGAAAGACCAAAGGAGAACAATAAAATAGGCTCAAGGAAGCAAGGAAAGGAAAAAGTGATAGGAAAGTAGGAGTGGTCAAGAACTTTAAGTGAAATGTAGCAGTTAAGTAAGATGAGGACTCTAGGATATTTGTTTGGTTTATGTTCAGTCACTAAGTCATATCCAACTCTTTGCAACCCTGTGGACTGCAGCACACCAGGCCTGCCTGTCCTTCACTATCTCCTAGAGTTTGCTCAAACTCATGTCCATTGAGTTTGGTTTATCCTTGGATTATTACTGTCCGAGCACCCACTCGCTGTTATTGACCGTAGGATTTGGAATGGCGAGCATATCCATGCTTCCCAGTCTTTCTTAGGATGCTTCAGTCTCTTCCAAGTTACCAGGCTCTAAAATTGGTAGCTAGTGCTTGGAACACTGAGCTAAGTGCATAAATCCTACTTCATGTCTAATTGATTTTGATAACAGTGTATTGTTGCAAACTTGGAGAATCTCGCTTTGCAAAGAGGAGGTGAGGTCTCAAGTTGGGTTGGAAATGTCTTCATAAGATGGGGTAATAATGAGGAGCATGTGTCACAGAGAGTTGAGGAGCGTCACTGCCACAGCTGGGAGATGCCAGAGTGCCTGAATCACAGTCACACTCATTCCTCTCCTGATGCTGCAGGTTCACTGATGGGAGAATCACGTACAGAAGTCACAATGTGAATTACTTAGAAGGGTGGTTCTTCACTTAGGCTCTCCTGGGACGGAACATCTTTTGAAGCAAGGCAGAACATGACATTCAGGGAGGAAGACGAAGCTGAGAAGATGGGGAAACCATCAAAAGCTTAGAGGTAAAACACCGCAGTGGCCCTTGTTCCCATATTTTAAAATATTTTTTTAAAGTGTCAAAGTATTCTGATAAATTTAAGCAATGTACACAATAAATCACATCAAATAATTACCATGCTCAATTTTCTGAAACTACTACAGAGAGGTGCATGCATGCTAAGTCACTGAGTTGTGTCTGACTCTGCAATCCTATGGACTGTAGCCTGCCAGGCTCTTCTGTCCATGGGATTTCCCAGGCAAGAATACTGGAGTGGGCTGCCATTTCCTACTTCAAGGGATCCTCCTGACCCAGGGATCAAATCCTTGTCTCTTGCATCTCCTGCATTGGCAGGCGGATTCTTTACCCCTGGGAAGCCCTACTTTGGAGAGGTAACCCCTGTTTATATACTGATGTGAGTATAATCTCATTTATCATAGGCATTCATACTCAAATACATCCATTTACACCTGTATGTTTTTTAGAATGGGATTATAATTTGCACATTGTTCTGCAATTTGCTTTTTGTTCACATAATAATACACACAAAAACACACACAATATTGTGGATATCTTTCAATGCTAGTGCCTATCAACTATATGATGAAATGGCTGTACGTAACTATTGGGCTTGAGAGGAAGAGGCTCAGACAAAGGCAAAGAGATACCGTGATGCCTACACAGAGATCAGGAATGAAACATGATTTTAAGTGGTTCAGCTGATCCTGCTTGCCTGCTGCTCCATCCACTCTCCCTGCAGTAGGGCTCGGGCCATGCATTCTAGCTGCGTGCCCTTGGCCACACTGAGCACGAAATCTCCCTTCCTCTGAATCCCTAAGCAGGATTCCTAAGCACGGACCAAATCCTGCCTTTCCTCCTCACCTGAGGAAACAGAAATCAGAGATAATTTTGACTAAATCAAACCTCTTTCATACATAAGGTATGTCACTCTGGTTCCCCTGTTTGCAGGGGACTGTCATTGATTTAAGCCTCTTGCTGGTGAAGGACAATGAGGTTGTTTCCAGTTTTTTACTATTAGTATTAAAATTTCTGCAGTCACCATCCTTGTACATGTGTAGATTTGTCTTTGATGTTTGCGTGAGATCAATGTTTAGAAACACAATTACGAGGTTGAAAGGAATGCACATTAATATTACCGATAAGATGTTCTTGCTGCGGAACGCCTTCCAGAAAGCATGTACTGATTCTCTGTGTACCTCCAGAAAGGCAGGGATCATCTTGCTGTGCATTTTTGTACCTTAGCAGCTGGCACAATAGTTGACACATGGTCTGCGCTCACAGCATTGTTGTGGAATAAATTAATCAATCAATTAAAGCTTTGTGGGTTTCAAAAAACCAATTATGCTACAACTTGCACTAGCTGTCCATGAAGATGCCCAATTCCTCGGGCATAGGTAGGCCACACCTTCTTTTTTTTTTTTCTTTTCCCTCTAGTTCCCATCACCAAGACTCCCTTGACTGGCTGCCACACCGTGCATTTAGTTAGCGTAGGTGGTTGGAGCGGTTAAGGGAATGAGCTGTTCTCTTTCAAGGCACCTTATATGGCTGTAGCCAAAGTACCGAGTCCCTGTGAGCGTGCCTTTCTCTCATTTTTGTAACTATGGTCTTTTGGCCCCTCGGTAATTCTACTTGATATTTTCCATTATTTGCTGCACATCAGGGTGCTTTTCAGAAAACCATTTAATCAGACCTGTTGTGGTCTTACATCATAACTTTGTAACTGGAGTAAGTATAAGATTTAAAAATCTCTTAACAAAATTTTCTGGGAAGAGATGTGTCTTTAAAGCTACTGTAGGAAAATCATTGCTGAATTATGATTAATGTGGATAATTATTTATTTAATAATTATTAACTTAATGATCTTCTCCATGAGACCAACCCCACTTGAGGACCCTCCAGAAAGGTGGGGATCATCTTACTGTGCATTTTTGTACCCCTGCAGCTGAAACAGCACTTGACACATGGTCTGTGCTCACAGCATCTTTGTAGAATAAATTAGCCAATCAGTTAAAGCTTTGTGGGTTTCAAAAAACCGATTATGCTACAGCTTGGACACCGAAATGACTATCCTGGCTACATGGTGGTCAAGTTGACATCCATCCCTACTTACATCCGTGCTGCCAGTGCTCAGACTATTTGTAGAAGCCTTTGAAGGGAATTTCCTTGATAAATTGCATCAAAAGCATACTTTTCTTTTGATTATCCTGGGGAAGGCAGATCAGTAACCTTTGGGGCTAGATTTTTTTTGGATAGCTGCATTGTGGTATAGTTAATATTCAAAAAACTGCACACACTTAATATGTACAATTTGATGAGTTTGGATATACGCATATAGCCACAAAATAATCCCGTCATCAAGACACTGAACTTAACTCATCACCCCCAAAAGTTTCCTTGTGTCTTTGTTTTGTGATAAGAACATTTATATATATATATTTTAATCTTTTGGACCACGAGGGATGTGGGATCTTAGTTTCACGACCAGGCATCGAACCTGCGGCCCCTGCATTGGCAGCCTGGAGTCTTAACCGTTGACCACCAAGGAAGTCCCTTCTCTTAAATTTTTAAGTGCACAGCGGGGTCGCACAGAGTTGGACACGACTGAAGCGACTTAGCAGCAGCAGCAGCAGCAGCACAGTATTATTAACCATAGGTACTGTGTTGTACAGCAGACCTCTAGAACTTACTTATCTTCTGTAACTGAAACTTTCTTTCCCCTTGTCAGCTCTCAGCAACCTCCATTCTATTCTCTGCTTCTTTTAGTACTGTTTTAGGTTCTTCGTACAAGTGGAAATGTATAGTATATGTCTTTGTGTGTCTGGCTTATTTCAGTTTGGAGAAGGAAATGGCAACCCACTCCAGTATTCTTGCCTGGAAAATTCCATGGACGGAGGAGCCAGGGAGGCTACAGTCTATGGGGTCGTGAAGAATCGGACATGACTGAGTGACTAACACTATTTCACTTACCATAATGTTCTCCAAGTTCAGCTGTGTAGTTGCAGTTGGCGGGATTTCCTGTTTTCACAGAAGCCACCATATGGAAACAACCCAAGTGTCCACTGACAGGAGAATGGAAGCTAAATTTTGTTTTAGAAAATAGCCAGACATTGTTCTGAATTTTCCAGAGATAATTCACGACCAAGATAATCATGATGGTGATTACTCACCTAGAGCCAGACATCCTGGAATGTGAAGTCAAGTGGGCCTTAGAAAGCATCACTATGAACAAAGCTAGTGGAGGTGATGGAATTCCAGTTGAGCTATTTCAAATCCTAAAGGATGATGCTGTGAAAGTGCTGCACTCAATATGCCATCAAATTTGGAAAACTCAGCAGTGGCCACAGGACTGGAAAAGGTTAGTTTTCATTCCAATCCCAAAGAAAGGCAATGCCAAAGAATGCTCAAACTACCACACAATTGCACGCATCTCACACGCTAGTAAAGTAATGCTCAAACTTCTCCAAGCCAGCCTTCAGCAATACATGAACCATGAACTTTCAGATGTTCAAGCTGGTTTTAGAAAAGGCAGAGGAACCAGAGATCAAATTGCCAGCGTCCACTGGATCATCGAAAAAGCAAGAGAGTCCCAGAAAAACATCTACTTCTGCTTTATTGACTATGCCAAAGCCTTTGACTGTGTGGATCACAATAAACTGTGGAAAATTCTTCAAGAGATGGGAATACCACACCACCTGACCTGCCTCTTGAGAAACCTATATGCAGGTCAGGAAGCAACAGTTAGAACTGGACATGGAACAACAGACTGGTTCCAAATACGAAAAGGAGTACGTCAAGGCTGTATATTGTCACCCTGCTTATTTAACTTATATGCAGAGTACACCATGAGAAATGCTGGGCTGGAAGAAGCACAGGCTGGAATCAAGATTGTCGGGAGAAATATCAATAACCTCAGATATGCAGATGACACCACCCTTATGGCAGAAAGTGAAGAGGAACTCAAAAGCCTCTTGATGAAAGTGAAAGAGGAGAGTTAAAAAGTTGGCTTAAAGCTCAACATTCAGAAAACGAAGATCATGGCATCCGGTCCCATCACTTCATGGGAAATAGATGGGGAAACAGTGGAAACAGTGTCAGACTTTATTTTTTTGGGCTCCAAAATCACTGCAGATGGTGACTGCAGCCATGAAATTAAAAGACGCTTACTCCTTGGAAGGAAAGTTATGACCAACCTAGATAGCATATTGAAAAGCAGAGACATTACTTTGCCAACAAAGGTCCGGCTAGTCAAGGCTATGGTTTTTCCAGTGGTCATGTATGGATGTGAGAGTTGGACTGTGAAGAAAGCTAAGCACTGAAGAATTGATGCTTTTGAACTGTGGTGTTGCAGAAGACTCTTGAGAGTCCCTTGGACTGCAAGGAGATCCAACCAGTCCATTCTAAAGGAGATCAGCCCTGGGTGTTCTTTGGAAGGAATGATGCTGAGGCTGAAACTCCAGTACTTTGGCCACCTCATGCGAAGAGCTGACTCACTGGAAAAGACTCTGATGCTGGGGGGAATTGGGGGCAGGAGGAGAAGGGGACGACAGAGGATGAGATGGCTGGATGGCATCACTGACTCGATGGACATGAGTTTGAGTGAACTCCGGGAGTTGGTGATGGACAGGGAGGCCTGGCGTGCTACGATTCATGGGGTCGCAAAGAATCGGACACGACTGAGCGACTGAACTGAACTGAATTCAGGTGATGAAAATGGGAGAACATAGTGGATAATGCTCTGTGACATTTGAAACAACCCTCGCTTATAAAGTAAGAGGGCTATCTCATTTGGACCCTGTAGATCTCTATCAGTCATCAATAGCCCAAGGGGAATTTGCTAGTTTTCTGAGCGAAAACTTGAAATAATCTTTTTCACAGATACTTTCCCAATTTGAAGAGTAAAATTGCACATGACTTTTCCATAGTCTCATTAAATTCTTAATTCTTTTGTTATTTAAAGCTCAGTTAGCCAATAACACAAATTATGTTTAGTTAACAAAATGAAAGTAGATTGGCCTAATATGTTCATGTACCATTTTCCAGTTGTTATTTCTACTAAGTTTGCACTTTACTTTGTTTCATTTTTATCCCTGATATTAAAAAACCAAACAGATAAATAGTGCAATGCTGGTTCATCAGAGTGAGGAAGCATGGATGAAAGAGTAATGTAAATATTATAATTTAGGATAATCTAAATCTGAAGAATGCAGAAGATTCCAGTGCAAATATTTATGTATTTATTTTTGGCTGCACTGGGTCTTCACTGCTGCACTGAGGACTTTCTCTAGTTGCGGAGAGCGGGGGCTATTCTTTGTTGCCAGGCACAGGCTTCTCAGTGCAGTGGCTTTTCTTGAAATTCAGTAGCTGTGGCACATGGGCTTAGTTGCCTTGTGGTAATGTGGACTCTTCCAGACCAGGGATCAAACCTGTGTACCCTGCACTTGTAGGCAGGTTCTCAACCACCGGACCACCAGGGAGATCCTGCAGCGCAAATACAGAACAGGTCTGTATGAGCTGGGTCATGTATGCATGTTACTGTGAGAACTTTGCATAAGATAGCGAAAGGAAAAGTATTAAAAACTGAACCTTGATGACTAGCTAACAGTTGAAGTTTGGTGGATAACCAATCATTTATCTCTAGGCACAAGTGTGTTTTGATAAAACTTTACAAATAATTGAGATACACATTTTTTTAAATTCAGCATTAATTTTTTTTCTTAATCTGGAGGGAAGTTTCTTCCAATTTTTTTTTTCCTTTTTATAGCTTACTGAGTTGAACACTTGCTTCATCTACTTCTACACTCAATTCTGTTTTAAAATATGTATTTAAGGGGCTAAGTACCAGTCTGTGTGTCGCTCTGTGTTGCTTATATGGGCATTCAGCTGTAAATACTTCCCCATTTCCACTGTGGTTTCCAGGGTTCACTTTAGTTTCTGGGTCAGGGTTTTCACCTTGAGTAGGAAGAATGACACCTTGAACCGCACGTCTGGGAAAGAGCAGATTCCAGTCTTTAGGGTTGATTCTGTTGATGCCCACACTCTGGGCCAGACATCCAGAGTCTGTTGCTGGTTAGTTTCAAGCGAAGTTCACTGACCTGTTTTAATAAATCAGCCCTTTCCAGAGAAGCACAGGATACATTTTTTTTTCCCACTGTAAGAGGGTTGAATGTTGTTGATAATGGCAGAGAAGAGATCCAAGCTACGGAAGGAAACATTCATCATTAGTGGCCGCCTCACAGCAGAAACAGGTACAAGTTGTACCCGTGTCTAGAAGCTTATAAAGCCAGCAGCAAAGTTAGTGATAAATTATGGTTTTGTGATTGTGATGAGAACCATGAGAAGGAACAATGGCAGAATTCCTGAGCTAAAGGACACTGTTGGAAGTGGGCTGCTGTCAGTGGCATCTGCCTGGAAGAATAGTTGCTATTGGTTGTGCATCATTGCCGAGGTATTTTGCTTTCACTGGGATGAAACCATTGATATTCACACATGTGGGAGGGGCAGAAGCCGGGTGGGACATGTTTTTTCTGTTCATAATTGAAAATCTAGGGGCTTCCCTGGCAGTCCAGTGGTTAAGACTCTGTGCTTCCAATGCAAGGGGTGCGAGTTCTGTCCCTGGTTGGGGAACTAAGATCCCATATGCTGCATGGCACAGTGAAAAAATAAGGGAAAAAAAAAAGAAAGAAAATCTATATAATCTATACAAGTAAAAGAGTTTCTGGTGGAGGATAACTTAGGAGTTTGGGATTAAAATACTCATTGTGGTGCAGTGCTCCGTGCTCAGCTATGTCTGACTCTTTGTGACCCCACAGACTGTGGCCCGCTGGGCTTGTCTGTCCATGGGATTTCCCAGGCAAGAATACTGGAGTGGATTTCCGTTTCCTCCTCCAGAGGATCTTTCTGACCCAGGGATTCAGCCTGTGTCTCTTGAGCCTCCTGCATTGGCAGGCAGATTCTTTATCACTGCACTACCTGGAAATCCCCCATGTATATGTAGCAGATAACCAATAAGGACCTCCTGGATTGTGCAGGGTACTTACTATACTTGGTATCTTATAATAGCCCATAACGGAAGAGAAAGTAAAAGAGAATGTGTGTGTGTGTGTGTGTGTGTGTGTGTGTCTGAGTCACTTTGCAGTAACATCTGAAATTAACACAACATTGTAAATCAACTGTACTTCAATAAAAATTTTAAAAAAGAAGAACTTTCCATTTGGTTAATGATTATGCTGTGAACACTGATGCAGACCAGGAAAGGCAATTCAGGGTCATTTCTGATGGAAACCATTGGCACGTGCAAGCAGAAAGGGCACTGCTCTGTAAATAAAGCCCGTGCCCCTGGTGGCCAGGCTGCATGCAGCTTCGTTTACACAGCACAGACCCTGGTCCCCAAAATGCCTCTGGAATGTGATTCGGCAAGAGGCAAAGAGTGAAAATTACCAATTCAGTTACACTGACAGTCAGTGTACTTCCTTTCAGATGAGGTTTAGGAAGAAATAGGTGGCAGGTACAAAGCTGTTCTTCTGCAGTGAGGGCTGGGCTGTTCGTCAAAAACACCACTGACGCAGGCAGGATGGGTGGTTTTGAGACTGTCTCAGAGTGGTCCAAAGAATTGTGGGTAAAAACTCTTAACCTTTAATATTTTCAACCGATTAGATCTTTTAAAGGAGAAGGAAATGGCAACCCACTCCAGTATTCTTGCCTGCAAAATTCCATGGAAAGAGGAGCCTGGTGGGCTATAGTCTGTGGGGTTGCAAAGGGTCAGACAACTGAGTGACTGAGCATGCGCACAGCACAGAGCTTTAAAAAATTACTGTGACATCACTGACTCAATTGACATGAGTTTGAACGAACTCTGGGAGATGGTGCATTTTTCTTTCACAAGACAGCTTGGCTATTCGAGGTCTTTTGTGTTACCATACAAATTAAAAAATTTTTTGTTCTAGTTCTGTGAAAAATGCCATTGATCATTTGAGAGGGATTACTTTGAATCTGTAGATTGCCTTGGGTAGTCATTTTTGACAATATTGATTCTTCCCATGCAAGTGTCGTCTTCAGTTTCTTTCATCAGTGTCTTAGGGTTTTCAGAAAACAGGTCTCCCTAAGTAGGTTTATTCCAGTGATTTATTCTTTTTGTTTTGATGGTAAATGGGGATTGTTTCCTTAATTTCTCTTTCTGATTTTTGTTGTTAACGTGTAGAAATGCAACAGATTTCTGTGTATTGATTTTGTATCCTCGGTATTCTGTGATAACCTATATGGGAAGGGAATCGGAAAAGGTCTTCCACTTGCAGACAGGTGTAAACGAGGAGCAAGACGGCTTATTTTCAGGGCTGGGTCAAATAAAGAAAAATCTTGGTTTGTCATTATCTAAATTTGTTCTTCCTCCAGTGCCATCTTCAGTCCTGTTTGTCGGGTTTTCATGTTAATCTCTGTGGTTTGCAATTGAGATCAATGTTCTGGGAAGTCAAGGACTCAAATGAGCAGCATAGTAGTTAAAATGTAAAGGAAGAACTTATGAAAAATGATTATAGGTGAGGCAAGGAAGAGGAGGAAAGTTAGTTAAGTCACTTCACTAATAGGCTTGCCTGCTTGAATACAAATACAGCCCCAATTTAGAGGTTTTCTGTGATGGGAGGAGCTGGCTGAACTGGCCTGCGGACAACCAGCTGATGGTGGAACCAGCTTTAGAGCCCTCAATCCCCTTTCAGGGCCCTTTCCATTAGCATTAAAGTGACTCTTATCCAGAAATTCTTCCCTTCACCCAACTCTGTCCTGTAGACCCGCTGATGGCTGGCTTGTTTTCTCATAATCTGATTTTCAGGATAAACTAGATGAGAACTAAGAATATCTAACATCGGGGAACTGAAGCTGCTGCTCTTGATGAGGCATCCCCAAACCAGATGTTGGAAAGGATGGGAGTGCTGTAAGACCTGAAGGACACACAGCAGTCTTGGCAGAGATGTGAAGGATGTTCTTCACAAGCAAAGGTAGCCTGCAGTCAGACCTGGTTGGAAATAGTCTGTTACTCCCAGGTTGGTTTTCTCAGACACCTCTATGCATAAGGTATGAAAGCCTGCGAGCGTCAGCATTTTTGGACACAAAAGCCAGCTATCTATTTCCATCATATTGATCAGTTCTCAGAGGGAACATTCAACTGAGGAAAATAATAATAAAAAAAAAAAACTAGAAAATGAACATCAGTCAAAAGATGTCTCTTTCCCTCCCTCCCTTTTTATGTTAAATGATACCTCCAGCCAAAAACTGCACAGAAAACAGGTTTTTCTCAGGGGAAAAAAATCTTAAGAGCATCCTCTCTCATGCTCTATCCCTTTGCCTTGCATTATTGTTTCCTCACTGGACTTTGTTCTTGAAGTTGCACTTGATGTAATGTATTTTTATTTGTTTATCTGTGTCTGCCATCCCTCAACGGAAGCTTTGGTTTGTTCCCTGCAGTATCTTCAGTATCTAGAATAGTGTCTGATTTTAAGGACACTGTGAACAAACCTAACTGTTAAAATAATTAGCTCTAATGATAGTAACCCCAAATGAAGGAAGAGGAGATGTTTCTTATTTTGTTGAAATATAGATGATTTATATTGTATTGTTATTAATAATTTATGCTATACAAAAAAGTGATTCAGTTATGCACACACACACATGCATGTGTGTATATATATATATATATATATCCATTTTCATATTCTTTTCCATTGTGGTTTATCACGGGATATTGAATATAGTTTCCTGTACTATACAGAAGGACCTGGTTGTTTATCCATTCTCTATATAGTAGTTGGTATCTGCTAAGTTGCTGCTAAGTTGCTTCAGTCGTGTCCGACTCTGTGCAACCCCATAGACAGCAGCCCACCAGGCTCCCCCATCCCTGGGATTCTCCAGGCAAGAACACTGGAGTGGGTTGCCATTTCCTTCTCCAGTGCATGAAAGTGGAAAGTGAAAGTGAAGTCGCTCAGTCGTGTCTGACGCTTCGAGACCCCATGGACTGCAGCCCACCAGGCTCCTCCGTCCATGGGATTTTCCAGGCAAGAGTACTGGAGTGGGTGCCATTGCCTTCTCCGGAGTTGGTATTTGCTAACCCCCAAATCCCAATCCATCCCTCCCCACCTCTCTTCCCCCTTGGCAACTACAAGTCTGTCCTCTGTGTCTGTGAGCCTGTTTCTGTTTTGTAAAGAGGTTCATTTGTATCATATTTAGGTTCCATATATAAGTGATATCATATGATATTTGTCTTTCTCTTTCTGACTTACTTCACTAAGTATGATCATCTCTAATTACATCTGTATTGCTGCAAATGGAATTATTTTATTATTTTTTATGGCTGAATATAAGACGCTTACTCCTTGGAAGAAAAGTTATGACCAACCTAGATAGCATATTCAAAAGCAGAGACATTACTTTGCCAACAAAAGTCCCTCTAGTCAAGGCCATGGTTTTTCCTGTGGTCATGTATGGATGTGAGAGTTGGACTGTGAAGAAGGCTGAGCGCCGAAGAATTGATGCTTTTGAACTGTGGTGTTAGAGAAGACTCTTGAGAGTCCCTTGGACTGCAAGGAGATCCAACCAGTCCATTCTGAAGGAGATCAGCCCTGGGATTTCTTTAGAAGGAATGATGCTGAAGCTGAAACTCCAGCTTTGGCCACCTCATGCAAAGAGTTGACTCATTGGAAAAGACTCTGATGCGGGGAGGGATTGGGGGCAGGAGAAGGGGACAACGGAGGATGAGATGGCTGGATGGCATCACTGACTGGATGGACGTGAGTTTGAGTGAACTCTGGGAGTTGGTGATGGACAGGGAGGTCTGGCGTGCTGTGATTCATGGGGTCGCAAAGAGTTGGACATGACTGAGCGACTGAACTGAACTGAACTGAGTATTCCATCATATATGTGTATTTTCTTTATTCTTTCATCTGTCTAACATCTAGGGTTTTCCATGTTTTGGCTATTGTGAATAATGATGTTATGAACATAGGGGTGCGTGTATCTTTTTGAATTATAGTTTTTCCTGGATATATGCCTAAGCATGGAATTGTTGGCTCATATGGTAGCTCTGTGTTTAGTGTTTTGAGGACTCTCCATACTGTTTTCCATAGTGCCTGTACCAGTTTTTATTCCCACCAACAGTGCTGAAGGATTTTCCTTTAGGAAATATTTCTAATAGACAAATTTTTCCCTGGGAATTTTGAGGTGTGAAGGGGGAGGGGCAGCAGGAGCAGATTTCTCAGAGAAATGCTTTCCAGGTACAATGTACATCTTTGTCCTCAGCAATATATGATGCCATATCTCTTAGGTCAGGAGTATCTAGCTGTGGTAGATCAGGGCTTTAAAAAAATACAGTTCTGAAGGTCAAGGCATCCATTAGCTTAAGCAAGAGGTGTATGGTAATTCCTGCTGCAGCATGCCCCAGTTATCTGAGCAGGGACTTTGGGACGGGGTGCTTCTTTAGAAATACCCTCCATTGCAGATGATTGGGATCCCCTGTTTCATGGAAACAGTGAACTCTCAAAGTTTAGGAGAACAGGAGTTGTTAGGGTCATCATTTCCAAGAAGGTGGGTAATCAAGAGGGGCAGCTCCATCACACCAGACAAGCTGGTCTTGTTTCAATCTTCTCCACATCATACGGCTCTGGGATTACACACCGCGAGACTCCTGAAGGGATGAGGCAAACAGAATCACGAAAAACCCTGGACTGCATGCCGGGAGACCTGGGTTCTGATCCTGTCTGTGCTCATTCAGGGTCTGACCTGGAGCAGGTCACCTGGCTTCACTGTCTCTATTACATAGATATAGTGTGGTTGGGGAACAAAGACGTCTAAATGACGAACACAAAGGAGAGAATGAAAAAATGATTGTAAGTGCTAATGGTGAAACAGAAGAGACAGTGGAACTTCACGAGTTCATGAAGCAGGGAGCTCTGAGGCTGAGGTAGTCAGACAAAGCTTCAGGGATCACTGAGATGAACCTGGAAGGCTGGGTACATTCGGGTAGACAATGCAGAGGTTGTGTATCCATGCTCAGGCGCTCAGTCGCGTTCAACTCTTTGCAACCCCACTGATGGTAGCCCACCAGGCTCCTCTGCTCGTGGAATTTTCCAGGCAGGAATGCTGGAGTGGGTTGCTGTTTCCTCCTCCAGGGGATCCTCCTGACCCAGAGATGGAATCCATATCTCCAGCTTCTTCAGCATTGGCAGGTGGATCCTTTACTACTGTGCCACCTGGGTATCAGTCTCGTGTTAGAGAAAGATAAAAGTTTGGAAGCCAGATTCTAGGTAAGTTAAGAGGGCAGTGATTAGAGCATCCTCCTGAAAGCCAGTGTTCTGTGAAGCAGGGTGGAGAAAAGTAATTCTAGGCAGAGAATCTGTAGCTAGCATGGAAAAGGCTTTACACTTCAGAGTAAGCCCTTGAAAGACTATTTATTGAGTAGGTAATACATTCACATAGCTCAAAAATTTTTTTTGTTTAAATTTATATGAATTTTTATTGAAGTATAGTTGATTCACAAAATTGTGTTAGTTTCTTGTTTAGAGCAAAGCAACACATACACATATGTATATTTTTCATATTCTCTTAAATAATGGTTTATTACAGAATATTGAATATATTTCCCTATACTATACTGAAGGGCCTTGATTTTTTTTATGTTTTATGTGTAGTAGTTTGTGCTTCACATAGCTCAAAATATTAAAGGAACAAGAAAATATATAGTACTATTATTGTTACCTGGTTTTTATTTATCTTACCAGAGAGGTGGATTATGTTTATATCACACACACACACACACACACACACACAAATAGCAGTACTTGTATCCATACATAATTAATCTCCTCATTCATTTTCACAGCTATATCATATTCCACTGTATAATGGAACCACAGTCTGTTTAACCAGCCCTTACTGAAGAACAGTTGGACCATTTCCAATCTTAACACAAACAAGTCTGCAAAGAATAGAAGTACACCCTCTGTGCCCATGTTTATGAATATATCTGTAAGATGTATTGCTAGAAGTTAAATTGCTGGTCAAACAGTATCCATTGGTGGTGTTGATAGATAATCTGCAAATTTTTCTCAGTAAAGGTTACATCGAATGACACTCCTACCAGAAATGAATGAGTGTGCCTTCCTCTCCTACCATTGTCAAAGTGGTGATATCTAACTGATCTTTGACAATCTGATGGAAATACAGAAACTTTGGTGGAATTTAATGTTGTTTCCTCCTTTGATGATTGAGTTTAAGTATCTTTTTATATATTTATGAGCTATTTGAACTTCCTTTTCTGGGAGTTCTTTCTTTATATTCATTGCCCTTTCAGTCAATTGCCTTTTAAAGATTTGATTTATAGGCAGTATCATAAATATATATCAGATATGTCATGGTATTAAAAAAGCTCCCAAATTCCATGCAGCTTTTCCCGTCGGGAGGTGAACTCTTGTTTTTCCATGCCTTGAATCGGGGCTAGTTTTGTGACTTCCTCAGACCAGTAGATTGTGGAAGGATGATACTGTGTGACTTTTTGAGCAAGCCTTCAAGAGAACTTCTCTGTCATCCCTTGCCACCTTGAGAGGGCCAGGTAAAGAAGTCGAGCTAGCTTCTCAAGGATGAGAAATTACAAGGTACTGCCAACTATGAGGCCCTTGGGTGAGGTCACCTTGGGCCGTCCAGCCAGTCTCCCCAGCAGCTGACTATGACCGTGTATAAGTGAACTCAGAAGAGACCAGCAAAAGGACTGCTCAGCTGAGCCCAGCCTGAACTGCTAACTCAAGGAAAGCAAGCAAATAAATGGTTAATGCTTAAGTTATTAATTTGTGGGCTTTCCCACTCTTCCCTCCCTGAAAAAGATAACCAAAACCAAACAGTATTAATTTGTAATAAAAAATTATAATTAATTTTCTGAATTGATCATTTGTTTTTGACTATGTTTTGGTGCTTTGACCATGAAAACTTTTTGACATATTCAAATTTACCAGTCCTTTTTTTGTTTCTTGGCTTCTGGGTTATGTGTGTTAATTAGAAAGGCTTCTTTCACTCAGTGTTTTAAAAAGCAGGCACCTCTGCTTTCTCCTTGTAATTTATTTATTTATGTTACTTTTAAATGTTGGACCCATTAGGGATTTTTCGTGTTGAGTGTAATGTCACATTGTGACATTATCAGGGGTTGTGACATTGGTGTTCTCTTCCATATCTTTTTTTTTCTTTTCTTTTTAAAAGGGTGAATTACTTTTTATTTTTGGCTGCGCTATGTGGCATGTGGGATCTTAGTTCCCTGACCAAGGACTGAACCTGAACCCTCTGCATTAGAAGCACGGAGTTAACCACTGGACCACAGAGAAGGACCACTTTTCCATTTTTTAAATTCCCTACATTTGTTTTACTTTCATACTCCTGTAGTCAAATAAATCTGAGGCTCACTGACGGTCCTTGTGCTATCTTGTTCCATCTTTTATTGTTTGCAATTTGTCCTCTGGTGTTTTCTTCAGGAAGGAATGATGAGGACACAACCTCAGTGAGGCTGGGTATTCCTTTCTTTGCTTGAGGATAGTGTAGTTGTGGGCCCCCTGCGTCTTAGCATGAACGTTCTGTGGAGAGATCTGAGGTTAGCCTGAGTTCTGGTTGTCTGTTGTAAGTGACTGAATATCTTTTGCCTGACTATCCAAAGAGTTTCTTTTTTTCTCTCTCTCTCTTTGAAATACAATAATTTTACTACTATGTCTTATAGTTGACTCTTATGTGTCAATTTTTCATGGGGCATATTGTGACCTTTCAGGATGTAGATTCAAGTCTTCTTACATATAAAATGTATCTTTAAGTATTTATTCTGCCCCTTATTCCAGTGTTCATCCTCAGGGATTGCAGTTGTATGTATGTTGGCTGTCCTTTGCCTGTCTTTAACATTTGTCATTTTCTTTCTAATCACACAAACTCTTCCTGTATTTTTTTTTCCACTTTGCTTGATTTTTCATTTCTGACCTCTATTACTTGTGCTTTTATCCATAGTTCTTCCTTGTGTTTCTCACCATTTTGCATGTATTTCTGTCATAGTTATTTTTTTCTTCTGCTTCTTTCCTGATCTCAAAGATACAATTTCTTCAGAGACATTCTTACTTCATTTTCTTGTAAATGCATGGGAAATAGTCATATTTTCCATCTACTCCAGTGAAAACTCTTTCCTGTAACTATCCTTTATCTGCCACTTGCTTTTACTATGCCTGTTCTCTCTCTCTCTCTTTTTTTTTTTTGTTTGATTACTTGTCATGGGAGTGGTGACTTTCTCCTATAACAGTTGTGGGAGCTGTGAGTGAAGGAGCTGTGGGAGCCAGGACAGCTGGGAGCTCCTCATGATCCTGGGATTTGTGTTTAAATTCATTCTGACTTCATTTCTCCCTCCTGCATAATAGGACTAAGTGGTGTGGTTTTTCACAGTAAAGTGTCTCTCTTCCCCACCACAGCCACAGGGGTAAACTGCCTGCCTCCTGCACACAGACTTCTTCCTGGGTTTTCTCCCTTGGCTTTGCCCTGTTTCCACACCTGGCCCAGTGCCTGCCACATGGCACACATTGCTGCAGCACCCAGAGCCTTTAGTTTGACACCTCAGAAAATGCCTCTTCATTTTGCAGATGATGCCTTTTCAGCTCTTTTTAATCTTCAGCCTCTGGTACTTCTCTCTTATCCCTCTCACATGGACCCCATTGACACAGGCTTTCCACTAGTCTTTGGAATTGGGGGTTTTAATGCTTAGTTTCACCAAAGCGGGCCGCTTTTGGATGACTTCCAATAGAATTGGAAAATATTAACTTTGTGTTAACCAAAACAGTGGTCCTCCCAAGTGGAGGGGGAACTGTTCAAAAAAGGTCTTAATGCAGCAGATAACCACAATGGTGTGGTCAGTCACCCAGAAATAGACATTCTGGAGTGTGAAATCAAGTGTGCTTTAGGAAGCATTGCTGTCAGTAAAGCTAGTGGATGCAATGGAATTCCAGTAGAGCTATTCAAAAACCTAGAAGATGATGCTGTCAAAGTGTTGCACTCAATATGTCAGCAAATCTTGAAGACCCATCAGTGGTCACAGGACGGGGAAAGGTCAATGCTCATTCCAGTTCCCAAGAAGGGCAGTACTAAAGAATGTGCTACCCATTGGACAGTTTCACTCATCTCCCATGCTAGTAAGGTCATGCTGAAAATCTTGCATGCTAGGCTTCAGCATTACATGAACCAAGAGCTTCCAGATATCCAATCTGGGTTTAGAAAAGGTAGAGGAACCAGAGATCAAATTGCCAACATTTTCTGGATTATAGATAAAGCAAGGGAATTCGAGAAAAACATCTACCTCTGTTTCATTGACTATGCTAAAGCCTTTGACTGTGTGGATCATAACAAACTGTGGAAAGCTCTTAAAGAGATGGAAATACCAGACATCTTACCTGTTTTCTGAAAAACCTGTATGTGGGTTAAGAAGCAACAGTTAGAGCCCTATATGGAACAACTGATTGGTTCAGGATTGAGAAAGGAGTGCAACAGGGCTGTCTGTTGTCACCCTGTTTATTTAACCTATACTGGCTGGAGGAAGCATAGGCTGGAATCAAGATTGCCGAGAGAAATATCAATAACCTCAGATATGCAGATGACACCACCCTTGTGGCAGAAAGTGAAGAAGAACTAAAGAGCCTCTTGATGAAAGTGAAAGAGGAGAGTGAAAAAGTTGGCTAAAGCTCAACATTCAGAAAACTAAGATCATGGCATCCGGTCTCATCACTTCATGGCAAATAGATGGGGAAACAGTGTCAAACTTTATTTTGTGGGGCTCCAAAATCACTGCAGATGTTGACTGCAGCCATGAAATTAAAAAACATTTGCTCCTTGGAAGAAAAGCTATGACCCACCTAGACAGCATATTCAAAAGCAGAGACATTACTTTGCCAACAAAGGTCCGTCTAGTCAAGGCTATGGTTTTTCCAGTGGTCATGTATGGATGTGAGAGTTGGACTATAAAGAAAGCTGAGCACTGAAGAATTGATGCTTTTGAACTGTGGTGTTGGAGAAGACTCTTGAGAGTTCCTTGGACTGCAAGGAGATCCAACCAGTCCATCCTAAAGAAGATCAGTCCTGGGTGTTCACTGTGATGTATGGAAGCTGAAATTCCAATACTTTGGCCACCTGATGAGAAGAGCTGACTCATTTGAAAAGACTCTGATGCTGGGAAAGATTGAGGGCAGGAGGAGAAGGGGACGACAGAGGATGAGATGGTTGGATGGCATCACCGACTCAATGGACATGGGTTTGGGTGGACTCCGGGAGTTGGTGTTAGACAGGGAGGCCTGACATGCTGCGGTTCATGGGGTTGCAAAGAGTCAGACACGACTGAGCGACTGAACTGAACTGAACTGAGCACATCATGAGAAATGCCAGGCTGAATGAGTTCCAAGCTGGAATCAAGATAGGTGGGAGAAACATCAACAACCTCAGATATGCTGATGATACCACTCTAATGGCAGAAAGCAAAGAGGAACTAAAGAACCTCTTGATGAGGCTGAAGAAGGAGAGTGAAAAAGCTGGCTTAAAACTGAATATTAAGAAAACTAAGATCATGGCATCTGGCCCCATTACTTCATGACAAATAGAAGGGCAAAGGTGGAAGCAGTGACATGTTTCCTCTTCTTGGGCTCTGAAATCACTGTGGTTGGTGACTGTAGCCATGAGATCAGAAGACAGTTGCTTCTCGGCAGGAAAGGTATGGCGAACCTAGACAGTGTTTTAAAAATCAGAGACATCACTCTGCTGACAAAGGTCTGTAGAGTCAAGGCTGTGGTCTTCCCAGTGGTCACATACAGTTGTGAGAGCAGGACCATAAAGAAGGCAGAGGCCAAAGAATCGATGCCTTTGGACAGTGGTGCTGGAGAAGACTCCCGAGGGTCCCTTGGATAGCAAGGAGATCAAACTAGTCAGTCATAAAGAAGTCAACCCTGAATACTCATTGGAAAGACTGATGCTGAAGCTGTGGTATTTTGGTTATCTGATGTGAAGAACCGACTGATTGGAAAAGTTCCTGATGCTGGGAAAGAGTGAGGGTGAAGGAGAAGCGGGCATCAGAGGATGAGGTGGCTGAGTGGTACCACCGATGCAATGAATATGAACTTGGGCAAACTCTGGGATATGGTGAGGGACAAGGGGGCCTGGCGTCCTGCAGTCCACAGGGTCTCAAAGAGTTGGACACGACTGGGTAACTGAACAACAACAAGTGGAAGGCTTTGCCCTTTAGCCCATGATGATGGATAGCTGTTAGAATTCTTGAATAGTGAAACAAAATGGAGGAAAAGCCTAAGGATTAACGTCGTGGATGGATTGCGGAGGATCAGTTCAAATTAAGGAGCATTAGAGCCTGGGCAAGAACTCTGATATCTAAGGTACCATCCAGGTGTGAAACAGTAATGGGCTGAACCGAACCAGCAATGATAGAATTGCCAAGGAAAGAAAAATACAGGAAATGGTGAGATGGAAACATCAATAATCCTTGGATGGTATATTAGATTTGAGGGGGAAAGATGAGTTAAGAATGATTTCAAGTTTGAAACTAAGAGAGAAATAGAATAAATCAGTCTGTGGACTGATGGGATTTCACTGAGACTTAGTACTTTTGATAAAACAAATAAGATTACCCTCTGAGAGTGAACTTAATGTCAACACCAAAGTAATCGTCGTGGAGCTCTACAATCACCTTAAAATGAGAGGTTGGAGAGACACAGATGTCCTTCAGTTGCATTCCAGAGGAGCGGAGTCTTGGTGGACCATCCATCAAGGGTGGCATAGCCATCCTTCTGGAGGATGTTGATGCCCTGTGCTGCCTTGGCTGATGGGATCTGTCTCCATAGGAGTGAGATTTAGGAGCCAGGTGACACCTGCACAAATCCAGGTGATAAGGAATCCATGAAGTTTCACAGGCTGAGAAGAGAGAGAAAATCAGCACCTAAAGATAGCTCCTTTTGAAGCAATGATATTTACAGAATGATAGGAAGAAGAGCACCTGGATCAGAACCAAATCAGAGAGTCAGGAACAGTATTAGAAAGGCGCAGCATCAAAAAGGAAGAAAGTACAAACAACCTGAGCCACAACCATGATAGGTAACAAGCCCCTTATATTTCTTCAGTGCTAGGCTTCGTCTGAATGCAGCTCCAAAGCTGAAGCTTCTTTTAAAGAAAGACTCTGAAATTCTGACAATGTAAGTTGTGCCAGAAAGACGTGGGGGCAGGGACCGGATAGTAAGCCCTTCCCTACATCATGCAGAAGTTAGGTCTGAGGAAGAGAGTATCAGGGAAGAGGTGATTAGAATAAGTTTCAGAAAACTGATGGTCAGCCTTTGTGGCTGACCTGTCTTTGCGCTTGCCTCACACGCTAGTAAAGTAATGCTCAAAATTCTCCAAGCCAGCCTTCAGCAATACATGAACCATGAACTTTCAGATGTTCAAGCTGGTTTTAGAAAAGGCAGAGGAACCAGAGATCAAATTGCCAACATCCACTGGATCATCGAAAAAGCAAGAGAGTTCCAGAAAAACATCTATTTTTGCTTTATTGACTATGCCAAAGCCTTTGACTGTGTGGATCACAATAAACTGTGGAAAATTCTTCAAGAGATGGGAATACCAGACCACCTGACCTGCCTCTTGAGAAACCTATATGCAGGTCAGGAAACAACAGTTAGAACTGGACATGGAACAACAGACTGGTTCCAAATACGAAAAGGAGTACGTCAAGGCTGTATATTGTCACCCTTCTTATTTAACTTATATATAGAGTACATCATGAGAAACGCTGGGCTGGAAGAAGCAAAAGCTGGAATCAAGATTGCCAGGAAAAATATCAGTAACCTCAGATATGCAGATGATACCACCCTTATGGCAGAAAATGAAGAGGAACTCAAAAGCCTCTTGATGAAAGTGAAAGAGGAGAGTGAAAAAGTTGGCTTAAAGCTCAACATTCAGAAAACGAAGATCATGGCATCTGGTCCCATCACTTCATGGGAAATAGATGGGGAAACAGTGGAAACAGTGTCAGACTTTATTTTTTGGGCTCCAAAATCACTGCAGATGGTGACTACAGCCATGAAATTAAAAGACGCTTATTCCTTGGAAGGAAAGTTATGACCAACCTAGATAGCATATTGAAAAGCAGAGACATTACTTTGCCAACAAAGGTCCATCTAGTCAAGGCTATGGTTTTTCCTGTGGTCATGTATGGATGTGAGAGTTGGACTGTGAAGAAGGCTGAGCGCCGAGGAATTGATGGTTTTGAACTGTGGTGTTGGAGAAGACTCTTGAGAGTCCCTTGGACTTCAAGGAGATCCAACCAGTCCATTCTGAAGGAGATCAGCCCTGGGATTTCTTTAGAAGGAATGATGCTAAAGCTGAAACTTTAGTACGTACTTTGGCCACCTCATGCGAAGAGTTGACTCATTGGAAAAGACTGTGATGCTGGGAGGGATTGGGGGCAGGAGAAGAAGGGGACGACAGAGGATGAGATGGCTGGATGGCATCACCAACTGGATGGACATGAGTTTGAGTGAACGTCAGGAGTTGGTGATGGACAGGGAGGCCTGGCGTGCTGCGACTGATGGAGTTGCAAAGAGTCGGACACGACTGAGTGACTGAACTGAACTGAACTGTCTTTTTTCCATTACTGGCAAGCAATGCAATATCTAAGCATCCTTTGTAGCTTAAGGTGGCCGCCATTGTTTTGGGTAATGAAATAAATATTCATGAAAATGCCAGGGAAAGGAGTCCCTTACTGAATAAAAAGGAGAAGCCTTTCTTAGAGAAAGTGCTGTGACCTTTGGCCTCCCACCTCTGCCCTGCTGAGATCTGGATGCACTGCAGTAACCTTGCAGCCAGGAGGATGAAAGCTTACTGAGGAGGATATGGAAGCAGTCAGGGTCTTGGCTGATATTTGTGGACAGTCAGACCAGCCTGAGACTGTGAATCTCCAACCTTCTCCCTACCTGAGAAAAATTGACCACATCTGTTTCAGCAACTGAATTCATTTTTAACTGAGACAGGTATCCTGTGCTCAATAGCAGGAAGAAAGATTTAAGTTCAGTCAAGAAGGCCTTTCTGTTGATTGGGGTACTTCAACCATGAGATAGATGGACTTGCTTTATCTTTTTCTCTGAAACGGCTCTTCCTTCCTGTAACTCCCTCCTTGTGCCCTTACTGGGTGAAGTTGCCCTGCAGCTGCTATCTGGTCAGCCAGGTCAGAAACTAGGAGCCAACCTTGATTCATCCTCCTACAACTCATGTATCTGATTAGTGGAGAACTTAGGAGGAATTATGTCTGTAACGTTTGCAGGGTTGTGAGGGAACATATACACATGATGATGACATATATGAAGTACGTGACGTTATTTTCATGTCACCGCATTGTCCCCTTTCTTGCTGCCTTGGTCCAGGCTCTTGCCATTTCTGTGTGTACAGCTAAAGGGCATTTCTTACTGTCTCCCAGCCTCTAACCCTTCACGTTAATGTTAAGTGACTACCTATAATGCATGTCTGTTCCAGTTACATCTCTACTTAAAAATCTCACAGAGTATGTCTCTACAACCCAAACCCTTAAGTTGGTTTAAAAGTTAAAAGTTGAGTATAACTTTTCCTACTGCCCTGAAATTGACGACAGAGTCCATACTTTAAACAAAGTCAGTAAACATTGGGGCCAGAACACCCCACCCACCCACATGCAAGCAACCAAGTGTCACTAAAGAAGCAACAGAAATGGCCTTGCTACAATTGCATCCCCTGCCCCCAACTCCAGTTAAACAGGGAGAGGACCAGGCTATGCCTTTTCAATGCAGCTGTTATTGACTGGGGGAAGGGCGGTGTTTGTGCTGACACTTCCCTCTCCTCCTTGGGTTCTTCCTCTCTGTCAATGCCAGAGGGGAGAGAAGTGCCAGTAGAAGAGGAAGGTGGACATCTACTTTTGCGCTGGGCCAATTTGAGCAGGAAAAAGAATTAGAAAGATGTGGCAGGGAGAGAGGGCAGTAGGGAGCAGCCCCCATGCACCATTAGTGTAGCGGATGATGTGTGAGTTTTCCTTGGAAGGTCAGTAGACATGAGACCTCTTGCCAGAACCCCACCCAAGAGGCTGCCTGCCAGGGAGGGGACTCCGGCAGTAAGCAGCTGTGGATGAAATGCCTGGGATGATGGAGCATGAAAGAGCTGGAACAGAAGCCTTAACTTCCCCATCAGGGATATATGTAGTTGCTGGGGACCCCACCCAGGCACCCCACTGCAGAGGTAGCATATGGATGGCTTTAACCACTTCAGTTAACCATGTGGCTAACCAAGGATGGGTGACAATGGTCCCCAGTTAAATGAAAGGGCCTGTGTGAAGGACCAGGAGGCTCAGAGAGTCAGGGGGAGGGGTGTGAGAGAGCCCCCATCCCCACTCCAAGATTTCCAGTCCACAGTCTGGCCTCCTCAGGGGTAGAGACTGTATCAGATATGAAATTGGAGTTTAAAGCTGGACTAGTACTGGGTGTTCATTGGAAGGACTGATGCTGAGGCTGAAACTCCAATACTTTGGCCACCTCATGCGAAGAGCTGACTCATTGGAAAAGACTCTGATGCTGGGAAAGATTGAGGGCAGGAGAAGGGGATGACAGAGGATGAGATGGTTGGATGTCATCATCGACTTGATGGACATGGGTTTGGGTGGACTCCGGGAGTTGGTGATGGACAGGGAGGCCTGGCATGCTGCGGTTGATGGGGTTGCAAAGAGTCGGACAGGACTGAGCTACTGAACTGAACTGAGTACACTAGCACACTAATTAAGAGAGTTGTTGTTCAGTCACTAAGTCGTGTCCTACTTTTTGTGACCCCACGGAACGCAGCATACCAGGCCCCCCTGTCCTCCACTGTCTCCCATAGTTTGTTCAAATTCATGTCCATTGAGTCTGTGATGCTATCTAACCATCTCATCCTCTGCCGTCCCCTTCTCCTTTTGCCTTCAGTCTTTCGCAACATCAAGGTCTTTTCCAATGAGTTGGTTCTTTGCATCAGGTGGCCAAAGAATTGGAGCCTCAGCATCAGTCTTTATCGACTTACTTTCACCACATCCACAGCTGAGCGTCATTTCTGCTTTGTCCAAACCACTTCATTTTTTTCTGGAGCTATTAGTAATTGCCCTCTGCTCTTCCCCAGTACCATATTGGACACCTTCTAACCTGCTCTTCTTCTGTTATCATATCTTTTTGCCTTTTTATGCTGTTCATGGGGTTCTTGTGGCAAGAATACTGGAGTGGCTTGCCATGTCTTTCTCCTGTGGACCATGTTTTGTTAGAACTTTTTACTATGACCCGTCTGTCTTAGGTGGCCCTTCGAGGCATGGCTCATAGCTTCACTGAGTTATGTAAGCTCCTTTGACATGACAAGACTGTGATCTGGGAAGGGGAATTAAAGGAGGCTGAAGGGTAGAGGAAGATTAGGCCCATAGCTACGAGGTGGAAGAGAAACCACTTGTCTTCAGTCCACTAGCTGATGTTCTCTGTCCTGCTGGATCTGGACTTGTCCCCCTCTGTCCTCATCCTTTGCTTATTTCAGGATACGTAGCCTGACCAGGCTTCTCTGTCCATGGGGATTTTCCAGGCAAGAATACTGGAGTGGGTTGCCATTTCCTCCTCCAGGGGATCTTCCTGACCCAGGGATCGAACCCAGCTCTCCTGCACTGCAGGTAGACGCTTTACCATTTGAGCCACCAGGGACGTTGCTACCTTATATTCTAGGCTTACTAAATTGTGTGAAGTGTTCTAAGCATTTCCGTTATCTGTTGCTGTATAGCAAACCACATCTAAGCTACATGGAATAAAAGCAACCACCATTTGATCAGTTCATGGCTTACAGGCTGACCGAGCTCTGCCGAGCAGTTCTTTTGCTGGTAGTTCTCGAGTCTTGTGGTTGTGGTCAGGTGGCAGCTAGGGAGCTGGGGAGACCGGATCTCTTCTAGTTTTGGGACCTTTCACTCCACGTGACGTCTTCATGGAGCTTCTCCACGTGGTTATTGCAGTATCCCAAGGGAGGAAATAGAAGCTGCCTCTTAGAGGCTAGCTCAGGATGGGCACAGCATCCCTGCTGCTGAACTCCTCACACTGAAGACTCTATTATTGTGTGTTTCTGATTTTTGGCTTGTGATGTTCCTTCTAACTGATACATCCTATCTGGTCCCTGAGTCTGCTCTGAGTAACATGTATCAACTCAATTCGGGTCTGATAACCTCTTGTGCCCTGAACATAGATTTTGTTTCCTTGCCACTTTCTTCCTGATTAGACTATTATCTCCCAGATGGTCCTGAAGTTTTCACTCTGGTTTCGTTAGTGCTAGCAGGAGGGACTAGTGGACATATTGCAGGCATGTAATAGGTGTTTGTTGAATGAGTGAGTGACTGGACTCATTCATACCTTTGAGGACTATTCCAGTAGGGGAGACATGACCATCATCAGGATTTAATTCATTGGTTTATTTTTGGTTGTGCTGGGTCTTTGTTGTTGCACGTGAGCTTTCTCTGGATGTGGTAAGTGGGGGTGGGGGTGGTGGGGGGATGCCACTCTTCATTGCAGTGCTCAGGCTTCTCGTGGTAGCTTTTCCTGTTGCCAGGCACGGGCTCTAGGATGCTGTGCAGGTTTCAGTGGTTGGGTCTCCTGGTTTCTAGAGCTTGGGCTCAGTAGTTGTGGTGTGCCGGCTTAGTTACTCCAAAGCAACGTGGGATCTTCTTGGGCTAGGAACCTGTGTCTCCTGCATTGGCAAGTGGACTACCAGGGGAGTCCCCGTCAAAGGATTTTTGTGTGACATACTTCTGCATTTTCGGTCAGGTGACACTTGAGGCCTTTTCCACCTTGAAGATTTTGTGCATCTTGGTTAAAAAAGAGTTTCAAAGCAAGAGTGAGACCATCTGATACATATGATAATGCAGGAGGAAGTATTTTTAAAATTACAGAAAGCAAAATGTTCTGTGATTGTTAATTTCATGATACCCATTGATAGCTATACCGGGGTATAAGTCCAAGGTGACCCCAGAATTTTTGGAGGGGAGAGAGTTAAAGATTAGTTCCAAGTTACAAAATGTAAAATAAGAAAATACACGCAAGTTCTTTCAAACTCACTCACGTTTTACTTGACCTTTGAAGACTCAACAGCACATGAGTTACTGCCTTAGCCCTTACCCTTTTTTCCATGGTAGAAAATAGAAAAACATTTCAAACAACTGTTTATATTATTTTTTTTACTTCTGAGCTGTGGATATGATCAGGTACCTCCAAAATGAACAAAAACAATGAAAAAAAAAACAAAAAACCTTTGCTTCCCACGGGAACACGGCTTACTTTCCATTTGCTAAACATCCCTAGAGGCTATTATAAAATTGTACACATTTGAACAGCCAATTGAATGATTTTTAGTGGCATTTTTAATGGCATAATGGTTACTCTTATTTTCTAATGACTTATTCCCCAGTATAAAGTATTTATGCATACTTAAATATATACAGTATACAGTAGTTATGCATCAAAGTTTCTTATCACTTGTTCAGTTTTTTTGTTTTTTTTTTGTTTTTTTAAAGAAGGCAGCTTAGTGTTATCAGCAGTTCCAGCATTGGATGGTTTGACAGCAAGATATTTCAGAATACTTAAGGACTTTTGCCTGCAGCTAAAAAGAAAAAAAAAAAACGCAATAAGTACACATAATGGAAATCTCTCCCCAATGGCCTTTTCATTTCCTCTCAGCCCAGGGGAAAGTATTTGACTGGGGAGCAGAAATAGGGAGGGTTTGCAGCCAGCAGTATTAAAGGGCAAGAAAAGATATACTTTTTTTCAGTAACAGGTCACCCTGGGGAACTAATGGTGGTTTGATCCCTGTAAGTACAATGAGTGTCAGTCAGATTTTAAGGCTAAATGAGCAGAAAAACTGTGAGCTTTGAAAGTTTCTTGGAATGATGGAACTTTATTGCTGGAGGAGACCCGGCAGATGGATCTTTCTCGTGGCCAGTGACTCCACCAGGGTTGTTTTGTTGGTGATGGGGCTAGATCCACGCTTCTCACCGGTGCTCGCACCTTGCAGTCCCCTGGGAGTTCCAACGCCTAGATCCACCTCAGACAATCTGATTAAATCTGTCAGGGGGTGACCTGCACACTGGGACCTCATCGCCAACCTTGCTTTGCAGTTTGGTTTTCCAGCATGGTGTGTTCTGTGCAGAATTTTGTGGCTGGTAGGATGTATGTTTTTTCCCTTTATACAGACACTTGATGGCTTTCGTATCCCACTTTCTTTCTTTCTTTTTTGATTGATTAGATTTCTATATCCATTGTGAAGTAAAACCTCAAAAAATACCACATTCTTTTTGTAATATATTTATTTCTTAATAATATAAGTGACTTGCCTATTTTGTGATCTATGCAGAGAAATTCTGTTTTGTTTGAGAGAGTTCCCTTACAACACCAGAAATATTTCATAGTTCTTAACATCGTTCCTACCATAACGAAAGCAATTTAAGTGTTACAGAAAATATTGTATTTAGCACAAATCTGATTATAGACTGATCACTGAGGTTGTAGAGGGAGGACTTTCAATAACTCATTCATTCAGAAACACCTATTGGGGGTCTGTAATGTGTCAGGCGTTGTGCTAAGTACACAAGCTTACTACCAATGAAACCCATGGGCTGGATGGAGAAGAGAGATGCAAAATTTCATTTCAGAGATGAAACTCAGTTGAGTCTGTGTCCCATTTTCTTCCTTCTTACAGATTCACCTCGTGGTCTCAGGCCTGAACAAGTGGTCAAAATTGAGATCACAGTCAGTCTTTCTGGGTGTGAGTCCCCTACTCATATCAGTCTGTGTATCTGGTGTACTAATTGGTCCCTGGAGCTTTACTGAGACTATGTCCGCTGGCTCTCCTGTCCTCACCTGTGTGAACAGCCGTAACTTCTCCCTACTTTCCCCTCGCCTGTGACCTTTCCAGGAGATGACAGGGTGCAAAAGCTCCTCTGTGACCTTCAGGTGAGGCAGTTAAACTCCTGTCTCTTTTTTCTTTATGTTCCGATATAGAGGCCCACTTTTCTCCCCAGGCAGGTAACCTCATGTCACGTTAAAACCCAGAATTTAGAGTTGGAAAGGACTTTGAAGGTTACTGGTGTCTTGCTGGCTGAAGTCCTCTCTCTTCACGCCTGGCAGATGGCTCTGCAGGTTGGACTTGGATGCCCGCAGGGAGAGAAGTCGTTTCTCCCACCCCAGCTCATTCAGCTGTGGATAATGCTAGTTATCAGTGTTCCTTCCTAGGTTAGATCATTTCTCACGCTATCCTGGCAGATTCTCCTTGGTATCAATTTCACTTTGTGTTCTGGTTCACTCTGTCTCCTGGGGGAAGGCAGGCGTGGAGGAGTGACCAGAACAGAGGCCTCCTACTGGCATCCCCTTAAGGCATGGCTACACTGGGCTGCTTGACAAGCTGTAAGTTCCTTTGACCTTGACCTTTAGTACAGTAAGTCCCCTACATATGAACGAGTTCCGTTCCAAGAGTGTATTCATAAGTCCAATTTGTTTGTAAGTTCAATGAACTTAGCCTACGTATCCAGCTAACACAATTGGCTACGTATACTGTTCTGTAATAGGCTTGGGAAGATCCCCTGGAGTAGGAGATGACAACCCATTCCAGTATCTTGCCTGGAAAATTCCATGGATAGAGGGGTCTGGCTGTCTATAGTACATGGAGTTGCAAAGAGTCAGACAGGGCTGAGCATGCACTCATAATAGATTTATAATACTTTTCATACAAATAATACATTAAAAAACACAAAAAATAAAGAAAACATTTTTAATCTTATAGTACAGTACCTTGGACAGTACAGTAGTACAGTACAATAGCTGGCATACAGGGGCGGGCATTGAGTGAATAAGCAAGAACAGTTACTGCCTGGAGGAGGGAGATGGTGGAGGATGGTAGAGCTGAAGGACAGTCAGCACTAGGCGATGGAGAGCAAGTTGCAACTTCACCATGCCTGACATTGATGGCACAGGTTCTGGTTCCTTGCTAGATTCAATGCTATCTACTGTCTTGAAAAAAACAATCCAGTGACACATGTTCACGTCTTTGAAAGTTTGCAACCTGAAGGTTCATAGGTAGAGGACTCACTGTAACTCCTGTTCTCCATCTATCTGGCCTGGGAGTAACAGGTACTTCCTATCCCAGGTCTGGGATTCTAGGTTATTGGAGGGAGCCCTGTGCCCATCAAGGCCCCCACCTGCCTGTGCCACCTCACCACTGTCCTAACCTAGACCAGAGTGAGATTTTAAATGGTTGTATTATAATTGCTTATCCACGTTCTTATTGCTGGAAATTTAGTGTTTTTCCTCTCCAGTGCTCTTACGATATAAGTAGCATTGTGTTCAACATCCATGCCCATGAATCTTTGGGATTTTTTTTTGGCTGGGGGGAATGTGTTTATTGAATTCCTGCTGAGCCTGAAGCTGCTGATGAGTTATTAGCAAAGAGTTTGAGGTGAAATGAATTGAGCCCTTTGGTAGTTTCTACAGAGGGTCAGATTTGGTGTTTTACCCTGTACATCTGTTTGTGTTTATTTTCTACCTTGAGGACTTGCTTCTTTTGACATTTCACAGACAATGCAGCCCTTCATTAGTGAAGAAGGCGACACTGACAAAAATTCATCCTTGAGCATACAGCAGTTAACGTCTCAGACAGAACCCAAACATTACATTTTCAAGATGTTCTCAGACCTTTCCAGCTCATCCCTTTTCATACTTGAGCCTCGTGGCTAAGGCCCAGGAAGAGGAATATTGCATTTGGGGGCCTGGCAGTGACGAATTCGTCGCCAGTACTCTCATAGGTCTCGTAACAAAGAATGCTATGACTTGCATAGCAGAGTGGCTCAGCGTTTCGAAAGAGTTACAGTGGCTTTTGTGCATAACTGCAGTCTCTTCCAGCAGTGACGGGGATGTCTGCAGTCCTCAGCTGTAAGCCCCGCTGGGGCAGTGAGGCAGATATCAGGCAGATTGCACTTCTGGTTCTCCGTGGCCATCTCCATTTTTGCTCTTGCAAACTTGCATTGGCATCATTGGGACTTCTCTCTTTACATCTGTTTTTAAAAGTTTAGAAAAGATTTTTAAATATTTTGGCCATGTGGCTTCTTAGATCCCCAGCCAGAGATTGAACCCATGCCCCCTACATTGGAAGTGCAAAGTCTTAGCCACCGGACCGCCAGGGAGGTTCCTTTCTCCACGTCTTAAGTGATGGACGGCTCAGCTCATAACAGTGGCTTTCACATACTTGACCAACTTCGCCACTCTCTCTCCCCAGTGTGGAGAGTCTTTTGCGATGGTGAGGGTTTCTGCCGCTTGCTTGGGCACCTTTTAATTCAGGTCAGCTCTTATCATGGGAGGCTGCCAGAAAAAGCCTAGAGTTTCCTAGGCTAATATAGGCACCCTGCAAGCTATCTGGCTTTATAGATCTGGGAGGTGATGGTCTTATTTATCATGCTAGTGACTAATCTAGATCCCTGGCAGAGTATCTTACTGTGAGGCTTTAAGTTAGTCATTTCCTGTAACCCAGTAGTTGTTCAGTCACTCAGTCATGTCCAGCTCTTTGTAGCCCCATTGACTGCAGCACACCAGACTTCCCTGTGTTTCACTATCTTCTAGAGTTTGCTCTAACTCGTGTCCATTGAGTCGGCGATGCCATTCAACCATTTCATCCTCTTTCACCCCTTTCTCTTCCTGCCCTTGATCTTTCCCAGCATCAGGTGGCCAAAGTGTTGGAGCTTCAGCTTCAGCATCAGTCCTTCCAATGAATATTCATGGTTGATTTCCTTTAGGATTGACTGGTTTGATCTCCTTGCTGTCCAAGGGGTTCTCTCAAGAGTCTTCTCCAGCACGACAGTTTAAAAGCATCAGTTCTTAAGTGCTTAGCCTTCTTTGTGGTTCAAATCTCACATCTGTACATGACTACTGGAAAAACCAGAGCTTTGACAATATGGACCTTTGTCAGCGAGGTGATGTCTCTGCTTTTTAATATGCTGTCTAGGTTCGTCAACGCTTTTCTTCCAAGGAGCAAGCATTTCCTAATTTCATGGCTGCAGTCACCTTCCACAGTGATTTTGGAGCCCAAGAAAATAAAGTCTGTCACTGTTTCCATTTTTTCCCCCATCTATTTCCTGTGAAGTGATGGGACTGGATGCCATAATCTTAGTTTTTTGAATGTTGAGTTTTAAGCCAGCTTTTTCCACTCTCTCTTTCATCTTCATCAAAAGGCTCTTTAGTTCCTCTTTGCCTTCTGCCTTTAGGGTGGTGTCATCTGCATACCTGAGGTTATTGACTTTTCTCTCAGCAGTCTTGATTCTAGCTTGTGAGGGATCCAACCCAGCATTTCGCAGGATGTACTCACGTGAATCGCTGGGCATTTCTGCATACTGTAACACATACAAATGTTATTCTAATATGTACAGCACCTAACACTCTGCATATAAGTTAAATAAGCAGCTTTGATGCACTCCTTTCCCAATTTTGAACCAGTCCATTGTGCCATGTCTGATTGTAACTGTTGCTTCATGCCCTGCATACAGGTTTCTCAGAAATACCTTATATTTGGACTAGAGTTTGCTTTCTAGGTCAGCTTGAGACAGTCAGGATTTGAAACCTCATTTCTTCTCAAATCAGATTGGCTAATATCTGAGTGAACCTGAATCCCAGATATGGGCTTCGCTACCGAGGCTTTGCCCACGACCCAGGGCAGGTTGAAAGAATTGCCGTCATTTCTGAAGAGCTCATGGACTTCCCTGGTGGTCCAATGGCTAAGGCTCTGCACTCCCGGCGTAGGCAATCCAGGTTTGATCCCTGGTCAGGGAACTACATCCCACATGCTGCAATTAAATATCCCGTGTACCCAGCACAGCCAAATAAATAAGTAAAAGAATTCAACACAAGCTAATGCCACTCTCTGTATAAATACTGCAGTTAAAACTTTTCAAAGTGCTCCTGGACACATCCGCATCTCTAAAACCTCCTAACATTCCAAGATGTTCCCCACCGCAACCCCAGCTTTCACATCCAGTAAACTAGGCTCCAGCTCTGTGAGCTGAGAGATTTGCCTTGGACCACACTTGGACCACTTTGAACTCGTCAATGTTTTGTTAAAGGGTAGAAATCATTTTTTTCATCCCCACTAGTCAGGAGGCAGATGTGGGATGTGGCCTGAAACAGGCACATGATTCTTAGAAGCTGCCACCGGCTGTTCTTTTTGAAGTAGCCAGAAGTTGAATGAAGGCTCTGGTCCACTTGTTCATTCATCCAAAAATACTCACTGGAGCCTCCTAAGTGCTAGGCACGTTGGCAACATTGAGGACCTGATCGTGCATGAGGCAACGTGGAGTGAGTCCAGTGACAGATGGTAATGTAAATAAGGGAGGATTTTGCTTCCAGGACCAAGGGCAGTGCTGTGTGGGGAGCAGAGCAGAGTGATGAGATTAACCAGAGTTAATGCTTTGGCTGCTGTGTTCAGAGAAGCATCTCCAAGGAGCTGACGTTCAAGTCGAGACCTGGACGATGAGAGAAGCCAGCTGGACCAAGGGTTAGAGGACATGGTCCAGACAGAGGCACCAACACGTGAAACAGCTGTACAAGGGAAAGCAGCATGATGCGATCCTGATGTTGGGCCTTGTTCTGTGCGCGTGAGCTCCCCCAGCCTGGTTGCCACCATAGCTTGCCCTGCCTTTGCTCCGACCACAATGTTCCCCCACTGAGGACATGATAACCCTCCACTGCCGTGGAGAATTCAGAGGACCATGCCATCATTAGAGTGGCTTAGAGTACGCCACTCTGTTGTACAAATGAAAGGAAATTGATCTGCCGCCAAGATTTTTATTAGTAAAATTGTCCCCAGCCCTCTACTCTACTGGTATCACCAGACTGATATTGCTGTTGGACTCTGAACACTGGGGGCCTGAAGAAATGTAATGAAAGGAAATTGATCTGCCGCCAAGATTTTTATTAGTAAAATTGTCCCCAGCCCTCTACTCTACTGGTATCACCAGACTGATATTGCTGTTGGACTCTGAACACTGGGGGCCTGAAGAAATGTAATACCGAGACTGGAATTGTTTTTGATAAGATCTTTATCTACAACCTGATTTCTTTTAAACTCCTAATTCAGGCTCTGGCCTGGGGTCCTTGTGAAACTATGCAACTAAAGAAGTTTTCCAAGAGCTCATAATTTTAGTAAATGCTAGCTGTTCAAAAATGTGACTCAAAGACAGAAGACACTAAAGGTATCTTCTTTAGTGTGGTTACTTGTACTTGGAGTCTGCGTTAAGATGTTCAACCAACTTTGTAGGCTTATAGCTTGAGGACTGAGCACCTTATTCTTCCCTCCTGGTTCTCACCCCTTCATCCGGTCCCTTCCCTTACCCCTGGATGAAAACTGTGTCTGGCTTCTAACCAGTACAGTGCGGCAGACATGATGCGCTCTGGCTCCTGTGGTTATGTTACATTATATAAGGCTCTCCTAGTCTGTTTTGCTAGGAGACGCTGGAGAGGCTCTCTTTGCTGATGTGATGAAGCAAGGGCTCATATTGAGAAGCCCACATGACAAGAAACCACAGGGAACCTCTAGGAGTCAAGGACAGCCTCCCACCAGATACAACCTCAAGGAAATAAAATCTTCCTGTAACCTGAGTGAGCTTGGGAGTGGATTCTCATCCAGCCGAATCTTGAGATGAAAACACAGCCCTTCATACCAGATTGATTACCACAGAGGATTCCTTTTAGCCGTGTCCAGATTCCTGACCCATAGTACTGTGCTAAGAAATGTGTCAATCTTTAACTCTGTGTTAATTTGTTATGTAGTAGCAGGAAAAGATGGCAAGTTTTCTTTTTTTTCTCCCCCATCATTTAAAAAATACTTCTTTGGCTGCACTGGGTCTTAGCTGCGACACACAGGATGTGTTTTTGGTTGTGGCCTGTGGGATCTTAGTTCCCTGACTAGGGATAGAACCTGGACTTGGGAGTGCAGAGAGTCTTAGCCACTGCACCTCCAGGGAAGTCCCAGATGGTGAAGTTTTCAGTAAGCAGAAATAGATCTGGACTCTGTCAGATCTAATCTGGATGGGGATGCCCACTTACTACCAGTTCTTGGCCAGCTAAATAGCCTCAAGAGTATCCACTTCAGTAAATTCTAACAGTTCTTTGAAAAAGTAATAAAAGTAGAGAAACAATTTCCGGGGCTCTTAGAACCAGAGATCCATTCAAAGAATGACTTTAGTGTTTCCTAAGTCATAGAAAACCTTCCTCTTCTCACATGGTAATTTTGCTAAAGGTCAAGTACAGGTTTATGGGGGTGGTTCTCAGAATTTGGTAGAAAAGCAAAGGAAACTCAGATTGTTTTTCAGTTCCTTTGTTTTCTTTGGAAAAAAATCATCAAGGCAGACCTTGACTAACCAAGTATCAATAGACCCTCCAGCCCTGTATGATGTAGTATGGAATTGACTTTCCTGGACTAAAAGCTCCTTTCCATCAGTAGAATTTACCTAGGGCAGTGACTCAGCTTTCCAGTCTATATTTTCAAAGTAGAGTTGCTAACTTTAGCACATAAACATATAGGACACCCAGGTGTATTTGAATTTCAAATCAACAATAAATCATGTCTTAGTATAATTTTGTGTCAGATATTTCATGACACATCCTTATTCTGAAAAAAAAATTGTTGATCTAAAATTCAAATTTCGTCAAGCATCTTGTATTTGATATGGCAATCCTATTGTAAAGGCATTTCATTTGAAATTCAGAGCCCTCCCTCAGAAATATATTTTAGGAAGCACCATTCCATTTTAAAGGCTGCTGTAAAAAATGAAACAGGATCATTGGTAAGGAATTCTAGGCATCCATATGTAGATTGAATTTTGTTATATTAGATAAAAGAATAATTTTTTAGATAGACTACTTGACTAATGGAGTATCCTGAATGTTAACAGTTGGGAAGCTCATAATACTTGTTCCTCAATCTTTGTTTCCAGAAGAAAATGTAAGATTTGCCATTAAACTTCAGTATGTGTATTACCACATTCTTTATAATATGGGAACCTTATTTTAATGATCATGTTTATGCTAATCAGTTAATGTGATAGCATCTCAGGAGCTGAGACACTATAGAACCCAAGCAAAAGAAATTTTATACTAGAAACTACATGCAGCGTGACTTTTCATTAAAATAATTCTTTTCCAAGCAAATTTAAGTGAGTCTGAAAAACTCTAGCCCATGCCTCCATAAGATTTTCTGCTCTGGAGTATTGAAAGGCATTTATTTAATCTGAAGCCTGAAATAGATTTAATTACTATTGAAAAAAACCAAGTTCTTTGATGTTTTAATGTTAAATTATGTCTGATTTTAAAAGGGGAAAAAAATAAAAACTTGGCTTCCAGGTGGAAACTAGAATTTCACCACTGAAAGGAAAGCTTTAGGAATATAGAGAGTATTTTCTCCCTGGACTGCTGTACAGAGTACAGTAAGTCTCCTACATATGAACCTTCAGATTGAGAACTTTCAAAGACGCAAATATGCACCTGGTTCCAGCAGGGAACCAGAACCTGTGCCATCAGCATCAGGCCTGAGTGAAACTGCAGGTTGCCCTTCTTCTCCTGTTGCTGACTGTCCTTTAGCGCCACCATCTCCCACCTCCTCTCTCTCCTCCAGTCAGTAATTCTTCTTGCCTGTTCACTCAGCCCCTGAGTGAACAGCCCCTGTATACCAGCTGTTGTACTGTACTACTGGACTTTTCAAGGTGCTATCCTGTAAGATTAAAAATGTCTTTTTTATTTTTTGTGTTTGTTAATGTATTATTTGTGTGGAAATATTACAAACCTATTACAGTACAGTACTGTATAGCCAATTGTGTTAGTTGGGTACCTAGGCTAACTATTGGACTTATAAACAAACGGGACTTATGAACACTAGGGATGGAACTCCTTCGTATGTAGGGGACTTACTGTGCAGCAAACTAGGTGCCTTAAAATAGCAGAAATTTATTGTCTCATCCATCTGGTGGTTAGAAGACAAATCAAGCATTGCTTGATTTGTCAATAGCATTGCTTCTTTCCAGAGGCTCTGAGAAGAATCTGCCCCAGTCCCTGGGGGTTGCCAGCAATCCTTGGTGGTCCTCAGTTTCTGGATGCATCACTCTAGCCCCGACCCCCTCTTCCTGTCTTCTTATGAGGACACCAGGCATGTTGGATTAGGGGCCCACTCTACTCTGGTATGTCCTTATCTTCAATAATTCATCTGCAGAATGATCCTGTCTCCAAATAAGGTCACATTCTGAGGTCCTGGGGGTTAAGACCTCAACCTGTCTTTCTTGGGGATGTATTTCAGCTCATCATCTAGGGTGGTCATGTTACAACTTGAGAATACCTACAAATGTTGTGACATTTTCCCTCCTTTTTGCAGTTCTCGAGTTTTCAGATGGCTGTGTGTGTGGCTTTCCCATGCTGTTTTGATAGATTTCCCATGGAATACACCCTTCCATAAGTGCAGTCAATTCGAAGGAGCTGGGGACTTCCCTGTGGTCCAGGGACCAAGACTCTGTGTTCCCAATGCTGGGATCCCAGGTTTGATCCCTGGTCAGGAAACTAGGTCCTGCATGCCACAACGAAGATGCAGCATAGCCAAATAAGCAAGAATAAATAAATAAGTAAAAACTCATGTAGTTTTCATAACAAGCCTGTGATACAGATGCTATGAGCAGCAGCATCCCCCGTTTAAAAAATTCAGAGGGGCTGTAGGGAGGACTGGTTTTCCGTGGCCCACTCTCTCCTATGCTAGGACAGAGTTCCTTGTGGCTGTTGTGTGTGGTCATTAGTGGCACTGCCCGCGGAGAGGTGACGTGGTTTCCATCCAGAGGCTTGGCTCAAAGGCTGACCTAGACGCCTGTATAGTCAAGTCCCCCAAGGTGACTGTTCTCTTGCTCTCTGTACATCCCCTGCTTGGACAGGCCACGCTTCACCCATACCCCACTCCCATGACGGACCTTCCTGATCAGGTAATGCCCCCTGCTTCACCTAGTGATTATTCTGATCTTTAGATTGGAATGGCTCTACCATGTTAGCTTATCAAAGGGGCAGTGCAGGGACTTCCCTGGGGGTCCAGTGGTTAAGACTCTGCATTTCCAATGCAAAGGGCCCGGGTTGAGTCCCTGTTTGGGGAATTAGAATCCCACATACTGGCAGTGTGGCCAAAATCAATAACAACAACAAAAATCATTACTCAAAGGGGTAAAGAGGAGTGTGCTTCTCTGCCGGTTTTCCTGGAAACCGATGAGCCAATCTGACATCACATCCCCCATAACTGTGAGGTAGAAATTGCTAGGCAGTCAGTGTAGGACTCTGAGACCTCAGTCTTATTTTCATTCAATAAACATCTCACTCCATTTTAACCTGAAGCTCTCCCCTTTGTCCTGAATTCCTGGAGTGTGTCCTTGGTCTGATAAATTATCAGCACTCAGATCCAGAGGAGGCAGTAATTAACTTCTGTACCATGTGCCTGAGGGAAAAACAATTGGTGACCGTTAATTTTTAGCCCATACATCTGGTCCATTGTAAAATGGCCAGGGGGCATGAAAAAGGGTGAGGACTTAATCCAAGAATCAAGAGAAGCCATAAAGATGTTAAGTTAAACATCTTGACCTTTAAACTAATTGGTTAAAAATGACGTATCTTAATGACAGGAGCCAACCAAAAGCGTACAGATTAATACTGGTAAGGACATAAACGTGTGTAAGTCTTCCTTAGGGGGACCCTTTACTCCCTCTCAGTGTCTATGTTGAGAGCTTTGTACTTAACTTCTCTTTAATAAATCCTATTCGCTTGAGTGTTTGTGTGTTCGTGAAGTTCATTCTTCAGCTCTGTGTGCAAGAACTCTGATTCCCATTTCAACTGGTAACCTCCCCGTATCCCCAGTAGCAAAGATTTCTAGGCTCTGCCTGCTATCCACTGCACACAGTGGGGTGTCTCTCCAGGACCTGGCTTCAGACATGTAAGGTCTTCCATTCATTAAACCACGGAGGATGTCTCTGTTGCTGACTCCAGGCTCTTTCTTTGCTCTTGAGGCTGGGCAAGCACAGGACTTGCAAGCCTGTGGGTGCAGCCCAACAACTCCACCTCCTCCACTTAGCACTGCTTTCCGGCTGCCCTTCTCCCTTCCTTCTCCTCCTGGGTGCCCTTCCTGCCTGTCTGTGGCCACCTCCTGTCTTCTCTCTTGATGTCCCTCCACCCCCTGTTTGACAGTGGGAGGCAGATTAACTGGGTGAGGTTTCTCTCTGCAGCATCCCTGATTCTTCATAGAAAAAAGGTCACAAGAAAGCCACAACTAATTAGCTCCTGAGTGTGGACTACAGCATACCCCTAGCGTCAGAAGGCAAGTTCTCTTTAATGACTCTGTTGACAGAGACCTGAAATAGTCCCTTAAGAAATATAGGCATCTAGTTTCTCTCACTTAATGTGAGTTCCAAAATACACGGTTCAAGGATAATGAGTTGGTGCTAAAACTGAGAAAGGCCCTGTGGGACTCCTGGGCATGGAAGCCTTTCTGTCCTCCATTCCTTGTTTGTAGGGAGCAGACTGCAGCTTCCATGACCTTCCCTGAGCTCCAAAAGGAATCCGGGAAGGGACGGGATGCAGAGACAAGGGAGGGGCAGCCACGAGACAGTAGTGAAGGCTTGGAGCAGGGTCATGGTTCTACCTCAGGAAATACACAGGACAATATCTTTGAGCTATTTGATGCTGAAGCTGAAGCTGAAGCTCTATTACTTTGGCCACCTGATACAAAGAGCCATCTCATTGGAAAAGACCGTGATGCTGGGAATGGTTGAAAGCAGAAAAAGAAGGGGACCTCAGAGGATGGGATGGTTGGATGGCATCACCGACTCAGTGGACATGAGTTTGAGGACGCTCCAGGTGATGGTGAGGACAGGTAAACCTGACACGCTGTAGTCCATGAGGTCGCAGAGTCAGACACAACTGAGTGACTGAACAGCAACAACAAATGGAAGATGTCAGCATTCTTCATTCCAGAGGAAGACCACCTGAGGCCAGATTAAAGGAGTACAGGCCCTGCACACACCCTAATCTTGTTAGCAGCCCCATCCTTGAACCCTTGGTATAAAACTTCTCACCAGGTCCTCCTGGGTTGGGATGACCGGAGCCAGATGCATCCTCCTTTGCCTGGGAAAGCAATAAAGCTATTCTTTTCTATTTCACCCAAAACTCTGTCTCCAAGATTTGATTTGGCATAATGCACAGAGCCCAAGCTTTTGGCATCAGTGCCGTGAGACCATCAGAGATTCAGGCTCCTCTTGCTTTTCTGCTCCATCCCTCTGTTATCAAGTCATGGAACCTGTAGTCGAGGCAGGAGGAATGAATGGGTGGGGGAGGGGACTCTCTCCTCCCTGAGGTTGACCCCATTACGGAGGTCTCCTGGGCTTCTCCCAATCGCATTGGACCCCCCACACCCCTACCCTTGACACAGGAGGCTTAAGTATATATCTGAGTGGAGCAGGGTGCTACCTTTCAACAGAGTGGGAGTCCTGTTAGTGAGAAGAGGGAAGTGGAAGTGATGGGAAGACAGTGGTGGTCTCGGCCACTGCCTGGCCCAGGCTTGCAGTGACCCCTGGAGACCAGCAGTTCCACAGACCTCTGTCTTTTCCTGTCTGCTGAGTGGACACCATAGGTAGAACTTACTAGGGGGCATTGGAAAGGGCATAGTGAGAAACACTCAGTAAGAGCTTTCAAAGAAGCTCTGCACTTCTGGGTTATGTGATCCAAAGAAAGATAAGACCTGTGGCCTCAGGATGAACCACACTGCAGGTCTCATACAAACCCAATTTAGGTGTGATTTAGAAATGATTGAAGTCTCTGGAGCTTTTGGGATGGAGTTGAAAGTATTTTGCATGTGAGAAAGATGTGAATTTTCAGGGGACAAAGGCAGAGTGTTATGGGCCAGATTGTGCCCTCTCCCGAATTCACATGCTGAAGTCCTAACCCCCAATACCTTGGAATTTGACTGTATCTGGAAGTGAGGTCTTTAAAGAGAGAATTAGGTTCAAATGAGGTTAGTATTAAATTAGTGAGGGGCCTAATTTAATCCATCTGGTGTCCTTAGAAGAGGAATTTGGACTATCAAATTCAGACGCTCAGTCGCGTCTGACTCTGTGACCCCATGGACTGCAGCACACCAAGCTTTCCTGTCTTTCACCATCTCCTGGAACTTGCTCAAACTCTTGTCCGTTGAGTCGGTAATTTGTACTGTAGTCAACTAGTAAACCTGCCTGATAATCCAGCAGGGCTTGTTCAGTGGGACATAAACAGCAAAGTGGTTTTGCTATTCTCTTTACATCCATGGCCGTCCTCTTCACTCATCTCTAGGCCCTGGTTCAGAGACGGTGTGTCTAAATTAGGGGCATTTCTGGATACAGAAGGTTATTATACTAAGCTAATGTATGCTTGACTGCTGAGCCCATTTAGATAACACCGCTGTCTGTGGCACCTTCTCCGATCACAGACTTGTTCAGCTGTCTGCAGGAAGAATTAGATGCCCGGAAAGAAGAGATGCCCCTTTCCCATACCCACAGTTCTCTCTGACCAAAACTCAACATCATTACCAAGAGGAAGGACCATTTCCAAGAATCACTGGCAAATAAAAGTTTAATGTATCATCTGGTGACAGCAATGAAAGAATGGAGGAGAAAAGTCATCGTTCAGGTGCAATCCTATGATAATGAGTAGGGTTATCAAAAGATGTCCAGATCTCTTCTGCTCACTCCCTCGTTGAAAGCAAGGAGGCCACAGTTAGTCCCGGAGCAGGCCTCATTAGTGTGAGTACCAGCTGGGTGAGAAGAGACCCAGGGCCATCCTGGAGAAGACAAAGCATCCACATATACCCTGCATGCCCCAGGTCTGTCACCTGATGGGAATGGATATCCCCCACTGCCCAAGTGGCTTGGCGGAGGCGGGGTTCCCCTGACCATACAAGCCCCACCCAGAGTAGGTGGTGTTCAGGGAGCAGTGACCCTGAACGCTCCCAGCAGCCCTCACTCTCCTCCCAGCCACGGCTCGAGATGGTTGGGGGAAGTATTTGAAGCAGCGTACTCAGTTTGGCCATTAACTGCCAACATTGTTGGCTCCAAATGTGTGACCGAGCACGTGTGTTGGAGGCAGCGTGGGGATTGGTTAAGCCCAGGAACTTTGGCATTTGACTGCCAGGCTTCAGATCCTGCCTTGCTTGCCTCAGGATTATACTGGTGAATTGTAGCATCGACATCAAGGAACTTGTCTGAATCTTAAACAGCACGTGTGTGCTAAGTCACTTCAATCATGTCTGACTATTTGTGACTCTATGGACCATAACCCTGCAGGCTCCTCTGTCCATGGAATTCTCGAGGCAGGAATACTGGAGTGGGTTGCCATGTCCTCCTCCTGGGGATCTTCCTGACCAAGGGATTGAGCCCGGATCTCTGCATTGGCAGGTGGGTTCTTTACCACTAGCACCATCTGGGAAGCCCCTTAAACAGTATAACATGTGCAAAAACATTTTACACAATGACACATTATAAACAGCATGAGCTCTGTTATGATTTTACTTCCCCCTTTTTTCAAGGAGGGGATAAAAATGAAGGTAGTGAATTAGGGCACAGTTGGGTTGGAGTTCCAGCTCTGCCCCCCTGTAGCTGGTTGACCTTCTCTACTCCTCAGCTTCGTTGTCTTGAACTTGTGGGTGATGCTAATAACTATATCATGGTTGTTTAGAGAAGTAAATGGGCCAGATATGCAGGATGTGGTGAGCTCGAGAAATCATGCTTATCCCCATCATCACCATCACCACCAAACATCCACATCATCACCACTGTCATCACCATCATCATTGTCATCATCACAGCAGAATTTCAGGAGAGGACAGGATGGACAGAGACAAGTTTTTGTTGTTTCTCTGTTTAGCCATACTGCTTGGGTTGTTGAATGAGACATCTTGGTGACTTACACACCTGGTGTAATTGCATCATTACTAAACTCTGATGGTTAGCTGTTGCTTCCTTGTCTTAGAGATGAGAGAAGGAAGATTCAGCTACTTCATTAAGGTATAGAGAACCCTGCCGCACCGTTCCCTGAGCAGCCCCAACACCTTGGCCTCCACTGTGACTGCAGGACAGACCTTGGACTCGTCTTGTCTACACGTCCAGATCTCACCACCCTTGCCCCTGGCAATGAATGGATGTCCCCTAGGGACTGAAGACATTGTCACCATGGGTCACACATGAGTTGTGTGTCTCAAGGGCCACATGTCCAGGACCCTTCGTCAGCAGGGACATGAGACTCTAGTGTCTCCTGGGAAGTCTGGAATACTATCCTATCGTGGTGCTGAAGCTGACCATCTCCAAGAGTCCCAGAGCAGGAAGCAGAGCTGTGGGACTTGAGGTCACAGTTGGGGCACCTCCAGCTGTGGGGAGGTGCCATGGAGAAGTGAGCAGTTACTAGAAGAAGTGACAGATGGTCACTGTCCTCCAAGCAGTGGTCCAGGGGACCATCTCTGTGTTTGTGAGGTGGACAGCCAATTCTGCCAACTTGTTTGTGGTAGGGTCCAGTCTGACACCACACAACAGGGCCTGCCAGCAAGTATTCAGATATTAATCATTCTTCTCTTATATCCCAAGGTGTTGGGAGGAGTTGAGGATTCACATTCCTGTTTGGAATGGGGGTTTCCTGCTGTTGAGAAGCTTATAAGACAGAAGGGAGGCTGAGGACAATGGACATGGTTTTAATGCAGACCGGGAAGCCCAAAGGGTGGAGCACAGGCTTCAGCGCCCACGTGGATGGGGAACCAAGGTGAGTCCTCTTCTCCTCTGGGATGTGGAAGGAGGGTGAGTTCCAAGGCACATAGGCAAGCTGTCTTGGTGGCAGAGCTAGGGCAGTTTTTGCTTTGGCCCTTTTTAAAAACTATTAAAAAAATTTTTTATTGTTTTTTAAGCCACCCTGTGCCCATGTGGGATCTTAGTTCCCTGACCAGGGATCAAATCCAACCCATTCTCCCTTAATTGGAAGCATAGAATCTTAACCACTGGACTGCTCAGGAAGTCCTGCTTATTTTTTTGAAAACAAGAGCTGACTGTCTTTTTTATTATATGGCTGGTGCAAAATTTCTCAGTAGTCTGATTACAGACCTGGCTAGACAGTCTACTCTGAAGAAACATTTTAATCCTTCTAACACTTTTTTTTACTTTTCCAGGCCTCTGGCTAAACTAAAATCCTTGCTGATGACTCAGTGTGTTTGCTCATTATAGAGACTGTCTGATGGCACTGTTCTCTTAGAAAGTTTGTTTTTCAGGAAGAAACTAAAGCTAGAGGCAGGTAATTATAATTACAGGATATATTTCCACTTGGTTTCTAATAAAGCTAATTTTATTGGTGACCTGTCACCAAGTTGGGTTCTTCCTCTTTACACAAAATTGGGGCGCCTCAGAGTGGTTCAGCCCTTTTATTTAATCTAACATCTCCCTTTACTCGCTTCCCCAGTGGCTCAGTGGTAAAGAATCCACCTGCAATACAGGAGCCACAGAAGATGCAGGTTTGATTCCTGGGTCAGGAAGATCCTCTGGAGGAAGAAATGGCAACCCACTCCAATATTCTTGCTGGAAAAAAAATCCCATGGACAGAGGAACCGATCGGGTTACAGTCCATGGGGTTGCAGAGTTGGACACGACCGAGCACAGCACACTCCCTTTACTCAGTGTTCAGTTTTTTGGGGGGCCACACCAAACAGCGGATCTTTAAGTTCCCCAACCAGGGATCGAACCTATGCCCTCTGCAGTGGAACTGTAGTTTTAACCTCTGGACTACCAGGGCAGTCCCCTCAGTGTTCAGTTCTAATAAAAATGTACATGTACTTTCTGTTTCTTATTGCTTTGCTCTCCTTGACTCCTGGAATGACTTCTCATGTTTTTTGGGCACTGACTTTATGTTTTCCACCAACACGTCAGTGACTGTAACAGATTAAACATCCAGCAAAGGCCCCTAAGTTTCCTCAGAAACAACAATTTAGTTCCTTCTGTGTCTCTGAATAATGTGATAACACACGTCAGGACATTTACCATGCACGAGAAATGTAGACCGTAATTGTTTGAGATTATATTTGAGGAGACATACTATATAAAATAGTGTATATTTTAAAAGAGGACTTCCCAGGTGGCTCAGTGGTGAAGAATTCGCCTCCCCATGCAGGAGACACAGGTTTGATCTCTGGTCCAGGAAGATCCCACTTTCTGCAAAGCAGCTAGGCCTGTGCACCACAACTATTGAACCTGTGCTCTAGAGCCTGGGAGCCACAGCCACTGAAGCCTGCGAGCTCTAGAGCCATGCTCTGCAACAGGAGAAGCCACTATAGTGAGAGGTCTGCACACCACAGCTAGATAGTAGCCCCACTCACTGCAACTGGTGAGTGCAGAGCAACGAAGCCTGCAAAGCAATGAAGACCCAGCATAACCAAATAAATAAATTATTTATTTAAAAAATTAAAACAAGAGCGGTAGAGCCATCTGGGTCATCAGATCCTAATGTTTGCATTACAAGATGCAAATGCCAGTAAGTTCAGAGAGGAGGATGGTGGGACTTCCTTGGGGTCTTGGAAAATCTTATCACTTAGTATCCATGCCATACCTGCCTTTGGGAAGCTAGAATAACCTTTGCAGGTCACAGTCCCGTGCATCTGGAGGATGGTGTGCTGGAACTCAGTGAAGACAGGTTTCTGTCTCTCCCATTTGACCATGGTGCCAGCAAGGGCCACCAATTCTGTTCATTAGTGATGGACTTGGTGTTAGTTGTTCAGTTCGCTAAGTCATGTCTGACTCTGTGACTCTGTGGACTGCAGCATGCCAGGCTTCCCTGTCCTTCACTATCTCCTGGAGTTTACTAAGATTCATGTCAATGAGTCAGTGATGCTATCTAACCATCTAATCATGTGCCGCCCCTTTCTCCTTTTGCCTTCAATGTTTCCCAGCATCAGGGTCTTTTCCAATGAGTCAGCTCTTTGCATCAGGTGGCCAAAGTATTGGAGCTTCTGCTTCAGCATCAGTCCTTCCAATGAATATTCAGGGTTGATCTCCTTTAGGATTCGGAGTTGGTAATGGAACCCAGAAAGAGTTCAGCCATGGAATGGTCCCAGACTCTTCTTTCTGAGCTGCCATGGGCAGGGTGATGGTTGGAAGGTGAACCACAAGCCATCCACTGAGGATGTAGTCAGCCAGAAACTTGAGCAGATACATGAAGGATTGGGAATTCCTACTGACAAGCTCAGGTGTTTTTTTGGGGGGTACAGGTTGCTAGGAGGAAGGTGAGTTTTGGCATCTTTTATACAAGGATATCCCAGCTTCTCCCTTGTGTATGGTAATCTCATCTCATTCCAAAAAGGATTTGGGATGTATGTGGATAAAAGACATGAATGTGTTGTTTGCATAGTGTGGAGTGTCAGAGTCATGAGAAAGGGAAGAAAACCAGATAACTGTGAGAGCTCAGGTCATTAAGGGCAGAAAAGAAAATATCTTGGTTGTGTGATTTTTCTTACCTTAAATAAAGAGAAAGGGGAAGAACAAGATTGTGGAGGAGTAGGTGGAGGTGGAGTACATTTCTCTCCACGGATACATCAGGAATACTCCTTCAGACACAGAAGTGCACGCAGAACACCTGCTGAGAGCGGACAGGAGTACCTGACCAGTGGAAAAGAATATACAGAACCATGCAAAACTCAGTAGGATGAAGGATCTAGGGGGAAAAACAGGAGTGTTAGTAGGACTGGACCTGCCCTCGGCGGGTGGGGGAACTGAAGCAGGGGTCCGATCCCCACAGCGGGGCAATTGTCTGAGTCAGAGGAGAACCATTTAAGGCTGAGAGTGAAACAGCTGATCTGTGGCAGCCTAAATGGAATGAGAATCTGACAGTTCTTCCTGCAGCCATACATACTCTGGACAGGGAGACAGGCCCCCTGGAAGGCGCAGCAGCTGGGAGCTGGAGTTTAGGGATTGTGGAGCAATCCCAGGGCGAGGGCTGCTGTTGACTGCAGAGAGATGGATTAAGGGAATGTGAGGGAGGAGACTGTGGTGGGAAATACCTGTGGAGGAAAGCCGGGCAGCCATGGAAGCAAGGTGATACTGCTAAGTCACACGTAGTGGGTGGAGCCATCACCATAGCCTCTCTCTCCCCACACACCAGCATCGGCAGCTGAACAATAGAGAGGCTGGCCCATCAAACACCTGATGCACTGAACTAGAGAGCAGGACCTCACCCAGATCAGATCAGATCAGTTGCTCAGTCGTGTCCGACTCATTGCAACCCCATGAATCGCAGCACGCCAGGCCTCCCTGTCCATCACCAACTCCCAGAGTTCACTGAGACTCATGTCCATCGAGTCAGTGATGCCATCCAGCCATCTCATCCTCTGTCGTCCCCTTCTCCTCCTGCCCCCAATCCCTCCCAGCATCAGGGTCTTTTCCAATGAGTCAACTCTTTGCATGAGGTGGCCAAAGTACTGGAGTTTCAGCTTTAGCATCATTCCTTCCAAAGAAATCCCAGGGCTGATCTCCTTCAGAATGGAGAATGACCCCACCCAGAGGGCTCCTTTAAGTGCCTGACATGCAGGACCCCAGCTGTGGGGCCCCTTATTGGATAGTCTTCTTTTCATTGCTTTATTCCCCTTGGTTTAGTTTTGTTTTCCCGTTGTGCTTTAGTTAGTTTTGTTCTTAACTGGTAAATATAATTTTTGATTTCCTTTGTTTGCCGGGTCAATCTACTGTACCTTATTTTTGTTGGACTGTTTTTACTTTGCTCATGGGTATATATGTATATGTGTATATTCCTTTATTTTAATTATTATTTGTCTGGTTTTGTAACTGCCATTTCTCTGGAGTTCATCTTTGGTTTCTCGTTTTTGGATATTTGTTTTAATCTCAGTGCCATAACAAACCACTTGTGGATTCTTCATTCCTGACCAGAGATCAAGCCCTGAGCCTTTAGAGTGGGAGCACCGTCTCCAAGACTCTAGACTACTAGAGAACTAACCCTAGGGAGTATCAAATAGTGAGAATTCACACAAAGGAAACCACTTGAACACAAGACCCTGCATCATCCAACCGTCACTAACACTCTGTGCAGGACGCCTCATCTAAACAACAAACAAAACAAAAATACAAACCCAGTCATCAGCAGACAGGACTACCACCTCACTCAGCCGTGCCCATCAAAGGAAAAACAAACAAAAACTCATCACAAATCTCACCCTATAAGAAGCTTACATAAACCACTGGACCAACCTTAGGAGGGCAGAAACCAAAAGGAAGAAGGAATTCAACCTTGAAGCCTGGGGAAGTTCAGTTCAGTCGCCCAGTCATGTCCGACTCTTTGTGACCCCATGAATTGCAGCACGCCAGGCCTCCCTGTGGAGAAGGCAATGGCACCCCACTCCAGTACTCTTGCCTGGAGAGTCCCGTGGATAGAGGAGCCTGGTAGGCTGCAGTCCATGGGGTCGCTAATAGTCGGACACGACTGAGCGACTTCACTTTCACTTTTCACTTTCATGGATTGGAGAAGGAAATGGCAACCTGCTCCAGTGTTCCTGCCTGGAGAATCCCAGGGACTGTGGAGCCTGATGGGCTGCCATCTATGGGGTCGCACAGAGTCGGACACAACTGAAGCAACTTAGCAGCAGCAGCAGCAGGCCTTCCTGTCCATCACCAACTCCCAGAGTTCACTCAAATGCACATCCATAGAGATGGTGATGCCATCCAGCCATCTCATCCTCTGTCGTCCCCTTCTCCTCCTGCCCCCAATCCCTCCCAGCATCAGAGTCTTTTCCAGTGAGTCAACTCTTCGCATGAGGTGGCCAAAGTACTGGAGTTTCAGCTTTAGCATCAGTCCTTCCAAAGAACACCTGGGACTGATCTCCTTTAGAATGGACTGGTTTGATCTCCTTGCAGTCCAAGGGACTCTCAAGAGTCTTCTCCAACACCACAGTTTAAAAGCATCAGTTCTTCGGTGCTCAGCTTTCTTCACAGTCCAACTCTCACATCCATACATGAGCACTAGAAAAACCATAGCCTTGACTAGACAGATCTTTGTTGGCAAAGTAATGTCTCTGCTTTTGAATATGCTATCTAGGTTGGTCATAACTTTCCTTCCAAGGAGTAAGCGTATTTTAATTTTATGGCTGCAATCACCATCTACAGTGATTTTGAAGCCAAAAAAAATAAAGTCTGCCATTGTTTCCACACGTGGAACAACAGACTGGTTCTAAATAGGAAGAGGAGTACGTCAAGGCTGTATATTGTCACCCTGCTTATTTAACTTCAATGCAGAGTACATCATGAGAAACGCTGGGCTGAAAGAAGCACAAGCTGGAATCAAGATTGCTGGGAGAAATATCAATAACCTCAGATATGCAGATGACACCACCCTTATGGCAGAAAGTGAAGAGGAACTAAGAAGCCTCCTGATGAAAGTGAAAGAGGAGAGTTAAAAAGTTGGCTTAAAGCTCAACATTCAGAAAACTAAGATCATGGCATCTGGTCCCATCACTTCATGGGAAATAGATGAGGAAACAGTGGAAACAGTGACAGAAGCCTGGGGAAAGGAGACCTCAAACACAATAAGTTAAAGAAAAAAAAAATAGTGAAAAGGCAGAGAAATACTACACAATTGAAGGAACAAACTGGAAACACACAAGTCCAAATAAATGAAGAGGAAAGAAGCAGACTACCTGAAAAAGAATTCAGAATCATTATAGTAAAGATGATCAAAAACCTTGAAAACAAAATGGAGAAAATGCAAGATTCAGTTAGCAAAGACCTAGAAGAATTAAAGACTAAACATACCAAGACAAACAATACAATTACTGAAATTAAAAATACTCTGGAAGGAATCAATAGCAGGATATCTGAAGCAGAAAAATGAATCAGTGAGCTGGAAGATAAAATGGTGAAAATAACTTCTGAAGACCAGAATACAGTAAAAAGAATAAAAAGAACTGAGGATAGTCACAGAGAGAGACCTCTGGGACAATATCAAATGCACCAACATTCGAATTACAGGGATCCCAGAAGAAGAAGAGGGGGAAAAAAGGATATGAGAAAATTTCTGAAGAGATTATAGTTGAAAATTTCCCCAACATGAAAAGGAAATAGTCAAACAAGTCCAAGAGGCACAAAGAGTCCCATACAGGATAAACCCAAGAAGAAACACACCAACACACATACTAATCAAACTAACAAAGACTAAACACAAAGAATATTAAAAGCAGCAAGGGAGAAGCACCAAGTAACATACAAGGGAAACACCATACACTTAACAGCTGATCTTTCAGCAGAAACTCTGCAGGCCAGAAGGGAATGACAGGATATATTTAAAGTACTGAAAGGGAAAAATACAACCAAGATTATTATACCTGGCAAAAATCTCATTCAAAATTGATGGAGAAATCAAAAGCTTCTCAGACAAGCAAACATTGACAGAATTCAGTACCACCAAAGCAGCTTTACCACAAATGTTAAAGGGACTTACATAGTCAAGAAATAAAGAAAAGAAAAAAGATCTACAAGACCAATCCCAAACAATTAAGAAAATGGTAGTAGAAACAAATATATCAATAATTACTTTAAATGTAAATGGATTAAATGCTCTAACCAAAAGACACAGGCTGGCTGAATGGATACAGAAACAAGACCCTAATATATGCTGTCTACAAGAAACCCACTTCAGACCTAAAGACGCATATAGATTGAGAGGATGGAAAAATATATTTCATGAAAATGGGAAGCAAAAGAAAGCTGGAGTAACAATCCTCATATCAGACAAAATAGAACTTAAAGAATATTACAAGAGATAAGGAAGGACACTACATAATGATCAAAAGATCAATCAAAGAGGAAGACATAACAATTGTAAATATCTATGCACCCAACATATTGATGCTTTTGAACTGTGGTGTTGGAGAAGACTCTTGAGAGTTCCTTGAACTGCAAAGAGATACAACCAGCCCATCCTAAAGATCAGTCCTGAGTGTCCATTGGAAGGACTGATGTTGAAGCTGAAACTCCCAATACGTTAGCCAGCTGATGCAAAGAGCTGACTCATTTGAAAAGACCTTGATACTGGGAAAGATCAAAGGCGGGAGGAAAAGGGGATGACAGAGGATGAGATGGTTGGTTGGCATCACTGACTCAATGGACATGAGTTTGAGTAAACTCATGGAGTTGGTGATGGACAGGAAGGCTGCTGTGCTGCAGTCCATGGGGTCGCAAAGAGTCGGATATGACTGGACTGATGTACCTAACATACGAGTACCTCAATACATAAGACAAACACTAAAAGACATAAAGGGAGAAATTGACAGTAACACAATAATAGTAGAAGACATTAACACCCCACTCACACCAGTGGACAGATCATCAAAACAGAAAATGAATAAGGAAACACAAGTCTTAAATGATACATTAGATGAGATGGATCTCATTGATATCTTCAGGACATTCCATCCAAATGCAGAAGAATACACCTTCTTCTTAAGTGCACATGGAACATTGTCCAGGATAGACCACATCTTGAGTCACAAATCAAACCTCAGTAAATTTAAGAAAATTGACATCATATCAAGCATCTTCTCAACCAAATGCTGTCAGACTAGATATCAATTACAAGAAAAAAACTGTAAGAAACACAAACACATGGAGATTAAACAACACGCTTCAAAATAACCAACAGGTTACTGATGAAATCAAAAGGGAAATCAAAAGATTTCTAGAAACAAATGACAAGGAAAACACAACAACTCAAAACCTATCAGGTGCAACAAAAGCAGTTCTAAGAGGGAAGAACAAGAAACAAGAAAACAAGAAACAAGAAAAACATTGAATAGACAACCTAACTTTATACCTAAAAAAACTGAAAAAAGAAGAACAAAAAAAACCCCAAAATTAGTAGAAGGAAAGAAATTATAAAAATCCAAACAGAAATAAATGAAAAAGAAATGAAAGAAACAATAGTAAAGATTAATAAAACTAAAAGATTGTTTTTTGAGAAGATAAACAAAATTGACAAACCTTAGCCAGACTCATCAAGAACAAAAGAGAGAAGAATCAAATCAACAAAATTAGAAATGAAAAAGGAGAGGCTACAACAGATAATTCAGAAGTACAAAGGATTATAAGAGGCTATTATGAACATCTATATGGCAATACAGTGGATAACCTGGAAAAATGGACAGATTCTTAGAAAAGTTCAATCTTCCAGGACTGAACCAGGAAGAAATAGGAATTATGAACAACCCAATTACAAGCACTGAAATTGAAGCTGTGGCCAAAATCTCCCAAAATACAAAAGCCTAGGGCCAGATGGCTTCACAGGAGAATTCTGTCAAACATTTAGAGATGAGCTGATGTCTATCCTTCTAAAACTCTTTCAAGAATATCAGCCGGGAAGGAACACTTCCAAACTCATTCTACAAGGCCACCATCACCCGGATACCAAAACCAGACAAAGACAACACACGCAAAGAAACTACAGGCCAATGTCACTGATGTTATCATCTGTGTTAGATGCAAAAATCCTCAACAGAATTTTAGCAAACAGAATTCAGCAACACATCAAAAAGCTCATACACTATGATCAAGTTGGGTTTATTCCAGGGATGCAAGGATTCTTCAGTATATGCAATTCAATCAACACGATACACCATATTAACAATTTGAAAGAGAAAAACCATATGGTCATTTCAATAGGTGCAGAAAAGCCTTTGACAAAATTCAGCACCCACTTATAATTAAAACTCTTCAAAAAATGGACATAGAAAGAACCTCCCTCAACATAGTAAAGGCCATATATGATAAGCCTACAGCAAACATTATTCTCAGTGGTGAAAAATTGAAAGCATTCCCCCTAAGATTAGGAACAAGACAAGGGTGTCCACTTTCACCACTATTATTCAACATAGTTCTGAAAGTCATAGCTACATCAATCAGAGAAGAAAAAGAAATAAAAGGAATCTAGACCAGAAAAGAAGAAGTAAAGCTCTCACTGCTGACAGATGATATGATACTGTACATAGAAAGATAGTATCAGAAAATTACTAGAGCTAATCAGTGAATTTAGCATAATTTAGCAAAGTTGCAGGATACAAAACGAATACACAGAAATCACTTGCATTTCTACATACTAACAATGAAAAATCAGAAAGATAAATTAAGGACTCAATCCTGTTCACCATTGCAACAAAAAGAATTAAATATCTAGGAATAAACTTATCTAAGGAGATGAACTGTACACAGAAAATTATAAGACACTCATGAAAGAAATCAAAGATGACATAAACAGATGGAGAGATATTCCATGTTCCTGGGTAGGAAGAATCAATATTGTGAAAATGACTATACTACCAAATGCAATCTACAGATTCAATGCAATCCCTATCAAATTACCAATGGCATTTTTCACAGAACCAGAACAAAAAATTTCACAATTCATATGGAAACACAAAAGACCCAGAATAGCCAAAGCATCTTGAGAAAGAAGAATGGAGCTGGAGGAATCAACCTTCCTGACTTCAGATTATACCACAAAGCTACAGTCATCATGACAATCATCAAGACAGTATGGCACAAAAACAGAAATATGGACCAATGGAACCAGATAGAAAGCCCAGAAATACACCCATGCACCTATGGGTTCCTTATTTTTTACAAAGGAGGCAAGAATATACAATGGGGCAAAGACAGCCTCTTCAATAAATGGGGCTGGGAAAATTGGACAGCTACATGTAAAAGAATGAAATTAGAACACTTCCTAACACCATACACAAAGATAAACTCAAAATAATGTAAGACCAGAAACTATAAAACTCTTAGAGGAAATCATAAGCAGAACACTTGATGACATAAATTAAAGCAAGATCCTCTATGACCCACCTCCTAGAGTAATGGAAATAAAAACAGAAGTAAACAAGTGGGACCTGATTAAACTTAAAAGCTTTTACACCACAAAGGAAACTCTAAGCAAGGTGAAAAGACAGCCCTCGGAATGGGAGAAAATAATAGCAACTGAAACGACTGACAAAGGATTAATTTCCAAATATACAAGCAGCTCACACAACTCAATGCCAGAAAAACAAACAACCCAGTCAAAAAGTGGGAAAAAGACCTAAACAGACATTTTTCCAAAGAAGACATACAGATGACTAACAAATACATGAAAAGATGCTCAACATCACTCACTATTAGAGAAATGCAAATCAAAACTACAGTGTGATACCACCTTACCCTGGTCAGCATGGCCATCATCAAAAAGTCTACAAACAATAAATGCTGGAGAGGGTGTGGAGAAAAGGGAAAGCTCTTGCACTGTTGGTGGGAATGAAAATTGATATAGCCACTATGGAAGACAGTTTAGAGATTCCTTAAAAAACTAGGAATAAAGCCACCATATGACCCAGCAATCCTACTCCTCAGCATATACTCTGAGGAAAGCAAAATTGAAAAAGACACACTTATCCCATTGTTCACTGCAGCACTATTTACGGTATCTGGAACATGGAAGCAACCTGGATGTCCATTGACAGGTGAATGGATATAAAAGTTGTGGTCCATCTATATGATGGAATATTACTCATCTATAAAAAGGAATGCATTTGAGTCAGTTCTGATGAGGTGGATGAACCTAGAACCTATTATACAGGGTGAAGTGAGTCAGAAAAAGAAAGATAAATATTGTGTTCTAACACATAAATGAGGAATCTAGAAGAATGGTACAGAAGAACTTACTTACAGGGCAGCAATGGAGAAACAGACATAGAGAATAGACTTATGGACACGGGGACAGGGGAGAAGAGGGTGAGATGTATGCAGAGAGTAACATGGAAGCTTACATTACCATATGTAAAATAGATAGCCAACGGGAATTTGCTGTATGGCTCAGGAAACTCAAACAGGGGCTCTGTATCAACCTAGAGGGGTGGGATGGGGAGGGAGATGGGAGGGAGATTCAAAAGGGAGGGGATATATGTATATGCCTATGGCTGATTCATGTTGAGGTTTGACAGAAAACAACAAAATTCTGTAAAGAAATTATCTTTCAATAAAAAATTTGAAAAACAGAAGGGGAAGGGAGAGGAAGAAAAAACCCAATAATCCTTCAAAATCTATTGTTATGGCACATATTTTTAAAGTAGCTTGGCTTCTTATAAAATATGTCTTGTAGAAAAATTTGAAATTGCATATAAACGAAAAAAAAAGTAGAAATCATCACTAATCCTACAACCCAGTATTAAAAATGGTTGGCATTTTATTGCATTGAAAACTTTGCATCTTTTTCTTTTAAATTTTTTACTATGGAAAATTTCAGGCTTAAGGCAGAAATAGAAAGCCAAGTAGTGATATGTATCAGACACGAAGCAATTACCAGTGTTCTGCTGTGCTCTGACAGTTTTTTAAGCTCCAGACTATAACTTGCACCTCTCGTTTTCTCAATCTATATCCTATTGTGAGTTTATTTTTACCCCCAGGTCATTGAAAATTATTTTTAAAAAACATAATGTGCAATGTTGTGCCTTATTTCGTGTTATATGCATGCATGCTAAGTTGCTTCAGTTGTGTCCGACTCTTTGTGACCCCATGAACTGTAACCCACCAGGCTCCTCTGTCCATGGGATTCTCCAGGCAAGAATACTGGAGTGGGTTGCCATACCCTCCTCCAGGGGATCTTCCCAACCCAGGGATTGAACCCACGTCTCTTATGTCTCCTGCATTGGCAGGTGGGTTCTTTACCACTAGCTCCATGTGGGAAGCCCATTTGATGGTATGGTTGGCATCAAATTTAAAAAACAAGTTATCACCCAGATGTGATCCTGGTAACATTTTGACAATTGATCTGACAGTGTGTTTATAGCAAATACAGGAGCCAGCTCCCTGCAACCTTTCTCGAAGCATCCTTATTAAAGGCAAAGGTGATAACCTTCAATTCTGGCCTGGCAGACAGGATCCTGTGCATGCCCTGTGATTAGCTCAGCTGTGTCCCACCCGCCTGTTCCCTGTGAGTCTGAGAGCTGGGCTTCTACCTGGCATCTGGGGGCCAGGTGTCACTCTGGGCTTGTGTTTTGCAGCCTTACATATTTATAAGAATTCCTTTCTCTTCCCACAATAGCTGTTTCTTGCAAGTAAATTTTATTAGAGGGTTGAGCAGGTCATCCACCTCCATATATGCCTATGGAATTAGAAACTTGAAGCTTTGGCTTGAGAGGAGAAAATTCACAGTGAAGATAGACTTTTGTAACCACAGCTCTCAAATGGAAGAAGTGCAGGTTTCTTTGGCTCTCTCACCTCTTGACACACCAGGGCACCTGGGTCTGTTGTCACCTGATGGGAGGAGGAGGGAGATACACTACACAATAGGGTCCCTTCTGGTAGATTTCTTTTTCTGCTGCAATAATGACCTGCCTGCATTCATAATGCTTAGTGAAGGCTACTCGCTATTGTTTATTTCAGGCACTATTGCTCTGTGCTAATAACTTACTGCTGATATCATCATCATTCATGAAGCATTTTTGGCCAATTGCTTGCCGAAGTATTGGCATCAAGCCTGTCCGGGCTTTATGTTCACGGTAGCAGTTCAGTTCCTCGATCACTGAGTGCCCACTCTTTTGCAGGCACTTCTCTAAGCTCTGGATGCAGGTACAGGTCTTATCACACTAGGCAAAATCTGCGATGGTCAAGCCAGGATGTTTGGGCAGGGTCCATTTCCCAGTGTAAATGAGAAGGGATGCTGATGACTTGAGTTAGCAGGAAGTGGCAGTCCACGTGCCTTATGCAGGTTCAGAGACGAGTGACCCTCAGGTCCCCTTCTTGGCTGTAAGTCAGCAGTCCCACGAGATGTCCATATGTCTCCTCAGCGTTCCTGCACATGTCTGAGATGTCTCAGCCTCCAGGGAGGCTGATCACAGAGGCTAGAGGCTAGCCGGTGTTGACCACCCAATAAGATAAACCTCTGAGGAAAGAGAGAGGTGGGGAAGGAAGGGGGTCAGGACTGAGCAGAGGAACTGGGCACATGGTGGCTGGATGGAGGTGCCCAGCACACCTCAGTCCTTCTTGGCCACTATCAATCCACCTGATGCCCTCCCATAGAGATCGGAGGTGGCTTTGGTATTTAGAACCACTGCTTCCTTCATCAGTGCAGAAATGGCAGGCTTCCTATTTTGCAAAGAAGCCTTGCTTAAAAAAAAAAAATGTAAGGGGGTGATGGGATGAGTGGCCGGGCTCTATATAGATTGTGAATAGAATAGTCTTCAGAAGGACCTGGTTGTTATCTAAAGCCATCCTTTAGTGCAAGACAGTGAGACACAAAATGACTGTAAATAGTTAGGCTTCCTGGACAAAATCTCAGTGATGTGGGGACTGCAGTTGCCCAGAGATCAGGGGCCCCGTGAGGACTCAGGGTGCCTGAGCCGGGGTTCGTGAATTCTCCCTGTCACTGCTCAGCTCTCGAGGTCTTGCCTCCTTGATCTGTCCATGAGTCAGTGTGGTGTCTGTGATGTTTATGGGACATCACCTCTGTTGATTTCATGCAGGAGGAAGAGGGAAGAGAGCCGATCTGAGTGGTGTGGTTAGTAAGAAATAAAGTGAGCCCCATGATTCAGGGTCAAGATCACAGAACGTGGTCTTGAGGACTTGGATTTGAATCCTGACTTACCTGCTACACCCTGATCCCCAGGAAGATCTGACCTCCAAGCCTCAGTGTTCTCATCTGTAAAGTGGCGGAAGCAATCCCACATGGACATCAAGTCTTGCTGCCTGATGGAGGTTAAGATTTTTAACTCCCCAATGATTAGAAAAGTGATTGGAGTCAAAAAGCCCAGAGGAACAATGTTAGCAAGCATATGGTGAATTATTCAGGCCACACAGAACCCAAGCCTATCAGGGTGATAGGAAGGGAAAGGTCACTATGTCCTGCTGTCTGGCATCCTGTCTGTGCTCCCTCACTTTGACAAATGACCTTGGTAGGCTCATTCATCTTGCAGAGACCTGACCCATATGCACAGATGTTAAATAGTTTGTGCTCTGCGCCTAGATATGCTGTCTGGTCATTGGCGAGCTGGGGTGAGGTAACCGCAGAGAGGAGCTGCTTGGCTGGATGCACTGAGATGCTGACTGTCAGGCTTTGTTTGTGGGGGTGATGATGCGTCTAACCACCTGCTTCTGCGGGTGGGTCGCCATGGGTTCTGCATGGGCAGTGCCATCCGATGTGGAACGATAATGTGAAGATTGAAGGAGTCTCATGGACCGGGTCTTGTTTATAGTCTGACAGGTGAGAAATCTAGTAGCAGCAGTCTGTGTGGTCACCATCAACTTCAGCAGACCCGGTGAGGCTGAGATGGGCTCACCGAGCAAGTGGAATTGTCACCTCCTCACCTGGTTCCCACCAGCTGTACCTTCTGCTGTGGAACTGGGCTTGCTGGTGGGGACGGGGAGGGCTGTGTGTGTGAGTTTCTGCTCTGTGCTTTCATGTACCTTTCATTTAAACCTCACAGCAGCCCCATAAGAACATATGATTTGACCTTAAGGATGGGTAGGACTTTGCCAATTGAGGGAATGTAGGAGGCATTACAGAGCTTCGATTCAGCCAGTGTTTCTTTGTTTCTTTTTAAATTAATTTATTTATTTTAATTGGAGGATAATCACTTTACAATATTGTGGTGGGTTTTGCCATTCATTGACATGAATTACCCAGGGTGCACATGTGTCCCCCATCCTGAAACCCCCTTCCCACACCCCTCCCCACCCCATCCCTCTGGGTTGTCCCAGAGCACCAGCTCTGAGTTCCCTGCTTCATGCATCAAATTTACACTGGTCGTCTCTTTCACATATGGTAATATACATGTTTCAATGCTATTCTCTCAAATCGTCCCACCCTCACCTTCTCCCACATAGTCCAAAAGTCTGTTCTTTACATCTGTGTCTCTTTTGCTGCCTTGCGTATAGAATCGTTACTGTCTTCCTAAAGTCCATAGGAAAGGAAAGTGAAGTCTCCCAGTCGTGTCTGACTCTTTGCGACCCCATGGACTGTAGCCTACCAGGCTGCTCTGTCCGTGGGATCTTCCAGGCAATAGTACTGGAGTGGATTTACTTTTCCTTCTCTAGGGGATCTTCCCAACACAGGGATCAAACTCAGTCTCCCACATTGTACACAGACGCTTTACCGTCTGAGCCACCAGGGAAGTCCTCCTAAAGTCTATATATATGCATTAATATACTGTATTGGTATTTTTCTTTCTGATTTACTTCACTTTGTATAATATGCTCCAGTTTCATCCACCTCATTAGAACTGACTCAAATGCATCCTTTTTTGTAGCTGAGTAATGTTCCTTTGTGTATATGTACCACAACTTCCTTTTCCATCCGTCTGCCAATGGACATCTAGGTTGCTTCCATGTCCTGGCTAGTGTAAATGGTGCTGCAATAAACACTGGGGTACATGTGTCTCTTTCACTCTTGGTTTCCTTGGTGAATATGCCCAGCAGTGGGATTGCTGGGTTGTACGGCAGTTCTATTTCCAGATTTTTAAGCCACTGTTCTCCATAGTGGCTGTACTAGTTTGCATTCCCACCAACAGTGGTTAACAGGGTTCCCCTTTCTCCACACCGTCTCCAGCATTTATTGTTTGTAGACTTTTTGATGGCCGCCTTTCTGACCAGTGTAAGATGATACCTCATTGTGGTTTTAATTTGCATTTCTCTAATAATGAATGATGTTGAACATCTTTTCATGTGCTTTATTAACCTCTATCTCCCTCCTCCCTTTTCTGTTCTCTATATAACACCGTATTTTGTTTGTTTTTTAGATTTTTTTTAATGTGGACCATTTTTAAAGTCTTTATTGGATTTGTTACAATATTGCTTCTGTTTCGTGTTTTAATTTTTTGGCTTCTAGGCATGTGGGATTTTAGCTCCCTGACCAGAGATTAAACCTGCACCCCCTGCATTGGAAGGCAAAGTCTTAACCACTGGACCCCCCGGGGAAGTCCCAGCCAGTATTTATTTTGTACGCAACACCTACCAGACCCTGTGTTGGGTTCTAGATATTTAAGAATGCCCAGCCTGGACCTCGGAAGGGGAGCTTAGAGGTAGAATAAATGAATCAGTGGCCTGCTGAGACTTGGTCTTGATCTCTTTCCTCCACATCATGCTACCTACCGCCCCACCTCCCACCTCCCAAAGGCCTGTGACTCCTAAGCCTGCATCCCCTGCAGATTTTTTCTGACCCTTCTGGGAGGAGGCAAGGACATGACTGAAGATCAAGGGCAGGCAGTAGATTCTCAGCTTATTTCAGCCTGGAATTTCCAAATGGAACGAAATTACATTTTCATCATCTGACCTATGTGAAAGCAAATTTTTTCATAATGCCTATGATTTGGGGTAATATACTGAAATCAGTTGGAAATTTCAGTTTCCTTAAAATTGTGTCATCAACTGTATTAATGACAATTCTCATTATCTTCACATGATAGGAACTGGCATTCATTCACTGGGCACTTAGTTTGTGCCAAGCATTGTCTTAGCCTCTTTTTATGCGTTAGCAAATTTAATCCTCACAACAAATCTAGTAGGTTATGTTATTCCCTCCATTTTAAAAGTGAAGAAAGTCAAGCACAGATGAGTTATTTTTTTCTGTCTCCTAAACTCACGTGGTTAGAAAGTGGTAGAGATAAGATTTGAACCCAGTCAGTCTGGGGAATCTGGCCTATCTTCTTTTAGGTCTGGCTGGAGATAAATTTAAGAATAGAGAAGCACTTTATGTAATCACTTACATGTGGAATCTAAAACAAAACAAAACAAAACAAATTAGTGAATATGACAGTAAAGAAACAGACTAGCAGATATAGAGAACAAACTAGTGGTTACCAGTAAGGAGATGGGGGGGCAGTATAGGGATAGAAGACTAAGAGGGAGAGGCGACTATGTGTAAACTAAATAAGTTATAAAGATGTATAGTACCACACAGGGAATGTAGCCAGTATTTTAAAATAACTATAAATGGAGTATAACCCTTAAAAATTGTGAATCGCTATGTTGTAAAACCTGAAACTTAAGTAATATTGTACATTAACTTTACCTCAGTTTTAAAAAAGAATGTTTATTACCTCATCTAAATATTGAAATTGACAAAAGTCAAGAAAATGTAACATGCAAAGTTCAGTTCAGTTGCTCAGTCGTGTCCGACTCTTTGCAACCCCATGAATCGCAGCACGCCAGGCCTCCCTGTCCATCACCAACTCCCGGAGTTCACCCAAACTCATGTCCATCGAGTCAGTGATGCCATCCAGCCATCTCATCCTCTGTCATCCCCTTCTCCTCCTGCCCCCAATCCCTCCCAGCATCAGAGTCTTTTCCAATGAGTCAACTCTTCGCACGAGGTGGCCAAAGTACTGGAGTTTCAGCTTTAGCATCATTCCTTCCAAAGAACACTCAGGGCTGATCTCCTTTAGGATGGACCGGTTGGATCTCCTTGCAGTCCAAGGGACTCTCAGGAGTCTTCTCCAACACCACAGTTCAAAAGCATCAATTCTTCGGCACTCAGCCTTCTTCACAGTCCAACTCTCACATCCATACATGACCACTGGAAAAACCATAGCCTTGACTAGATGGACCTTTGTTGGCCAAGTAATGTCTCTGCTTTTGAATATGCTATCTAGGTTGGACATAACTTTCCTTCCAAGGAGTAAGCGTCTTTTAATTTCATGGCTGCAGTCATCATCTGCAGTAATTTTGGAGCCCAAAAAAATAAAGTCTGACACTGTTTCCACTGTTTCCCCATCTATTTCCCATGAAGTGATGGGACTGGATGCCATGATCTTCGTTTTCTGAATGTTGAGCTTTAAGCCAACTTTTTCACTCTCCTCTTTCACTTTCATCAAGAGGCTTTTTAGTTCCTCTTCACTTTCTGCTATAAGGGTGGTGTCATCTGCATATCTGAGGTTATTTATATTTCTCCCAGAAATCTTGATTCCAGCTAACATGCAAAGTAATATTTTAAAATAAAATTTTATTTTATTTAAAAACATATCGTTTAAAACAACATAAATTTTAAAAACATATCCCTTAAAATAATGTAAATTTTCTTACTGTAGCCTTTGGAAAAAGGCTGTTCTGAGAATTTTGTCATTCTCATATTTTTTATATTAATTTTTTTCTTTTGTTAATGTGTAGTCATTATAGATGATCCTGGGTATTTTGCATATCTTACTTGGCAGGATGAAATGGTGGAGAGCATAGTTTTTTAAAAAATTTTATTGGAGTATAGTTGATTCATAGTATTGTGTTCATTTCTGCTGTACAGCAGAGTGACTCAGTTATACACACATGTTCTCTTCCATTATGACTCATCACAGGATATTGAATATAGTTCCCTCTGCTACACAGTAGGATCTTGTTGTTTGTCTGTCCTATGTATAATAGTTTACATCTGCTAATCCTAAACTCCCAAGTCCATCCCTCCCTCACACACCCGCTCTTGGCAACTACAAGTCTGTTCTCCGTGTTTGTGAGTCTGTTTGTTCCATAGACATGTTCATTTGTATCTTTTTAGATTCCACACATAAGTGACATCATATGGTATTTGTCTCTCTTTGCTGACTGACTTCACTTGGTATGATGATCTCTAGGTCCATCCATGTTGCTGCAGATACGTCATCTCCTTCTTTTCGTGGCTGAGTAATGTTCCATTGTATATATATGCCACATCTTTATCCATTCATCTGTCAGTGGATCCTTAGCTTGCTTCCACGTCTTGGCTGTTTTCATAGCGCTGCTATGAACACTGGGGTGCTCATATCTTTTTGAATTAGAGTTTTCATCTTTTCTGGATATATACCCAGGAGTGGGATTACTGGATGATATGGTAGTTCTAATTTTAGTTTTTTAAGGAACCTCCATACCATTCTCCACAGTGGCTGCACCAATTTACATTCCCAACAACAGTGTAAGAGGTCTGTTTTCATGGACAGCATATATTGATATCCAACACTTTCGGAGAAATTTGGTCTTGGAAAATCAAGCTATGGGTCTCCATCACTAGGGCTAAGATTCGTATACCAGTAATCAAAAGAAATAATACACTGAATTCTTGTTACAGTAATTATATTCAATAAAGTTGCTGTGAATACTGAGTCCGTGAATACTGAACTATGTTCCCAGGGTAAATATAACATTAGGGTCCTGAGAGCCTCTGGTCACATTTTAATTTATCAATGCATAACCTGGTTTTGTGTGGGTTTCTCTTATTTAATGCATATATAACCTTATTTAATGCATATCATTTATTCATTAACACTGAACTCATAACTAACAACCCTGAGTAAAGCTTATCTACCACATTTTTTTCCCCAAAAGGCACGTCACAGCCTTTTGTACTTCAATTCAGTTCAGTTCAGTCGCTCAGTCATGTCTGACTCTTTGTGACCCTATGGACTGCAGCATGCCAGGCCTCCCTGTCCATCACCAACTCCTGGAGCTTGCTCAAACTCATGTCCATCGAGTTGGTGATACCATCCACCCATCTAATCCTCTGTCATCCCCTTCTCCTGCCTTCAATCTTTCCCAGCATCAGGATCTATTCCAACAAGTCAGTTCTTCGCATCAGGTGGCCAAAGTATTGGAGCTTCATCTTCAGCATCAGTCCTTCCAAAGAAATCCCAGGGCTGATCTCCTTCAGAATGGACTGGTTGGATCTCCTTGCAGTCCAAGGGACTCTCAAGAGTCTTCTCCAACACTACAGTTCAAAACACCAGACACCTCTTCAGCATCATTCTGGGAGCCATTTTGAACAGCAAAATCACCATCAAAAAACACAAAAATTTGAAAAATGTGGCACCCAGTAGTGGATCACTAAGAGAACTCCTGAGAAACAAGAAAGTGGAGGGTCCTCTTTTTCATCCACAGCTGGAAACGTGAACCTTGGATGATTCAAGCTTTTGCCCTCTGCATGTGCGTGCCCACCGATGACCCTAAAACCTGCAGGTATTGATCTGGAGGTTACATATACATTTTAGTAAGTAGGCAAATTCACAAATCTGTAATCTGCAAATAATAAGGATGGATTCTATTTTGATACAGTATTTTACAGAATTAAATGTTAGTTGCTCAATCATGTCTGACTTTGCAACACCACGGAGTGTAGCCCACCAGGCTCCTCTGCCCTTGGGATACTCTAGGCAATACTGGATTGGGTTGCCTTTTCCTTCTCCCATTTTAAAGAATTAAACTTAGTGCCAAAAAATCCAGGGTGAATGCAATAGAAAAATTTAGGTCAAGAAAGGATTAGTTTAAATGAGTTTTCTTCTTACCCAGACTGATGTGTCCCATGTGGCTCCTGCTTGCTCTGTCCCTGACCATCTCCAGGGTCCCTGCCAGGCCCTCCAAGATGCCCAGGCCGTCTTGATCATGTCCCCATCCTCATCCTGGTTTGAGTTTGTTTATGGCTAAAGAACCATGATAGGGTCACCTCTGGGGGTGTCTGAATAATTTACTGTGCCTCCCGAGTCCTTATAAATGTGAAAAATCTTGCTAAAAAGTCATTACAGGTGTTAACTGATATTCCCTTGATGTACATTGAGATGCACTGGGATGTGAGGTCATCTTACTTACCTGAGCACTTGGTTCTGATCATCTCTACCCAGAGATACTGGTGCTTCCTGCTGGTTGAACCCAAACTCAGCACATCCTTGGGAGCACATTTAATCTGATGATAAGGCCTATGTCCTTACCCCCACCCACGGACCTGCCAGTTTCCTGCTTGACCCACGTCCTCCACAGCCTCGTTTTGTGCACCCTCACCTGCAAGCCCCAGTTGCTTGCCAGGGATGCTGTTTACCCTCTGAGCTCACAGTTTTCCTCCCTACATTCATTCTGCTTGACTCTCTTTGGTGGTGGTTTAGTCCCTAAGTCCTGTCTGACTCTTGCGACCCTGTGGACTGTAGCCTGCCAGTCTCCCCTGTCCATGGGATTCTCCAGGCAGGAAAACTGGAATGGCTTGCCATTTCCTTCTTCAGGGGATCTTCCCGACTCAGGGATCAAACCTGGGTCTCCTGCATTGCAGGCAGACTCTTTACTGAGAGTCTGGCTGTCTTTATGTGTGTGTGTAAATATATACTTATTTACTTATGTATGGCTATGCTGGGTCTTTGCTGCTGCACATGGTCTTTCTCTAGTTGTGATGCATGGGATTCTCACTGAGGTGACTTCTCTTGTTGCAGAGCACAAGCTCTATGGTGTGCAGGCTTCAGTAGTTGTAGCTTGTGGGCTGGTAGTTGTGGCTCCCAGGCTCTAGAGCACAGGCTGAATACTTGTGGTTCATGGGCTTAGGTGCTCTGCAGCATGTGGGATCATCCCGGATCAGGAATCAAACCCATGTCTCCAGCATTGGCAAGCAGATTCTTTACCACTGATCTGCCAGGGAAGGAAGCCCTGTCTTGACCTTTTTATTTTGAAATAATTAAAGATGGATAGGAAGATGCAGAAAAAGATCCCGTATACCCTTTGTTCAGTATACCGTGTCGGGAACATCATGCATAACTGTGGTACGGTATCACAACCAGGACATGGACATTGGTACCATCCAGAGACCTTAATTAGATCTCAGCAGTTTTACACACGGAGAAGGCAATGGCACCCCACTCCAGTACTCTTGCCTGGGAAATCCCATGGACGGAGAAGCCTGGTGGGCTGCAGTCCATGGGGTCACTAAGAGTCGGACACAACTGAGCGACTTCACTTTCACTTTGCACTTTCATGTATTGGAGAAGGAAATGGCAACCCACTCCAGTGTTCTTGCCTGGAGAATCCCAGGGATGGGGAAGCCTGGTGGGGTGCCATCTTTGGGGTCGCACAGAGTCGGACACGACTGAAGCAACTTAGCAGCAGCAGCGGCAGTTTTACATATACTTGTGTGTGTGTGTGTGTGTGTATTTGTGAATGTTCAGAAATGCAGTTGCTGGATTCTGTGGCAAATATATGTCTGGTTGTTTAAGAAACTACCAAAGCATTTTCCAGAGTGGCTGTGTCATTTTATATGTCCAATATCAATGTGCAAGTGATCAGATTTCTTTGCCTTCTCAACAGCATTTGGTATTGTCACCTTTTTGTTTTTGATAGATGTTCTAATAGGTATTTAGCAATACTCATCATGGTTTTCCTTTGTATTTTCCTAATGACAAATGATGAACATCCTCTCGTGCTTAGTTGCCATGCAGATATCCTCTTTGAGGAAGTGTGTTCATCTCTTTTGTCCATTTTCTAAATGGATTGTTTTCTTTCTTTCTGTTTACCTGATCAGTTTGAGAGCTCTTTCTATATTCTAGATATGAGTCCGTGGTCAGTCACCCACATTCATTTTTATTGACAGCTGACTATGAGCAAGGCATTGCCCAGAACCTGGGGATTCAGTGATGAACAGATGTCTTTGTTCTGCCCACAGAGAGCTTCTACTCTAGTGAGGAGGGAGACATTAACAACTGTTTACACGTTAGGGATTTTTAGCCATGGTCATGAGGACCATGACAGAGAACTGTGGTGCCTGAGAACAAGGAGTGGCTAGACAGATGTCACCAGACCAGGGGGTCAGGGAGTCCAGGAGCTGATCCGAGATCGGAAGGAGGAGGAGGTCTCCTGGAACAACTGTGAGCAGGGTAGGTGGGGGTGGAGGTACCTGCAGCCATCCATATGGCTCTATGTGCATCCTACCATGCTCTTTCTGGAAGCTGATTTTTAGTCTTTGATTAGGAAATGCATACATGGCAGTAAAGAAACCCCAGAACTATGTCTTCCTTCACCTCTTGAGATTAGCTCTCTCTCCCCACTCTCTGTCTGTAACTTCTCAGCCATCAGAAAGTACATTGCAAATTTTTCACCATCATGAAACTTGTCATATTAAGATAAAAAATTTGACAACAGCCTGATCAAGCCAAAAGAGCTGCTATTTGTTCCTCTTGTGACCTGATCTTGATTGAACTTGGGAGTAAGTGCCCTACTACAACGGTAAGGTGATAATTTCATTTAGAACATAACTGGATTTATAAATATTATAGTAGCCCTCATGCACATTTAATGTTTGAAACTTGAGTAATTTTACCAAACATCTAGAATCTAATTCTGTCCAGTACCTCCTTAGAAGTATAGTGAGCTTTAAGAGCATAAAATGGGAAGATATTTGACTTTGATGCATGCTATTTCTTAACTTATCCCATAAGACTTGCTCACAAAGTGTTCTCTCTTTTTTGTCTCCATGGTTGCTGACTTCATACTTTGCTTGTTAGCAATCCTTGCCAGCTAGCTCCTCTAAAACCACTTCATCAACAGGATTTAAGACAGTCTGGATTCAATATACATAGTTTCAAAAGTGAAAACCCCACTGGTTCTCTCACAGTCATAAGCAATATATAGGGCCCATTTCTCTCAGTTGGAATTTTTTTGTTGTTGCTGTTCAGTTGCTAAATCATGTCCAACTCTTTGCTACCCCATGGACTGCAGCATGCCAGGCTTCCCTGTCCTTCACTGACTACTGGAGTTTGCTCCAACTCATGTCCACTGAGTTAGTGATGCTATCCAACCATTTCATCCTCTGTCGTCCCCTTTTCCTCCTGTCCTCAGTCCTTCCCAGCATCAGGGTCTTTTCCAATTAGTTGGCTCTTTATATCAGGTGGCCAAAGTATTGGAGCTTCAGCTTCAGCGTCAGTCCTTCCAATGAACATTCAGTGTAGATTTCCTTTAGAATTGACTGGTTTGATTTCCTTGAGTTAAAGGCCCTCTCAAGAGTCTTCTATTGCACCACAATTTGAAAGCATCAATTCTTCAGTGACAGCCTTCTTTATGTTCCGACTATCATATCTGTTCATGACTACTGGAAAAACCATAGCTTTGACTATACGGACCTTTGTCAGCAAAATGATGTCTCTGCTTTTTAATACACTGTCTAGGTTTGAAATTTTGGAAGCAAATGAAAGAGTCCCAGAGGTAGAATATCTAAGCATGTGTGGATTTCCTATAGATTTGGAGACAGTGCTTCTTGAGCTGAAATCAGTCCACATCATAGCCTGACACCAGGACACAGTACATCCAGACTTTGGAGGTACTGGGTGTTGGGTCCCAAACCATCTCAATAAAATGAACCTTGCAGTAAAGTGAGTCACAGAAATTTTTGGTTTCCTAATGCATATAAAAGTTAAGTTTACACTCTACTATTGTCTATTAAGTATACAATAGCATTATGTCTAAAACAGTACATGCTTTAAATTAAAAATACTTTATTGCTAAAAAATGCTGCCTCCTGACAATGTAGGGCTGCCACAAACTTTCAATTTGTATAAAATAATACCTGTAAATGCAACAAGTTGAGGTGCAGTAAAAGGAGATATGTCTGTAGAATCATCACTGTGACAGAAAGTTGAGGAAAGGGGGTGCCCACACTCCAGACGCTTGACTTGCCCCTCACTATTGCCCCGATGCAGCCTGCATTGCCTCCCTGCTCCCTTTGCTCCGGCTCTTCCGCCTTCACATGGTCATCAAGAGAAAGTAGATCAAGAGCAGGTCCCCAGGCGCTTGGTGGCCAGGCAGTGGTGCTGTTTCCTGAGGTTGGGAGGTTCAGATTGCTCTGTGACTGTCTCCATGACTCTCCTGAGCAGATACACCGTGGGCATTTCTCTGGGTCCCTGCTGTGTCTCTGTAGAACTGGGAAGAAACCCGAGAAGAGCAACACATGTTTTGAAAACTGTACAATGCAATGAAAGACTGTTAGTGACGCTGGTGCTCCTGGTATGACCCCCACTCAAAGGCGCTTGAGAGACAGGAAAAATTGCTGTGAGTTCATCCAGCCTCTTTCCGAGCACATCAATAAGACCCCCCAGTGACATGTGACATCATGTCTTCTGATTTCAGAGAAGCCTCCCCCGCTGAGAAGCAGTAACATTTACCGAACATCACACAAAATGCTTTACAGAGGAAAAATCGACCCAAGGAGGCTTTTCATGCGCTTTCTCTTTGTGCTCCGTGAGGATTCTTTTTGTCATGCCAGTTAAATATTACATTAATCATGCACTCATTTTTTCTTCTCTCTGGTTGTCCCACCATGATCGAATTTGTCTTAGAAGAATCAACTGCTTCCAAACACAGACATATGGAAGACGGATAAGTCTGTATTTTCATAGTACTTCATGTGGGTGGTGCAGTGCTTTTGAGACCCACAGAGTTTTTCCTCCGCCTTGCTCTCCTTACAATCGCTGGTACATCATGTAAGTTAATGGGAGTGTGTTTGTTCAGCACAGCCCTTCAACAATCTGCCGTTCTGTAGACATTATGGGGGTGCTTTATTAGGACCTTTTAAATGACTGTGTTGGGTAATTCTCTAAGCTAAAATCATGCATAAAAGTATGAGGCAGAGTTGAAACCACAGCCCCTCCTCCATCTATGTGTGGGCACAGACCCAGAACTGTGCTTGGAGAAAAACTTCTGCCTGCAAGAACCCCTTAGAGAGGCGAATGGACTTTTAATCAGACAAATGTTCTCAGTTTGCCTTCTAAGTATCTTCCGTGTCAGTATAGCAGAGTGGCTGAAACTCTAAGCAGTGGAGCCGTGCTGTGCGGGTTACAATCCTGTTTTTACTGTTTCCTAAACGGATAACAGGAAATGGAAAGATATAAGCATCTGAATGCAGAGTTCCAAAGAATAGCAAGAAGAGATAAGAAAGCCTTCCTCAGGGATCAATGCAAAGAAATAGAGGAAAACAACAGAATGGGAAAGACTAGGGATCTCTTCAAGAAAATTAGAGATACCAAGGGAACATTTCATGCAAAGATGGCTCGATAAAGGACAGAAAAGGTATGGACCTAACAGAAGCAAAAGATATCAATAAGAGGTGGCAAGAATACACAGAAGACCTGTACAAAAAAGATCTTCATGTCCCAGATAATCACGATGGTGTGATCACTGACCTAGAGCCAGACAACCTGGAATGTGAAGTCAAGTGGGCCTTAGAAAGCATCACTATGATCAAAGCTAGTGGAGGTGATGGAATTCCACTTGAGCTATTTCAAATCCTGAAAGATGATGCTGTGAAAGTGCTGCACTCAATATGCCAGCAAATTTGGAAAACTCAGCAGTGGTCACAGGACTGGAAAAGGTCAGTATTCATTCCAATCCCAAAGAAAGGCAATGCCAAAGAATGCTCAAACTACCACACAATTGCACTCATCTCACATGCTAGTAAAGTAATGCTCAAAATTCTCCAAGCCAGGCTTCAGCAATACGTGAACCATGAACTTTCAGATGTTCAAGCTGGTTTTAGAAAAGGCAGAGGAACCAGAGATCAAATTGCCAACATCCACTGGATCATGGAAAAAGCAAGAGAGTTCCAGAAAAACATCTATTTCTGCTTTATTGACTATGCCAAAGCCCTTGACTGTGTGGATCACAATAAATTGTGGGAAATTCTGAAAGAGATGGGAATACCAGACCATCTGACCTGCCTCTTGAGAAATCTGTATGCAGGTCAGGAAGCAACAGTTAGAAATGGACATGGAACAACAGACTGGTTCCAAATATGAAAAGGAGTACGTCAAGGATGTATATTGTCACTCTGCTTATTTAACTTATATGCAGAGTACATCATGAGAAACGCTGGGCTGGAAGAAACACAAGCTGGAATCAAGATTGCCGGGAGAAATATCAGTAACCTCAGATATGCAGATGACACCACCCTTATGGCAGAGGGTGAAGAGGAACTAAAAAGCCTCTTGATAAAAGTGAAAGAAGAGAGTGAAAAAGTTGGCTTAAAGCTCAACATTCAGAAAACGAAGATCATGGCATCCAGTCCCATCACTTCATGGGAAATAGATGGGGAAACAGTGGAAACAGTGTCAGACTTTATTTTTTGGGGCTCCAAAATCACTGCAGATGGTGACTGCAGCCATGAAATTAAAAGAAGCTTGTTCCTTGGAAGAAAAGCTGTGTCAAACCCAGATAGCATATTGAAAAGCAGAGACATTACTTTGCCAACAAAGGTCCATCTAGTCAAAGCTATGGTTTTTCCAGTGGTCATGTATGGATGTGAGAGTTGGACTGTGAAGAAAGCTGAGCAGCGAAGAATTGATGCTTTTGTACTGTGGTGTTGGAGAAGACTCTTGAGAGTCCCCTGGACTGCAAGGAGATCCAACCAGTCCATTCTGAAGGAGATCAGCCCTGGCATTTCTTTGGAAGGAATGATGCTAAAGCTGAAACTCCAGTCCTTTGGCCACCTCATGCGAAGAGTTGACTCATTGGAAAAGACTCAGATGCTGGGAGGGATTGGGGACAGGAGGAGAAGGGGACGACAGAGGATGAGATGGCTGGATGGCATCACCGACTCGATGGACGTGGGTTTGGGTGAACTCCAGGAGTTGGTGATGGACAGGGAGGCCTGGCATGCTGCAATTCATGGGGTCACAAAGAATCAGACACGACTGAGCGACTGAACTGACCTGAACTGAAATGAATAACCTTGGGCAAGTCACTCATGATCTGTAAGCCTTAGTATCCTGTCTGAAAATGAGTCATATGATAATAACACTTTCCTCATTGGATTGTGGGGATTGTTGTTGTTTTTCAGTTGCTCAGTTGTGTCCAACTCTTTGTGACCCCATGGAGTTTGTGACCCCACCAAGCATGCCAGCCTTGGTGTCCTCTAACACACACTGATCCTAGGTTCTGGGGAAGATGCGGTCTTGGAGACAGTCCTGTGTGCTAGAATTAATCTTCTTGCAACAAAAAAGAGGCAGGGAAATTCAAAAGTAGACTCTTCTCATGCCTACAGATAGCATCCTACTAAAAACTTCAAATAAATCATATCTTTATCCTGCTATACATTCTACCCAAACTGTAGCTCTTCTTTCATATGCGTGTGTGTACACATGCCTATGTGTCAATGACAATGTGTTGTCATTGTTCAGTCACACAGTCGTGTCCAAATCTGTGACCCCATGGACTGCAGCACACCAGGCTTCCCTGTCCTTCACCATCTCCAGAGCTTGCTCAGACTCTTGTCCATTGAGTCGATGATGCCACCCAACTACCTCATACTCTGTTGTCCCCTTCTCCTCTGCTTTCAATCTTTCTCAACATCAGGGTCTTTTCTGAAGAGTTGGCTCTTCGAATCAGGTGGCCAAAGTATTGGAGCTTCAGCTTCAGCATCAGTCCTTCCAGTGAATATTCAGGATTGATTTCCTTTAGGATTGACTGGTTGGATCTCCTTGCAGTCCAAGGGACTCTCAAGAATATTCTCCAACATCACAGTTCAAAAGCATCAGTTCTTCAGTGCTCAGCCTTCTTTGTGGTCCATCTCTCACATCCATACATGCCCACTGGAAAAACCACAGTTTTGCCTAGATGCACCTTTGTCGACAAAGTAATATCTCTGCTTTTGAATATGCTGTCTAGGTTTGTCATAACTTTCCTTCCAAGGAACAAGCGTCTTTTAATTTCATGGCTGTAGTCACCATCTGCAGTGATTTTGGAGCCCAAGAAAATAGTCTCTCACTGTTTCCATTATTTCCCCATCTATTTGCCATGAAATGATGGGACCAGATGCCATGATCTTCATTTTTTGAATGTTGAGTTTTAGGCCAGCTTTTTCACTCTTCTCTCTCACTTTCATCAAGAGGCGTTCTCTTTTACTTTCTGCCGAAAGGGTGGTATTATCTACATATCTGAGGTTATTGATATTTCTCCCAGAAATCTTGATTTCAGCTCATGCTTCATTCAGTCCAGCATTTCACATGACGTACTCTGCATATAAGTTAAATAAGCAGTTAAATACAGCCTTGACATACTGCTTTCCCAATTTGGAACCAGTCCATTGTTCCATGTCCAGTTCTAACTCTTGCTTCTTGACCTGCATACAGGTTTCACAGGAGACTGGTGGTAAGTAAATATCTGAAAAGTGCTTTGAATACAAGATATGTGCAGTATACATTAGCTGTTATGCTTTCATATGGCCCTTAATATTCTTTTTGTTTTTCTTTGGATTTTAAAAATCCACGTAGTTTTTTTTTTTTTCTTCTTTTTTAAAAAATTAATCTATTTATTTTAATTGGAGGCTAATTACTTTACAGTATTGTAGTGGCTTTCACCAGCATTGACACGAATCAGCCACAGGTACACGTGTCCCCATCCTGAAGTTCTTTGACGTTTATGTTTCACCTACTGTCTTTCCACCCCAAGTTTCCCGCTTATGACAGGCAGCTGCTTTCAACTCCTATCTTTTTGTCTTGTTAACTACTTCCATTCTGAAGATTTTTTTCTAGTGTTTAAAATGGCTAGTTAATTTCCAAGTATAAAAAATAAGTTTAGCTTTCATAGTCCCCACATCCTCCAGGTATTAAATCAGTATTTAGAGTAGCTTTTGTGTTGGTTGGCTATTATATACATATGTCTGAGTCATCTTGTGCAGTATGGTCTATTTTCTTTTTCCCTTGAAGTTTATGATTGAATAATTTTAACGGTTCCTTGTTTTTTGTTTATGTATTATTAACTGAACTCACAGTCTCCAACAGACATGAAAACCTCCCCTTAATGGGTTCAGACGTCTGGAGCGTCTCTTTGTTTTCTTTTTTATAGACTTCTCTTCCAGAGTCCTTGTTTTGCTCCAGCCTGGACTGATTACTCTCCAGGCCTCTTGGAATTCTCCATATCATCATCACCTTTCTATATTGGATCCTGTGTTTTCTGGGCTCATTTCCCCCCCTTTCTTTGTTTTCTTCCTTATTTTGTTGAACCATGTCTTTCAGTAAGCTTCTTGAGAAATCATATAAGATTGATATAATTTTTGTGAACTTGCCTTTGTGTGAACCCCTTCTTGACTAAAAGCTTTTTGCTGAGGATAAAATTCTAGGTAGCAAAGCATTTTCTGTCTGAATTTTGAAGGCATTTTCTGTTGTGTTCTAGTTGGATTGCAGTGTTGCTATTGGGATGTCTGAGAGTATTCTGATATTCCCATCCTTTGATTTTTTTTTATTGAAGTATAGTTGATTTACAATATGTTGGTTTAAGTGTACAGCAAAATGATTCAGCTATGCACACACACACACATATGTGTATACTCCATACTTTGATTTTGATCTACCTTGTCTCTCTGGAAGCTTTTGAGGTATTACTTTTATCTCTTATCCTTTGACACCTTACAATAATATGCCTTAGTTGTAAGATTTTTGAGAATAATTTTTGCTGGTCACCTGGTGGAATCTTTCAGTCTAGAAAGTTATGTTCTTTCATATTTGGGACATCTCTTAATAGTATTTCTTTGATAATTTCTCCTCCTTTAATTTTTCCTCTTTTCTCCTTTTGAGCCACCTTAACTCAGCTGTTGGACCTCCTGGATTATATGTATAATTCAATCTTTTAATGTTTTATCTCATTTTCTGAATATCTTTTATGGAGATTTCTCCAAATTTGTCTTTTAACTTTTGTATTAATTTCTTTTCTTCTGATACCATATTTTAATTTTAAAGAGCTCTTTTATATTGTTGCTTCAGTTTCTTCCCATTTCTCAAAAGTGTTGAAGATTTGTAATTGTAGAAATAGTTTTTATGTTTTAATAGTTTTGTAATAGTTTTTAAGTTTTAATAGTTTTAATCTATGCTTCCTACATCGATCCTATTTCTTCTAAATGCCTTTCTTTGTTGGTTTCATTTGATTTCTGTCTTTTATGTCAGAATATTTCCTCTCACGTCTGATGATTTTTGCTCTCCATTCATATTTAAGACAGAGGCACAGAAAGGCTGTATGGGTGCTCCAAGTGCAAGGGTCATATTTTTTCAGTGGTGAATTTCATTATAGAAGCGAATAAGTACACTGCACGTACCCTTCCTTTCAGAAGTGTGTGCGTGCGTGCATACTCAGTTGATAAGTCATGTCTGACCCTTTGTGACCTCATGGACTGTAGCCCGCCAGGCTCCTTTCTCCGTGGGGTTTTCAGGCAAGAATACTGAAATGGGTAGCCTTTTCCTCCCCCAGTAAATCTTCCTGACCCAGGAGTCTAATCCATGTCTCCTGCATTGGCAGGTGGATTCTTTACCATCTAAGTCACCTGGGAAGCCACCTTTAGAAGTACTCAGTGCTAATAAAGATGGAGCTCTTAGAGGTCCTTTCACTCAAACATAGCTGCTCCCCGGTTTACTCCCCACACACACTCTGTTTGGTCTGCTGAGTCAATTGCCATTTATCCATCTGCTGTTCTGCTTCTAAAATTATGTGGCCATCTCTTGACTGTTATGCATTTCTTTCCCATTCTCTCTGTGCTTGTGGACTTGTACCTTCATTACACTGTTATTATTATTTAAGTGTGATTTCCAGAGACACTGAGGTTAAACAGGGATTTACTCTGCCATGTCTTATCAGAAGTCTCCTCTTAAAATCCAAAGAATTTCAGCTCTGCTCTTTGATTGTCACAGCAGGGCTGCCGAGGTGACTGGAGGCAGAGGGTGTGGTTGTCTAGAGCGGTGGTCTCCAGGGGTGGAAATCATACTAGTAGCATTAGGAAGATATTAGAATTTCCATTTTTTTTTTTTTGAAAAAAGCTTTCTCATATTTATTTTATTTATTTATTTGGCTGCACTGGGTCTCAGTTGTAGGACGTCAGATCTTCGATCGTCATTGTGGCCCGTGGGATCTTTAGCTGTAGCATGTGGACTCATTACTTGTGACATATGGGATCTAGTTCCCTGTACCAGGGATTGAACCTGGGATCCCTGCCTTGGAAGCTCAGTGTCTTAGCTCCTGGACAACCAGTAAATAATGTTTGGTACAGGAACCCATTGGACAATTCAGTTACGCAGCTGTTCTTACAAGAGTCTGGACATGTGGGTGCCGTGGCAGGGTTGGGGATTGTGGGAGCAGTCTTAGGAAACAGGGCATGTGGGGCTGGGCTGGGGCAATGGAGGGAAGACAAGGAAGGAAAGTGAGCGGGTGGCTTGTATGGGCTCTTGTGGAAGCCCTGAGAATACCTCATGTCGTTGCTTCCTGTGCTGTAGAGGCGTTTGCTCACTAATACACCTTGTCATTCAAATACATTTGACATGACTGTGCCTTGTCTGCTGCATCCTTTGCTATTCACACGGGGAGTTCTTTGCTCATCAAAGCCTGCCACTAACTTCAAAGGAAAGACAAAGAAAGTCCAAAGGATACAATTGATCCTATCAGCCAACTCGAGTGAGTACAGTTTGATCTGTCTTTCTGGAGCAGACTCAGCCTTGGAAGAGGAAGAAATATGTTGAACTGGAAGTTCTTCCAATTTTAACCTTGTGAGGAACTTGCTTTGAAGCCCCAACTCACTACAGGTCATGGGTGTATTATAATAGGTTGACCTAAAGTCTCTTAAATCGGAAAGGCATCCTTTGTCAGGGTATGGATTTTTCCCCTGCAAGTAGCTATTCTTATTTAATCATAGAGATTGAGGGCTAAGAGGAAGGGCTTTCCAGATGGCTCAGTGGTAAAGAACCTGCCTGCAGTGTAGGAGACCTGAGTTTGATTCCTGGACCAGAAAGATCCTCTGGAGGAGGAAATGGCAACCCTCTTCAGTATTTTTGCCTGGAAAGTCAAAAGAGTAGTGTGGCTGGCTACAGTCCATGAGGTCGCAGAAGAGTCAGACATGACTTAGCAACTAGATAATGACAACAAGAAGCTCTTTGAGAGGTTCTCTGCTTTAACACCCTCACTTCACAAGTAAGGAAACAAAGACCCAGGCCACTAAATTACTCATCTAGGATCACGTGGCTCAGTGCAGGGTAGAGTCGAGACCAGAGCTAGTCTTTTGAAATCTGATCCAGTGTTCATTCTCAAAAACACACCGGCTCCTGAGAAGCTCTGCTCCTGGGCCTCGAATCTGCATGGAGTTCATGTGCACTGGGGATTCTGCCTCTGTTCTCAGCTTAGCTGATACCTGGGGAATGATGAGTGGTTCTGCAGGAAACTGTGGCCCCTAATTGTACCTCTCAGGAAGTACAGATGACTCAGCTGCCCAACCTGCTGCCTGCTGAAATGAATCAGAGTGAAGCATTTGGAGCATTTTCAATTGTGTGAAAAGACTGTCAGTTGCCTGGTTACCAGAGTGACAAATACAAAGTAATTGTACTTCTCTGTGGCTGTGGGAGGAGGGTATTTAACTGTCACCATGAATTTGGAGAAGTGGAGTAAAAGGCCACATCCCTGATAGATGGGAAACATTTGCTGCTTTCGGTGGTTTGTCTTGCCGCGGTATTAGCCACCTGTCCGCAGCACCATGCAGAAACAGGGCTGGTGAGGGACAGGTCAGTGGAGAAGTTAGTAGTAACACTGTTCATAATGATAATAGATTAATTTGGCCTCACTAGGGACCAATACTTTGGCCACTGGGTGTGAAGAGCCAAATCATGGGAAAGGACCCTGATGCTGGGAAAGATTGAAGGCAAAAGGAGAAGGGGGTGGCAGAGGATGAGACACATAGTGTCACCAACTCAATGAACATGAATCTGAGCACACTGTGGGAGATAGTGAAGGACAGGGAAGCCTGGTGTGCTACAGTCCATGGGATCACAAAGAGTTGGGCATGACTTAGCAGTTGAACAACAGTACCACTGTGGACCAGGCCTGGTGCCAAGTCCCTGACCTTTGAAACTCCATAAGAGCATTTTGATGCATGTGTTCTTAGAATCTGCATGTCACAGATAAGAAAACTGAGGGTGAGGAAGGTTATCAAAGGTGGCAGACATCAGAAGCAGTAAGAATTTATATTTAGGTTGATGTAACTCGGGAGTGTAAACTCTTAACTACAATGCTATTCAGCATCTCTATAAACATAGCAGAATGTGGTATGTATTAGTTACTCCTAGTGGGCCCATGGTCCATTTTCTGAGACCACTTGACATTGGTTAAGTTGTGATCCAGACAGAAGCAATCTGCCTTACTCCTTCTTGGCTTGCATTTGAAGAGCCTGCGCAGCCCCAGGGAAAATTCATCAGGCTTCTTCGGCCTTCTTTCTCCTCTTTCCATGATGCAGGCAAGTATTACGATTGGGGAAGCTTTCCAGCATAAATCTAAAAGTATCCCATGGGAACCAAGTGACTGGATTGTAGTCCCGGCTCAACCATTAACCCCCATGTGACTTTAGAAAAGGCAGTTGTCTGGGCCTCAATTTCTTTACCTCTAAAATGGAAGATTCTCAAAGAGGTGATTTCTCAGCTGCTTCTAGCTCTGAAAAAGATCCTCCCAGTATAAAAGTATGTCAAAACTAACAGGAAGTCTGCAGGCTCTGCAGACAGCTCACCTTGGTCTGGGTCCCTGCACTTTCCAGTTTCTAATTGTGTGCTCTTGTGCAGATTTCTCAATTTGCACAAACCTCAGGTGTCACATTTGTAAGAATAGAGTGGTCTACCTCATAGAGTCATTGGGAGGATTAATTAAACAAGCTAATATGCATAGCACAGTGCCAACCATACAGTAAATATCCAGTAAATATTGGGCATTTTCACCATCATCATCACCATCACCATCATTATCATCATCATTATCACATCTCCATTTATCATCACCATCAGCATCGTCATCATTATCACCACCATCATCCCACTATCATTATCATCATCATCACCATCATTATCATCGTCGTCATCACGATCATCGTCACTCATGGATGATGTGGAATAAAAATAGTCTAGAACTCAATACTAAAAATATATTAAAACATTTTCATACACACATTTTTTTTCTCTACAGGATAGAGCCAGATGCAAAGGTTAGTGCAGTAAGGATTTGCAACTAGTATTTCTGAGTGATAATAGAGGATGATTTGATGAGAAAGAGATGGAAGGAGAGTCAGGCAGTGAGTAACAGCAGGATTGAAAGCTGTGGGAATAGGAACCAGGAGCCCCTGATAAGAAGGATGCAGCTGTGCCTGGCTGGAGCAGCAGCCTGCGTATACATGAGTGCCATTTATTTGAGATGAAATGCCCTGACCCTCCACTTGTGTGAAGACTGATTGCTGATCTTTGAAGAGGAAGCTACTTTGATCTCTGATAAAGCCAGCCAGGCAGTCATCATCTGAGTTGCTTTTAAATACTTTTTGATGCCCTAACAATGGAGGCTTTTTTTAGACAAGTCTCAGGGTACCATCACCAGAAGAAAGAGGAAGGTAAAGGCTCCCTGCTGACCCCTTGTAAGTAGCATATGTATAACTTGAAGCAGCTGATCATGCCATTGCTCACACGCTTGCCAGCCTCAGAGTCCAGAAGTGAGGGGAGGGGCCTCATCTGTGACCACATCGCTCCCCTAGCAAGGAGGCAGGGCTGGGATGCAGGAGTTACTGCTGGCAGGTGGGACCTCGCCTCTGCTTATATCCAACATCTGCAGCCTCCTGGGAAAGCCCCATGATTGCACATTTTTCTAGCGAGTCTTTTTGGGCACATTAGGAATAGCTTGAGAGAAGAGGAAGGTGAACAAAGTGTTCCTTATCTGGACTCTATTCTGGCCCGTACAGAGTTTTAGCTAACTAGAATTGAGTTGTCTTCACCTGCGGGCGTTTTATTGTCATCTCTGAACAGATGGAACATTTTATCAGTGTTCCACATGCTGTTCTAATGCTCAGATCAAGTGTGAATTTGGAATGATGGTTCAGCTGAGAAACAGCTAAGACAGGTCCTCTGCGGGGATGAGGAATCAGTGGGCTCCCTGGGGCACTCACACTAGTTATCAACACGTTCCCTCTCTGGCATGTGCTGCCACAGGAATTTGTTGGCTCGTGAGATGAGGTGAGCGTCTCAGTGCCCTGAACTGTGTTCATCCGCCTTCAGGGTGGCTGAGGACACCCCTTTCTACAGTGATTAATTCAGATTCACCATTACTGGGACCCCTTGCTGAGTGGGACTTCTCTGCATCCTCTCATTTGATACTAACAGCAGGCAGGTAATCCTATACTCTTAAGCTTGACTTTGTTAAGAAACTTGCCAAACCTTGGTTAACAGGTGGAATGAAATGTGACTTCATATGGGGTGACCCTGCAATCCAGGCTCGTATGTCTAAGCTCTCCTGCCTTTATGGGTGTGGCTCTGCTCCTCTGGGTCATGATTATTCCTAATTTTGGGGGGCTACAGGATTTTGTTCAGTGAAGTGTAAAGGCTAATGTTTTAAAACGTAAACTCACAATACAGCGTGTAAATGTTAGGCATCCAGAGAGCAGGATTCACACTTATATTCACACTTACATGGTTTCTCAGGGATGTCTGTTCCTTGGGAAGCCCCCAAACTTCATATACAGAACGAGGGCATGTTTTTCATCACTCTCCACTTTAGCTACTGGGGAAGGACACGAGTCCATCCTATATAAAGCAGTCTGTTTGCAGCAAAGCTCTATTAAGCCTTTTCTATGAACGAAGTGCTGATTGAGGCTCACTGCATCAATAAGAAAACAGCAGAGGAAGATAAATTGCTCCCAGGCTAAAAGAATGGCTTGCTATACTCTCTCCTGACTGCTGCACAGGTATGCATTTTGCCAAAATATGTGTCCTTGCAGTGCCTCTTTTGATATGTGGGACCCCCTCCCCCCACTACCCTTTTTTTTGTTTCTGTAATAAAAGATGACCCTTGCCTTTGGGGAACCCATAGCCTAGTGGACAGACAGACGGCATCAAAAGAGCAATTGTGAGTAAGTACAGTTTAAAAGATACTGTATCAGTCTGGTCCAATCAGCAGATGGAAACCACAAAGTGATTTCAGCAGGGAGTTTAATGTAATCAGTTATTAAGCTGGGTTGACAGCGTAACAAGAAGGTGTAAGAGAGCTCTACAGGGTACCTCAGGGCTGAGGGAGACTACCCAGGAAAGGACAAACTTGGATGGAGCCCCCCTCCCCAAGGCCGGGGGCTCACCCCACTGGAGAAGGTTTGGGAGCATTGCCAGGGCTAAAGGTGGTTTGCAAAAAGCAGCTCTCCAGGGCACGGGCACATGGAGCTTGCACAGTGTGCACAGGAGTGAGGGCACGAGGGTTAGTGGAAGGCGTGGGGCACCCAGTGTCTGAGTGGACAGGGCCACAGGAGACTGACCTCCTGAATCGGGGCAGATGGGTACAGAGAGTCAGGGCTCTGGTGCAGGAGAGTCTGAGCCACGAGGTCTGTGCAAAGAGGACCCCAGGTGAGCCAGTGACGAGAGGTTGCAGGGGGAACCTCAAATTCTGGGGAACAGAGCACCTCAACCCTCCATGTCCTCATGGTCACATTGCTGGCCAAAGGGGCAGCCCTGGAATTAGACAGAGAAGTCCCTGCCTCCTTTAGTGTCTCTTAGCGTCCTCCACTGAGAAAGCTTCATCTTGTGCTCATTGCAGCAGACAGATAGTTAAATGAATCCATTCCGCCAATTGTCATGGAGCAGAGGAAGGGGAAATTTGGAACTGGGCAGTCATACCTGGCCTAGCTGTCTGGCCATTCATTCAGGGCCAGCTTGGCAGTGACGCTTGAGAGGAACCTCAAAGAAAGCACTGGGCTCATCCTCCAGTGCTGCGGAGCTCTGCTCTCCTTGCCTGTCTGCTTTAGTCTTTCTGACTCTCCAGGTGGCTAGACTCTGTCATGTGACTCAGAAGAGCAGGGAGGGGCTCTTTCTTAACAGTCTTTCTCAAAAGACCTTCAGCGGACGGTCTTTAGTTTCATGGTCCTGCCATCCTACAGCCCCCAATGCTTCCGTATCTTCCTGCTGCCCACAGGGGAAGGGATGGGATACTCAGCCAAGTCTTTGAGTCTTTCAGTGATCCAGCTGCTACCAGCCTCTGAGTATCTGTCACCAACTCTTCCTCTTGGCTTTGCTTCCAGCCAGACCAAACAGCTTTGGGGTTTCCCAGGACACCATTGCTCATCCTGCTCCTCGTTGTTGTCCTGGTGTTTGTTCCCACATGACTTGTCTTTGGTGTTTCATCCCTTGTGTCCCTCCCTCTTCAAGCCTGTCTGCATCCACCTGTCCTCATAGAGAACCTCTGCTCCTTTCTGTTCTGCGTGTGCTCCGCCCTTCCTCCACCGGAACACTGATTCTTTTCTTTTCCTTTTTTTCTCTGCTCCTTCACTTCCTTCTTTGATTTTGTGAAATATCATACTCTCAGTTGGAATGCACAGCTGCTCATGTGTGCATATTTGCTTCAAGTCTATCTTTAATGAAAAACTAAGACATTAAGGGCTTCCCAGGTGGCGCCAGTGATAAAGGACCCGCCTGCCGATGCAGGTAGATGTAAGAGACATGGGTTCGACCCCTGGATTGGGAAGATCCCCTGGAGGAGGGCATGGCAACCCACTCCAATATTCTTGCCTGGAGAATCCCATGGACAGAGGAGCCTGCTGGGCTACAATCTATAGGGTTGCAAAGAGTCAGACACGACTGAAGCAACTTAGCACACGTGGGTAGATAAGTATATCCACAAACATCATATATTACTTTTCTGTGTCTTTACATTTTATTTATTTACATTATTAAATTTATTAAAATTATTTTTCATATTAGTTTATTAAAATTTAATTTTAAATTTTATAAATGTTGCTATTAACTTTAATATCATAGTAGAAACATTGTTCTACAATTTTATTTTTCTCCTCCATGTTTTGCATGTATGATCTATCCATGTTGACATATATAATATTGGCCCACTCATGTAAACTGCTCCTATGGTATTCTGTGCTATGAATATGCCACAATTCAGTCATTCCCCAGTGGAGGTGGTTTCCATGCCTCGTATATTTCAGATACCATATATGTTTGTCATATATGTTGCACCTATGACAAGATTTAATTATAATTCATATAGCTCTTATTCCTCTACTAGGTTGTAAACTCTTTCAGAGCAGAAATCATGTTTGACTTTGGTCTCTGTCCCCCACATTTAATGACTATTATACCTGATGGAGAATAGGTGTGAAACAGTTGCTTGTTGAAATTCTGTAATGTCACCAGGGGAGAATGTGGAGGGCTCTTCAGAGAAGGTGGTCTGCCTGACTAATAATGACTGTCTACCTGGGAAAGTATTTCTCCCAGAAAATCCTTTGAGGTCATAGAGAACTGTTGCCTAATAGAACTTTCTGCAGTAATGAAAGGGTTTTATATCTGTACTGCCCAGCTCAGTAGTCACTGGTCATATGTGACTACTGAACACCTGAAAAATGGGCTAGTTTTTGAGAAACTGAATTTTAAATTTAATTTCATTTTAATTAAAGAGCCACAGATGTCTAGTGGCTATAGTATTGGATAGTTTTAGAAGCAGGCTTTAAAGAAACGTCTAATCACAGAAGACAAATACTGCTTGGTATTGCTTATATGTAGAATCTAAAAAGCCTGGAATTTCTCTGGTGGTCAATTGGTTAAGACTCTGCACTTTCAGTTCAGGGGATGTGGGTTTGATTACAGATTAAAGAACTAAAGTCCCACATTCTGTGCAGTGTGGCCAAAAATAATTTTTTTAAAAAAAAAGCTGAACTTGGAAAAGCAGAGAGTAGAATGATTGTTGTCGGGGGAGGGGAGTGGGGTGGTATGGGAAATAGGGTTATATTGGTCAGAGGGAGGAAGTTTCAGTTCTGCAGACTAAGTTTGCAGATCTGATATACAACATGGTGACTATAGTTAATAGTACAGTATTGGATTCTTGAAATTTGCTAACAGAGTAGATCTTAAGTGTCCTCAACACACACACAATAGTCACTATATGAGGTGATAAAATGTTAATTAATTTGATTGTAGGGCTTCTCCTGTGGCTCAGCTGGTAAATAATCTGCCTGCAGTGCAGGAGACTTGAGTTCAATTCCTGGATTGGGAAGATCCCCTGGAAAGGGAAAGGCTACCCACTCCAGTATTCTGGCCTGGAGAGTTCCATGGACTGTATAGTCCACACGGTCACAAAGAGCTGGACACGACTGAGCGGCTTATTCATTTCACCACATACACATATAACAAAACATCACTGATTAACTCCCCAGGCTGGTAGTGACCCAATATGCTACTGGAGAAGAGTGGATAAGTAACACCAGAAAGAATGAAGAGATGGAGCCAAAGCAAAAATAGCGCCCAGTAGTGGATGTGACTTGTGATGGAAGTAAAGTCCAATGCTGTAAAAAATAGTATTACGTATGGGAACCTGTAATGTTAGGTCCATGAATCAAGGTAAATTAGAAATGGTCAAACAGGAGATGGCAAGAGTGAATATTGACATTTTAGGAATCAGTGAACTAATGGACCAGAATTGGCAAATTTAATTCCATTATATCTACTACTGTGGGCAAGAATCCCTTAGAAGAAAAGGAGTAGCCCTCATAGTCAACAAAAGAGTCCGAAAGGCCATACTTGGGTGCAGTTTTAAGCGACAGAATGTACTCTATTCGTTTCCAAGGCAAACCATTCACTATTACAGTAATCCAAGTCTATGCCCCAACCACTAACGCTGAAAGCTGAACTTGAAAAGTTCTGTGAGGACCTACAAGACCTTCTAAAACTAATACCAAAGAAAAAGATGTCATTTTCCTCATAGGGAACTGGAATACAAAAGTAGGAAATCAAGAGGTACCTGGAGTCACAGGCATGTGACTGTTTGACCTTGGAATACAAAATGAAGCAGAGTAAAAGCTAACAAAGTTTTGCCAAAAGAACACATTGGTCATTGCAAACACTCTCTTCCAACAACACAAGAGAAGACTCTACACGTGACCATCAACAGATGGTCAATACTGAAATCAGGTTGATTATATTCTTTGCAACCAAAGATGGAGAAGCTCTACACAGTCAGCAAAAAACAGACTGGGACCTGACTGTGGCTCAGATCATGAACTCCTTATTGCAAAATTCAGACATACATTGAAGAAAGTAGGGAAAACCACTAGATCATTCAGGTATGACCTAAATCAAATCCTTTGCAATTATACAGTGGAAGTGACAAACAGATTCAAGGGATTAGATCTAATAGACAGAGTGCCTGAATAATTGTGGATGAAGGTTCATGACACTGTACAGGAGCTGGTGATCAAAACCATCCCCAAAAAAGAGAAATGTAAAAAGGCAAAATGGCTGTCTGAGAAGGCCTTACAAAGAGCTGAGAAAAGAAGAGAAGTGAAAAGCAAAGGAGAAAAGGAAAGATATCGCTATCTGAATGCAGAGTTCCAAAGAATAGCAAGGAGAGATAAGAAAGCCTTCAATGATCAATGCAAATAAACACAGGAAAACAATAGAATGGGAAAGACTAGAGATCTCTTCAAGAAAATCAGAGATACCAAGGGAACATTTCATGCAAAGATGAGCATAACAAAGGACAGAAATGGTATGGACCTAACAGAAGCAGAAGATATTAAGAAGAGGTGGCAAGAATACACAGAAAAACTATACAAAAAAGACCTTAATGACCCAGATAACCACAATCAGTTCAGTTCAGTCACTCAGTCTTGTCCAACTCTTTGCAACCCCATGGACTGTAGCATGCCAGGCCTCCCTGTCCATCACCAATTCCTGCAGTTTATTCAAACTCATGTCCATTGAGTCAGTGATGCCATGCAACCATCTCATCCTCTGTTGCTCCCTTCTTCTCCCACCTTAAATCTTTCCCAGCATCAGGGTCTTTTCTAATGAGTCAGTTCTTTGCATCAGGTGGCCAAAGTATTGGAGTTTCAGCTTCAGCATCAGTCCTTCCAGTGAACACTCAGGATTGATCTCCTTTATGATGGACTGGTTGGATCTCCTTGCAGTCCAAGGGACTCTCAAGAGTCTTCTCCAGCACCATAGTTCAAAATCATCAGTTCTTCAGTGCTCAGATTTCTTTATAGTCCAAATCTCAAATCCATGCATGCCTACTGGAAAAAACCGTACCCTTGACTAGATGGACCTTTGCTGGCAAAGTAATGTCTCTATCTAGGTTTGACATAGCTTTTCTTCCAAGGAGCAAGCATCTTTTAATTTCATGGCTGCAGTCACCATCTGCAGTGATTTGAGCTCCAAAAAAGAAAGTCTGCCACCGTTTCCACTGTTTCCTCATCTATTTGCCATGAAGTGATGGGACCAGATGCCACGATCTTAGTTTTCTGAAAATTGAGATTTAAGCCAACTTTTTCACTCTCCTCTTCACTTTCATCAAGAGGCTCTTTAGTTCTTCTTCACTTTCTGCCATAAGGATGGTGCCATCTGCATATCTGAGGTTATTGATATTTCTCCTGGCAATCTGGATTCCAGCTTATGCTTCATCCAGCCCAGCATTTCCCATGATGTACTCTGTATATAAGTTAAATAACCAGGGTGATAATATACAGCCTTTACATACTCCTTTTCCTATTTGGAACCAGTCTGTTTGTTGTTCCATGTCCAGTTCTAACTGTTGCTTCCTGACCTGCATACAGATTTCTCAAGAGGCATGTCAGGTGGTCTGGTATTCCCATCTCTTTCAGAACTTTCCACAGTTTACTGTGATCCACACAAAGGCTTTGGCATAGTCAATAAAGCAGAAATAGACATTTTTTCTGGAACATTCTTGCTTTTTCAATGATCTAGCAGATCTAGCAGATGTTGGCAATTTGATCTCTGGTTCCTCTGCCTTTTCTAAAACCAGTTTGAACATCTGGAAGTTCACGGTTCATGTATTGTTGAAGCCTGGCTTGGTAACCACGATGGTGTGTGAAACTCACCTAGAGCCAGACATCCTGGAACGTGAAGTCAAGTGGGCCTTAGAAAGCATCACTACAAACAAAGCTAGTGGAGATGATGGGATTCCAGCTGAGCTATTTCAAATCCTAAAAGATGATGCTGTGAAAGTGCTGCACTCAATATGCCAGCAAATTTGGAAAACTCAGCAGAGGCCACAGGACTGGAAAAGGTCAGTTTTCATTCCAATCCCAAACAAAGGCAATGCCAAAGAATGTTCAAACTAACACACAGTTTCACTCATCTCACACACTAGCAAAGTGATGCTCAAAATTCTCCAAGTGAGGCTTCAACAGTATGTGAACTGAGAACTTCCAAATGTTCATGCTGAATTTAGAAAAGGCATAAGAACCCTAGATCAAATTGCCAACCTCTGTTTGATCATAGAAAAAGCAAGAGAATTCTAGAAAAACATCTACTTCTGTTTCATTGACTATGCTAAAGCCTTTGACTTTGTGGATCACAACAAATGGTGGAAAATTCTTAAAGAGATGGGAATACCAGACCACCTTACTTGCCTCTTGAGAAAGCTATATGCAAGTCAAGAAGCAACAGTTAGAACCGGACATGGAACAACAGACTGGTTCCAAATTGGGAAAGGAGTATGTCAAGGCTACATATATGTCACCCTGCTTATTTATCAGGTGAAATGCCAGGCTGAATGAAGCATATGCTGGAATCAATATTGGTGGGAGAAATATCAATAACCTCAGATATGCAGATGACACCACCCTTATGGCAGAAAGCAAATAAGAACTAAAGAGCCTCTTGACGAAAGTGAAAGAGGAGAGAGAAAAAGCTGGCTTAAAACTCAACATTCAAAAAACGAGGATCATGGCATCTGGTCCCATCACTTCATGGAAAATAGATGGGGAAACAATGGAAACAGTGACAGACTTTATTTTCTTGGGCTTCAAAATCACTATGAATGGTGACTGCAGCCATGAAATTAAAAGACGCTTGTTTCTTGGAAGAAAAGCTATGACCAACCTAGACAGCATATTAAAAAGCAAAGACATTTCTTTGCCAACAAAGGTCTGTTTAGTCAAAGCTATGATTTTTCTAGTAGTCATGTATGGATGTGAGAGTTGAATCTTAAAGAAGGCTGAACACCAAAGAATTGATGCTTTTGAACTGTGATGTTGGAGGAGACTCTTGAGAGTCCCTTGAGAGTTCCTTGCAAGGAAATCAAACCAGTCAGTCCTAAAGGAAATCAGTCCTGAATATTCATTGGAAGGACTGATGCTGAAGTTGAAGTTCCAATAGTTCGGCTACCTAATTCAAATAGCTGACTCATTAGAAAAGCGCCTGATGCTGGGAAGGATTGAGGGCAGGAGGAGAAGGGGACGACAGAGGATGAGATGGTTGGATGGCATCACTGACTCAATGGACATGAGTTTGAGCAAGCTCTGGGAGTTGGTGATGGACAGGGAAGCCTGGTGTGCTGCAGTCCATGGGGTCACAAAGAGTTGGACATGACTGAATGACTGAAGTTAACTGAACTACTCAGCCATAAAAAAGGAACAGAACAGGGTCATTTGTAGAGATGTGGATAGACCTAGAGTCTGTCATACAGAGTGAAGTAAGTCAGAATGAGTAAAACAAGTACCGTATGTGTGGAATAAAATATATATGTGTAATCTAGAAAAATGGTACGTGATCGTGAAGTCGCTCAGTCGTGTCCGACTCTTTGCGACCCCATGGACTGTAGCCTACCAGGCTCCTCTGTCCATGGGATTTTCCAAGCAATAGTACTGGAGTGGATTGCATTTCCTTCTCCAAGGGATCTTCCCAACCCAGAGATCGAACCCGGGTCTCCTGCATCATAGACAGACGCTTTACCATCTGAGCCACCATGAACCTGTTTCTAAGGCAGGAATAGAGATGCAGATATAGAGAATGGACACGTGGGCTCTGCTTCCTTGGGCAATTGTTGCTGTAATTGGCATCAAGACAGGATGGCTGCCTGTGTGTGACGGGGACAGTGACATTCCCCTCGAGGGCTAATTCTTTAATTTAGGGAGAGACAAAGAAAAGGAACAGATATAGAGAATGGACACGTGGGCATGGGGAAAATGGGAGAGGGGGACAAACTGGGAGACTGGGATCGGCATATACACACTAGCAGCTGTAAAATAGATAACTAGTGTGAAACTGCTAGAAAGCACAGGAAGCTTAGCTCAACTCAGTGCTCTGTGATGACCTAGAGGGAGCAGTGGGGTGGTGGGTGAGAGGTCTTAAGAGGGAGGGGATATATGTACACATATGGCTGCTTCACTGTACAGCAGAAACTAACCCAACATTGTAAAACAATTATATTCCAGTTTTAAAAATTTAAAAATGAATGAATAAATCAATGGGAATAGTTCAGTATTTATAATATGATTCCCCTTTTAAACCAGTCCTTTTATCTTGAGAATAACCCCAGGCACTCACTCACAATGGGACCATCTTCCCAGGAAAGCCTTTTGTTTATAAAATCACAAAATGTACTCTCTTCATCACAAGAACTTTAATCTCTGTGTAATTAGGATATTTGAAAAATTTTAAAGTGAACATGAACTCTGCCAGAGAATGACCAAGGTTCTAACTCAGCGAGGAATTCATGTATGCATTTAGAAGAAATTTGGACTGCTTTCCTTTCTTTGGGGAAAAAGCAGCTTCCTATTCTTGGTATAATAAGCATGTGTGCTATGCTTAGTCACTCAGTCGTGTCCGACTCTGCGACCCCATGGACTGTAGCCCCCCATGCTCTGTCCATGGGGATTCTCCAAGCAAGAATACTGGAGTGGGTTGCCATGGCCTACTCTAAAGGATCTTCCCAACCCAGGGTTCTAACAACCCAGTCTCCCACATTGCAGGCAGATTCTTTACCACCTGAATATGTAGTTAATTAGGAGTGAAGTTTGACTCAGAAGCTAAAGATGGAATTAAAATCTTTGCCGTTCACTTTGATGTAGATTTTGGTTTGGTGTTGTCATTAGTGTGAAAATAGCCTGGTTTTGTTCCCAGTTTTAGGTGTGGCAGGGGACACACTGCTGGTTAGCAAGGCTGTCTGAAATTGAGTGTATTCATGACATCCTGATATGCATGGCCTGGTCCTCTGTGCCATAGAGAATTGTTAAGAGAGACACAGGAACACCCATCACGTCAAACGGGAGACAGTCGTATGAGTCATTACTGTGTCTGAAGATGCTACTGATTTCTGAATTAGAGTCCAACAGCAACCGTGGAGTGCCCCTCTGTGACCAAGAATGGTAATGGAACAGAAGCTAAGAAAGCTCTGCATTCACTCCAAATGGAAATTTTAAAATCCTGCTGTTTCTGATTTTTAGAGTGGAAAAGTGAATTAGCACATTATCGAACTTAAAAACGAGGCTTCTCAGTTGGACCTTTGTCAGAGCCTCTGAGGAAGGGGCAGGCCAGAATAGATGAGTTGTCAGGGAAGCTAATGTCTTTATTCAGGGGGGTGAGCTCTGCTTCCTTGGGCAATTGTTGCTGTAATTGGCATCAAGACAGGATGGCTGCCTCTGTGTGACAGGGACAGTGACATTCCCCTCGAGGGCTAATTCTTTAATTTAGGGAGAGACAAAGAAAAGGAGCAAGTCTTAAGCCAGGAGGCAGGAGCTCAGAGAATTTGATCCTCACAGGGGCTGGCTTCTTGAAAATAAAATCCAGACTGGGGAGTTGGACCCTACATGTGTGGCCACATAACAAAGCCTTAGATAAAGCCATTTTCTTTTGGGGTAATGCTCATGGTTAGCTCGTTGGATCAAGATGAACAGCATCTTGGCAGATGCTGCCAACCTCAAAGGGTTTGCATTTTCAGAGATGGAATCTTATTTGGTGACATATCAGGGCCTTAAATTAGTTTGTGATCATTTTTCTTAATGTGATGAGGAAGCCGGTAATGGGGGAAGCAGTGGTACCTCTCTCCTCATACACCCCTTGATAAACAAGCAGTATTTTCTGGATGAAGTGAAGTGAAAGTCGCTCATTCGTGTCCGACTCTTTGTGACCCCATGACTGTATAGTCCATGGAATTCTCCAGGCCAGAATACTGGAGTGGGTAGCCTTTCCCTTCTCCAGGGGATCTTCCCAACTCAGGGGTCGAACCCAGGTCTCCCGCATTGCAAGTGGATTCTTTACCAGCTGAGCCACAAGGGAAGCCCCACTTTCTGGATAAGCTCCAGAAAATATAGCTAAGGCAATATTGCATTCTGTTTATCATACCATAGATACTAGAAATTGGATTTCCAATACTGAGTGGCTCTTGTCATCATTTTTGCCAGTCTTGCCATTGAAAGTTTTCATTTATTTTGTGCTTTATAAGACTCCAGCTGTCTTTACCTCAACACAGTAAGTCCCCTACATATGAAGAAGTTTCATTCCAAGAGCGGGTTCATAAGTCCAGTTTGTTAGTTTTAAGTCCAACAGAGTTAGCCTATGTACCCAACTAACCCAGGTGGGCTAGCAGTAAAGGACCTGCCTGCCAGCGTAGGAGGCATAAGAGACTCGGGTTCCTCCCTGTGTCAGAGAGATCCCCTGGAGGCATGGCAACCCACTCCAGTATTATTGCCTGGAGAATCCCCTGGAGAGACGAGCCTGGCTGGCTATGGTCCATAGGGTCGCACAGAGTCAGACACAACTGAAGCGACTTAGCACGAGCACCCAACTAACACAATTGGCTATACAGTGCTCTACTGTAATAGGTTTATAATACTCTTTGCACAAATAATAATAGAAAACAAACACAAAAAATAAACATTTTTTTATTAAAAAAAATCATTATTTCTTTGGTTGAATAGAATAAGAAAAAATTACCATGGCTTTCTTAAAACCATTCAGTATATTTATATGAATGCCCACATTTTCATGAAAATGGAGGTAAGTGGACATTCTTAATACAGTATAGAGATAAAACACCCCTGGAGAAAAATTAACAAAAAGTTAATTGTTAAGAAAACATTTTTAATCTTGTAGTACAGTACCTTGAAAACTACAGTAATACTAGCTACATTACTGCTGCTCTTACGCTTGCTTCTGGACATCCTGGTCTTAAACTAAAGATACTGTTCTACCGTACTCTATTCAGTACTACACAGTAAAATACGCAAAAACACAACCACTTGTAGAGGTTGTGCACACGTCATGCACACGACAGTGTATGCCAAACACGTGAGTATGTGACTGGACGTGCACACGCACGTTTGCATCTTTGAAAGTTCGCAACTTGAAGCTTCATATGTAGGGGACTTACTGTAGTTCCTGTTTCCTCACAATAACCCTGGCAGATAAGCAGGGTGGGTACCATCCCCATTTTTACACTCAAGAGAACTGAAGCTGACAGAGGTTATCACAAGTCTGACAGATGCAGCAGAGAGAATATTGCAGTTTGTGGTCAGTTTTCTCTAGGTCCCAAAGTTTAAGAAATCTTTTCCCCATTCAGTGGAAAAGAAGAGTTTAGCAAGGAAGATGGCAGAACCACAGAGTCGTTATATTCTGCATACGGCTATCTGTACTGAATGTCGTGAATCCAACCTGTGATCCCCCATCTTGGGGGAAATAAGCGCTGAGTGGTTGTCCATTTTGGTGTCTCCATCATTTGCCTTGCTGACTGTCACCATCAAGCTGTCCTAAATTCCTAAAGGTCTGGCGAGAGCACTGGAAGAATGGCAAGCCAGTTGAAAAGAATTGGCTCCCGGTGCTGAATGGCAAGCCAGTTGAAATGAATTGGCTCCCGGTGCTGAGAAGCACTCACTCACTCTTCCTGTAGGAGGACCAGCCTTTGCCTGGGGCCCAGTTGTGCTTCTCGCTATAGGGCTTGCAGTCTGTCACTAATGTCGCTGAATGAAAAGATAATGTTGCATCTCTCCATTTTACTCACATAAGATTTTTACTTTAGAGTAGTTGTAGATTTACAGAAAGATTGTGTAGTACACAGAGTTCTCATGGACCCAGGTTCTCCTATGATTAACATCATACGTTAATGTCATACATTAGTCACAATGATCAACCAGTATAGATAATTTAAGTCCATGCTTTATTCATGTTTCCTTAGTTCTACTCAAATGTCCTTTTTCTGTCCTGGCATCCCATCCAGGACACATCATTACCTTTAGTTGTCATGTCTCCTTAAGACTCTTCTTGGAGTCCTAAGTTGCTCAGAATCTCCTTGTTTCTGGGGACCTGGACAGGTGAGGAGGACGAGGGAGGGGTTTGTAGACCGTCCTTCAGTGCGGGTATGTCCAGTGTTTTTCTCATGGTTAGACTGGGATTGTGGGTTTGGAGAAAAGCATACAGGCCTTTCTCATCACACTGTGTTCAAGAGGAAGAGCTTGCCACTGTCAGGACTTTACACTGTGGATACTGACCTTGGCCACCTGGCTCAGGTAGTGTTATCAGGATTCTCCTCCGCAGAGCTGCCCCTCCCCCCATCTTGGTACCATCCTCTTTGGCAGGACATCACTGCACTTAGCCCTTGCATCAGGAGTGGGGGGCTGTGGTCTGCCTTGCTGAAGGTGGAAAGTTTACATAAATCATTTGGATTTCTTCTGAAAGGGAGAACTGTCTCTCTTCCCCTGTTTGTTTATTTATTCAATCAGTTAGGTAAGTCAGAGTGGACTCAGACATTTATTTTATCCTTTGGGTTAATGCCCAGGACTCTTCGTTTGCTCACCCAGATTGTTTCCCCTGGTCCATCAGGAGCTCCTTCACGTGGCCTCTGAGTCATTTTGACTCACCTCCATCTTGTGGGTGGGATTTTTGTTGTTATTGTTCTGTTTTGAGCACGTCCTTCCTTCCGGCTACTACAGGAGGCTTCAGGCACATTTTGTGTGTTTCCTGCCCTAGTCCTCAAACCAGCCATTTCTCTAAGGAGTCCTAATTCTTTAAAAAAAAAAAGTTTATTTTTCAATATTTATGTGCCAGGTCTTGGTTGTGGCATGCAGGATCTTTTTAACTGAAGCATGTGAACTCTTAATTGCAAAATATGGAATCAAGTTCCCTGACCAGGGATCGAACCTGGGTCTCCTTCATTGAGAGTGTGGAGTCTTAGCCATTGAACCACCAGGGAAGTCCTCCTAATTCCTCTTATTGGAGAATAGTGTTAGAAATGGGCTTCTCTGGTAGCTCAGCTAGTAAAGAATCCACCTGCAATGCAGGAGACCCTGGTTCAATTCCTGGGTCAGGAAGATCCCCTGGAGAGGGGATTGGCTACCCACTTCAGTATTCATGGGCTTCCCTGATGGCTCAGATGGTAAAGAATCTGTCTGCAATGCGGGAGACCTGGATTCGATCCCTGGATTGGGAAGATCCCCTGGAGAAGGAAATGGCAATGCACTCCAGTATTCTTGCCTGGAGAATTCCATGGACAGAGGAGCCTGGTAAGTACAGTTCATGGGGCTGCACAAAGCGTTGGACACAACTGAGTGACTAAGCACACAGCACAGCACCGTGTAGAAGCCAAGGTGAGTGGGAGAAGAACACACTGACGTAGACGTGTCTTAACGTCCCATAACAGGACAATTCCTTGATTCTGTTAGACTTGAAGAGGTATCCTCAGTCCTTCAGAAGAAAGGGAATTGAAGGATTTTCCTGGTTCTTCTCTTAGATTCGAGAGGTAGGAGAGGTGTGAATCCCCTGGCACCAGCCCTTTCTCCTCCAGTCATGAGACTGAGACCAAGGATATCTCTCATCTGGAGCCTCTCTTCCCCCTTAGAGAACATTTGTGTGAACCAGATATTACGATTCAGATCCTTATAAATGCAGCTAAACTTATAGGAACAAGGGGACAAGTGAGAAGTAAGGCTCTCCTAAAAATCTAGACCATATGGCGGTTGGTATTGCTTCGCCAGTGTCATAGACACTAAGAACAAACTTTGTTGACTTGCTCGCAGATCAAACTCTCTATCCTTGTGCTTCTCAAGTTTAAGAAATGGACAGACCCCTTTTAATGGGGGAGAAAATTCTTATAAACACCCTGTGGTTTTTTTAAATTGGTATAAACCTGAAAGGAGATCCAACCAGTCCATTCTGAAGGAGATCAGCCCTGGGATTTCTTTGGAAGGAATGATACTAAAGCTGAAACTCCAGTACTTTGGCCACCTCATGTGAAGAGTTGACTCATTGGAAAAGACTGATGCTGGGAGGGATTGGGGGCAGGAGGAGAAGGGGCAAAGAGGATGAGATGGCTGGGTGGCATCACTGACTCGATGGACGTGAGTCTGAGTGAACTCTGGGAGTTGGTGATGGACAGGGAGGCCGAGTGCTGCAGTTCATGGGGTCGCAAAGAGTCAGACATGACTGAGTAACTGAACTGACTGAACTGAACTGAAACCTGAAAGCCACTCACTGTTACCACCCAGAGCCATTTGAGTTCCACATACCATGCATGGTGGGTGACTCAGTTTTCCCCACCTTACTCTACTTAATCTACCAAAACAGAACAAACACTAGAACAAAGCCCTTGAAGACACCATTCACTCATTCTGTCTACAGATATTTAGTAATGGAAACTTGGGATACATCAATGAAGAAACAAGTCAGTTTCTTGTTTATCTCCTTGTTTAGTTAGATTTTATCTCCTAAACCGGGCATTGGCAGACTAGAGAGTGGACATTTTCATCTTTGTGGGCCCTACAATCTCTGTCAAAATGACCCACTTCTATCATTTTGGCCTCAAGCAGTCACAGATGCTAGACCTGTGGACAGGTGGGTGTGGCTGTGTTCCAATAAAACTTTATTTAAAACCACAAGTGGTGGGCCATATTTGCTTGGAGGGCTATATGTCTGGACCTCTCTTCCAGACAGTAAGAGATGGAAAGAGAAAACACTGAGCAGAGGAAAGAGGATTGGAAGTGTTGAGGGGCCGAGGGTGGTGCTTTTATGTAGAATCAGAAGGGGATGTCTGAGCAAAGTTTTGGAGGTGAATAAGCCATGTGGTGTCATGAAAGAAGCATGTTGTGGGCAGAGGGAAGAATTGAGCGAAGTCCCATCCATGAGGAGGCCTGTTGTGATGGAGATGGCCCGCATGGCTGTAGTAGAAGGAGGGAAGGGGAGAAGTGGGCACTGAGATCAGAGAGGGAGGCTGAGGCGCCGGGAGAGGGGGCCTGTTGCCCTGAGTGAGATGGGAGCTGCTGTAGGTATGGACTGGCCTCTGTGTATGGGGCTGTCCTCTTGTGTGTCAAGCTTGCTTTGATGCCATTGTTCTCAGCAAACTCTTAAAGCAATTGGCGAAGAAGATGCACAGCTTGAAATCCGCTAGGTCGTGAACTCAGATGTGAATGCTGCACTTTGAAGCTTTTGGTGAACAGGTGATCTGAATACACTTTCTTTAACATTTTAAAAATTATCACAAAAATAAAACTATAAAAATGTTTAAACTCTACCATAGAGAATTCACAGATTCCCCAGGAATATGTCTGTGGGGCCTGTTTGATCCTGTAATGTGTTTTCTTTCTTCTTTTAAACCGAAATGTAGTTGATTTACAGTGTTTCAGGTGTACAGCAAAGTGATTTTTGTCTGTATCTGTGTATCTATCTCTTTTTCAGACTCTTTTCCCATAGATTATTATAAGGTATCAAATATAGTCCCCTGAGCTACACAGTAAATCCTTGTTGCCTATCTGTTTTATATATAGTAGTTTGTATCTGCTAATCCCAAACTCCTAATTCCTTCATGTAGTTCTTAGGTTGATTCTTGCTTTTCCTTTTTCCTCTTTTTTTAATGGAGGTAAAAGGGTAAAAGTTTGGTTTTAAATACCACATTCCTTACCTACGCTCTTTCCATAGGTAAATACTCAAAACAGTATTTGTTTTTGTTTTAACATCATCGTTGATTATGTCCTTCTGAAATTCACTGAAACATGGGTCTCTATCTCTACGAGTGCCTGCACTCCTGTCTGTTGAACATAAGCACACCAGAAATATTGCATTTCATTTTTGAAGGAAAGGGAGGCGTTTGAATAGCAAGTGGTACAAGCTTCCTCTCCTCTATTTTTCAGATGTGTTTTGTAAAACACTCCAGCTTTCCAAGCTGGATGCCACGGGCAACTCTGTGTTTGCAGATGCTTGTGGAATTTAATTTTATTAGATACTTGTTATCAATTTAGTTCACGTTCAAGTTGATTCAAGTGCAGTGCTCATAATTCCATTCAGTTAGTGGCTGTTCCCACCCCAGTTTCGGAGGCAAGCATGCAATCATCAAGGGCTCCTCTACACCAGGATTTTCTTTTAATTTACTTATCTCAGTCTAAAATTGCTTTCTGACTTTTTGATCAGGGCAAAGAAAATCAGCACTCACTCCCCAGTCTGCCTCCGGGGGAGTGGAATGTACATCCCAGCTGCCTTCTCCAGCTTTGCTGAATAATTATTAATATACACATAAGCACCAGAATTGTGCAGTTTACTGAAAAGGCCCTTTTAGGAGTTCAGGTCCCTGAAGAATCATTTTACTCAGAGATTTATGTTAATTTCTTATTTGAGACAGTTCACAGAAACTGCTGCCCTTCAAAAATTAGTCTTCAGGGACTTCTCTGGTGGTTCAGTGACTGACTCCACACTTCCAGCGCAGGAGGCCCAGGTTCGATCCCTGGTCAGGGAATTAGATCCCATGTGCCACAACTCAGAGATCAAGTGCTGTAACTAAAGATCCTGCATGCTGCAGCCAAGACCTGAAGCAGCCACATAAATAAATATGTTTTTAAAAAATTAGTCTTCATTGTGAGAAATTGGTAAGAACCTGGGAGTTACCATAATGAGCTGAGATCATTACCACAAATGTTTGTTTGTTTAAGAGTTTGCTTATAGATATGGTCAACTCTGTGAATTGTGTGCATATGGTCTGAGGTGTTTTTCTTCTTTTACATCCTATGGTCAACTCTGTGAATTGTGTGTATGTGGTCTGAGGTGCTTTTCTTCTTTTACATCCAGAAAGAAGGATGTAGCTACCTTTGACGTCCTTTCTGCTACCTGGTACTGGCGGTGGTTTAGTTGGTAAATCGTGTCCAACTCTTTGCAATCCCATGGACTGTAGCCCGCCAGAGCAGACTCCTCCGTCCATGGGATTTTCCAGGCAAGAACACTGGAGTGGGTTGCCATTTCCTCCTCCAGGGGACCTTCCCAACCCAGGGATCGAATCTGGGTCTCCTGCATTGGCAGGATTCTCTACTGCTGAACCAACCTGGGAGGCCTTTTCCAAAAATTCTTCTTGGATCCTATGAGTCAAATAGCTATCAATCCCTCCAGGCCCACTCTCTCAATCCATTCTATTTTTTCACACTCTGTGCTGTGAGTGAAGGGGCCCAGGAATGAAAGAATGCTAGATCAAAACTAGTCTATTCCCTGATGAGCTAGTAAAGATAGAAAAAATTACTTCAGAGCCCCCAGAGTTTCACATACACTGACGACTTTTAGCCAGCTTTCTCAGTCAGAGCTGACTTCGGCTGGTGTAAGAGACCTCAACCAAGGCATCATGGAAAGAATTCATGGGAAAAGGGAACGTGTATTGAGCAGGGGGTGGAAGACAGGGTCTATTTTCCAAGTTCTGACTGAAATTTAGCATTTCCTTCATTTGGATGTTTGCAAACACTGCAGTGGAAAGCACAGCAGCTGTGACTTGGCTACCAGTAGAAATAACATTATAATATCATGTTATATTAGTTGAAGACATTTTTGTACTAATCAGTACTCCAAAATTAGACTCTTTAGGGGTACCTCTGCAAGATCTCTTATTGTTGAATGCATTAATAAATAAGTACATATATGATTGTGCCTGAGATGGTGATTGCAGCCATGAAATTAAAAGACGCTTACTCCTTGGAAGGAAAGTTATGACCAACCTAGATAGCATATTCAAAAGCAGAGACATTACTTTGCCAACAAAGGTCCGTCTAGTCAAGGCTATGGTTTTTCCTGTGGTTATGTATGGATGTGAAAGTTGGACTGTGAAGAAAGCTGAGCACCGAAGAATTGATGCTTTTGAACTGTGGTGTTGGAGAAGACTCTTGAGAGTCCCTTGGACTGCAAGGAGATCCAACCAGTCCATCCTAAAGGAGATCAGTCCTGGGTGTTCTTTGGAAAGACTGATGCTAAAGCTGAAACTCCAATACTTTGACCACCTCATGCGAAGAGTTGACTCATTGGAAAAGACTCTGATGCTGGGAGGGATTTGGGGCAGGAGGAGAAGGACGACAGAGGATGAGATGGCTGGATGGCATCACCGACTCGATGGACATGAGTTTGGGTAAAGTCCGGGAGTTGGTGATGGACAGGGAGGCCTGGAGTGCTGCAATTCACGGGGTCGCAAAGAGTCGGACACGACTGAGTGACTGAACTGAACTGAACTGAGAACTTTTAACGAGTTTGATCAGTGAATTTCAATAAAATGGGTTGCTTTCTTTTAAAAGGTTAAAAACATTATTCCGGAAAGAAGTCTGTAGGCTGGCTTGCCAAAGGACTCTGTGGCATGAGAGGTTAAGAAGCTCTGGTTTGGTGTCTCTGCAGCCATTCACCAGTCTCTGTCCCCAGGAGGCATAGGAAGGTGGGTGGCAGGCATTGTAGCCCAGAGGATCCATGTGTGGACTCTGGAATGAGACTGCCTGGATTTGGATCCAGCCCCTACAGTTACTGGCTCTGTATTTACCTTGGGTAAGTCACTTAACCCCAGTAAACCTCATTTTCTCAACTCCAGAATCTTAGTGATAAAAGTCCACACCTATAGAGTTACCAGTGCGTGCATGCTTAGTCACTCAGTTGTGTCTGGCTGTTTTGCAGCCCCATGGACTGTAGCCAGCTGGGCACCTCTGTCCATGGGATTCTCCAGGCAAGAATACTGGAGTGGGTAACCACTCCCTTCTCCAGGGGATTTTCCTGACCTGGAGATCAGACTCGCTTCTCTTGCATTGGCAGGCGGGTTCTTTTACCACTGAACCACCTGGAAAGCCTTTTGATCCAGGCATCTCTGCCAAAAATCCATTTTGGCCTACATTTCCTTGACATAGAACTTATCTTGGCAATGTGGTCCAGAGTGTCATTTGGGAGATTTTGAACTTTTTCTGTAGATTTACTTAAGCTTCTTTTTTTTATAAAATAATTCCTTCATTGATTACAGTGATTGCATGCTATCTTTCTGGAAAGGGGTCAATTTCATGCATCCATTCCATTGGTAATTCAGGGAATAGCAGCTAGATATTTGAAGAAGAAAGAAGATCAAAATCACCTTCCATCTGGTTCATGTTCCAGCTGGAACATGGGAGCAGCTGGGAGTAGGCTTCAGTTTGGCCCAGAGGAACTGCGCAGCACACATCTGCCAGAACTGGAATCAAGACCAAATAACAGAGAGACGTGTGTCACAAGTCTAAGAGGAAACCTGTTGGTTGGTAACTCCTTCATCTTTCATGTGGTGACCCTTCCTGTTACTGGGGTTTTCAGGGGGAGATCAAGATGGTCACATATCAGGAAGGATGTTGTTTCCTGAACTGTTTCATTACAAGATTGAGGGGATGAGGCATGCTTGCTCACTCCCTGTGTTAGCTGGAGTTTTCCAGAGAAACAGAACTAATAAGATATGCATGTATATGATGTGTGTGTGTTTGTGTGTAGCGAGAGAAAGACAGACAGACAAGACACAAAGAGACAGAGGGAAAATATTTAAGTAGCTGGCTCATGGAATTATGGATTCTAACAAGTCCAAAATCTACAAAACAGATTGACAGGCTGGAGGCCTAGGGAAGAGTTGTAGTTCTGCTTCTTCAGAATTCCTTCTTGCTCAGGGGAGATCAGTCTTTTTTTCTAGTAAAGCCTCAACTGGTTGGATGAGGCCCACCCATATTATGGAGGGCTATCTGCTTTACTCATAGTCTACAGATTTAAGGGTTAGTCAGATGTAAAAAATATTTCACAACAACATCTAGACTGGTGTTTTATTCAGCAATGGGTACAATAGCCTAGTCATGTGGACACGGACCATCATTCTCCCTCCCTCATGAAATGTCTTCAGACCCGTCTATAGCTCAGCATATGTGATTAAAATTCAATCCTCAGGGCAGGGGGAAATCAGGTATTTCCACTGTCTTAAGTATTTAGGAACTCCTGCTGGATTTGATGGCTAAAATTACAGTTGTGAAATCTGTAAATGCCAGGAGCTAGGGATTAATCAGTTCACACATTCTGATGGTCCATTTGAAGTGCAATGTAGCCTCATAACTGTTACTCCAAAAAGCTCATAAATAAGCTGTTTACTTAGGTTAGTGGTATAACATTAGACAACAGGGTTGAAAATGAGATTCTGGGTTGCTGTGGGGATTTCTTAGACCAGGTGGGTAATTTGTTGCACTCCAATCTATCCCCTAAAAAAGAAATTTGAAATCCCAGTTTTGAAATAGTTATTTTATTGTTATATTAGAGGATTTCATTGTGTTGTACTGTTAGCCATTCTGACCTATGTTTTAATGTTTTTGGTTCCTATTCATTATTTTTTGGCTTTCAAAGGTTTCATGTTCCTCTGTAGTTGTTTATTTACTCTTGGGTGAATTCTCTAATATAGTATATTTCCATTTTCATTGTAGTAAAGTGCTCTCTCTGTACTTGGAAAGTGAAAATTTAGTCGCTCAGTCGTGTCCGACTCTTTGCGACCCCATAGACTGTAGCCTACCAGGCTCCTGCATCCATGGCATTTTCCAAGCAAGAGTACTGGAGTGGGTTGCCATTTCCTTCTACAGAGGATCTTCCCAACCCAGGGATCGAACCTGGGTCTCCCAGGTTGTAAGCAGACGCTTTACCGTCTGGAGCCACCAGGGAAGTCCTAAATCCATGGGCAAAACCAGGCTGTTATAAAGTCCTTGTTCCTCCTGAGGTTAGACATCAAATATTCAAGCAGTAGAAAACCTTTTCCTTTCTTTTCCTCCCTCCCTTCCTTCCACTTCTCTTTACATTGTGCATTATCTGTATTCTAAATTGGCAATAAAAGGATTAGCTCGCTAGAAGTTTCTTCGAATTTAGACAACTCTTCAGAAGTTCATTCTTTCTCTTTCAGTAACTCCTAGGAATATTAGGTTAATAAAAGATTCTCAGTTCAGTTCAGGTCAGTCGCTCAGTCATGTCCAATTCTTTGTGACCCCATGAACCGCAGCATGCCAGGCCTCCCTGTCCAACACCAACTCCTGGAGTTTACCCAAACTCATGTCCATTGAATCAGTGATGCCATCCAACCATCTCATCCCCTGGCGTCCCCTTCTCCTCTCGCCTTCGATCTTTCCCAGAATCAGGGTCTTTTCAAATGAGTCAGCACTTCACATCAGGTGGCCAAAGTATTGGAGTTTCAGCTTCAGCATGAGTTCTTCCAATGAATATTCAGGACTGATTTCCTTTAGGATGGACTAGTTGGATCTCCTTGCTGTCCAAGGGACTCTCAAGAGTCTTCTCCAACACCGCAGTTCAAAATCATCAATTCTTTGGCACTCAACTTTATAGTCCAACTCTCACATCCATACATGACTACTGGAAAAACCATAGCCTTGACTAGACGGACCTTTGTTGACAAAGTAATGTCTTTGCTTTTTTAATATGCTGTCTAGGTTGGTCATAACTTTCCTTCCAAGGAGTAAGCGTCTTTGAATTTCATGGCTGCAGTCACCATCTGCAGTGATTCTGGAGCCCAGAAAAATAAAGTATCTCACTGTTTCCCCATCTATTTCCCATGAAGTGATGGGACCAGATGCCATGATCTTAGTTTTCTGAATGTTGAGCTTTAAGCCAACTTTTTCACTCTCCTCTTTCACTTTCATCAAGAGGCTCTTTAGTTCTTCTTCACTTTCTGCCATAAGGGTGGTGTCATCTGCATATCTGAGGTTATTGATATTTCTCCCAGCAATCTTGATTCCAGCTTGTGCTTCATCCAGCCCAGCATTTCTTATGATGTACTCTGCATGTAAGTTAAATAAGCAGGGTGACAGTATACAGCCTTGACATACTCCTTTTCCTACTTGGAAGCAGTCTGTTGTTCCATGTCCAGTTCTAACTGTTGCTTCCTGACCTGCATACAGGTTTCTCAAGAGGCAGGTCAGGTGGTCTGATATTCCCATCTCTTTCAGAATTAGAATAAAAGATTCTAATTAGCAGTAATTCTTTCAGTGCTACAGAATTTTTTTTATTGTGGATTATTTTCTTTCTTCTGAGTAGAATAACAGGCCTGAAAAGTCACCACACTGTTCCTAGGCTTGTCCCCCTGAATAAAAATGTTTCATAGTTCACTCCTCAATGGTACCATTTAGCAAAGGGCCCCAGAGTATTCACTTCGTACTTTAGGATCCTAGAAGTGTGAGGTAGATGTGACAAATGTGCAGCTGGTTCTCAGAAAGCCTCATAAAAGTGTAGTTATGGAGAATTTAGGTTTTAGAAAGACCCACTATCCATCCTTTCCTTTTGTAGTGAGGAAGTTGAGGCTCTGGTTGCCCCTCGGAGGCATCAGGCTACCTGACTTAATGGCAGAACAGGTCTTGCATACAGGTCTGCTGCTGCTGCTGCCTAAACTCTGCCTCTGTTCACCAGTGCCAAATAGAAATGCAGAGACAGAGTTTTGGGTGAAGTAGAAAAGAGTCAACCTTTTGAAGTAGAAAAGAGTCAATCAAACCAGTCAATGTTAAAGGAGACATACCCTGAATATTCACTGCAAGGACTGATGCTGAAGCTGAAGCTCCAATATTTTGGTCATCTGATGCAAACAGATGACTCATTGGAAAAGTCCTTGATCCTGGGAAAGATTGAGGGCAGAAGGAGAAGAGGGAATCAGAGGATGAGATGGCTGGACGGCATCGCCAGTGCAGTGAACATGAACTTGGGCAAACTCTGGGAGATGGTGAGGGACAGGGAGGAGTGGCGTGCTGCAGTCCATGGGGTCACAAAGAGTTGGACACAACTGGATGACTGAACAACAAGAAAAAAAGTAGGTTTTATTGCTTTGTCAGGCAAAGGGGGATGCAGTGGGCTAATGCCCTTAAGATGGTGTGACACCCTGGAGGAGGTAGTGAAGAGTTATAGTGTTCAAGGAGCAGGGCATGATCAGCTTGTGGACAGTTCTTGGATTGGCTGGCATCAAGGTGAAGTTTCAAGCATCATCCACCTTCTGGTTTCAACCAGTCTAGACTCTGTGTTCTGTAGTCAGCAGTTTTCATCTGGAGGGAGTCTGCTTCCTATAAAAACAAACTAGGAATGTGTGTCAAGCCTTTAACTGTATCTTTCAGGGAACTGGAAGTTTGGCAGTTCTGTTATGGGGCAGAAATATAGTCTTAAGTTGTTGTTACCTTAGCACATTCTATGTTTCTGCATCTTCACATTTCTGAATCATTAACTCTCCAGTTAGCATTACTTCAAAAGACAAGGACACAGAGGCTTCTACACAGTTTCAATGCCAGGACAGAGCTTGTGACCCTCCAAGATACTGCCCCATCCATAGTACCCCCCAGGACCTTGAACGCTGAGGTCACCTCTGAGGCTCACATATCACCCTGGGTTGATGCTCTGAAAAGATGTGTTCTGGTACTGGGCGGCAATGTAAGGAAACAGACAGCTAGTGAAGAAAGCAATTCTGCTGTTAGATTGTAGAATAGACTCCTCGTCCTCTAGACAGTCTCACCCATCAGCCCAAATGCAAAATCTTTAACTCCACATATTATCCCTTCTTCGAAATGAAAAAGTAGAAAAGCTTCCCCAAGGGCTCTCTATATTTTGAAATAGTTTTATCTACCAACTGGATTTCTTGCATGATTAGTCATTGCCTCACTGTTCATTCATCAAAGCCATACATAATTGTGTATTACGACTACTGGCCAGCGTGATATCCAAGCCTGCCACCCAGAGTGATATGACCTGGCCAGACACAGACCCTTAATACTGTAACCCATAGGCTGCTATGTCTGTCAGGCTGTTGAAACTATGGGAAGGAGCTTGAGGGTTGTCATGCTGCCTTTAGGAACCTGTCAGGTCCGGAACCACTTGTTGGTCACTACTGGCCTTGGTCTTTCACACATCATTTAGGCTATTGTTCTTGGTTAGGTGTTTCCCATCTTAGGACCACCTGTAATATTCATTTTCACAAGCTTTTATCTCAAAAAAAGAAAAAAAAAGATGTTACTGTTGACATGTAGTGTGACTAGATTCAGATTTATGCTGAGAATGTGTTTTCTGCCCAGCTTCTCTCCCATGAGGCAACTTCCCTCCTGTAAGACAGCTCCCTGGTGGATGCAAGCTTGATTCTTAGGATGCAAGCTTGATTCTTATTTATTTAGCTGTGTCTGGTCTTAGTTGCGGCCTGTGGGATCTTTTAGTTGCAGCTTGCAAACTCTTAGATGTAGTGTGTGGCATCTAGTTCCCTCACCGGGGTTCAAACCTGGGGCCCCTGCATTCGGAGTGGAGTCTTAGCCATTGGAAGCACCAGGGAATTCCCAGGTTGATCCTTTTGTTAAGCATGATTATTAGTTCCTAGCTCAGGCATCTCTGAGAAGCACTTCTAAAGATGATGTTGTTGTTCACTATTCTCAAAAAGGCTCATGGAGAACATCAAAATATTTTGCACACGAGATAATTTAGTTAGGCATTTATGAATGATCTGCCAAAAGAGATATCTAGTGGCAGGCCTTTCTGAGTCTGGCTCTTTCTTAGGTGTTGAAAACACAGTCCCCACTAAAGGTAGCTCAGCCAGTGGCGGTATCAAAGAAGTAAACACTTTGATACATCACAGTGCAAAAAAGGGGCTTGGGGGACAACAGAGCAGGACTGAACACCCCACCTTGGGGGAAAGTCAGAGACGTTTCCTCTGTTAAAGGAGGTGCCTGCATTGAGTCTTGAAGATAATGAGGAATTGTTTTAGCAGAGAAGAGGGATGGAGAGGGGGAAAGGGAGTTCTAAAAGATGCAGCCAATAGGCAAATAGAGTTGGGACAGAAATATGCAGATGAGCCTGAAATGTCTTCTTATGCTAAGGACATGAGCTGAGGATGTACTTAAAATAACGGAAGTTGGCTTAGGGGCACTGCTCTAAGCAGAGCAGTGACATGATTGGTTTTGTGTTTCAGTGGATCTGGTAGTGATGTAGAGAATGGAATATGGAGTATTAGGTCAGCCATAGGTAGACCAGAAAGCTGTTTGCTCACCTAAGCAGGGAAAAGTGAGGCCTGAACTAATGTGGTCACAGATGATGGACAGAAAGGAACACATGTGAGAGATATTAAAGAAATACCGTTGGTAAAACTTGGTGACCAGTTATTTGAATGAAGAGAAAGAAATTTAGTCTGTTCATTTCTTATTTCATTTAACAGAGATTTATTGGGAGCACTTCATGTTTTAGCAATAAGTAGTAGGAAGGGCTTCCCAAGTGGTGCTAGTGGTAAAGAACCTGCCTGCTAATGCCTGAGATGCAGTTTGATCCCTAGGTCAGAAGATGCCCTGGAGGGCATGACAACTCACTCCAGTATTCTTGCCCAGAGAATCCCATGGACAGAGGAGCCTGGCGGGCTATGAACCATAGGGTCAAAGAGGCAGACACAACTGAAGGGACTTAGCATGCATGTGCACATTTCGTAAAAAAGAAAAAAGCTAATGTTCCCGCACTCAGAGATTGCATTCTAAGAGGGAGAGACAAATGATTAAAGAATAAGCTAATGCAAAAGCAAGATACTTTCAGAGTGAAAGCAAGCAGGTTGACCAGTAAGCATCATCAGGTAGCAGGTGGGAAGGAGAAAATGCAGGTACCCATGGGAAAGTACTACTACTGTAATAATAACCTCCAGTTCTTAGTGGCTTACTACATTAAAGGTTGGCTTCTTACTCCCATCACTGTCTGACGTGAATTCAGTGGGTCTACTTGGTCTTTCTCCTCCATGTTCCTTAGAGATCCATGCATCTTCCATCTTGAACCAAACACCTTTGGCATATGATCTCCAGGGAAGAGGAGGAGGAATATTTTTCCAAACCTGGAAATGATGTACGTCACTGTCACATAATGCCACTGGCCAAAATCCAGTATCATGCTCCCAGCCTAACTGCAAAGGAGACAAAAGTGTGCGGTGTAATCATGCTTGTCCAGAAAGAGAAAATGAGGTTTGAGAGCAGATACTCAGCTATCCATCTAGTCTAGCTATCTGTCTGTCTTATCTATCCATTCATCCATCCATCATCTGTCTACTCATGCACACTTAAATGACAAAAGCAAAACTGTAGCACGTTTTAGAGTTGTTCCTAACAAATGCTTTTCTAGTCTTGTGCACATTTTGTTACAGAAGTTTTGTTTGCAAACCAAAGCAGCATTATGGCTTATTTGAAGATGAATGTGATTGTATTCTATTATGACTAATGATTCCTCTGAAACCTGTTTCAGTATAAGTACATCACGCTCAGCACAGTGCAAAAACATATAGGTGTTCAATAATTGTATTGATGAGTAGATCCTTAGATGGGTGGATGATGAGTGGACTGAACAAATCAATAATCATTTTTGGTGTTTTGGAAGAGTTAATTTACTCCCTCTGCCGTGAGTGTTGTTAATATAGAGTTCTCTCAAATGGCTGTTTTTAATCAGTTTCCCGTCACTTGCAACAAGAATTCCGTGGACATAGGCCTTTAACACTTTATTATACTTGGCTCTTTAGAGCGGATTGAATACTGTTCCCCTAAAATTCATGTCCACTTGGAACTGCAGAGTGTGATCTTATTTGGAACTATGATCTCTGCAGTTATAGATAATTAAGGATCTTGAGATGAAATCATCCTGAATTTAGTGTAGACCCTATATTCAATGACTAGCGTCTTTATAGGAAGAGGACACAGAGAAGATCAAGTGACAAAGGAGGCAGAGGTTGAAGTCTTGCAGCTACAAGCCAAGGATTTCTGGGAACATAGAAGCCAGGAGGGACATGAACAGATTCCAGTGTTGCAGAAGTCGGTCCCTCAAGAAACCAAGCACCACACCCGGAGAGTTGGAGAACTCAGGTTTATTATGCCAGCAGGTCCAGAGGAGTTAACCCTTCCAGTTCTGAGCCCAGACAAAGGAGTTACAAAGTTTTTATAGACAGTGCATGACACCAGACTTCAGTGGGCAGTGCTGACTGTTCATAGGCTGGTTCAAACTTGGGGTCTCCTGAACTTGGAACAGCTGTTAGGACACAGCAGAGGGGGTGCCTAACCTTCACACAAACAAACATGATTAAGCAGGATTACAGGGCTGGGTAATTGACAGGGGTGAGTGAGGTAAGGCTATGGTTTTTCCTGTGGTCATGTATGGATGTGAGAGTTGGACTGTGAAGAAGGCTGAGCACCGAAGAATTGATGCTTTTGAACTGTGGTGTTGGAGAAGACTCTTGAGAGTTCCTTGGACTACAAGGAGATCCAACCAGTCCATTCTGAAGGAGATCAGCCCTGGCATTTCTTTGGAGGGAATGATGCTAAAGCTGAAACTCCAGTACTTTGGCCACCTCATGCGAAGAGTTGACTCAGTGGAAAAGACTCTGATGCTAGGAGGGATTGGGGGCAGGAGGAGAAGGGGACGACAGAGGATGAGATGGCTGGATGGCATCACTGACTCGATGGACGTGAGTCTGAGTGAACTCCGGGAGTTGGTGATAGATAGGGAGGCCTGGTGTGCTGCAATTCATGGGGTCGCGAAGAGTCAGACACGACTGAGTGACTGAATTGAGTGAGGTAAGTTTCAGCCCCTAGCATTGTAGCAAGTTTCTGTCTTCCCGAAACTGTGTAACTTAATGACTTTGCAAGGAGCTAGCCGAGTTGCAGAAGCAGAAGGAGCACGGCGTTATTTCTGGCTGTTAAAATTTTCCTCTTCAATACCGGCTCTTGATGCCCCTCAAATCTTATAAGGCATCAACTTTTTGATCTTCTTGGTTCAGGGGCTGGTAACTTTTCAGGGCTAGGAGGTGTGTGATGACCCTTCTGTCCACAACAGGCTCAGCGAGGCTGGAAATTGTCCTCATGAATAATGGCAAAAGGCAAGGTAAGAGAAGGCAGGTCCCAAGGAGGAATAGGACTATTCCTACTAGAGCTTTTAATCTTTCTAGATAAGAAAACCATCCCCCAGAGGGATTGGAAAGCCAATCCCTCTGGGATTCCATCCCTTCCAAGTCTGGACTGGGACATGAGCTATGTTAGTCATCTTTACGGTTATTTCTTCTAAAGCCTTTCCCTTATCATCTATCTGTAGGCAACAGTTACTAAGATTGAACTTTCCACACATGCACTTTTCTGCAGCCAGTAAAGTAATCTAGGGCTAGGTGATTTTGATAAATAGCATTACGCATCCTGGTTTGTTGTTCTGCCAATAAATCAAGAGCCTTGGCCGTTTCATTAGTAATAATTTCAGTCACCACCTGGAACCAGATAATTCTGTTAAGCATGTAAATTGGGGTTTGGTAGCCCCAGGACCCCTCTCCTGCTCACGTGGCTGGCATGTAGTTATCGGATTATGTGTTCAGGAGGCCATTTGTCATCTTTCCAGTCTCCAATCTGTAGAGATCTGTGCTTTTTGGTGGGACCTCTGTCTTTATAAACTGGGACTTCCAACGATTCACCTTTGGCTAGGGGGAGTGGGAAAAAGGAGGGACAGATGGTCCCCAACACGCATGCCCCCAACCAGTTGGCTGGCAAAATTGAATTATGCGTTGGTCCCACAAGTCCAATATAATCCTTCTGGAGCTGACCAATGGCCTTTAGTGGACAAGTCATCCCATCAGGTCTTTAAATTGTGGATGCTTGCTAGAGAGTGAGGATTAGGTTCTGTATAGTTGGGGCTTCCCCACCAACCAGAAGTATGAGTAGTTGTATTACAATGCTTTTGGCCAAGACAAGTGAGGTTTCCTACTGGAATACTGAATGATGGGCCCCACCATGCCAGGCATTTTTTGCTGATTATGGAAGTCTTTAAATGCCAAATTCTGACCCTGGTCTGCTTGAATTCCCCAGAGTTGTAAAAGGGTCTCTGGGGATCTAATTCTTTAGCTTCCCAGGGCCATTGGTCTCGACCCATTTTAGTTCCCCCACACACATAGCAAGAAATAACCATTGAAGTCTGGGCTATGGTCTCTGCTAGGGCTAGGAACAGATTTTTAGTCTTGGCTGAAATTGCAGGGGGGCCACTTTCCATCTCTTCATAAAAGGAATGGAAGAGCCTGTGTGTGGAACCCGGAGTGGAACAGAAATGCTCTGGAATATCAGTGCAGTTCCTGGGTCAATACCTCTCCCATTAACATAGATGCCGATTTGGTGACCTTTTTTCCATCTTGGGTCTCTGGGGTTGGAAACAGTGAAAGTGACTGGGTTACACGTCTCTAACTTACATTTGGGACCAACAGTTCCCTTTTGGAGGAGGGCTACTTTGTCCTTATTCTCCCAGGTCGCCTCTCTATTTTCCCAGGTTGCACATCTGACGCAGGCCCAGGCCCAGGCCCAGCAGCGACGCCAGGTGCCTTCATAACACCCCGTGTTATGGGATGCCGGGTTACACATGTATTTGTTATCGAGTGAGTGTTCTCATCCCTGTGATGAGCCTCTGCAATTGAGAAGGCTGCGGGTTTTGTCGGCAGCAGCGCACACATCACAGTGCACCGACACTGGTGTTCCAAATCCGTGATTTGTGTCCCATTCATCAGGAGCCTTCCTTCTAGGTGGCAAACTGCTAACCAGTTTTCACTGAGGGCAGAACCGGGGGTCAGAACAAATATATTGCCCTTCTTGTTGACAATTAGAATAGGTTGTTTTGTTATGTACACAAGTTCCTTGACCTCTTCTTGGCAAGAGAAGTGAGTATGGTAAAGCAAGGTCTAAGTGACCCCCTGACTTGATCTAGTCATGTGAATGCATGAAATACACATGGGGTCTGTTTTACTTTGTAATACACTACAGCTTAGCTGGATATAAACCACTATTACACAAAACATTTGATTCCACTTAACAATCCCACTACCTTTAGGTAGATTGTAGTCAAAGTGACCTTTTATATCTGACCCACAGACAGCATCAAGGCCAGTGGAATAACCAGTCCCCATTTGGCAGGGTGTCATCGTAACCCTGACTCTCTGATGTCCCTAGTCGAAGAAGGGAAGGTGGTGGGGGGCAGAGGGGTGGTGATGGTCTGATCCGGGAGTAAGTACAAGAGGCACCTAATAAGCATGATACTCCCCACTACGATGAGATAGCAGACAGCTAATAGCAGCTTCTGACCCAAATCCAGTCCTGGGGTGTGGCTGAAGGTAGTTCTAAAGCAAAGGGCACAGCAGTAGTGCCCATCAGGGGAGGAGCTGGGGTGACAGTGGAAGCCCATTTGTGTCCCAATAACCGGGTTCTCAAGCTTCCACTGTGTGTTGACCAGCAACTGCTGGGATGTGGCTGGAGCAGGGCTGAGGAGTCCTCAAGCTCCTGCCGTGCCTTGACTAGTCAGCTCCTGGAGTGACTAGAGCAGGGCGGTCACTTTTGCACCCGGACTTGGAGTGGGTTCTCGGGGTCTTGAACTGCTTTCCAGATGGTCCTTGTCACGGGGAGCCGCTGCTGTCTTGCCTCTGGTGTGGTGGATCCAGGGGGTGGCACCTGTAACTTTAACAGCAGTAGAGGTTGCCAGGACGACCATATGCGGGCCTGTCCAAACTGTCTGAAGTGGTTCCTTTTTCCAGTCTTTAACCCGTACCTTGTCTCCTGGCTGATAGGGATGAACTCAATTGCCCAAAGGAATGGGAGTCCTTTCTAAAGTTTCTCAGGTGATATGGCGGAAAACTTCTCCCAGGCCCTAAAGGTATCAGGACATCTCCAGGTCAGCTAGTTGTTGGGGGTCTCCCTTGAACTTTCCTATCACTGGGGGGTGGTCTCCTGTATAAGATCTCAAAGGGAGAATAGCCTGAGGACCTTGGGGTACATCGGGTTTGGAGTAAGGCTAGGGGTAGCATGTAGCTGGGTCTGCTGACAAAGCTTAGCTAACGCAGTCTCGTGGGTCCAATTCATGCACTCAACTTTCCCAGAGTTTTGTGGCCTATAAGCGGTATGGAGCTTCCATTTGACTTCTAGTGTCTTGGACAAAGTCTGGATTATCTCAGACACAAAGGATGGCCTGTTGTCGGACCCTGTGGAGAGAGGTAGCCCATATCTCAGGATTATGTCTCTTAGTTGGACCCTGCTCCCCTCTCATGCCCGTTCAGTGCACGTGGGGTAGGCCTCAGCCAGCCCATCCTGAGTAGGTGCAGACTACCACAAGTAAATTCTTAGAGGCCCCGTAGGGCTTGACTTCAGTAAAGTCCACTTCTAGATCTTCAAAGGGCAGTGTCCCAACTGTCTTCAACCCTGGGCTGGGTCTTGGTCCTTGGCTGGCATTGTTTGCACACAAGTCACACATCTAGCACTGATCTGGGCACACGGGGTTGGGAGCTTAGGAATGAAATAGTAACGGCTCAGAAAACTTTCCAGCTCAGTTTTCCCTAAGTGAGTTGCTGTTTCACCAGCTGGACTGCTATATTGCTGGGGACAAAGAGTCTTTGGTCTAGAAGCTTCCACCAGCCCTCTTTTCCTTTTGTTCCTCCCTCATCCAAAGCCCATTGATCTTCTTCCTTGGTATAGCTCAGAGATGGAGACAATTCTGGTGCCAAGAGGACCTTAGGGATTGGCTCAGGACCCACTGTGGGACTCGGTTGGGGTGGTTGGGCTGCCAGCTCCTTGGCTGCCTGGTCGGCCAACCAATTCCCTTTGTTGACTGGATCAGTTCCTCTTTGATGGCCTTTGCACTTGATGACTGCCACTTGGGAAGGCTTCCAGATCTTCTCTAACAGTTGAAGGATTTCTTTGTTTTTGATATCCTTTCCCTCTGCTGTCAGTAGCCCCTTTATTAATGGCTCCATGAACATGTAAAGTAGCAAAGTCAGTGTAGATGTTAACTCTCTTTCCTTTGGCATACCTTAGTACCTGGATGAGTGCCCACAGCTCAGCCCGTTGTGCTGACCACCCTTGTGGCGGGGCCTCAGCCGTTACTATCTCATCTGTTGTCATTATTGCATAGCCTGCTTTGCGTTGTCCATCCTGGATGGACAGCGTGGATGAAACTGCTTCCATCAGTAAATAGTTCCAGTTCCAGGTTCTGGAGGGGAGTGTCCATCAGGTCTGACCTGCTCAAATAAATTACATCTATGACCTCCTTGCAGTTATGATAGGGGGTTCCCATCTCTGTAGGTAAGTAGGTGGCGGGATTCAACATCCACACAGCCTCGAGGCAGACCCGTGGGTTTTCATAAAGCAGTCCCTGACAGTGAGTCCTGGTATTGGTCAGCCACTTGTGCCCCTGGCTGTTCATCAGCACAGTAACAGCATGGGAACTTTTACGTATATATTTTGTCCCAGTGTAAGTTTACCTGCTTCTCTGACCAGGACCACAGTGGCAGCCAATGCTCAGAGACATGGCAGCCATCCTGCAGCCACAAGATCCAGTTTGGATAGGTATGTAACCAGGTGCTGCCATGGCCCAACTGTTTGTCCGAGGACCCCAGTGCAGTGTGATTTTTCTCACGCACAAAGAGGTTAAAGTCCTGTGTCACATCTGGCAGCCCTCATGCTGGAGCACTGGTCAAGAGTCTCTTTATCTCCTTGAAGGCTCCCATTCTAGGGGGTCCTTGCCAGACCCTACTGTGGTGTCAAACAACACCACAATTTCAGAATTTCAGAAAATTTCAGGCAATTTCAGAAAAGCCCAGTATCCCTATCTGGCAGAATCTGGCATCTCTGAGGAACTCACAGACTTCTTTCTTGGTGCTTGGCCGAAGTATTGAACAGATGGTTCGCTTTCTCTCATGTCCGAATGCCTGATGCCCTTCTGAAATGACAAACCCAAGGTACTTGACCTCCTGTCTGCAGATCTGAGGCTTTTTCCATGACACCTCGTACCCCGTGGTGGAGAGTAGAGCCAATAAGGCTTTAGTATCTTTCCAGCAGTCCCTTGGGTAGGACTGGCTAGCAACAGTTCATCTACGTCCTGGAATAAGGTGCAGTTCAAAGTTTCTCTTGGGAAGGCAGCAAGATCCGCAGCCAGGGCTTAACCAGACAGGGTAGGTGAGTTCTTGAAGCTTTGCAGCATTCGGGTCCAAGTCAGCTGTGTCCTTCTCCCAGTGTGTGGGTCTTCCCACTCAAAGACAAACAAGGGCTGGCTGGCTGATAGCTGGAGACAGAAGAAGGCGTCCTTGAGATCAAGGCAGGTGAGCCAGCTTGCTTGGCCAGGTAAGAGGCTCAGGAGGGTGTAAGGGTTTGGGACCACTGGATGAATACTGATCACTACATTGTTGACAGTGTGGAAGTCCTGGATGGGGCAATAATTTTCCCTCTTAGCTTCTTGACTGGTAGGAGCGGAGTGTTCCAGGGAGACTGACAATCAGAATTTCAGCATCGCGTCGGTGTTGGATGTGGTCCCGAATTCCCAGGTGTGCCTCCCATGGTACTGGGTTAGGGTTAGGGTTAGGGATATGGCCTCTGTCTGACAGGAGTGGCCCCTGGCCTCAGATCGACCACCACGGGCTCATGGGTTTTGGCCAAACCTGGGGACCCCTTCTCTGACAGGACAGCAGAAAACTCTTTTAGCAGGCTGGTTGAATTTGTTTGTTCTCTCCCTGAAGAGTAGAGGTGCCATTCATCTTCTCTGGGCACGGTCACAGCCATCATCAGAGCCGATTGACTCCCCAGGGTGAGGCTCGTGGGCTCCCTGGGGGCAAAGGTGATCTACACCCCAAGCTTTGTCAACAAGTCTCTTCTCAGCAAGGGAATGGGGCACTCCGGTAAGTACAGGAATTCATGAGTCACTAGATGGCCCCCTGGCTGGCATGAGCGGGCCTCGCAAAATGAGCGAGCAGTCCTGTCCCCTGTGGACCGCACAACAGTTGCTGTTCGACCTGTGAGGGGAGCCACAGGTGTGGTCACCACAGAGTGGTCAGCTCTGGTGTCCACCATAAAAGTTATTGACTGGCCCCCTACTTTCACTGTGACTGTAGGCTCCCTGGGGGTCCAGAATCAGTGACCCTGGTCCTCCTTAGTCTGAGTCTGCTCTGGCCAGGCCAGTAAGATCTTGCACGACTGGCTCAGGCTGGTACCTTTCTCTGCCAGGTTTATCAAACTTCTTTGACACTTCAGACATCCCTCTGCAATGGGGGCCTTCATCCTTCCAGTGTCCAATCCCTTTGCAATAGGTGCCCTGGTCGTGACATAGTGTTGGTCTCTTCTTGACTTCCCCTTTTCACGGGGGAACAGTCTTGTTTCACAGGACTTGGGTTCCTCAGTACGGCAGCCAGCAAGGATACCTGCTTCATTCGCTTGTCACCCATCTTTGGGGCTTCTCTGTCGGGGTTTACAAACATCTTGTTTGTAAAGATGTTCATTCCTGTGAAGCCCTCAAGCTTCTGGAGCTTACGGCGGATGTCAGCGTAGGACTGAGCCATGGACGCTGCGTTGACCATGCGTTGGTTCTCTCGTGCTTCAGTGTTGAAAGGGGTGTACACCCAGGACGCCTCACACAGCCTCTGATAGAACTCCATGGGCGATTCATCTGGCTTCTGGTGCACCTCTGTTGTCTTGGACATATTGGTTGGTTTTCTGGCTCCTGCTCTCAGTCAGTCCCTACAACAGGGCTTGCCAGTACTTGTTGAGGGAGTGCTTCCCTTCCAGGGCGTTGAAGTCCCAGTTGGGCTGAATGTCCAGTGCAACCCATAGGGCGTTGACTGCAGAATCTACTGTACCAGCTGGTGCCTGCCCTTGGAGCCATCGCTGAGCCTCTGACAGGCTCCAGCAGCACTCCTCAGTGTTGAAGAGTCAGGAGGAGGTGGCGACAGTCATCCCAGGTAGCGAGGAATAGACTCAAGAAGGTCAATCACTGCCTGCGGTTTTTCCAAGTAGGATGGAGTGTGGTGCTTCCAGTTCAGGAGGTCAGTAGTGGAAAAGGGTTGGTAATAAAGGACTGGGTGTCCTGGCTGGACAGAGCCATCCTCATTAATCCGGGGAGGGCCTCGGGTCTCTCGTAAGGGCATCTGCAGGGCTGCGGGCTGTTGGGCTGGTTGGTTGGCTGAGCGAAGTTGCAGCGGGCTTGGAGGGCACTCTGGACTTGGAGGCGGTGGAGACATAGATGGTGGGGGGCTGTCCGGTAAAGGGTGAAGAGGCTGAACGGGAACCGGCAGAGCACTTGGAATGTAGGGCAGAGGTACAGGGGGGTGGGGGGGGCTCTTCTTTGGGGTCCCCTTGGTGGATAACCTTTGCTGGCTTTTCTTTGCCTTTTCTCAGAACTGGTAGGGCCACAAAGATCCTACCCTTTCCCTGCCTGTTTTGCAGAACCGAACCCAAAGGGGTAGCTGATCAGCGATTTGTAACCAGGAGTCTATGTATGAAAACTGGTCTGGGTGCCTGGGGGCCCCTGTCCCCACTCTGTATACAGCGTAACTACAAGAAGGTCTTTGGCTGGCCACCCCACCCCGGAAGGTGGGCCATTCACACAGGATACAGATCTTTCCCGAGGTCATTTTAACCCACAGTCTCCAGAAACCTTAAAGTTTTTCAGCATACAATCTAAAACCATTGGCTTAGAAGAACTCCTCCTCCGCCCATGTTGACGAATACAATCTACCTCTCTGACCAGGAACGAGAGGGTTGCACACGGGAAGGGCCCTGTCTAGGGCCTTATATCCTAGGTAGCACTGACATCACCATTCCTGGAAGTCCCAGGATTCCCAGACAGCAGGATTACGTGTCTCAGGGAGATGGGACTGAAAGGAGGAAATCCCTTGTAATGGGATTCTCAGAAGAATAACTTCAGGTGGGGCTCCGGAGGGGGTGTGGGGTAATTGACCCTCTCCAGGGCACTGAGCAGGTGGAGAGAGCAGTATACGTACTCCTCACCTAGGTGAAGGGCCTGAAATGCTTGGGGAATCAGGGGATTACACAGGAATGTTGATGAAGGTAGCCTCGTAATGAGAATCCAGAAGTGTGCAGGAGCACGTCTGAGTGTGTTACTCCATATGGGCTGGTTCAGGGGAGCAAGAGAGAGGGAGGTACAGATCAGTTTGGCAGCAGGGGCAAGTTTTTCAAGGGAGATCTAATTTCTCAATAAGTCAGCTCAAAGAGTCAGCTGATGGGAGGGGAGAGTGAGCCTTAAAAATTTTAAGAAAATAATTTTGGTCCTAGGGCTAAGGGCCGTTTGGACATATACAATTTTAAATCAAATCAGTGACTAACTGTCCCCCTCCCCATGTATCCTGCCCTGTAGCGGTGGAGTGAAGACAAATAAGGGTGGGTGCTCCCTTATTTGAGGAAACCATTCAGGTGCCCGCCTGGCCATGTCCTTGTGGGGAACTTAAGCTCCTCTTAGCTTTGGTGGGTGAGTATAAACCCCTGACCCGAATCTGACTCGCAGGGAGGGACTGAGTCCCCCAGAGACAGACACTGCCTTGAGCCGTAAGAGGTCGTTATGTAACTGCAGGTTAGGGCCCTCAGACTCCGTAGCCACGAAGGCCGTGAAGCCACACAATCGCCCTGGATGGAGGACGAACCATTCAGACCAGAATGGACCAGAGTTTATCACAGTGCCTCCTCCTCTGGGAAGGTCCTTAACTGGTGGTCTTCTTACTGAAGACTGTAGGAGACCGGACCTGTCTGGGTTCTGTGCCCCGGGGCCTTACCTTATCCTGTGACCATTCCTGGTGACTTGGTTCGTCCCTCCAATGAGTCAGTCGGGGCTCGGCCGTCTGGAGAGTTGGAACAACAGGCCAAGAGAGAACCCGGAAACCCGTCAGGTGGCCCGCCTCCCCGTTCATCTCAGAGTTCCTCTGCTCCAGCCTGGCCAAGCCACGGGTCAGGCAGCTCGAGGAGCCAGCATGGTTGGAATCTCGCTGGGGCCTCCAGAAATGTTGCAGAAGTTGGTCTGTGGAGAAACCAAGCACCACACTTGAAGAGTTGGAGTACTCAGGTTTATTACCCCACGGGCCTAGAGGAGTTAACACTTCCCCCTCTGAGCCCCGAACAAAGGAGTTACAGAGTTTTTACAGATAGTGCATGACACCAGGCTTTAGTGGAGGTGCTGACTGTGAACAGGCTGGTTCAAACTAGGGGTCTTGTATGCCGGGACACAGCAGGGGGGATGCTTGACCTCTACACAAACAAACATGGTTAAGCAGGATTACAGGGGCTGGGTAATTGACAAGGGTGAGTGAGGTAAGTTCCAAGGCCTAGCCTTGTTGTAAGTTTCTGTTTTCCTGAAACTATGTAACTTAAAACTATGTAACTTCCATGATTTTCAAGGAGCTAGCTGAGTTGCAGAAGCAGAACAAACATGAGGTTATTTCTAGCTGGGTGCAAGTTTTTAAATTTTCCCCTTCACCAGAAGGAACCAACCTTGCTACCACCTGATTTTGGACTTATCACCTCTTTCACAGAATAAATACAGGATACATTACTGTTGTTTTAAGCTCTCTCATTTGTGACAAATTGCTGTGACAGTCCTAGAAAATTGATACACCCCTTGATCACCCACTGGAATATTTCTTTTTTCTCAAAAAGTATTTACTTATGATTTCATATGTGGAAATTCTTTGATTTTAGAGAAGGGGATGATAGAGGATGAGATGGCTGGATGGCATCACCGACTTGATGGACGTGAGTTTGAGTGAACTCCGGGAGTTGGTGATGGACAGGGAGGCCTGGCGTGCTGCAATTCATGGGGTCGCAAAGAGTCGGACACGACTGAGTGACTGAACTGAACTGACTGAACTTGGCCACAGCATAGGCATGATTCTCTCAGTTTTGGCCAAATAAAGCCTTTGCACCCATCGATTTAGGGGGACTTTTGTGAAACTGTCTTCCCTTAGGTTATATTAATATCATACACTGGAAGTCATTCTTTAGATGCTCCATATTAATGAGAAAGAGAAACCTCCTAGACCCTTGATCACTGCTTCTCATGATTCAGGGGAAAGGGTCCTGGTCAGTGCCCTCTGAGCTCAAGCCATCATCTTTATGGATATGTATGTCCACCTTGACATTTTGATCCAGTCTGAGAATATAGAGCCAGGCCAGCTGCCTGGTATGTCCCCCTGTCTTATCTCTGGAGTTTAGAGACTCTGCTTTTATCCAGCAAACATCTGTCACCAACAGTACGAAGAAATGGTGTGCAGCAAAGGACACAGTGAATAGTTCATTTGGATTTCCAGTGTGGATCATCATCAAGTCATTTACATCAAAACTAACGTTTGATTTACCATGATTGTAAGAAAACACTGAGAGATGGTGTCATAGTTATTAACACACCTTGATGACATGGTATATATTTTGTATTATTCCATGACTTCATTGCATCTCTAAAGAGAGGCTTGTGTAGTTACAAGATAAAAAAGGAATCTGTGATCATAGTCTTTAAGGTGTAAAAGATTGGTAGTTGGCTTAAAGCTCAACATTCAGAAAACTAAGATCATGGCATCCAGTCCCATCACTTCATGGGAAATAGATGGGGAAACAATGGAAACAGTGGCTGACTTTATTTTTCTGGGCTCCAAAAGCACTGTAGATGGTGATTGCAGCCATGTAAAAGACGCTTACTCCTTGGAAGGAAAGTTATGACCAACCTAGATAGCACATTAAAAAGCAGAGACATTACTTTGCCAACAAAGGTCCGTCTAGTCAATGCTATGGTTTTTCTAGTAGTCATGTATGGATGTGAGAGTTGCACTGTGAAGAAAGCTGAGCACCAAAGAACTGATGCTTTTGAAGTGTGGTGTTGGAGAAGACTCTTAAGAGTCTCTTGGACTGCAAGGAGATCCAACCAGTCCATCCTAAAGGAGATCAGTCCTGGGTGGTCATTGGAAGGTCTGATGTTGAAGCTGAAACTCCAATACTTTGGCCACCTCATGTGAAGAGCTGACTCACTGGAAAAGACCCTGATGCTGGGAGGGATTGGGGGTAGGAGGAGAAGGGGACGACAGAGGATGAGATGGTTGGATGGCATCACCAACTCAATGGACGTGGGTTTGGGTGGACTCCGGGAGTTGGTGATGGACAGGGAGGCCTGGCGTGCTGTGGTTCATGGGGTTGCAAAGAGTCGGACATGACTGAGTGACTGAACTGAACTGAACTACTGATGTAAAAAGAACGAAAGGAATAAAAAGACACTGTGTGACGGCCATAATCAGTTTTTTCCACTGGAGAAAAAAATAATTATGTGTCTTTTTTAATACAGTGCTAACTTTAAAATAATCCTATATTGCATGAGCAAAATAGCCACATTACAGAATATGGAGATGAAAGAAAACATATCCATAATCCCAATATTCTAATAGAGTTGTTTTTTTAACTTGCCTGTATTTCCTTCCAGGTTTTATTCTCTATATGTTTTGTATAGTTAAGGTAATTTTTTCCTTCTTTGTTATTTACTTTTTGGAGTCGATTCTGTTTTTATGAAAGTGCAGTGGGTGTACATAGTAACTAATAGATGAAATGTTACAAAAGAGCTGCTATGAAAGAGCAGTCATTTTCCACCTTCCTTCACCCACTGCTAGGCTCAAGCCCAATTGGAAACTTCTTAACTATTTTGGTTATTACTATATCTAGTAATTACTTCCATCAGTCCAAATAATATGCGTACAACTGTATTTATTTTTATTCTGAAGTATTTTAAATATATCAAAAGGTATAATACAAAAGACAGCATAACCACCACCCAGCTCTATTGAATACTGTCTTACTATACCTTTCTTTAGTTTTTTAAGAAAAAAATTGTTGCAAATTTGTACCACCCCAATCCCCACGCCCAGAGAAGGCAATGGCAACCCACTCCAGTACTCTTGCCTGGAGAATCCCATGGAGGGAGGAGCTCAGTAGGCTACAGTCTAAGAGGTTGCAAAGAGTCTGACACAACTGAGCGACTTCACTTCAATCCCCACCCCCAGATCCCATCACTTTGTCTCTTCCCTCCAGGGAGTAACTTGGACCTTGCACTTAATATTCATCTTTCCCGTGTGTGCTTTTTACATCAGCAATTCTCAAACATGTTGATCTCATAATTCCTTTGCATTCTTAAAATTTATTGAGGGCCCCCAAATATTTTTATGTGGAATGTTGCTATGCAGATTTATAGTGTTTGAAACAAAGACTGAGAAATTTTATAAATATTTATTAATTTATTTAAGACCGTAATAAACACATTACACATGAGCATAAATAACACTTCTATGAAAAATAACTACTTTTCCAAAGTAGAGTGAGGTGTCTTACATTTTGCAAGTTTCTTTATGTCTGGCTTAATAAAAGGCAACTGGATCTCATATTTGCTTCTACATTCAGTTATTGTCATATTCGTGCTTCATGTCATGTACCTTCATGATGGAATACGAATGAAAAGATGTTAGTATGATTATGAAAATAGTTTTGACATCACAGAACTCCTTTCTAAAGGCTTCAGAGGTCCTTTGGGAACCACTGTTTTGTGTCATAAGTATAGCCACAAACTATATAAAGTTATCTTGTTGATTTTCAGACTTTCTGTATTTTGTGCCGTGCTGTACGTATCATTGTGAAATTTGCTCTATTCTTCTTTCCACGTGGTATTTTTATATTTATGAACTTGAAACACACGCTTAAATGAGTTGAACAGTTTTATCATACATATATAAATCTATGAATATTGGGTACTTTTCCTAGTGTCCAGGAGGCTCCGGCAGAGGTGTGGGTCGGCGGTGGCCTGCTGCAGGGTCCAGGGCATTGAGTGCAGCGTGCATGCAACCTTGTAAAGGAGGTCACCGTTATCTTCATGACCTCCACCATAGTTTGGCCTCAGGTCAAACAGCAGAGAGGGAACACAGCCCCGCCCATCAACAGAAAACTGGATTAAAGATTTACTGAGCATGGCCCTACCCATGAGAGCAAGACCCAGTTTCCCCCTCAGTCAGTCTCTCCCATCAGGAAGCTTCCATAAGCCTCTTCTCCTTATCCCTCAGAGGGCAGACAGAATGAAAACCACAATCACAGAAAGCTAATCAAACTGATCACATGGACCACAGCCTTGTCTAACTCAGTGAAACTATGAGACATGCCATGTGGGGCCACCCAAGACGGACGGGTCATGGTGGAGAGTTCTGACCAAATGTGGTCCACTGGAGAAGGGAATGGTAAACCACTTCAGTGTTCTTGCCTTGAGAACCCCATGAACGGTATGAAAAGGTGAAAAGATAGGACACTGAAAGATGAACTCCCCAGGTTGGTAGGTGTCCAATATGCTACTGGAGATCAGTGGAGAAATTACTCCAGAAGGAATGAAGGGATGGAGCCAAAGCAAAACAACACCTAGTTGTGGATGTGACTGGTGATGAAAGTAAAGTCCAATGCTATAAAGAGGAATATTGCATAGGAACCTGGAATGTTAGGTCCATGGATCAAGGTACATTGGAAGTGATCAAACAGGTGATGGCAAGAGTGAACATCAACATTTTAGGAATCAGTGAATTCAAATGGACTGGAATGGGTGAATTTAATTCAGATGACCATTGTATCTACTACTGTGGGCAAGAATCCCTTAGAAAAAATGGAGTAGCCCTAAATGGGCTTGGATGCAATCTCAAAAATGACAGAATGATCTCTGTTTGTTTCAAAGGCAAACCATTCAATATCACAGTAGTGCAAGCATATGCCCTGACAAGTAATGCTGAAGAAGCTGAAGTTAAACGGTCCTATGAGGACCTACAAGACCTTCTAGAACTAACACCCAAAAAAGATGTCCTTTTTGTTACCGGGGATTAGAATGCAAAAGTAGGAAGTCAAGAGATACCTGGAGTGACAGGCAAATTTGGCCTTAAAGTACAAAACAAAGCAGGGCGAAGGCTAACAGAGTTTTGCCAAGAGAACACACTGGTCATAGCAAACACCCTATTCCAACAACACAAGAGAAGATTCTATGCATGGACATCACCAGATGGTCAATACTGAAATCAGATTGATTATATTCTTTGCAAGCAAAGATGGAGAAGCTCTATATAGTCAGCAAAAACAAGACCGGGAGCTGACTGTGGCTCAGATCATGAACTCCTTATTGCAAAATTCGGACTTAAAATGAAGAAAGTAGGGAAAACCACTAGACCATTCAGGTATGATCTAAATACAGTGGAAGTGACAAACAGATTCAAGGGATTAGATCTGATAGACAGAGCCTGAAGAACTATGGATGGAAGTTCGTGATATTTTATAGGAGGCAGTGATCAAGACCATCCCCAAGAAAAAGAAATGCAAAACGACAAAATGGTTGTCTGAGGAGGCCTTACAAATAGCTGAGAAAAGAAGAGAAGTTAAAGGCAAAGGAGAAAGGAAAGATATACCCATCTAAATGCAGAGTTCCAAAGAATAGCAAGGAGAGATAAGAAAGCCTTCCTCAGTGATCAGTGCAAAGAAATAGAGGAAAACAATAGAATGGGAAAGACTAGAGATCTCTTCAAGAAAATTAGAGATACCAAGGGAACATTTCATGCAAAGATGGGCACAATAAAGGACAGAAATTGTATCGACCTAACAGAAGCAGAAGATATTCAGAAGAGGTGGCAAGAATACACAGAACTACATAGAAAAGATCTTTGCAACCGAGATAACCATGATGGTGTGATCACCAACACAGGTCCATCTAGTCGAAACTATGATTTTTCCGGTAGTCATTTATGGATGTGAGAGTTGGACTATAAAGAAAGCTGAGCACCGAAGATGCTTTTGAACTGTGGTGTTGGAGAAGACTCGAGAGTCCCTTGGACTGCAAAGAGATCCACCTGGTCTATACTAAAGGAAATCAGTCCAGAATATTCATTTGAAGGACTGATGCTGAAGCTGAAGCTCCAATATTTTGGCCACCTGATCTGAAGAACTGACTCATTGGAAAAGACCCTGATGCTGGGAAGGATGCTGAAGGTGGGAGGAGAAGGGGACAACAGAGGATGCGACGGTTGGATGGCATCACTGACTCTATAGACATGAGTTTGATTAATCCGGGAGCTGATGATGGACAGGGAATCCTGGCATGCTGCGGTCCATGGGGTCGCAAAAAGTCAGACACAACTGAATGACTGAACTGAGCTTCCTAGTCTTGTTGGTAGATATTTGGATTGTTTTTAGTTTCTTCCCTTTACCAAGAAAGTTGCAATGAATATTCTTGTCATCGTCTTGTGAGGTTTTGTAGCAAATGGAGCTAGATGGAGAATCTTTCTGCTGAAAAGATTATGTACCTTTGACTTTTCTAAATAATTACTAAATTGTTCTCCAAAGTAGCCGTGCAAATTTATACACCGAATGAATGTATTAGAGTTCCTGCTGTTCTACAAGATTGACACGTTGTCATCAGATTTTCAGTTTTTGGCCAGTTTGATAAACATACATTCATATTTCATTATTGTTTTAATTTGCATTTCTTGGATTATTAACATATTTCTGTTTCAGTTTCATCTCTGCATTTCCTGTACATTTCCTTGGCTTGTTTTTTTTTATCAATTTAGTGGGGTTTTTTAATAATTATTTTCCTACGAATTTATCAGAGCTCTTCATAAATTCTGATTCCTAATTCTCTGCTGACTGTATGGATGGTAAATATCGTATTTTTTTAAACCATTTTTATTGCAGTATAGTTTATAATTTTGTGTTAGCTTCAACTGTAGAACAAAGTGATAGAGTTATACATATGTATATATTCATTTTCAGATTCTTTTCCATTAGAGGTTGTTATAAGACATTGAATATAGCTTCCTGTGAGAAACAGAGCGCCCTGGCGTGCTGCAGTCCATGGGGTCACAAAGAGTCAGACATGATGTAGTGATTGAACAACAATAACAACAACAACATTTATATTTATGAGTACTTTCATTTATGGCTTATCCATACACATTTGTTGCCTAATACTTTTCCCTGAAATTATTAAAATACTCTTCTAGATATTTTGAAAAAGCTAAGCAGTTCTCGGCCATGAATTGAACCAGAATGTTGACATCACCACAACTGAATTTGTCTCTTTATTTATTCTCGGATTTCAGTGTGTACAAAGAGCTAGAAAGGTATGGTTATACTTGCAGGTCAAAATGTTAATGTCACTAGACTTGACGTGTGAACAGTACAAGCGTAGGCTGACAGAGGGGAGTGTGGAAGAGGGGGCAAAGACTAGGGACTCGAATGTCCTCAGCCTAAGTACCGGGGTTTACAGAGTTCTAAGATCTTTTGTAGCTGTTGATGTCCCACAGCTCAGTAAAGTCATCATGACTCTGTTCCACGATTATAAGCAAGTCCCCCAGAAGGTTGTGTTACATAACAAAACAGCAAATACTCCCTCAGGGACCCATGGCTCATCCTGACATACTTAATCACATGTAATGTCTTTCCATATAGTAGTGGTGCTGTGGCTAATTATATTTACTTTATGTAATTGATTCCATAGGATTTTAATGTGTCCTCTTAAATCAAAGTAAGACACAAAATTTGTTTGACTTTACTGTCTTAAAATACCACGTCCAAACCAATCATCCCAGGGTTAATCATATAGATATTATAGTATCTGGAGATACGAATTACTTATTACTAGAGTTTCTCCTCTACAGCAACCCATTACACTAAGGGATTCTGGTGCATTTATTCCTGGTAGTTTAGGAAGCAGACACTGAAAGCCAGACTGGGATATTAAGAACACTGAAGTCGTTATTATTCTATTTTGGAATTACTTAAAAAGAAGACAATGCAAAACAACGCTAGCTGCCTCAAGTAACTTGAAAACAACAAAATATGGAGAGTGTCTATGATGAGAAGGAGAGTATTAGCAAAGTTGGTGTGTGCCTTTGAAAGCATTGCTCGCAGGTACTTGCAGTTGTGGATGTGTGGAGGGAGAAAGTGAAAAGGATGTGAGATCTGCTGATAAAATGTGCTTCTTTTTTTAAAAAAAAAATTTGACTTCTGGGTTGACTTTGACATTTTCAAGTCTAGGAAGGTTCAGGAATTGAGGGTGGAAAATTGAATCTTATAGTTACCTCCTTTCATTGTTGTTGTTTTAGAATAAGGTTTATTTTTCATAATATGAGTCGGCTGTGAGTAGTATAAAAAAAATCATGTCCTCCTTTGGTGGGCATGTACATTTTAACATAAAGGTACAACCTTTTGGAAATAAAGCATTTTTTATGTTTTGGCTTGACCATACCTTAACAACTGTTCATTTCCTGCAGTTCTGCACAAACATCACTTCATAGTTCCAAAATTGACCATTTGTTTAGAAAAATAGGAGTTTAGCTGAGTGTGCTGCCGTTTCAGAAAATGCAGTGAATGAAAAGTTAAAATCAAAGCAAATTAATACAGTCAAAATGCTCCATCTGTGGGATCTAGAAATTTCAGATGCATAAAACATGGAGTTAGATTACTGTGAGGTTGGTGAAATGACCTGGATTAGCCGGCCCCTGCAGCAGGCCAGTGGTGGCAGTCAGGGGTCTTCTGAGAGCCAAATCCATCCCCTCTGGACTTAGTCTTGGCGCCACCTGGTGGCAGCATTCCACTTTTGCTTCACCATCAGTGGGAATGACTGGGGATCGTGTAGCTGACTGGTTAAGGGCTTAGAAACACTACCAGGTTCCCAGGAATTTTCTCATCATTGTGGCTGTCAGTCTGTCCTCTACTGCAGCTCCCATCTCACTCCTGCAGTCTGCAAGGTTTTCAAATCTGCCTCCCCTATCCCCACCTCTCTGACTTCTTATGGTCTCACCCTCTCCTTGCCATGCTGGCCTCCTCACCGTTTCTTGGCCCCTCTAGACTTGCTGGTTGGGACTCCACACAAAAGCAAGAAGTCCAGGAATCTGCATGGGAGGACCCTGGAGATGCAGAAATCCACCTTCCTAGGCCTTCCCAATTGTGAGGGTCACCTTCGATTACGCTCTTGGTCTCATCCTCCCTCTACACTTCCTCCCCATCTCCCCTCAAAGATAAAAACTGTAGTCCCTGCCTCACTTTTTACATAGGAGTTGAATACAGGCAAAGAATGGAAGCTCTTTTCCATCCCTACACACACGTGCGCACACGCACACACACAGATTGTATTGATAACACAGATATGTGTTATCACAGGGTTTTATTGTACCTTTCCATGGAAATCATTAGGGACTGCACGATTCCATATAAGTTAATTTTTGTACAAATAAACTTGACCCCTTAAAACACCAAAAGTTTTATCAATAACCTATAATGAAAATTATTAAAAATATGAACCATTCTATTTTGCTTTCTTATAATAACTTGTATTGTCAAAACTCACTGCTATGATCATCATTTGTCATAGCCTGTTTTAATGATGATATATTGCAGGGGCCATTGTGATTTCTTGACCTACATCTACAAATGACCGCTGACTTTTAAGATTCTTGATGTTCCAATTTAGGTTTTTATAATTGCTTCATTTATTCTTCTTGCTCTGAAACTTTCACCTGGCTAGTTTTGTCACACTCAGCGTACTCACCTTTAACAAACAATGTCTGTTAACAATTCTGATTTGCTGTATTAGAATAGTATATCATAGGCTGAAAAGCCAAATAAAAATCTTACTGGACTTAAAAAAAATTTTATTGGAGTATAGTTGATTTACAATGTTGTGTTAATTAGGTGTACAGCACAGTGATTCCATGTGTGTGTGTGTGTATGCGTGCTTGCATGCTAAGTCGCTTCAGTTGTGTCCGACTCTGCGACCCTGTGAACTGTAACCCAGTCCATATTCCAAACATTGTGTCCTGGTTTCAGATCATGGTTACTGATTTCTGGCTTAGAAAACATGATCACCATATTCACATTCGTCCTCTCTCCCATAGTCAAATATAACAGAATGCTGAGTATGTTCCCAGTTTCTTTTTAACATGGGAGATTGTTTGCATATGTATTTTACCTAATCAGGTCCATCACATTGTTCTAATGATCCACAGTAGTTAACGTCTGGTTCTGTTTTTCCATATGTAAAGAACTCATTTGTTTTCTGTAGATTTTTTATAGTGTCATAATTGGCGTCCTTTTTACGTTACTGCATGACCAGTCAGGTGCCTGTAGCAATTTCATGGGATGGCTACTTTAAAAGAGCGGTTAGTGGTACTCTTACTCTTCTAGATTTGCGCGTGGAGTTACCATTGAAAGTACCAGTGCTTATGAAACACAGCATATCCTCCACCTGCCTTCTGTCTGTAGAAAAACTTTAGCCAAAGAATAAGTTTAACTGGAGAAGTGAAAAAATGCGGAAGCAAAGGAAAACAGTCAAACAGGACAAAATAATCATAGTTTAGTCATTAAGTGCTGCTGCTGCCTGCTGCCAAGTCGCTTCAGTCTTGTCCGACTCTATGCGACCCCATGGACTGCAGCCCACCAGGCTTCTCCATCCATGGGATTCTCCAGGCAAGAACACTGGAGTGGGTTGCCATTTCCTTCTCCAATGCATGAAAGTGGAAAGTGAAAGTGAAGTCGCTCAGTCGTGTCTGACTCTTAGCGACCCCATGGACTGCAGCCTACCAGGCTCCTCCATCCATGGGATTTTCCGGGCCACAGTACTGGAGTGGGGTGCCATTGCCTTCTCCCTAGTCATTAAGTAGGAGAGGGCAATGGCAACCCACTCCAGTACTGTTGCCTGGAAAATCCCAGGGATGGGGGAGCCTGGTGGGCTGCCGTCTGTAGGGTCGCACAGAGTTGGACACGACTGAAGCGACTTAGCAGCAGCAGCAGCAGCAGTCATTAAGTAAAGTCAAGGACCTTTAGTTCCACCTCAAGGACTATAGGTCATGTAGATGCTGAAACCCCTACCACATGGAAGAAGTTAACTACCTGGTGACCAGACTTAGCCATGATACAAGCTGCCACAATTCCAAGAACTGGCCTCAAAGAAAAGAAAACAAATCAACCCTTGAACTGAAGATTACCTGTACTCAAAACAATCAAGATAATGCCAGTCAGACCACAGTGTGACCAATTTCAAGATGACTGTCAGGGCTGACTGTGCTGTTTATGCACATAGCCCCCTCCCTCTGCCTATACACCCTTGAAACTCCCCATAAAAGTTCATGCCCATTGATTGTTGATAGAGAGTTGGCCTTTGGACATGGATTCTGCCTCCCCACCAGTTGCCAGGTGCTGGAAATGAAGTCAACTTGCCTTGGCACTAACCTTGCCTCTTGAGCACTGGCTTTTGAGCATCAAACTGTCAGACGCCACTTCTAAAGGTGTGTACTCAACCTTCATTTTAGGAGGAGGGGAAAAAGATGCAGAGAGGTCACCTGTCCTGTCCGACAGGAGGCCTGCCTCTGGGTGGGTGCCCCTCATGACTGTCCCACAGTCTGTCTTGTTACATACGTGGTAAATGACTTCCTTAAGAGGAGCCAGCGTGTCTCTGCCCCGAGTGTGGTGGGGGCTCCACAGTGACACGGCGGGGCCTGGAAATTCACGTGGGTGGCAGCGGCACGAGGGCACTCCTGGGTGCCAGGTGCTGTCAGATGCTCTCTTTCCCCACAAATACTCACTGAGAACCTGTGTGTCAGGCACTGTTCAGGATGCTTAGAGTATTCCTTCAAACAGAACAGTTAAAAATCTCTCTACCCTCGAACAGACTTCTGGTTGCCAAGGAGAGAATGGAGGGATGGATTGGGCGTTTGAATTAGGGAGATGCAAACTAATGTATAAGGTACAGATCTGAGAGTTGGACCATAAGGAAGGCTGAGCACCAAAGAACTGATGCTTTTGAACTGTGGTGCTGGAGAAGACTCTTGAGAGTCCCTTGGACAGCAAGGAGATCAAATCATTCCCATATGGTGCTAGTGGTAAAGAACCCTCCTGCCAATGTAGGAGATGAAAGAGATATGGGTTTGATCCCTGGGCTGGAAAGATCCCTTGGAGAAGGAAATGGCAACCCACTCTAGTATTCTTGCCTGGAGAATCCCATAGATAGAGAAGCCTGGTGGGCTGCAGTCCGAGGAGGGTAGCAAAGAGTCGGACATGACTGAAATGACTTAGCATAAAGGAAATCAACCCTGAATATTCCTTAGAAGGACTGATGCTGAAGCTGAAGCTCCAATACTTTGGCCACCTGATGCAAAGAGCCAACTCATTGGAAAAGAACCTGTTGTTGGGAAAGATTGAGGGCAGGAGGAAACGGGGGTGACAGAGGATGAGATGGTTGGATAGAGTCACCAACTCTGTGGACATGAGTTTGAGCAAACTGCAGGAGATACTGAAGGACGGGGAAGCCTAGTGTGCAGCAGTCCATGGGATTACAAAGAGCTGGACTTCACTTTGCGACTGAACAACATGGTGGATAAACAGCAAGGTCCTGTATTCAGTAGCCTGTGATAAACCATATTGGGAAAGAAAAAATAATATTTTAGTGCAAATACCCTCATCGTGCTTATTTTAGAATCATTCTCAGAATGATTTCTCTGTCCCATCGGGGCTCTCTGAGGGCAAAGACCACATCCGTGTCACTCTGCAGTGTCCTGGCAGAGAGCCTGGGAGTACATGGGTGGATGAACTGTTCTTAACTTACCAAGTTCATCTGTTTCCAAATCGTTGCCATTTCTCTTACTGCCAGTAAGACTAGAGCATCTATGGGACAAACAGAAATGATCCACATAATAGACCTGGGTCCATCACTCCCACTGTGATGGTTGCAATAAATATATTTTTTCAGAACACTTAATAAATATCACATGTTACACAGAGCCGTGAGTATGGGATCTTTCATTGAGTCGGTACAGCCTTGAAAGGGAAGAGGCAGGATGCTTTCAAAGATTTACAGCTGCTGAATCAAATATACTAGTAAAGGCAATAGAATATCTAAACCTGGTTTCCTCTCAAACTCTGTACTTCCTACTGGTATTTCTCATGAAGATGTCATTAATGGATATGGACCACCTTCTCTACTCCCGGTGTTGGAGTCTAGTTGTTCAAATATGGGAACTGAAAGGCTCTACTATCTCTAGTCAGTAAAGTTGCCTTCTATTCAAAGGGCACAGTTTTCAGCCCTGATTAGAAGGTTGAACCTGGAGAAGGCAATGGTAACCCACTCCAGTGTTCTTGCCTGGAGAATCCCAGGGATGGGGGAGCCTGGTGGGCTGCCGTCTATGGGGTCGCACAGAGTCGGACACGACTGAAGTGACTTAGCAGCAGCAGCAGCAGAAGGTTGAACCAGAAGGCTATTGAGAGTACAGTTGCTCCCACTGTGAATGAAAGAACTGATTACAGTGTGTGTATGTGTGTGTGTGTGTGTGTGTGTGTGTGTGTGTGTGCACTCAGTCATGTCCAGGCTCCTCCGTCCATGGAATTTTCCAGGCAATAATACTGAATTGAAGTGAAGTGAAGTGAAGTGAAAGTTGCTCAATCGTGTCTGATTCTTTGCAACCCCATGGACTATACAGTCCATGGAATTCTCCAGGCCAGAATACTGGAGTGGGTAGCTGTTCCCTTCTCCAGGGGATCTTCCCTGCCCAGGGATCGAACCCAGGTCTCCCACACTGCAGGCGGATTCTTTACCAGCTGGATACTGAAGCAGGTTGCCATTTCCTTCTCCAGGGTATCTTCCCAACCCAGGGACTGAACCCACGTCAGTTGCGTCTCCCGCATTGGCAGGCGGATTCTTTACCAGCTGAGCCACAGGGAGGGCCCCGTGTATCTGAGGGGAAATAATTGTTTTCAGAGTCAGATGTATGTAAGTAATTACTGAAATTAATTCAACAGCAGGGGATGTCAGGGGCAGCTTGACTTTTATGTGTTGTTGCCAGCTCCAGGGACATGTAGACTAATAGGACAATCTTAATAGTGCCAGTTTATTTTGTATTTTTCTCCAGTTTTGTCTGAGTAGCTCTGTTCTAAGTCTGCATTTATCTCCGAAGAAGCTGGCAGTTAATAAAAGGAGTTTGCCTGTCCGTATGCTTCCATCTGTCTTTTTTTTTAGATCCAAACATAGAGTTAGGGACAGTTGCCTCTGCCTGTCCTTGAGCTCTTCATTCATTCTACAGATATTTTCTGCGCACCTGTCAGATATTGATGGACTTAATGCGACTAACAATACAGGGTCCCTCTCTGTTTAGCTTTTTAACAAATCAAAAACTGTGTCCATGGGGGCTGCACCATTTTGCATTCCCATTAAGAATGTATGAGAGTTGACATGTATCTAAATCTTTGCTTACACTTGTTATTTTCTGGGTTTTCTTTTGTTTCTTAAGAGAAAAAGAGCCACTTAGTAGGTGTGAGGTGATGTTTCACTGTGGTTTTGATTTGCATTTTCCTAGTGACTAAAATTACTGAGCACCTTTTCATATGCTTATTGGCAGCTTACTCAAATCCACTGTCCAAGGAATTCCCGCATGGTACAGTGGTGAAGACTGCGCCTTCCAATGCGGGAGACATGAGTTCAATCCCTGGTTGGGGAATTAAGATCCCATAATTGGTGTTGTTCAGGTGCTAAGTTGTGTCCTGCTCTTTTCGACCCCATGGACAGCAGCACACCAGGCTTCCCTGTCCTTCACTATCTCCTGGAGTCTGCTCAAATTCATGTCCATTGAATTGGTGATGCTGTCTAACCATCTCATCCTCTGCTGCCCTCTTGACCTTTTGCCTCAATCTTTCCCAGAATCAGGGTCATTTCCAATGAGTTAGCTCTTCACATCAGGCCAAAGTATTGGAGCCTCAGCTTCAACATCAGTGCTTCCAATGACTAGTCAGGATTGATTTCTTTTAGGATTGACTGGTTTGATCTCATTGCTGTCCAAGGGACACTAAAGAGTCTTCTCCAGCACCACAGTTCAAAAGCATCAATTCTTTGGCACTCAGTCTTCTTTATGATCCAACTCTCACATCCATACACAACTGACTATTGGAAAAACATAGCTTTGACTATATATGCCATGAGTGGCAGCCAAAAAATAAATAAATAAATGTTAAAAAAAAAATCCTTTGCCCATTTTTCAACTGTGTTGCTTGTCTTTTTGTTGTTGAGTTGTATACATTCTGAATATTAAACTCTTACACAAAAAAATATGTAAGATCCCTGCCCTGATGTGTGATGGGAGAGATGCACTGAGCAGATGACCGACCAGGTGCCGATGCTGGGGAGTGTTTCATACCATGAAGGAGAACAAAGCCATGTTATGCGGGATGAGAAGGATGTGGAGTGGGGAAGGGAACTGGCTGTCTTTTATGGGCGTGGTCAGGGAAGAAACACTAATAGGATGGTAACTGAGCAGAAACTTGAAGGAAAGGCTGGGGGTGGATACTGGGAAGTAAAGTTTTCCAGGTGAAGGGGAAAGGCAGTGCGACCCCCTGGGATGAGGCTATGTTTGGAGTGAGTGAGGACCGTGAGGAAGGTGACTGAAGCAGTGAAGTCTGGGAAGAGCGGCAGGATGCAGGTGAGAAGGAGTGAGGGGCCAGACACATCAGGCTTCAGAGGACCTTGTAAGGACCTCAGCTTGGTGGGGAGAGAGGGGGAGACACTGGACGGCTTTGTTTAGAGGAGTGTTGTGAACTAGCGTGGGTTTTATAAGAATTACTTTGGTTGTTGGTCCGTGATGTGATCAATAGTGTCTACATAATGCCGCCACCGCCAGGTCGCTTCAGTCGTGTCCAACTCTGTGCGACCCCATGGACTGCAGCCTACCAGGCTTCTCTGTCCATGGGATTCTCCAGGCAAGAACACTGGAGTGGGTTGCCATTTCCTTCTCCAATGCATAAAAGTAGAAAGTGAAAGTGAAGTCACTCAGTCGTGTCTGACTCTTAGGGACCCCATGGACTGCAGTCTACCAGGCTCCTCCGTCCATGGGATTTGCCAGGCAAAAGTACCGGAGTGGGGTGCCATTGCCTTCTCCCGTCTACATAATGAGGCCTCCATAAAAACCCACAAGGATGGAGTTTGGAGAGCTTTTGGGGTGGTGAACACGTGGAGATGTGGGGAAAATGAGTTGCTCATAGAGAAGGTAGAAGCTTCATGCCCTTTTTCCATGTGTTGCTCTGTACGTGTCTTGCCTATATTTGTTCCTGAGTTATCTCCTTTCATAATAAACCAATGATCTACTGAGTTAAAAGAAAAAAAAAGAATCACTTTGGTTGGTTCTATGGAAAATCAGATGGTAGGAGAACAAAGGCAGACTCTGGGAGAACTGGGTGGAGGAGAGGAGCTCCTAGACCCACCCCGGAGAGACCATGGCAGTGGTCTGGAGGTCTGCGGAGCGACTCCACCCACTGACCCTCTTCATGTGCATATGTTTGTACTTTCCCCACCAGAATCCCAATCCCAGATGGGAAGGTGTGCTAACCGTTACTTCTGCCGCCCTTCTATAGACCCTTGGCATAGATGGATAAACAGAACAAGAGAGACAGAAATGAGGAGAAGGGAGGCCAGAGCAGAGACCTTGATCAAACCATCCAGCCCACAGATTGTAATGCCTTACCCTGACTTCTGGTTCCTTACAAGATACTAGGGAATCTTTCTGAAATTCTCTGGATCAGATGGATTTAAATCACTTTATCTGATAGATATATGGGATACTCTGCTTTGATTTCAGATGGTGAGGGTATGCTTTCCTGTATGCCTCCATTACTTGATGTCTTTGGCCAGGGTTTCTGCTCTTGGTCTGGTCCAGTAGAAAGCAGAACACACAGTCAACTCTGCACTGTCCAGCTTTGGACCCCTTGGGCAGACTGGCATTTGGCACCCCTTCAAAGCAGATCTGTCTGTATTTGTTCTATGAGACTAAGAGGGGTTGGTTTTTATATTAATATACAAAACAGATTCATGTAATAATTCATGTTTGCCAGAGAAGTGTCCTTATAAAATTGTCCTTACCAAATTTTATAGGAAAGCAGAAACCTTTCCTTCAAGTTTCTGCTCATTTGTATCTTATTTCTCTGTGGTTCTTGTTCTCTCCTGTTTCTTCTGTCACTTCGTGTACAAGACAACTCCTCAGGAAGTATTTTGAAGGGTTTTATATGTAAATAGCAAGAATCCTGTAAGCATCATGACTTCATGCATTATTCAGGTCTAAGATTTCAACTTACTGCCTGCTGAGGGCTGAAATTAATTGCCTACATCACAAAAAATTCTTAAGAAGAAAAAACCAGGACAGAGCAGTGTTAAGAGAGTTAAGAGGGTTTGCTTGCTGTTTTGTTTTGTGCTTGTTTTAATTCCCCATCGAAGGTAATGCCATGTGTCGCTTGTATAAGAATTCTGTTTGGAAACCTGAGTTAACAGGCATCCTTTTGTAAAATGGGTTCCAGGGATATTTTAGTTTACATAGAGATTTCCATCCCAGGGAGCCGACCCTGGCCTCTCTCATCTGTCTCCCCACCCTGAACAATCCCATAGTCTTTGGAAGCTTGTCTAAGGATTTAATGGGTTTTAAAAATTTTTTATTGAATTGTAGTTGAGCAGATGTAAGCTTATATATATACACAATATATGAAGAGAGACTAAATAAGCAACTAGCACAGTTCACTGTGCTACTATGTAGCTAGACAGTAGCACAGGGAACTATATTCAGTATTCTGTGATAAACCATAATAAAAAAGAATATATGTAAAAATGTATATATAAGGATTTTTTTAAAATCTCAAGTTACCTATTGGGCAGAAGAAGTAAGAAGACATTTTTCCGCTTTCTATTTTTTCTTTTATCTTTTCTTCCTTAATTCCTCTGTCCATGGGATTTCCCAGGCAGGAATACTGGAGTGGGTTGCCATTTCCTACTCCACACAATATTCCCGACCCAGGGATGGAACCCACATGTCCTGCATTGCAGGTGGATTCCTTACCACCAGCACCACTGGGTCTCTTTTAACTGGGAGTAGGATGACAAGTAAATACGAGACACAGATTCCTAAGCTGAATCGACTTAATCCAAAAGCAAAAAACAACATATTCTTCCAGGCCTGGGACCAACTACAATTTGCAGCCTCAGCATGGCTATAAGACATGTGTTTCTGTTAATAGAATTGATGTATTATGAAAGGTTCCAAAGAACATCCTTTGGTTGATGACAGGAAAATTAGGAACAAGCGGAAGGAACCTCTTATTGACTGAATGGAACCCCCAGCTTCCAGACTTTATCCCAGGCTTCTCATCTCCAGGTGTTTTATTGGAGTCAGAGGAGCTACATGTTACTAGAATCACACAGAAACAAGGTGGGAAATGGGTATATCCATTCTTCTGTCAATGGACATTCAGGTTGCCTCCATGTCTTGTCTTGGAGCAGGAAATGGAAACTCACTCCAGTATTTTTACCTGGAAAATTCCATGGACTGGAGAGCCTGGGGGGCTCTTTGTGTCACAAAGAGTTGGACACAGCTGAGCACACACGTGCACGCTTGTCTTGTCTATTGTGAACAGTGCTGAAATGAACATGGGGGTGCGTGTACCTTTCCAGTTGGTTTTCTCTGGATATATGTCCAGGAGTGGGATTGCTGGATTATGTGCATGACAAGATCTGCTTGTCCTTCTTACTGGTTGGACATCTCATAGCATCTTCAAATTGGAGCACCTTCCTGGGCTTGTTTTTGGAGCGGGGTCAGGAGGGCTCACCCTCACAAGGACCAAAGGGCCTCCTTAGAAGTGGGCATTCTAGAATCAGCCTAAGTCCTTTATGCAAATGGCAGGAGCTCTGGAAGGCAGACTAAGAACACCAGTGTCGTCAGGTTTCTTACTCTCTCTTACAGAAGAGCCCCAGTTCTGTACTCACAATGGAGATTTGCCTAGACTGGGTCTAGAGAGTTTGTTGCCTTCTCCCATAAGCCTTTGGCAGAGGTACACCTTTTAGAGAAGTGAGAGGCAGTCATGGAGATTTCCCCAGCTTTTGATGATAGTTTTAAATTCCTTGTGCCCAGATCTTTGTGATCAACTTGGACCTTCAGTAATGCCGTGTCTTAGGATTTTTGACTTGCAGATTTGAGGACAAGCATTCCCTCAACCATCCTTAAGCTGTGTCTCATATTTCCCTTCTGTTCTTAACTGGAATGGGATATTCTTGTTTTGACCGGAGTCTGGGTCTATAAGGCAGCCAGTTTTGAGGTGTAATTTGTACCCAGGCAAGCTTGTACCTGGATCTCAACATCCCTCCCATTAGATATTTGCTTTTTGTTATTATTAGTTTGCTCCTTTTTAAATTTCACTTTGAGGTTGATTTATTTCTTTAATTTTTTGCCTGGGCCACGTGGCATGTGGGATCTTATTTCTCTGACCAGGGATCAAACCCGACCCCCTGTATTGGCTGCATGGAGTCTTAATCACTGGGCCACTAGGAGGTCCCATAGAGATTTGCTTTTATTTGAAAGCAACAAAGGTCAAAGCTTTAGACTCCTGTCAATGACAGTGCCTTGAATATAGCCTCTTCTCTCTGCCCCTGAACCACGGGAAAGTCAGTGGTTGTATAATAAATTCCATGCCAGTTTTAGTGATGTTTGGACGTTCTTGTTGTGGGGGGGGGGTTGTCTGTGTATGATGAGGGGCCCAGTGTAAGTCTATTTTGATTCTCACTGTGCTCTGGGGAGTTTCAGGGGCTGTCTGAGTTCAGCAGGGACAATGTCTAGTCCTTAATTGAGAAATCAGTTTGGAATAGTTTGTGTTTAGCATAACTATTAGGTGGTACCGTTTGGGAACACCTGTTCTGTGGGTCAAAAACTGTCAGATATCAGCAATTATGTATGTTTTAATGGAAAAGAGTATGAAATCATGAGGTATTTATTCATTTTTCTCTTATAGTTCTATCACAGTACCTTAACATGGTGACTGGTAAGATCGTTGGAGAAATAATTGAGTGAACGAGTGAATGAATGAATTTGGTGCCTATTTGAATTGCTCATGTCTAGCTCAGGCTCTGCATATGTTTCTGTATGCTGCATCCATATCCTTAAAATCAGAAGATGACCCTTCATGACACCCGAACTGGCAAATGGTAAGCTGTCTTGTTTAGCTCAAGCATATAATGTGAGCTGATGAGTGGGCAGAATGAGTCAGGGGCTGGTGTTGGCATGAGATTATGAAGAGCTTGGTGAACCATGCTTAGGAGTTGGGACTTTAGTCTTTAGCCATCTGGGAATTATCTCTGGGCTTTGAAGCAGAGGAGTTAGATGCATATCTGTATTTTATTTTACTTTACCTTTTTATTGCAGTATAATTGCTTTACTCTACTGTGTTAGTTTCTGCTGCTCAGCAAAGTGAACCAGCTATATATATATATATACATATATATACACACACACATACACATATACATATATCCCCTCTTTTTTTGAATTTCCTTCCCACTTAGGGAAGCTCTGAGCATTTAGAGCACTGAGCAGAGTTCCCTGAGCTATACAGCAGGTTCTCATTAGTTGTATATTTTATATATAGTAATGTATATTTGTCAGTCCTAATCTCCCAATTCATCCCATCCCCTCCTTCCTTTCCCCGTTGGTGTTCATATGTTTGTTCTCTACATCTGTGTCTCTATTCCTGCCCTGAAAATAAATTCATCTGTACCATTTTTCTGGATTTCACATAAGAGTTAATACATGATATTTGTTTTTCACTCTGCATGACAGTCTCTGGGTGCATCCACATATCTCTATTTTAAAAGAAAACAATGTTCTTAATTTAATGGACAGAATGCTAATATTGAAGAGAGAACTATTTACCTCTAGGAAAGGGCTAATTTATGTGCATTCAATCCTTCCCATAACACAGTATAAGCTTGATTATATGTGATTAATAATTGCAGTTTGCCTGAATGCTGCGTTTTCTTGGCTGGGATGTATTTATAGATCATAAAAGATTTATCTAGGTTGCACATACCTGAAGAGTGATTAGCTGTTGCTGGTAAATGTCAGGACAATGAAGGTGGATGGTGTCTTTGGCGAGCCCACTTCAGGAAGGTGGTGTGGGCCACATTTAGAGACCCTGGCCCCAGTTCCACGCCCTCAGTGGCTTTGTCCTGCTCAGCAGGCGTTTCTGACTGGTTGTCACAGCAGCGCCAAAATGTGAGCTAGACGCCCCGCAGGATGATCAGCCCAATTTCTCTGGCAGTAATACGCTACCCTTCCCTCTGATCGTTTCATTACTTTGTAAGCCTGCCGTGACCCGAAGGAACTTTCAGGAAGGGAAGGTGCTTGATAAGTAAAGGGACAGGTGAGAGGAAGTCCTCTCCTTTTCTGCCCTCCTTTCTGGCCACTGGCCTCTCTGCCCTCACTGTTGCCGCCAAACCTTTGGGTGGCTGTGTTCACCTGGGGGTGGGGAGAGGCATTCCTATCTTATCATCAGTCATTCAGAGTAAAGATTTATTTCTGTTTTGCTTATTTATTTATTTTTGGCGGCACTGGGTCTTCATTGCTCTGCGTGGGCTTTCTCTAGTTGCGGTGAGCGGGGGCAGTTCCCTAGTTGCCTCTCACTGCGGTGGCTTCTCTTGTTGCAGAGCACGGGGTCTAGGGTGGGCTCAGTGGTTGTGGCACACGAGCGTAGTTGCCCTCTCAGATCTTAGTTTCAGCATGTGGGATCTTAGTTCCCGGACCAGGGATCAAACCCATGTCCCCTGTATGGGCAGATAGATTCTTAACCACTGGACCACCAGGGAAGTCTGAGAATAAGGATTTCGTGCTCACCTTTAGAGCTTCCAGAAGTCTCCGATGCCATGTGCCAGCCCAGCCACACGGGACAATGACTAAACACTTGCTTAAACTGGTGATGTTTCTGTTAAGTGTTACCAGATGCTCAGTGCCCAGATTCAGAATGAAGTCAGAATCCAAGGTCGCTCCATTACACTGGGGAAGGGGCATAGGGCTGCCCAGAGTTGATGTCCTTCCCAATGCTGCTCAGCTAGTGAGTGAACAAGCCAGGCTGGGCCAGGGACTCCTGACCTGAGCTCACAGCTCTACCTCACTGTACCTCCTTCATCCTCTTCCTCAGCAACAGTGTTGGTGAGCTTTTTTTTCTTTTCTCTTTTTTCAGTTTACTTGGAGCTTCCCTGGTGGCTCGGACAGTAAAGAATCTGCCTGCAGTGCAGGAGACCCAGGTTCAATCCCTGGGTTGGAAAGATCCCCTGGAGTAGGGCATGGAAGCGCATTCCAGTATTATTGCCTGGAGAATCCCATGGACAGAGGAGCCCAGTGGGCTGCAGTCCATAGGGTTGCAAAGAGTCGGACACAACATTTTATTGGACTCCCTCTTCTGGAGTATTAAATGTTATCATCCCATATGTTACTGAATAGATTGTCATTACCGCAGGGGACATAACAGAGCCACGAAAACTTTTCCTTGAGATTTAAACTCTGAAGGATATTCTCTTAGGTTGGAGGATTTCTCTTCTGCCAGCTTATCTCTGTCTTGCTTTTATCTGCCAGTGTCTCTGCAGAAACATCAGTAGGATTTCATAAAAGCAGAGAAGTAAAGGATAGAGTTTTGAATGTCCTTCCAAGGGTGTCCCTTCTCTCCTCCATCGCCTTTGGAGCTCTCTTAAGCAGATGGTTATAGCCCTTGTGCCCCCAGGATTTCTGGCGAATTCTGAGAACCCCAGGGGCCCGTGTTGTTACAGAAGAAGATGTTGGAACCAGCATGGAATGTGAAGATTTGACCTCTGGGTTGCAGATTGGTTTTTTGTTTGTTCTAATTTTTATTATAGGATAGTTGATTTACAATAAATATTGTGTTAGTATTAGGTGTAGAGAAAAGTGATTCAGTTATACACATACATATATACATTCTTTTTCAGATTCTTTTTCCATATAAGGTATTACAGAACATTGAGTAGAGTTCCCTGTGCAGTAAGTTGTTGATTATCCCTTGTTGATTATCTGTTTTATATACAGTAGTGTATATGTTAATCCCAGTCTCTTAATTTATCACTTCTCCCCACATTTACACTTTGGTAACATAAGTTTCATTTTGAGATCTGTGAGTGTGTTCAGTTCAGTTCCGTTTAGTCGCTCAGTCATGTCCGACTCTTTGCAACCCCATGAACTGCAGCACACCAGGCCTCCCTGTCCATCACCAACTCCCGGAGTTCACCCAGACTCATGTCCATCAAGTCGGTGATGCCATCCAGCCATCTCATCCTCTGTCGTCCCCTTCTCCTCCTGCCCCCAATCCCTGTCAGCATCAGAGTCTTTTCCAATGAGTCAACTCCTTGCATGAGGTGGCCAAAGTACTGGAGTTTCAGCTTTAGCATCATTCCTTCCAAAGAACACCCAGGGCTGATCTCCTCTAGAATGTACTGGTTGGATCTCCTTGCAGTCCAAGGGACTCTCAAGAGTCTTCTCCAACACCACAGTTCAAAAGCATCAATTCTTCAGTGCTCAGCTTTCTTCACAGTCCAACTTTCACATCCATACATGACCATTGGAAAAACCATAGCCTTGACTAGATGGACCTTTGTTGGCAAAGTAATGTCTCTGCTTTTGAATATGCTATCTAGGTTGGTCACAACTTTCCTTCCAAGGCCTTGAGAACCCCATGAACAGTATGAAAAGGCAAAATGATAGGATAATGAGAGAGGAACTCCCCAGGTCAGTAGGTGCCCAATATGCTACTGGAGATCAGTGGAGAAATAACTCCAGAAAGAATGAAGGGATGGAGCCAAAGCAAAAACAATACCCAGTTGTGGATGTGACTGGTGATAGAAGCAAGGTCTGATGTTGTAAAGAGCAATATTGCATAGGAACCTGGAATGTTAGATTCATGAATCAAGGCAAATTGGAAGTGGTCAAACAGGAGATGGCAAGAGTGAATGTCGACATTCTAGGATTCAGCAAACTAAAATGGACTGGAATGGGTGAATTTAACTCAGATGACCGTTTTATGTACTACTGTGGGCAGGAATCCCTTAGAAGAAATGGAGTAGCCATAATGGTAAACGAAAGAGTCTGAAATGCAGTACTTGGATGCATTCTCAAAAACAACGGAATGATCTCTGTTTGTTTCCAAGCCAAATCATTCAATATCACAGTAATCCAAGTCTATGCCCCAACCAGTAACACTGAAGAAGCTGAAGTTGAACGGTTCTATGAAGACCTACAAGACCTTTTAGAACTAACAACCCCCCCCAAAAAAGATGTGAGTGTGTTACTGCTTTTAAAAAAAAGTTTATTTGTAACATTTTCCTATTAGGTTCCATGTATAAGTGATATCATAAGGTATTTGTCTTTCTCTGACTTACGATAACCTCTAGGTCCATCCATGTTGTTTCAAATGGCATTGTTTTGTTCTTTTTTATGACAGAGTAGTATTCCATTGTGTATATTTGCCACATCTTCTTTGTCCATTCCTCTGTTGATGGGCATTTAGATTGCTTCCATGTCTCGGCTATTGTGAACAGTGACACAGCAAGCATAGGCATGCATGTATCTTTTCAAAATTATGGTTTTCTCTGTATATATGCCTAGGAGTGGGATTGCTGTGTGATATGGTATTTCTGTTTTTAGTTTTTTAAGGAACCTCCATACTATTTTTCATAGTGGCTGAACCAACTTACATTCCCATCAACAGTGTAGGAGGGTTCCCTTTTCTCCACATGCTCTCCAGCATTTATTGTTTGTAGACTTTTTGATGATGACTCTTCTGACCAGTGTGGGGTCATATTGCATTATAGAGTGCTGCAAATAAAAATAAACGTTAGTCACTGAGGAAACACGTGTGGCCTCCAGGTGGCAGAGCCTCCCCCACTGTCTGTCTTCAGTGGACCTGGATTCAGCTGTTTATGCTCCAGGGCAAATCCTCCAGCACTGGGTTCACATCCCTGTGAATGAAGTCAGGAGTCCTGGCTTGGCCTTACCACATAGAGTGTTGAGTGTTTGCATTGTGGGAAACTCATTTAACATATTAAAAAAAAAATTTTTTTTTTGTCTTTGTGGCTTGCAGGATCTTAGTTCCTCAACCAGGGATTGACCCTGGGCCCCAGCCATGAAAGCACTGGGTCTTAGCCAGTGGACCTCCAGGGAATTCCTTCTTTTAGCATCTTTGGGCTTCAGTTTCCTAATTTGGGAGAAGTTTTTCAGGCTATTATGTGAAGACAGCATGAACTAATATATATGTCAGCCCTTGGAAACTGTAAAGACCAACCCACGTGGACATTAGGGATATTAGGGTTTTTTTTTTTTTTAATATTATTTATTTGGCTGTGCCAGGTCATAGGTGTAGCTTGCAGGATTTTCAATCTTCGTTACAGCTTGTGACATCTAATTCCCTGACCAGGGATTGAACCTGGGGCCCTTGCATGGGAGCGAGGAGTCTTAGCCACTGGACCAGCAAGAAAGCCTCTATCAGGGACCTTCATGTGCGGTTCTTCACAGCATGTGTCCTGGCACCATCCCTTTGCCAGAACACAGATTTGAGGACCTTCATGTGCAGTTCTTCACAGCATGTGTCCTGGCACCACCCCTTTGCCAGAACACAGATTTGAGAGCAAAGGCTTTATCTGTCCCAGTTTTGAGAGTTTCTGCTTCAGGATAACTTTCCTGACTTATTCCCAACCCATTCTGATAACATAATGTATATATTAAAAAGCGCAAATGGATAAGTGCTACAGACTGTCCATGATGATAACCCAACGTGGTTCTTACTGGTTCCCACCTCAACGTGATTTTTCTCCAGCCTTTCTCTGTGCTTATAGTTAGTCATTTCATGGAGAGAGACCAAGCCTTTTCTTCCTGTTCTTTCTCCCCTAAAACTGCTTAAATATGCAGCAAACATCCCTGGATGACCAGCTCCTCCATGGAAGACCGCAGGAGGTCTTCAGCTATTCACGTGCCTGGGACGGGACGAGAAGCCTCGTCTCCCATCCCCAGCCTCTCCAGCACACTTTCCACCCGGTTTAAAGGGAGAACCCGTCCAGCTGAGGAAGAAGGAAGTAACCAGCCTCTTAGGCGCACTCTGGGCAGGAGGAAGGACGCATTCCTCTGAGTTGGCCAGTTCCCTGTGCACCTGGTAACAAGATGATACAAACGGGCAGAGGAGGGCAAGAGGAACTGGAACGCTGCTGGAGGGGGCGTCTGCAGCTGCGGGATGTTTTTGCCAGATGCAGACATGTTAGCTGAGGCTGGTGCTCACTCTCCACCAACTCTGCAAACAGCGGACCACCCAGAAGACGGACAGGCAGGTGGGGCAGCAGCGTTTCCGGTGCTCAGACCTGCAGTTGTGTGCGTTCAGCTGTCAGATCAGACTGATCAGACTGAGGTCTTCTGTGTCTCATTTCCCACAGCATAAACTTGCCTTTTTCACTCAGAGCTGAGCCTTTGCCCGGAGTTTGATTCCATCTGTTAATACCAGCAACTTTAACTTGAGGGAAATATTAGAAGCCTGTTATTTTTAAGACAAAAGAAGGAATCTATGCCAGTTCCTCCTCTGCCTCCATATTTAGAGGGAGGCCAACTAAATGATCCTCAGCTTTGGAATCCAACAGGAACTGGGAGAAAATTGACTTGCCTTTTAAATCCTCCAAATCCACACTTCATGCAGTGATTTGAAGCAGGGTGTTAGATGTTAGCAGCACCAAGTGTTCCTGGTTAAGTTTCTTAAGCCAGCTCCACATCAGAGGAGGGATGCCCTATAATTAGAGAGGCTGTTTAGATGCTACAGGCAATTCTCAGTGGATGCCCGATTGTGTTAGTTGTTTCCACAGAAACAGTGTGCAACTGATGGTCATTTCTGGGGACAGCACTGCTGCTGCTGCTGCTGCTAAATCACTTCAGTCGTGTCTGACTCTGCGACCCCATAGATGGCAGCCCACTAGGCTCCTCTGTCTCTGGGATTCTCCAGGCAAGAATACTGGAGTGGGTTGCCATTTCCTTCTAACCCTTAAAGCAGGTATGCACTGACCCGGAGGCCCACAAGGGCCATTAATTTACAAACAGCTATTTCAGCTGTTTCTGAGTCTCATGAGTGATGGAACATCAGGGAGTCTTGGTGGTGAAACTGAGCGGGACCCTGTGGGGCTCCTGGCACTGATGTCTTTTCTGTGTCCCCCATTTCTTGTTTGTCGGGAACAGACTTCAGCCTCCGTGACCTTCCCTGAGTTCCAGCGGGAAGGGAGGGGGTGCAGAGACAAGGGAGGAGCAGTCAGGAAACAGTAGTGCAGCCTGGTGGAGCAGGGTCCTGCTTCTGCCTCAAGGGACTCACATAACAATATCTTTATGCTCTTTTCAATAAATGGAAGATGTCAGCATTCTTCATTCCAGAGAAGACCACCTAAGGCCAGATTAAAGGGATGCGGCCCGTGCATAACACCCTAATCTTGTCATCAGTCCCACCTTGAACAATTGCCATGAAACGCCTCACCAAATCTTCCTGGGTTGGACACACAGGTTTTGTGGGCATGAGCTTGCTGTGTCCCCCTTTGCCTGACAAAGCAATGAAGTTATTCTTTTCTACTTCACCCAAAACTCTGCCTCTGAGATTCAATTTGACACTGGTGCACAGAGGCCAAGTTTTTGGCCTCAGTGGGGCTCTGGTGGTACCACTGGCAGTTGTGGAAGTAGATTTTTATCTAAAGGGGCAGATATGGCAAGTGATGGCTTTTAATGGCAGGAGGGATGAACAGCTCTTTCACTCTGTCTACATGGATACACATATCTATACATACTTACACACAGACTTATCTCCATAAATACACATAACGGACAGGGAAGAATTATGCCTCCTTACCTGCTGCTCTGAAGAAAGCTAAGCGCCGAACAATTGATGCTTTTGAACTGTGGTGTTGGAGAAGACTCTTGAGAGTCCCTTGAACTGCAAGGAGATCCAACCAGTCCATCCTAAAGGAAATCAGTCCTGGGTGTTCATTGGAAGGACTGATGTTGAAGCTGAAATTCCAGTACTTTGGCCACCTGATGTGAAGAGCTGACTCATTGGAAAAGACCCTGATGCTGGGAAAGATTGAGGGCAGGAGGAGACGGGGACGACAGAGGATGAGATGGTTGGATGGCATCACCGACTCAATGGACATGGGTTTGGGTGGACTCCAGGAGTTGGTGATGGACAGGGAGGCCTGGTGTGCTGCGATTCATGGGGTCGCAAAGAGTCGGACACGACTGAGCAACTGAACTGAACCTGCTGCTTTAACTGGTCAGAAGGCCTTTGTTGGTATCCAACTTTCTTTTCACACTATGTGATATGACTGCACCGTTACGCAGGTACTTGGCTGATGGGGGTTTTTTATCTGATGGTATATCTTAACCTTCATTCCTAAAAGGTCTAAATTATCAGTGGTGCTTTTCAGGTTGCTGTCATTTCCATGAATTTACTACTGAACCTGGAATTACCCCCAGATAATCAGGAGCAGACCATCTAAGCTTAGGAAACTATAGCAGGTTTGGGGGAAAGTGCCAAGGGCTGAGGTGAAGTTAGTGGTCATTCAGTACAAATGGACCAGCCATGTATGGCGTGTGTATCAATATTAATGAAATAGAGGTTTTGCTTGGTGAATATGAATAAGGGAAAGGGGGTAGGTGGGAATATATCAGAGAACATGTACGAATGTTGACTAGCCATGTGGTCCAAGCTGGATGAGGAGTGGAGGGCGGGCATAAAAGAGAAACAGGGTATAAATTAGGTAATGTTGATAGACTCGAAGCCAAGAAAGGTGATGTAACTTGACATCACATTACCTTTTTGTTTGTTTTTTTTTCACTCAAGAGATAAAATTCTATTGACCTGGCGGTCTGGGTTCAGGGTATTTCCCAATATCATTGTGTGCTGTTCTACAGGTGATTTACACTCCTTATGTCAGAGCTAGCAACTGGGAGACCATATGAATTTCTTGTTGCTGTTGTTAAGTCGCTAAGTCGAGTCTGACTCTTTTGCAACCCCATGGACTATAGTCCACCAGGCTCCTCTGTTGATGGGGTTTCCCAGGCAAGAATACTGGAGTGGTTTGCCATTTCCTTCTCCAGGGGATCTTCCTGACCCAGAGATCGAACCCGTATGTCCTGCATTGGCAGGCAGATTCTTTACCACTGAACCACCAGCAAAGCCCATATGAATGTCTTAGGCACACTTCATGTGAATGAGAAAGGATTGGAAGTGTCAGAACATGGGACTCGGTATTCTGAAGGGCAGCAGGTTGTCTTCATTGATAAGAACATCCCTGGAGCCCAGCTACCTGGGGGCCAGCTATAGACCTGCCACTTACTCACTGGAGGAATTTGATAGGTTGTTCAGCTTCTCCACACTTCGGTCTTCTTATCTGTAAAGTGGGAACAATAGCAGTATCTCTCGTAGGGAGATGATGAGGACGAAGGAGTTTATGTGTGTAAAGCACTTAGAAGTGTGCTTGGGAAAATCTAAAAAAAGAGGGATATATGGGTACATAAATCACTGCAGATGGTGACTGCAGCCATGAAATTAAAAGACGCTTACTCCTTGGAAGAAAAGCTATGACCAACCTAGATAGCATATGCAAAAGCAGAGACATTACTTTGCCAACAAAGGTCTGTCTAGCTATGGTTTTTCCAGTTGTCATGTGTGGCTGTGAGAGTTGGACTGTGAAGAAAGCTGAGCACCGAAGAATTGATGCTTTGGAACTGTGGTGTTGGAGAAGACTCTTGAGAGTCCCTTGGACTGCAAGGGGATCCAACCAGTCCATTCTGAAGGAGATCAGCCCTGGGTGTTCTTTGGAAGGAATGATGCTAAAGCTGAAACTCCAGTACTTTGGCCACCTCATGCGAAGAGTTGACTCATTGGAAAAGACTCTGATGCTGGGAGGGATTGGGGGCAGGAGGAGAAGGGGACGACAGAGGATGAGATGGCTGGATGGCATCACTGACTCAATGGACGTGAGTTTGAGTGAACTCCAGGAGTTGGTGTTGGACAGGGAGGCCTGGCGTGCTGCGATTCATGGGGTCGCAAAGTGTTGGACACGACTGAGCGACTGAACTGAACTGAACTGATAGATGATCCATTTTGCTGTACAGTAGAAACTAACACAAAATTATAAAGCATCTATACTCCAATAAAGATTAATTAAAAAGGAAAAAAGATATGTACTTGGCACATCATGAATACTCAGGAAGTATTAGCTATTAATCTTGTATCTCGGAGGATACTTTTATACCATGAAGTGGGGGCTGGATTTATTCCTAATTCCATCTGACATACGTGGAACGTTCTGCTTAGTTTCCTCTTTGTTCTGTGTTGTCTCTACTTAAACTTCACCCAAGCCAGGCTGGCAGAAGGCGCAGCATGCAGCTTCTACTGATGAAAGCAGACCTTCAGCACCTTGTCTACTTCCTAACATTTGTTTGACAACCCAGATGTTCTGGAAATATTTCCTTTCCCCTTCTCAGTGTTCTCTGCACAGATGTTACTATCTGTGGGTCTTTCCTAAACTCACTGGTCTCTTAAGAAATCAGAAAACCTTAGCAAAGCTCTTGCTCTTCTTATCCCCCAACACCCTCTGACCTCGCCCCCTCCCAGCCTCCCTGGAACTTCAGCCAGTTCCTCTCTGTTTTACTTCTGAGGAAGAAGCAATTGTAAAGATGCACTGGGAGAAGATTCTGAAATAAAGATGCCCCCCTGGCTCTGTTCCTCCTGAAGTCTCGTCTCCTCCCCATTCCTTTTTTTTAAAGGGTAAATTTTATTTTTTTAATTAAATTTTTATTGGAGTATAGTTGTTTCACAGTGTTGGGTTAGTTTCTGCTGCACAGCAAAGTGAATCGGCCATATGTATACATATACCCCCTCTGTTTTGGATTTCCTTCCCATTTAGGTCACCACAGTGTACTAAGTAGAGTTCCCTGTGCCATACAGTTGGTTCTCATTAGTTATCTGTTTTATAGGTAGCAGTGCATATATGTCAATCCCAGTCTCCCAGTTCATCCCACCCTCCTTCCCCCTGTAGGGTCCACATGTTTGTTCTCTACGTCTGTGTCTGTTTCTGCTGGAAAACCCCCCACCCTGCGGTCCCAAGCACATTCAGACTCCTCCCCATTCATTTCATTGTCCATCCTTCCTCAGGATTTAGGCCTTATTACCTGTGGAACTGCAAAGAGTGTAGCTCCTTATCTATTTTGATAGGTTTGAGTCTCTCCGTTTCCAGAAAGTCTTTATTTGTGGGATGTGTGAGGAACTACCACCCTGCATGGTTAGAACAGGGCCCTGGGACAGTGGTGGGAAGCAGGGCTGGAGAGGTGAATTGGAGGCACGTCTTGAATCTGGATGTTCAGGCTTCACCGACGCATGTTACGCTGGGATAGGACCTCACTCAGTGCTGCACCAAAGAAAGGCACTCTCACTAAGACGGTAGTGGATGGAGCCTCTGCCATCCACCCTTGAGGGGATGGCACAGTGGCGTCAAGGAACCCTCTTACAAAGCCACTTCTGTGACCTAACATCACAGTGATGGAAACAACCGCTTCCATTTCTGGAGCACCCACCTTGGAAAACGCACTATACATAGTAAAGTAAAAGGTCTCTCAGTCGTGTCTGACTCTTTGCAACCCCATGGACTGTAGCCTTCCTGGCTCCTCCGTCCATGGAATTCTCCAGGCCAGAATCCTGGACTGAGTTGCCATTTCCTTCTCCAGGGGCTTTTCCCAACCCAGGGAGCGAACCCAGGTCTCCCACATTGTAGGCAGATTCTTTACTGTCTGAGCCACCAATAAATCCCCTATATATGAACAAGTTCCACTCCAAGAGTGCGTTTGTAAGTTCAATTTGTTCCTAAGTCCAAGAGAGTTAGCCTAGGTACCCAACTAACACAATCGACATTATAGTACTGTACTATAATAGATTTATAATACTTTTCACACAAATAATACATAAAAAGCACACAAAAATAAAGATAACATTTTTAATCTTACAGTACCTTGAATAGTACAGTAGTATAGTACAACAGCTGGCATACAAGGGCTGGCATCAAATGAACAGGCAAGAAGAGTTACTGCCTGAAGGAGGGAGAGGAGATGGGAGATGGTAGAGCTGAAGTATCATCAGCGATAGGAGACGGAGGGCAAGCTGCAGTTTCACTTACGCCTGACATTGACAGAATGCATGTTCTCATCTTTCAAAGTTGGCAACTTGAAGGTTCGTATGCAGGAGACTTACTATATACCCCAGGACCTCATCCAAGCCTCACAGAAGCCAGGGGCAGCAAATATCACCTTATGTTTTACAGAGGAAGCGTCTGGGCTCAGAGAAATGAAGAGACGGCAGAGGCAGAACCGAGACTTGAGTCAAAACCCCTTCCGTCTCGCCCCACTTCATACCACCTATCATAAATAACCTCCCCAGTCTGCGAGGTCAGTTATGGAACCTGAACTAAGTCATGATTGTGGAAATTGAGAGGAGGAGGAAAAACTCAGATGACTTGGTGATTGGATTTGAGGAGGAAGAAAATGAAAAGGAATCCAGGATGATTCCCAGGGCTTGGGTGTGTCTGAGCAGTAAATACTGGTGTGATCTACAAATGTAGGCTGCTGTAGGAAATGCGGATGTGGTTGGTTGGTTGTTCAGTCCTCAGTAGCATCAGACTCTTGGCGACCTCATGAACAGCAGCACGCCTGGCCTCCCTGTCCTTCACTATCTCCCCGAGTTGGCTCAGACCCATGTCCATTGAGTCAGTGATGCCATCCAACCATCTCATCCTCTGTCATCCCCTTCTTCTGCCCTCAGTCTTTCCCAGCATCAGGGTCTTTTCCAATGAGTCGGCTCTTTGCATCAGGTGGCCAAAGTATTGGAGCTTCAGCTTCAGCATCAGTCCTTCCAATGAATATTCAGGGATGATTTCCTGAAGGATTGACTGGTTTGATCTCTTTGCTGTCCAACAGACTCTCAAGAGTCTTCTCCAGCACCAGTTTGAAAGCATAAATTCTTCAGCGCTCAGCCTTGTTTATGGCCCAACTCACATCTGTACGTGACTACTGGAAAAACCATAGCTTTGAGTATACGGACCTTTGTCAGCAAAGTGATGACTCTGCTTTTTAATATGCTGTCTCGGTTCATCATAGCTTTTCTTCCAAGGAGCAAGCATCTTTTAAATTTGGAGCCCAAGAAAATAGACATGATAATTTTGCAAACATGAAGGAGATGAAGAAACTAATTGGTGCCTATACATTCAAGGCACATGCCAGGGCTTTCCTGGTGGTCCAGTGGTTACGAGCTTCCAGTGCAGGGGATGCAGATCAGTCTGTGGTTGGAGAACTAAGATTGTATAAATCATGCAGCTCAGTCAAGGGGAAAAAAAATCAAGGCATTTGGCAAGTGGAAGTGATGTGGTGATGATGGTGGTGGTACAGGTGATGTTATAAGGGTTGTGATGGAGATGGTGCTGTTGATGTTGAATGTGTTGCTGATGGAAGTAGAAGCGAAGGTGGTTTTGAAGGTGTGGTGATGGCCTTGGTGGTGGTGATGGTCATGATGATGGTGATGAGGATGGTGGAGGTTGAAGTGGAGGTGGTTTTTGGAGGTAGCGGTGATGGTGGTGGTGGGTGATGGTAATGGAGGTAGTGGTGATGGTAGTAGCAATTGCATAGAAGGAACAACAATTGGAGTGAAGACAAATTGTTGACATCATCATCATTTTTTCATACTTTCCATTTTTCTGGTTGAGAGGGAAAAGTATGAACAGAGAAGGCAGAAATCATACCGTGCACTACTGATTGAGTTGTGAGACTGTTATGGACAGGCTAAAACTCAAGCTGCCAGAGTATACTTAGTAGTGGTTTCTGGGAAGCAATGAAGAACAGATTTAATAATTTTGAGTAAGAATTTGGCTCTTCTTGACATAAACTTAGAGACACCTGAAAATGCAGTCGTAATTTGAAGCAGGTTTTGGTGAAATGCACTGACTACATTTTGGTTCGGAGACCAACATGATAAGAGCACAGAGGTGCTTTCTTTTCCAGCACACCTACTTCCATGAAGATTATCTTCTCCAGGTGGGAGGCACCTGCCCAGCGTGTGGAACAAAGCCCATGTCCAGTAACTCTTGGATGACCAAAGGAACTAATGCGGAAACGTTGGCATGGAATGGAGAATGGAAATATTCTGCACCTTTGAATTGACATGAGTTTGTTATCACAAGCCTGATTTAGAAATAGTCACCAAGTTCACAGCCCAGAGCATCCTACAACTCTATTAACAGAGTTAATAGAAAGATCTTAGAATGTCAATGAGCTTTGACTAACATTTGCTTTCCATAATATGCATCCATTGTAGGACAAGTATTCTGAAGACCCAATGTATTCTGAATAATTGGTTGTGTGAACCTTATTTCTTAATTAAATAAATATAAACTAGATTTTATGATGTTCATAAAACGTGACAACTGAGTGACAGTCAAGGGAAAGAAACAAAATCAAAACAAATACCATTATGACCACCATTTCTATAAACAACAATTACCTTTGGGTCAAGATTCTGAATAAAACATTTCTGAAAAGAGCCAGACCTTCTCACATACTTCATTTCCCTCCAGCACCCCCCAAGGCACTTCCTCAGCTTCTTCTGTAACATCTCTAATAGCAGCTATTGGAGATGATCTTATTATGTATATGTACCCATAGCGCCCTCTTGCTTTCTGTATCTTGTTCCTCAAGGGATATTTTTGTGTGAAACCCACTCTAAAAAGTCAAAGGGCACCCAGGAAGCTGGTGTTGCCTTTGAGAGAGATAATCAAAGAGGGTTGGTGAGTTTCCCGTTCAGAATCCCTGGGATATTTCTGGTCAGTTTCTCTACGTATTTTCCAAGGAAATGTGCAGAATATTTCCTGAATCTGTTTGTTGTTATAATGAAACCAAACAGTCCTGGAACAACGTGATGTTCTAACTTGGAAATAAATAGAGTGAAAGTGTGGCGCACACACGCACATTTCTACTCTATGGGGGGGAGACGAGAATGGTGGGGGAGGGGAAAGGTGGTCCTTTTATCTCCATTTAACATGATGAACTCAAAGTCAAATGTGGTCTTCCCGGGGATTCCCAATTGGTGCCTTGTAAGGGGGATGGATCATGACTGTATGTCTTTCCCCAGAACCTGTAACTTCTGCCAGAAAGGGCAGTGCCAGGATAGAGCAGGGACCTGAGCTAAGCCACTGTCATCCATTCCCTTTGTTACATATCCTTATCTCTAAAGAGGGAGTTTTCCTAGAGCTCTTCTTCGAAAGTGAAAATCATGCCTGACTCTTTGCGACCCCATGGACTGTAGCCCGCCAAGCTCCTCTGTGCATGGGATTCTCCAGTCAAGAATACTGGAGTGGGTAGCCATTCCCTTCTCCAGGGGACCTTCATGACCTAGGGAATCCAACCCGGGTCTCCAGAATTGTAGGCAGATTCTTTACTGTCCGAGGCACCGAGGAAGCCCACAGAGCTCTTCCGTGGTGGTGAGCGAGCTCATCAGCCTCCTCTCTTATCCCTCTTCATTTCATCAGGCACACTTCATCCTCTTGGGTCTTCTTTGAGTCCCTGAAACATGAGCAACTTCCCACCAAATGGTCTCCACCCATGCCTTACCCACTGCTGGGAATGCTTTTTTGTCTAACTTCTTCATCTCAGATGAGCTAAGTCCTCCTACCCTGGTGGAACTCGGAGGAGACATCCATCCCTGAGCCACAGAAGCAGCCAAGTATGTCTTTCCACATCATTCCAGAAAGGCATCAGAAGATCCATAAGTCTAATAATGGCAGACGTTCTTCCTCCTTTAGCGACAATTGGGCAAAGTGTTTGATTTTTGCCGTGGCACTATCTAGATGAGCTTAAAATTGGCCAAATGCATTTTCTGCCTCAGATTCAAGAAGCCTAAAGCATAGATTGGAGGAGATCTGTTCTGCTCAACAGAGAGGAGAATGCCTTATTCTCACACGACTTTTCACTGGAGGAGTGCGTGATTGCCATGCCACACGTAACTGCCATGGTAGTTTCTGGGTTCAACTTCCAGCCCTTCAGATAATAACAGGAATGGGGGCTTCCCCGTTGGTCCAGTGCTTAAGAGTTCGCCTTCCAAAGCAGGGAGCGCAGGTTCAATCCCTGATGGAGGAGCTAACGTCTCAAATGCATAGAGGCCAAAAAACCAAAACATAAAGCAGAAGCAGTGTTGTAACAAACTTAATAAAAACTTAAAAGGACGTATTGGTACTGAATTTAAAAAATAAAGGATGAATGTATATGTACAACTGAATCACTTTGCTTATACCTGAAACTAATACAACATTGTAAACCAACTGTACTCTAAAATAAAAATTTTAAAAATGAAAAACGGCATTAGTACCAATGGTTACGTAGAATGAATTTACTCTTCACCTTTCCATGTGGAGGAAAAAGAGGAACCGCGTATCTTCCATTTCCTGGGACTTCTTCAGAAAACAAACACTCTATCTCTTGAACAAAAACTTGAGGGTTTTTTTTTAATTCTTATTTATTTGCATTTTTAAAATTTTTATTGAAAGATAGTTGATTTACAATGCTGTGTTTCAGGTGTACAGCAAGGTGATTCAGTTTATATACATATATTATTTTTTTACATTCTCTTCCCTTATAGGTTATTGTGTATAGTTTCCTGTGCTATACAGTAGGTCCCTGTTGTTTATTATTTTATGTATAATAGTATGTATGAAAGCTTGAGTTTTAAAGTCATTGCATTCTTGGAAACAGAGCAGGATCTCAGACCAGATTCATCTCTGGGTTGATTTGGGCGGAGGGGGGAAGACTTGCTATTGTTGTTTATCTTATTCCTTGTTTGGGAGAAGATAGGAAAACAAGGTTAGGGATGTGTCCTGGACTGTCTGAGCAAGGAAGGATACAGAAGGCCTTTTCCAGAAGAGTCCAGCCTTGTGCAAGATCCATCCTTTCAGCACATGTGCTCATTTCTTGGTCTGTAAACTGTCAACATTATTTCCTCCCCAGAGTGGATAAAAGATGAGTGAGCGAGGGCCTGGGCTGTGCCACGCTTCACTGTCTAGAAGGTGAGCCTCAAACAGGTCTGAAAAGCACCGAAACCCCAAACGTTGCCGCCACCGTGACTGCTGCCGGTGACATGACATATCCGGCTCCCTCCATGCCCCCTCTCATTCCTTCTGCAATTACACAGCCCGCTAAACATTCCCAGGAGTTAAGCTGCCCAAGCAGCTGTCGACTTCCCGCATGAAGATTCCAAACCGCAGCAGTTGAAGTCTGAACTTCTGCAAAAAATACTTGGCAGGAAACATCCACAGATGGCCCAACAAGCTCATTGATCTGCTTGTAACTGAAACAGAAGCCAAACACATGCGAGAGAAGGAAGAGTGAACGGAGCAGAGCCTGGGAAACTCACTGAATCCACATCGTGCAAAATGACATGTCCTTCTGTACACACGTTCTAGTGCATTGGAAAACCGGCTGGAAATATACGTGTAAGATTAGACTCCCTGTAAATAGAAGGCAAGAATGGTGAATGTAGCTTGGGGTGACATTTGGAAGCCAGCCTTCTAATTGACGTGTGGGAGAGACACCAGTGCATTCAAGTTCAGTCTGCTTGTCCAAGTTTCCAAGGAAAGGTGACTCAAGAGAGGATGTGCATTCGTACCTCGATGACTCCTCCCAAACCCTTCTCAATGTGTCCCTGATGTTGCCTGGGCAATTCTACTTCATGATTATTCATGAGAGAAATGAACTGCATGTGAGCATCTGCCTCTGATCACAGCTACATCTGGCCTTCAAGGCCACCCTCAGAGGCCAAGTATTGTGAAGTGTGGGTCATGGGCAGATGGACTTTGGAGCAGGCTGTGGACCCTACACAAGACTGTGAACCCTCTGGGCTGTGGTCCAGGAATGCCTGCAGAACACTGAGCTGGGGGGTCATGTATGGATGGGTGAGCCTTTGTGGAAGCCCGGGTTTCCAGAGAAGTTCCAGCATCTTATTGGAGAAAAAAAAAGAACAGTTTGGCCACCGCGTGAATGTGTCAGCATCACCTCTCCCCAGTGGCAGCACACTTAGTCACAAGACACCCAGTGAATTTTCCTGTGTGGGGAGGGGAGAGCCAGTGAGGAAGCCCAGTTTTCACAGCTGGGCAGGATGCTGCCAAAGGGACTTACTTCTAGCTCTCACAGCATCCAGACTATTGAATTGGGAGCTCCATGACTGGGAGGAGGGGGCAGATTGGGAGAGCAGCGTATAAGATACCTGGAGGGCATTAAAGGACATGGTTCCAGCCGACAGCATCCTTGGTTCCATCAGGAAGCCAGCTCATGAGCCTGGGGAAAAGCTCACCCCCAGATCCCCCCAGCTGGCCCGTGTGCATCCCCAGCATGCCATGCGCCAACCCACGCCTCACTCACTCTGTGGCAGTTCCCTGTGTGAGCTCCCCAGGACCGCGGCAGAAAGTTGGACCAGTCTGCCCACAAGGGTGAAGCCACAAACTTGAATGGTAGTGCCACCTTCAGGAAGACACAGGAAGGGCGATCCGCAGTCCACATTGTATATAGAGAAGGCTCTCAGGCTTAAGAACTCTGCCAGGAGAAGGAGCAGGAAGCTTGGGGCGGGTGTATACATACAGGTCTGAGAAAGCCTCAGAATCTGGCAAAACTGATGAAAGGTATTTCTACCCTGAAGGCATTTATTAAAAATTAGAGGAAGTGAAAGGGAAAGTCGCTCAGTCATGTCCAACTCTTTGCGACCCCATGGACCATAGCCCGCCAGGATCCTCTGTCCATGGGATTCTCCAGGCCAGAATACTGGAGTGGGTACCCCTTCCCTTCTCAGGGGATCTTCCCAAATGCTACTTCAAATATGCAAACAACAGTGCAGAACTCCGAGGACCATGAGAAATCAAGGAAATGTGGCACCATCAGAAAGATCAGTTACTAGGATCTTCTAGTAACTGAGCCCCAAAGACATGGAGATCTGCAATTTACCTGATAAAAAATTAGATATAGAACTTTTACAGAAACTCGTTGAGCTACAAAAAAGCACAGAAAGATGAGTCAGTGAAATCAGGAAAGCGGTACACAACCAAAATGAGAAATTTAACAAAGAGATAGAAATCAGAAAAAGAACCAAACAGATTCCGGAGCTGAAGAATTCCATGAATGACGTAAAAAATCAATAGAAAGAATCGACATTACAGTAGACTAAATAGAAGAAAACAGCCAGTGAGATTGAGGAGAGGAGCTTTGAAATAAGCCTGTTCAGGACTTCTTGGTGTTCACAGGTTAAGACTCTGCCTTCCAATGCAGGGGACAATGGGTTTGATCCCTGGTTGGGGAACTAAGACCTCACGTGCTGCAGAGCAGCTAAGTCCACACACAACTAGAGAGCCTGAGGGCTGCAACGAGAAGCTCACTCACTGCAAAAAAGACCCAACACAGCCTAATGATAATAATAAATATATTGTTTAAAAAAGAAGTGACTCAGTTTGAGGAGACAAAAGAAAGAAAGGGAGGAAAGAATTTTCGCCTATGTGTTCTATCTTCTCCCATGTGATCTATGAGACAGTGTTAAGAAAACCAACAGCTAAATCATTGAAGTTTCAGAAGAAGAGATAGAGAAGGAGGTAGAATGATTATTTAAAGACATGATGGCTGAGTGCTTCCCAAACTAGCAAGAGATTTGGAATTCCAAGCTCATGAAGCTAAAAATCATCCTATTATTTCAAACCAAAGCAACCTTTTCTAAAACACATAATAATAAAAATGTCAAAAACCAAAGACAAAGAGAGAATCCTAAAGGCAGCAAGAGAAAAGACTATAATGTACAAGGAAACCTCATTGGCTATCAGCAGATCTCAGCAGAAACCTTACAAGCTGGGAGGGAGTGGGATATTTTCAAAGGGCTAAAAGAAAAAAAGTGTTGACCAAGAATACTCTATTCAGCAAAGTTATCCTTCAGAAATGAAAGATAAAGACTTCTAAGACAAACAAAAACTAAGGAAATCCATCCCCACGAGATCTGCCTTAAAAGAAAAACTAAATTGAAAAGACACATGCGACCCAGTGTTCATAGCAGCAGCACTGTTAACAATGGCCAAGACGTGGAGCAACCTAAGTGTGCATCGACAGATGGTAAAGAAGATGTGGCATATGTATATATATATACACACATGTATATATGAATATTCAGTTCAGTTCAGTTCAGTTCAGTCGCTCAGTCGTGTCCGACTCTTTGTGACCCCATGAATCGCAGCACGCCAGGCCTCCCTGTCCATCACCAACTCCCGGAGTTCACCCAAACTCACGTCCATCAAGTCAGTGATGCCATCCAGCCATCTCATCCTCTGTCATTCCCTTCTCCTCCTGCCCCCAATCCCTCCCAGCATCAGAGTCTTTTCGTCCCTGGGATTCTCCAGGCAAGAACACTGGAGTGGGTTGCCATTTCCTTCTCCAATGCATGAAAGTGAAAAGTGAAAGTGAAGTTGCTCAGTTGTGTCCGACTCTTCGCAACCCCATGGACTGCAGCCTACCAGGCTCCTCCGTCCATGGGATTTTCTAGGCAAAAGTACTGGAGTGGGGTGCATTGCCTTCTCTGTTTTCCAGTATTACTCAGTCATAAAAAAGAATGAAATAATTCTATTTGCAGCAACATTGATGAACCCAGAGATTATCATATTAAGTGAAGAAAGTCAGCCAGAGAAAGACAAATGTCATATGATATCACTCCTACATGGAATCTAAAGAAAAGATACAAATGAATTTATTTACAAAATAGAAATAAACTCACAGACATAGAAAACAAACTTATGGTTACCAAAGAGGGGAGACAGGGGCAAGGATAAATTGACAATTTGGGATTAAAAGATATACACTACTATATATAAAATAGATAAACAATAAGGCCCTAGTTTATAGCACAGGGAACTATATTCAGTATCTTATAAAAAACTGTAATGGAAAAGACAGCATATTAAAAAGCAGAGACATTACTTTGCCAACAAAGGTCCCTCTAGCCAAGGCTATGGTTTTTCCAGTAGTCATGTATGGATTTGAGAGTTGTACCATAAAGAAAGCTGAGCTCCAAAGAATTGATGCTTTACAACTGTGGTGTTGGAGAAGACTCTTGAGAGTCCCTTGGACTGCAAGGAGATCCAACCAATACATCCTAAAAGAGATCAGTCCTAGGTGTTCATTGGAAGGACTGATGTTGAAGCTGAAAGTCCAATACTTTGGCCACCTGATGTGAAGAGCTGACTTATTGGAAAAGACTCTGATGCTGGGAAAGATTGAAGGCAGGAAGAGAAGGGGACGACAGAGGATGAGATGGTTTGATGGCATCACTGACTCAATGGACATGGGTTTGGGTAGACTCCAGGAGTTGGTGATGGACAGGGAGGACTGGCGTGCTGAGGTCCCTGGGGTTGCAAAGAATCGGACACGACTGAGCAATTGAACTGAACTGAACTGAACTGAACTGAACTGAATGGAAAAGAATCTGAAAACGTATATTCTGGATCACTTTGCTGTACATCTAAAACACTGTACAGTTTTTAAAAAATAAATAAATAAATAAATAAATTATCATATTGCTTAAGGATTTGTGAAAGAAAGTAACACTCTCTACTGAAGATCTCTTTGTTTAGAATCTTAGGGCAGGTAGGAATTTTACAGAGGGGCTAGGAATAGAAAATGGGGCTTCCCAGGCGGCACTGGTGGTAAAGAACCCGCCTGCCAATGCAGGAGGCCTATGAGACACGGGTTGGATCCCTGGGTCAGGAAGATCCCCTGGAGGAGGAAATGGCAACCCACTCTAGTATTCTTGCCTGAAGAATTCTATGCACAGAGGAGCCTGGTGGGCTATAGTCAATGGGGTCACAAAGAGTGGGACATGACTGAAGCAACTTAGAATAAATGCATATTTACATTTAATTATAATATACCCTGAAATGAAGTCTTTCTCCTTTCCTTGGCTTTAGTTCATGGCACATGGTGACTTGTAAGATACTTTTCACCGAAGTACGCAGACTGACGCAAGTGTTCTCTTGTCCTCCTTATGCAGTGATGCTCTGGTAAATATTTTACCACCAAATCTCCAGGAGGGGAGGCAGAGCTCTTCTTGTAGCATTTGCCAATGTCTGTGGTGTCAGTGCTGCCACACTGCTGTTTTCAGACTTCCAAAGTGACATCACCAAATGTGTGTTTGGGAGAAGATGCACATAATGATCTTATGAACCAGCAGGAGTTAGCCTGAAACATCACTGCATACCATTAATAGATTTCTACTGTTATTTGGAAATAACATGTGCGTTCATTGCTAAGGGAAATATACTGAATTTTGCTTAAGTTTGGGGAAAAAAATTTGAAAATGTGCTCTTGAATCATTTGAATTTCTGTGAAAGGCTTATAATTTTTTTAAAAAAAGATTGCCTGTGTGTTCCTTTAGATGTGAAAAAAGGAAGGTAAATACAACTACATATTCAACATGGCTGATTTATCTTTAATTATAAACTGACGTAATTAGGGGAGGTTCCATTTTAGAGGTTCCGTGAAGGATGATTAGTTTAAGGGGAGAATTGCAGAATACTATGAGAGTTAAAATATTTGTGAGTCATGAGTGATTCAGTTTTGTTATTCTGTTTTGGACAGAACCATCAATCTCTCCTTGGGTTCATGTACACTTGACATTTGATTGTTTTGAATCTGTGTTTTGTTTTTGTTTTTTTAATCAGCCTCAGAGCAAGAGATTTAAACACTAGCAGAATTTTAGGTTGGCCTGAGAAGGGATGTTCTTTCTTGGACATTTGCGGGAGAATTGAAGAGAAATTTTTCATCAGGTAAATATAGACACAAGATGCTGCTCAAGGAGTGTCTTTTACGCATAGTTCCTTTATTTTAAAACCGTATTTAGAAATGAGTAATTTTAAGATGTGATTTACATATCGGTGTGTCTGGGTGTTTAAGGATCTTTCAAGAGGAGATCGGTACTGAATTAATGCAAAAATGTGGTGGAAAAGAATTCGTGAAGACTGTGAAATGAACAGATCAATGTGAGGAGGGCAGGGGGGTTGCTTCTGTCCCCCTGACTTCTCTTCTCTCCAAAGAAGTGCATTCATCTTACCTTCTCCTGCTTGTGGTCGACTAAGAGCTCAGGTTGGTATCTGCTCCAGGAAGGAAACTTGTCAGAATTTCCTGGAAGAACCTTTAAAAAAAAAAAAATCTGTATTTGACTGCGTCAGGTCTCAGTTGTGGCACTCGGGATCTCCATTATCTTATGCAGGGCGTGGTTTCACTGGTTGTAGTCACCTTGGGACATGTGGGATTTTAGTTCCCCAACTAGGGATTGAACCCCCACCCCCTAAAGATTCTTAACCATTGGACAACCAGGAAAGTGCCTCCTGGAAGAGCTTTAATGTGCAAGGTTTCTCTCTGCCTTGGGGAAGATTTCCTAGTCTGACCTCCCATCCCATCTTCATTGATTCGTATCTCTGCCCTCTTTGCCCACTGCTGCCCCTATGTCTGTTAATGTATGGAGATGCCTTCACCAGATGTACTCTGGTCCCTATGTACCCTTACATATGGACTGCTCAGAGGACCAATGGAGAGGGCAATGGCACCCCACTCCAGTACTCTTGCCTGGAAAATCCCATGGATGGAGGAGCTTGGTGGGCTGCAGTCCATGGGGTCGTTAGGAGTCGGACACGACTGAGTGACTTCACTTTGACTTTTCACTTTCATGCATTGGAGGAGGAAATGGCAACCCACTCCAGTGTTCTTGCCTGGAGAATCCCAGGGACGGGGGAGCCTGGTGGGCTGCCGTCTATGGGATTGCATAGAGTCGGACACGGCTGAAGTGACTTAGCAGCAGCAGCAGCAGCAGCAGCAGCAGCAGCAGCAGAGGACCAAAAGTCCTGGCTGCTTTCTTTTCTTCTTATCTTTTACATTATTTATTTATTTGGGCTGCACTGGGTCTTGGTTGCTGTGCCGGGACTTTCTCTAGTTGCAGTGAGCAGGGATTACTCTCTAGAACCTGAGTCTCCTGCATTGACAGGCGGATTCTTAACCACTGGACCCCAGGGAAGTTCCTGACTCTCATTTTAAAATTGACGAAACTGAGACTCATGGAGGTCAAATGACTTTTGCCCAAAGTCACACACGGATACATGGCAGACCAGGGTGCCAGCTATTCTGACAGAACAGTCAGAATTTTGATGTATTAGTTTGCTTTTCCTTTAATGAAAAGCCATCATTGCTTATTTAGAGGAAGACCACAAACAGAGCCAAGGAGGTCTGAGTGAATTGTCTGAATCACATCATATCAGTTGGCTTGGCTGCGAGGGAGCAGAAGCCAGGGTTGGCAGGAGCTCACAACCCCTCTGGAAGCTTCTGCCTGGGCCAGGCACGTGTTATGTCCACACACATCAGCTGCAGCACTCCTGACTGAGCTCAGGGCACTGGGAGGAGGCTGTCTGCTTCCCACACAGGATCACAGGGCAGGAAGGGGCAGGAAGGAGGTAGGAAGGGGCATGCGACTTCTGGCACAGTAATACAACTACCTCTTTCCCCCAAAGCCTGTGCTGCCTGGGCCTTCAACTCTAATCCAGTAACATTACCACAACCCAGTAGAGCCAAGTGTTAACAAAAACAAAATCTCTTAACTGCCACAGTCTCATGGAGACGTCAGGAGTGGAAAAATCAAATTCATCACCAAAAAATCTGACTTGTGACCATCTGTAGCTGACCAGTTATGAAAATGTTTAGAATGATGTGATGAGTCAGCTGTGGTGTAGAAATGTCTCGTGGTTAGCAGCAGCATCACAAAAACTCTGGTGCGGGGGGTGGGTCCTTTCTGTGTTCTATGCCCATCTGATGCAGAAATGAAGCCCAGTCACTTCCTATGTGAGCCTGGTGTCTGATCTTTAGACCGTATCTGACTTGCACCCTTGGGAGATATAAAATCCTCTAGCCTCTTATATTAGGTGATTAACAATTATACTCAGACAGCTAAACCAGCTAGTATTCTGGTGAGGGTGTGGACATAATAGTGATAATAACTAGAAGGTACAGATGAGCTGCTAAAAATAGCATCCTTGCCTATTCTATAAGAAGTAAACCTCCATCAGGCAGCAACATACATCAGATTTTTATCCTTTGCACATCCCCACCAACAGTAATACAGTCCTCAATGATTTAAAGAGCAAAGCTACTTTTTTCTCTTGGAATCTGACTGTAATTTGTGAGCTGCCTTTGTACAAGCACCCTGGCTGGAAAGGTCCATTGGACAATGTCTCTGTGATTCTTAGAGGTGAAATTGAAGCAAGAGAATGACTCGTACCCTTATTACTACTGAATGGAACTTGGGGTTCTCGTTTCTTACGGAATGAAAACAAATCCTCAATATCTTCTCTTAAAGAAGACTGCATTGGCAGTCAGTGATAATATCTCTATCATATAACTGTTTTACAGTTCTCCACTCAAAAATAGAGTTAGCTTGGCAAGCTGCTTGGTCCCACTGGGCTGGCTGCCTCAGGGCTGGATCCCTCAGATGTGCTCCCTGCAGGAAGCCGTCTGAGTATCTGACATCCGGGGCTTGATGGTGTGACAGGGGACAGAGCCCACAGCAGAGCTGCAGTGTCGTAGAGGTCAAGGAGCTTTCCTGCTGAGGGTCTTCAGTGCTCATTTTACCAATAGCTTTGATCGCTTACTGGATACCAACCAGTGTACTAGGCACTGAGGATTCAGAGACAAATAACGGAGCATCAGTGAAACCTCCCTGTGGCGCTGCTGAACAGTGCCCTGATGCTTTCTAGGCATTCAGCTCTCCTGGGTGGGGCAGCAAAGATGACATTGTGTCCAAGACTCAGTTGTGTTGTTCAGTCGCTCCGTCATGTCTGCTTCTGTGCAACCCCATGGACTGCAGCACGCCAGGCTTCCCCGTCCTCTACTGTCTCCTGGAGTTTGCTCAAATTCATGTCCATTGAGTTGATAATGCGATCCTACCATCTGTTGCCCCTTCTCCTCCTGTCCTCAATCTTTCCCAGCATCAGGGTCTTTTCCAATGAATCAGCTCTTCACATCAAGTGGCCAAAGTATTGGAATTTCAGCTTCAGCCCTTCCAATGAATATTCAGGGTTGGTTTCCTTTAGGATTGACTGGTTTGATCTCCTTGCTGTCCAAAGGGACTTGCAAGAATCTTCGCCAGCACCACAATACAAAAGCATCAGTTCTTCAGTGCTCAGACTTCTTTGTGATCCAGCTCTCACATCCGTACATGACTACTGGGAAAAACCATAGCTTGACTGTATGAACCTTTGTCCACAAAGTGATGTCTCTGCTTTTTAACATGCTGTCTAGGTTTGTCATAGCTTTTCTTCCAAGGCGCAAGTGTCTTTTAATTTCATGGCTACAGTCACCATTAGCAGTGATTTTGGAGCCCAAGAAAAGACTCAGAATTTACCTTTATTAATCAAATATCTTCCACCCAGTATTTCTGCTGAGCTTCCCCTACAGCTCCTTTGCACACATTTGAAGGTAAATAGAGAAGTCAGAGGATGAGATGTTTACTTGAGTAAACTCCAGGAGATAGAGGAGGACAGGGAAGACCGGAGTGCTGCAGTCCATGGGGTCAAAGAGCCGGACACGACTGAGTGACTGAACAGTGAGAGAAATCAGGCTTGACTTTTTTGGTCCTCTTCCCACAGTAACCTGAGGACATGTTGCCCCCTAGAGGTTAAAATAAGTCATTACCTTGCAACACAGTCCTGTTTAGTAGCATTCTACTTTAGGTGAGGAAATAATGAAAACAAAGATGATGAAAATGGAAATATTCTAGAGAAAGAATGAAGCTAAAGGAATTGTGAATCTGGAGATTCATAGTTCTGATGATGGGGACTATAGGGGTGTGTGTGTGTGTAGGTATAAGATACACTCATCTTTTCTCAGTTCTGTTTTGTTTCATAAGATCACCCTGGTGATCTCCAAGTGGCAGTGCCCTATGCCAGATTCTAGACACTGTGTTTTCTGGCCTGTCACTTTTACTGGGATTTGGATGGGGGCTGTCTCAGAAAATAACTCAGTGTGCTTCTTTTGTGTCGCCACACATGGCCTGCCTGTCGTGAATGATGAAACCAACACTGCTTTCCTTTTACAGACCCACACCTGACCTGGCCACTGAGGTCCTTCCTCTTCCTTATCATCCTGCTTGTATCAGTCAAGGTCACCCAGTTTATGGCGCAGTGACAAGCGACCTGCAAATCTCAAGAGTTGGTAACAGTGTAGGTTGGTTTCTCACTTTAGTGGTGCGTGCATTTTGGGCAGACTTCACTCTGACTCACATCATCTTTTTTTTTTTACGTGTTTATTTTTGGCTGCACCGGGCCTTTGTTTGTGTGTGAGGGCTCTCTCCAGTTGTGGCGAGAGGGGGCTACTCTCTAGCTGTGGTTCTTGGGCTTTTCACTGCAGTGGCCTCTCTTGTTGCGGAGCATGGGCTCTAGACCTGCAGGCTGCTGTAGTCGCAGCTCTCAGGCTCTAGAGCTCAGCGGCCACAGCACACAGGCTCCGTTGTCTCAAGGCATGTGGAATCTTCCCGGACCAGGGATCAAACCCATGTCCCTGCATTAGCAGGCAGATTCCCAACCATTAGACCACCAGGCAAGTCTCACAGCGGTCACATTTCAATGTGCCACCAATCAGATGAGTGTTCTTGACTTCATGTACTCAGGAGGGGCACTCTTAGTTCCTTATCTGTGTCTGATATCCACCCACCCCATGCAGAGGCAGCTCATGTTTGTGTAACAAGATGGTCTGGTGCGCCAAGCTTTCCCAGCTCCTGACTAATCATTGCCTGTGAGACCCACCGTGTCCTGACTCCACTCTCTTGTCTACTCGTGTCCTTAATCCACCTTCTTTGATGCCAACAGAGTTATTTTCCTAGAGAGCAGCTCTGTCACTTCCATTTGGGAAGGCTTTTCCTCATATTCATCACTCATGGATTATAGTCAAAATTACTTATGAGGACTCTTCTGGCAGTCCAGTTTTTAAGAATCTGCCTTCCAGTGCAAGGGTCATGGGTTCCGGTTGCTGAACGAAGATCCTGCATGCTGTGGGGCCGCTAAGCCTGTGTGCCGCAACCACTGAGCCCACAATTAGAGAAAGCCCAAGTGCCGCAAGGAGGAGACCTTGAGCCACAAAAAGGCCCAGTGCAGCCAAAGTAAAATTAAATAAGTTTTTAAAAAAGTACTTAGCATGCTGCTCACAGCCTTCTCAGGTCTGGCAGTAACCTACCCCTCCATCTTCCTCCGTAACTCACACAGCATCACTTACTCTAACTGCACAGAACCACTAGCTCCTCTGGGGACATAAAGGATATGGTTAATTAACAGTGTGGCCTCTGAAGTTGCACAGCTGCATGATCCTAGGCTTCTGGGTCAGCTGTTGAATGGGGATCAGAGGGTGCACTTTTCAGGGTTCTGTGACTTCCAAGGACTCAATGTGTGACAAGCTTATGCCTGGCTGATGTGGTGCTCGATTGATGGGGACTGTTGTTTCTGCTGCTGTGACTGGTTTTATTATTAGTATTTGTTTGGCTGTGCCATGTAGCATGTGGCTTCTTAGTTTCCTAACCAGGGATCGACCCAGGACCCCCTGCATTGGAAGCATGGAGTCTTAACCACTGGACCACAAGCAAAGTCCCTGTTACTACTGTTTTAGATGAAGTATCTTTCAGATTCACCCATCTCAACCAAAGCTGCTTCCTCTGCCTTGAAGACTTCTCCCACCCCACCCACACCCAACCTGTTGAAGTCTTCGTTGTCTTTCTGCTTGAACTGATTCTTCAGTAGACGTAACCGCAGACTTACATGCCATTGTTAAGAAATGACACAGTGATCCCAGGCACCATTTACCCAGGTTCTCCTGTACTAGCATCTTACAAAACTATAGTCCAACCAGGAGACTGACATTGGTACAATCCACTGATGTTAGTGTCAGTGATCTGACTTGTACTTGTGTGAGTGTGTGTGTATGATTTTATCATATGTGTAAGTTCAAGGCTCTATCATCACAAGGGTGTCTCGCTGCCCTGCTATAGTTGCACCTCCACCTCCCACCGCAATCCCCCTTCCCTAACCCCTATGACCACTCATCTGTCCTCCATCTCTATAATTTTGTCATTTCAAAAACGTGGAAGCATACAGTATGCAATATTCTGGGGCTGCCTTTTTGCTCTCAGCATAATTTCTGGGAGAATCATCCAAGTTGTGGGCATTCATAATTTGTTCCTTTTTATTGCTGCCTACTCATCTTTGAAGGCCTCCACAACACTATCTCAGGGCCCCTGACTGGAATTAATCACTTGTTTTTTGCTCTTGTATCAGCCTTGAATACCTCTCTGTGATTTGAAGCTATTTAATAACCTGGTTTTGTATTTGCATAACTCTTCAGGGTTTGAAAGGTACTTCTGCGTGCATTATTTCACGTCATTTTGTATAAATGTCTCTTTCTGGTGCCTTTGTGCACATCTTGATGCCATCAAGCTGTGCCCTCTCCTAGCTTTGTGAAGGTAAAAGGCAGCACCTCTCCTGGTGTCCCCCAGTGGTTGCTGATGTGAGAATCTTTCAGGCAGATTTTGTGTGTGAAGTCGTCTCCTGACGTGATCCAAGTGGACTGAGTAATCCTGTCATTTTGGTGCAGCTAAAAGGGCTGTTGTTCCTGGTTCTGTGTAAAAGAAAATCATAGAACAAGGAGATTGTTTTTTAAAAATAAGATGATATCATCAATACACTGATTTAAAAGCCTCCTATGGGGAATGATAGCTTAGGTGTTGTGGTATGCAAGTATTACCATAGTGAAAGCAGAGTATTAAAAATAGGGTGCCCTAGGACTCGATGGACGTGAGTCTGAGAGAACTCCAGGAGTTGGTAATGGACAGGGAAGCCTGGCGTGCTGTGATTCATGGGGTCGCAAAGAGTCAGACACGACTGAGCAACTGAACTGAACTGAACTGAGGTTTTCTTTAAAGGGAATAAATTGAACACTAGTTTAGAGCGGAAGAGATATGTAGGTGTGGCAGTGTTCCTTTTTAGTACGAATTTGTAAAGATTGAAAGAGAGTGTTTGTTGCTCAGTTGTAGCTGACTCTTTGTGACTTCATGGACTGTAGCCTGCCAGGCTCCTCTATCCATGGAATTCTCCAGGCGAGAATAATGGAGTGGATTGTCATTCCCTTCTGCAGGGGATCTTCCTGACCCAGAGGTCAAACCCCGGTCTTCTGTGTGGCAGGCAGATCCTTTACCATTTGAGCCACCAGAAAAGATTATATGTTGCCCAATAATGCACTGGAAGTGTCAAAATAAAAATCTACTTAAACATCACATGTATTTAATGCATACCTAACTGCATACACACATTTATGGCTAAGGTCCTAACATGGCATGAGTCAGATATGCCTGGTGATTTGCAGCATGCCTTTAAGAATCTTCTGTCCATTACTCCAGCCAGAGGACCAGGGCACACTCTACAGGCCTGACATCAGGTTGGTGTCCCAGGCCGAGGGCTCAGATGGGAGAGGTGATTAACAGAAGTCGGAAGAGCCAAGAGGAAATGTTGGCCTGCTGTGTCCTCAACACTGCAAAAGCAATGTTGCAATGGAAAAAACGAGTTGGCATCAAGATCATAAAGAAGAGTCAAATCTAGAAAGGTCAGGAAGGAAGAGATTCAGAAACGCAGTAGAAGTCAGGAAGGAATGCAGATTCCCAGCAGGGCCGGGTTCTGCCCTTCAGTGACTCTAATCACCTGGCTAAAGAGATTGCAGAGGCCAGCCCCGAAAGCCACAGTGGTTGTGGGTTGAGTTCTTCAGGAGGAGGCTGGTCAGGGGGGCAGCCCATCCACAGGGTCTCCGAGGTGGAAGGTGTCGGTTCTGAAAGTCAGGACTCAGAAGGTGGGATGAGGGTTGAGAATCAAAGTAGATTTCGCAGAGTGCTGGAGAAAAACTGGAAATGAATAAGAGCAGTGTTGGGGCCATGGCTGAGAACCTACTTCCGTGGGGGAAATATACAAAGAGGAGGTGATAGTTGAGCTTCATTTTGAAAAATAAATAGGGATCAAGTGAAAGGGGATTCTGGACAAAGAACCTCCAAAAAGGCAGTATGGAAAAGGCAGATTATAGGTTATGTTCAGGGAATTACAATAGTTCCTCGGTGCTGTAGTGTGCGCCTGTCCCCTTACCCAAGATTTGAGTGTCTGGAGATAAAGGGTTGCAGCTCGCATCTTTTTTGCTTTGTCATAAAATTTAGTACATCTCAGTTGACTCATTTAGAGAACGGGCTTTAAAGACACCATGCAAGAGGTCAGAGTTGGTCCTAAAAGATCTCTGAAGTTGTCCATAAAATGCAGTCAATTCAACACAAACACATTATTCTCCTGCATTGGAAGAGATCAATATTTCTGCAGCTGAACACAAGGTGTAGTGGTGGATCTGCACCTATGCTCATCAGGAGAGGGGAGAAGTAAGCAACAGAGCAGAAGATGGTATTCGCAACATACATACCCTAAAAATTCAGAATATATAAGGAATGCTTTCAGATAAAGAAGAAAAAGACAGCCCGCTTATGCTGACATGACCTAAAGATATCAAGAAGCACTTTACAAAAGAGGAGCTCCATTGGTTAATACACATGAAATGGTGCCCAGCCTTGCTGGTCATCAAGGAAATACAAACTGAAACAAAAATGATACCCCGGTACCTCCATTCAATGGTCATAGTTTAAAAGAAAGTAGTAATACAGTATACCCCCAAACTACCAGATACCTGGGCAATAAAGACACAAATAAAAGGTGTACAAGGCTTTCAATGAAAACCGTAGACATCGCTGAGAAATGCTAGATGGAGGAGGCCTAAGTAAATGGAAAGATACATCATGTCTGTGTTATGACATCAATACTAAGACATCAGTTCCCCACAGTTGCTCCATAGAGCTGGTGAAATTGCAATCAAAGTCCTTGAGAACTTTTATTTAGAAATTGATAAACAGATTATAAACTGCATAGCAGAGAACCTAGTAGCAAAGAACAAGTTTAGAAAACTAGACCACTAGATTCTAAAAATGATGTTACACTGATTGAGAGAGTGAGGAATTGGTGTTAGGATAAACAAATAGACAAACGAACACAGAGATCATAAATACAGCAGCTCCTGAAGCTGCTTGAGTTTTCCTGAAGATGCCAATGGCACAATAATATGGAAAAAACCTTTTCAATAAATGATATTGAAACTACTGAATACTCAGTTGGGGAAAAAATAAACTTTGGCCTATACCTCTCACCATAAACAAAAATTACTTCCAGATGAATCACTGCTCTAAAAAAAATTTTTTTTTAACTCTCTAAAAAAGGATAGAAAAAATATCTTTATTACCGAGATAATATTTCTTAGAAGGGGCTTCCCTGGTGGCTCAGCAGTAAAGAATCCGCCTGCAATGCAGGAGTCTCAGAAGACCCAGGTTCGATCCCTGGGTTGGGAAGATCCCCTGGAGAAGGGAATGGTAACCCACTCCAGTATTCTTGCCTGGAGAATCCCATGGGCAGAGGAGCCTGGTGGGGTGATCAATGGGGTCGCAAAGTGTCGGACATGACTGAAGCGACTTAGCATGCACACAGTATTTCTTAGAAAGGACCCAAAAAGCCTAATAATGAAAGAAAAAAGTGATAAATTCATGTTAACAAATATAAAAACTTGAAAACTAGTAAGCAAAACCAGCCACAAGCTGCAAAACATATTTACAATGTGTGTGTCTGAACAAGAACTTCTCCGGTAGAAAAATCATTCTTTCAAATTAATGATAAAAGTTCAAACCACCTGACTTTTTTGAATGGGCAAAAGACTTAATAGGCATTTTGCAAAATAAATTACCCCAAATAGACAATAAGCATGTAAAAAAAATTGTTCAGCATCATTGTTCTCAGATAACAGGGTGTTAAAATTCCAGTTTCTAAGAAACAGACTCACAGACATAGAAAACAAACTTATGGTTACCAAAGGGGATACTGGGGAGGGGGGAGATAAATTAGAAGTTTGGGATTAACATGTACACGCTGCTGCTGCTGCTGCTAAGTTGCTTCAGTCATGTGCAACTCTTAGCAACCCCATGGACTGCAGCCTACCAGGCTCCTCCGTCCATGGGACTTTCCAGACAAAAGAGTACTGGAGTGGGGTGCCATTGCCTTCTCCAACATGTACACGCTACTAGAGATAAATTAGGTTAAGAGTAGGGACCTACTGTACAGCACAGGTAACTCTACTCAATATCTTATAACAACCTATAATGGAAAAGAATCTGAAAATATATCTGAATATAAAAGTATATATAACTGAATCACTGTGCCGGATACCTGAAACTAACCCAACATTGTAAATTAACCATACCTCCATGAATCAGGTTATACCACCTAAAGATTCTGTCCCCAAATCCGGTGTTGTTGTTATTGTTGTTTTTACTATATGTATACAATTACCAAGCAATTAACTCAGTTCTGACACTAGCTACCAAGTGTCACACCCAACAGATTTAGGACTCAGTCCTACAAAACTGCCCGCCAAACCTCCCACTTTAAAACACCAATCACAAGTCCATGCTGCCACCCGTGCTTCTGACTGACTGGCTGTAGACTGGAGGTTTCCTCTACCGTCTCTTGGGTTTGATTAATTTGCTCGAGTGGCTCACAGAACTTAGAAAAATCACCAGTTTACATCCACACGCACCCACTCAGTGATTAAAATTTTAAAAGAGTCTCAATCTCAAATGTTGGAAAGGATGTGGAGCGAGTGAAACTCTCATCCACTGCTGTTGGGTGTGTCAGTTGATACAGACACTGTAGAAAATGTGGGACAGTCCCACAGGTTGTGCCATGCTACCTTTATATAGTTCAAAAAGAGGCAAAATGAATCTTCAGTGTTAGAAGTCCAGATATTGGTTAATTTGGGGATAAAGGAGGGAATAAAGATAAGGACTACCAGGAAGGTAATTTCTGGGTCCTTCCTGCTCTTGATGTATATGCTTAGCATCTGTCATCTTTCTGTGTTTGTGTTGTACTGGAATGAAAAGTTGATCGAGGGGACTTCCCCGGTGCTCCAGTGGTTAAGAATTCGCCTGCCAGTGCAAGGGACACGGGTTTGATCCCGGGTCTGGGAAAATCGCACATGCTGAGGGGCACTAAACCCAGCACCACGACTGCTGAGCCTGTGCTCTAGAGCCCACGCTCTGCAACAAGAGAAGCCGCCTCAACGAGAAGCTCACACGCTGCAACTAAGGAGGATCCCCCGCTCACCGCAACAAAGACCCAGCACAGCCAAAGATAAATAAATTAATTTTTTTAAAAGTTGATCAAAGTGTTATTATCTCTTTCAGATGGGTTTTCAGATTTTAGAAGCAATGGGAAATAGTTGAATACTTGCATGTCTTGTTTGCATATCCGTCTTTGTGGTTTTCCACTGTGAGGGAAGCGTCACCTTGGAGCTATAAGCCATCTTCCCCCACCCAGCTCCCCTCCTCCCCAGTCCTGTCTCAGCAGCTGCTATTTCCTTGCTTGACATCCTCGTGGAGAATTAATGGACACCATGTAAATAAATAACTTAGGCCAAGGTGAGAAGCAAATCAGAGATGGAGCTAAGGTTGAAGACTATGGCTGTCATACATCTTATCGGTCTGAGCTCATGGTTGTGGAGAGGAGTCCAGCCCAACATCCATCAGCATGCATGTTGGCGATCACATTTCCCAGCTAGAATCTGTAACAAATTCGCCCGCAGCATCTTCTTCCTTATCGGAGAGAGGAGTCTGGAGGGGAAGAGCTTTTAATAGACGCCAAACTAGAAAGCATTTGGCAGATGGCTGTGTTCTCTGGGGCCAGGCACTTATTAGTCAGCCTAATTTAGAACAGATCACTCTTCTCTTTTTATAAATAACTGTTGATGCTCGGCAAATAATATGTAATAATAATAAGGTTCTCTTGTGCAAACAACGTTTTTGTTTATTCTAGACTATGGATCAGCTCAGGGGAGTGGGGCGGAGGACAGGCTGTGCAGCTCTTTTCCTTCGAAGCAGCTGAGATGGGGAACATCACAAACATTGCTTGAACACAGAGGTCAGAAGGGAAATATTTAGCAGGAGGGAGTTTTGGAGCACATGGAGCATGAACTTCCTCTGACAAGGCGGAGGTCAGAGAAGACTGCTGTCCTGCCACGTACCGGTCTTTGCCTCTCTCTTTCCCTCTCTCTCTGGGTGTGGGTGTATTGTTACTTTTTGCTTATCACCAAATTAATTCATGCTCACTCGCATCTAAGTAAGACAAACAGAAAGAAAGCACCTACCACCTCATTGCTCAGAGTTCATTTTTCCAGTGTCTCTTTCTGTATGCATATGCTTTTAAAGACAAATTTGCTAGTGTGCATCCTGTCTTTTAATTGCTTTCACAGCTGAAAAATATGTTTTGAAAATCTCCTCATATGGTGGCATAACCTGCTTCAACACCATTTGTATTACTCCCTAATAAATTGCTAATTTAAATGGCCTCTTTTTGTTACATACCTTGGTTATTTAAACTATTTAGTTGCTCTAAGCAATGCTGTGATGAATATACATTGGTATACATCTATAATTGTTTTACCTAAGACAATTTCTGGAAGTGGATTTGTTGAAATTGAGGGATATGCAGATTTAAAAATTTTTTGGCCTGTATGGGCAAGTTGACATCGAGGTTGTAATTCTTACCTGCAGTCTGTGGGCAATTTATTGGAGAAGGAAATGGCAACCCACTCCAGTGTTCTTGCCTGGAGAATCCCAGGGACGGGGGAGCCAGGTGGGCTGCCATCTATGGGGTCGCACAGAGTCGGACACGACTGGAGTGACTTAGCAGCAGCAGCAGTGAGCAATTTCATTGCACTCTTGACAGCATTGCATATTAACATTTCATCTGATAGTTCTAATTTGATTTGATGGAGGAAACATTTTATGTTGTGATGTTAACCATAGTTTTCTGAATTAACTTTTCTAATATTTTGTGAATTTTATCATGCTATTACATTTTCTATTATTAATAAGTTGGAGCTTTTACATATTAAGGATCTTATGCTACAAAATTTTTTCTTTATTTTGCATTTGTCTGTGAATTTTGTTCACTATGGTTTATCATGCTTAGAAAGGGTAATCCCATTCTAATATTATATGACTATTCACACATATTTCTTTTAGAACTTTTATGTTTTAATTTTCATGCTAAAGTTCTAGTGATAGTTAACAGCTATTGAGTGCTAACTTTGTGCTGAGTAAAGTACTGTTGGGAGTGCTTTACATTTATACAATCATTTAACCCTCCTTACTAACTATGATGTCATTTAATCCTCCTTACTATCTATGAGGTAAGCTACTATTGCTGTGCCCATTGTATAGACGGGTAAACTGTGGCAGAGAATAATTAAGTAACTTATCTAGGGTCCAGAGCTAGTAATGAAGGTGGAACTTTAATATAGTAAGTCTGACTCTGTGCATAATCTTCTCTCACCTTCAATTTTTTCCTGGTAGTGTCTTTTTAAAGAATTAGAACAACTTGCTTTTTTATTTACTAAAAACTCACCCCAAAATAGCTGGAATAATTTAGAAAGAATAAGATCATAAATTTCTGAAAGAATCAGTTCAGTTCAGTCGCTCAGTCGTGTGCGACTCTTTGTGACCCCATGAACTGCAGCACACCAGGCCTCCCTGTCCATCACCAACTCCCAGAATTCACCCAAACTCATGTCCATCGAGTCGGTGATGCCATCCAGCCATCTCATCCTCTGTCGTCCGCTTCTCCTCCTGCCCCCAATCCCTCCCAGCATCAGAATCTTTTCCAATGAGTCAACTCTTTGCATGAGGTGGCCAAAGTACTGGAGTTTTAGCTTTAGCATCAGTCCTTCCAAAGAAATCCCAGGGCTGATCTCCTTTAGGATGGACTGGTTGGATCTCCTTGCAGTCCAAGGGACTCTCAAGAGTCTTCTCCAACACCACAGTTCAAAAGCATCAATTCTTCGGCACTCAGCTCTCTTCACAGTCCAACTTTCACATCCATACGTGACCACAGGAAAAACCATAGCCTTAACTAGACGGACTTTTGTTGGCAAAGTAATGTCTCTGCTTTTGAATATGCTATCTAGGTTGGTCATAACTTTCCTTCCAAGGAGTAAGCGTCTTTTAATTTCATGGCTGCAATCACCATCTGCAGCCCCAAATCTACTCTACAAATCTACTCTACAACAAGTAGAACAATGTAACTTTTTAAAAGACCCAGAGAAGTGAAATGTCACTTGGATTCCTGAGGGAGCTTTCCTTTGACTTATGTTTAAAGACATCTGTTGCAAAGAGTCTGACACAACTGAGTGACTTTCACTTTCATTATGCTGCTTCCCTTGTGGCTCAGCTGGTAAAGAATTCACCTGCAATTTGGGAGACCTGGGTTCGATCCCTGGGTTGGGAAGATCCCTTGGAAAAGAGAAAGGCTATCCACTGTAGTATTCTGGCCTGGAGTTGCAAAGAGTAGGACAGGACTGAGCGACTTTCACTTTCACTTTAAAGGCATCTAGAGACCTGGATGAAGATTTTTCACTCGCTGGAGGACCAGTTCTATGGAGGAAGCGTTCTTCACCATAGGGTCCCCAGCTCTTCAGAATTCTAGTTCCCTGCAGCACATAAAACAACAGAAAATTTTGACATGGGATTAGTATTGGAACATGGCTTCCCTGGTGTCTCAGTGGTAAAGAATCGACCCGCAATGCAGGAGACATACTTTCCATCCCTGGGTTGGGCAGATCCCCTGGAGCGGGAAATGGCAACCCACTCCAGTATTCTTGCCTTGGAAATCCCATGGACAGGCGAGCTGGGTGGGCTACAGTCCATGGGGTCGCGAAAGAGTTGAAGTTGGTGACTAAACACTGGAACTAGCACTTTGGCATTCTGTAATTTTCTGCTTTCTGCAGGAGGGGTTCAGTCCTGGCCCAGCTGATTAAGAGGTGAATGAACATAGGACTCAGCCAGTAAAAAAAGAACAAAATAATGCCTTTTGCAGCAACGTGGATGGACCTAGAGATTATCCTTCTAAATGAAGTAAGCCAGACAGAGAGAGACAAATACATATGATATCACTCATATGTGGAATCTAACATATGACACAGACGAACTTATTTACAAAACAGAAGCAGACTCACAGATAGAGGATAGACGTGGTTGCCAGGGCAGGGTGGGGGAGGGGTGGACTGGGGGTTTGGGGTTGGCAGGTGCAAACTATTACTTATAGGATGGATAAATGACAAGGTCCTACTGTGCAGCACAGGGAAGTATATTCGATATCCTTGGATAAACCATACTGGAAAAGAATATTTTAAAAATGTGTGTATGTGTGTAACTGAGTCACTTTGCTATACAGCAAAAATTAACACACCACTGTAAATCAACTATACTTCAATTAAAAAAAATAAATTTAAGAGAAGAGCTGAACTTAGGAAAAAGCAGAGCAGGCGTTGGACAGTGATGTTAGGCATTTTCCAGGTTAGGAGTAAGATGGCGGCTCTCTTCTGTTAAGTGACTTAATAATCAGTGACTTAATTAATGCTTCGGAGAAGGCAATGGCACCCCACCGCAGTACTCTTGCCTGGAAAATCCCATGGATGGAGGAGCCCGGTAGGCTGCAGTCCATGGGGTGGCTCAGAGTTGGACAGGACTGAGCAACTTCACTTTCACTTTTCACCTTCATGCATTGGAGAAGGAAATGGCAACCCACTCCACTGTTCTTGCCTGGAGAATCCCAGGGATGGGGGAGCCTGGTGGGCTGCCGTCTATGGGGTCGCACAGAGTCGGACACAACTGAAGTGACTTAGCAGCAGCAGTAGCAGTAATGAATGCTTTCTCTGAAACCCATTGCTTTTACGGATACAGAACACATTCAGTGCAATTCACAAGCAGAACAACTGCTTTGAGCAGGTCAGTGTCCTCAGTGACCCTGGGAGACAAGTAGCCCATCTCATGGAGGAGGTAGGTGGGTATATACTCAGATGAGGGGAGAAAACATAGCCCAGAATACTTGAAGTGTATTCGACAGGAGAGAATAAGCACGGCAAGATAAGTCAGCTTTTTAAGATCAGAGAGAGGGACTTCCCTGGTGGTGCAGTGGTTAAGAATCCATGCATTGACCACAAGAAGCAGAGGTTCAATCCCTGATCAGGGAACTAAGATCCTTCGTGCTTCGTGGTACAGCTGAGGAAAAAAAAAAATCACAAAGAGCTCTGAAAGCCGCACGAGAGGATAATTTATTCTTTCATTTAAAAAATATTTACTGAGCAGCCAGTGGATGGCAGGTACCATTCTGCCATCAAAGATGTGGGAAAAAGGCCAAATTCCTACTCTTATGAAAAGTATTTTCTAGCGGGGAAGACAGGCAAAAAAAGTTTTTAAATAATAAATATCAGGTAACATTAAGTACAATGAAGGAAAACAGGATAAAGAGAGCGAGCTGTGGTCCTCAGCCTCAACCCTGCCTGCATGCTGCAATCTTCCAGGGAGGTTTGGAAAACACTGATGCCCAGATCCCTGCCTGAAGACAAGGGGATTAAAACCTTCGGGATGGGCCCTGGTGGTGATATTTTCTAATGTCCTGCCCAGGTGAGACCACCAAGTCAGAGAATGAGGACAGGGCCCTTCACTAGATGTGCTGGTCAGAGAGGGCCTCTCTGTTTGAGCAGAGATGAGGCTGGATGAAAGGCCATCCTGTGGATACTCGGGAAAGCTATGTTGCCAGCGTCCAGCTCCACATCAGGCACTTAGGAGGCATGAAGGAGTGAATAGATGAATGGACAGACTGCATCAGTGTATAGGATGATGTCAGCGAAGCTTGTCTGGAGAGGATTAAATTAACTGGGCACCTTATGTTGGGGGTCACCAAGGCCACCCCAAGATTACACAGTTTCCTAGAAGGCTCACCATTGAGCCTACACAGCACTGAGGTTTCTTATAGCGAAAGGATACAAAGGAAAAATCAGCAAAGGGGACAGGCACGTGCTGCTAGATCTGGTGGAAACTGGCTATGAGCTTCAGAGCGGTTTCCCTCTGTGGAGTCACACAGGACACACTTAAGACCTGGGGGGGCAAGTGGCGACAATGCATGTGAAATGTGATCCACCAAGAAGCTCGTGAATGTAGCACCTGGGTCTTTCTTACGTGCTCGTCCTGTAGGCACTCTTGCCTGACACCAAGAATCCAGACTCCCAGGAGGAAAGTAGAAGCAGAAAGTGTTCGGTAGAAACCACGCTTGTGTTCTATCTGAAATCTGAGTCCCCAGATGCCAGCCTTTTTAAGGAGGGCCATCTTAGGCCTGCTGTGTTAACGCTTCTTCCACACGATGCCATCTACTGAGGGTGAGATGGCTTCTCTGTGTTCTAGAACAACCCTATGTAGTTCCCAGAGGGACCATTTCTTGTAAGTTGTTTAAAAGTTTCACAAAACTAAAATCTGTTATGCATGGCTGCATATAGGTTTGAGTTTTGCCTTCCTTGAGATATTAGGACAATTTTTGAGAAATGTTAATATGCCACCTCTGACATCTAGTCCAGTTCAGACTCCATTTCAGGTTCTTACGTAAGATGTAGAAAGCCCAAGTGGACAGCAAATCGGACTTATTCTTCTTCCTGAAACAGTGCTATTTATTCCCCAAGTGTTAGTTGCTCAGTCATGTCTGACTCTTTGCAACCTCCTGGACTGTAGCCTGCCAGGCTCCTCTGTCCGTGGGATTCTTCAGGCATGAATACTGGAGTGGGTTGCTATTTCCTTCTCCAGTGGATCTTCCCAACCCAGGGATCGAACCCCAGTCTGCTATGCCTCGTGCACTGCAGATGGGTTCTTTATCCACTGAGCCACCTGGTTGGGGAGTTAAAATCCCACATGCCTCCAGCCCCAAACAACTAAAACGTGAAGAGCAGAAACAATGCTGTAACAAATTCCATAATGACTTTTAGAATTGTTGTTGTTCAGTCGCTTAGTCTTGTTAAAATTGTTGTTCAATCGCTTAGTCTTGTTCAATTCTTTGTGATCCCGTGGACTGCAGCACACCAGACTTTAAAAATGGCCCACATCAGAATAATCTTTAAAAAATTCAGCAGTGGAAACGACTTGATGTGTTGGCTTTCGCATTCCTTGTTCTCTAATTCAGATTCAGGGAGCACTACCAAGCCTCTTCGGTTTATCTAAAAACTAAGAATAATAAGATTGACCTTGTCTGTCTCACAGCCCTTCCCTGATTAGTTTTGCCCAATGGCAATTTGATTTACACCTGGCGTTGCTGCCAAGGAGTCGCTGTTCTCCTGGGTTGACAAAATAATTCACTGCATGGTGAGCTCTTTAGAATCTTTGATGGGTGGACTTGAAAATTCAGAGAAAGAAGGATGACACGGAATGTGGCAGCTATTAATTGGACTAGATGAAATTTATCGGTGGACATTTTGCGCAGGGTGGCAATTCAATTATGGAGTGACCGTGTGGTGTCACGGACACCGTGTTTAGAACAGTCAGTAAGGCTGAGCCTGCGAGAATGACAGTCAGCATGCTCTTGTTTGATATGCCTGTGGCATCTTCCCTGGCTTCGTCTTGAGTAACAAATTACCAGAAGAAGGCTTCTAATAAATGAAGAAGTAAAACTCAAAATAATGACAGAGCCTTGTGAGCTGCTGAGCGATGTCCTTTCTAAAGCCTTCCAGATGTTCATTGTGTCTCCTGCTCCATCCGGTGTAGGTGGAGACCCAGACGCTGGACTCAGCACTGTCCATCCCTCGTCTCGTGCCATGAGCGATTCACCTCACGTCTCTTTGTCCTTCAGTGGCCCCACAGTGCCTTTCAAATCAATTCCAAAGCAGATCACAAGGGTCTTCATGCTTGCCAGCTGTTCTTTGAAGAAACCCCTCTTTGCCTCAAGTTCACCCAATGAACCACTTGCTAAGTCCTCTGTAATGTCCAGACTGTTGGCCATGGTGAGTCCTTGCCTGAACATCCCTCTATAGATCCTCCTCCCTCCTCCTAGCTCCAAAATAACACCTACTCATCCCTTAGCTGTTTACAGTTTATTATTTCCTCCCAATGGCCATTCTCACCCTTCTGGGAGCCCCACAGTGTCCCCTGTTCCTCTGTAGCCTAGCACTTGCTTCATCATATCGCAGTGATCTTTGTCCCCGGCAGACGTGAGCCAAGTCACGTCAAAGACCACATCTGCCTTTCTCACCACTCTGTCCCTCACTGCCTCCCGGGGACCCGGTCATGGTCGTCCCTCAGCAAATGTATATTAAGTGAGGTAGATAATCGTAAGGATAAGCTCATGATACTTGAGGAGGGCATGGCAAGCCACTCCCATATTCTTTCCTGGAGAATCCCATGGACAGAGGGGCCTGGAGGGCTACAGTCCATAGAACTGGACATGACTGAAATGATTTAGTCACGTGTTGAGATTTAGCACTCATGCGCTAGAAGGTAGACTTAAGAAGTGCTTATATTTGTAACTCTGTTTCTGTTTTGAAGACAAGTTCATTTGCATCTTTTTAATTTAGATTCCACAGATAAGTGATATCATATATTTATCTTTGTCTGACTTACAGATGTAGAAAACAAACTAATAGTTACCAGGATATAAGGAACGGGGAAGGGATAAATTGGGATTGACATATACACACATATGCTACTGAATGGAACTTGGGATTCCATGATTTTGGAGCCCAAGAATAGAAAATCTGTCACTGCTTCCACTTATTCCCCTTCTATTTGCCATGAAGTGATGGGACCAGATGCCATGATCTTAGTTTTTTGAATGTTGAGTTTTAAGCCAGCTTTTCCACCCTCTTATTTCACCTTCATCAAGAGGCTCTTTAGTTCCTCTTCACTATCTGCCGCTAGAGTGATACCATCTGAGGTTGTTGACATTTCTCCCTGCAATCTTGATTCCAGCTTGTGATTCATCCAGTCTGGCACTTTACATGATGTACTCTGCATAGAAGTTAAGTAAGCAGGGTGATATACAGCCTTGACGTACTCCTTTCCCAGTTTTGAACCAGGCCATTGTTCCATGTCTGGTTCTAACTGTTGCTCCTTAACTGGCATACAAGTTTATATCAGGAGACAGGTAAGATGGTCTGGTATTCCCAGCACTTTTTTTTTTTTTTATTCTTCCAATTTTATTTTATTTTTAAACTTTACATAATTGTATTAGTTTTGCCAAATATCAAAATGAATCCGCCACAGGTATACATGTGTTCCCCATCCCGAACCCTCCTCCCTCCTCCCTCCCCATACCATCCCTCTGGGCCGTCCCAGTGCACCAGCCCCAAGCATCCAGCATCATGCATCGAACCTGGACTGGCAACTCGTTTCCTACATGATATTTTACATGTTTCATTGCCATTCTCTCAAATCTTCCCACCCTCTCCCTCTCCCACAGAGTCCATAAGACTGTTCTATACATCAGTGTCTCTTTTGCTGTCTCGTACACCGGGTAATTGTTACCATCTTTCTAAATTCCATATATGTGCGTTAGTATACTGTATTTATGTTTTTCCTTCTGGCTTACTTCACTCTGTATAATAGGCTCCAGTTTCATCCACCTCATTAGAACTGATTCAAATGTATTCTTTTTAATGGCTGAGTAATACTCCATTGTGTATATGTACCACAGCTTTCTTATCCATTCATCTGCTGATGGACATCTAGGTTGCTTCCATGTCTTGGCTATTATAAACAGTGCTGCGATGAACATTGGGGTACACGTGTCTCTTTCCCTTCTGGTTTCCTCAGTATGTATGCCCAGCAGTGGGGTTGCTGGATCATAAGGCAGTTCTATTTCCAGTTTTTTAAGGAATCTCCACACTGTTCTCCATAGTGGCTGTACTAGTTTGCATTCCCACCAACAGTGTAAGAGGGTTCCCTTTTCTCCACACCCTCTCCAGCATTTATTATTTGTAGACTTTTGGATCGCAGCCATTCTGACTGGTGTGAAATGGTACCTCATAGTGGTTTTGATTTGCATTTCTCTGATAATGAGTGATGTTGAGCATCTTTTCATGTGTTTGTTAGCCATCTGTATGTCTTTTTTGGAGAAATGTCTATTTAGTTCTTTGGCCCATTTTTTGATTGGGTCATTTATTTTTCTGGAGTTGAGCTGTAGGAGTTGCTTGTATATTTTTGAGATTAGTTGTTTGTCAGTTGCTTCATTTGCTATTATTTTCTCCCATTCTGAAGGCTGTCTTTTCACCTTGCTAATAGTTTCCTTTGATGTGCAGAAGCTTTTAAGGTTAATTAGGTCCCATTTGTTTATTTTTGCTTTTATTTCCAATATTCTGGGAGGTGGGTCATAGAGGATCCTGCTGTGATGTATGTCAGAGAGTGTTTTGCCTATGTTCTCCTCTAGGAGTTTTATAGTTTCTGGTCTTACGTTTAGATCTTTAATCCATTTTGAGTTTATTTTTGTGTATGGTGTTAGAAAGTGGTCCAGTTTCATTCTTTTACAAGTGGTTGACCAGATTTCCCAGCACCACTTGTTAAAGAGATTGTCTTTAATCCATTGTATATTCTTGCCTCCTTTGTCGAAGATAAGGTGTCCATATGTGCGTGGATTTATCTCTGGGCTTTCTATTTTATTCCATTGATCAATATTTCTGTCTTTGTGCCAGTACCATACTGTCTTGATAACTGTGGCTTTGTAGTAGAGCCTGAAGTCAGGTAGGTTGATTCCTCCAGTTCCATTCTTCTTTCTCAAGATCGCTTTGGCTATTCGAGGTTTTTTGTATTTCCATACAAATTGTGAAATTATTTGTTCTAGCTCTGTGAAGAATACTGTTGGTAGCTTGATAGGGATTGCGTTGAATCTATAAATTGCTTTGGGTAGTATACTCATTTTCACTATATTGATTCTTCCAATCCATGAACATGGTATATTTCTCCATCTATTAGTGTCCTCTTTGATTTCTTTCACCAGTGTTTTATAGTTTTCTATATATAGGTCTTTAGTTTCTTTAGGTAGATATATTCCTAAGTATTTTATTCTTTCCGTTGCAATGGTGAATGGAATTGTTTCCTTAATTTCTCTTTCTGTTTTCTCATTATTAGTGTATAGGAATGCCAGGGATTTCTGTGTGTTGATTTTATATCCTGCAACTTTACTGTAGTCATTGATTATTTCTAGTAATTTTCTGGTGGACTCTTTAGGGTTTTCTATGTAGAGGATCATGTCATCTGCAAATAGTGAGAGTTTTACTTCTTCTTTTCCAATTTGGATTCCTTTTATTTCTTTTTCTGCTCTGATTGCTGTGGCCAAAACTTCCAAAACTATGTTGAATAGTAATGGTGAAAGTGGGCACCCTTGTCTTGTTCCTGACTTTAGAGGAAATGCTTTCAATTTTTCACCATTGAGGATAATGTTTGCAGTGGGTTTGTCATATATAGCTTTTATTATGTTGAGGTATGTTCCTTCTATTCCTGCTTTCTGGAGAGTTTTTATCATAAATGGATGTTGAATTTTGTCAAAGGCTTTCTCTGCATCTATTGAGATAATCATATGGTTTTTATTTTTCAATTTGTTAATGTGGTGTATTACATTGATTGATTTGCGGATATTGAAGAATCCTTGCATCCCTGGGATAAAGCCCACTTGATCATGGTGTATGATCTTTTTAATGTGTTGTTGGATTCTGATTGCTAGAATTTTGTTAAGGATTTTTGCATCTATGTTCATCAGTGATATTGGCCTGTAGTTTTCTTTTTTTGTGGGATCTTTGTCAGGTTTTGGTATTAGGGTGATGGTGGCCTCATAGAATGAGTTTGGAAGTTTACCTTCCTCTGCAATTTTCTGGAAGAGTTTGAGCAGGATAGGTGTTAGCTCTTCTCTAAATTTTTGGTAGAATTCAGCTGTGAAGCCGTCTGGACCGGGGCTTTTGTTTGCTGGAAGATTTTTGATTACAGTTTCAATTTCCATGCTTGTGATGGGTCTGTTAAGATTTTCTATTTCTTCCTGGTCCAGTTTTGGAAAGTTGTACTTTTCTAAGAATTTGTCCATTTCTTCCACGTTGTCCATTTTATTGGCATATAATTGTTGATAGTAGTCTCTTATGATCCTTTGTATTTCTGTGTTGTCTGTTGTGATCTCTCCATTTTCGTTTCTAATTTTGTTGATTTGATTTTTCTCCCTTTGTTTCTTGATGAGTCTGGCTAATGGTTTGTCAATTTTATTTATCCTTTCAAAGAACCAGCTTTTGGTTTTGTTGATTTTTGCTATGGTCTCTTTTGTTTCTTTTGCATTTATTTCTGCCCTAATTTTTAAGATTTCTTTCCTTCTACTAACCCTGGGGTTCTTCATTTCTTCCTTTTCTAGTTGCTTTAGGTGTAGAGTTAGGTTATTTATTTGACTTTTTTCTTGTTTCTTGAGGTGTGCCTGTATTGCTATGAACTTTCCCCTTAGGACTGCTTTTACCGTGTCCCACAGGTTTTGGGTTGTTGTGTTTTCATTTTCATTCGTTTCTATGCAAATTTTGATTTCTTTTTTGATTTCTTCTGTGATTTGTTGGTTATTCAGCAGCGTGTTGTTCAGCCTCCATATGTTGGAATTTTTAATAGTTTTTCTCCTGTAATTGAGATCTAATCTTACTGCATTGTGGTCAGAAAAAATGCTTGGAATGATTTCTATTTTTTTGAATTTACCAAGGCTAGCTTTATGGCCCAGGATGTGATCTATCCTGGAGAAGGTTCCATGTGCGCTTGAGAAAAAGGTGAAATTCATTGTTTTGGGATGAAATGACCTATAGATATCAATTAGGTCTAACTGGTCTATTGTATCATTTAAAGTTTGTGTTTCCTTGTTAATTTTCTGTTTAGTTGATCTATCCATAGGTGTAAGTGGGGTATTAAAGTCTCCCACTATTATTGTGTTATTGTTAATTTCTCCTTTCATACTTGTTAGCATTTGTCTTACGTACTGTGGTGCTCCTGTGTTGGATGCATATATATTTATAATTGTTATATCTTCTTCTTGGATTGATCCTTTGATCATTATGTAGTGACCTTCTTTGTCTCTTTTCACAGCCTTTGTTTTAAAGTCTATTTTATCTGATATGAGTATTGCTACTCCTGCTTTCTTTTGGTCCCTATTTGCATGGAAAATCTTTTTCCAGCCCTTCACTTTCAGTCTGTATGTGTCCCCTGTTTTGAGGTGGGTCTCTTGTAGACAACATATGTAGGGGTCTTGTTTTTGTATCCATTCAGCCAGTCTTTGTCTTTTGGTTGGGGCATTCAACCCATTTACATTTAAGGTAATTACTGATAAGTATGTTCCTGTTGCCATTTACTTTATTGTTTTGGGTTCGAGTTTATATACCATTTTTGTGTTTCCTGTCTAGAGAATATCCTTTAGTATTTGTTGGAGAGCTGGTTTGGTGGTGCAGAATTCTCTCAGCTTTTGCTTGTCTGAAAAGCTTTTGATTTCTCCTTCATACTTGAATGAGATCCTTGCTGGGTACAATAATCTGGGCTGTAGGTTATTTTCTTTCATCATTTTAAGTATGTCTTGCCATTCCCTCCTGGCTTGAAGAGTTTCTATTGAAAGATCAGCTGTTATCCTTATGGGAATTCCCTTGTGTGTTATTTGTTGTTTTTCCCTTGCTGCTTTTAATATTTGTTCTTTGTGTTTGATCTTTGTTAATTTGATTAATATGTGTCTTGGGGTGTTTCTCCTTGGGTTTATCCTGTTTGGTACTCTCTGGGTTTCTTGGACTTGGGTGATTATTTCCTTCCCCATTTTAGGGAAGTTTTCCACTATTATCTCCTCAAGTATTTTCTCATGGTCTTTCTTTTTGTCTTCTTCTTCTGGAACCCCTATGATTCGAATGTTGTAGCGTTTAATATTGTCCTGGAGGTCTCTGAGATTGTCCTCATTTCTTTTAATTCGTTTTTCTTTTATCCTCTCTGATTCATTTATTTCTACCATTCTATCTTCTAATTCACTAATCCTGTCTTCTGCCTCTGTTATTCTACTATTTGTTGCCTCCAGAGTGTTTTTAATTTCACTTATTGCATTATTCATTATATATTGACTCTTTTTTATTTCTTCTAGGTCCTTGTTAAACCTTTCTTGCATCTTCTCAATCCTTGTCTCCAGGCTATTTATCTGTGATTCCATTTTAGTTTCAAGATTTTGGATCAATTTCACTATCATTATTCGGAATTCTTTATCAGGTAGATTCCCTATCTCTTCCTCTTTTGTTTGGTTTGGTGGGCATTTATCCTGTTCCTTTAACTGCTGAGTATTCCTCTGTCTCTTCATCTTGTTTAAATTGCTGAGTTTGGGGTGTCCTTTCTGTATTCTGGCAGTTTGTGGAGTTCTCTTTATTATGGCGTTTCCTCACTGTGTGTGGGTTTGTACAGGTGGCTTGTCAAGGTTTCCTGGTTAGGGAAGCTTGTGTCGGTGTTCTGGTGGGTGGAGCTGTATTTCTTCTCTCTGGAGTGCAATGAAATGTCCAGTAATGAGTTATGAGATGTCTATAGTTTTGGGGTGACTTTGGGCAGCCTGTATCTTGAAGCTCAGGGCTGTGTTCCTTTGTTGCTGGAGAATTTGCTTGGTATGTCTTGCCCTGGAACTTATTGGCCCTTGTGTGGTGCTTGGTTTCAGTGTCGGTATGGAGGCATTTGATGAGCTCCTGTCAATGAATGTTCCTTGGAGTCAGGAGTTCCCTGGAGTCAGGGTTTGGACTTAAGTCTCCTGCTTCCGATTATTGGTCTTATTTTTACAGTAGTTTCAAAACTTCTCCTTCTATACAGCACCATTGATAAAACATCTACATTAAAGATGATAAGTTTCTCTACAGTGAGGGTCACTCAGAGAGGTTCACAGGGTTACATGGAGAAGAGAAGAGGGAGGAGGGAGTTAGAGGTGACCCAAATGAGATGAGGTGAATCAATAGTGGAGAGAGTGGGCTAGCCAGTAGTCACTTCCTTATGTGCACTCCGCAACTGGAGCACTCAGAGATGTTCACGGGGTTATACAGAGAAGAGAAGAAGGAGGAAGGTAACAGAGGCGGCTAGAAGGATAAAAGGGGGGAATGAAAAGGAGGGAGACAGATCCAGCCAGTAATCAGTTCCCTAAGTGTTCTCCACCATCTGGAACACACAGAAATTCACAGAGTTGGGTAGAGTAGAGAGGGGTTAGGGAGGAGACACAGGCGACCTGGTGGAGAAAAAGGAGGGTCCAAAGGGAGAGAGAGCAGTCAAGCCAGTAATCTCACTCCCTAGTGAAAAATGGGTCCTGAAGATTGGGTCCTTAAAGGTACAAAATTGGTAACAAATACATAAAAGCAAAAATTAAAAATCTAGAGTAGAGTTTGGAATTTCAAAAATACGATGTTAAAGAAAAGAAGAAGGAAAAGAAAGAGAGAAAAAACGAACAAACAAAAACAAACAAGGTCGCGAAAATTATAAAGAAAGTACAGGTACAAAATTGATAACTAATACCAGAAAGCGAAAATTAAAAATCTAGAGTAGAGTTTGGAATTTCAAAAATACGATGTTAAAGAAAAGAAGAAGGAAAAGAAAGAGAGAAAAAACGAACAAACAAAAACAAACAAGGTCGCGAAAATTATAAAGAAAGTACAGGTACAAAATTGATAACTAATACCAGAAAGCAAAAATTAAAAATCTAGAGTAGAGTTTGGAATTTCAAAAATACAATGTTAAAAAAAAAAAAAGAAGAAAAATAAAGAGAGAAAACAAATGAACAAATACGAACAATGTCACAAAAATTATAAAGAAAATACAGGTACAAAATTGATATCAAATACCAAAAAGCATAAATTAAAAATCTAGAGTAAAGTTTGGAATTTCAGATATACAATGTTATATAAAAGAAGAAGAGAAAGAAACAGAGAAGAAGAAAAAAAAAGAAAAAAAAAGTCACAGAAATTATATAAAAAAAAACTATAGGTACAAAATTGATAACATATACCAAAAAGCGAAAATTAAAAATCTAGAGTAGAGTTTGGAATTTCAAAAATACAATGTTAAAGAAAAGAAGAAAAAAACAAAAAACAAACAAACAAACAAAAAACAAGGTCAAAAAATTATAAAATATATATATATGAAGTTTGCTGAAGAAGAAAAAAATAGGGTCTTTTTTTTTTTTTTTTGCAAAGTAATAGGTTATAAAAGTGAAAATTAAAGGAACAATAGAGGACTTAAATTTTTTTTTTTTTTTTTTAGTTAAAAAAAAAAAAAAGAATGATCGTAAAAATAATAAAAATATATCTAGGACTTTTTTGTTTTTTTTTTTGTGGGTGTTGTGGGTTCAGTTCATTTTTGGCTAGTTCCTTGGTCAGATTTATATTTCTCAAGATCTATAGGCCCCTTCCTATGTAGTCCGTAGTAACCACAGGGTTTTGATCTATTGCCTGTAGCTTCCAAGGCGTTTCCCTCTGTTATATCTTCTTCTGTTTGCTAGTCTCTTCAGTATCTGGTTTCCGCCCTGACTCAAAGGGCACGGTGGAGGACACTTTTTTTTTTTTTTTTTAGGCTTACTTGTTCAGTCGCGCTGTGGGGATGGAGGGAGGGATGCTGCAAACAAATAACACTGGCGTGGGCTCGCAGTGCCTCAGCCACCCTGGGTCTGCCCCCGCTAACGGCGCGTGTAGCCTCCCTGTCCACACTGCTCGGACTCTAGGTTGTTCCGCCGGGAACAATCCGAGGCTGGCCCTGGGCTGCATGCACCTCCCAGGTCCAAGCCGCTCAGGTTCAGGCACTCGGGTAGTCTTCAGAGGCGCAGACTCAGTTGGGCCTGCGTTTTGTGCTCTTCCCAGGTCCGAGCGCCAATTTGCTCTTCCCAGGCGAGCGCCAATGCTGCGACTTATCGCCTCCCCGCCACTCGGTTATCTGGATGTAAAACCGGCGCACCTTCTCAGGCAGATGTTGACCGTCCAGACCCCCAAGAAGTTTTAGTTAGCAAATAAGCCTGCTTACAATTTTATAGATAATGTCTCTCTGGGGCTGCGATTGCCCCCTTCCGGCTCTGGCTGCCTGTCACCGGAGGGGGAAGGTCTGCAGCCGGCTATCTCTGTTCAGTCCTTTGTTCCGTGCGCGGGCCTGGCGGTCTTAGGTTAGGGCTGGCTTTTCGCGTGGTAGGTATCCCACAGTCTGGTTAGCTAGCCCAAATTATTTCGCTCAGATAGCGCTCAGGGTATTCAGGCCAGATTCTTACTCTCAGCGATGCAGCCCACGCCGCACCTCCCCGCCCAGCCCCGGTTTGCTAATGGCGGATGCAGGCGTCTGCGCTGCTTCTCTGCTGGGGGAGTTACCGTAGGGCTCGCAATCTGCGAGTTTTAAATTGTTTATTTATTTTTTCTCCCTGTTATGTTGCCCTCTGTGCTTCCAAAGCTCGGCACAGATTCGGCAGTGAGAAGGTTTCCTGATGTTTGGAAACTTCTCTCTTTTTAAGATTCCCTTCCCGGGACGGAACTCCGTCCCTCCCTCTTTTGTCTCTTTTTTTTGTTTGTTTTTAATATTTTTTCCTACCTCCTTTCGAAGAGTTGGGTTGCTTTTCTGGGTGCCTGATGTCCTCTGCCGGCATTCAGAAGTTGTTTTGTGGAATTTACTCGACGTTTAAATGCTCTTTTGATGAATTTGTGGGGGAGAAAGTGTTCTCCCCGTCCTACTCCTCCGCCATCTTGGCTCCTCCCCCCCTTCCCAGCACTTTAAGGACTGTCCACAGTTTGTTGTAATCCACACAGTCAATGGCTTTAACGTAGTCAGTGAAGCAGAAGTAGATGTTTTTTCTGGAATTCCCTTGCTTTCTCTATGATCCAACGAATGTTGGCAATTTAAAGACCTACTGTAGAGCACAAGGAAATCTATTCAATACTCAGTAATGACCTATATGGGAAAAAGAATCTTGAAAAGAGTGAATGTATATATATGTATAAGTGATTCACTTTGTTATATAGCAGAAACTAACACAACATTATAAATCAACTATATTCCAATACACCCCACTCCAGTACTTTTGCCTGGAAAATCCCATGGATGGAGGAGCCTGGTAGGCTGCAGTTTATGGGGTTGCTAAGAGTCAGACACGACTGAGCGACTTCACTTTCACTTTTCACTTTCATGCATTGGAGAAGGAAATGGCAACCCACTCCAGTGTTCTTGCCTGGAGAATCCCAGGGACAGGAAAGCCTGGTGGGCTGCCGTCTGTGGGGTCGCACAGAGTCAGACACAACTGAAGCGACTTAGCAGCAGCAGCATATTCCAATAAAAATTTCTAAAAAAGAAATATTTTAGGTGGTCCTGAGTGCCTGAAAGGGCTCAGGGACATAACTGAAATCGACATAACTCTTACCAGTTCTGTTCTTCCGGGCTTCACTGAGGGCGTGAGGGACTTGCTGGGAGAGAATGAAAATCAGAGCCTAAAAAAAAAGGAGGACCTATTGGGTGGAGTGAACAGAGGGGCAGAATCTTGCATTTTACCAAAGCTCCCCTCTTGGCCCCAAAGGCTCATGGGAGATGCTGCTCAAAAACCAGGAAGGAGCTCACTCCACGGGCCTGAGTCCCCTGAGGAAGTCGGAGTAGACAGAAGCTTATTTCAGGACTGATGTGGAAAACAGAAACACCTGGAGGAAGATTTCTGGGTCCAGAGGCAGAGCACTGGAATCAGCATAAACAGGAATCCCTTTTTAATCAAATGGGAATATTTGCTGCCTTATAGCACATGGTGAAGAACAGTTTGGTCTTAAGAAGGAGTCTGGGCTCCTGTGCTTTTGATAAAATTGTTATGTCAACCTCAAAAAGAGAGTATGACACTTCAGCATGTGGGACCCTATGGCTGGAAGTCTTACAAATACAGTGTTTTCCAGAGTATGAAATGCGGCCCTTGGGGAATGCCCTGGTGGTCCAGTGGTTAAGAATCTGCCTTCCAATGCAGGGGAGGCAGGTTTCATCCATGGCAGGGAGCTAAGATCCCACATGTCTTGGAACAGTTAAGCTGACTCACTTTGCTGTATACCTGAAACCAACACAACATTGTAAGTAGAATATATTCCAATAAAAATTGGAGAAAAAAAAAGTTGGATAAAGTGACTTTCAAGTCATAAGCTTCTATAAGTCTTTTTTTCCCCCAAAGTCCAATCTGAATGCTCAACCTTTCTTTACTTTTTTAGTTGTTATGTGTTATTAAAGAGTTAGTGATGTTTTTTCGAGAATGATAATGTGCCTACTGATGGGAGATGTTCCAAGTGGCCATGATACTGTAACTGTGATATTTACATGAATGGTTTCCAATAGTAATTTAATCCAGAGAATTCCCTGACTCCTGTCCATCAGCTTGTCCCTCCTGATTTCCTCCAAAAACCAAAAAAAAAGAGGCATCCTTGATCTTGTGTAAATTCTGGGACATCCATTTCTTATGCTCTTTTCTTCCTCTCCTTGAAGAACACCCCTGAGAGCTATGTTCTTGTGATTGATATTTCAAAAGGAATGTGAGCTGCCTCATACCACTGGCCAAAATCAGTGGAATCAGGAGCAGCCTTTTGGGATGAATAAAAACAGTTTCAAATATTTGTATAAGAAGTCACTGCAATCAAGAGAGAAACATTTACAATGTAAATACCTTGTATTTTGTCGTGCACATTGATTTTAACTGCCCCAAACAGTCCGGTCTCCAGCAGACCAGGTGGTACCTGGAAATGCAATCCTTTTGGCAGTATCAATAGTAAGCATGTGGTGCAGGTAGCATTTTATGCCTTTCCCCAGAGAGATGCCTGATGCTGATTCTCTGCCATGGTGAGGTCTCAGGGCTGCCAGGTTTTCCCACACATCCTGACCCCGTATGTCCTTTGACCCTTATATGGCCTTTTGAACCAGAAGTGAAACCACCCTCTGATAGTATTTGCTCAACCAAACCCAAATACGTGGAACAACGAAGTCCAGGGAAGGAGATTTATTCTTTCAAGTTTCAGTTAACTGATTGATTTAAATTTTTCTCAAATGTAAGGGCTAATTATCTGTACTTCCTGAGGCAGGATATGTATGAATGGAAACTCATTGTAAATAAAGCAACCAATCTGTTTTTTTTTTTTTCCCCCATTTCTTAAGGAGTAGCCCAATTTGATGACCCAGTTAGAGGGAAAGATGATATTGCTTTTCAGACTGCGAGGTAGGAAGGACTGGTGACTGGGCTTTCTCTGAGCTTCTCTGTATCTCCACACAGTGCTATCCCATCCTCTCATACATTTTTGCCAGGCCCATGGGTCTGCACTTTGTCTACTTTTATGCTGTCTAAGTATATTTAGATACCTGTGATCCCAAGATTTTTTAAAAATGTGTATTCCCCTTCTTTTTCATCCTTCTCCCCTCCCATATCTTCCCTCATTGGATAATATCATCAGAATATATCCCATTGAAATCTGCCACTGATTATCTAAAAGTTGGCCAGGTGTGGAGAAGATTCCAAGAAAATGGTAGCAGTGACAGTGTAGCGTTTCTGTCTGTATCCATGACAGAAGATGGATAGAGAAGCATAGAACAGATATAGGTGCAATACAAGGGAATGTTACTCAACCATAAGAAATGAAATAATGCCATGTGCAGCAACATGGGTAAGCCCAGAGGTTATCATACTAAGTGAAATATCCTACCAAGAGAAAGACAAATATCCTATGACATCACTTATATGTGGAATCTTAAAAAAATGATACTAATGAACTGATTTATGAAACAAACTCACATACATAGAAAACAAATTTATGGTTACCAAGGGGAAAGATGCAGAAGAAGGATAAATTGGGAGTTTGGGATTAACATATACATACTACTATATAAAAAATAGATAATCAGCAAGGACCTACTTTATAACACAGGGAACTCTATTCAGTATTCTCTAATAACCTACATGGGGAAAGAATCTGAAAAAGAGGAGGTATATGTGTATGTATTACTAAATCACTTTTCAGGTGTGTTAGTACATCTGAAACTAACACAACATTGTAAATCAATTATTGTTGTTATTCAGTTGCTAAGTCACGTCCAACTCTTTGTGAACCCATGAACTGCAGCACACCAGGCTTCCCTGTCCTTTACTATCTCCCAGAGTTTGCTCAAGTTCATGTCCATTGAGTCAGTGATGCTATCTAACCGTCTCATCCTCTGTCACCCTCTTCTCCTTTTGCCTTCAGTCTTTCCAGCATCTGAGTCTTTTCCAATGAGTCGGTTCTTTGCATCAGGTGGCCAAAGTATTGGAGCTTCAGCTTCAGCATCAGTCCTTCCAATGAATATTCAGGGTTGATTTGCTTTAGGATTGACTGGTTTGATCTCCTTGCTATCCAAGGACTCTCAAGAGTCTTATCCAGCTCCACAATTTCAAAATCAGCCATACTCCAATGTAAAATTAAAATTAAATAACTAAGCAAAGACAGAAGCCCTTGAGGATTTGTAACAAAATGAAACAAAAAGATATCCCAGGACCCCAGAATACAGGCAGGTGGAGACAGACGATGAACAAGCCAGAGGTCCTGCCTGCTGGCGGCACCTGTGAGGGAGAGAAGGAAGGGATGGGCAGCTTGCTGATGAATGTGAGAACAAGAGGACTCCAAGTGGCCAACAGGTCATCTCTGGAAAGAGCAGACCATTCTAAGGACCTCTAACACAGGATCGGGTTTTATTCTCTCTGATACCAGGTCAATGGAGGGGGCCCAAGGCAAGAAAGACTGAAGGAGCTGGAGCCAGAGTCCTTGTGGGTGGGTGCTGGAGATGACCCCCCCACCAGACCTCCCTCCAAGGACAAAACGCACCAGGGGGCTACTGCTTAGGGGTCAAGACTGACCATGATGGGGATAGACAGGAAGGAAGAAAAGGGAAATTCCAGAAAATGGCTGGGAAGGGTGACAGAGCCAGGACAGCCCAGAGGCAAGCTGCCATCTATGTAAACTACGCACAAAATAGAAGCCCTGTGGAGCTAGAGAAACTTTCCCAAATCCCATCTCACTCTAAAAGTTCAGGGGAAAAAAAAAAACCAAAACAATTTCACATCAAAATGAACAACAGAAAAATTCTATAGTCAAATCCCATACAGAGTTTAATTGGAAGAAAAAAGAGACTAAGGAGCAGAATAAAACCCTTACACAATAAAATCATGATGCCAAGACATGCCCAATAACAGTGTTACCTAATATTTCAAAATAGTGGGAAATTCTCTAAGACATGCAATAAACAACAGAATTAACCACAGCTCAGAAATGAGGTGGGACAACTCAGGAAAGAATTCAAAAAGAAAGGAAAAGTAACTTCAGAGATTAAGATCGATGTCAAAGGAACACAGGAACAAACAGACCTAACGTAATGGCTTAAATAGAAGGTAAAAAAGAGGAAACTGTTACAATGAAAAAGAAATGACTAGATGAAAAAATTTGTTATAAGTGTTGAAGATGGACAAAAAGATCAAACATACGGTTAATAGGAGTCGCTTAAGAAAAAACGCAAAGTGACGGGATGGAACAAATACTGAAAACTATAATTCAAGAGAACTTTCCCAAAATAAAGACAAATTGAAACTCCATATGAAAAGAGCATAATGTGTATCTGAAAAGAATGACCTCAGAATAGCCAACACTAAGACATTGCCTTGTGAAACAACTGGATTTTAGAGATAAAGAAAATATATCGTTAGACCCTTAGGAAAAAAGAATACATAATTTCAAAGGGAAAGAAAAAAGAGGTTATTATCCGTTTTCAAACAGCAATCCCAGAAGAGAATGGTACTCCACATTTATCTACACAAGTGGAAAAAAAAAAAAGTGTGATCCAAGGGTTTTATATCAAGTATAAAAGACAAAAACTCTTAAGAACTCAGGGCATATTGTTCCCATGAACATTTCCTGTGGAATCTTCTTGAACACTGTCTTCAGACAACCAAACAACTAGCAAGGTGTTGACATAAGAACTAGTGTGGAGCTGGGATGAGCTCAGTGTTGGGATGATGTTATGACAGTGTAGATAGAGCCATAGGGAGAATACATTGAGAACCTGGGCTTGTATTTTCAGCATTTATGTGGGACGTTGTATCAGACTTATTCAGAGACTGTTGTGTGTGTTCTATTGGATAAAGCAAATGAATAATTGTGATAGACTGTATTTTAATTCGGTCATCCCCTGTAGCCTTTGAAAGCCCATATTCTGAGTGTGCAAGATCAGGGTCAGTCAGTCAGTCAGTTCAGTTGCTCAGTCATGTCCGACTCTTTGCAACCCCATGAATCGCAGCACACCAGGCCTCCCTGTCCATCACCAACTCCAGAGTTCACTCAGACTCATGTCCATTGAGTCAGTGATGCCATCCAGCCATCTCATCCTCCGTCGTCCCCTTCTCCTCCTGCCCCCAATCCCTCCCAGCATCAGAGTTCTTTCCAATGAGTCAACTATTCACATGAGGTGGCCAAAGTACTAGAGTTTCAGCTTTAGCATCATTCCTTCCAAAGAAATCCCAGGGCTGATCTTCAGAATGGACTGGTTGGATCTCCTTGCAGTCCAAGGGACTCTCAAGAGTCTTCTCCCACACCACAGTTCAAAAGCATCAATTCTTCGGCGCTCAGCCTTCTTCACAGTCCAACTCTCACATCCATACATGACCACAGGAAAAACCATAGCCTTAAGACAGTAAATAAGAGCCCTGAAGTCTTGGACTTGAATTGGAAGTCTCACTATGAACTCAACAGTTATTTCACAGATATGTCTAATATCTGTCTCCTTAGGAATATTTTCTAGTTCACTAGTTCAATATTTTCTAGAATCACTTGCAAGCATTCTTGCAAGAATAGTTGATTCTAGGTCTTGACAGAAAATATACAAAATGAACCTGGGATCTCTTGGAATATCAGACAGTGAGGAAGCTATCAGAAATCATGGTGTCAGACTTTCCTGGTGATGCAGTGGTTAAGACTCTGCCTTCCAATACAGTGGGGGCATGGGTTCAAACCCTCGTCAGGGAACTTAAGGTCCCACATACTTCGGGGTGCAGCCAAAAATTAAACAACAACAACAAAAAAGAATCACAGGGTCATACTCAGTTTTCCCTAAAAGTATGAAAACTATAAATGGACTTCTTTATTTCATTATCTGTATAATAAATATTTCACTGGCAAAGCATAAGACAAAGCAGAAAGAAACCACAGGGCCATGCAGGGCCACCAAAGCAAATTTAAGAAGAACAAATTTGATGTTTGACACCGTCCCTCCACCTTCCAAATCTAAGTGGCCATCATAATTAGAACTTTAAAAAATAAGATCTTTGTCAGTTTTCCTTATACTTACTTTCCTGTCAGAAAATTTTATTTAATATACGGGCATGAAATGCCATCATAACCATTTTCAGTGTTTGGTATTCTAAAGATTTTAATCCAGCCTGCAGCCTGTCCAAGAGCTCTGACCCTTAGCTGCCCCTGATGCTGTAATGACAAAAAATATCCACCAGGGGGCAGAATAAGCAAGTACAGGTAGAATTCATTTCCGTTTTCCTTTGTTTTATTGTTTTAAGACAGCTTTAATTTATTTCAGGGAGAAATATCAGGGACAGATTGTCTAATGAATATTTCTCTCATGACCTGATCCTTGTCCCTTTCTTTTAAAGGGTCTTGATAAATTTCCCTGCCCTTCTGAGTTAAAACTGCTATTTGTTATTATATGTTGAATCAGATAGTTAGCTGATCTCTAGGCTTTTTCAAATATGAGCCATACACACTAAAAACATCCAAGGTAAACAATTGGATTTTAAATTAGAGTCATTTAATTGGAAGCAAGTTCCATCACTGTGTCGACTAAAAATTATAGTCAGAACCTGAAGGTAGAGACTTATTTTATTTGGTAGGAATGCTTAGGACTCCAAGCCTGGGAGACAACATCTCAGTAGCTCTGAGAAAACTGCCCCCAGGAGGTAGGAGTGGGAGTCAGGCTATATACAAGTGTGCAACAAAGGAAGCAGGCCCTCTTAACAGCAAAGATCAGATGTCAAGTTAAGGAATTTAGCATTCTGTGTGTGGGAAGGTGGAAGCCTCTGGGCTGCTGAATCCACTCTTTTCACTTGCACCTCAGCCCTCTGGGCCCAATCCTGTTTCCTGTTCACCATGCTCCCCTGAATCCCCCCAGCTCCTCAGCAGTCAGACTGCAGTTTGGGAGCCCTCATTCACGTTTGGAGGCCAGAAATCACTGATGGTTGTGACATTTCTTGTTTATTAATATGGCAGGAGACATTGTCATTTCACAACTGATATTAACAAGTTTGGAAAGCGTTAGTTTCTCATTCTTTCACTGAGTCAGTTCTTATTGTAAAGTTTTAAAGGATTTTCTTTGTTTATGTTACTGTCCACAAATTCCTCACTCATGTCCGGAAATTCCGGCTACCTTCCAAGGTCAGATCTCCACATCCGTGGAGTTCATTAACCATCTTAGATGCTATAATATTGTTGTAGGGTTGCAGGAAGGCGGACCCCTTCCAGGGCCCGAAACTGGGCTCTTGTCTAACACTTGGAAATGAATTGTCCGAGGAGACACATGTGCTGACAAAGCAAGGGATTTTATTGGGAAGGGCACCCAGGTGGAGAGCAGTAGGGTAAGGGAACCCAGGAGAACTGCTCTGCCCCGTGGCTCGCAGTCTTGGGTTTTATGGTGATGGGATTAGTTTCCGGGTGGTCTTTGGCCAATCATCCTAATTCAGAGTCTTTCCTGGTGGCGCACACATCACTCAGCCAAGACAGATGCTAGCGAGAGGGATTCTGGGAAGTGGACGGACACGCGATGTCTCCTTTCGACCTTTCCCGAACTCTTCCTGTTGGTGGTGGCTTATTGGTTCCGTATTCCTTATCAGGATCTCCTGTCATAAAACAACTCATGCAAATGGTTACTATGGTGCCTGGCCAGGGTGGGCAGTTTCAATCTGTGTGCTTCCCCTAACAGTAGTAGAGTTTCTTGGATTGTCTCATATCCCGAGAAGACCAGAGGAAATAAGCTTATGTGACTCACTGAGTTGGGCTGTCTGAAGAATCTTCCCCTGCACCCTTTCAGCATCTACAGCAGAGGGTCCTAACATGGGGCTCCATCAGTGACCCATGGGACCTTGGGTCTGCATGCTATTCTGCAGCCTGCTTTGTCATGAGGACCAGGGGATGAAGAGCACATCTTCCTATCAGGGGAGGTTTTCATCCATCTCTTTAGAAATAACACCTAAAATTACATATTTTCAGAAGTTCTTCAGATGAATCTGAGGCACAGCCAGATTCACAGATCCTTGACCAAGCTGGAGGATGCTATGAATCTCTTAGTTGGCAGTTAGACTGTTCACATGTGTGTGTGTGCTCATGAGCACAGCTTTTCTGGCACTAAGAATCATGGTTTTCATCACACTCTCGAGAGCCTGGAGCCCACAAAGGGGCGTGAACCATTGCTATATCAGAAGTGCCTCCATCATGGAGTCCTGATGTGGCCGAGTCCACGCTCTTTCTGCTCTCTGCATCAAAGGCCAATGAATCTGAAAAATGAGGTGTTGAGGCAAGGAATATGACTTTATTTGGAGAGCCAGCTGACCAAGAAGTTGGCAAACTAATGTCTCAAAATAACCCTCTTGTCTGGTCTGGATGCCAGATTCTTTTATGGATTAGAGATGGGTGGGGGAGGTGAGGAAACAAAGTAAAAAAGTCCATTCATCTTGCAAATATCTCCTAGAATGGCAAGCCTCAGGCAAAGGAATGTGTTAATTTCTTTCTTCCTGCAATCTGCAGGTGGACAGGGTTGTGGACAAAGGCACTTTAGCTCACTGGTCAGGCAGAAGGGCAGGATTCTCTGAGGCAGGCCATTATGTATGATTATAATAACAAAAGCAATGGAAAGCAAGTCAAAGAAGCATTTGCAACATGGAATAAGAATCTCCCTGCAATACCCACACCTGTGCAAGAGAACCGGTCACTGTGGTGGTGACGAAGTGCTTCTCTCTTCCATTCAGTTCTACCCATTAAAATTTCACTGCGTTGTGCAGGACCCTTGAGTGGGCACAGGCTCCTGGTTAATAAAGGCTGTAGCCAGACAGGCACTCTTTAAAAAAACAAAACAAAACAACTATTTGGCCGCATCACATGGGATCTTCTTTGCAGCCCAAGGGCTCTAGAGCTCAGGCTCAGGAGTTGTAGTGTACAGGCTTGGTTGCTCCATAGCATTTGGGATCCTCCCAGACCAGGGATCAAACCTATATCCCCTGCATTGAAAGGTGAATTTTTTTAACCACTGGACCACAGGGGAAGTCCCAACCAGGAACTTTTTAAAAATTATTATTAATTTTTTAATTGAAGGATAATTGCTTTATAGAATTGTGTTGTTCTCTGTCAAACCTCAACATGAATCAGCCATAGGTATACATATATCCCCTCCCTTTTGAACCTCCCTCCCATCTCCCTCCCCATCCCACCCCTCTAGGTTGATACAGAGCCCCTGTTTGAGTTTCCTGAGCCACACAGCAAATTCCCATTGGCTCTCTATTCTACATATAAGTTTCCATGTTACTCTTGCCATACATCTCACCCTCTCCTCCCCTCTCCCCATGTCCATAAGTCTATTCTCTATGTCTGTTTCTGCATTGCTGCCCTGTAAATAAATTCTTCTGTACCATTTTTCTAGATTCTGTATATATGTGTTAGAATGCGATATTTATCTTTTTCTTTCTGACTTACTTTACTTTGTATAATAGGTTCTAGGTTCATCCACTTCATTAGAACTGACTCAAATGCATTCCTTTTTATGGCTGAGTAATATTCCATTGTGTATATGTACCACAACTTCTTTATCCATTCATCTGTTGATGGACATCTAGGTTGCTTCCATGTTCAAACAGGCACTTTTAGAACCAGAAGGCGTGAAGAGATTTGCGAGTTTCTTCAATGACCTAGCCTGCAGCATGCTCTTTGGGAGATTGCCTGGCTCCAGAAGGTGCTCAGAGAACCTACTGAACATTCTCATGTCTGCATTTTATGTTCTTTCAGTTGAGCAGCTCATGTGCTTTGAGGAGTTGGCAGATTCTTGACTGTAATCAATCCATGAATATAAATGAGGTGCTAGCTTGGACAGAGTTTGGTAATGACTTTGATTGTGTCAGTAGTTGCCAGAAAGATAATGGTTATAAACTCCAGTTTCTGAGTGGCTTAGGCAGTCTAGAATCACAGCTTCATCCAGATTAATTTTTCTGGGACACACAGGATCTTGTCAGTCTTGATTCTGCTGCTGCTGCTGCTGCTGCTGCTGCGGCTAAGTGGCTTCAGTCGTGTCTGACTCTGTGCGACCCCATAGACGGCAGCCCACCAGGTTCCCCCATCCCTGGGATTCTCCAGGCAAGAACACTGGAGTGGGTTGCCATTTCCTTTTCCAGTGCATGAAAGTGAAAAGTGAAAGCGAAGTCGCTCAGTCGTGTCCAACTCTTCGAGACCCCATGGACTGCAGCCCACCAGGCTCCTCCATCCATGGGATTTTCCAGGCAAGAGTACTGGAGTGGGGTGCCATTGCCTTCTCTGGTCTTGGTTCTAAACTAAGGCAAATACTATTAAACAGCACTGAACTGCAGTGAATGTCATTTCTCTTCTCCTCCGGACAGCAGAGCTGTAGACCACTGTCTCTTCTTGTAAGCCAGAAAATGTCACCATTAGAATGGACCAGGACAGGAGAAAGGACACAGTTAACTAAGACACACCAGGCCTGATGAGAGAGAAAACATAAATCTGTTAGAAAGACAGATGTAGAAATTCTAAATAAATGACTGGCAAATCTAACCCAGAAGTATATTAAAAACAGTAATGTAGCATCAATCAGTAGGGCTAATCCAAACCCTAACCCTATCATTTCATACTAGGAAAGCTGTTCATGATCTATTCAGTACTAATGTATCATCAGTGAGCTATTAACATGTATTAACATGAGCTATTCAATACTTATGTATTAACAATGAATATCCATATGATTCTCTTCTTAGACGCTTAAAAAGCATTCAATGTAAGAACTGACTCCCGATTTTAACTAAAACAGTTCTCAGTAAACTAGAAATTAACAGATACCTCTTCCCTCCAGTGAAAATGTATGTCTGAGACCTGAGGCCCACATTGCAGGTATTTCTATTCCTACTGAAGTAAAAAGCAGTCAAGGACACCCACTAGGATTGTCCTTATTTACTGTTATCCTGAAAACTCTGACCAGTATAGAAAGGACACAGAAGTAAGAGGAGGCATTGGACCGGAAGCTGAAAGACTATAAATTGTCGATGGTAATGACTGCCCAGGTGGTGCTAGTGGTAAAGTGAAAAAGTGAAAGTCTCTCAGTTCTGTCCCACTCTTTGCGACCTCACGGGCTGTAGCCTGCCTAGCTCCTCTGTCCATGGGGATTCTCCAGGCCAGAATACTGGAGTGGGTTGCCACACCCTCCTCCAGGGGATCTTCTCAACTCAGGGATCAAATCTCTGCCTACCAATGCAGGAGATATAAGAGACACAGATTCAGTCCCTGGGTCAGGAAGATCCTCTGGAGGAGGAGATGGTAATCCACTCCAGCATTCTTGCCTGGAAAATTCCATGGACAGAGGAGCCTGCCAGGCTACAGTCCGTGGGATTGCAAAGAGTTGGGCATGACTGAGCATGCACATGCGTGCATGCACACACACACACACACACACAATGAATCTCTACCTGGAAAACCCAAGGGAATCAATAAAATCTGTTAGCGTATAAGGGTAGCTCAGCTGATAAAGAATCTGCCTGGAATGCAGGAGACCCCGGTTTGATTCCTGGGCCAGGAAGTTCCTCTGGAGAAGGGCATGGCAACCCACTCCAGTACTCTTGCCTGGAGAATCCCCATGGACAGAGGAGCCTTGTGGGCTACAGTCCATGGGGTCACAAAGAATTGGACACGACTGAGTGACTAAGCACACACAAAACAGCATAATAGGCAGTGTAGTAATAAATATAGCTGATGGTGACATAAGATATTTGAAAAAAATAAAATGTTTTCCTACTTACTAAAAATAACCAGTAGGAAATACATTAATTTTAAATCCTATTCAAAGTAGACACAAATGTAAAAGGTTTAAAATAAACTAAATTAGAAGAATGTAACATCTATGACAAAACACGAATAAATAGAAAGTTTCTTACCCTTGTGTATCTGAAAGTGGGGTCCAGCTGCTCACCACTCAAAAGCCAATAAAGAGTCAAGGTTTGTGGGAAGGAAAATTTGCTTTATTTTGGCTGCTGGCAATCAAGGTGGGGGGAGAGCAGATACCTGACCAAAGGCCAACTCCCCCTCCTTCCTGGGAGTCAGTGGGCAAGAGCTTTTATAGGTGTGGGGGTGGGGTGGTTAGATGCAGAAACAGCGCGGTCAGCCTTGACAAGTCATCTTGAAATTGGTCATATGGTGGTCTGACGGGCGTCATCTTGATTGTTTTAGGTACAGTTAATCCTTAGTTCCAGGGTTGATTTGTTTCCTTTTCTTTGAGGCCAGTTCTTGGGATTGAGGCAGCTGATGTCATGGCTACAGTCTGGTCATCATGTAGTTAACTTCTACCTGGCAGGGGTTTCAGTATCTCACAGGATATGGCTCAGAATATTATCTGTAGCCCTTGAGGAGGAACTAAAAGTCCTTAACTTTGCTAATGACTGAACTGTTACTATTTGGTCTCTTTGACTGTTTTCCTTTGTTTCTGCATGTCCTCATTTCTGTGAGTAAACTCAGTCTTTGGCTAAAGTTTTTCCACAGACAGAAGTCAGTCCAAGGATATGGTGGTGGGGCAAGGATGCGAGAGTCCTGCTCAGTTTCACTTGTGTTGCAAAATTCTATATTATACAGATGCTTACCAGAGTTAGTCTGATTTAAATAGTGCTTAATTTATGGATTAGCATTGGGTTTTTGCAGGGAGGAGCCTGAAAAACTATCAAAATTCACTTGAAAGCAAAAACAGAAGATAATCAAGAAACTTTCAAGAGGGGAAAATGCTAAGGAGATATTTGCCTTAACGACTCTTCAAATATCTTTTATAAACTACAGCAATTAAAATATTGTGGTATTGTCTGAACATACATATTTTAATAGAAAAGAATAGAAGATAGATTTATGAACAGGTAAGAATTAAAATAATGATAACAATTACTGAAAAATGCTAAGAAATGGATGGTTTTTTATTCAGAGATGAAAGAGAATTTTATTTCATTTATTGTTCTTTACTTGCTCTGTCGTGTCTGACTCTTTTGCAACCCTATGGATTGTAGCCTGCCAGGCTCCTCTGTCCATGGGATTTCCCAGGCAAGACTACTGGACTGGGTTGCCATTTCCTACTCCAGGAGATCTTCCCTTCTCTAGGGAAGGTCTTCTTCCTGACTCAGGGATCAAATCTGCATCTCCTGCATTAGCAGGCAGATTCTTTGCCAGTGAGTTAATACCTCCAGTTCAGTTCAGTTCAGTCGCTCAGTCGTGTCCGACTCTTTGTGACCCCATGAATCGCAGCACACCAGGCCTCCCTGTCCATCACCAACTCCCAGAGTTCACTCAAACTCACGTCCATCGAGTCAGTGATGCCATCCAGCCATCTCATCCTCTGTCGTCCCCTTCTCCTCCTGCCCTCAATCCCTCCCAGCATCAGAGTCTTTTCCAATGAGTCAACTCTTTGAATGAGGTGGCCAAAGTACTGGAGCTTCAGCTTTAGCATCATTCCTTCCAAAGAACACCCAGGGCTGATCTCCTTCAGATTGGACTGGTTGGATCTCCTTGCAGTCCAAGGGACTCTCAAGGGTCTTCTCCAACACCACCAGGCCTTAGCTAAAGGGACCAGGGATGCGAGTGCAGGAAAGTCACGGAAATCAGGTAGGCCCTGTGCAGCTTTCTGGGAGGATAGCAAGTAATAAGTCTCAAAGCCCTGTGTAATGAGCCAGGTCTGCTGGCCTGAGGCTCCGTCCACACATTTCCCTGGGGAACCTGGCATGTGAAGATGATTTCCTCTGGCCACGTTTGTGCTAATTAAGAGTGAGGTGTCCCACATGTTGCTGCTCTTGGATGTCCACGTAGTGCTGAGTGTAGTAACACCTTGAGAAAATAAGTAGTCATCAGAACAGTGACCTAGGTCTCGTGCTGAGCGTCTGTAAACTCCAGGTCCCCATCACAGCTGTCCTACCTGTTTGCAGACAGTTTGCTCCTTGGGGAGCTTTCCTCTGCCTTGCAGGTTGCTGTTGATGCCTTTGCCCCCGCAGATTGTCTTTATTTCTAAGGCTTCACAACATTTTGAACTTTGCTCAGTTTTTTTTTTCACCTGGCAGTATTCAATATTTCTATCACAAATTGCCCTGTATAATTGGATGCTGATGCAAATATATTCGTTCTCTCCTACACACCAAGGCAGGTTGGGAAAGTGGCGCATCTCTTATCTGCTGGATGATGCTGATGCACGGGAGGAAGTGGAGGAAAGCCGGGGGCTCACGGTTGATTGCAGGCAGGATAGGGAAGGAAGACCAGAAGGAGACCTCCTGTAGGGCAGGGTCTGCTCCTCCGAGGCAGGGTGAAAATGTGACTTGGGGATGGGTTCGGGGAACGGGATGCCTACTGTGCTGGTGATGGTGATGGGCAAGGAAAGCACAGGGACCAATGAGAGGGATGCGCTTGAAATTCCTGGAGGAAGGGTAGCCTGGAGCCTCCGTCCATTCCGTATGAAACCCCCTCCTCTTGATAGATTTCCCAGAAGAAATTCTTTCTATAGGGGAGGAGACCAAGAGCAGAACAGATTTTTCAGCTGACCCATCAAACAAGCTGGACATATTTTTAAATGCAAGTCCCTTTCTCTCCCATATCACCTCTGAACTGAACTCTGATTCTCCTCCAACTCTGCCAGCCCTTCCTCCCGAGAGGGTCCCCTTCCTCCTGAGAGGGTCCCAGTGTCCTCTGAGTCACTCATTTTCTCTTTGCTCAGTACCCAGGAGGGGAAGGGCTTATTCAGAAACTGTCAGCTTCTCTCAATTTTAAAAATCAAAGTAATATTCCTTCTAGAAAAGAAAGAGGAAAAAGATCTCTCCTGTATAATGCATTTAAAAAAAAAAAAGACTGATTAAAATGCAGGAGAAACTGTATAGAGAAGCGATCTCATTGGTAGAAACGTTCCCCTCTCTCCCCCCTCCCCTGTTTCTTTTTGTCTGTCCCTCATCCCTCCTTCCATCTCCCCTCCACCCCAGCTGTGAGTGACAGCTGAGCTGCTCACCACGGCTGTTCCTCCAGGCACAGTCATTAGAACCCTGGTCATGCAGCTTACCCCAACAGTCCGACTTTAAATACAGTTGCCCAGGCTTTTCCAGTTGTCATTTTCCCTTCTTGTTCAGCAGAAGACAGGGTTGCTTCATTCCTACCGGCCCATCCCTGGTGGCAGAGATGAAGAAAGAATCCTCCGATCCGAGTGGGACATCCGGTGGGCCAGTTCACCTGTGCTCTCTGTAGGAACATCACCAGGTTATTGCTGGCACTTTTCTCAAGCACAATTGTGTTTCGCATCCCCGAGACACTGAGAAAGATATTTTGCTGACATTTTGCACTAGAAACTGTGATATTTTAAGACAGTCTTTTCTTTATTTTACGAAAATAACATCTTATAAAAAGTAGCAATGTCTTTCTGAAAAGGGCTCCTAATTTAAAAAATGAAAACAATTATAACTCCATCGTATTGTCTGTAAGGAGAAGAGCATCTGAGCTGTTGATAGAACCCCCTCTGTGAGAAGCTGTGGTCCTCGGATACAACAGCTAGGACAGCCTCCTGAGAGAGTTGCTGGTTTCATTTCGTGGCCAGCTTATCTCTAGCCTCAATTAAAAAAAAAAAAAAGGCTTTATTTTTTAGAGCAGTTTTAGGCTCCCAGTGAAATTAAGAGGGCTCACAGTGAAATTAAGAGGGCTTACAGTGAGTTCCTACATCCCTGCTGTTCCCCATCATCACCCAAAGTGATGGCTTACCTTAGGTTCACTGTTGGTGTTGTACATTCCATGAGCTTGGAACAGTGTGTAATGATGAGTGTTTGCCACGATTGTGCCATAAGGAAGCCTTGATTTTAATACAAGGGAAAATAAGAAAGTCCATCTCCACAGCCAGCAGTTGCCCTGGCAGAGAGGGGTGTGCCATCCTGGATGGGATGGTGTGTGCCTGTCCCTCATGGTAGGCGGCTTCTGTCCAGCAGGACAGGCTGGGAGGGGGCCCAGGGATCTGAAGAGATTGGGTGGCCCTGAGGCCACAGCTCCTGAGCTTCTGTGACCCTCCAGGTTCCTCAGGATAGAAGGGAGCAGGGGAAGCCCCTCTGACCTTGGGCAGCAGAGCGTCGTGTCAACAGCAGTTATATCTGGGACTCTTGAACGATTTTGCCTTGGCTCACACTAAGGCATTTTAAGGTCTTCTTTTAAAAATGCTTCATCTTGAGGTTCCTTTCTGAATTTGCATTTCTTCAGTGCTGTTGGTTGCATGGGATTAAAAAAATATCCCTAGGGGACTTCCCTGGCTATCCAGTGGTTAAGACTTTGAGTTTCACCTGCAAGAGGCACAAATTTGATTCCCGGTCCGGGAGCTAACATCCCACAGGCTGTGCAGTGCAGCCAAAAATAACAGAAGAAGAAATATCCCCAGACAAGCAGCAAAAATGTAAAAACTGCCCGGCTCCCCAGTCCAGTTGCATGCCCAAGGGAGACAGGATTTTAAAGGAATTTTCACCTCCTCTTACTGATGTCGGCTGCCCCTAGCCCATAGGAGGATCACTTAGGATTCTAGGTCACTCGGGGGTCCACCTAGAGATGGAGAGATGGCTCCTGTCCCTGGGAATCAGACCCATTGCAGGGGCCCCATCAGGACCACATACCATTGCGACTAGAGGATTCTTCATCATCCTTTGGCTCCATCTCAGACCCCGAGCACATCCCTGCCACTCTGCCAGCTGTTTGCTGCAACTATGGCTAGAATCACGATGAAAATAATAACTAACACTTTAGAGCTTCCTGTCTGGAGCTTTTTATGTGTCATTTCATCTCATGACATCCTCACAGCATTTCTCGGAGAAAAGTGTGATTGGCATCGATGTTTTTCACGTGAGAAACTGAGGCTCAGAGAGGCAAAGGAAGTGCTCAAGGTTCCCATAGCCTGCAAGGGCTGCAGCCCTGGTGGGAAGGTACACCGCCTCCAGGGAGCCCCCCAAGGATGCAGATAAGCAAGTTCTATAAAGAGGTGTTGTCCACATCCATGTGTGGGTGAGTTTCTCATTGACCTGCAACCAAAACAGAACTATTTTGACACTTTTTTTTTAAAATTTTGGTATGCAGGGCTTTCTCTAGTTGCAGCTCGAGGGCCCTAGAGTTCGAGGGCTCAGAAGTTGTGGCATGTGGGCTTTCTAGTTGTGGTTCTTGGCCTTAGTTGCTCCATGGCATGGGATCTTAGTTCCCAGACTGGGGATTCAACCCACATCCCCTGCATTGAAAGGTGGATTCTTAACCACTGGAACCACCAGAGAAGTCCCCCAACACAGACCTATTTTGATCCCTCTTGGCGTGCAGCTCCAGACTTCTCATGTCAAGAACAGTACGTGTAGTGGAGTCTTGCAACTACAGAACACCTTTAGCTTTTCAGAACGCTGTCACGTCCATTATAAAACAATAACTGTTTTGAAGCAGGTCGGGCTGCCATCTGCAGCCCCCTTCCATATCAAGCAGAGGGGAAATAATGACTGAATATATCCCTTTTGCCAGGAAGTCACATCGTTTATTTCCCTCCCACACACCACTTGGTGAGGTGGATGTCATTGATCCCATTATACAGATGAAAAAGGTGAGGCATGGTTTGGCTAATTTGGCTAAGGTTCCCCAAAGGAGCTGACCTGATGCCCAGCCCATGTTCTATCCCCTAGTCCAGAGGACTACAGACTTTTTCTGGAAATGGTCAGTATTTTAAGACTTTGTGGGCCACGTGGTCCCAGCTCTGCCATTGCAGCCCAGAGAGCAGCTGCTGACAATAGCTAAGCAAGAAGGTATGGCCGTGTCTGATGAAGTTGCACTGACCAAGACAAATGGCAGGCCAGACCCTGGTCCACACAGCTGTTTGGAGACAAGAACCTCTGATGTAGCTGAACTTCCCTCAGGCCATCCTAAAACCACAGCCCCAGGGCCCTGCACCTTAGGGCCAGAATATGACTTTCAGACGATCTAAAGGTTTGTTACACCTTCGTGACATCGAGCTTTTCAGAGAACCGGAGGTGGCCAGGGTGCTCCCTCTTGGTCCCTGCAAGTCACCCCACACGACCCAGCCAGGCTGCAGTCACCTCTCCAGGGACCTCGAGAGCCCCGTGTCCTTGTTTCCCGTACTGAATGAGGTGGAGGTGCCGGGCTGTGGCTCTGCCCATCCTGGAAGTATTGGTGTCATCCTGGCCACCATGCCTCGGCATTCCAAGTGGACAGGACTGCTGGCCAGAAGGTCACCGTTATTTACAGCAGTGGCTCTTAATGACTCTTGACATGTGGAACATAGCGTCTGTGATTCCATTGCTGACTACCTGCCCGGAAATGCAAGGTGAAGGTTCAGGGCTGCAGTTCACCATTCCTGGTGGATGGTGAGGCTGGAACGGCTGGTGACTTTGGGGTCTCAGGAATCTGACCCACCCCTGGAGACTCTTTCCAATCAGATGACTTGAAGCTGGAGCAGACACACAGCCAAACCCCTCATCCCTGCCTGTTGAGGGGCTCAGGTGTGGTCCATACTGAGGAGGGGCATGACTGCCCACCTGCCTTCACTGGCCCAGGGGTCAGGGCTGTGGGTACTATACACTTAGCATCAGGACAGGGGTCAGGGCTGTGGGTACTATACACTTAGCATCAGGACTGGGGTCAGGGCTGTGGGTACTATACACTTAGCATCAGGACCGGGGTTGGGTTTCTGGATGCCTTAAGCATAAAGGAAATTCTGATAGAGGACCCGAGGTGTTTCTTGGAATCCACAGAAGTATGAGACAGCCAGTCTAGGCAGGGGAAATCAGGACCACCATGATGCGTGACCCTCAGCACAATGGCCACCTTCAGGAACCCAGCCCCACGACTCCCGGTCTGTGTGTCTCGGCCGGTGTTCCAGTCTCCAGCAGTAGGAAGTCAGCTGGCCTGGCTGTGGTCAGGTGTCTCTCCTGGATCAGCAGCTAGAGCTGGTACTGATGTCCCTGTAGACAAGCCCCCAGGGGAGACCCTGCCCCAGGAGGCGTGGCTGCCTTTGGAGGGCTCCTTTCCTATGGCTCCAGCTGTGTCAGAGCTGTGGTCAGGGGCCTGGGCTCTCAGCCCAGCTCTGTAACCAGTTAGTGATGTCACCTTGGAACAGCTGTCCTCCACTCTGCTCAGGTTTCCCATCAGGGCCTCTGGGCTCTGGCATTTGGTAGCCGAAGGGGTGCTGATCTCGGCCTGGAAGCTTTGTTGGATCCCAAGTATTCCTGGCTGTGACTGGCTGAGAGTAATGCCTTGGACAGAGGCATCCATCCTGCTCCCAGATACCTTGATAACCACGGGAACCACAGTCCCACTGCCACCTACCAGCTTCACGGAAAGTCCAGGCTCAGAGGCTGCTAGCCTTTGGTCCAGTGGATAACTGCAGAGCCCCACATATACCCAGTAATGAGAGTGAAGCATGTTATCCCTGAGTGGACATCACTTTATGTCATCAGCCTGTACATGTCTTCTCCAGCCCCATCCTCAGTCTCTATGATGGTTAATTTTTGTGTCCACTTGGCTAGGCATATTACTCAGGTCAAATACCAGTCTAGATGTTGCTGTGACTTAAAAAAAAAAAATCAGTTGATTTGTAATCGATTTATAATGTATTAGTTTAAATCATTTATAATTGATTTATAATGTATTAGTTTCAGGTGTACAGCAAACTAATTTAATTATGTGTATAGTTTTATATACATGCATCAGTTCAGTTCAGTTCAGTCGCTCAGTCGTGTCCGACTCTTTGCGACCCCATGAACCGGAACACGCCAGACCTCCCTGTCCCTCAACAACTCCTGGAGTCCACCCAAACCCATGTCTATTGTGTCGGTGATGCCATCCAACCATCTCATCCTCTGTTGTCCCCTTCTCCTCCTGCCTCAATCTTTCCCAGCATCAGGATCTTTTCAAATAAGTCGGCTCTCTCATCAGGTGGCCAAAGTATTGGAGTTTCAGCTTCAACATCAGTCCTACCAATGGACACCCAGGACTGATCTCCTTCAGAATGGACTGGTTGGATCTCCTTGCAGTCCAAGGGACTCTCAAGAGTCTTCTCCAACACCACAGTTCAAAAGCATCAATTCTTCGGTGCTCAGTTTTCTTTATAGTCCAACTCTCACATCCATACATGACCACTGGATGCATACATATATATATATATATATATATACACGTACTCTTTTTCAGATTCTTTTCCTTTATAGGTTATTACAAGATATTGAATATAGTTCCCTGTGCTATACAGTAAGTCCTTATTGTTTGCCTATTTTATATATAGTAGTATATATATGTTAACCCCAAACTCTTAATTTAAACCTCTCCCATCTCTTCCTCTTTGGTAACCATAACTTTGTTTTTTATGTCTGGGAGTCTGTTTCTGTTTTGTAAATAAGTTCATTTGTATCCTTTTTTAAGATTTGACATATAAATGATATTATATGATATTTGTCTTTCTCTGACTTCACTTAGTATGATAACTCTAGGTCCATCCATGTTCCTATAAATGGCATTATTTCCTTCTTTTTATGGCTGAGTAATATTCCATTTTGCATATGTACCACATCTTCTTTATCCATTCATCTGTCGATGGACACTTAGGTTCTTTCCGTGTCTTGGTTGTTATAAATAGTGCCGCTATGAACATTGGGGTTCATATATTTTTCCAAATTATAGTTTTCTCCAGATATTTGACCAGGAGTGGGATTTCTGGATCATAGGGTGACTCTGTTTTTAGTTTGTAAAGTCATCATCTCCATATGTGAAAGTTCTTTTTAGATGAGATTAACATTTAAACCAATAGACTTGGGGAAAAGCAGATCACCCTCCATGACATGGGTGGGCCCTATTAAACCAATTTGAAGGTCTTAAGAGAGAAAAAATTGACCTCCTCCAGGAAAGTGGGGATTCTGCCTGCAGGTTGCCTTTAGACTCAAACTGTAGCACCAGCTTTCCCCTGTTGGCCGGGCCTACAGATTTTGGATGGTCCAGCCTCCACAATCACACGACCCAGTTCTTTAAAAGACCTCTAGGCAGATGTGAAGGCCCTGTGTTTCAGGCCCTGTACTGGGGACGTCACCCGCGTACCCATCTCATTTCCTCCTCACCGGAGCCTCGTGAAGCTGGGGGCCTGCTCCGTTACTGAGGAGGACACTGAGGCTTCCAGAGGATAAACCGTGTGCTGGGAAGGGAAGTTGGTCAGGCTCAAGCTTAATAAAACTGATGCCCAAAGCAAAGCTCTTTCTCCCTTACCATGCCACCTTCCAAGTAGGGACTGAAGCCCAGGCACCAGCACAAAGGTGAAATTTCAGCCATTGCAGATCATGCATTTTGGCCAGTGGTCCATAGGAGGCTTCCTGGTAGTTAAGCCACCAACTGTCAGGCAAACCTTGGGGTATAGCGTGCCCATTCCCACAAACCCAGCCCCAGGTGGACAGCAGACCCCTCCCAGGCATCCACCCCTTCCTGGGCATAGAGACAAAAGTTCAGGCTCCCTTGGCATCCTCCATGCTCTCGCTGTAGTCCTGTGCATGTCCTGGCCCCTAGGAGCCCCAGAATCCAGCTTCAGAGTTGCAGGATCCACAGCACGTACAGAACAAAAGCTGCAGAAGCATCTGGGCAGAGTTCAAGGAAGTGCATTTACAGCAAGTACTTACACTGTCAGTAAAGCATCACTTCCTTTCCTCCCAAGTCATTCTGACGTGGCCCTGCCGTGGGGACAGTCGCCCTCTGAGGATCTTGGCAAGCCAAACACGTCCTTGCTGGGTGATGCCAAGAGACAATTAAGAAATTTAATTTGCACATTCATGCTTAGCTCACTTCAGAGATCCTTCCGTACATCCTGTGATAACGTAAGTAGGTTAAGTACCTCACAGCTTCGAGACTCCTCATTTTGTGCAGTGGTTCTCAAACTGTGACCCTGGTACCAGCAGCATCAGCATCTCCTGGGAGCTTGGTGGAAACACCCATTCCCAGGCCTCTCTTCCGACATCCTGAGTCACAAACCCCCGGGATGGGGCCCAGGAATCTGAGTTGCAGTGTGCCTTCCAGGCGACTCTGATGGATGCCTCCCCAACATAGCCATGTGTGGTGCTCATGGGATCACTGAGGGACATCTGGAGAGTAGTAACGCCTCAGCCCTGGCCTCAGAGGTCCTGCTTTCTTGGTCTGGGGGGCACCTGAGTACAGCAGCGGTTCTCAGACTAGGTGATGTCTGTGAAATCACCTGGAAAACCTATTGCTGTTGTTCAGTTGCCAAGTCCTGTCCAACTATCTGCCACCCTGTGGACTTCAGCATCCCAGACTTCCCTGTCCTTCACCGTCTCCCGGAGTTTGCTCAGATTCACGTCCATTCAGTGTTGCCATCCAACCATCTCATCCTCTGTCGCCCCTTTTCCTATAATGCATGTCTGTTCCATGGCTGGACCCTCAGGGATTCTGAGTCTGTGCAGCAGGGCTTGTCCCAGGAATCTGCGTTCAGAATACACTCCCTAGATGATTTTTGACATTGATGGTCTGCCAACCTTAATCTGAGAAACACAGGCTCAAAACACCCAGCTGGGGATTTCCCTAGCAGTCCAGTGGTTAAGAATCCATCTTCCAATGCAAGGGACGTGGCTCGATCCATGTTTGGGGAATGAAGATTGCACATGCCACAGAGTAAACAAGCCATGCCTTGAGAGAAGCCCCCACGCTGCCATGGAGACCCAGACCAGCCAAAAAAAAAAAAAGCATCCAGCTGCACTTATAGCCACTCTGATTCACAGAATACAGAACACAGATATATTCATTTCCTAGGGCTGCTGTAACAAAGAGCACAAACTTGGTGGCTTAAAACAAAAGGAGTTTTTGGATTCACAATTCCAGAGGCCAGAAGTGAGCAGTCAAAATGTTGTTAGGGCCACATTCTCTTCAGAGTCTTTAGAGGAGGATTCTTGCTTGTTTCTTCCTGGCTCTGGCCGCTCCAGGAGGTCCTTGACTCAGCCATGAAACTAGTCTCTGCCTCAGCCAAATCCTCTGTATCTCTCCCTCCGTGTGTCTCTGTGTCTCTCCTCCTCATCTTATAAAGATGCCACCGTGCTTGGATTAGGGGCCTCCTGGCCCAGCATGATCTTGTCTTAACTAATTAGCAACTTCAAGGACCCTATTTCTAAACCAAGTCACATTTTTTGTTTGTTTGTTTTGCTTTTGGGCTCCCCAGGTGGCTCAGCGGTAAAGAATATGCCTGCCAGTGCAGGAGACTTAAGAGATGCAAGTTCGATCCCTGGGTTGGGAAGATCCCCTGAAGGAGGGCATGACAGCCCTCTCCAGTATTCTTGCCTGGAGAATCCCATGGACAGAGGAGCCTGGTGGGCTACAGTCCATGGGGAGGCAAAGATTTGGATGTGAGTGAGCACACACACATAACTAAATATGTATATTATATATATATTTCTTTTCCAGATTCTTTTCCTGTTATTTCCTGTTATAGGTTATTACAGAATATTGAGTAGAGCTCCCTGCACTATCAGTAAGTCCTTGTTGATTATCTATTTAAGGTATAATAGCATGTATCTGTTCATCCCAAACTCCTAATTTACCCACTCCCTTTTGCCTTCAGTAACCATAGGTTTGTTTTTGATGTCTGTGAGTCTGTTTATGTTTTGTAAATAAATTCACTTGTATCATTTTTTAGATTCTACATATAAGTGATATCATGTGATGCGTGTCCTTGTCTTTCTGACTTACTTCACTTAGGATGATAATCTCTAGGTCTATCTGTGTTGCTATAAATGGCATTATTTCGTTTTTAATAGCTAAGTAGTGTTCCAGTATGTATGTCCCACATGTTCTTTATCCCTTCCTCTATTGATGGACGTTTAGGTTGTTTCCATGTCTCGGCTATTGTGAACAGCGCCACTATGATCCTAGGAGTGCATGTATCCTTTTGAATTGGCGTTTTCTCTGGATATTTGCCCATGAGTAGGATTTCTGGATCACATGGCAACTCCATTTTTAGTTTTTTAAGGAACCTCCATACGGTCCTCCATCGTCTTCTATCAAGTCACATGTTGAGATGCTGAGGGTTAAGATTTCAACATCTCTTTCTGGGGGACACAGTTGAGCCCCAACCATGGGCCAGGTCTGAGGGAACTCCAAATGCTCAGGTGCGGGAGGGAGTGGGAGAGGTGAGTGGGAATCTGAATGCTCCAGATTAAATGTGATTCATCCCTGCCTCCTGGCCAGGACAGGGACAGGAAAGCAGCAGGCACCGCCCTGGCAGACACTGGGCTGTCTGTACCCGGCTCTTCTGCCTTCTCTCCAGCCCCGTTTGCTCCATGTGAAATCTCTTGGCACTTATCTCCTCTGCAGAGCAGATAGCCCTGCCAGGCAAGAGAACAAAATGACACAGAGCTCTTGTCTGGTTTGGTTTTTCTTGAACAGCCCCAGGGCACTCAAGTGTCCAGGTCATCCCTGAGTGCAAGTTTTCTCCTGACAGTGGGCTGTGTCCTGACCTTTCCTGACCTCGAGCCTCCATCCATACCGCTTCCTAACTTTCAAATTCCCACCTGCCCTTCTAGCTAGATCCTGACCAGAAATATCAGGATGTCTTGCACTGCGGTCAATGTCACATGCCCGAGGACCCACCTATCATTCTTTAATGATTAATTTGAGATCATTTAGACTCACAGGATGTTGTGGAAATTGGATGAAAAGGTCCCATGTGCCACGTGTGTACCCTTAGCTAAGGATTCTAATGTCTAGCTTATCAAAGAGTGGAAATCCCAGTTCATCATCACATCAAGGGTAGGGGAGTGGCTTCAACAGAAGCTGTGATCTTCTGCTCCCTACTTCAAAACTCATGAATGAGAATCATGAAAATATCAAACATCTTCATGCTACCATTATCTGCCAGGCATGGTTCTAAGCGTATGTGTGTATGTGATCAGTCATGTCTGGCTCCATGAACTGTAGCCCACCAGGCTCCTCTGTCCATGGGATTCTCCAGGCAAGAATACTCGAGTGGGCTTTCATGCCCTCCTCCAGGGAATCTTCCGGACATGGGATTGAACCCATGTCTCCTGCACTACTGCTGCTGCTGCTAAGTCGCTTCAGTCGTGTCCGACTCTGCACGACCCCATAGATGGAAGCCCACCAGGCTCCCCCGTCCCTGGGATTCTCCAGGCAAGAACACTGGAGTGGGTTGCCATTTCCTTCTCCAATGTGTGAACGTGAAAAGTGAAAGGGAAGCCACTCAGTCATGTCTGACTCTTAGCGACCCCATGGACTGCAGCCTACCAGGCTCCGCCGTCCATGGGATTTTCCAGGCAAGAGTACTGGAGTGGGATGCCATTGCCTTCTCCTCTCCTGCACTGCAGGCAGATTCTTTACTGCTGAGCTATCAGGGAAGCCCATTGCTCACCATAGGGCCAGATTGGGAAAGGTGGGATATTTGATATTACTCCAAAAGCAGTCATCATGAGGATTAGAAAGTCCTTGGGAACTTTCAGGATAAGACTTGGAATTTTTAAGTACATTTTTGCCTTGACCAAGGGCCATTCTGACCATAGTCCCTGCCTTTAGGAGCTGTGGAGTCACCTGCTAGGCCATTAAGACTCTTTCTGTGAAAAACAAGGGCTTCCTCTTCGTGCTGACAGATTCATCACATCTGAGAGTAAGAAGATGGGCTTGTGAATGGTTTCTCCCCCTGGACACTGGGCGAGGTGCCTGTGGGTGCTGAAGAAGGGGAACTTCCCTTCTGTTCTCATATCCACTGCTGGCATCTGGGACCTTCCTGCCAAGTAGCACAGGGCTCTCTGGGTAATTAGAACAAGAGGCCTCTTCCAGACGTTGCTGGACTGGGTGGGGTGGGGGGGGGTGAGGCTTAGCCAGCAGAGGCTGGGTGGGTGCAGCCTCATCTGTGACGACCTCAGACGGAATAGAACTAAGGTGATGGTTTCAGTGAATAGAAGAATTTTAGGGAATGTTCCAATTAGGCTGCAGGCCCATATTCTTGACTCTTATCTTGATGAAGCTGACAGATGGAAGCTTGAAAGTGTCTTAATGTGAAGAAAAAAAATAAGTTTTAAAAATCAAACCTTAATCACTGGGACAGCAGTCTTGATTCAAATGCTCAGCTAATATCCATTTTCTTATCAGCACTGAATTGGAACACATCCAAGGAAGAATAAGTTATGAGCCCAGGGACATGGCATTAACACTTAAATTTTGACAAATTATGTTAAAAATAACTTCACAATTCAAGTTGAATTAAAGAAGAGGATAAGGGGAGGGGTATATAGCAATGTGAAGCATGCCAGTTATCTGAGACAGATTGCAAAGCCTCTTTGACTTCAGCAGTGGAATTCAGGAGTACTTCCTTCGAATTAATAGCTGGAAGGGCCTTGTGTGTGCGTGCTCAGTCACTCCCCTGGTGCAGGTGCAACCTGGGTGACTGCAGGGAGGTCCTGTGTTGCTGTTGCCGTGGTGCCGTGTTGCCATGGGAAGATGCCCTGTCCCTGTGCTGGCGATCTCCTTGTGGCACCAACTCTGCACGTCTGTAAAAAGGATGTGGGACCAGTCAAGGGGGGTGCCTGGGGCCCCTGCTTACCCTGAGCTTATGCCAAGGGCAAGCAGAAAGACTTCTGTCAAGACCAAGACCCAGTGGAGGGCTTTCCTGATGGCTCAGTGGCATAGAATCTGTGTGCAAATGCAGGAGACATGGGTTAGATCCCTGATCCAGGATGACACCACTTGCCTTGGAGCAACTGACTGTGAGTCTGTTCTCTCAAGCCTGGGAGCCGCAACTGCTGAAGCCCACACAGCCCGGAGCCCGTGCTCTGCAACAGGAGAAGCCACTGCAGTGAGAAGCCCGACACCGCGGCTGGAGAGCGGGCCCCCAGTCACCAAAGCTAGAGAAAGCACTCACAACAGTGAAGACCCAGCACAGACAAAGATAAATAAACATGCTTAATTATTAAAAAAAAAAAAGACCCAGTGGAGGTCCCTACAGAACTGCTAGGCCCCCCAACCCTACTTCTTTAGTGTATGTCAACCTGACCTTGTATCAGTGGATTAACAAATGGGCAGTTGGAGGAATTCCCTGGTTTTCCAGTGATTTCCATGCCAAGGGCCCGGCTTCAGTCCCTGGTCAGGGAACTAAAATTCCTCAAGCTGCACAGTGCGGCCAAAAAAACAAAACCAAAAAACCAGTCGTTTCAGCCAATTTGGATGCGTAACAGTTTATAGAATATATATTATATATATATATGTAAAATGCATGATGCATTATAATAGCTACTATTTATTGAGCACCTACTATGTGCCAAACATTGTTTATGTTGATGTATTACAGACCCTGTCTTTTTAAAAATTTATTTTATTGAAGTATAGTTGATTTATAATGTTGTGTTAATTTCTGCTGTACATCATAGTGATTCAGATATAGATAGATAGATAGATAGATTTTTTCATATTGTTTTCCATTATGGTTTATCCCAAGATACTGAATACAGTTCCCAGTGCTATAGAGTAGGACCTTGTGGTTTATCCATCCTACATATAATAGTTTGCATTTGCTAATCCCAAATTCCCAATCCATCAGTCCTCCTCCTCCCCTCCCCCACAGCAACTATAAGTCTATTCTCTAAGAATGTTGTTAGTCGCTAAGTCGTATCTGACTCTTTGCAACCTCATGAACTGTAGCCAGGCTCCTCTGTCCAAGAGATTTTCCAGGCAAGAATACTGGAGTGGGTTGCCAGTTCCTCCTCCAGGGGATCTTCCCTACCCAGGGAATGATCCTGCGTCTCCTTCGTCTCCTGCATTGCCGGAGGATTTACCGCTGAGCTATAAGACACCATCTTATTTAATCACTCTGGTGTCTCTAGGAGAGAGGTGGTTATGGTCTTCATTTTGCACATGAGGAAGCTGAGATTCAGAGCATCAGCCACCTGCCTGAGGCCAAGTACCAGGTGCCGAAACAGATTCCACTCCACTGCATGCATGTATATGAGTGTCTTAGCAGATGCAAAAGCTCATATCTCCCAGTCAGAGGCCCTGTAGAAACCCTATCACTGAAGAAAGCTCAAAATATCTGCAACCAGAAGGCTGTAAGTTCTCCTTGATGAACAGGAAGTCCTGGAAGATGTTTGTAGGAAACGTCATCCTTGATAACCTGCCAACGTGATTCAGGGAATAGCCCGATGCCTGCCCACCAAGAGCAGCGTTCTCATCTGAGCCACATGGGGAACGCTTTCACTATCAGGGACCATCAGGCAGAGAACAAGGGATAGAAAGCTGAGATTCTTGTCCAAAAAATATTTCAGTCCCAGTGGGAACCGAGAGGTCTTATCACCTGATGGACCAGCACATTTGGAGGTGGATTTTGCTTCTGCTCACCATCCTGTATTTTCTTTTTGAGTGTGAGCTCAGTCATATCCGACTCTTTATGACCCCATGGACTATAGCCTGCCAGGCTCCTCTACGGGGTTCTCCAGCCCAGAACACTGGAGTGGGTTGCCATTTCCTCCTCAGGGGATCTTTCTGACCCATGGATTAAACCTGTGTATCCTGCATTGACAGGCAGATTCTTTACTGCTGAGCCACCTGGAGCTCTCTTGTGAATTTCAGAATTTTCTTAGGCTCAGAAATGTGCCTAAGCTTCTGTATCTCAAGTGGAGATGTCACCATAGTTACCCTGTCCAATAAACTTTTTTCATTTCTATGCCTCTCGTTCCCATATATAATTTTATTCAGATTTCTAATCAAGAAAGTTTCGGCAGTATCTACCCTGGGAAAATCCTCTTCAGTTTGATCAAAAAGAACACTCTGTATTAGCTATTTTATTCTCTCATCATGTTTAGAAGAAAGAGGACAATTAATTAGTTTTCATTCTTAGCTGCTGCCTGTGTGCATGCTCAGTTGTGTCCGACTCTTTGCAATCTCATGGACTGTAGCTCCCCAGGTTCCTCTGTCCATGGAATTTTCCAGGCAAGAATATTGGATTGGGTTGCAATTTCCTACTCCAGGGGATCTTTCTGACCCAGGGATCAAATCTGCACCTCTTATGTCTCCTGCGTTGGCAGGTGGATTCTTTACCACTGCCCCACCTGGGAAGCCATTCTTAAAAACCATCTTAATTTCCTCTTGTGCATTACAGGCAGGAAGAAACATTCCTTTACCTTTGAGTGAAGAAAACAAGACAGGGCAGGAGAAAGTCAGTACTTAGGGCCGCTCTGCAAGACTGTTTATGTCATCCTGTCTTGGAAGAAATGCTGGGTGCATATCAGTTGGTTAGAAGGGAAGTCTGGGTATGCCAGCGGTCTGAAAGACTGTCTCTGGATTCTAGGTGGCAAGAAGCCATGGCCAGAAACTCAGTGGTCCTGAGCATGGCCAGGTCAGGGCAAAGGGAAAAACCCTGGGACCAGTGCAGGAGTGTAGGAATACAGGGATCAGACCCAGACACACAGCACATCCTCTTTTTATTCCCAGAGCAGCCTCTTTCTTCCTTCCTGTTTGAAGTCTCTCCCTCCCTTCACACCTGCCAGGCTCCTCTGTCCCAAGAGCAGCCCTGAGCCCATCCTTACCCTTCAAAGGATTCAGCCTTCAAAGGGCTTCCCAGTAACATGTGCTGGGTACCCATTCCCCATCCACCTGAGCCCTATTAGTCAGAGAAGTTAGAGGGGTTCAGAAGCAAAGTGTGACCCTTTTCTGTGACGTCAATGAATCTCCTTCCTGAAATGTGCTAAAATTCTCCATGAGGCCTGTTCCACCAGGAGGCTCTGAGGACTTTATATACACTTCTGCTTTGCCCACTCCAGTATTCTTGGGCTTCCTTTGTAGCTCAGCTGTTAAAGAATCCGCCTGCAATGCAGGAGGCCTGGGTTTGATTCCTGGGTTGGGAAGATCCCCCTGGAGAAGGGAAAGGCTACCCAGTCCAGTATTCTGGCCTAGAGAATTCTATGGACTGTATAGGCCATGGGGTCACAAAGAGTTGGGCACGACTGAGTGACTTTTACTTCTGCTTTGGATGGTAGGTTTGTAGTCTTTGCCAACGGGGAAGAATTTCATGGCCGTTGCTGATGGCTAGTGATTTCAAGTGTTTGAAGTAGTCCATTTTTTTAACAGAATTGTTTTTTTGACTGAGCTGAACCTTCACTGCTGCACGGACTGTTCCCTAATTGTGGCAAGCGGGGTCTGCTCTTTAGTTGAGGGATGCAGGCTTCTCGTTGCGGTGACTTCTCTTGTTGCGACAGCGCAGGCTCCAGGGCACGTTGGCTTCTGTAGTTGTGGTTCTCGGGCCCTAAAGCCCAGGGTCAGTAGTCATGGTACACATTCTTAGCTGCTTGGCAGCACGGGGGGATCTTCCTGGATCAGGGATAGAGCCCAGGACTCCTGCATTGGCGGGCAGATTCTTTACCAGTGAGCCAACAGGGAAGCCTGAAGTTAGTTCATTTTTGAGAAAAGGAAGCTGGTCCACCTCTTCCTAGAGTGTCTGGATGCTACTCTCTTCTATGGAAAAGCCAGTTTCCAAGCAGGGATAAAGAGAAGATCTTTGCGATCTTTGTTGTGATGATGAGAAGAGAGTCAATCCCACGAAACCCGGGTTCAACTTGTGAAACTGGCAGCCCCCTCCTTGGCCATAAATGTGCCAAATAGGTTGGTCCCTCAGGCCCCCCCAGTTTCCACTGTTTTGAAAGAACAACATCCCCATCAGAACAGACTGGAAAGTCCTTTCAGAAAGTCAGCCTGCATCAGAGCCCTGTGCACTCTGATGGCTCCCAGAAGAGCACCCAGCCGGGGAGCTGACAGGGAGCCCCTGGGCAGCCTTGTCTGTCCCAAACCATCTCCTTCAGAACCACTACTGCTCAGTCTGGGCACCTGTGAGAAACTCAGACTTCTGGGCCTCACCCCAGATGTACTGAATTAGAACATCTGCAGGTGGTAGCCAGGAACCTGCTTTAAAAATTCTCTCCAAACAGACCCATGGTTGCTAACGGGGAAGGGAATGGGGGAGGGATGGATTGGGAATTTAAGATTAGCAGATGTAAATATAGCATGGATAAATAGCAAGGTCCAACTGTATAGCACAGGGAACTATATTCAATATCCTGTAATAAACCTTAATGGAAATGAATATGAAAAAGAACATATATGTGTGTGTGTGTGTGTGTGTATCACTTTGTTGAACAGGAGAAATTAACACAAAATTGTAAATCAACTATACTTTTCTCTGGGTTCTTGTTATAGTCTCTAAACCCTGATAATTACTGTTTCAGGGGTTCCAGTAAGCTTTTCCTCATACCAGAATGGCTCCATAGCTGGAATTCTGTCTTTGGAGGATTACCCTTGGGGATCTTGGAATGTTGGTTTGAATTTGGATCTTCTGAGTCTTCAGGTTGAATCAGAAATGGTACTAAAGGGGAAGTACTTTCAGACCAGGTCCTAATGACACATCAGCTTCCATAGTACCTGTGACATCTCGTGGTCTGGTACAGATTTTCTCTCTTGCAAATAATACTATCTGAACTACAGTTTTTCTAGTTATGGTTTCCCTTGCAGTTCTCACAACTAAAGCAGAAAATCAGTTCATGGCTAATTTATAGCCACACATCATTCAAGGCATACTTTATTCATCAGACTTAACTCTTTCCAGAAACTAAATCCAGGCCCTGAGAATATAAAATACCATTCTGGCAGCTTGTTTCAAAACAGGAATTCCAGCAGTGTTTGAGCAGTGACAACATTTTAGTAATAAGAGGACCATCCCCCAGTGTCTTACAGAGTCACCTGAAAGGCACTGGTCGTTTGGATGTGCTCTTTCCAGTGTATATAGTGATACTTCACTGTACACTTGGGGTGCTCATCACATAAAATCTCAAGGCTCAGTGGGGAGAGGCAGTACCCAGCCCCCACCCCGGCACCCACGCCCCCGCCTCTGGCATCTGCAGTCAATTGACTGCGGGCGTCAGAATCAACTCTTACTAGCACTGCACTTGGAATAAAATCTTCTGATTTTTAATGATAACTGGCTGTTTTCAAGCAGCCTTCATATTGTTTCTGTCATTGAACTTCACAGCAACCCTTTAAGATAGGAGAGTTGTCATTTTCTGTTTTTTAAATAGATTTTTATTTTAGGACAATCTTAAGCTCACAGCAAAATTGAGCAAAAAGCATAGAGTTCCTATCTACTCCCTCCCCCACACGTGTCCACCCTCTCCCATTATCAACATCCCCACCACAGTGGTACGTTTGTTCCAGTCAGTGAATCCATACTGGCACACCACAATCACCCAAAGTCCATCATTTACCTTGAGGTTCACTCTTGATGTTCGACATCCTGTGTAGACATTTGGACAAGTGTCCAGTGACATGTGTCCACCTTGTCAACATGCTGCCGTGAAGGCGTCCTGTCCCCCACCTATTCATTCCTCCTTCCTGCAAACCAGGGGCGACCACTGATCTTTTCACTGCTCCACAATTTTGCATTTTTTGGAATGCCATACAGCTGAACTTCCGTCTCCTTTTGATGGACCTGGAAACTGATGCCCAGAGATGTGTGTGACATAGTTAAGAACCTCAGTCTTAGGACTCCTAGACCTACACTCCCTCCATGAACCACTGCCTGTGCCTTGCCTCAACTGTGATGACCTCAGACTCGAGTAGAATAGAACTAAGGTGATGACTTCGGTGAGTAGAATTTTAGGGGATGTTCCAATTAGGGAGCAGGTCCATATTTTTGATTTTTATCTTGATGAAGCTGACAGGTGGGAGCTTGAAAGTATCTTAATGTGAAGAAAAATAAAGACAATGTTTTAAAAATCAAACCTTAATTATTGGGACAGCAAGCTTAACTCAAATGCTCAGAAATGCTCAATTAATACCCACTTTCTTATTAGCACTGAGTTGGAACACATCCAAGAAAGAATAAATTTTTATGAGCCCAAGGACAAGGTATTAACACTTAAATTTTGACCAATTGTGTTAAAAATAACTTCACAACCCAAGTTCAATTAAAGAGAATAAGGGGAGGGATAGATAGCAGTGTGAAGCCTGCCGGGTATCTGAGACAGACTGCAAAGCCTCTTTGACTTCAGCAGTGGAATTCAGGAATACTTCTGTAGGATGAATAGCTGGAAGAGGCATTGTATGTGCGTGCTCAGTTACTTCAGCTGTGTCTGGCTCTGTGTGATCCTATGAACCCACCAGGCTCCTCTGTCCATGGGATTCTCCAGGCAAGAATACTGGAGCGGGCTGCCATCCCTCCTTCAGGGGATCTTCCTGACCCAGGAATTGAACCCATGTCTCTTAGGTCTCCTGCATTGGCAGGCGGGTTCTTTATCGCTAGCACCATCTGGGAAACCCAGATGAGGCATTGTTGGAGCACAAAGTAAAAGCATGCACCATTCTACTGGGTGACATGAAATTGCCCTCCGTAGTAGTGAGGGGGTGAAGCAGATTCTGAAAACGTGGGTAGGAGGAGTCTTCACTTCAAAGAACAGAAGCAGCCTGAAGAAAAGTGAACATTTGGGAGGCCAGCCAATGTATTTATAGTATAAATTTACTTTTTTCCTCTTATTTTTTAAATTATGAAACTATGATTACACATTTACAGGAGACTTGGAAAACACAGAACAAAAGTTACCATATAGGTACCTATCAGTTCAGTCCAGTCGCTCAGTCCTGTCCGACTCTTTGCAACCCCATGAATCACAGCACACCAGGCCTCCCTGTCCATCACCAACTCCCGGAGTTCACCCAGACTCACGTCCACTATATATTACAATTATTTTTAAGTAGATAAATTAAGATTTTTTAATTGGAGTTTCAATATTAAGCTCTCAAAAATTAATAGAATGGGTATACAGAAAAGTAGAAGGATATAGTAGACCTGAAAAGCACCGTTAACCAATTAAGATTTGTATCGTTTGTACACAACAATAGTATAAGTTTGAGGCCATTCACAATACACTGCGGATGGTGACTGCAGCCATGAAATTCAAAGATCCTTACTCCTTGGAAGAAAAGCTATGACAAACCTAGACAGCATATGAAAAAGCAGAGGCATCACTTTTCAGGCAAAAGTCCATATAGTTAAAGCTCTGGTCTTTTCAGTAGTCATGTATGGATGTGAGAATTGGACCATAAAGAAGACTGAGTGCCAAAGAATTGATGCTTTTGAGCTGTGGTGTTGGAGAAGACTCTTGAGCTTCCCTTGGACAGCAAGATCAAACCAGTCAATCCTAAAGGAAATCAACCCTGAATATTCGTTGGAAGGACTGATGCTGAAGCTGAAGCCCCAATACTTTGGCCACCTGATGCAAAGAGCTGACTCATTGGAAAAGACCCTGATGCTGGGGCAGATTGAGGGCAGAAGGAGAAGGGGGCAACAGAGGATGAGATGGCTGGATGGCATCATCAACTCAATGAACATGAGCTTGAGCAAACTCCAGCAGATAGTGAAGGACAGTGGAGCCTGGCATGCTGCAGTCCATGGGGTCGCAAAGAGTGGGACATGTCTTAACAAGTAAGCAACAACAAATGTGCACCTCAGGTGTGTATTGAGTTGCATGGTACAGATGAATCTAATTGCAGGGCAAATGAGATGTTGACACAGAAAATAGATATATGGCTGGAGGTGTGGTGGGGCTTGGGAAGAAGCGGGAAGGGGAGGGTGGGATGAACTGGAACATTTGGATTGACATATATACACTACTATGTGTAAAATCAATAGCTAGTGGGAAGCTGCACGGGGAGTTGAGCTCAGTGCTCTGTGATGACCTAGAGGGATGGGATGGAGGTGGGGTGGGAGGGAGGAACAGGAGAGAGGGGAAATATGTATACATGCAGCTGATTCACTTCATTGTACACTGGAAACTAACAACATTGTACATTGTTGTACGTTTATAGAACTTCCCTGGTGGCTCAGATGGTAAAGCGTCTGCCTACAGTGCCGGAGACCCGGGTTCAATCCCTGGGTCAGGAAGATCTGGAGAAGGAAATGGCAACCCACTCCAGTATTCTTGCCTGGAAAATCCCATGGACGGAGGAGCCTGGTAGGCTACAGTCCATGGGATTGCAAAGAGTTGGACACGACTGAGCGACTTCACTTTCACTTTTCACTTTCGTGCACTGGAGAAGGAAATGGCAACCCACTCCAGTGTTTTTGCCTGGAGAATCCCAGGGACGGGGGAGCCTGGTGGGCTGCCGTCTCTGGGGTCGCACAGAGTCGGACATGACTGAAGCGACTTAGCAGCAGCAGCAACATTGTAAAGCAATTGAAATGCTAAGTCATTTCAGTTGTGTCCGAATCTTGGAGACCCCATGGACCACAGCCCACTAGGCTCCTCTGTCTGTGGGATTCTCCAAGCAAGAATACTGAAGTGAGTTGCCATGCCCTCTTCCAGGGGATCTTACCGACCCAGGGATAGAACCCATATCTCTTATGTCTCTTGTATTGTCAGATGGATTCTTTACTGCTGGCACCACATGGAAAGTGCCAAAGCAACTATACTCCAATTAAAAAAAAAAAAAAAAAGATGTGATGATGGCTCCTTTCACTCTATTACTGATGCTTTTTTCCCTCTCTTGGCTTGAGCCATTCATGGAATCCTGCTGGTTTTCATTTCCACCCTCTGGGAAACAAGACTTTCAACAAAGCCTCCTGTTTTACATACTGTAGGCTCGGGGGCCATGTGACACTGTCTGAAGACGGCATTGCCAAGAGGTCCCCATTAAGAGATGAACGGAGGCCCTGGGGTAGGGTCACGCAGTCCACTCAGCTGCCCGGAAGGCTGCCCATTCATACTCCTGTTTTGCTGTAAAGCATCCTTCAAGCAGGGGACGGTCTCGCCCTGCTGAAGTCATCCATCCTTGTATGGTATTGACCAAGTCCTGGGTTTGGCTACCATGGCTAAGTGACTTTGAATCCACCAACATCCGTTTATATGATGTGGTCAGCAAACAGAGAGTCAGTGTAGGGATGGGGCCAAGTCTCAGTGGATGCGCAGCAAGTTCCAAGCCATGGGCTGATTCGGCCCTCTACTCTGAGAAGTGGGACAAGCAAGGTACCCTCTCCCGGTGCTGCTTCCTCCTCCCAGTGTTTTCAGATTCTCTCTGTGGGCCAGCCTGGCACCTGTTTGATCTGAGAGAGACCTAAACCCGGAGACTTGCGGTGTCCTGTGGCAGGTATAGAGGGTAGACACGCTATCGGGATCACTGGTGACAGTTACAATTCTTCCCCATCAGCCTGATCACGTATATGCTGTTCTGTTGACATAACTTACATCTGGTGAGTCTGCCGTTTCAGCAATTATTTTCAGTAACTGCGGAAATAGTGACTCACTGCGTGCAAAGTGCTGGGCTAGGCACTTGGTGAACATGCCTCACCTAATCCTCATGGCACCCTTTGCAAGGTCATAATCTCTGTTATTATCATGATAATAAGCACCATGGCAGGGGGCTCAGGGACAAGCCTGGCACTTGAGAAGCAAGAGGCTGTGCCTCTTCCCTTTCTCTCAGCTCCTGCTGTGCTCTCTGCTCTCTGGCCTGGCTCCTGTTCTTCCTTCTCTTTGGTTCCTCCTTCCTCCTCTTAGCTACTCCAGCTTTCCTACCCTCCACCATGTGCCCAGCTCTCCTGGCTCTGGACTCCAGGGAAATTGACCTGATATGCACAGCAACTCCTCTATCAGAAGGGGAAATCAAGCTCATGTCCCTAGTTTCTCGATTCTGGAGCTCTTGTCATTATCTAGAGGCACCTCTTTAGGGGCCCCAGCTATCACCTGCTGACCCCACCTGTGTGAAAGGTTTTTAAATCAGATGCTGTACCTAAAGCTTCTGTAGGTAAACAGAGACCCATCCAGGCTCGCCCATACAAGCACAGGGTTATCAGAAGGTGACTCAGGAGGGGAAGAGAGAGGATCCCAGACACAGAAAGTGAGGGTGAGCAGCTTCTGGATACACACAGGGTCAGCGAGACCTGTTCAGGGCTTAGGAATAGACGTGAGCCCTTACATAAGAAACACTGGGCATCTCCAGACTCTCTCTGTGATAGGGGGTGACTTTACTTCCCCAGGGCATCCCAATCCTAGAATGTTCCAATTCTGGTGATTTTCACCCCATTTCCCTGTTTCCTACTATGTCCAGTTCTGCAGAAGAGCAATTAGAAAGACAGACAACAGGGAGTTCCCTAGCAGTCCAGTGGTTAGAACTCTGTGCTTCCATTGCAAGGGGCATAGGTTCAATCCCTAATTGAGGAACTAAGATCCCACATGCCTCACAGCACAGCCAAAAGGAAAAAAAAAAAAAAAAGACAACAGGTGTGTCTGCACATTTGGAAAGAGCATATTTGCCCGGAGCTGCATAAGCAACCTTCCAGCCAGGTGCCTGATGAGCTAGAGACACTCCTTTCCGAGCAGGAGATAAAACAACAGCTCAGCATTCCTGCTTCTTAAAGCTTCACGCAGCTGTGAGCAGGGCAAAGAAGACCAACCACAAGCAAGTGGACCAGTGGGAAGGGAAGTAGCAAGAGATCACACGTGGCCAGAACCCTTCCCTTCTCTGCTGCTTCCTCCATCCTATGGCTGTCCTGGCCAGGCCTTCCCAGGAGCATTTGCCAAGATGGTCTTTGTCAAAGAACCCAGAAACCATCCCAGTCCCCGACTCCTTCCCTCCAGCTTCCCCAGCCACAGAATGATTCTGACTATCACTCTACAAATTAACCTCTTGCCTCATTTCCATCCCATTCCCCCTGTACGATGTCTTGATTCAAATTTGACTTTATTCTACCTAGTTTCCCCCACTTCTGGCTCCCAGCGTGGCCCCAGCAAGGGGCAGAAGGAAATAAAGGAAAATTTTAATAATCCAGATTTGTCGAGGCCTTGAAACCACCTGGACTCGGTTCCTACCCGAGAAACTTGTCAATATTATCTGCAACGCTGTGTCCCAGGCTTGAAGTCTTCCGAACGTCTGCCAAATAAGACATAATGCTCAACTTTCAGGTTGCGTATTTTTTTTTTCACTCAACAAGTAAATGCTCAGTAAACATTCACTGAATCAAGGAACAAATGAGAGAATGAGTAACAGCCTGGTGTGGGTCACCAGGTGGTGCAGGGAGAATGGGAGGCATTTGCTCATCTATGGAGAATCCCAGGGTGTAGGGTGACAACTCAGTGGATCCTGGGCTGTGCCTGCCCCAGAGAGCACTGAAGTCCTTGTTCTAGAGCATCTGCAGAGATGCTTCAGAATCTTCATTGACCTTGACTTCATATCATTGATTCCAGGAATGAGAAGAACCAGATCAAGTTGTAGTATGAGTGTATTTGCAGTAATCTGTTGTGATGAAAAGCCAACAAGAAAAACACAGACAGCTGAACAACACCCACGTTTTTTATTCTTAAAAGATTAAGTGTATTTATCCCTGTGATATCCCATACACACCAAGGTCATCATTAACACTGAGCTGTTAGGAACGCCCTCCAGGTTTCCCCCTCACCTGTAACATACTGTAAATATACACACAGAAGGATGTGTTGACACGTGAATACCAACTCACACCCCAGAGGCACTGGAGAGACTTTTTGGTAGACTGTTAAACCTAGTGAGTATCAACTCTGGTAGCTCAGGTGATCTCAGAGGAAAAAGAAAAGAAATATCTAGAACAGCCCTCAATCGATGTTTTCATGTCTTAATTAAGAGAGTTGACTAAAGTAAGAAATGAATTCCTGTGAAGGTGTTTTGCTCATTTTCCTGTTGATTACCTGAGTGAAGTATTTCTTTTTAAAGATGAAACTGTTGCAGGAAACTGATGGATGGGAGCGTAAAACATTCATGGCAGATGGATGGGATTGCACTCCAGTCTCTTAGGTGCTTTGGAGCTGGTCTTTGTAGGAATAGAGCAGAAACTTAGCATCCCCGGCCAGTTGGTCCAAGTGTTCAGGCCTGAGGCGTCTTACCGAGCCCTCCCCCTGCCGGCGCCTCAGAAGGCAGACCATTCATCAAGAATTTTGTATCCAAGGCGCAGAAGTTTGTTACCGAAGATGATGAATGCTGACATGGATGCAGTTGATGCTGAAAATCAGGTGGAACTGGAGGAAAAAACACGACTTATTAATCAAGTATTGGAACTCCAACACACACTTGAAGATCTGTCTGCAAGAGTAGATGCAGTTAAGGAAGAAAATCTGAAGCTAAAATCAGAAAACCAAGTTCTCGGACAATATATAGAAAACCTCATGTCAGCTTCTAGTGTTTTTCAAACAACTGACACAAAAAGCAAAAGAAAATAAGGGATTGATATCTCTTACGTCTTACGGAATTGCTGCTGATCTTTTTTTTTCTTTAAAACTTGGATAGATTCCAAAAGTTACAGTACTTTTGTTTGTGGCTTCACTGAGTATTTATGAAGATAATGTCAGATCTAGGCAAAATTAAGAGCATAACAGAAGACTTCCATGAGTTTGTGTATGATGTTAGTCTATGAAAATGTGCAAATGTAGAGACTTTATAATTAGAAATGCATATATTTATGAAACTTGAAAATGAATGTTTTATCAAGTTTGTTTTGCTTTATAGGGTTAGCATTGTCTTATATTATAGGCATAGAGATACAAGCAAGTAACTACCGTGTTGTGAAAAAGTAACCAAAATCATGTACTAAATGCACAGCTTTATTTACCCTGTCTACCATCGTGTGCCTCTCTTCCATTTGCTTTCCTCCTGTTTTTCCTTCCCCTAGGGAAAAAATTGGTTTCACGTTTGTAAAAAGTAATTTCAGTAGCTAATCATCTAGGAGAGTAGCCTGAACTCTAACTGTTGAAACTTAACCAAAATAAGATACTTTCTCAGTTAGGGCTTATTTATTATGTTTAGTAGTAGTAAGGATAGTAGGTTTCTCTTACATTAATTGAAAATGGAGGCTATAAAAATGAAGATTTTTCTTTGAATTATGGTATGGGGAAGATTTGTTATTAAAAACTTCCTTTGCACAAAATAACCCACTTGGTATCTGAAAAGATGAGTTCTGGTTGTGTGTGTGTGTTTGAAATAGAAAATTTTGAGGAAAAATAGAAATAGGGTGGGAAAAGTACTTCGTAAGTACCTGTAACCAACTCCACATGTTTCTACTCCAGATTTATGTTCTCTCTGGCACAGATTGCATTTTGGAAGGAACATTTTAAAAAATGGATTGTTTGGCTAACCTTACGTAAACCACACCTGGAAGAGAATAGAGTTTGGTCTCAGGTTTATTTGTAGTACCAGCAGATCAATTTTGCAAAGTCCATTAAGAGTGGATTAGTATCAGAGTCATGAATAAGATGGGAGAGTTTTACATGTAAACTAATTGATGCTTTCTCAGTATTTTATCACTTCTCCCAGAAGTTTCTGCAAACCCAACTACTGGTTTGCAGAATTTTAGTTACTTAACCGTTTTTTAAAATTTAGTTTAGTAGGTTCCATTTGGTAAGGAAATCAGTAGTTAATTAAAATGTTAAATAGGAAAAGAAATCCACTAATATAGTTTATAGTTATTAAATTTAGGCTAATCATGGAATAATCTTATGTTTGTATTGGTGTAAGATTTGATGACTTTAGCTGTATGAATATATAATAGTCATACTGCAAACATTTTGCATCTCTTTGTGACCTAATTTTCAAACATTTAAAATTGTGTTGCAGTTACGCTTTGCTGTTTAATAAAAAGCTGTTTCAAAAAAAAAAAAAAAAAGAAACTTAGCATCCCCCTTCTGAGCAAATGTATATTTAAACTTTATTTTTGGCTGGACTGGGTCTTCATTGCTATGTGAGGGCTTTCTCTAGTCATTGTGAGCGGGAGCTGCTCTCTAATGCATGGGCTTCTCATTGCAATGCCTTCTCTTACTGTGGAGCACGGGCTTTTGGCATGGAGACTTCAGTAGCTGCAGCACGCGGGCTCTGGAGTGGGCTCAGTAGTTGTGACACATGGGCTTAGTTGCCTCCAATCATGTGGGATCTTACCAGACCAAGGATAGAACCCGTGTCCCCTGAATTGGCAGGAGGATTCTTAACCACACTGGACCAGCAGGGAGGCCCTGAGCAAATATTTTGAAAAAGCAAATGCCAGAAATCCTAATAGTTGAAGCTACACTAGAATGAGTTTCCACATAAATGTCAAAGCACTGGACTTCGCTTGTCTGTACCACTGCAGTCAGCCAGCCCAGGGGCGCTAACAGCTGGTGGAAAACTGGGCCGTGTGGACATCAGAGTCTGAGGATCACAGTGAGCAGTGTAGAGTCAGTGTTTTAGTTGGCTCACCATCCCTTTACTGATATGTACTCACACTATTCTCTGATGGCTCAGAGGGTAAAGAATCTGCCCACGATGCGGGAGACTGGAGTTCGACCCCTGGATTGGGAAGATCCCCTGGAGAAGAGAATGGCTACCCACTCCAGTATTCTTGCTGGAGAATTCCGTGGACAGAAGAGCCTGATGAGGTTGCAAAGAGTTGGACAAGACTGAGCGAGGAATTGCATTGCATGTAGACAATGGTACTGTAATCCCTGAACCGGATGGTCTAAAATTGTATGTCATTCATGTGTGCTTAAACACACCTGGCAGTATGCAGAAGCTGGCTCATGCGAGCTCACTAGAGGCAATGGTACACATCTTCCAATTTCATGTCCAGTGACTTCATATTGGTAACCTGAAATGGACGATAGAGTGGGGGTTTCTGGATAATAATAATAACAACTCTGTGTTGAACCTTTTGTGTAACTGACAGAATGTTTTCTAACAGTGGTTGCACATTTTCCAGTTCTTCCAGCACTGTACGAGGTTTTCCTCTCAGTTTCTGCACATCCTCTCCAATCCTTGTTGTTGTCTGATGTTTTGGTTCTAGCCATCCAAATGAGTGTGAAGTAGTACCTCTTTGGGGTTTTGATTTGCATTTCCCTGAGGCCCCAGATAATCACGATGGTGTGATCACTGACCTAGAGCCTGGAATGTGAAGTCCTGGAATGTGAAGTCCTGGAATGTGAAGTCAAGTGGGCCCTAGAAAGCATCACTATGAACAAAGCTAGTGGAGGTGATGGAATTCCAGTGGAGCTATTTCAAATCCTGAAAGATGATGCTGTGAAAGTGCTGCACTCAATATGCCAGCAAATTTGGAAAACTCAGCAGTGGCCACAGTGACTGGAAAAGGTCACTTTTCATTCCAATCCCAAAGAAAGGCAATGCCAAAGAATGCTCAAATTACCATACAATTGTACTCATCTCACACGCTGGTAAAATAATGGCCAAAATTCTCCATGCCAGGCTTCAGCAGTACATGAACCGGGAACTTCCAGATGTTCAAGCTGGTTTTAGAAAAGGCAGAGGAACCAGAGATCAAATTGCCAACATCTGCTGGATCATGGAAAAAGCAAGAGAGTTCCAGACAAACATCTATTTCTGCTTTATTGACTATGCCAAAGCCTTTGACTATGTGGATCACAATAAACTGTGGAAAATTCTTCAAGAGATGGAAATACCAGGCCACCTGACCTGCCTCTTGAGAAATCTGTATGCAGATCAGGAAGCAACAGTTAGAACTGGACATGGAACAACAGACTGGTTCCAAATAGGAAAAGGAGTACGTCAAGGCTGTATACTGTCACCCTGCTTATTTGACTTATAGGCAGAGTACATCATGAGAAATGTTGGGCTGGAAGAAACACAAGCTGGAATCAAGATTCCCAGGAGAAATATCAATAACCTCAGATATGCAGATGACACCACCCTTATGGCAGAAAGTGAAGAGGAACTCAAAAGCCTCTTGATGAAAGTGAAAGTGGAGAGTGAAAAAGTTGGCTTAAAGCTCAACATTCAGAAAACAAAGATCATGGCATCCAGTTCCATCACTTCATGGGAAATAGATGGGGAAACAGTGGAAACGGTGTCAGACTTTATTTGTTTGGGCTCCAAAATCACTGCAGATGGTGATTGCAACCATGAAATTAAAAGACGCTTACTCCTTGGAAGGAAAGTTATGACCAAACTAGATAGCATATTAAAAAGCAGAGACATTACTTTGCCAACAAGTTCCATCTAGTCAAGGCTATGGTTTTTCCTGTGGTCATGTATGGATGTGAGAGTTGGACTGTGAAGAAGGCTGAGCGCCGAAGAATTGACGCTTTTGAACTGTGGTGTTGGAGAAGACTCTTGAGAGTCCCTTGGACTGCAAGGAGATCCAACCAGTCCATTCTGAAGGAGATCAGCCCTGGGATTTCTTTGGAAGGAATGATGCTAAAGCTGAAACTCCAGTCCTTGGCCACCTCATGGGAAGAGTTGACTCATTGGAAAAGACTCATGCTGGGAAGGATTGGGGGCAGGAGGAGAAGGGAATGACAGAGGATGAGATGGCTGGATGGCATCACTGACTCGATGGACATGAGTCTGAGTGAACTCCAGGAGTTGGTGATGAACAGGGAGGCCTGGCGTGCTGCGATTCATGGGGTCGCAAAGAGTCGGACACGACTGAGTGACTGAACTGAACTTAACTGAACTGAGGTCTGTTGATGCTGTGATTATGCTGTGAAAGTGCTGCACTCAACATGTCAGCAAATTTGGAAAACTCAGCAGTGGCCACAGGACTGGAAAAGGTCAGTTTTCATTCCAATCCCAAAGAAAGGCAATGCCAAGGAATGCTCACACTACCACACAATTGCACTCATCTCACATGCTAGCAAAGTAATGCTCAAAATTCTCCAAGCTAGGCTTCAACAGTACATGAACCAAGAACTCCCAGATCTAGAAGTTCAAGCTGGATTTTGAAAAGGCAGAAGAATCAGAGATCAAATGCAAACATCCCTTGGATCATAGGAAAAGCAGGAGAATTCCAGGAAAACATCTATTTCTGCTTTATTAGCTGTGTCAAAGCTTTTGACTGTGTGGGTCACAACAAACTGGAAAATTCTGAAAGAGATGGGAGTACCAGACCACCTTATGTGCCTCCTGAGAAATCTGTACGCAGGTCAAGAAGCAGCAGTTAGAACCGGAAATGGAACAACAGACTGGTTCCAAATTGGGAAAGGTGTACGTCAAGGCTGTATATTATCACCCTGTTTACTCAACTTATATGCAGAGTACACCTTGCAAAATGCCGGACTGGATGAAGCACAAGCTGGAATCAAGATTGCCAGGAGAAATATCAACAAATTCAGATATGCAGATGACACCACCCTTACGGCAGAAAGCGAAGAGGATCTAAAGAACCTCTTGATGAAAGTGAAAGAGGAGAGTGAAAAAGCTGGCTTAAAACTCAACATTCAGAAAACTAAGATCATTGCATCCGGTCCCATCATTTCATGGCAGATAGATGGGGAAACAATGGGAAAAGTGACAGACTTTATTTTCTTGGGCTTCAAAATCACTGCAAATAGTGACTGCAGCCATGAAATTAAGACACTTGCTCCTTGGAAGAAAAGCTATGACCAACCTAGACAGCATATTAAAAAGCACAGACATTACTTTGCCAACAAACGCCCGTCTAGACAAAACTATGGTTTTTCCAGTAGTCATGTTTGGATGTGAGAGTTGGACCATAAAGAAAGTTGAGTGCCAAAGAACTGATGTTTTTGAACTGTGGTGTTGGAGAAGACTCCTGAGGATCTCTTGGACTGCAAAGAGATCCACCCAGTCCATCCTAAAGGAAATCAATCCATTCATTGGAAGGACTGATGCTGAAGCTAAAGCCCCAGTACTTTGGCCACCTGATGCAAAGAACTGACTCCTTGAAAAAGACCCCGATGCTGGGAAAGATTGAAGGCAAGAGGAGAAGGGGATGACAGAGGATGAGATGGGTGGATGGCATCACCAACTCGATGGACATGAGTTTGAGCAAGCTCCGGGAGTTGGTGATGGACAGGGAAGCCTGGCGTGCTGCAGTCCATGGGGTTGCAAAGTCAGACACGACTGAGCGACTGAACTGACCTGAGGTCTGTGGATGCTGTGCATCTTCTCACATGCTTTCATTGGCCGTTTGTATATCTTTTTTGGAGAAATGGATATTCAGATCTTTTGCCCTTCTTTTTAAAGATCTAATTGTTTTGAAGCAGTTTTAGGTTTATAACAGAACTGAGAGTAAGGCACACAGATTTTTTACACACCCCTGACCCTGATACATAAATAGTCTCCACTATCAACATCATTTACCAAAGTGGTCCATGTTTTACCAAGAATGAACCTACATGGACACATCATAATGACTCAAAGTCCATAGTTTACTTTCAGATTCCCTCTTGGTACCGTACGTCCTATGGGTTTGGACCAATGCAGATACCTATGTCCATCATTATAGTGTCATACAAGGTATCATCACTGCCTTAATATTCCTCTGTAGTCTGTATATTTATTTATCCCTGCTTCTAACAAACCCTGTCTCTGGCAACCACTGATCTTTATACCATCTCCGAGTTTTGCCTTTTCCATAATATAATTTAGTTGGAATACTACCGTAGGCAGCCTTATCACATCAGGTCTTTCACTTACTACGGTGCATTTAAGGTTCTTTTATGTCTCTTCATGGCTTGACAACTCATTTCTTTTAGCATAGAATAATATTCCTTTGTCTGTGAAGTGAAAGTGAAAGTTGGTCAGTCATGTCCAACTCTTTGTGACCCCATGGACTATAGCCTGCCAGGCTCTTATATCCATGGAATTCTCCAGGGCAGAACACTGGAGTGAGTAGCCTATCCCTTCTCCAGTGGATCTTCCCAACCAGGGAATCGAACCAGGGTCTCCTGCACTGCAGGTGGATTCTTTACCAGCTGAGCTACCAGGTAGTCCATTGTCTGGATGGACCACGATTTATAGACCCATTCACCTATTGAAATACATCTTCGTTGGCAATTATGAATGGTTATCAGTTCAATTCAGTCGCTAACCCTATGGACTGCAGCATGCCAGGCCTCCCTGTCTATCATCAACTCCCAGAGTTCACTCAAACTAACATCCATCAAGTCAGTGATGCCATCCAACCATCTCATCCTCTGTCGTCCCCTTCTCCTTCTGCCTTCAATTTTTCCCAGCATCAGGGTCTTTTCAAATGAGTCAGCTCTTTGTATCAGGTGGCCAAAGTATTGGAGTTTCAGCTTCAAAATCAGTCCTTCCAATGAACATTCAGGACTGATTTCCTTTAGGATGGGCTGATTGGATCTCCTTGCAGTCCAAGGGACTCTCGAGTCTTCTCCAACACCACAGTTTAAAAGCATCAATTCTTCAGCACTCAGCTTTCTTTATAGTCCAACTCCCACATCCATACATGACCAGTGGAAAAACCATAGCCTTGACTAGATGGACCTTTGTTGACAAAGTAATGTCTTCGCTTTTTAATATTCTGTCTAGGTTGGTATAACTTTCCTTCCAATGAGTAAGCATCTTTTAATTTCATGGCTGCAGTCACCAACTGCAGTGATTTTGGAGCCCCAAAAAATAAAGTCTGTCACTGTTTCCCCATCTATTTGCCATTAAGTGATGGGACTGGAGGCTGTGATGTTAGTTTTCTGAATGTTGAGCTTTGAGCCAACTTTTTCACTCTCTTCTTTCACTTTCATCAAGAGGCTCTTTAGTTCTTCTTCGCTCTCTGCCATAAGGGTGGTGTCATCTGCATATCTGAGGTTATTGATATTTCTTATGGCAATTTGATTCCAGCTTGTGCTTCATCCAGCCCAGCGTTTCTCATGATGTACTCTGCCTATAAGTCAAATAAGCAGGGTGACAATATACAGCCTTGACGTACTCCTTTTCCTATTTGGAAGCAGTCTGTTGTTCCATGTCCAGTTCTAACTGTTGCTTCCTGACCTGCATATAGGTTTCTCAACAGACAGGTCAGGTGGTCTGGTATTCCCATCTCTTTCAGAATTTTCCACAGTTTATTATGATCCACACAGTCAAAGGCTTTGGCATAGTCAATAAAGCAGAAATAGATGTTTGCCTGGAACTCTCTTGCTTTTTCCATGATCCAGTGGATGTTGGCAATTTGATCTCTGGTTCCTCTGCCTTTTCTAAACCAGCTTGAACATCTGGAAGTTCCCGGTTCATGTACTGCTGAAGCCTGGCATGGAGAATTTTGGCCATTATTTTACCAGCGTGTGAGATGAGTACAATTGTATGGTAATTTGAGCATTCTTTGGCATTGCCTTTCTTTGGGATTGGAATGAAAAGTGACCTTTTCCAGTCCTGTGGCCACTGCTGAGTTTTCCAAATTTGCTGACATATTGAGTGCAGCACTTTCACAGCATCATCTTTCAGGATTTGAAATAGCTCCACTGGAATTCCATCACCTCCACTAGCTTTGTTCATAGGGATGCTTCCTAAGGTGCACTTGACTTCACATTCCAAGATGTCTGGCTCTAGATGAATGATTACACCATCGTGATTATCTGGGTCATGAAGATCTTTTTTGTACAATTTTTCTGTGTGTTCTTGCCACCTCTTCTTAATATCTTCTGCTTCTGTTAGATCCATACCATTGCTATTAACTGCTATAAACATCTGTGTGCAGGTTTTAGTGTGGGCATAAGTTTTCAACTTCTTTTGGTAAATACCAAGAAGCATAATAGTTGGATCCTATGGTAAGAGTATGTTCAGTTTTGAATGAAACTGCCACACTGTCCCCAAAGTGGTGTACCATTTTGCATTCCCGAAAACTATATAGGAGTTCCTATTGTTCCACATCCTTCCTGTATTTCGTGTTGTCTGTGTTCCAGATTTTGGCTATCCGAATATGTGTGTATAGTGATATTTCATTGTTGCCTTAATTTGCATTTCCCTGATGACATATGCAATGGCACCCCACTCCAGTACTCTTGCCTGGAAACTCCCTTGGATGGAGGAGCCTGGTGGACTGCAGTCCATGGGGTCGCTAGGAGTCGGACACGACTGAGCGACTTCACTTTCACTTTTCGCTTTCATGCATTGGAGAAGGAAATGGCAACCCAGTCCAGTGTTCTTGCCTGGAGAATCCCAGGGACGGCAGAGCCTGGTGGGCTGTCGTCTATGGGGTCGCACAGAGTCGGACACTACTGAAGCGACTTAGCAGGATGACGTATGATGTGGAGCATCTATTCATATGCTTATTTGCTATCTGTATATCTTCTTTGGTGAAGTATTTGGTTGGTGAGGTATTCTTTGGCCCATTTTAAAATCACTTTTGCCTATTTTTTAGTGGAGTTGTCTTTTTATTATTGAGTCATGAGAGTTCTTTATATATTTTGGATACTCATGCTCAGTTGCTTCGGTCGTGTCTGACTCTTTCTGACTCCGTGGACTGTAGCCCGCCAGGTTCCCCTGTTCATGGGATTCTCCGGGCAAGAATACTGGAGTGGGTTGCCATGCCCTCCTTCAGGGGATCTTCGTGTCCCAGGAATCGAACCGTGTCTCTTACTTCTTCTGCATTGGCAGGTGGGTTCTTTACTACTGCCACCTGGGAAGCCCCTATATTTTGGATACAAGTCCCTAGTCAGATATGTGGTCTGGGCATATTTTCTCTCCTTTCATTTGTTATCTTTTGGGTTTCTTAATGGTGAGAAGCATATGAGTTTGCTCTTTTTCCTTTGCCTATCTTTCTGACAAAAAGCCTTAACAGATGCTCTAATTCAGAAGTCCCCTCCCTACTCTTTTGGCACCAGGGACCAGTTTTGTAGAGGACGGTTTTCCACGGATGGAGGGTGGGGATGGTTTTCAGGATGACTGAAGCACGGTTCATTCGTTGTGATCTTTATGTCTATATTATTACATCGGCTGCACCTCAGACCATCAGGCATTAGATCCCGGAGGCTGAGGACTCTTGCAGCCTAATTCACCTGATTCCCCCTTGTGAAACCCCCTCTCCCAGAAAGCTTTCGTGTGGAGCTAGGAAGCACTCACATTGTCTTTTAAGAGACTGAATTTTTCTTTTCCTAGAGGCACAACTTCCTTTTCTAAAAACGAGTCACTTTAAAGACGTTATAATTTACCTGAATCTTGTCCAAAGTTTAAAATTGAAGTCCAAGAAAGAGTAGCCTCTTTATTTTACCTCCAGAGGAGTCTCTGAAATGCAGGCGGGTCCCATCCATCTAAAACGCTCTCGGCTTCCAAGCAGCAGCTGCAAGACAGACCTCATCATTCTGGCCGTTTGTACTTCTACGGGTATATTTAGGTTGTTTCTATTGAGTGTTCCCAGAATAGCCATAGTCTTTGGTTTCTCTGCATTCCTCTGAGCTTTATTCCTTCCTGGCCCAAATTAAGAGTGATGTACTAGGTGATTTCCAAAGCTCTTTCCGCCTTGAAGGGTCTGTGTTCTTAGTCACTGTCCATGCTCTCCTTTGCCTGGGCACACAGTGTTATCTGGAAGCCATACTCAGTGTAAGCAGGACTGAACTGTTGCCAAAATGCAGAAGAGGTCCCAGCTGCGAATCGGATTAGGCTCAAGCCCTCTGAATCCCAGTACGTTTCTATCATGCTCAATAGCTAAGTCGTGTCTGACTCTTTGTGACCCTATGGACTGCAGCCCACCAGGCTTCTCAGTCCATGGGCTTCTCCAGGCAAGAATACTGGAGAGGGTTGCCATGCCCTCTTCCAGGGGATCTTTCCCACCCAGGGATCGAACCTGCACCTCTTAGTTCTGCCTGCATTGGCAGGTGGGTTCCTTACCGCTAGGGCCACCCGGGACTCCTCAAATTCATAGAGACATTTCCTACAAATATATATTTGGGTGAAGACAAGTTATGTTTACATATATCCTTTTTTGGCAGGGTTGTGGGCAAATATTTTGCAATGAAAGTGACTTTTTTATCATAGTTTATGCTAATGCCTTAAGTTACCTTTTTTGTTTGTTTTTGGGTTTTTTGCTTGTTATTTCCAGTTAGCTTTGAGGATAGTTGAGTTGAACCCTCTGTGGTTTATTTTTCCCACCTTATGAATGATTTGAATAATGCTTCCAGGACCACAAATGAAGTGTGCCTTAAATTCTGAGAATGCCGCTACTAGGGACAGATTTTCAAGTTCCAGTCATCATGTCTGAGATGTTTCAGGCTGTTACTCATCCCAAATTAGAATTCTGCTATCAACAGAGTGTTTGATGCCAGCTCACTTTAAATAAGCAGTCAAGGTTAAAACAAAAATCAATGAGTGGCTCTTGTATTTCCCATAACCTGGACCCCAAACAGAACTGCACCAGGCTTGATTCTCACTGCCAAAAGCGGAGTATTCAATACTTGAATGCAAGTGTCTGTGATGGTTTCCTTTTTTCTTATTTTTACTTTTTTTAATTAAGAAATTCTGTTGAAGTATCATTGGTTTACAGTGTTGTGTTAGTTTCTGCTGGACAGCAGAGTGATTCATATAAATGTATTTTTTCAATTCTTTTCCATTATGGTTTATCCCAGGATATTGAATGTATTAATAGTTCCCTGTGCTATACAGTAGGACCTTGCTATTTATCCATCCTATATATAATAGTTTACATCTGCTAATCCCAAACTCCCACTCCTTTCCTCCTCCATCCCTCTCCTTCTTGGCTACCACAGTCTATTCTCTATGTCTGTGAGCCTGTTTCTGTTTTTCGGATAAGCGCATTTGTGTTTTATTTTAGATTACAAATATAAGCGACATCATATGGTGTCTTTCTCCTTCTGACTTACTTCATTTAGTATAATAATCTCTAAAATCATCCATGTAGCTGCAGATGGCATTATTTCATCCTTTTTATGGCTGAGTAGTGTTCCATTATACGTGTATGTACCACACCTTCTTTATCCATTGATCTGTTGCTGAACGTTTAGGCTGCTTCCATGTCTTGGCCGTTGTAAATAGTGCTGCTGTGAACACAGGGGTGCATGTATCTTTTTGAATTACAGTTTTGCGTGATGATTCCCTTTGGATACTGTCTTTTTGTTTCCATCTTTATAGTTTTACAAGAAGAGTGGGCTCAAAGGAGGGGTAGAGTGGAGACGGAAAGGGGCATGTTTTAGACGGCGTAAAGAAAGAAAGAAAGCTTGAGAGAAAGGGGGATATTGACTTGTGTCACATTTTGTACATTTGAGCTTTTAGGAAGTAGAGAGAACAGATCAGACCAAATAAACCCAAGCTGGGAAGTATTTTAATAAACAATGGGTAATGGGTATACACAAATCCATTAATAAAAACTATGTCTAATAATAATTTTTGCCCCCTGCCCTGAAGCTGAAGTGATGGGGCAGCAAGGAACCCAGCCAGGTGCAAGGAGACAGCCATCTTCCCATCCAAGATGGAACGATTAGCCTTTCCATTAGCCTTCCGGCTGGCCCATTAGCCTTTCCACTCTTGTATACTCAAGGGTGGGCTTCCCTGGTGGCTCAGACAGTAAAGAATCATCTGCAATGCAGGAGACCCGGGTTCGATCCTGGGTCCCCTGGAGAAGGAAATGGCAACCCACTCCAGTATTCTTACCTGGGAAATCCCATGGACAGAGGAGCCTGGTGGGCTACAGTCCTTGGGGTTGAAAAAGAGTCTAGAGACTAAACAGCATCAGTACTCAAGGGCGAAATCTAAACCTGCATTGAAGCAGGAATAAAAAGATGAGGCGGAGAGAGGATGAGGAAGGATTTCACTAACACTGGAGCAAAGGCAGAAGCAGTCAGTCTAGGCAACTGGTCACTGCTGAGCCCAGGAATGTGTGTTTGTTGCTTAGTTGTATCCAGCTCTCTGCGACCCCATAGACTGTAGCCCTCCAGGCTCCTCTGTCTGTGAAATTTTCTAGGCAAGAATACCGGAGTGGGTACCATTCCCTTCTCCAGGGGATCTTCTCTACCCAGCAACTGAGCCCATGTCCCCTGCGTCTCCTGTGTTGGTTCTTTATCACTAGCGCCACCTGGCAAGTCCCCAGGAGAGTACCATCCAGGTAAGAGGGGTTCAGTGTCTCTCACCCGCTCAAGAGCTTCCAAGGTCTGCAGTCCTTCTCGCCTGCGGGAAGAAGTCAGTGCTGTTCTTAAAGTACCTTTCTCATCCTCCCTTCTCTTTGCTCATGACTAGTATTATCTGAAAATTTACACAGTAAGGATACAAAAAGGATGTGAGAAAGCAAAATATTTAAAATACAGAGAATGGAACTGTGTATTTATTTTTGATGTTATAATAGACACTTCTACAAAGACAGAGGAACAATGGCTTTAAAAGCATGGACCTAAAAGTGTTTTCTATAAAAAGAATAGAAATTGTCTAAATATTTTGAAAGAAAAACCAGCCACACCATTATTTTATGCACTCCTGTATATGAAAACTTTTCCTGTTTTTGTTAGCATTTTATCTGTTTACAAGAAACACATTTTTAGACCCTGAAGATTATTCTTAAGTATCAAAATTGGTTTCGACCCCACCCCATCCTCTACTGAACTGAACTTCTAAAAGCAGACAAAGTTCTCCTTTAGAGAAGTCTGGAGGAGAAAGTGAATGAATCACTATTTTTATTTTTGGTGGTGAGAGGAAGAAAGAGGGGGGGAAAGAGGTAGCCTCTTTAGTTTTTTATCCAGTGTGATAAAATGTGTACTTTGCTTTTTCTCTAGCACGTTCCCTATCTTACTGAATAACTTGTTTCATCACATATATAACACATATAACTTGTGTTATACACAGCTCTTTTGTGTAGATACACCATACTTTATTTCCTATTTCCCTGTGGTTGAACACTTAGGTTGTTTCCAACTTTTCGCTGATTAAGAATAAAACTTGGATGAGCACCCTTGTCATATATCTCTATTCACACCAGATGATTTCTTGGGAAGAATTCTTAAAAATGGAAATAGTGGGTAACAGATCAAAACGTTTTTATTTTGGAGGAATTTTAATAGATACTGCTAGCTTTCAGAAAGGGTATATTTTTGCTTCTACCAGCAGTATATTGATTCAAAGATAATCATCTTAAAAGCAAAACGGGGATTGACAAAAATCCAAGAAGAAATTTTGACTAGATAATTTCAAAGGTTCCCGTTAGCTAGAAAATTACGATTGTGTTGACATGCTGTGGCCAACCTAAACCAAATCTGGTGGTCTCACCAATGAGTGCCCTGGACTGGTCACTAACCCATCACCTCAAGTGTGCCCTTGAAACACTGAGAAGCTCACCTTTGTCAAAATGTCAAGGAGTTTCTTGTTTGAATATAGTTTTGGAATCCAGAAGACAGAAATACTCTAATACCAAGGAGCTAATTTTAGGAGCAACCATTTAGGGGGTTCTCTAGTGGCTCAGATGGTAAAGAATCTGCCTGCAGTGCAGGAGACCCAGGTTCTATCCCTGGGTCAGGAAGATCCTCTGGAGAAGGAAATGGCTACCCACTGCAGTATTATGGCCTGAAGAATTCCATGGACAGAGGAGCCTGGTGGGCTACAGTCCAGGGGTTGCAAAGAGTAAGACACGACTGAGCGACTAACACTGATGCGAGCATTGAACTCTCCAACCCCCACTGGACACCTCGAGGCTTGTCCCCTTGCTCTACATTCACCAGTCATTTGGGAGAGAAAAGCTAACTGACTGCCTCAATCAGGAGTAGCAGAATGTAACCTCGAGACCTCTGGCATCTTCTCACTTTTATCCAAAATCGATGGTAACGTCTCTTTCAGCCTCCAAGCAAACAAGAGACTTGGTCTTAAGCAGGACTTTGGTTTGTTTGCTTAAAAAAAAAAAAATGAGGTGTGTTCCTCATGTCTGATTAAAATGTGGAATATGTTTATAACTTTGCCCCGCACCAGCTCCTCTGGTGAGCCCTGCAACCAGGCCCCCGCATGCTCAGCACAGGCCAATAGATGTCTCATGCAAAACAAGAAAGAAAAGGACAATTCTCACTGATTTTTGGGGGGAAGACACAGTTGTTTCTTTGGGGCACTTTAGACTTTTTGGCCAGTGGGTCCCTTGGTAGTAATCTCTAATGGGCAGAGTGGTCACGCTCCCTCGGGGAGTTGGTAGAGAGTTCTAGGGGAATTGGTAAGCTGTGCTCTGAGATGTGGCCTCAGCGTGTCATGCCACGGAGTATCACTGGTCAGAACTCACTGTCACGGAGCAGGGAGCACACCCCCAGAAACAAAATGTGCTCTTCATGAAAGACTTCCAGTGAAGCGATTGGAAAGAGAGTTCCAGAAGCAGGAAGGGCAGAGCCACGCTCTGGTCCCTTCCTTGCCAAGACCCCATCAGGGCCCCGCTTTCTGTGAAACCGGAGACTGAGGTGGCAGAAACAGCCAGAAGCCAGGATGGGACATGAGGGCTTCTATTTTATTTTTTTCTATCATATTTTATATTTAGTTTTCTGCCTGGGCTGAGGGCATCCTTAATTTTTTTAAAAATATCTATTCATTTATTTTATTTTTTGGCTGTGGCGGGTGGGGATGGGGGGAATCTTCGTTGTGGCCCAAGGACTTTCTCTGGTTGCAGGGAGTGGGGCTGCTCTTTGTTGCAGTGCACGGGCTTCTCATTGCAATGGCTTCTCCATGGAGCACAGGCTCTAAGGTGTGCAGGCTTCAGTGAGGGCAGCGTGTGGGCTCAGTGGTTGTGGCTGGCGGGCTCTGGAGTGCAGGCTCAGTAGTTGTGGCACGCAGGCTTAGTTGCTGCCGAGCACGTGGGATCTTCCTGGATCAGGGATGGAACCCCTGTATCCTGCACAGATTCTTGAACTTTGGACCACCAAGGAAGCCCCTTGAGTGCTTCTAAAGAGAGAGAGCAACCTGGCCAAGAGTGAAGCCCTCTGCTGGGAGCAAAGTGGTCTGTTCTTTGGATGGAAGCAGAGGACCCCAATAGCCAGAGGAAAGTTCATCCTCAGGGGGAGGAAAGAGCCAGACCAAGATTTCAGAGAAGCCAGTCAGCGAGGAGGAGGGTTTTAGGCATGAGAATTCCAGGGTCAGGTCAGCAGAGACACTTCCCAGGAGTTTTGCTTGGTGGGGTGGATGGTGGACCTGGATGGTGGGTTGAGGGAAGGGCAGGCAAAGGTGCTGTGTGGGTGAGGGGCGTGTGACAGCTGGGACTGGGAAACTGTGGGGAGGGGAGAAGGAGGCATGACCCCCTGTGCCATCCCTACAGGAAATGCAGACTCTGTGATTCTTGGAGGCTCCTGTTACTTTCATGATATATGGAGGGGCAGGGCTCAGCCAGGCTTCAGGAGAGCTGAGCTGGTTCCTGGATCCTCCAGCCTAAGTGAAGAGCCAGGTCCTCGGGAGAGGAAAGAAGTCACTGGGCATCAGTGATGCCCTGAAGAGCTCACAGGGCATTTGTGCTGCCTGAGATTCCTTGGACAAATGGGTGAGATTTCCCTGGTGGCTCAGACTATAATGAATCTGCCTGCAATGCTGGAGACCCTGGGTTGATCTCTGGGACAGGAAGATTACCCAGAGAAGGGAATGGCAACCCACTCCAATATTCTTGCCTGGAGAATTCCATGGACAAAAGGAACCTGGTGGGCTACAGTCCGTGGGGTCACAGAGTCAGGCATGACTGAGTGACTAACACACACTTTTCCTGATTCCTGAAGGAACTGTTTCCGGGGCTGGTTCAGGACAGCCATCCTGACAGAACTTGCCTCTTGCAGTCCTGCTGAATCTACTTCTCTGCAGTGAGTCTCTAGTCCATCTCAAGCTGGCAAGTTCCAGCTCTTTCTGCTCTGGTGATTCTTCATTCCTTCCCTCCATGATGCTTACAGAGGCTCTGTCTGTGGGCAAGACCCCTCTCTCAGGGCTTTCACAGCCCAGCAGGGTAGGAGGAGAAGGGGGCGACAGAGGATGAGACGGTTGGATGGCATCATCGACTCAATGGGCATGAGTTTGAGCAAACTCCCGGAGATAGTGAAGGACAATGAAGCCTGGCGTGCTACAGACCATGGGGTCGCAAACAGCTGGACACAAATGAGTGACTGAACAACAACAAGGAAGCTGAAAAGAGTATAAAAATAGCTGCAGGGTAGGGCAGAGAGGATCACAGCCTCCGATAATACAAAGGGTGTTAAGAGCAGCTCCTGATCAGTCTGAGACATCAGAATTTCAGAACCTCTGTCAGCCCCTCTTGGAGCCTGGTGCTGCCTGAACAGGATCTTGCCTGTGGGTCCTGACTGACACTTAGTAACTCAAGAGTGGAAAAATTTGGAATTTCGTTGATGGCCCTGTGGTTAAGACTGAACTTCCGATGCAGGGGCCAAGGGTTCCAACCCTGGTTGGGGAACTAAGATCCCACATGCCGTGCAAATGACAAAATGAATGAATTCATTAATTGCTGCATACTTAAGGAAAAAAAGTGTGGGTGGCTCCTTCCCAAATCCACACATTTTTCCTCTTTTAAGCTGAGTCTTAAGGCCAGTCCCCTTGTTTCACCCTTGGAAACAAACACCACCAAGGGAGTCCGCCCGGGGTATTGATGGGGATCTGATGTAGGTCAGTCTCCTGGTTCCCACCTTGCAGGGGAGGAAGAGCAGAGGGATCCGGCAGGAGGCCAGCTGTGGTGGATGAATCATCCGGAAAACGGCAGGCAGCTATTTCTGAGCCAAACGCCACCCGATCTGCCTCCTCACCTTGAGTCCAGTGTCCTGGTCTCCAGAGCACTCCCTCTGAGATGGAGCCAGCGAGGGACAGAGAGCCCGGGCAAAAGTCACCTTGGTCACTCCTGCTACCTCATGGGCAGAAGGCATGGTCTGGGAGGAGGGCAAAGCCGACAATTCTATAAAAGCTCTAAACTCTGGGTCTGTGAGTATCCCCTCCCTCCCTCCCTCCTTCCTGCCTTCCTCATTCCTTTCTGCCTGCTTTGAGCACCTGCTTTGTAAGCCATATTCTGTATCCAGCCCTGGAGATGCAACGAACCAGGGGTGGCCCTTCCCCATGAAAGAACCTAGAGGGAGAGACTGAAAGTAGTGCCTGATGTGTTCTGAGTGCCTGCCATTTGCCACATACTGTTACAACCACTCACCGTGCATCAATTCCTTTGCTTTTCACAACAGCACCATAAGGTATCTGCTCCTTTGATCCCATTTTTAGGATGAAATGGCTAAGCATGGAGAGATTGAACATCTCACCCTAATGAAACCATTTATAAGCAGGGCCCCCTTGCATACTGGCTCACAGTATTGGGAGGTCTTTGTGAAGCTGGTACATCCATTTCCCAAGGCGGAGGAGAACCATCGTTTCTTTTTTTTTTTTTTTCTTATTGGGGTTCAGTTCAGTTCAGTTCAGTTCAGTCACTCAGTCGTGTCCGACTCTTTGAGACCCCATGAACCACAGCACACTAGGCCTCCCTGTCCATCACCAACTCCCAGAGTCCACCTAAGCCCATGTCCATTGAATCAGTGATGCCATCCAACCATCTCATTCTCTGTCGTCCCCTTCTCCTCCTGCCCTCAATTTTTCCCAGCATCAGGGTTTTTTCAAATGAGTCAGCTCTCTGCATCAGGTGGCCAAAGTATTGGAGTTTCAGCTTCAACATCAGTCCTACCAATGAACACCCAAGACTGATCTCCTTTAGGATGGACTGGTTGGATCTCCTTGCAATCCAAGGGACTCTCAAGAGTCTTCTCCAACACCACAGTTCAAAAGCATCAATTCTTCGGCACTCAGCTTTCTTTATAGTCCAACTCTCACATCCATACATGACCACTGGAAAAACCATAGGCTTATCTAGACGGACCTTTGTTGACAAAGTAATGTCTTTGCTTTTTAATATTCTGTCTAGGTTTGTCATAACTTTCCTTCCAAGGAGTAAATGCCTTTTAATGTCATGGCTGCAATCACCATCTGCAGTGATTTTGGAGCCCAGAAAAATAAAGTCTGACACTGTTTCCCCATCTATTTGCCATGAAGTGATGGGACCAGATGCCATGATCTTAGTTTTCTGAATGTTGAGCTTTAAGCCAACTTTTTCACTCTCCTCTTTCACGTTCATCAAGAGGCTCTTTAGTTCTTCTTCACTTTCTGCCATGAGGGTCATGTCATCTGCATATCTGAGGTTATTGATAGTTCTCCTGGCAATTTTGATTCCAGCTTGTGCTTCCTCCAGCCCAGCGTTTCTCATGATGTACTCTGCATAGAAGTTAAATAAGCAGGGTGACAATATACAGCCTTGATGTACTCCTTTTTCTATTTGGAACCAGTCTGTTGTTCCATGTCCAGTTCTAACTGTTGCTTCCTGACCTGCATATAGGTTTCTCAAGAGGCAGGTCAGGTGGTCTGGTATTCCCATCTCTTGAAAAATTGTCCACAGTTTATTGTGATCCACACAGTCAAAAGCTTTGGCACAGTCAATAAAGCAGAAGTAGATGTTTTTCTGGAACTCTCTTGCTTTTTCAATAATCCAACAGATGTTGGCAATTTGATCTCTTGTTCTTCTGCCTTTTCTAAAATATATATTTTATATTTTATATATAAATATAGCTGATTAACAATTTTGTGATAGTTTTAGGTGAACAGCAAAGGGACTCAGCTATACATATACTCTTATCCATTCTCCCCTAAATTCCCCTCCTATCCAGGCTGGAGAACCATAATTTCTTGAATACCTGTTGGGGACCAGACATGGTGTGGTCTTTCTACACCCTTCATCTGTGCTGATACTCAGTTAGGACTCTGAAGTCCCAGGAGGGGGAACCCCAGGCTACTTCAGGTGTCCACCTAGGAGCCCCCACCCCCAGCCACGCTGCTCTTCGAGGATGTCTGCCCCCTGTTGTCTGCCTCTGAGCAAAGACAAGCTCTTGACTAGGATCCATAGAGGAAGCTACCAGACATCCTGTTCCAGCCTCTGTGTGCCCTCCATTGTCCGTCATGATCCCAGCTCTGGGCTCGGCATGACCACAGGGCCAGCTGTTGTCTAGTGACCATGGAGCAGGTATGGAGATGCCTGGACGGAATGTGTCTGGAAGCCCTCTGGTGACATCCAGTGATCCTGCTTCTTGATGTCTTGCCCGGAGTTATCCAACCTTGACATTCCTCCTCAGAGAAAGAGGAGAAATCCTAATGGGACACCAGTGAGCCCAAGTTTGTTGGTAATACACCTCACCCAAGAAGAGAAGGGAGATGTGAAAATAGAGAAGGCTGCCCTGCACCTGCGCATGAAGTTACTGAAAAAGGTTATGTTATTCCTGCCAGGTCAGGGCAATGAGCTGCCCGATGCATGAGGGTTAATTTCTTTTAATCATTAGATTTTTTCTCCTTTGCAATGGTTGCTCCTCTCTGAAAGCTTCTGAATGCTGCAGACTGACTTACTTGGGTAAGAGTTCATTTCTGGTTCCTGGAGCTACTTTAAGTGATAATTTTGAAACTCCGGTAACCACAGGAATAATTTGTTACTTTTCCTCCTTAATACTGTAAAGGACTGTGACAGTGTTAAATATTTCAGAGTGAATTAATTGAAGTGGTCTGTTTTCTATCTGTTTAAAATCTTGACTGGATTTTAAATTTTTATTATGTATCTTGAACAGATTAAGTAAATGTTTTTGCACACAAAGAATGTTATTGTTAACAATATTTTTCAGATCACATGGATTATGACCCATGAGTGAAGTATAATCAAACCAACTTAGTTGATCACAATCAGTGGGTTTTTTTTTTTTTTTTTGCAATGAAAGAACAGAATTGAACAAAATGAATAGGAAAAGAATAGCCAAAACATGATAAAAGGTATATTTTATTAAATATTAAAATCAGTTATATATAGTTGTGTATGTAAAACATATGCCTAATTTTTTAAATGATGTGTAATTTATAGTTGATCCTTCTTTTGTATTATACAACTTTATGTATTTTAACAAGTGTAAATGTACTTCTAGCTTTGTCCAAAAAGTGAGAAAACTACTTAAAGCAAAAATCTGCTTAACTAAGTGGAGATATTCACAAAGAATAAGTTTCATTAAGATCTTTAGAGGCATTGACATTGTTGTATCTAAAAAGATAATTTCACACACCACTGATTTTAAAGCCAAACAGAACCTTGGAGACTCTCCAGTCAATGGTTTTCAAAACTTTCTTTTTGCAGTGACAACTGTTTTTATAAGCCAGATCTACCATGGAACCCCAACAAGTAAGGTAGAGTTGCTTTGCACAGAGACCAGGAAAGAGTTTGAAAACCCTCTTGTGCCCAAATTAGGAAACTGAGGACAAAAGTGGCTGAGTGACCACTGAAGGTTGGTCACTCCAGCTGGCAAGGCTGGAGTTCAGACTCAAGCTCTTGGCCATTGTTCAAGGTATTTTCCATGCTGTCTTGCATGGAAACTCAAGAGAGTCATAAGTACAACTTAACCCCACCAAAGAGATTGGATGCCTTAGTTAACTATCGTGTGAAAGTGTTAGTCGCTTCAGTTGTGTCTGACGTTTTGTGACCCCACAGACTGTAGCACGCTAGGCTCCTTTGTCCTTGGAATTCTCCAGGCAAGACTACTGGAGTGAGTTGCCATTCCCTTCCAGGAGATCTTTCCAACCCAGGGATTGAATCCAGGTCTCCTGCATTGCAGGTGGATTCTTTACCATCTGAGCCACCATGGAGGCCCTATATGTATTCACATACCAGCAGAGAGGAAGGAATAGGCCAGTGACCCCTATGGATGGCAGAATCGTGAGTCTGCTCAGGAAGTCAGGTTAGGTTATTTGGGCAGCACGAGTTATTTAGGGAAGCTGGAGCCTGAACGTAAGCCCAGAGCTGGGAGCTCCATGCCAGGAGGAAGTGTGGTAGGCCTCCAGAATTTGAGGAATTGGCCAGGCCCTACATTGCACCTGCTTCGGGGTGATTCACCCAGCTTATCTGCCTCTTTCTTCCTAACGGGCCATGGGTAGGCCCCTACTTGTGGGTTGCGACTGAAATATAGCCACTTGGTGGTAGGAGAAACCAGCTGTTTCATCTCCTTTCTTCTCTGGGACCCCTCTTCCACTTCTTTCTCTTTGGTTTGCAAGTGGGAAGTGGGGAGATAGCAAGAAGGTTGTTAGGGGCAGGTCAGGGAGTATAAAAATCGGGTTTGTGGTGTGTAAATTCTGCATCAAAGGTTTGTTACCCTCGTATCTATTCACTGAACTTACTTCAAACACACAGAGATCATCTGGTTTCTTTTTTTTCCAGCTTTACCCCATTTATTTACATTGCTTAAAATATTCTATTACATAAACACGTGACAGATTACTTCTCTGTTGATAGACTTGTGTCATTTACAGTTTGTGGCTACAAGGATCTCTAATACTATGCACACGTTTATTTGTGTCTCCTGATGTTGTTGCTGTCGTTGTTTAGTCCCTAAGTCATGTTTGTTTGTGACCCCATGGACTGTAGCACAGTAGGCTTCTCTGTCCTCCACTGTCTCCAGAGTGAATGAATTTGCTCAAATTCATGTCCGTTGAGTCAATGATGCTACCTAAACATCTCCTTCTATGCCATCCCCTTATCCTCCTGCCCTCGGTCTTTCCCAGCATCAGGGTCTTTTCCAGTGAATCGGCTCTTCACATCAGGTGGCCAAAGTATTGGAGCTTCAGCTTCAGCATCAGTCCTTCCCATGAATACTCAGGGTTGATTTCCTCTAGGACTGACTGGTTTGATCTCTTTGCATTCCAAGAGACTCTCAAGAATCTTCTCCAACACCACAGTTCAAAAGCATCTATATATTTCCCTAGGGGGGACCTGCTGTCCAGCACAGGGAACTCAGCTTGGTGTTCCATGATAACCTAGAGGGGTGGGACGGGAGGGGTTGGGAGGAGATTCAAGAGGGAGGGGATATATGTATACGTATAACTGATTTACTTCATTGTACAGCAGTAATTAACACAGCAACACTGTGAAGCAATCATACTCCAATTAAAAAATAAAAGGAGACTCGTTTCATATATGATATTATACATGTTTCAATGCCATTCTCCCAAATCATCCCACCCTCTCCCTAAAATAAAATTTTTTAAAAAATAAAATAAATAAAAATAAAAGGAGAAACACTGAAGAAAACAAAAGCAAAATAGAACAGAGAAGCTAGACTATCTATTCTCCATGAGTACACCATACCAGGCTGCCACAAACTGCCATTAAATATCCCACGTCCTCAACTGCATTGAGGAAAACAGAAAAACAAACAACAGAGTGGGGTCAGAGACAAAGAACACGCTTCTGTCAGAACAGCGGCCATCTGATGTAGAGCTGACGAAATGCTTGACTTTGATGAGTGAACCATACATTTTTAGAAGATGGCAAGGAAGAGCTGTTAATGAATATGACCTGGAAAATGTCATCCCAGATCTGCTTTCAGATTAATCTCTGTAATACTAAATTTAAGACAGGTGGATGCCCAATAATATTGTTCAGTTATTGGCTCCCACTCATACTCTCCAAAGGGACTTCCCAGGTGGCTCAGTGGTAAACAATCTGCAACGCAGGAGACCTGGGTTCAAGACCCAAGGATTTTCCCTTGGGTGGGGAAATCCCCTGGAGAAGAGAATGGCTCCCCAATCTGGTATTCTTGCTTGGAGAACCCCATGAATAGAGGAGCCTGCCGGGCTACAGTCCTTGGGGTTGCAAAAGAGTCTGACACGACTTAGTGACTAAACAACAACATACCCTCCAAAGAAGAAGAGAGGTCAAGTGATCCATCCTCTGTCCTGGATATTGTTTATTCAGAGTTGTTTCCATTGATATTTCAAGGATCATGTCTCGTTTTTATTGTTATTGAAAGAATTATTAGCACTTTTTTTTTTTTTTTGTAATTTGAGATTTGGCTGTTGAGTGGGAAACTTGGTGATTTTCTAGGTATCCCTGAATTAGATCATTATAGCCTAGCTCCAGCATAGAGTTTTAAATTGTTTGAATTTTTAAGATACTGGTTTATACGCATACACCAGTACACAGTTAACTTTCTAGAATACTCTTATGTATGTCAGTTTTTAAATATGAATCCCCATCACACCTTGGAGAAGGAAATGGCAACCCACTCCAGTATTCTTGCCTGGAGAATCCCATAGACAAAGGAGCCTGTAAGGCTAGAGTCCATGAGATTGAAAGGTTGTTGCTGAACGAAAAGACACCTGGATTCTTGGCCTCCAGAGGAGAAGAATTCAATCTGGGGCCAGAGACGAGGCTTGATCGCTCAGAGCTTTTGTGTACTAAACTTATATTAAAATATAAAGGAGATAGAGAAAGCTTCTGACATAGGCATCAGAAGGGGGCAGAAAGAGTACCCCCCTGCTAGTCTTCAGCTGGATGTTATATAGTCACTAGCAGTCTGTTAATGAAAGAAAGGTATGTCTTAAAACTCAGAATGGCACCAGGCCTCTCACCCATAAGATGCATTTAGGGATAATCTTGGCACCAGATGATTCATCCCAGGCCATAAAATGATTAACTTGAATCTTGTAGAAAGGCAGATTACCATACAAATAGTTTTGTTTACATAGATTAGGGGAACAATATCTGAGTATAACATACTGGTTTGTCAAGTAGTTTCTGAGCCATTCAGTTCAATTCATTCACTCAGTTGTGTCCGACTCTTTGTGACCCCATGAATCGCAGCACGCCAGGCCTCCCTGTCCATCACCAACTCCCGGAGTTCACTCAGACTCGTGTCCATCGAGTCGGTGATGCCATCCAGCCATCTCATCCTCTGTCGTCCCCTTCTCCTCCTGCCCCCAGTCCCTCCCAGCATCAGAGTCTTTTCCAATGAGTCAACTCTTCCCATGAGGTGGCCAAAGTACTGGAGTTCAGCTTTAGCATCATTCCTTCCAAAGAAATCCCAGGACTGATCTCCTTCAGAATGGACTGGTTGGATCTCCTTGCAGTCCAAGGGACTCTCAAGAGTCTTCTCCAACACCACAGTTCAAAAGCATCAGTTCTTCAGCACTCAGCTTTCTTCACAGTCCAACTCTCACATCCATACATGACTACTGGAAAAACCATAGCCTTTACTAGACGGACCTTTGTTAGCAAAGTAATGTCTCTGCTTTTTAATATGCTATCTAGGTTGGTCATTTGGAGAAGGCAGTGGTAACCCACTCCAGTACTCTTGCCTGGAAAATCCCATGGACGGAGGAGCCTGGTAGGCTGCAGTCCATGGGGTCTCGAAGAGTTGGACACGACTGAGCGACTTCACTTTCACTTTTCCCTTTCATGCATTGGAGAAGGAAATGGCAACCCACTCCAGTGTTCTTGCCTGGAGAATCCCAGGGATGGGGGAGCCTGGTGGGCTGCCGTCTATGGGGTTGCACAGACTCGGACACGACTGACACGACTTAGCAGGTTGGTCATAACTTTCCTTCCAAGGAGTAAGCGTCTTTGAATTTCATGGCTGCAATCACCGTATGCAGTGATTTTGGAGCCCCCCAAAATAAAGTCTGACACTGTTTCCACTGTTTCCCCATCTATTTCCCATGAAGTGATGGGACCAGATGCCATGATCTTCGTTTTCTGAATGTTGAGCTTTAAGCCAACTTTTTCACTCTCCTCTTTCACTTTCATCAAGAGGCTTTTTAGTTCCTCTTCACTTTCTGCCATAAGGGTGGTGTCATCTGCATATCTGAGGTTATTGAGATTTCTCCCGGCAATCTTGATTCCAGCTTGTGCTTCCTCCAGCCCAGCGTTTCTCTTGATGTACTCTGCATAGAAGTTAAATAAGCAGGGTGACAATATACAGCCTTGACGTACTCCTTTTTCTATTTGGAACCAGTCTGTTGTTCCATGTCCAGTTCTAACTATTGCTTCCTGACCTGCATATAGGTTTCTCAAGAGGCAGGTCAGGTGGTCTGGTATTCCCATCTCTTTCAGAATTTTCCACAGTTTATTGTGATCCATACAGTCAAAGGCTTCTGAACCATTAGGCAGAACCAACTTGAAGACAGAGTCTGGGGTAAATGCATAGTACATTAGCATAGCTTAAGACAAACATTTCCATAAGAAAAATGCATTGGTTAGCTCAAGGTTTGAGAATAGTTAACTTCAGGTGAAACCAGGTGTCATTTTGGTAACACAATATTTTAAGAGAAACCTTTTAACTTTGTATGGAGAAGAAAAAAATATCGCTAGTTTCCTCCTGCAGCTTAAGAGAGATAAAAATGTCTGACACTTGCAGCCTATTTCCTCCCTTTGGAGACCCCTGGCCTTCCTACCTGTTACCCTCTCAGGATCACACAGAGTTTACATGACTGAAGCTACGTAGCCTGCATGCATCACACCTACTCCCGAAAAAGATGTACACTGAGGAGTATCAGTGTTCCTATGGAAAGTAGCAGGGCCTCCTGATTTAAAAAGAAGTGGAGGAGGCTTCCCTGGTGTCCGGTGCTTAAGAATCCAAGCTTCCACTGCAGAGGGCATGGATTCCATCCCTGGCCAGGGAACTAATTCTGCAAGCTGGTGGTGTGGCAAAAATAAATAAATAAACATAATATTTTTTAAAGGAGTGGAGGAAGTTTGTTTTTTATTTGAAACACAAGGTGAGGGAGCACACAGGCTGATAGAGTTGAATAGAGAAAAACACTCAGTGCTTAAAACTAAGGGGAAGAAGTTGAGAACTGGTGCCATACCATCTCTTTGATAAGCAGAAATTGAAAGCCACAAGGAGGTGATGACCTCTTGGGTAGCAAAATGTCCTAGAGTGAAATTAATGGCAAGGGTATTTAGTAATATTTAATTATCTATCATCGAAAAAGCAAGAGAGTTCCAGGAAAACATCTATTTCTGCTTTATTGACTATGCCAAAGCCTTTGACTGTGTGGATCACAATAAACTGTGGAAAATTCTGAAAGAGATGGGAATACCAGACCACCTGACCTGCCTCTTGAGAAACCTATATGCAGGTCAGGAAGCAACAGTTAGAACTGGACATGGAACAACAGACTGGCTCCAAATTGGAAAAGGAGTATGTCAAGGCTGTGTATTGTCACCCTGCTTATTTAACTTATATGCAGAGTACATCAAGAGAAACGCTGGGCTGGAGGAAGCACAAGCTGGAATCAAGATTGCCGGGAGAAATATCAATAACCTCAGATATGCAGATGACATCACCCTTATGGCAGAAAGTGAACTAAAGAGCCTCTTGATGAAAGTGAAAGAGGAGAGTGAAAAAGTTGGCTTAAAGCTCAACATTCAGAAAACGAGGATCATGGCATCCAGTCCCATCACTTCATGGGAAATAGATGGGGAAACCATGGAAACAGTGAGAGACTTTATTTTGGGGGGCTCCAAAATCACTGCAGATGGTGACTGCAGCCATGAAATTAAAAGACGCTTACTCCTTGGAAGGAAAGTTATCACCAACCTAGATAGCATATCAAAAAGCAGAGACATTACTTTGTCAACAAAGGTCTGTCTAGTCAAGGCTGTGGTTTTCCCAGTGGTCATGTATAGATGTAAAAGTTGGACTATAAAGAAAGCTGAGTGCCGAAGAATTGATGCTTTTGAACTGTGGTGTTGGAGAAGACTCTTGAGAGTCCCTTGGACTGCAAGGAGATCCAACCAGTCCATCCTGAAGGAGATCAGTCCTGGGTGTTCATTGGAAGGTCTGATGCTAAAGCTGAAACTCCAATACTTTGGCCACCTGATGCGAAGAGCTGACTCACTTGAAAAGACCCTGATGTTGGGAAAGATTGAGGGCAGGAGGAGAAGGGGACGACAGAGGGTGAGATGGTTGGATGGCATGACCGACTCAATGGACATGAGTTTGGGTAAACTCCAGGAGTTGGTGTTGGACAGGGAGGCCTGGCGTGCTGCAGTCCATGGGGTCGCAAAGAGTTGGACACAACTGAGCGACTGAACTGAATTATATATTTGAATTACACTTAAGATTGCAATAAATAGAAAATATATACCTAAAAGGGCTTCCCAGGTGGCACTAGGGGTAAAGAGCTTGCTTGCCAGTACAGAAGACATAAGAGATGGTGGTTCAATCCCTGTGTCATGAAGGATCCCCTGGAGAAGGGCATGGGGCCCACTCCAGTATTTTTACCTGGAGAATCCCATGGACAGAGGAGCCTGGTGGGCTACCATCCATAGGATCACAAAGAGTTGGACACAAATGAAGCAGCTTCGTGTGCACACATGCACAGATAATTAAAAAACCAGCTAGGCAGATACTTATTGGACATTTTGGTTGTGACCTGTGCAGCAAAATGAGTTTGGCAGTCCAGACAAGCATGAGCACGATGAGCTCTCCTAAAACCACAGTCAAATGAAAGGAAATGGATTACAGATTACTGTGTCTCCTACCTCAACTGGAATAGTTACATGGAATTTTTACATTTTACATTTTATAACATAAAAGAATAGCATAGCAGTTGTAGGTGCAGGCTTTTGATTTGTTCAGAGTTGCTCAAGGGAAAAAATGGAGACACTGATGTAGAGAGCGGATTTGTGGACACAGTGGGGAAATTGTGCGACGAATGGAGAATGTATCGACATAGATACAGTACCATGTGTAAAATAGGTGGCTGGTGAGAATTTGCTCTCTAACACGGGGAGCCAAGCCTGATGCTCTATGATGACTTGGGGGAGGGGGGATGCAGGGAGGGGAGGGACGCTCAAGAGGGAGAGAATATGTATACAAAGGCTGATTCAAGTTGTTGTATGGCAGAAACCAACATAACATTGTAAAGCAATTTTCCTCCATTGAAAAATAAATAGAAAAATAAATCCCTGCTCAGCTGGTTTCTATATTACCTGGAACATTTAGTTCATTTCTCTTAGCCTCAGTTTCCCCATTTGTAAAACTAAGTAACAACAATTTTGCAGAGCTTTTGCGAGTAGAAAATGAAGTGATTTATGTAAAACACTTAGCACAGTACTTGATACATAGTGCTCATAAAATGGGTAAGTTATGATGTGATGTTTATTTTATTTAGTTATTGTGTATATGGCAAAAGTTGACTGATGAAACAACACGTGGGAATATTATGCTGAAAGGTCTTCTTTAATAGATGAGTTTTTTTGGGGTTTTGGTTTGCTTTTTGTTTGTGCTTAATTTTTACAAAGAAGGGAACGGTTTATTGACTTACTGTGGTGTCATCTCTAGGGTCCTGGGGATAAGGTCCGAGTAAGAGGCGCACAGTGCGAAGGCCACCACTAGAGGGCCTTTCCTTTGCTAGAGCAAGGAGGCAGCGACCCAGGGAAGCCCTGGCTTTTTGGAGACCCAGCAGTCATGCTGTTCTTTTCGGGAGTTCTAGAGAGCAAGCGAATAACAGGAACCCTACAAAAGCAACTGGTAGGAGCCACTTCCACCAGAGATCTGGGAGCATGCAGGTGGATGTCAGCAGAGATACCTGGTAGGTTCCAGGCTAGGGAAACCGGATTGCTGTAAGACCCCTCTCCACCTCTGCCATCTCTGCCATGCCACTGAATTACCCTTATGGGGGATAAAAATGACGTCATAGAGTGGAACATCCACTTTGTGACAGGAAACCAGTAGAGTGGGAGGTAAGGGCTTAACAGTAACAACAAAACCCACCTGGAATCAGCACGGAGCCTTCAGATTCCCAGTGGAGACAGACCAAAACGGATGGCTGGGCCTGCGTGAATGAGATGCCCCTAAAGCCCTTAGAGTTCCTGGACCACACAAGTCCTGTGCATCCTTTCCACAAGGATGATGGCTGGGCACCTGTGATGATGCACCATCATGAGATAAACGTCCTGGGGACCGGGTAGTCACTCAGGGATCGCCCAGCCAGTGATGCAAGAGGTATGTCATTGCTTTTAATCAAGCATCATTGGCCAGTAGCTTACAGGTGGGTCAGAGTAGAAGCGGTGAGACCAGGGCTTGCAGAGGCAAAAGCTGCCGCAGAAACCTAGGATCTGGGCCGAAATGAAGCTTGCCCTGCTTCCCAGGCAGTCGGACCTCTCAGGGCTGGGGCACCAGGGCAGGGGCAGGAGTCCCAAACCTTTGTTTTCTCGTGGCAGCCTTGCTTCTCTGGACTTGGCATCGTCCTCAAAAGGAAAAAGAGCTGTCCAGGGGATCAGGCAGAATAACGTGCCCCCAGACTTCCAAAGAAGTTAATGCCAGCCTGGGAAAGCTTTGCTTTTTTCTGACTCCTCTCGTAAACCAATACTTAAGGATTTTGCGCAGGGAGGAGGCTAACTCCCCATCCGAAGTCAGTAGCTCCCAGTTTAAACTTGTGAACCTCTGAGGCTAAGTTCTCAGGGCCTCGCCTCCCTTGCGCTGGTCTCAGCAAAGGACAGGGGCTGCCGGGGAGCTGCGGGCCGACCCCCGCCCCGACCGGAGGCAACCCTCGGGGCCGAGCTCCGAGGGAGGAAGCCGGGCTGCGGGGCTGGGCGGGCGGCCCGGGGCGGGGGCGGAGCAGGTGAGCCCGCGGGGTGGGAGCGGGGAGTGCACTTGTACGTGACGTTGGAGTTTGCGGCAACCTCGGAGCGGGAGGCTGTGCGCGCGGGTGCGGAGTGGGTGAGCTGCCGGCGACGATGCGCTCCGCGGGGCGGCCGCCGCAGTGAGCCCTGCGCGGCGACGGGAGCCCGGCCGGCGGCCCCGGGAGGCAGGGCCGGGGCGGCCAGCAGCTCGCGCTCCTCCCCGGAGGAGGCCAACGGGCCCGCGAGGCGCGCTCCAGCCGGCCCCAGGATGTAGGCGATCGGCGGCGGCGCTCCTGCAGGCTGACGGCTCATCATGAAGAAGCACTCGGCCCGGGTGGCCCCGCTCAGCGCCTGCAACAGTCCGGTCCTGACCCTCACCAAAGTGGAAGGTAACGGACCGGGTCGGCGGGGCCTGGAGCGGGGATCCTCGCACCCTGTTACCTATGCCCCTGGGGCAGCGCCGCGCGCCTCCGGAGGTGGCGGCTCGGTCGCCCGACTGCCACGAGAGGCTGCGGGGAGGGAGTCGCGGGCTGCCCACCCGGCTGCCTCCTGTCCCGCACTTCAGCTCCTTCGAGGCCTGTCCGGAGTCCCCTGGGTTGGGAGCGTCACCCCACCTCACCCCATCCCGCCCCCAGGCAGACCAGAGGCATAGCTCAGAGAAGGCTGGCTGCCGCAGGCGAGACATCCCGCCCAGCGCTCTGAGCCTTCGCCAGCCCACAAGCCAAGCGATGCCCCGCTCCGTGGCAGGGCCAGCAGGTGAGCGAAAAGCCACCAGCAGCCTGGAAAACGTTTCTTTCCCCCTACTCAGGGGATTTGAGGCAGAGACCCATAGCGGCTCCGGAGAGCAACCTTACTCAGACCCAGCGGGCACTCGGCTGGAGTAAAGAGGACCTTGCCTTTTTATGGGGAAAGGAGGAAAAGCAGAGGGAGACAGCCTCAGCCCCCAACTCCTCCTCCCAGGAGGCCAAGGTGGACTGGCTGAGTCTCCTTAGGCCAGGTGAGGGCTGCGAAGGGACCGTCAGTGGGTTGAGGAAAGCAGACCCCTTGTTCTAGACTAAGGATCCCAGTGCGAACCTGGCTTCTGCTATTTCCCTGTGACTGGAGCTTGGAGCTGGGACGTCTATGTGATGGTTTCTGAGGATCCTGTATTCCCTCCCGAGCTCTTGTTTGTTACTAGGAGAGAGGGAATCTGAGAGGGAGAGGAGGCTGGCAGGGCACCTGCCAGTAGTCATCCTGGTACTATTGCCCCCATACTAGAGAGGAGGCCTCTGAGGCCCAGAAGGGTGGATGCACTTGTCCAAGATCTACAATGGTAGGTGGAGAAGCAGGAATGGAATCTCAGCTGTTGGAACCAAAAGCCATGCTTTTCAGAATATCACTTTGCACTAACCTGCAACTCAACAATTTCTTATATTCTATATATTTCTTAATACTTAACTATTTCTCCTTTCCTACCTTTAGAAGATTGTTGGGATTTTTTGTTTGTTTGTTTTTTCCTGCACATGGCTGTCTCTCCCTTCCCCCATCCCAATTTTAGGAAAGACTTGGTATGAGTGACCCACACCTGAATTTAGTGCATGTGCTACCTCTGAGGGGGGGGGGTGTGGAGAGAACGCGTTAGTCGCGCAATCGTGTCCTACTCTTTTAGACCCAATGGCCTGTAGCCCGCCAGACTCCTCTGTCCATAGGATTCTCCAGGCAAGAATACTGGAGTGGGTAGCCATTCACCATTGCATATTCAAGTCTTCCTGAGGATCTTGCCCAGAGGTATAAGTAAGTTGGGGAGGGAAAGAGTTGGATATTTGTGTCCCTTGGGGAAGCTGGAAGTGTCTTCTTGTTCGTGGGGTCTTCATGGGAAGTACCTCTGTCTTCACTGATGAAGTCAAATCAGTCGGCCCTGCTCTTTAGTTATGGGGTACCTCCCCCAGGCAGCCCCCAGCCCACCTTGGGCAGGACACCTCCCAGGGGGCACACAGAACCAGGCTGGGCATGAATGGCAAGGCCTCCAGAGCTGGGCAGTGTGACCTCAGAGGTACTGCAGAGGGCAAGGGTGACTTGCCAGGCCCAGGCCCCCCTCCAGCCAGGCCTAGGGTTGGCCTCCAAGGAGTGAAAACGGGGATTCCCTCCCCCAAGTCCCTTAGGGCTGCCTCCAGGTGAGCCTTGAGTCTACTCTTCACATGGATCGCCTAGCAGAGCCCAGGTTTGCTTTCTTAATTAACATTTGCACATACATGTCTGTGGCTAATGGGAAGTATATTAAACTAAGAATTGGGCAGCTCAGGGGATTAGGCTCCCCCCTTGCAGTGTATAAATCATAAACACTGAGCCTCAGTTTCCTCGATTGTGGAACAGAACTAACAATCTACCTCAGGGGACTTTGGGAAATGAATGCATTCAGGTCAGTAGGTAGGTAGGTAGGTGACAGTACCTGGCTGGCACATGCCTGGCACACAGTAGGTGCTTAATAAATGTCTGGCAATCCTCCAGTCACAGACTGTCTCACACCTTTGGTGAACCTTGTTGCTGCTCTCAAAAAGAGTACATGTGTGGGGTATCTGGATGTTTTTGGAAGTATCCGAAAGCATCTGCAGAGTTCCAGTGATACTAGAAGACCTCCAGTTGCCTTTTTGTATGGGATACCTGTGTGTGTGTCAGAGAAAGTCTGCAGGGCAGAGCTAATTAAACCTGCCCTGGGTATACCTAGACTCTCATGTAGCTCTTTCTGTCTGTCTGCTTCTCTTCCCTTGGTATTTGTGTTCAATTTGGCTTGGGGTCTATTTTTTGAAACCATTTGCATCTTGTGTGCTAGTTTTGGAAGTGTTGAATCATTTTGTTTTGCCTTGGATGCACAGGATAAGGTGGTCCCCCTACTGTGGCTGTCTCTGTGTGGATGGCAGACAGGCTCCAGTGATGGAAGGCAGTTAGCAAAGAATATTTATTAGCTTGTGTGGTATGTCTTCTAAGGGGAGGCAAGAAAGCCCCAGCATGTGGTACATATAAAACCAAAATAGAAAATACAACTCTTGGTGGAACTCAAGCACAGGATGGTGGACAAGATGACTTCATTTACTCAACAAATACCTCCTCTGATCCTGCTCGGTGTCCCTGGAAGTGCAAATAGGAGCAATGAAACTTCATTCTTTGAAGGAGGTGGTAAATTCTGGTTCAGAACTGAGGACAGAGAATTGCAGGGACACTGATAACTGGATAATCTGAGGAGGGGGAGGGGAAGGATTCCTGAGGAGGAGGAAGAGGCCTTCCTGAGGAGGAGGAGGAGAAGGGGGAGGCTTTCCTGAGGAGGAGAAGGGGGAGGAGGAGGAGAAGGGGGAGGCCTTCCTGAGGAGGAAGAGGAGGCCTTCCTGAGGAGGAGAAGGGGGAGGAGGAGGGGGAGGAGGAGGAGAAGGGGGAGGCCTTCCTGAGGAGGAAGAGGAGGCCTTCCTGAGGAGGAGAAGGGGGAGGAGGAGGGGGAGGAGGAGGAGAAGGGGGAGGCCTTCCTGAGGAGGAAGAGGAGGCCTTCCTGAGGAGGAGAAGGGGGAGGAGGAGGGGGAGGAGGAGGAGGCCTTGCTAAGGATGGGGAGGAGGCCTTCCTGAGGAGAATGGGGTGGAGGAGGGGGAGGAGGCCTTCCTGAAGAGGAGGAAGAGGCCTTCCTGGGGAGGAGGGGGAGGGGGAGGAGGTGGAGGCCTTCCTGAGGAGGAAGAAAAGAAGGAGAGGGAGGCCTTTCTGAGGAGGGGGAAGAGGCCTTCCTGAGGAGGAGGAGGAGGCCTTCCTGAGGAGGGGGAGGGGGAGGAGGAAGCCTTCCTGGGAAAGAGGATGAGGAGGAGGAGGTCTGCCTGAGGAGGAGGAGGAGGCCTTCCTTAAGGGGGAGATTTTTCTGTGGAGGAAGCCTTCTGAGGTAGAGTCCTTGCAATTGAAGTGAGAATACCTGTCAGGCAGGGAGGGAGGGGAGGCTGGTTCAGGCAGAGGGAAGGGTAAGTGCACAGGTCCTGCCAGAAAGCGTGAGAAGGGGACTGCGCCTGGGCTCTGGGAGGAGTTGCGTCTTGAAAAGGGACTTCAGCCAGGTTGACGGCATCTCTCCTGTCTGACGGCACACCTTGTTTTTTTTCATCTTCCTTTCCTGGCGTTCCCCCTGGACCCAGACACTGGATATTGATCAGTAACACATCTTTACTTGGATCATCTGTATTCACAACCAACTAACTCATGTTCAATAAAATTGCATTCAGTAGGAATTAATGGCTGAGAACAGGACAATGAACTCCCCCAGGAGGCCGCCATGGCCTGTGGACTGGATTTGGGGCCCACCTCTCCTGCTGAAGCAAATGACTTTGGCTTGATGATTAAAGCTCTCTGGGAATCAGTTCTTTCGAATGGAAATGAGGGTGATGATCTGTCTCCAGTAATAATGAGAGTAATAGTTTCCTGCTAATGAGTGTTATGATAGGTTGCAGGTACTTTGCTTGGGGAGATGGCTACATAATCTCTTTGCCTTCTAAAGGAAGGAAGCATTATTACTGCACTTTACAGACAAGGAAACTGAGGCATCCGGGATTCACTCATAGAAGCTGTGCAATGAGAAATCAAGGGTACTGTCAATTCCCTGGTAGTCCAGTGGTTAAGAATTCGTGCTTCCACTGCAGAAGGCCTGGATTCAATCCCTGGTCAGGGAACTGAGATCTTGTAAGCTGCAGCATGGCCAATAAACAATTTTAGATAAAATTCTATTAGAAAAAAAGGAAGAAGCAAGGGTGCCGGGCTACACAGGCATATTTGCCTAGCGCTTTGTAAGTGCTCAGTACCTATCTCCTCCCGTCACAGTGTGACTAGGAGGTCTGGACCACTGCGGTGGCTCCCAGGGCCCACTGCTGTTGCTATTACTACTGCCTCTGCGTCAGGGCGCTCAGCCTGTCTCAGCCTCCCCCAGCCTCGAGCTGGCTCCTTTGTTTATTCATTTATGACTGTGTTAGGTGTTTCTTGCAGACCGGGGCTTCTTGCTGTGGTGTGTTGCCCTGAGGCATGTGGGATCCTAGTTTTCCAACCAGGGATCGAACCCATGTCTCGTGCATTGGAAGGTGGATTCTTAACCTCTAGACCACAAGGGAAGTCCCTCTGTTTTTTGGTTTTTAAAAGATGGTTTCATTTATTTTACTTTTTGGCTGTGCTGAGTCTTTGTTGATTCTAAGGTTTTTTCCTAGTTGCGATACGCGGGCTTCTCTTTGCGGTGACTTTTCTGGTTGTGGAGCCTGGGCTTTAGGGCATGTGGCTTCAGTGGTTATGTCTCTTGGGCTCTGGAGCCCAGGCTTAATAGTTGTGGCGCACGGGCCTTGTTACTCCATGGCGTGTGTGATCTTCCCAGATCAGGGATCGAACCCATGTCTCCCGCATTGGCAAGCTGATTTTTTATCACTGAGCCACCAGGGAAGCCACTTCCTTTGTTTTTATTAAAGGAATAAGACTGTTATTCGGGGACGTGCAGCCCTGAGGGTCAACCTTAGAAACCTCTTGTCTTGAGAAGTATACTGCCAAAGGATTCCCATGCCCAAAATGTCTCCTAGGTTGCATCGCTCTAGGCCTAAAACCTCAAGGACAAAAATCACTCCGGTATTGATCCAGTGTGTTACCTAATATGTGCAAGAGAAGGAACCAGATATTACTGGAGATGCTAAGAGGAACCAGTTATAATTCTTGACCCAAACAAGTGAGAAATGTCGCAAAGAAATATTGCATGTTGGAAGGTAATTGTTTTTTTTGGTCGGGCCCACTGCATGTGGGATCTTGGTTCCTCCACTGGGGATGGAGCCTGGGCCCTCTACATTGGAAGCCCAGAGCCTTAACCACTGGACTGCCAGGGAAATCCCTGGAGCTCACTTTCGGCTGGGACACGGATAGCCACTCCTGTCACTCTTACCCTTGCTTTGTCAAAATGACATAATCTAACAGGACACTATTTCCTGCTGAGCCTGATATGGTCTCAGCACCCTTCTCATCACTGAACTCCAGGTGATTGTGTTTCCTTTCAAACTGGTCTTCTGGGAGCATGATCGCAGCATCACGGTAGAGGCCACGCCTCTGCCCTCTGGTGTCATCGTGTGCTATGCTTGGTTGCTCAGTTAGGTCCAACTCTTTGCGACCCCCATGGACTGTAGCCTGCCAGGCTCCTCTGTCCATGGGATTCTCCAGGCAAGAATACTGGAGTGGGTTGCCATGCCCCTCCTCCAGGGAATCTTCCCAACCCAGGGTCTGAACCCAGGTCTCCTGCATTACAGGCAGATTCTTTACTGTCTAAGCCACCAGGGAAGCCTAATAATACTAGAGTGGGTTGCCATTCCCTCCTACAGGGGATCTTCCCAACCCAGGGATCAAACCCAGGTCTCCTGCATTGCAGGCAGATTCTTTACCATATGAGCCACTAATGAAACCCTGGTGTCTTAGGGGAAAGGTAAGAACATGGGCTTCCAGGCAGGGTAGCCCTGCAGACCAAGATGCAGAGTTAGGAGAGGGTAGCATTTGGCAGAGACCTGTGGGAGTCTGGTGGGGACAGAGCTTACGTTATTTAAAGAAGTCAGGGGAAGAAGGTCCAAGGTCAAGGCTGGCCACAGTCAAACTTGGAGGGCCTCTCGAATTCTGGGCCTGGAGAGTAGACTGAAACTAGTAGGAAGCGGGAGGTGTGGAAGAAGAGAAGGGAGACACTGTCTGAGTCTGGGATACATGGCTCTGATGTTCACAATGAACCATGAAGGTGATTTCACCAATCACAATAAATATTTATAAAGGAATTAGAGTAGAATCAAAAACAGTCAAGTATATCACAGACAGAGTTGAAGTTGGAGGGCAGAAAGGGAGTCATCCAAGAGGACTCTAAAGATGAAGATGCTTTAAATTCCCCGGAAGTCCAGTGGTTAGGACCCTGCACTTCCACTTCAGAGGCACAGGTTCGATCCCTGGTCAGGGAACTACGATCCTACAAGTTGAGTGACATGGCTCCCCCTAAAAAAGTTAAATAAAAATAAATGAAGATTAAGATGTCATTGGCAGTCACAGCTGGGGAGACAGGGGACGCGTCACATTTAGACAAGATGAGAGTGGGGCCTTGGCAGTGCCTTTGAGTGCAGGTGTTTGCGTGTAGGAGGCGAGAACCTGGGAGAAAGAGGTGGTGAAGGCCGAGTGACAAATCAGGTTGGAGATGGCACTGTGGGGATGAACGGGCTGGCCCAGAAGCCTGCTGGCCACAGACATTGGGAAGATGGAAGAGGCAGAACCCAGATCAAAGGGCGTCATGGAAATCCCAGGAAGAAAACCAAGAATGAGAAATTGTGCTGCAGTATCAGACAGGGCCAAAGGAAGCAGGTTTTGTTTTGTGTTTTGACCTCACTGTTCAGTTTATGGAACTAAAACCCTCGCCCTTGACAGTGAGAACAGGGTCCTAAACTCTGGACCCCACGGCATAGTTTTATAGAAACAATTTTGCTGGTTCACAGACCAGATTGCAAGGGGTGAATGTTTGGCAAAGGAGAAGAAAAGCAGAGGCCAGTAAAGGTATTATTGGTCAGTAAGAGAGGTGAGGGGAGTTAGGTTCTCTTTAAGGGGAAGGGGAGAGATTTGGGGAGATCTGGTCAAAGTGTTAGTCATTCACTTGTGTCCGACTCTTTGCAATGCCATGGACTGACAATAACCTGTCAGGCTCCATTGTCCATGAAATTCTCGAGGCAAGAATACTGGAGTGGGTAGCTATTCCCTTCTTCAGGGCATCTTCCCAGGCCAGGAATCGAACCTACATCTCCTGGTTGGCAAGCAGATTTGTTATCACTGAGTCACCTGGGAAGCCCTAGGGAGAGCTGATGTTTCTGTAAATTGGAGGAAGGAGTCTAGTGCCGGGGCACGTCTGGAGTTGCCCCAGGAGAGTGTGATTGAGGCAGCAGAGACCGGAGGCAGAGGGGCTTGGGAGGACAGACCAGGCCAGAGAAGGGATGGTTAGCCTGGTAAGGAAGAGATGAGATCAAAGACCTCAGAAATGTCGGCTGCTGGGGAGGGAAGCCGAGGACGTGAGCTGATGACTTGGGTCTTCTCTGTAATGTACGAAGTGGCACCATCTGCCAGAAATGATGGATGGAGATGAAGGCTCGCAGAGGTGAGAAAGGGTTCGGAGGAGCTGTGTGGGAGAGCCCAGGAGAGATATAACTCTTAAAAGCCTTTTTGGCAAGTGATCCATTCTCACTGGTTAAGACACCGTGTCACTGAAGGGGAGTGTGGAGGAAGAATGCCCTGTGGGCACAGGATGCTGGCATTTCATGTCCTGCTTCCCTACTAACTAATTCTCACCTCCTGGAAGCTGGGCTTCTCTTTTCTGAAAAGAAAGGGGATTAAAGTAGAGCTTCCATGGCTGTTTCAGCAGAAAGAGTTTATGAGTCTAGTAAGTAGCTTACTCATTAGCAGGGACTGGTTTATCTAATGAAATCTCTTTACTATCAGAGAGCTGATAGAGCTGATAGAGACTGAGGGAACAAGACCCAGGGCAAGTCAGAAATTTGAACTGTGTGTGTGTGTGTGTGTGTGTGTGCATGTGTCTTCATAGAGGAAGTAGTGCATGCATGCTCAGTCCTGTCTGACTGTTTTGTGACCCCATGGACTGTAGCCCGCCAGGCTCCTCTGTCATGGGATTCTCCAGGCAAAAACACTGGTGTGGGTTGTCATTTCCTCCTCCAGGGGATCTTTCTGACCCAGGGATCAAACCCAAGTCACTTGTGCCTCCTGAACTGGCGTGTGGATTCTTTACAACTGCACAATCTGGGAAGCCCCCTGTGTGTGTGCATGCATGTGTGTGTATATGTGTGCTTGTATGTATGTGTGTGTTCTTGTGTGTTTGTGCATGCTGTATTTATGTATATGTGTGTACATGTGTGCATGTGTGTGTGTGTGTGTGTTTCAGGGGTGGGATTTGGCATCTGGGCAGGAAAAGGAAGAAAAGTTAAATGAGTACTTAGATTCTATGAATCTTCATCAGCAGGAAAGCAATGGACTCCAGACAATAACCCCCCATGATGGGGGTACAGAAAGAGGTCTAGAAAGACCCCAAAGAGGAGCGTGCAAATTTCCAGCTTTGCCTGGAGCTGGCCTGGATGTTTCCGTATCAAAGCCTCTCTGCCTGGGATGCGCTCAGCCCATCACCCTCAGCCCAGGCAGAGGGTGGAGCGAAGCCAGGGAGGACTTTTGATACCTTAAGCTGACCGCACATGGGTCCTTGAACAAGCACCCTCAGTCCTGCCTTAGAGATGGATGTTTTATGACTCTGCTGAGAACCAGATGTTTTAGAAGACAGTGCTTTGTGCATCAAGATGAGTTGTGTAACCACCTAGGCCACTAGTTAAAATATCACCCTGTTTCCCTGCTCCCCTTCGGAGGGGGTGACTCCATGTACCCCTTCTTTCCTGGGGGGCTGTGCTGCACACAGTTTGCCTTCCTATAACCCCCGTCTCCCTGTGAGGCACAACAGCCTGACTCCCACCACACAGACTTGAGAGAAGAGGAGTGTGTACATAAGTTGGTGTTTGTGTGCAGGTCCCAGCAGTGCAGGAATATCCCCCGATCTTTCTGGGGTGAGTGCCTGCTGTGAACAAAGGTATGATGTGCCTGGGCAGGCGGTGGAACCCTGGAGGCTAACAGGCCACGACTGGCAGGTGCGGGGATTAAAACTGATCCCTTCCAGCCCAGGTGTCTTCAGACCACAGATCCAAACAGGCCCTTGCTCCCCTCCCAAGGTGGCCTCTTCCCTCCCCCAAGGCGCTAAGGGCATTATCTCAAGCTTACCCATATCCACTCACCTTCTCAGAAGTCATGTTTGCTTTGAGCTGTGAACATTCCAGAATTGTTTTAAACCCACTGCAAGAGGCAGTGTGGTTTGGATATTGGGAGTTACTTGGGGACCTCTAAGAATGTGAGGAGTGGGGCGGAAAGGCCAGTACTAGTGTCTGTTTTTGGAGGTGGTGATGATGGCTGGGGAGCAGGCCAGATTTGGGGCTGATTCAGACTAGCGCTGCAGCCAGGTAGAACTTCCAGTGAAGTTCCTTCTGCCAAGCGGCTCCACCCCCTTTTAAAAAGCAGCCTTCCTTCACCTCCCAGTTCTGTATCCACACCAGGGAAATAATTTTGTTTTTTAAAAACAACTTTGCAACTGCCATGTTGTCATCTATCTCTGCATGTTAATCTCCAGGAATTACAGCAACTAAGTCGCTTCAGTCGTGTCCGACTCTGCAACCCCTTAGACAGCAGCCCACCAGGCTCCCCCATCCCTGGGATTCTCCAGGCAAGAACACTGGAGTGGGCTGCCATTTCCTTCTCCAATGCGTGAAAGTGAAGTCGCTCAGTCGTGTCCAACCCTTAGCGACCCCATGGACTTCAGCCTACCAGGCTCCTCCGCCCATGGGATTTTCCAGGCAAAAGTACTGGAGTGGGGTACTATTGCCTTCTCCAAATTACAGCAAATGCTTAAGCAATTCAGGGAAGTACCTGGTATTTCTAATGTAGTCATTCATGGCAGTTATTTTTTTCTTTTATTTTTTTAAATAAATCTTGTATTTTAGAGTTGTTGTTGTTTAGTTGCTAAGTCATGTCTGACTCTTTTGCGACCCTATGGACTATAGCCTGCCCGGCTCCTCTCTCCAGGGATTTTTCAGGCAAGAACACTGGAGTGGGTTGCCATTTCCTTCTCCAGGAGACCTTCCCAACCCAGGGATCAGACACATGTCTCCTGCATTGCAGATGGATTTTTTACCACTGAGCCACCAGAGATGCCCTATTTTAGAATAGTTTAGATTTACAGAAAAGTTGCAGAGATAGTACAGAGTTCTTAAATACTTCACATCCAATTTCTTCTATTGTTAACATCTTCTATTAGTATGGTACATTTATCACAATTAATGAGCCAACATTGATGCATTATTATTAACAAAAATTCATATTTATTCATATTTCTTTGGTTCTTTGCTAATTGCTAAGTCACTTCAGTCGTGTCCGACTCTGTGTGACCCCATAGACGGCAGCCCACCAGGCTTCCCCGTCCCAGGGATTCTCCAGGCAAGAACACTGGAGTGGGTTGCCATTTCCTTCTCCAATGCATGAAAGTGAAAAGTGAAAGTGAAGCCGCTCAGTCGTGTCCGACCCTCAGCGACCCCATGGACTGCAGCCTTCCAGGCTCCTCCATCTATGGGATTTTCCAGGCAAGAGTACTGGAGCGGGGTGCCATTGCCTTCTCCGTCTTTGGTTCTTACCCACCATCTTTTTCTGTTCTAGGATGCTGTCTAGCATGCCATATCACATGCCTCTTCAGTCTTCTCTTGGTTACGATATGGCGGCATTTCTTCTAAGAGGTTATCACAATAAATACTCATCCACAGCTTGTCACCACTTCCTGCACAGTGACAGCTCTCGGTCTGTGCCTCACACCGTCACAAACACAGTGCACTCCCCGCTGTAACACCCTCAGGCCAGTCTGCTCAGGCTGCCATGACAAAGTACCACCACCTGGATGACTTAATAGACTATTTTCTCACTGTTCTGCAGGCTGGAAGTCCAAGATCAGTTTCAGTTTTAGTTCAGTCGCTCAGTCGTGTCCGACTCTTTGCAACCCCATGGACCACAGCACACCAGGCCTCCCTGTCTATCACCAACTCCTGGAGTCTACCCAAACCCATGTCCATTGAGTCGGTCATACCATCCAACCATCTCATCCTCCATCGTCCCCTTCTCCTCCTGCCCTCAGTATTTCCCAGCAACAGGGTCTTTTCTAATGAGTCACCTCTTCGCACCAGGTGGCCAAAATATTGGAGTTTCATCTTCAACATCAGTCCTTCCAATGAACACCCAGGACTGATCTCCTTTAGGATGGACTGGTTGGATCTCCTTGCAGTCCAAGGGACTCTCAAGAGTCTTCTCCAACACCACAGTTCAAAAGCATCAATTCTTCGGCACTCAGCTTTCTTTATAGTCCAACTCTCACATCCATACATGACCACTGAAAAAACCATAGCCTTGACTAGATGGACCTTTGTTGACAAAATAATGTCTCTGCTTTTATGCTGTCTAGGTTGGTGATAACTTTCCTTCCAAGGAGTAAGCGTCTTTTAATTTCATGGCTGCAATCACCAAGATCAAGTTGTATGCAAAGTTGGCTTCTGGTGGAGGTGCTCTTCCTGGCTTATAGACAGCCACTTCTTTGCTGTGTCCTCATGCAGCTCCTCTCTATGTCCACAGAAAGAGCTCCCTGCTGTCTCTCTTCCCATAAGGCCACCAACCCTATCAGATCAGGGCCCCACCCTATGACCTTAGAGGCTTCAACTGCAAATGCAGCCGTTGGAGGTTACAGTCTTAATGTATAAATTGAAGGAGGACATAGCCATTCAGCTCACAAAAGTCTTCATTTCATGTTGGTGAACCCCAACCCAGAGTTCCATACACACTCAGGATGCTCCAAATGTAAAAAGAGAGTCTGTCCTTTTGAAAACTTAAAGCCCCTCTTTAGTGATCGGCAGATGTGACTAGGGTGGTCAGCACCAATCACTTCCAAAGGGAAGAATAAGGATGCTGTACATTCCTCTGGATGCTTTGGGGTCAGATGGATGCTTGGAACTGCATTCAGCCCCTCACTACTCTGTGACCTTGAGAGACTAACTGTGAGACCCTCAGCTGTCCCACAAAAGAAGAACAGTCATATTTTGCCAACATTAAGGCAAGTTTTGAAAAAAGCTGTGTAATCTCCTGGCAGAGAGCATATACACTGTATGTATAACTGTCACTTGGGGAATTCCCTGGGGGTCCGGTGGTTAGGACTTCATGTTTTCACTGCCAAGGGCCTTGGTTCAATTCCCTGGTTGGGGAACTAAGATCCTACAAGCAGTGCAATGGCAGGACCATGCAGTCTAAAAAAAATTAAAAAAAAACAACAACAAAACTCGTCACTTGCCCTTTGCTTCCCCGTGCCCTCTTCTTCTCCCTTACTCAGGGTCAGCTTTAATTATCTGTGGAGTCCATCTTTCCTGGGGCCCATTGCCAGACACAAGTGTGACTGAGCCTTCATCATGCATGAATAATGGGAATATTTTCTGACCCAAAGGCCAGGAATACAAACAGAAGTTTGACAAGTGCAGGTGGGCATCATCCATCAGGATATGTGACATCAGGATTGCTTTGGGGACACCCAGGGCCCGGGGTGGCCTTACACATATGGCAGCCTTTTCTTCCCTTCCCGCGAAACCATGTCTTAAATGAAACAGTCACACGTAAATTCACTGAGCAAGTATTTAATGAGCAGATGAGGTAAACAAAACCGAAACTGCATTTTGGGGAGATGAATTACACTTGCAAGTGGCCATAAACAAAAGCTTTCTTCCAAGCTCCTGATTTTATAAAAGCTGTTTCATTGGGTGACCAGGCCCTGAAAGGATATATGCGTCAGTGATCAGCAAATGGGGAAATCGCTCATCAAGCCCTCTTCCCTGGGCAATCCAGAAAAAGAAAAGGGTGGGGGCTCTGTTCCCAGAGCAGCCATCAATTGTGTCTTATGTGGGTCAATTTGGAGACATTGACCCATCTACAACGTGGATACCGTAAACCCCAACACTTGGATGGACAAGCTCCCCTAGGAAAGAGTGTGTGTCTGCCTTATGCCTCACAGCTAGCTAGCAGCAGGTAAGTCGCTTCAGTCGTGTCTGACTCTGTGCGATTCTCCAGGCAAGAACACTGGAGTGGGTTGCCATTTCCTTCTCCAATGCATGAAAGTGAAAAGTGAAAGTGAAGTCGCTCAGTCGTGTCCGACTCCTAGCAACCCCGTGGACTGCAGCTTACCAGGCTCCTCCATCCATGGGACTTTCCAGGCAAGAGTACTGGAGTGGAGTGCCATTGCCTTCTCCAATGCCTCACAGTACATTTCAATAAATTGGCTAAAACTTTAGTCCATCTAAGAGAAACAAAAACATATCTGTACAAAGACTTAAGTCCCCAACATACAAACAAGTTCTGTTCTGAGAGTGCATTCTTAAGTCTGATTTCTGCCTAAGTCCAACAAAGTAAGCCCAGGTACCCAACTAACACAATCTGCTATGTTGTACTGTACTGTAATAGGCTTATAATACTTTTCACACAATACATAAAAACAAACAAAAAATAAAACATTTTAACTTTCCAGTGCAGTACCCTGAAAAGCACAGTAGTACAGTATGACAGCTGGCATACAGGGTCTGGCATCAAGTGAACAGGCAAGAAGAGGTACTGCCTGGAGGAGGGAGTGGAGATGGGAGATGGTAGAGCTGAAAGATCATCAGCAATAGGAGACAGAGGGCAAGCTGCAATGTCTCTCACTCCTGGCACTGATGGAATGCACGTTCACATCTTTGAAAGTTTACAACTTGTGGGTTCATGTGTAGGGGACTTAGTGTATATATGAGTGTTCATAGCAGTGTTATTCACAGTAGCCAAAGAACGAGAAACTGTACCCTTGTCCATCAACTGATAACTGGATAAGCAAAATTTAGACTAGCCATTTGCCCTACTATCCAGTTATAAAAAGAATGAACTCCTGACGCATGCCGTGAGTGCCATGGAGGAACCTCAAATACATTATGCTGAGTAAAAAGTCAGATGCAAAAGTCGACAAATTTCTATGAAAAAACCAGAGTAGGCAAATCTGTAGTGATAGAAGACTTGTGGTTGCCTGGGATGGGGGCAGGGGTCTGGGGAGGGACTTCAGAGCACTCATGAGGACCCATTTTGAGATGATGGAAGTGTTCTAAGACTGGATGGGGTGATAGATTCACGATTCTGTAGATTTACTAAGAATCGTGAATTGCACTTCTGAAACAAGTGAATTTTGCAGTTAGGAAAATTAGTCCTCAAAAAAAACTTTGAAAAATTAACCGTGTAGGTCTTACTGATGGAGGTGTCATGGGGCGGTCTCTTCTCCTGTTCTCTTCAGGATGATAACCCCTCCACTTCCAGGAGCCTGGGACCAGGCCAGCCCGTGGATTATCCTTGAGTCCAGCTCTGAGTCCCTTCTCCTTAAGACAGTGACTCTTGCACTTTGTAAGTGCAGAACTTCCTGCCTACTTCTTCAGACAAAGAGTCAACAAGGGTCTGCTTTTTCTGCTGCTGCTGCTGCTGCTAAGTCGCTTCAGTTGTGTCCGACTCTGTGCGACCCCATAGACAGCAGCCCACCAGGCTCCGCGGTCCCTGGGATTCTCCAGGCAAGAACACTGGAGTGGGTTGCCATTTCCTTCTCCAATGCATGAAAGTGAAAAGTGAAAGTGAAGTCACTCAGTCGTGTCCGACTCTTTGCGACCCCATGGACTGCAGCCTACCAGGCTCCTCCATCCATGGGATTTCCCAGGCAAGAGTACTGGAGTGGGGTGCCATTGCCTTCTCCGCTGCTTTTTCTAGGGGACCTCAAAAAAGAAATATTTGTGTTCTGTCTCTCTCTTTTTTGGCTGTGCTTGGTCTTTGTTACAGCACGTGGACATTTCTCTAGTTGTAGAACACGAACTCTAGAGCCCGCGGGCTCAGTAGTTGTCAAGCAGAAGGCCAGTGGGATCTTAGTTCCCTGACCAGGGACTGAACCCACATCCCCTGCATTGGAAGGTGGGGTCTTAACCACTGGACCACTAGAGAAGTCAGCATTTGTGTTCTCTCAGAGGCTTGGAAGAGCCAGTTTGTGGGAATTTGAATTAGAAGTGAGTGATTTTCCAATTATTCTTGCTTTCTTGTTGGAGAAATGACTTTCACTAACTAAACCTAAAAGGCCCTCAATTCATAATTTTCTCAGCAAAAAAACAATGGACACCTCATGGGACAGAGGACTTGCCTGGGTCCCAGAATGAGTTAGCCACTAAACCAGACCTCCAAGAGTTTCCTCCTGCTAGGTAGGGACACAGCCTCTAGTTACTGCTTGACTGAAGAGTACAAATTTTTCTAGATCCCTTGTAAGAGAGAAGTATCAGATGTGATTTTGCAGGTAGGACTAATGTCTGGTTCCAGCAAATTGCATGACACTGAACACTGGCTCAAACAGTAAAGAGTCCACCTGCAGTGCAGGAGACCTGGGTTCAATCCCTGGGTCGAGAAGATGCCCGGGAGAAGGGACTGGCAACCTACTCTGTTAATTGATTATAATATATAATATTGTAATAATTATTGGCTTCCCAGGTGATGTTAGTGGTAAAGAACCTACCTATCAATGCAGGAGACTGAAGAGACATGGGTTCGACCCCTGGGTTCGGGAGACCCCTGGAGGAGGGCATGGCAACCTGCTCCAGGATTCTTACCTAGAGAATCCCATGGACAGAGGAGCCTGAAAGGCTACAGTTCATAGCATCACAAAGAGTCAGACACAACTGAAGCAACTTAGCATGGATGAACACAGCTCAGGATGGAAGTTTACACACAGGTATGGTTATATCTTAGCATGCCGTGGAGTATGCGTTGTGTGTAAGAGAACACTCTTCCTACGCACACACATGCCTTTCTCCAAAATGCTCAGTGGAAGCAGCTCCAGTGACAGTAATTGGGAAACGCCCACCTGTCCCTCAGCTGCTTCAAGTGAATCAAGTGGTGTGAACAGGACGTGTAGAGACAACACAGCCAAAGGGAGATGCACGATGCCACAATGACCACATCTGTCAGTACAACCATGGGGTCAAAGTACATCATCTCCTTTGCACTGAACCCAGAACCCTTGGCTCAAATGCAAGGTTAGGATGGCCAATTCAAGATCATAAATAGAGGGCTTGTTAGTGGGAAGGGGGTGTTGGCGAGTAAGGGTGACCTAAAGAGCATTTTAGTTGTGTCATCGTGGTCACAGGAGCTGAGACAGGATGCAGCATGAGGCTCATTCAGCCCTGATGACTTTGAGACACTCTGCAGTGCCTCTTTCAGGGGTGATAAGGAGTGACCAGAAACACTTGGTTACTTGTGTTGCTGTGACCGAGAAGTCACTGGTACAGAGGAGTCACTTGTAATTTAGGAGGGGAGAGAAAATACACCAGAATTTCTTGCACAGGAGTATACAAGAGGATTTTGAAAGGGGAAACTGGCCCCCTCGGTGTCATTCTTCCTTTCTGAAATCTAGCATCAGTTGGACAGCTGCTGAAAATAACCTTAAGAATGGTAGCATGGGATGGGATGTGTTTGCTACCTTTCAAATACGGGAGAATAAACACGTCTGCTAACCAAAATCATTGTGTCATTCTATCTTTATTCTTTAATTTTATCTGTTTGTTATGGACACTGGGGCATGTATAATGTATGTTTACTTCCTAGAAAAAGTAAATTCCAAAATCTGAATTTGCAAAAGTCTCTTCTGCTAGCCTGGCAACTTCTTCTGCCAGGGCAAGATTGGGCATTGCAGTGGCGCAAGGCAGTGGGGGATTTCAGAGCTCACCATCTTCCTCACCACTCTTGGGGCAGACCGGGTCCTGATCCTGATCTTTGCTTCTCTTGTTCTTCATCCTTTCTATCCTGCAAGACCCAAGCCAAGCTTCTGCCTCCTCTGATCTTTCTGGGATCACAGCCACACTAGTGTCGCCCTCTTCAGAGTTTGCCTTACAGTCAAAATTTCTCCATTTGTAATTGTTCTGTAATTCTTTCATAGATCTGTTTTGTCACTCCCAGATAGACTGTAAGTTCCTGAAGAGCAGGATGCAATCATGTTTTATATTTATTTATTGACCACCAAAGTTCTTGGCACAGGGCGGATGCTTCATGGTAACTTCCTAGCAGATTGAAATGCTCCTAGGATGTGTTGCAGTATATGCAGCCCTGTAAGATTTAGAAATACGTGCTCTTATGCATCCGGTTAGATGACTGCTGGCCAAAAATACAGTATAATTCCAGTTTTGTTGTGTGTGAATGTGTATGTGTTGTGCAAAGATACAAATTTTGCTGGGGAAAATGCAGCAAAATGTCCAGTGATATCTCTAGGTACTAAGATTCGAATATGCAGTGCATTGTTTTTATTTATGCTATGAAATACTTTTGTAATGATTCTGTAAACAATATTTTTAGTTTACATGAGGTAGGTCTGGTTTAAAAGAAGTATTAGGAATGAGTGAGGTAATGAAACTGGTAAGTGATTTATCACTATATGAGACTCCAGGCCATGAAATGGAAAGCTTGCAATGGGTTTGAATACCTCTAATTCTTTATGGTCTAGTCCAGTGTTTCCAAAAGTGTGTTCTAGGGGACCGCAGTCCTACCACAGGTATTATGTTGAAATAATATGGGAAGCACACGTTCTCCAGCTGCCTTTTGGAAATCCACTACATCTATTAGTCCTGTAGCAAAAGAATCTGTTTCCCAAACTTCTGATCATGGGATGCTTCTTTCTGATAATACCGTACCTGTTAATTGCATTATACTTAGGGAAACATAGTTCTATCTTATTTTTTAATAATAGAGTGCAGAATGTCTTTATTTTGCTTGTGTATTATCAATATGCCCTGGTCAAATGAGCCAGAGAGGGTAAAAAGTTGGATATAATTTCTTTAATCCAAATATATAAAGACATTTAAATCGTACAGTTTTTTAAAAGAGATATTTAATTTTACATTTTTTATGAGCTCAATTTGTTTTGTTTGTTTGGCTGTCTTGTTTTGTTTTTTCCCTTGCGGCCTGTGGAATCTTTCCCATCCGGGGATTGAACCTGCATCCTCTCCACTGGAAGGCAGAATCTTAACCACTGGACCACCAGGGAAGTCCTAACAGTACAATATTACATGATTTGGTGATCTTTCCTTCATTGTAACACCGCGTAGCATCAGCCATCACTTCATTCTTTAAGTTTTCAAACTTAATTGGCCATAATGCAAAACTGGATGAGAAAACATGTTAGGAGCCTGAATTTTTTTTCAGCCTCCTCTAGGTTCTATTCTTAAATGGCCAGTTAATACTGTGAAACTGCATTTCCTTTCTATGTGGACTTTTTTCTTTTCATCTCCATAACTGTCTTCTTGGTATGAGTTTCTGATAGTTGATGCTGGTGGTCAAGGAATCTCCCAGCCCTAACACTGCTTGAACACTCAGCAGTGACGGGTTGCAGAGGCTCACCCCAAATGTCAGGGAGTTAGTGTATACACTGAAACATGTGTGTTTCTATCTGAAAATGGAAGTTGTGGGGATTCACTGGGAACAAAGACACGATGTCCTGGTGGAAGGGTATTAGGCAGAAGGAGAGGGATCTTCCTTGCTTTTGCCCCCTCTGCTTCTCCCCTCTCTGCAGCCCATGCCAGAAACACACAACTTGTTGGAAGCTCAGAGGTGGTCAGCATATGGTTTTCCAAGTTCTTTCTGACTCAGATGTATACACACATGAAAAGGAAGAGGAGGAGGGAGAATAAATATTAATAAAGCAGGTACAGAAGCACAATATGTTTACTAGATGGTGTCAAGAATTTGGGGTCAGTAAAGGAAATTATCTCTCCTTTCGAGCTACAAAGTCTTTGGATTACCCTTGGCTAAAAGCGATATAACCGAGGACTTCCGTGGCAATCCAGTGATTGGGACTCTGTGCTTTCACTGCTGAGGGCCTGGATTTGATCCCTGGCCAGGAAATTAAGATCCCACAGGCTGTATGGTGTGGCCAAAAAACACAAAAGAGAGATACACCCAGACTTGGCAATTAATGCTAGGATTAGCTAACACCTATATAATAGGCTGGAGTTTCCCAGGTGACTCAGTGGTAAGGAATCTGCCTGCCAATAAAGGAGACTAGGGTTCTATCCCTGGGTCAGGAAGATCCCCTGGAGAAGGAAGTGGCAGCCCACTCCAGTATTCTTGCCTGGGAAATCCCATGGACAGAGGAGCCTGGCAGGCTACAGTCCATGGGGGTCGCAAAGAGTCAGACGTGACTTAGCAACTAAATAATAACAACATATAATAGGCTACCTTGAATCAGGATTTTGCCTCATAGAATTATTATATTTCTGGGACTTTCCCTTGGTCCAGTGGCTAAGACATCACACTCCCAATTCAGGGACCTGGGTTCGATCCTTGCTGCTGCAACTAGAGATCTCACATGCTGTGCTTAAAGTTACCAAGATCTTGAGTGCCACAACTAGGATCTGGCATGGCCAAATAAGTCAATAAATATTTTTAAAAGAATTATTATATTTCAGACAGTGTAATATACAAAACTTGGTTTCATAGTATTAGAGCTATTGAAATTGCAATTAAGTTTAAACAACTTCCATAGAGTATCATTTGACCCCAATATACTCTGTACCCATCTCCTGGACCACTGTGGGGTCTGCCCTCTTTCGGCTGAGTGCCTGGCTGGTCATATAAAAGGCAAGTAGGCCATCTCTTGGAAATTCGCCCCCATCCATGGTCACACCTTACACAAGTTACAGTTCTGTTTAAATTTCCAGCTGACTGACCTGCACACAATCATGAATGGAAACCAAACAGTGGGAGAGAATGCCTTTTCCACTTTCTCAGGGTCTGTGGGAACAGTACTGCTGCACAGCCACGCTCTGAGCTGCAGCCTGGCTTCCAGAAGTCACACGGTCCTCCAGCAGATCGTCGGAGAGCTTTCAGAGCACCAGCTGCCAGAGGCTGTGGTTTTTAAGTAACAGTTCACAGTGGGACTGACGGCCATCAGCTAGGAGTCCGTAAGAGCAAATAGAGGAGTAAGAGTGTTATTGTTCAGTCCCTCCTGTGGTATCTCTTTGCGACCCCATGGACTGTAGCACACCAGGCTTCCCTGTCCTTCACCATCTCCCAGAGTTTGCTCAAACTCATGTCCATTGAGTCAGTGATGCCATCCAACCATCTCATCCTCTGCCGTCCCCTTCTCCTCTTGCCCTCAGTCTTCCCTAGCATCAGGGTCTTTTCCAATGAGTGACAGATATATATTTCTTTTTTTTTTTTTTTGCCACACCCCACAGTCATGTGGGATCTTAGTTCCTCACCGGGGATCAAAGCCACACCCCCTACATTGGAAGGGCAGAGTCTTAGCCACTGGATCACCAGGGAAGTTCCAGGACGGTCTGTTTTTGCTCTACATGCAAAAGAAGATGAGACTCTCCGCATCCATGCCCTTAAGTGCCAGGCAAGGAGGAGCTTCTGTCATCATAACAGGAGCTTCTAGAGGTCGAGGCCTATGACCTTCTCAGGAGGGAATCCCCAGCCCCTAGCACTGCCCAGTGCCAGAGTCGCACATCAGTCCCTGTGAGCTGAAATATTAGTGAAATATTTGGAAAAATATTTCAACCACTCTGCGTTCTGGAGAAATGTTTCCGCTTCTCCAGGTGTGCACAGAGATCACCTGCTGAAATACAGATTCTGATGCCAGGATTCCTGAGATTTCGCATTGCCAACAAGCTGGGGGTGGTGCTGATGCTGCCAGCCCCATCTTTTCAGGTTCAAGTTTCTAGAGGATTCTAGAGGAAGAGTAGGACACGACTTGGCAATCAACAACAATTCTAGAGGATAAGAAAACCAGAGACAATGTCTTCAAGTTTTGTTTCAGGAAGCTGTCCCCAGGCCCCCATTCCCCCCATCCCCCCCAACTCTCCTCCCCAGGGTGGCAATAACAATCGCAGTGGGGGAGTCGGTTACCCTCTTGGCATCCCTCCCACCCCCACCCCCTTCAGCCTGGCCACGTGAAGCTGTGGAGGCCGCGTGAAGGTGTGGAGGCCCCAGTTAACTTCTCCCTTCTCTGCCGCCAGGGGAGGAGCGCCCCCGGGACTCCCCGGGCCCGGCGGAGGCCCAGGCGCCGGCGGGGACCGAGGCCGGTGGGAGACCGAGCCGCCACTGCTGGAGATGCTCCCGCGCGCAGCTCAAGAAGATCTTCTGGGGTGTGGCGGTGGTGCTGTGCGTGTGCGCCTCCTGGGCGGGCGCCACGCAGCTCGCCAAGCTGACCTTCAGGAAGTTCGATGCTCCCTTCACCCTGACGTGGTTTGCCACCAACTGGAACTTTTTATTCTTCCCCTTGTACTATGCGGGGCACATCTGCAAGTCAGCGGAGAAGCAGTCAGTGAAGCAGAGATACAGGTAGGCACCTCCGCTGGGATGCAGGCTCAGCATGGGGCTGCTCTCCGGAACGCTGATGCTGCTGGGTGGGTGATGAGATGGGCCAGCAGACACAGTAGGAAGTCACCGTGTCTCTCGTTGTCTTAGTGAGGTTCCAGGATCAGAATTCATTCCCTTCAGAAGTGGTGAACACCCTTCCTCCGCCTCTAGCCTTTCACCCCAGGAATTCCTTTCTAGTAGGCTGGAGAAGGCAGCAGCTTCCAGAGATGGGCTGTGGTAAGTCCCCAGAAAGGGTAGAAACGGGAAAACTGTATGGCTCTGTTATCCTCCTCAGACTGGGCTGAGGATAGGTCCATGGAGCCAGGTGACATGGCTACTCCCTGTAACTTACCTTCTCAACCCTGCGGGTGCTCATGGCAAAGACTTGATTACTCATTTCCCCTAGGCACAAGCCATTTCCTCTTTTGATTATGTGGTTGGAGGCAGGTGTCTGAATATCTGGCAGTGTTGCCATCAAAGTCAAAGCATGGTCTGAACTTTGTTGACTGTATTTATGCATGTGTATTTTCTCATTGAAATGACCTCCCTTTGAAAGAGGTCAGAAGTCCAGATGCCAGCCCTCTGCCACCATGTACAGCAGGGTGCCCCAACCTCCTCCAGAGTCAGATGCTTAGTGTTGGCCCTGGGTTATCATCTATGCCCATCCCTAGATCTCATGGTCACCCAAAGCTGAGGTCCTCTGTGACTATGTCAAGGACCTTACTATTGGCCCAAATCACATCTACTCAGGAAAAAAAAAAAAAAGGAAAGAATACTGGTCAAGGTGACCAGGTGGGCCCGGGGAATTTCTCTTTCATCAGCCTCAGAAATGGATAAAAATTTGGAAGTTGAGGGTTGTTCACTCCTTCACCACTGCCTTCTTTCCACCCCACCCCCTTACTTCCACCCTACCAAACCCCCTGTACAGTCACCGTGTCCCATTTATCATCTGGTTCAAACTTCAGCCCTGGTTGAAAAGTTGCCTTTAGAAGTTGCAAGGTAGCCAGAAAACATCGTTGAGTCCAGGGAGTAAAGAGGTTTTAGGAACGAAGGTTACACGCTGATCAGAATTTTTTTCTGAGATTCTACCATTTTGTCAATGTCAAATTCAACTTGGAGGTGTCAGGCGCCAAAGGTTTTGAGTGTTCAGAGATAATTTGGACTGGCTCCTTTAAAAGGCCAAGTGGTAAGTCAGAGCACTCATTCTAGAGGAAGGAGCACTGGTGAGCTTTCAATGACCAGCACCCCTTAGTGGAAAGGACTGGGAGCGAGTTCTGGAGAGAGGCATGTGACAGCCTGGAACCCAGAACCGGAGCCCAGGCCTGGGGCATTGTCAGTGTTGACTTAAATCAGTGGCTTCATGGCCCAGCCAGATATCTCTCGAGAGGCACTTAATGTACCTCTTCTGAACAGCAGCTAAAAGCAGACTGAAACAGATTGGTTTAGAAACTTTAACAGAGCCCCAGATTGTCCCAAAGTCAAGAGAGAAATAATGGCCTGCTTTTAGTCACAGAGAAAAGCAAACATTCAGTAAATAATGCATTAATAGTAAAGTAGCCCTGAGTGTATTCAGTTTGTAATTAGGAGTTTGCCTTTCTTTAAACAGAGTAGGATAGTATGCTACTGCCTCTCGCAAAGTGGGTGTATATGCCCTTTCTTCATGGAGAATTACTGGAGGGAAGATGAAATGGTTTTTCTCTGCTTTGTTCAAACATGTGGACTCAAAGAGGGCATCCCTGAGAGGCAACACCAGCTACTGCCCTAAGCATGTGTCTTTAACATAATGCTCTCCTTGGGACAAGACTGGCATCGCTGGCCATTTAGTGCAGGCCCAGCACCATTAATTAATTGTGCTGAAAACAACACAGAAGGAACCAGGCTCAGTTGGTTAAAAGGTCTATGGGGAAAAAAAACGAAAGATCACTGAAGCAGATTAAACATAGAAAGACGTCATACCTTGATTTCAGCTTATGTTCTGCCTGTTAAAAATATCTGGGAAAAATCAGAAGAGAATCATAGTGATTATTACGTCAGCTGAAGAACAGTGGAGGGGAGGGGGCAAAACCATAACTTGATTAGAGAAGCCAGGTAAAACCTTGACCAATTTCTGTACTAAAGCTGAGCTCACCACTAAAAAAAAATCTTTCCGGTTATAAATTGTGTTCTGCTTGTGTCTAAACAGAGCTGCTGATTTTACCAGTCAATGATTGGGCATGTCAGTTAATCTAGGCATACCACTGGAGAAGTGAAAGAATATTCTTTCTCAGAAAAGGGAGAGGAAAATGTTAGCATCACAGACTACCTAGAAACTCATGACTATGTCACATCTCAAACTGGGAGGTCTTTTTTTATTGGCTTTTTTTTAAATTATTGACATTTAGTTGATGTACAGTATTATATAAGTTTTAGGTGTGCAATCTAGTAATTCACAGCTTTTAGAGGCTATACGCCATTTATAGTTATTATAAAATATTGGCTGTTTCCCCACATTGTACTGTATATCCATGTAGTTTGTTTTATACCTAATAGTGAGGCCAAATCAGGCCTCCATACCCCAACACCAAATTAAATCTCCGAGGCAGAGTTTTGGGTGAAGTAGAAAAAAATAGCTTTATTGCTTTGCCTGGCAAAGAGGACCACAGCAGGCGAATGCCCTCAGAACTGTGTGTCCTGACCTGGGGGGCAGGGTGAGGAGTTTCATCTTAATGGTTCAGAGAGGATGTGAGCAGCTCACGGATATTCTTCTGATGGGTTGGTGGTGAGGAAAGTGGGAGTCAGCTTCATCAACCTTCTGTTGTTCCAACGAGTCCGGGGTCTACATGCTTGTGGGCAGCCCGCAGTTACCTTCTCCCACCTGGTGGGGGTTTCGGTATCTGCAGAATGGCTCAATCACACTTTTCTGTGCATCCCTGGAGGGGAACCAGGACCCTGCCCCAAGGCCACACTGTTGTTTCTTGCCTGTTCCTTTCTCATCCCCGAATCCCCTCCCTTCCCTGATTAGCATCTGTTTGAACCTGCTCATTGGAACTCAGGGAAGGTCATGGAGGCTGAATGAAGCCTGTTTCCTGGAATCAAAAGCTGGGGGTGTTGACTTAAAAAATAGTGATAATCTAAAAGTTGAGAGTTACGTTTTATTCAGTGAGGATTTTTAGGACTTCAGGGCTGGGAGACAGCATCTCAAGTAACCTGAGAGACCTGCTCCTGGGAACCGGGGCAGGGGATGGTAGGGGGAGTGGGATGGAGGCGGCAAGGTGGGCGTGGGCAGTGTCAGGTTATATAGAAGTTTGCAACTAAGGGCAAGTAGTCTGAACGTCAAAAGTATTTTTGTGAATTTAAGAAAACCAGATATCCCAAGTTAAGGAATTTAGCACTTTTCTACTATGGAAAAGATGCAAGCGTCTGGGCTCACTGAAGTCATTCCTTTCATATGCGTCTCAGCTACCCTGGGCCTGTATCCTGTGTTTCTTCACGCGTGAGTTCCTCAGTGCTCACCACAGGGAGGGGCTGCAGCCTGGTGGCTGCCAGATGGTGCAGGTGTTCCTCTCCTTCCCGAGAGCCCCGGAGGGCTGGAGTCACTGATGACTCTGACATCCTTGTTTACTGCTACACAGGGAATACTCCATTTCTCAGGGGATACAGAAAAGCTTTTGTGCCAGGAGCCCCATTGGGTCCTCTTTGGTATCAGTAATTTGTACACCTTAATCCCCTGTCACATTGGGAGTTCTTTAAACAGATACTAGGGTTCCCAGAAATGAAGGCAAACTGAAATCGCATCTTCCGTGTTTGTACTTTCATTGAAATGAATGGAAAATCTAGAGTCAATTGAGCACGTGTATCTCTGGGTGAAAGTTCAGCAGGAAGCTGGGGAGAGAAGGAAAAAGGTGAAGCTGGCCAGATAAGCCAACTTTTCTAGTGGTTTTCAGGAAACAATCAGGTAGAAGTTTCTTTCCTTCGCGACCTCCCCACTGAGGCTAGTTCCCCAACATGAGGCTAGAAAAGTCAGCCAAAGCACAGGGAGGAAATCACATATTGCCTCAAACTCTGAGCTGCTCAAATTCTGAGTCTCTGGGATCTTGTTGATGGGCCGATGATGATTCCGTAGGTCTGGGTGGACGTGAGGTTCTGCTTTCTTAATGAGCTTCCAGGAGTTGCTGGTGCTGCTGGCCCATGGGCTGCCCTTGGACTGTCAAGGCCCTGGAGTTCTTGAATCTCAGTTACACGGGTTTTAAAATGCTGCTGATCTGCTGAAATGTAGGAAGCAGGACTCACCATACCATATCAATCGGCAGGTGACTCTCTTTGGGCCCCAAGGATGTTTGAGTCCTGATCTGCTGCCACTTGTGAGGAAGGGGAGGCTCCTTGGGCAAGTCTTTTAAGATCCAGGAGCCTCAGATGCTCATTTGTAAACAGAGGGTGATGACACATGCACCATTTAGCACAAAAGATTGTTGTGTGATCAAATTAGACACCTGCCCTCAAGGCTGTGAAATGCCATAAAAATGCCAGGAACTGTCACTGTGTTGTGATATCCTCTCTGGGGTACAAGGCAGCTGATAAAGTAAGCACGGGCTGCCTTGTACCCCTGCCTTGTACCAGGACTGCCCGCCCCTGCAGAGTCATGCAGGTATTACACCTCGCAGAAATCAACTTGCAGGGACTTCCCTAGTGGTGCATTGGTTAAGACTCTCTGCTTCCAATGCAGTGGGTGTGGGTTTGATCCCTGGGTGGGGAACTAAGATCCCACATGCCTCACAATGCAACCAAAATAATAAAAAGAAATCAGCTTGCAGGTCTGCTGGCTGCACAATGCATTCTAGAGTGATCAGGCCTTCCTGATACCAGGCATTGTTGTCAAGAATTGGAGTGTGGGTGTGAAAACCTCCCCAACCCAGCTGTCCTGAATTTTCAGCCTCAAGCCTGTGGTCTCCCCAGTAACCGGCTAAAAACTTCCTTCTTTCCCCAGATCATCAACATCCCCACCATCACCTTCCCTGTTTCTCACTGACAGCCAGCCACAGAGATGCCCTGAGGAGTGCTCAGTACTCAGGGAGGGTTCTGACCAGAGGGATGCATGTGAGTGCTGTGGAAATTGCAGGCGGGACCTGAGAGGGGGTTCAGCTCCCAGGAGTCCGTGTGAAGCCGGGTGCAGAGGAAGGCACGGAGGGGAAACTATGTCAGGTTCGTGACCTTGGAAAGACTGTCACGGGCAGGCATGATGATGACATGCAGCCTTCTAGCTTCTCTGACCCTGAGACAGGTGGACGGTGTCTCTGATCCCAGAGACCGCCACGGCAAGCAGGAATCAGCCAGAGCAGATCTGGGGCACTCACAGCCTTATTAGAAGGTCTTTCAGGAATTTCTCCCAGTGGTGACCTCTTTTCATGAGCCAGCGCTAGAACCTTCTGCTAACATGGGGCTGCCAGAAAAGTGAACGATGCTGTGGTGACCGATGTTTCCTTCTGCCTTACATAGTTTCAGCCTTCTGGAAGCTAGCCCGTTGATTCTGCTTCAGAAACGCCCACAGACATTCTGAGCCAGGAAAGGGGAGAACGCAGTTTTGGCGCCTCCTCTCTGTCTTCGGTCCCCAGGGGCCAGGTGTGTGCTCCTGGCTGGACAGACTTACGTGGTATCCACAAGGGGTCTCGCAGCTGTAACGTTCAAAGTCTAATGAGCAAGGCATCCCAATCTGGAGGCCTGTGCCTTCTGGAAATGGTAATTGCACATCTTCCCAGGGACACAATTATCCATGGTCCCTGTCCTCAAGGAGCTCATATCCCTGGAAGAGTCAGATAGACAAACAGGATGAGGGTATGCGCAGGGGCCCCAGGGGAGAGGCCCAAGTACTTGGGTCCTGGGGCAGATGAGGGGTTTCTTGGAGGAAATGACCAAGGAGCAGTCTCTTAGAAGAGGAGCAGTTGGACCTGTAGGTGCTGAATCCTGGGTGCGTATGGGCGGAGAGCCTGGTGCCTGAGAAGCTCTGATCCTGTGTGGGAGGTGAGTGGGGAGGTCAGGAGGACGGGAGGGCAGTGGGAGCAGACTCTGTGACTCCAGCGCATGCAGAGAGGTTTAGAGTATGGTGTGAATGTTGGGAGGGGGTGGGAATGGCAGAAAAATCATCAGATTGGATCTTTAGCAATACAGTAAGTCTCCTTAAATCTTATTAAAGATTAATAAATCTTTAATACTTTTAATAAAGTATTAAAAATACTACTGTATTTTTCAAGGTACTGTACTGTAAGATTTAAAATGTTTTCTTTATTTTCTGTGTTTGTTTTTTTGTATTATTTGTATGAAAGTAAAGTTTGGTCAGTCATATCCAACTCTTTGCAAGGCCATGGACTATACAGTCCATGGGATTCTCCAGGACAGAATACTGGAGTGGGTAGCTGTTCCCTTCTCCAGGAGATCTTCCCAACCCAGGGATTGAACCCAGGTCTCCTGCATTGCAGGCTGATTCTTTACCAGCTGAGCCACAAGGAAAGCCCAAGAATCCTGGCGTGTATAGCCTATCCCTTCTCCAGGGGATCTTCTCAACCCAGGGATCAAACCCAGGTCTCCTGTATTGCAGGTGGATTCTTTACCAGCTGAACCTCCAGGGAAGCCCTGGTATAAAGAGGTTTATTTATTACTTCTGTGAGGAGTCTTATAAACCTGTTACCGTACAGTACTGCATAGCTGATTGTATTAGTTGGGTACCTAGGTTAGCCTAGGTTAGCCTAGGCTAACTTTGTTGGAATTATGAACCAACTGGACTTAGAAATGCACTGTCATAACAGAACGTGTTCATATGTAGGGGCTTACTGTACCACTATACCTCTGTCAAGGATAGGACTGAGGGCAAGTGGAGGCCAGGCCCATTGAACAAGCACAAGCCCAGTGTCTGTGTGTCAAGGATTTGACTGAAAAAAATACACAGCATAAGAATTGAGAATTATATTTTATTCAGCAGACATCCTAAGAACTTAAGCCTGGGATACAGCCTCTCAGTTCAGTTCAGTTCAGTTCATTTCAGTCACTCAGTCGTGTCCGACTCTTTGCGACCCCATGAATCGCAGCACGCCAGGCCTCCCTATCCATCACCAGCTCCCAGAGTTCACTCAGACTCACGTCCATCGAGTCAGTGATGCCATCCAGCCATCTCATCCTCTGTCGTCCCCTTCTCCTCCTGCCCCCAATCCCTCCCAGCATCAGAGTATTTTCCAATGAGTCAGCTCTTCGCATGAGGTAGCCAAAGTACTGGAGTTTCAGCTTTAGCATCATTCCTTCCAAAGAAATCCCAAGGCTGATCTCCTTCAGAATGGACTGGTTGGATCTCTTTGCAGTCCAAGGGACTCTCAAGAGTCTTCTCCAACACCTTCTTCACAGTCCAACTCTCACATCCATACATGACCACTGGAAAAAACATAGCCTTAACTAGATGGACCTTTGTTGGCAAAGTAATGTCTCTGCTTTTCAATATGCTGTCTAGCTTGGTCATAACTTTCCTTCTAGGGAGTAAGCGTCTTTTAATTTCATGGCTGCAATCACCATCTGCAGTGATTTTGGAGCCCAAAAAAATAAAGTCTGACACTGTTTCCACTGTTTCCCCATTTATTTCTCATGAAGTGATGGGACCAGATGCCATGATCTTAGTTTTCTGCATGTTGAGCTTTAAGCCAACTTTTTCACTCTTCTCTTTCACTTTCATCAAGAGGCTCTTTAGTTCCTCTTCACTTTCTGCCATAAGGGTGGTGTCATCTGCATATCTGAGGTTATTGATATTTCTCTCGGCAACCTTAATTCCAGCCTGTGCTTCTTCCAGCCCAGCATTTCTCATGATGTACTCTGCATATAAGTTAAATAAGCAGGGTGACAATATACAGCCTTGACGTACTCCTTTTCCTATTTGGAACCAGTCTGTTGTTCCATGTCCAGTTCTAACTGTTACTTCCTGACCTGCATACAGATTTCTCAAGAGGCAGGTCAGGTGGTCTGGTATTCCCATCTCTTTCAGAATTGTCCACAGTTTATTGTGATCCACACAGTCAAAGGCTTTGGCATAGTCAGTAAAGCAGAAATAGATGTTTTTCTGGAACTCTCTTGCTTTTTCCATGATCCAGCGGACGTTGGCAGTTTGGTCTCTGGTTCCTCTGCCTTTTCTAAATCCAGCTTGAACATCAGGAAGTTCACGGTTCACATATTGCTGAAGCCTAGCTTGGAGAATTTTGAGCGTTACTTTACTAGTGTGTGAAATGAGTGCAATTGTGTGGTAATTTGAGCATTGTTTGGCATTGCCTTTCTTTGGGATTGTAATGAAAACTGACCTTTTCCAGTCCTGTGGCCACTGCTGAGTTTTCCAAATTTGCTGGTATATTGAGTGCAGCACTTTCACAGCATCATCCTTCAGGATTTGAAATAGCTCACCTGGAATTCCATCACCTCCACTAACTTTGTTTGTAATGATGTTTTCTAAGGCCCACTTGACTTCACATTCCAGGATGTCTGGCTCTAGGTCAGTGATCACACCATCGTGATTATCTGGGTCATGAAGATCTTTTGTGTACAGTTCTTCTGTGTATTCTTGCCACCTCTTCTTAATATCTTCTGCTTCTGTTAGGTCCATACAATCTGTCCTTTATCGAGCCTCTCAGTGCTAAAGAATTACTCTGAAGATGTATGAGAGGAGCCAGAATATATAGGAGTTTTTGCAACAAAAACCAGATAGTCAGAACATCCAAAGATTGCCTTCATGCTTAGTTGCTCAGTCATGTCCTACTCTTTGCAGCCCTATTGACTGTAGCCCACCAGGCTCTTCTGACCATGGGATTTCCCAGGCAAGAATACTGGAATGGGTTGCCATTTCCTACTCCAAGGGTTCTTCCTAACCCAGGGATTAAACCTGCATCTCTTGCATTAGCAGACAGATTCTTTACCACTGGAAAGCCCCATTAAAAGATTACTGTTAATTAAAGAAAACCATATATCTCAGAGTTAAGGAATTTAGCCCTTTCCTATGTGTGGCAAGATGTAAGAGTCTGGGCTCTTTGAAATCATTCCTTTGATACAGCTTAGCTACCTGGGGCCAGTATCCTGTGCTTTCCATCCTGAATCCCTTCGGGGTGCAGGGTTGAGGGTGGCTGAGGGCTTGGTGACAGGTATCCTGTTTGTTTCCATCCTGAGTCCCCTCAGTGCTCACTGTCGGGATGTCTCTAATTTGACAGCTTGACAGTTGAAATATCCTTTGTTTACTGATATGGCAGGTGACATTTTTCATCCACAAGGCATCCGGGCATGTGTGGGTGACACAGATGTTGTTCCTGAACTTAGGAGCTCACATCCAAGTGGGAGAGACACCCACTTGGTATGAAAAACAGAATGGGATGTAAAGAGAAGGCAGGGCAGACTGTCTGGGCTGCGGGCTTGAGTGTGAGGACAGGCTTCAGTTGACTACAGGACTAAGCAGACAGTTAATGGACTTACCGTCCCACTATCCATGGGGAGACCTTTAGGCGCTGGGTCAGGGGACTGGGGCTTTATTCCCCAGGCAGTGGGAGCCTCTGGAAGTTTTTGAGTCCAGGGCTGATATAATCAGAGCTGCTTTCAAAAGTAAGAGTCGGGGTGCTTATTATATAACTGGGCACAGAACATGTGCCCATCTCATATCAGAGGCAGAATGACTCAGAATTATGGTTTTTGTTTCTTTGTTTGTAATGCAGACCTAGAAGGCCGGGTCTCTTGCTGTGAATTGTCAGCTTTTCCTTCAGCTGAAAGCAAACTCTTAACGTTGGTGAAAAGCATTTCAGTGATTATTTTCTTGTCTAACTCGGGCATTCTGGAAATTGGAGGGGTATTTTCTTTCCGGGAAACACTGGTATGTTTTTCAGGCCCGTGGTGAACATGAAGGCATGGCCAAGGTCGCCCTAATTAGCGATGCCCCAGCATGCCCAGCCCTCCTGGCACAGTCGGGCCTCCCACCTGATGGGAGCTGATGGGCCTCCTTGCTCGCTTTTTCTTCCCTGAGCCCTGAACATGCCATGACCCATTGCTGCCACCAACATTTCTTCTCCAGGGGGTGAGGGCACTCTGGAAACAGGGCCACAGGGGCCCCTCCATTCTAGGAAGACAGAGACAGCCCTTCACTCGTGCCACAAAATCCGCCAAGGGACTGCTGTATGTCAGGCACTGTTCTGGCTGCTATGGAAATAGCCGTGACCCAAGCAAATGAAAAGCCTGCCTTTGTGGAGCTTACCTTTTGGTTGGGAAACAGACAAAATAGAGTAGGTCAGATGGTGCTGAGTGCTCTGGAGAAAGATGGGGCAGGGCTGGAGCAGGTGTGCTGGATGCAGAGGCATTGACATCAGGCTGGGAACCTGTGTATCTTTCTGGAGGCACTTGTTACACCAGCATCTCCTTGCCCCATCCAGACCCAAATGCCTGGGTTAGCCCCAGTTACTCACTGATTCATTCATTCTTTGTTCATTCCTACAGTAATGTACACTTGTGACTATTAATTCTGACCATGCTGTGTAGGGTGGTTCTGGGGAGGGGAGGTTCTGAGCATTTTGCTGCCCCTCAGATGTCTAAAGCCCCAAAGATGAAGCCATCTTTGCATCCCAGGATGTTGGAGTCCAGTGGCAAGGGAGTCTGACCAGATTAGGCTCTATGGGGTCCAACAGTCCCATGTGATCACCAGCTCCTGGGCCAGGGATGGAGGAGAGGGCAGGATATCCTGCAAGCAGTCATCTTTTGGGGTCTTTCCTGGTGGCTCAGCAGTAAAGACTACACCTGCAATGCAGGAGACATGGGTTTGATCCCTGGGTGGGGAAGATCCCCTGGAGGAGATCTCAGCAACCCACTCCAGTATTCTTCCCTGGGAAATCCCATGGACAGAGAGCATGGCGGGCTCCAGTACATTGGGTCGCAAGAGTCAGACACTAAGCAACTAAACAGAAGTAACAACAGTCATCCTTTTGCCATCCGTCTTCCTCCTAACTTGAAGCAGTCTTATTTCCCATCTTATTTCTAAGAATAAGTTTCCCATCTTATTTCTAAGAATTATCCACCCAAAAAGCAACACGCTACCTCCAGAGCCCTTGCAATTGATGTCATGATGGTTGTTTGTTTTTTGTGACTGGTTTAGAGAAAATGGGCACAATATTTGGTAGCTGTGGTTTTTCATTTAGCCTGTGTCTTCTGCTTGGTGGCAAATAATAGTAATTATGGTGGCTCAGACAGTAAAGCGTCTGCCTGCAATGCAGGAGACCCGGGTTTGATTCCTGGGTCAGGAAGATCCCCTGGAGAAGGAAATGGCAATCCACTCCAGCACTCTTGCCTGGAAAATCCCATGGACGGAAGAGCCTGATAGGCTATAGTCCATGGGGTCGCAAAGAGTCAGACACGACTGAGCGACTTCACTCAGACTCACTCACTTACTCATGCATAAATATCTTCAAGGGGGAAAGGGTAGGAATAAATCAGGAGGTTGGCATTAACAAATATACACTACTATATATAAAATAGATGACCAACAAGGACCTACTGTATAGCACAGGGAACTCTACTTAGTATTTGGTAATAAGCTATATGGGAAAAGAATCTGAAAAAGAAATATATGTGTGTGTGTGTGTGTGTGTGTAACTCAATAACTGTGCTGTACACCTAAAACTAACACGATGTTGTAACTCAACTATACTTCAGTTGGGGCTTCCCTGGTGGCTCAGTAGTAAAGAATCTGCCAGCATTGCAGCAGACATGCATTTGATTCCTGGGTCGCAAAAAGCCCCTGGAGGAGAGCATGGCAAACCGCTCTAGTATTCTTGCCTGGAGTACTCCATGGACAGAGGAGCCTGGCAGGCTGCAGTCCACAGGATTGCAAAGCGTTGGACACGACTGAAGCAGCTCAGCATGCATGCACATACTTCAATCAAAATTAAACATTTAAAAAAATAATCATCATACCAGGAGACGTTGGTCAGGTTTGCTGCTGGGGCAAAGCTCCTTCCCCCTACAGACACACACACATAGTCAGGTGAGCATCAGAACCTATAGTATAGGCACAGGACAGTCCATAGTCAATGCTCTGAATCTAAGATGTCATAATGGTCCCGCTGTCAGCAGAGGCAGGAATGAGATGGGGGCAGCTGATAAAGGCTTAGATAGTCTCTGCATGTTTTAAGACAGCATCAGAAACATTCAGGGATGTGTCCTTGGAGAAATGAAACACAGAGCATCATCCCTGTGCCCCGCAGGTTGTGACACTGACCTCATGCATTTATGTCACGTCCCCGCTGCCAGATCCCTGCTGCTCTGTCCTGTCATCATGGTATTTGTAGTTTAGCTCACTTTGTTTCCCCTCGGGTGTCACTTGCACATCTCGGTTCAACAACTACCAGCCTCATCACAGAGAAGTTGAGTGACAGCCAGACACAAGCAAAGTTGACTCCAGACCATCCAAGAGTGGCTTTTCAGCTTCCTCTAAGGCAAATAGGAAACACTGCATTAGCTTCTGATCTCCTCTGTTCTCGTGCACTTCAGTCCCTGTTCAACCCCCAGTTGCCGGAGGTCTCTGTTCATCCCTGAACAGATATCAAGAGTTTATCTCTTCAGTGCAGTTGTTTTTCGGGAGGTTATGCTCTTTACCCTTGTAATTTCAGAGCGTGTCTAATTCAGCTGCAGCTGTGTGGTTTTTCTCAGGCAGTTTCATTGAAATTTTTCCAAAGGTTGACTCCAGTACTCATATTTGTGGACTTGAAGAATGCTGGCCACTTAAATAATTGCCATAATTGGGTGATTATGGCTCTTTGAGGGTCAAGATACCACAGGCTGGGTTTATCAATAAGAGATTTAGTAACAATGTTAGCACAAAGCAGCAGGGTCCTTCCTTGTGAACATTTGCAAGATCGGTATTAAAGGCATAAAAGGTGGAGAACAGGGAATCCCCGGGTCCCAGAGGGAGATCTTCCAGGCAGTGGGTCTTGAGGGGCAGTTAACATTGTATGTCTTCCCTGTAGCTCAAGCAGTAAAGAATCTGCCTGTAGTGCAGGCGATCCGGGTTTGATCCTTGGGCCGGAAATATCCTCTGAAGAAGGGAATGGCAATCCACTCCAGTGTTCTTGCCTGGAGAATCCCATAGACAGAGGAACCTGGCAGGGTACAGTCTGTGGGATCGCAAAGAGTCGGACACGGCTGAGCGACTAACACTACTGCTAACATTGTACAGGTCAGGTGATGGGGAAAAATTTCCTGTGCATTGCATGAGGGAAGGTGCAGAGAGGTATGTGCGGGCGTGTGGGGTTGTAGGAAGAGGGGACACTGCTAGAAGCCACCAGGAGGCACAGACCCCTGCCATCCCACCAGCTCATGTCAAGCCATTTCTTACTTTCAATGTGCTTCCTAATCAAAGAATCAAGACTAAAGCCAGCTCACAGGCGCGTTAGAATTTTAACATCTTACCACATTTAGGAAAAAAGATGCCTGCATGGAGATCTCGAAGATGAAAAAGGAACTTTGACGATTCTTTAACCCAAATCATCCATACTAATCAGAGCGGCCACGGATGCTCAGAGGAGGGGCGTGAGACCTTTGTTCGCTTCAATCCCAGACCTCTCCAGAAATGCTAGCAGGACAGAAATGATCGATACTCTTTCCTCATAGGAAGGAATGTGGAGGCAGCACCAGACAGGATAGATTATGCGGGGGGAAGGCGGAGAGGACGCTACCAGCCTGTCTTGGAGTACTGGGATAAAATGATAAGAAGGTGGCTTGCCGTTAGTCAGCTGATGTTTGAAACCCAGCTTTGCCTTTATTTGGCTATATTGCAATGATTCAGTAAACCAAAAGCTCTAAGCCTCGCTCCTTAGCTATAAAATGGAAACCGTAATACCTACCCCTGAGGGTTTCAATTGACGTTTCCCTTATTCCAGGCTCTCCTAGTTTCTGCAGAGATCTGGTGTTTGAACTGAACACAATTAAATATGCTAGTGTCTATAAAACCTCAAACCTCACCTGGTCCAGAGGTTTCTGACCCATCTTTGGTTGACTCCAAATGTGAAATTCCAAACTCACACAAATCCCACCTCCTGCTCTCTGCAGATCATAATATGATGGTGATGGTGATGGTCATGGTAGTGGTGATGACGGTGATGAGATGAAGGTGATGGTGATAATAATGATGGCGATGAGGATGGTGATAATGAGGATGATAATGATGGTGATGGTAATAATGCTAATGATGACGGTGGTGATGGTGATGGTGATGGAGAACATTCCGACCTCACACTGACTGAGTCTTTCTCCTCCTGAGGATTCAGATAAGTTGTGTAGCCAGTGGGGAGCCCACGGCAGAGAGGACAGCTTCATGTCTTGTTATTATTTTGGCCTGTTGGGAAAGAGATATTTCTTGGCAGAAGCGAGCTTTGAGACAAGTTTTCCAGGAAAAGGGCAGAGAACTCATGTGGTCCATGCCATGGTCATGTCATCTAGAGAGATCTGAGGCTGAGACAAAAATGCAAGGTGATTCGTATGTCTAGGTGGCAGTGTCCTGTCAAACTCTTGATGTTATTTTTGGCTTTTGGAAGCTAAAACAGAAAAGGGGGTGGAAATGCTGGTACTGTGCAGATTGCTAAAGCACAACCCTGTTGCATCATTTTTCTTCCACGGGCAGCACCCTAGCCTTGATTGCATACAACGCAGAGCTGAATTGGAATGACCACCCCTGACCATGGGCACAGACATTGTAATGGTTTCCATATCCCTCACCTCACTTCCTTCCCCACATAGTATTTGCACACCTACTAGTGCGATGCTTGCACCAGGCACGAAGCATGCAGAGAGGAACATGGCAGAGGGAAGGAATCCCAGGCATTGAAGTCTAACTGGTTCAGGTTCCCAAATCCACTGTTTACAAATCCGCATGATGAATCACCACTACCCAGTGGTCTGTGGTGACTTAAATGGGAAGGAAATCTTTAAAAAGGGGGGTTATATGTGTACTTATAACTGACTCACATTGTTGTACAGAAGAAACTACCAAATATTATAAAGCACTGTACTCCAATAAAAAATTTTGAGAATAGTAATATGAAAATCATATGACTAAAAAAATTCTGCATGACTCCAAAGTTTCATTTCTGTTCAGTGACCTGATATTTAACAATGGGCCAATAATGCCTATTTCCACAGGCTGGCTGTAGGATCAGGGTACTTGTTCGAACTTGACCGTTGATTGGCACTGACTTAACAGTGGTCACAGCTCCTCCCACTACTAGAACAATTATTGCCGGGGTGGTGGTTGTTAATTTCCATTCTCTACCCTAACAGCCTTACTGCACGTACCATACTCCTCTGAGCTATTTCACTTCTAACTGAGTCCCAGAGCAAAGAACTTTTCATTGCACATTCATTATCTCCTATATTATTTCATGATATGACATTCACTCCTCAGTTAGGGAATTGGGAACTTATGGGAAAAGCAATCACTGGAAATTGTTGTGCCTGATTTTTTTGTGGTTCTAAACTTTATTTCCGTTATTTTTATATTCGTTTCCATTATTGTTTATCACAGGATATTGAATACAGTCCCCTGTGCTGTACAGTAGGACCGTGTTGTTTATGCATCTTAAATATAATAGCTTACATTTGCTAACCTAAGTCTCCCACTCCATCCCTCCCTCAACCCCTTCCTCTTTGTATTATGCCTAATTTTTATATTTTAATTTTTGTTTTGTTTTGTTTTTGTATGCCTAATTTTTAAAGCAAAATCAAACCATATTCTCTTATATAGCCAGGGTCTATGCTGAGCATTTCAGAGAGTCAGCCTCCCCACTTCACTAAAACACTTATTTTTGGCCATGCCAGGAGGCTTGTGGGAATCTTAGTTCCCTGACCAGGGATTGAACCTGGGCCTTTGGCAGTGAAAATGCAGAGTCCTAACCACTGGACCACCAGTTCTGTTCAGTTCAGTTGCTCAGTCGTGTCCAGCTCTTTGCGACCCCGTGGACTCCAGCACGCCAGGCCTCCCTGTCCATCACCAACTCCCGGAGTTCACCCAGACTCACGTCCATCGAGTCAGTGATGCCATCCAGCCATCTCATCCTCTGCCGTCCCCTCCTCCTCCTGCCCCCAATCCCTCCCAGCATCAGAGTCTTTTCCAATGAGTCAACTCTTCGCATGAGGTGGCCAAAGTACTGGAGTTTCAGCTTTAGCATCCTTCCTTCCAAAGAAATCCCAGGGCTGATCTCCTTCAGAATGGACTGGTTGGATCTCCTTGCAGTCCAAGGAACTCTCAAGAGTCTTCTCCAATGCCACAGTTCAAAAGCATTAGTTCTTCAGCGCTCAGCACCAGGGAAAGGCCCCAAACACGTTTTGTCTACTTCAAGTATGAACCAGAGCAGACCAGGCCCCCGTGGGCCAATGTTCCCCTCCACTCACCACCCGGGTCTGTCTGGGCCTGCGGTGCTTGGCTGCATGGCAGGGCTGGGAGGGGAGGGGGGTGAGTCCCCAGCTGAGGGTCCCTGAGAAACTTCAGGTGCACTTCCCAGTGTGGACCCCTTTGTTCCAAGAGAGACTCCAGCGGTTGGTGGGTCTCCTGTACCTCAGAGCCCTTGAACCTGGCCCTGCCAAGGTCTTTGTCATTGAAAGTACACATTGCTTTAGTGGCCACACTTCATACCATTTAGTTGAGTTTGTCACAAAAGATGACAAATCTAACTGCCTTTTTTGGATGTTTGTACAAATTCTATTCTCGTGCTTCCTGGACCTTTTAAAATAGAATTATAGTCATTACATTTACCTCCTCAACTGTTTTAGAAAACAAAATGATTTATGTACTTACTGTAACATTTCAGAGCACATCAGGACCCTTTCATGCTTTTCTTTTCTAAGTGCCTGACTTTATGACACTTACATTGAATGAGTTACTCTTCACCATACATACGTAATTAATTTATAGCATAAATGAAATTAAAAGCACTGGAAACCAAAGCTCCCTCATTGCAGGAATATCTCATGAGGACCATTCTATGGAATATTTTGTTGTGCATTTCTCTAGGTCGAGGGAGGGGTGTGGAAATGCAAGTGAATTTTTTCAGTGATGAACTTTAGATGCTCCATCCAGAGGATGGAGACCAGCTTGTAAGTATTTTGTTATGGATTAGTGTTGAGGGAGGAGGATTGGGTCTTGTCACTGTTTTGTTGGTTATCTTTCAAGGGTTTGATTTTATGAAAGTTAGGTGAAAGTTGGTGTGTTTAAGCCCAGCTTGGAGAGAACCCTTGTTTCTTGGTGAAGGTGTTTTCTCCTTCACCTGGAGAAGGAGATGGAATAGAGAGCAGATGGAACTGACAAGGCAGACTGAGGGGCGTGTGCATACATGTGTTTTACAGGATCCTTTTGAGGGACTTGTGAGGCTTTGTAGATCTTCCTTGGAGAGGAGGGACGGAGCCTTGTAAGCTTCCTGGCCAAGCCCCCAGCTCTCCAGGGGAACCAAGTCCCTGGCAATTCATAGTCACTGGCACCCTGAAGAACTTTGGGATCATCCTGCAGCAGAGATGGTGACATCTATCATGAGGTCCCTGCTCTTCCTACTACATTGTGGTATTGTTGCCAGGAGAAGTGTCTGGCTAGGAACTATATCTCCCAGCCTCCCTCTGCATCTACATTGGGCCAAAGGACTTCCCCCAAAGTGGTCAACAAAGGTAACTCAAGGGCGAGCAAACATTTCCCACCTTCTTCTTCCCTGCCCCACTGACTGCCTGCACAGGATTCCCATTCTCAAAGATGGAAGAGACTCTGGTTCCCAAATGTGACAAGTTTTTCAGTAACTGAGGTTAAAACAAAACAAAAGACTACCTAAGAAGAGCTGACTCTACTCACTGTCTTCTTTTTTCTTCCTGAGTTCGTTCTTGAACCCACTACTTTTCATCCTCACCACTACTTGCAAATCCACCACTTGGTGAAAGTGGATCATGCAAAACCACGAGGGATCTCCACGCCGCCAATGGCAGTGATCAAAATCAGCCTGCATCTTGTTTAGCCTGGATGGAACAGCACCAGTATCCTGTGGTCCTTTTTGAAATGCCAAGGGCAGAAACAGCATGGTGTACATACATTTTTGGCAAGGCAAATAGGAAAATCACCAAGTGGTAAAATTCCACCTGTCTTCCAACACCATGCATCAGAACTGAACTTGTCTTGTGCTCAGCCACTGAATCAGTGGGGCTGACACAGCCGCTGATATGCTCATTAGTACAGTCCCCATGTTTCTACCCCAGATGGAGCTGAAGTCTGTCTGAAAACCTGTGTCATCCACCACATGCATTTCAGCATCCTCACTACCCAAAAGCTTCATGGAGTTGTATTTTTATTCTGAATACACCAAGTCCCCTACATATGAAGAATTTCCATTCTGAGAACGCATTCACAAGTCCAATTTGTTTGTAATTCCCACAATGTTAGCCTAGGCACCCAACTAACACAATCGACTGTACAGTTCAGTTCAGTTCAGTTCATTCACTCAGTCATGTCCGACTCTTTGTGACCCCATGAATTGCAGCCCTCCAGGCCTCCCTGTCCATCACCAACTCCTGGAGTTCACCCAAACTCATGTCCATCGAGTCAGTGATGCCATCCAGCCATCTCATCCTCTGTCGTCCCCTTCTCCTCCTGCCCCCAATCCCTCCCAGCATCAGAGTCTTTTCCAATGAGTCAGTTCTTCACATAAGGTGGCCAAAGTTATTGGAGTTTCAGTTTTAGCATCAGTCCTTGCAATGAACACCCAGGACTGATCTCCTTTAGAATGGACTGGTTGGATCTCCTTGAAGTCCAAGGGACTCTCAAGAGTCTTCGCCAACACCACAGTTCAAAAGCATCAATTCTTCGGCACTCACCCGTCTTCACAGTCCAACTCTCACATCCATGCATGACCACTGGAAAAACCATAGCCTTGACTAGATGGACCTTTGTTGGCAAAGTAATGTCTCTGCTTTTGAATATGCTATCTAGGTTGGTCATAACTTTCCTTCCAAGGAGTAAGCGTCTTTTAATTTCATGGCTGCAGTCACCATCTTCAGTGATTTGGAGCCCCAAAAAATAAAGTCTGACACTGTTTCCACTGTTTCCCCATCTATTTGCCATGAAGTGATGGGGCCAGATGCCATGATCTTTGGTTTCTGAATGTTGAGCTTTAAGCCAACTTTTTCACTCTCTTCTTTCACTTTCATCAAGAGGCTTTTGAGTTCCTCTTCACTTTCTGCCATTATACTATAATAGGTATATAATACTTTTCACACAAATAGTACATAGAAAGCAAACACAAAAAGTAAACAGTTTTAATCTTATGGTACAGTACCTTGAAAAGTACATAGTGCAATACAGTAGCTGGCACTTCTTAGTACTGCCAGCTACGTCACTGCTGCTTTTAGGCTTGCTTCCACACATCTTGGACTTGAAATAAAGATACTGTACTACTTTACTCTCTATGTGCAGTAAAGCACACAAAAGCACAACCACGTATAGAGGATGCATGCATGTGACAATGTATGCCAGACACGTGAACTCACTTATCTGATTGGACTTGGGAACACATGTTCCTGTCTTTGAAAGTGTGCAACTTGAAGGTTTGTCCGTAGGGAATTTACTGTATAATAAAAATGGTAAAAGCCTCTCTGGACAGAAAATGGCAGCCTTTAAACACAAGAAGGGGGTGTCACCTGCAGATCCCCAGCACCTAACTCAGCCCCTGGCACAGAGCACACACTGCATGCTGGTAGGAGAGAGGGCAGGAGGAGGAAGGGGTTACCAGTGGACAGTGTCAGCTTGTAATTGGCATGTGCACTGATGCTGAGACCAGCTCTCAGAAGGCACTTGCCCACAGGGGCGGGGAGGGCGGCTCTGAGAGAGATGGGAGAGATCCTCTGTCCTTACAACAAGCCATGCCCCCTCCAGCCAGAACAACTAACTGACCCCATTCTGAAAGAGCTCTTTAATGATGAAACAGTTTCAGAAAAAGGAGGGCTTGATTATCAGATATGTTTTGGAAATTAGGTCTGAAATTAGCACACTTCAGTTCAGGGGATGCCCTTTGTCTGATTAAAGCCGGATAAAAAACCCATCCTCATGAAAGTTCAGTGTGGCATTTTGGTTAGGATTTCACATTCTTTGAAAACTACCTTCTCCTCACACCCCAGAATGGAGGCGTTCAGAAGATTTGTGCATTCAGGGTCTTAAATGTCCGGCAGACATTCTAACCTGCTGTGAGAGTTGAGATTTTTTATCTGATTCAGCTACCATCGCTGTTTAACAAGCTACCCCAAACTTCCTGGTGTTTGAAGGAGAAGCACGCCTTCTGTTATGGTCTGTGGGTGAGGAATTCCAACTGAGCACCAGGTGTGGGTTTTCCCCGCTCTGTGATGTCAGAAGCGTCCGCTGGGAAGATCTGCTGGGTGGGTAACTCGGCAGCTGGGGCTGCAGTCCTCTGGGGGTCTCCCGGTGTGTGGTGGTTGAGGCTGGCTGTCACCTGTTACCTCCACTGCGGCTGTCGACCTGCGCACCTACACCTGCCTGGCCTCTGTGGGCAGCCTGGGCTTCCTTACAGCATGGTGGCCCAGGGGAGTCAGACTGCTGCCACGATGGCTAGGAGCCCCAATGCGCAGTGTCCCAGGGGAACGGGGCCTCGTTCCTTTTAGGACCTGGTCTCGGAAGCCACCTGGGATGTTTTCACTGCCTTTTTCTTCTGTCACAAGCCCACCCAATTTCTTTTTATTGCTTATGTTTTTGGTTGCACGAGGTTTTGTTGCTGCGTGTGGGCTTTTTCTAGTTGCGGCGAGTAGGGGCTACCCTCTATGCTTCTCCTTGCAGTGGCTTCTCTTGTTGCCGAGCACAAGCTCTAGGGTACATGGGCTCAGTACTTGTGGTGCAGGGGCTTAGTTGCTCTGCGGCATGTGGGATCTTCCCGAACCAGAGAGCGAACTCACGTCCCCTGCATTGGCAGGTGGATTCTTAAGCGCTGGACCACCAGGGGAATCCCCATGCAGTTTCAAAGGGAACATAGACCCCACCTCTCAACTGGAGGATGGTGAGGTCCCTGGAGGAGGAGTGCCTAGAATGGGAGGTTTTGTTGCCACCACCTTTGAAGAATACACAACATCTGAAGCCAGTGTGTGCATGGAGGAGGCTGGTGGACACCCCTCTGTCAGAAAGAGCTGTGTCTGGGCTACCAAAGGCAGGCAGGAGCCTTGCGGGGGAGGCGGAGAACCTGGTTCTGGAGGAGGATTCCATCAGGGAAGCAGCGGAGCCTCAAGGCACTTCTTTCCCCTGACTTGGAGAGACATCAGAGCCCCAATGCCCTCCTGATGCCGGTGGACATGACCTGACCAGCCGTCCAACCCATCTGGGCATCTGTGGGGTCTCCAGGTCAGATTCTGCTCCAGCTTCACCCCAGACATCTGCCACTGCCTCTGCCATCTTCCTTCTTTGAGAATCAAAGCCTTTATCAGTAAAGCAGAAAACAATATCAACCTGGGTAGAGAGGGCTAACAAATGTGATAATAACTGATTCAGAGAGTGCCAAACTACTCCAAAACTGCTCAGTTACAAGAACAAACACATTGTGTGTTTACGATCTGGGTATCACCTTGATGTCTTTTTCTGTACTGATTTTTCCCTTTCTAAAGATGTGAATTATTTTTATGCAAATGATGTAAGGATTGCAGTATTACAGGTCCCTGACAGCACAGGAATTTATAACTCAAGTCACGTCCTTTGATGCACTGGACCTGGCATTAACAAAAAACCGCACGGAAGATCAAAACAGCCTTGTGCTGGATTAAAGCATGAATAGGAAATTACTCCCAGAAGCCTCTGGGATGGCAGAGCAGAGTGTCCTTGTGGCTCTGTGGACTGAGAGCTGGGAGTCTCTCTTGGCTGCCAGGTGTGTTCAAGTCAGGTGGTACAGGTGAGGGATAAGGCCAGACCACGTGCTGTCCCAGGGGCCAGGGGGGCGCAGGGGAGACGACAGACATGGCAGGATGCGGTAGTCTCGAAAGAGGGAAAACCACGGCTGAGTCCAAGACTTGGGAGTTCACGGGGCTGGAAACCAAGGTGTGGAACCAGATGGGATGAAGCGCAGGCAGTAAGCAGTTAGGGGCATGGGTGTAGTAGGTGTTGAGTGCTGGGAAAAGAAGAAAGAAGGATGGGGCAGGGGAAGGGGGAAAGAAATATAACAGTTCTTTTTCAATAGTAATATTTATTTCCATTTAAGCTTTAGCACATCTTTTTTTTCTGGCCACACTATGAGGCATGCAGGATCTTGGTTCCTTGACCAGGAATCGAACCCGAGCCCCCTGCAGCGGAATCATAGAGTCCTAACCACTAGACCACCTAGGAAGTCTCATAACAATGGTTTTAAACTTCGTTGTTTGATAGTTAGTTGATTGGCTGGCTAATTGATTGGGCAATTGGGCAGTTGATTGGTTGGCTAGTTAGTTTTTGGCTTGAGGGTATTTAGCATAGAAATACTTTCTCCTAATTAAAAAAAAAAGATCACTCAGGGGAATGCTAGATAGGAAAAAAGATTCAAGAATCAGTGCTCTCCATACATTATTATTATTAAGATTATTATTACAGAAATTGCTTTACAAAGCTATTTCACAGCACAAGAAAGTATTTTTTTCTATTTTTAAAATTTGAAGAAAATTCTTCAATCCTAACAATAGTTTTCTCCAAGTAGTGAAATTTATGAGTGACTTATTTTATATTTTTCTATTTTCCAAATTCATTAATAATTCTAATTACCATGATAATCAGAAAAATGATGACTTGAAAAAAAGAAGGCCGTTGTATTTTCCAAGCCTGACAATGACCTAGGCTTTATTTGATTTTGTGATGGACTTGTGGCTGAGCCAGAGTACATGGCGATCTACATGCTTTAGAACAAGACAGAGAAGTGTTCAGCAAAGGCTTGATTAATGACTGAATGAAGAATTGGAGAGAAAACATAAATCATGATGAGTTAAATAAAATAACTTTAACTTTTCAGGATTAATTTTTAAATGAATGGTATAAAAAACTGAGCTGAGAGGGAGAACAATCACAACGAACTTCAGCTGAAAAACAAGACCTTATGGAAGAAACCTGCATTAGCTTACCGGGACTGCCATACAAAAACACCCCAGACCAGGTGGCCTACACAATAGAAATGTATTTCTCACAGTTTGGGAGGCTAGAAAAAAAAAAAAAGAATCAGTGCTCCATTATCCCACATCCCAGTCCATAGGTGATGTTGACACTTCCGCCCAGGAAGATAATGGATATCATAGGTGTCCCCACAGAGGAACTCGGGCAGATCTGGGTGCTTATTGTCTTGGGTCTGTGTCCCCCAGAATGTGTTCCCCGAATGTGAGCGGTGCAGAGTGTTCATTAGGCTTCTGTGGGCAGATCCATTGGTGAAATGCATGGTGTTTAAGGCCAGTAATTCTTGGTCTTGAAGTGTTAACACACACTGGAACTTTACAGGTGACATGTAATATGGGCTGTCTCCCACCACAGCCCTTTTTCTACTGAATGTAACACATGTACTAATATTCTGGGAGGTATGCTTTTGAACATAATTTTTAAAATTATTATTCCAAATAGAAGAAAAAGAAATAGATTGAATTCTTAACAAAAAAGAGATGCAGTATGTGGCGGTTGGTAGAAAAGAGGAGAGCATTTGGCTGAGACAGAAGGAAGCAGAGGCAGAGAGCAGAGCAGCTGGGCCATGGTCCCCAGCAGAGGGAGGCCAGAGATGAATCCAGCTTTTTAGAGGTGACAATGCCAGCCAACTCCAGCGGAAATACAAGAGCAGTAGGATATTCTTGACCATCTTTGGATGCCTCGTTAAGCTAGACTTTGGTCCTCTGATAAATCTTTGACCTTCTTTAGAAATATTTCATTGCTCAAGAGGTAAAGGAAATAACTAGGACTGGTGTTATCTGACCAATAAGGAAAAGCAATTTGGCAAGTGACAATTTCAGGGACACAAGAGAAAGTGGGACTTCCCTGGGGTTCCAGTGGTTAAGACTCTGCACTTCCACTGCAGGGGGCTCGAGTTCCATCTCCAGTCAGGGAACTAACATCCCACATTCTGTGTGGGATGGCCAAAAAATAAACAATTTTAAAACAGTGTAATATTAAAATATATATATATATAAATAAAATCTTAAAAAGAGAAAGTGACCGTGTCATCCTAAAGTTCGTGAAAGGGAAACACATATTTATAGACGTAGAGAGACCTTAAAATGAAAGCTCCTTTGGATTTGACCCTTTGGCACTGTGGGCTAATAATGGGAATAACCACCAGATGGAAGCTATATGGGAGAAAGGAGCCCATTTACAAACTCCACCAAAACAAGCTGAAATCCCTAGTAATAAACATAACAACTTTTATAGTACCTCTATGAAGAAGACTTCAAAACTCTGGAGACTCAACAACATAAAAATGTCAATCCTCCCTACATTAATTTCTGAGTGTAATGGTATCCAAATTAAAGTACCAAAAGGTTTGTTTTAGAAAATGGACAAGAAAGTCCTGAAAAACATCCCACTAAGGGGAACTCGCTATTCTAGAGGTGAAAAGCTGATAGGAGGTCACGTTTTGGAGGAATTAAAGCAGGGTGATGCTGTCATGTGATTAGAGGACTGTGCAAACGTCAGAGCATCACAAGTAGACCTGACTACATAAAGAGTGTTAGTATATGATAAATGTGCTGTTTTGTGTCAGTGAAGGAAAGATGAACTACTTAATAAGTGACGTTGGGACAATTGGGAAGCCATCCAGGAAAAAAATAAATTTGACTACTGTAAGCCTAAACTCCAAATGGAATTTAATTGTAAAACTTAAAATATTATGACTACTAGATAAAATATGAGGTAATCCTTTTATTGGCTTTCCAGATGGCTCAGTGGTAAAGAATCTGCCTGCGATGCAGGAGACCTGGGTTCAATCCCTGGGTCAGGAAGATTAGATGAAGAAGGAAATGGCTACCCACTTCAGTATCCTTGCTTGGGAAATCCTATAGACAGAGGAGCCTGGCTGGCTACAGACCATGGGGTCACAAAGAGTTGGAGACAATTTAGCAATTAAACAAGAACAACAGTAAATCTTTATAACTTTTATTATTCTTCTCACTTTGATTCAAAGTCTAGAAATCATCAAAGAAAAGATGAACAAATTATAAATAAAACTACATTAGAAAAAAAGTTTAAAGACTGCTGCTTGGCAAAAAAAATAATAATCACCATAAACAAAGTGAGAAAAACAAACTAAAAAGTTGGGGGAAGTGGTTGCAATTCATTTAATAGACAAAGAGTTAAGTTCTCTAATAAATAGCTTTTATAAAGCAATATGAAAATGACCAACAACTCAATAGGAAAATGTACAAAAGATGTAACAAGTAGTTCATAGTTCAGGAAATTAAAATAGCTTATGAATGAATGAAAAATTATGAGAGAAACGCAAATAATTAAAACTGGTACATGTTTTTTACCTATTTGATAATATGCTGTGTTGGTAAAACTGTAAGAAACAGGTACTTTACTCCTTTGCCAGTGAGGTGTAAATTAATAAACCTTACATAGGTTTAATTTTTGTAGTAGTACCTACCACAATCACAAATGCATATCCACTTTGACCTAGGACTTCACCTCTAGTAATTTATGTTACAAGATATACAAGAAAGCCTGGATCATGAAGTATAAAGAAAGTAGCATTGCAGCATTGTTTGTAATTAACTAAAGATTAGAGACAGTCTAAAATATTCATCAGTTAGAGGCTGGCTAATGAGTTTATGTGGAGAAGGAAATGGCAACCCACTCCAGTGTTCTTGCCTGGAGAATCCCCGGGACCGCGGAGCCTGGTGGGCTGCCGTCTGTGGGGTCGCACAGAGTCGGACACGACTGAAGCGACTTAGCAGCAGCAGCAGCAATGAGGTTATGGTACAGGCTTACAGTGGATGCCGCTCAGCTGTCAGTAGCGGGTGCTCTCAGCCAGTGTCAGCTAAAACCACTTCCCATCCCATTTTGACCCATCTTCCACCTTTCTGACCTCAGTTCCCATCCTCTACTCTCATACATTCCATAAAATACCAGTCAAATCATGAATATCAAAATCACGAGTGTTGAATGAACATGACACTTATTTTTAAAGTTTTCACAGATACTAGCCCTACTTCTCTCTGCCAGTGTGCTGAGAACAGCTATGACTCATACTGCAAAGATGGAGCAGTTTAATGGTACTCCGTGTAAGGGAAGACAGGCAAGAGTTTGGCATTCTCACATGCTGTGGTGGGAGGATCGATTGATACAATAGTTCGGGGGTCAATTTGACAATGTCTATTAAAGTTTTAAATGCCCATTAATCCACCTATTTCTACTTCGAGAAATTTATCCTGTTGACATCTGTGTATATAAGGATGCTCACGTTTGCTTTACGCTTGGCTTCAGGTTTTTGGGTCAATGTTGAATGGCAGTCAGAAACCAGGTTCTAATGACTGCTTCTGTCGGGGGCTCCTCTTCTTATCTTCAATGCAGGCTTGTCTGTGACTGTTATTACCACCACGTGACTATTTTACAGCAATAGAAGAGATATCAACCACTGGTCAGCCAGTAAAAAAGAAGGACCCCACAGGTAGAAACCAAAGCCCATTACCCCAAATGAAATCATGACTTCTTACAGACCATGGCCTAGAACATTAGTTTTCCAGTGATGATAACTGAATGCTCAGAGTGTTAAACTCATCTCATGAACATACATCATGTGTGTATTCTGTTTAACCTAAATAACCAAAGAAATTTACTAAAGTAAAATTAACTGGAAAACATTGATTTTTACTTAAAGTAAGAGGTAAGTCCCAGATGTCTTTTTATGCCAAAATTTTAGGAAAACTCAAAACACCATCCTTAACTGTGTTGACTTTTACTGCATGATTCTAAAGAGAATTATTTTTACAAGAGCTTTATCTGTTTTTTTTTTCCAAGTCTCCTTTAAATACTTTAATATTTAGACCGTTCTTCTTTAAATCTTCTCTGAAGTCCTCATCCTTGTTAAGTGTCTCTTCTTTAGCCGCTAGCTCTCCTAAATCTGCTGACCTCCATTGCTCAGTGGTTTTGTATATGACTTGATCTGCTCTGCAACATCAGTGCCGTGAATTACTGGTTTGTTTTGGTTTTGTTTGGGGGGCGGGGCAAGATTTGCCACACACTTTGCAACAAATTGCCCTGTATTTGCACTCAGCAAATGAAGATGGACAAGGATGTCCAAACAAAGGATGGACATAGATACTAGTATTGAATGGGGAAAGATATTTGAGTAGGGAATATATTTTACATCACAATAAGGGTTGGTTGACTAGGTAATAATTTCATGTTAGGATCATTTTTTTTGCTTTCATATACAACTTTGTAACTGCAGACTGTAATAATAAAGGTGTGAGAATGCCTTGGAAAAATAGGATACATTTTTAAAAATCACATAATGTAAATGAAACCAAACTGAACTAATGGGTTAAAGAGTGGATGGTCCTGCTGGTGGGACTCAAAAAGATATTGACAGGACTTCCCTGGTCCACTGGTTAAAATTTCACACTTCCAACACAGGGAACCAGAGTTTCGATCCTTTGTCAGAGAACTAAAACCCACATACCTCAAACTAACCTCAGATATGCAGATGACACCACCCTTATGGCAGAAAGTGAAGAGGAACTAAAGAGCCTCTTAATGAAAGTGAAAGAGGAGAGTGAAAAAGCTGGCTTAAAACTCAACATTCAAAAAACTAAGATCATGGCATCCGGTCCTATCATCTCATGACAAATAGATGGGGAAACAATGGAAACAGTGACAGACTTTATTTTCTTGGGCTCCAAAACCACTGCAGATGGTGACTGCAGCCATGAAATTAAAAGACACTTGTTTCTTGGAAGAAAAGTTATGACAAACCAAGACAGCATATTAAAAAGCAGAGACGTTACTTTACCAACAAAGGTCCATCTATTCAAAGCTATGGTTTTTTCAGTAGTCATGTGTGGATGTGAGAGTTGAACCATAAAGAAAATTGAGTGCCAAAGAATTGACACTTTTGAACTGCGGTATTGGAGAAGACTCTTGGGAGTCCCTTGGACCTCAAGGAGATCCAACCAGTCCATCCTAAAGGAAATCAGTCTTGAATATTCATTAGAAGGACTGATACTGAAGCTGAAGCTCCAGTTCTTTGGCCACATGATGTGAAGAACGAGACTCATTTGAAAAGACCCTGATGCTGGGAAAGATTGAAGGCAGGAGGAGAAGGGGATGACAGAGGATGAGATGGTTGGATGGCATCACCGACTCAATAGACGTGAGTATGAGCAAGCTCTGGGAGTTGGTGATGGACAGGGAAGCCCAGAGTGCTGCAGTCCATGTGGTCGCTAAGAATCAGACACGACTGAGCTACTGAACTGAACTGAAAGATCTCGCATTCTGCAACTAAAACAAAACACCAAAAACAACCTGATATTGACAAGATGAAAACAATCAGCCCATCAGCCTAAATCAGCAAGGAGAGATTCAACACACAGTACCCTTAAGACATCACCTATTTAAGAAAGTGGTTTCAAATGTTGGGTTTAGATTGTACCTGTGGCTTATTGTTGCACCTGTGCTTACAAAGACAAGTTTTAGTCTTAGTTCATTCATGTCCTGATCAAGGCAAGCCGACAGCATCAGACAGCTGCTTAAGAAGCTAAAGTCATTCTTGTCTGGGTTAATTACACGACACCATCCTGACTGGTGGAGCTAAGAGTCTCCCTGCACTCTGCACTGATAAGACCATATGGGGTAATGTTTCCTAGATAAATTTTGATAAATCATCATGCCCAGAGGAAGGTGTATGGGATTACTGAGGCGAGGAGGGGACTGAAAGCCATTTCACATATTTATCCTGGATAAACTGAGACTTCAGCAGAGCCTGATAGCTGCCTTCAGACCCCCAACCTAAAAAAAAAAAAAAAAGGGAATTCTAGCATTTTGCTGTAGGACATGAAGAGTTCACCCCATGGAAATTCTAGTTCCTACTGTTGTATTCAACCTTCATTTTAAAAGACTTCATCACTTACGTCCTACTTCTTCCTCCAATATACTGCACAAACCCTAAACAAAAGCATGTCATGGGCCTTTACTGGTAGTCCAGTGTATGGGAGTCCTTGCTCCTAATGCAGGGCACATGGGTTCGATCCCTGGTCGAGGAACTAAAATCGCACATGCTCACCACAACTCCTGAGCCCTCATGCTGTGATGAAGACCCAACGCAGCCAAAATAAACTTAAAAAAAAAGAATAAAGCATATCACTTTTAGTAGCAAGCTAACTGCTTCCTTCCTCCTATTAGCTAATTGAAACCAGCAATAATAAGAGCGAATGAAAAAGGGTTTTTATTCAATCCAAGCTGCGTACATAACTGACCTGATGCTGCTGCATACAGTTGCAGGATGCTTTATACAGATGCAGGCAGGGGATGCTAGGGCTTCTCCAGGGCAAGGCTGCTTCAGCATCAAGAAGCCGTCTCCAGACTGATGCTGACACCCTTGTCTAGGCAGTGTTTGCTATTTTCATTCTCTGGTGGTTGTATCTCTATTAGTCAGACTGTTGCATTCACTGAAAGCTTTGTTTTGATGTTGATGCCCTTCCCCAGTGAGATCACAGCTTTGATACAGCGAAAGCACATCAATTCAGGCTTCTTGAGTTGAGAGTGAATTTTGATAGAGACTAACCTGTGGTATTTTGTGTGCTCAGTAGCTCAGTCATGTCCGACTCTTTGCAACCCTATGGACTGTAGCCCACCAGGCTCCTCTATCTATGGGATTGTCCTGGCAAGGATATTGGAGTAGCTTGCCATTCCCTACTCCAGGGGATTTTCCCAACCCAGGGATCGGACCCACATCTCCTGCGGCTCCTGTATTGCAGGCAGATTCTTTACTCCTGAGCCACCAGGAAGTATTTTGAGTTACTCCTAAAGAAAAAGTTTGCAAGGAAATGGATAATGGGAGAAGGATGGGGACTCGGTGTCCTTATGTCCCATTTCTCCTCTATGAAGAAAATGAACAGATTTGTGCATCTTTTTGAAGCACTCATTTCTTGCAGTTAGTTGGTGTGATAATTGAATAATCTGTCTTCTGTATATCAGGTTCTTCAGTACTGGTTTCAGTGCCTCATCAGTTCTCAGAGTTTACTGCGTTGAAGAATCACCCAGAGAGCTGGTTAAAATGTTGATTCCAAGGCTTTGTGTCTACATATTCTCTTTTCATCTACTGGGGACAGACCAGAACTGTTGAACTTATCACAAACATGATTCTGCCCCAGGTGATTCCACAAATTGTGAAAGGCTGCCAAGTAGACTTAAAAGTGGAAATCTTTCTGGCTTACTTCACTCTGTATAATAGGCTCCAGTTTCATCCACCTCATCAGAACTGATTCAAATGTATTCTTTTTAATGGCTGAGTAATACTCCATTGTGTATATGTACCACAGCTTTCTTATCCATTCATCTGCTGATGGACATCTAGGTTGCTTCCATGTCCTGGCTATTATAAACAGTGCTGCGATGAACACTGGGGTACACGTGTCTGTTTCAATTCTGGTTTCCTTGGTGTGTATGCCCAGTAGTGGGATTGCTGGGTCATAAGGCAGTTCTATTTCCAGTTTTTTAAGGAATCTCCACACTGTTCTCCATAGTGGCTGTACTAGTTTGCATTCCCACCAACAGTGTAAGAGGGTTCCCTTTTCTCCACACCCTCTCCAGCATTTATTGCTTGTAGACTTTTGGACAGAAAGAAAAACACCAATACAGTATACTAATGCATATATATGGAATTTAGAAAGATGGTAACAATAACCCTGTATATGAGACAGCAGAAGAGACACTGATGTATAGAACGGTCTTTTGGACTCTGTGGGAGAGGGAGAGGGTGGGATGATTTGGGAGAATCGCACTGAAACATGTATAATATCATATATGAAACGAGTCGCCAGTCCAGGTTCGATGCACGATACTGGATGCTTGGGGCTGGTGCACTGGGACGACCCAGAGGGATGGTATGGGGAGGGAGGAGGAAGGAGGGTTCAGGATGGGGAACACATGTATACCTGTGGTGGATTCATGTTGATATATGGCAAAACCAATATAATATTGTAAAGTTAAAAAAAAAAAATAAATGTCCAGGTGGTTGAAAAAAAGAACTGAATGGAGCTCTGTGGTGACCTGAATGAGGAGGAAATGCATAAAAGAGGAGATATATGTATACATACAGCTAATTCACTTTGCTGTACGGTAGAAACTAACACAGCATTGTAAAGAACTATATGCCAATAAAACTTCTAAAGAATAATCCAAAAAAAGTGGAAATCTGCCCCCTCTGTTCTTCTTCCATATATTCTCACTTGAAGGAAAAAACAAGTCCACCAATTTAGGCTGAAAGAGTGAAGTTTTCCTTTGTAAATATGAAAACACATAATCAACATAGACAAATTTGCAGCCACATGGGTGGAACTGGAGACTATCATTGTAAGTGAAGTAAGTCAGAAAAAGAAAGACAGATACCATATAATATTACTTACATGTAGAACCTAAAACAGGACAGGCTTCCCAGGTGGTGCTAGTAGTAAAGAAGCCGCCTGCTCATGCAGGAGACATAAGATACATGGGTTCGATCCCTGGCTTGGGAAGATCCCCTGGAGGAGGGTATGGCAACCCACTCCAGTATTCTTGCCTAAAGAATCCTATGGATAAAGGAGTCTGGCAGGCTACAGGCAGCACGGAGTCAGACACAACTGAAGCAACTTAGCATGCAAAATAGGACACAAATGAACCAAATGGAAACAGAATCACGAACATAGAGAACAGATTGCCAAGGGGTAGGCAGGTTGGAGCGAGGGATGGGATGGGAGGTTGGGGTTAGCAGATATAGCTGTTAGATAGAGAATAGGTAGACAGCAGGGTCCTATTCTATAGCACAGGGGACTGTATTCAGTATCCTGGGATAAACCATAATGGAAAAGAATATAAAAAAGAATGTGTGTGTATATATATATATATATATATATACACACACACACACACACACAGAAGAAATTAACATAACATTAAATCAATTCTGTTTCAACAATAATCAAAGTAGTTAGTTAACATAGTAAGGCTAATATGAGAATTAGATGAGATGAGTCCTTTTGAAGGTGACCACATGACTTGTGCGGAGAAGGCAATGGCACCCAACTCCAGTACTCTTGCCTGGAAAATCCCACGGATGGAGGACCCTGGTGGGCCACAGTCCATGGGGTCGCTAAGAGTCGGACACGACTGAGTGACTTCACTTTCACTTTTAACTTTTCTGCACTGGAGAAAGAAATGGCAACCCTCTCCAGTGTTCTTGCCTGGAGAATCCCAGGGACGGGGGAGCCTGGTGGGCTCCCGTCTATGGGGTCGCACAGAGTCGGACACGACTGAAGCGACTTAGCAGCAGCAGCAGCAGCGCATGACTTATGGGAAGAGCTGGCAGACCTTGGTCCCTACTCTCTTCCTCACTTCCTGCCCACCAGGATTGTTAATTATTAAGGAGCAGGAATGAGGCACTGGACTGGACTGCTCTGTGCTCGCCTCCCTCAGTTGTACCCCCAAGAATATATACACAAGACCGTGTCCATTAGAGGGAAGAAGTTAAAAATCAAATACCAGTGTGTTTGGAGACATTCTTGCACCTCCCCTAAGGAGATACATGGATAAGGAAACAGAAAAAATTAAAGGACTTCTGTAGTGTCCTGTCACCAGCAGGTCAAAGACTCAGATCTGGGTTTGTAGGCAAGAAATCCTATGCCTTATGTCCTTATGAGATTGACATCTCTCCGTCCTCTAAGTCTTCCCCAGGACTATTACCTGCATAAGTAGAGGAGGCTCTTGGTGGTCAGATATTTACACAGGCTCAGCCTCAGATGTTTACTTAGCTCTCCTTACGTGCCAAGTTCTGTGCTGAGTGCTGGATGTAGGGCAAAATGATGAGTAGGACATAGCCCCAACTTGCAAGTCACCCTCTGATGGACAGGGACAAACCTGCTGTGGCACTGGCTTTGTATCTGGGTAAAGTGTTTATTCTTCTGAGCCTTAGTTTTCTCACCTGTGAGATGGGGCTGATAAGACTTGTAACAGTGTTGTTTGCTCTGACTCTACGAAATAATTTGAGAATTCATGCCTTAACAAAGAGTGCATGTATGGTGATTGTATAAAAGGTTAAACATTGTTAACGTTTGGCAAAGCCTGGTAAGGCCTATGAGGAAACTCTTTGTACTATCTTTGCAACTTTTCTCTAAATCTAAAATTAGTTCAAAATAAAGTGGTAAAAAAAAAAAAAAAGTACATCTTGGGCTTCCCAGGTGGCAGTAGTGGTAAAGAACCCGCCTGCCAGTGCAGGAGACATAAGAGATGTGGGTTCAATCCCTGGGTCGGGAAGATCCCCTGGAGGAGGGCATGGCAATCCACTCCAGCATTCTTGCCTGGAGAATCCCATGAACAGAGGAGCCTGGGGGACTACAGTCCATGGGGTCGCAGAGTCAGGCACGACTGAAGCGACTTAACACGCAGCATGCAAAAGCCCTAGCCCAGTGGCTGGTGTGGGGTTGGGCTTTCGGGTATGGGTCTTTCTACAGGAGAAGGAAACAGCTCCACTTCCTTCCAGGGTCCTCAGGGTGTCCTCGGCATCTGATTTTGTCAGAATCAGGACCCGAGTGTACCAAATGAAGCCTCTTTCCTGCCCATCCCATCAGCATGTTTCCTCTGGGTAAACTGACCTGCAGCAGCTTCTGGATGACACGAGGCTGGTTCCAGAATGAGGTTCTGCTTGTGGCCTCAGGGCAGATACCAAGACCCAGGGCTCTGGTCCCTACCTTCTCCTTCTCGCTTCCCTCCTGACACAGGCCCCAGATGGTGGTTCCTGGAACTCCATCTGCCTTAGGGAAACAGGACTGTTTGTGTTCTAATATTCAGTTAGCCAGAGAGAGATGAGTTTTTGTTAGGCAAACAATGGGTTTGGCCTTGGAACAACAGCAGGCTGCTTACGTGTCTAGGTTGTTGGAGATCTGGGTTACGGTTAGTATTTGGAGCAGGTGTGCCTGTGGTCACAGGGCTCTGCATTTGATTACCTTGCTAATGGGATCAAACACATACACACAAGATTGCTGATGAAAGGAAAGAGTTGCTATGTATAGTAACTCAAATGCTTGACCCTGTAACCCGGCTGCACCGGCTGCTGTGGGGACCAGAGATGCTCTTGAGAAAGAGACTTGCAAAGGCAGAGGAAAAACCTGGGAGTTAGTGGTGGGAGTTGGGGAAGATTCCGTTCTGATGAGAGTGAGGGCTAGGGATGTTTAAAAGGGAAATTTTTAAAAGAAGGATGTCCAAGAGAACTGGAAGAATTTTAAAGGGAAGCAGACGTTTCTAGTGAGAATTTTAACTCTTAGAAAGAATGGTTTCCAATGCAAAATAAGTTCTCTCTTCTGCCTCCTTTGTGAAACCTTAAGTAAAATTTTTCCTGCTTCCCAGATGGTGCACTAGTAAAGAATCCACCACCAATGCAGGAGACATGGATTCACTCCCTGGGTCAGGAAAATTCCCTAGAAGAGAAAATGGTGACCCACTCCAGTATTCTTGCCTGGAAAATCCCATGGACAGAGGGACCTGGCGGGCTACAGTCCATAGGGTCACAAAGAGTCGGACATGACTGTTGCAACTTAGCACATCCTGCTTAATCCTCTGCTCTGGGCTCTGTCACTCTGGGAAGGGGCAAGAATCCAGAGCTTGAAGTGAGCCTTGGACCCAACATTAACCTTGGGGACCTGTGCCCCACCCTCAGATTGGGAGCTTCCATCCTGACAGCCCTAGGGGGCTCAGGGGCTCAGCGATGAAGTGAGGATTGGTTAGGTTGACGACATTAAAATTAAGAGTATCTTGGGACTTCCCTGGTATTCCACTGGTTAAGAATCCTTCTTCCAGTGCAGGCGGCACAGGTTCGATCCCTGGTTGGGGAACTAAGACCTCACCATATGCTACATGTTGTGCCAAAAAAAAAATTAAGAATATCTTTTAGAAAAAGGCACCATACATTGGGAGAAAATATTAGCCATGCAAATTACTGACAAAGAGTTAATATCCTGAAGGCCACCAGCTATGATCCTCTCTGAGCTCTCCCCCACCCCAGGGAGCCCAGCTCTGTCTCCTCAAGGACTGCACTCCAGCAGCTGCCTTCACTCCCTCCTGCTCATCACTGTTGACCTCTTGGTGTAACGTTCCCATCAGCTAACCATAATATAGTAGCTCCAAGAATTTGCGAAATCCCCTTGCCCCGGGGCCACCTCATTAATCTCTGAATAGAGAAAAGTTCATCTGCAGAGCAGTCTTTACTGGTTGTCTCCCTTTCTCTCTTAACCCCACAATCACCGAGATGCCTTGATCAGAGCAGACGTGCCAAATCCAGAGTCATTCTCAGTTCCGGTCTTCCCCTCACATGGTCACACCTCCCTTCTGGAAACACTTTCTTCCCCTGACTCCTGGGACCCCACACTCTCTGTGTCACCCCTCAGTCCTCCCTGGCTCTTCTCCCTCCTCCTCCCTGACCTCTGAACTGTCCAGGGCCTCCAAGCCCCGCCCTCTGCCTTTGACTCCCCATTCTGCGCCTCTGCTCTTGGTTTCTCTTCTTTCTAGAGGTCTCTCTGCCTGTACCTGCAGAGCTCAGTCAGGTCTCCACTCAGATGTCCCTCTTCCAGTGAGGCTTTTCCTATTCCTAGAGCTCAGCACTCACTCTCTCTGTCTCTGCTCTCTTTACTCCACAGTACTTAAGAGCATCTAGTCCACTCTTTATTTACATGAGTGTTTGCTTGTGTCCTCTCTCTTTTAGGATGTATGTTGGCTTTGTTCACTGTCATCACCCAGAACCTAGAATAGTACCTTGCAGAGAATAGGCATTTGATTTGTGTGTCGGGGGATCAGGCATGGGGACTGTTTATTTTGCCTTCAAGTTTGAAAGATGTTTTTACTGGATATAGAATTTTTTCCTTTCAGTATCTTAAAGATGTCTCTCCAGGGACTTCCCTGGTGGTCCAGTGGTTAAGACTCTATAGCTCTACCCGCGGGGGCCACAGGTTCTATCCCTGGTCAGGGAACTAAGATCCTGCATGCTGCACCAGATGGCCAAAAAGGAAAACAAACCAACATGAGGTCTGTCAATGTTAGACAGAGCTTTGTTTGAGGCTCAAGCTCCACTATGTATGAGCTGTCCTAATTTGGCAGTTTATTTAATCTCTCCAAGTCATATTCTTTTCATTGGTAACTTGAGGAAGCCAAGTTTCAGAAAGTACTGACTTCAGGTACTTCAGGAAGTACTGACTTCAGAGGGTAAGATCTCAAGGTCAAAGTTTCTAAAGCACTTTGCAAGGAGTAAACCATGCAACAAATCGCAAGGAGTGAACCACGCAACAAATGCCAGTCCCTTGCTCCCCTTTACAGTACAGCTAGGCAAAGCAGAGAGGGGAAGAAACATGGAAATTCCATGTCCTCAGAGGAGATCACTCCCTCACTGGTTTATTTCCAGAAAAGTACCAAAAAAAAAAAAAAGTCTCTCCGTTATCTTCTGGTTTGCATAGTTTCTGACAAGAAGCCTGATGTAGTTCCTGTCTATGTTGTTTCTCTCTTTTTACATTTTTATTGGAATATAGTTGATTTGCAGGCTTCCCAGGTGGTGCTAGTGGTAAAGAACCTGCCTGCCAGTGCAGGATATACAAGAAACTCAGGTTTGATCCCTGGATGGGGAAGTGGGGAAGATCCCCTGGAGGAGAGCATGGCAACCTGCTCCAGTATTCTTGCCTGGGGAATCCCGTGGACAGAGGCGCCTGGGGAGCAGTGGTCCATGGGGCAGCAAAGATTCGGATACGACTGAAGCAACTGAGCACTCAGGGATAGTTGGTTTGCAGCATTGTGTTGCTTTTTTTTAATTGTAGTAAAATATCCATGACATCAGGTCTACCATCTTAACCATTTAAGACTGTATAATTCAGTGGTATTAAGTACTTGACTCTGTTGTACAACCATCACCACCATCCATCTCCAAAACTATTTCATCTTCCCAAACTGAAACTCTGTCTGCATTAAGTAACAGTATCCCTCTTCCCCTCCCTCAGGCCCCTGGGAGTTACTGCTCGACTCTCTGTTTCTATGTATTTGATTATTCTAGAGACCTCATATAGTATTTGTCTTTTGGTGACTGACATTTCTCTTAGAATTATGCCTCCTGTGTCACTAACATTATGCCACCTAGCTCTATGCATAATAGTCCTCAAGATTCATCATATTGTATCCTATGTCAGAATCTCCTTCCTTTTTAAAGTTGAATAATATTCCATTTTGTGTTGATACCACATTTTGTTTATCTATTAATCCATTAATGGACACTTGGATTGCTTCCATGTCTTGGCTGTTGTGAATAATGCTGTTCTGAACATGGCTGTACAAATACCTCTTGGAGTCTCTGTTTCAGTTCTTTCTTATATACCCAGAGGTGGAATTGCTGAATCATATGATAACTCTACTTTAAATTTTTTGTCACACTGTTTTGAATTGCAGCAGCCACACCGATTTATATTCCACAAAAATGCACAAGGGCTCCAGTTTCTTCACATCCTCATCAATGTTTATTATTTTCTCTATTTAAAAAAAATTTTTTTTTTTTCATTTTAGCCCTTGTAATGGATGTAAGGTGATATCTCATTACAGTTTTGGTTTTCATTGCTCTAATGATTATTGATTTTAAACATCTTTTCGTATGCTTGTTGGCCATCTTATTTCACCTTTGGAGAAACATCCATTCCAGTCCTTTGCTTGTTTTCTAATCAGGTTATTTGGTCTTTTTGTTGTTGCTATTGAGCTGTAGGAGTTTTGTTAATGCATTCTGGACATTAACCCACTATCATCAAATAAATGATTTGCAAATATTTTTTCCCATTCTGTAGGTGGCCTTTTCATGCTTTTGATGGTGTCCTTTGACCTAAGACGTTTTAAATTTTGATGTAATCCAATTTATCTACATTTGCTTTTGTTAACACTTTTGGTGTCACATCCAAGAAATCGTTGCCAAATCCAACGTCATGAGGCTTTTTTTACTCTTATGTTTTCTTCTAAGAGTGGTATAGTTTTAGGTCTTATGTTTAAGTCTTTTATCCATTTTGCATTCATTTTTGGGTACAGTGCAAGGTAAGGATCCATATTCATTCTTTTGCATGTTGTTTACCATCATTGGTTGTTGAAGAAACTGTCATTTTCCCCACTGAATGGTCTTGGCAACCTTGTTGAAAATTGCTGGATTATATATGTGAGGATTTATTTCTGGGCTGTCTGTTCTATTTCATTGTTTTGTTTGTCTTTATGCCAGTACCATACTGTTTTGATTATTGTAGCTTTGTACTATATTCTGACATCAAGAATCAATTTTCCTCTTCTTTTTCAAGATAGTTTTGGCTATTTGGCATCCTTTAAGATTCTGTATTAATGTTAAAGTGGATTTTTTTCTATTTCTGGGTACCTAGATTTCTCCAATACTCTTGCCTGGAAAATCCCATGGATGGAGAAGCCTGGTAGGCTGCCGTCCATGGGGTCACACAGAGTCAGACACGACTGAAGTGACTTAGCAGCAGCAGCAGTTTTTAATCAAATTTTAAGATGTTTAAATATCTTGCTTATTATTAAAAAATATAATAGAAAAATTAACAAAGGGTTTAACCTGGGTGCCATGGAAGAGAAAACCTGTTGGCCAATGAAATGCTCAACTTCCTTTAGTGATCTAGGAACTTTACGTGAAGACCTATGAGAGATGCCTTCTGTGCCCATCAGGCTGGCAAAAATTAACAAGTCAGGCAGTGCCATGTGCAATATCTAGAGCTTGTACTCATTGGTAGAAAGCTAAGTTGGTACTATCCCTTTTAAAAACAGTTCATAGCAACTGCAAAGTCTGTAATAAAAGAATACCAGAAAACAACCCAAATACCCGTGTGTGTATGTGTGTTATTCACTCAGTTGTGTCCAGCTCCTCGCAACCCCATAAATTGTAGCCCAGCAGGATTCTCTCTGTCCATGAGATTTCCCAGGAAAGAATACTGGAGTGGAGAGCCATTTCCTTCTCCAGGGATCTTCCTGATCCAGGGATTGAACCCAGGTCTCCTGCATTGCAGGCAGATTCTTTACCTCCTGAGCCACCAGGCAAGCCCAAATACCCCTGTAGCAACACGGAAATAATTTGTGTTATACACACACAATAGAATGCCATAGAGCAGTGACAATGAATGAAACTCAGCAGTAGGCATCTCTAAGGATGATTTTCTGGAACATAGTGTTAGGAAAAAAAGAAAAAAAGCAAGTCACAGAAGAAGATAGTGTAATTCCATTGATGCAAAGTTTAAAGCATACAAAGTTAAACTACGTATCGATTAGTGGTATATATATGTAGTGTATATATTATAAAGAAATATATAGGAAAGATAAGCCCAGGATAGCAGTACTTTATTAGGGGAAAGGAAGAAAAAGAAGGACATATTGTCTTAGTTCTTTTGGGTGGGAATATTTGCTTTTATTTTAAAATATCTAAAATGGATTCAAATGGATTGATACCATCAAATAACCATTTACATCTACTATATGATTTCAGTATGGTTTGATACAATTATAAAAAGTAAAATGATTAATGTCATATTTAACTTAACATTCAGCTACTCATTCATTTATTGACAATTCAGTGCAAAATTTGCATTCTCTAGGATTATGTATGTATGCTCTATCATGGCTGACCCTTTGCAAGCCCATGACTATAGCCCACCAGGCTCCTCTGTCTGTGAGATTTCCCAAGCAAGAATACTGGAGTGGGTTGCCATTTCTTACTCCAAGGGATCTTCCCAACCTGGGGTTTGAACCTGAGTCTCCTACATTGATAGGCGGATTCTTTGCCACTGTGCCACCTGGAATTATCACATGTATTAAGATGTATATTCCTAAAAGGAAAAAGATAAGCAATTGGAAACTACAACTTAAAAAGCAAAGTTAATTTCATTTTTATAGTATGAGACATTAATGCCCATATCCAAAAATACAATTCATAATAACTAGAGATTCTGCTTTTGAAGCAAGTTCATTACTGACCTTACTATTAGAAGCACACTGTAATTTTACACACAGAGTTCTAAAATATTATCATAGACTACAGGAGCATCTTAGTAACATTTAAATATATATATAAGGTGGCCATATTGATTTAAAAATTATTTCCTGAAACACTAATCAGTGAGGCATATGAGGCATGTTTGCCTCCAGTCACTCTTTTGTTAACATGCTTATCCTGTTCAAGGGTTTCCCTGGTACCTCAGATGGTAAAGGATCCACCTGCAGTGCAGGAGACACGGGTTCGATCCCTGAGTCTGGAAGATCCCCTGCAGGAGGGCCTGGCAATGCACTCCAGTGCTCTTGCCTGGAGAATCCCATGGACAGAGGAGTCTGGCGGGCTACAGTCCATGGGAGTTGCAAAGAGTTGAACACGACTGAGCAACTAAGCACGGATGTTATCCGTTGGAGGATTATTTTCCATCTTCTTTCACTGACTCACTTTAGCTTTTGCATGAGTTAAGAGGTGAACTTTCACGTTATTTGATTGAATAAACTTGCAACAGCCTTCAAACAGACACACACAAAGTTTCTCCCCAGTACATGTATATACAAATTGGACAAGGAGAAACATTTTCCCACACAGTTCAAGAGTACATGTAAATGGCTTCACTTCAGTATGAACCAGAAAATGGCTTTTTAGTTTTGCGCTCTCCTTGAAGGCTTTCCCACATTCTGCACATCCATGATCTCAGGGACTGTGAACTCGGAGATGCTTTCTCAGGAATTCTCTATTCTTGAACTCTCTTATGTATCAATTGTGAAGACAATTATTTTTCTGGAGCATTGTATTCTTTATTTGTGCTTGGCTTCATTCTAGTACGTTCTGTGAGCTGTTTAGGATCTGGAAAGTCAGTGCTGGGTATTCCTCCAGGAGGAAGCTTCTTGCCTGTTTTGTACTCAGAAAACTCAAGAAGTGGATTCTGTCCAACAATCTGTTGAGGAAGTTCTTGTTTTGCCTTTTTTTTTTTTTTCCTCATGTATTCCAAGGAACATTCAAGAAATGAGCTTGCCATAAGAACATGTTGAGAAAGCTCTTGTTCCAGTCCTTCTTTCACACAAAGGACTTAAGAAGTGAGTCTTCGTCTGTGATAGGTTCAGAAAACTCACTTCCTATTATGCATTCTATGTAAGAGTCAGAGAAGGAATCCTCTTCAGCAACCTGAACACTAGCCTCATAGAACACATCCTCATCACATAAGGTCCACGTTGTATCTGGAGGTTCCTGCTGGGCTGGCGGTACCTTGTCCCCACTGACGGCTCTTCTCCCCAGGCCTTTCTGGCCAAGTGTCTTTTCACTTTTCTTCAATCTCTGGTTCACGGCCTCCTGCTAGTTCCCTCTCATAAGGTTTGCACCAGGTTAGAGCAGTCACTTCCAGGCAGGAGCTCTCTGTCTGAGTTGTCTTCAGCCAGCACCCATGCTCCTGTGATGCACTACATCTCCTATTCCAGTTCCTTCCAATGGTAAGACATAGAAGAAACCTCTAGCTGTGCTCCCGACAGAGGGTTGAAATCAACCCCGCTTTACCTGGAAATGTTCTAGACCTTAGGCTGATTGTTGAGCATCCTTTTGTTTTGCTTGATATATGGTGTAAATGTTTGCTTCTTCACCTCTAATGTTAAATTATGCTTTAAAGAACTAGAATCCAGCTGTAAAAAAAAAAAAAAAAAATGGATAGAGCTATATACCAGAAGGGGCTTCCCAGGTGACACTAGTTAGTAAAGAACCTGCTTGTCAGTGCAGGAGACATAAGAGACACAGGTTCAATCCCTGGGTCAGGAAGATCGCCTGGAGGAGGACATGGCAACCCACTCCAGTCTTGCCTGGAGAACCCCATGGACAGAGGAGCCTGGCAGGCTACAATCCATAGTGTTGCAGAGTCAGACACGACTGAAGCGACTTAGCACCCACACATTTGACAGAACTGTTCCCTCGTATAAAACTGTGAACAGGAGTAGTCCAATTCTCCTACCCTGCCTATAACTAGTTAGCGCTCTCTTAGAGGAGATCCTCGAAGTCGTGATCTCTGAGAGGCAACATTTGGAGAGGATCCTACAAAGTGGGAGGAAACCAGAATGGAACAGAATATATCCACCAGATCCACCGGGTGGCACTTTCTTCAGTGACCCCGTAGTCAAGTGCAGGGCTGGCCCAGGCTGACTACACAGAATTCTGTCTTTTTTTAACTTGTTATTTTATATTGGAGTGTAGCCGATTAACAATGTTGTCATTGTTTCAGGTAGACAGCAAAAGGACTTGGCCATACATACGCATGTATCCATTCTCCCCCAAACTCCCATCCAGGCTGCCACATGACATTGAGCAGAGTTCCCTATGCTACACAGTAGGTCCTTGTTGGTTTTACATTTTAAATATAGCAGTGTGTACAAGTCGATCCCAAACTCCCTAACTAGCTCTTCCCATCATCCTTCCCTGCTGGCAACTGTAAGCTCATTCTCTAAGTCTGGGAGTCTGTTCCTGTTTTGTATCTCCCCTTCTTTATTTGACTTTCTTCACTCAGAATGACAGTCTCTAGGCCCATCCGTATTGCTGCAGACCACTCTGCTTTGAGTCCCTCCAGCCTTATTTGTCCCAACCCCCATGCATCTCTCCAGGGCTGCCATGCTGCCTTTGGCATTCCTGGCACAATCTGGTAAGCGGCAGAGCATAGCGTTCCTAACCTTCACTTCCTGAAGTGTAAAACCCTATGCCCATTTTCACTTATGCTCTAGGACAAATTCAGTAACAAGTGTTGTTTTGGTATTTTAAATCCCAATTAATGTGCTTGCGTGCTCAGTCACTTCAGTCGTGTCCGACTCTTTGCGACCCCATGAACTGTAGCCCACCAGGCTCCTCTGTCCATGGGATTCTCCAGGCAAGAATGCTGGAGTGGGTTGCCATGCCCTCCTTCAGGGGATCTTCCCCACCCAGGGATAGAACCCACATCTCCTGTGCCTCCTGTACTGCAGGCAGATTCTTCATGCCTGAGCCACCAGGGAAGCGCAATTAGTGTGTAAGACCTCCCAATGAATACCTTTATTTTTATGTATGGACATGTTTCAGTTCCTCTTGGTTGTGCAGACTTTGGGGCACCCCTCAACTCATACTGATGCAAGAAACCATCTCACAGGCCTTGTGCTTCTGCCACAGAGTCAGAAAACCACCCTCAGGAGGAGGCTTCCTTGGCAGTCCAGCAACAAGGCTCAGATGGCAGGACAGTTTATTTGAAAGCAATAGCCTGTGTACTCTTTGGTTTCTTTATACCATTGGAATTTTATTGCAAAATTTAAAATTTAATAAAGTTCAAATCATAAACTTCCTAAAATAGTAGGAGACTAGCCGGAGAAGGCAATGGCACCCCACTCCAGTACTCTTGCCTGGAAAATCCCATGGACAGAGGAGCCTGGTGGGCTGTAGTTCCTGGGGTCACTAAGAGTCAGACACAACCAAGCGACTTCACTTTCACGTCTCACTTTCATGCATTGGAGAAGGAAATGGCAACCCACTCCAGTGTTCTTGCCTGGAGAATCCCAGGGACAGGGGAGCCTGGTGGGCTGCCATCTATGGGGTCACACAGAGTCGGACACGACTGAAGCGACTTAGCAGCAGCAGCAGCTGTAAATTTAAAGATGTGGAGAAATATGAGTTGATTTAATCCATTGAGTGACTCTGGTACTCACCACCAAAAGATATTCTTTTTTTTTTTTTGCATGCCTGTGCTGGGTCTTTGTGATGGTACACAAGCCTTCTCTAGCTGGGGCATGCAGGCTTCTCTTGTTGCAGAGCACGGGTTCTTTGAGCTTGGGCTCGGGAGTTGTGGCACATGAGCTTAGGTGCTCCGTGGCACATGGGATCTTCCCGGACCAGGCCTTGTCTCCTGCATTGACAGGCAGACTCTCAACCACGGGACCACCAGTGAAGTCCACTGGGGTAGATTTTTGATCTGAGCTTATCTCTCCTGTTGGGCAGAAGTCCTGGACAGACACAGGGCTGAGAAGGCAACTTCTATTTACAGACCACCAACATGGTGGCTCAGACAGGAATGAATAGGTGAAGGATCTGCCTGCAACACAGGAGGCCAGGTTCCATCCCTGGGTAGGGAAGATCCCCTGGAGAAGGGAATGACAGCCCACTCCAGTATTCTTGTCTGGAGAATTCCATGGACAGAGGAGACTGGTGGGCTGCAGTCCATGTGGTCACAAAGAGTCTGACACAGCTGAGCGACTAACACTTTCAGAGACCACCAACAGTTGATGAGTTATCCTTTATTCTTCACAGATATTTTTTTTTTTAAAGTTCTTGAAATACTTGTTGTGGAAATCTTGTGAAGACAATCAGTACAGAAACTGAAAACATCTAGAGTCTGGTCTTGATGAATAGATTCATTCCTGGAATTATTAGTAAATAATAATTACCTTCTCTGAATCAGAGCTTCTTTCTTTTGCAACATAGAAATCATACTTCCTTCTCTTTTTTTATTCTACAGGTGTGTGTGAGGTCCTTTGAGACCCATAAAAATGCTATAAAATTTAAACTGTATTCCTTCAAATAAAATCTGACTAAATCAAAAATCTCATTCAGCAGAGATTTGAGTCTCAAGCTCCATCATAGCATTAATAGACTTTGCTTGCAAAGAAAGACTAAAATATCACCAATGAATTGATCTGGTGTCATCATCCCAGTGAATAATGATAATGCCTTGACCTTCAATTAATTTGGGGATTGAGCTCTCCTTAATAAACATGTTTGGACCACAAGCAAAGAGAGGGTGAAACCCATTGTATTTAAAGATCACGGGCTGGTCATCGTATTGGAATACTCTGAAACTGTGTAAACTTGACAGAGTATGAAAAGTAGGATGACAAAAGAGCAGTGGGGACTTCCCTGGTCAAACAGTGGTTCAGGATCCACCTGCCAATGCAGGGGACATGGGTTCGATCCTTGGGCTGGGGACTAAAATCCCACATGCCACAGGGCAACTAAGCCCATGTGCCACAGCCACTGAGCCTGTGTGCCCTAGAGCCTGCACTCTGCAAAAAGAGGAGCCACCATAGGAAGCCTGTGTGTTGCATCAAAGACCCAGCACAGCCAAAAATAGGTAAAATTTAAAAAAAAGAGCAGTGGCTCTCTATCAATGAAACTTTTTTTTTTTTAAGATAGGAAATAGGACATAAGGGTTCTAGAAGCAGAATAACTCATGTCAGCCGTGGACCGCAGGATCAGGAAGGTTAAGAAGTTGCACATCAAGGACATCTTTAACATTTCCTTTCCACACCTTGGCTTCCTTGGTGGCCCAGACTGTGAAGGATCTGCCTACAGTGCAGGAGACCCAGGTTCCATCCCTGGGTAGGGCAGATCGCCTGGAGAAGGGAATGACAACCCACTCCAGTGTTCTTGCCCAGAGAGTTCTATGGACAGAGAGCCTGGCGGGCTACAGTCCATGGGGTCGGAAGGAGCCAGACACAGCTGAGCAACTAACACTTTCAGAGTAACTAACACTTTCACTTTAGCATACCTAGCTGCTGGAGCACTGTTCCACCTGTGGCCTCTTTATTGGTGGTCCTCCCTTGCATTTGAATCTGTCCTGAGACAGCAGGAAGGTGGGCTGAGCATGGGGTGCAAGCATTGGCCAATCCAATCACCATCAGATGGACTGTGAAGGAAGTCAGGAGATGGATGTAAAGTCGGACTTGGTGCTCTTAAGATCTCTTCCACCCCCTGAGAGTATGTGTCCTGCAACTGCATCAGAGCTTTATTGCTTTTTCTGAAGATGTGTAAAAGCAGTGTCAAATCTTTCTTAAATCCCTCCTGTTTTCCTATCCTCCCCCACCTCCGTTGTCATGGTGACCACTGTTTTGTACATTTGCTTTCCCAATGAAACATTGCCTGGTTCCATGTGCTGTCTTGGTGGGACCTGATTGCCTGCCCCTGTCTGTCGTTTTTCTTGCCTAGTGGCTGCCTCTCATTCTACTGGTTTGGACAGTAAAGACACCCCTAGTGAGTCTCAGGGATCAGCATGGTATGAGAAGTGTCAGATGGATTTTGAAGTCTTCAGAGTGTAACGAAAAGTAGGGTCTGGCTGCTTGCTGCTCAAAAAGCCAGAAAATTTGCTTTATTTTGGATGCTGGCAGCCATGGATGGGGAGAGGACAGACTCCAGTCCAAAGGCTGGCTTCCCCCTCCAACAATCAGTGGGCTACAGATAGGAACAGCGTATTCAGCTCTTGACAGTCATCTTGGAATGGGTCATCAGTGACCTGACCAGCATCATCTTGATTGTTTGAAGTACAGTTAATCTTCAGTTCCAGGGTTGATTTGTTTCCTTTTTTTTTTTTTTTTGAGGCCAGTTCTCAGAACTGTAGTTTATGTCATGTCTACAGTCTGGTCATCGTGTAGTTAACTTCTTCACCTGATGGGGATTTCAGCATCTGCAAAACAGTTCACAGAACATGGTTCAGAATATTTTCTATTGCCCTTGAGAAGGAACTAGAGGACCTTGACTATGCTTAATGGCTAAAGTATTATTGTTTGGTCTCTTTGACTATTTTCAAGCTTCCCTGGTGACTCAGCTGGTAAAGAATCCACCTGCAATGCAGGAGACCTGGGTTCGATCCCTGGGTTGGGAAGATCCCCTGGAGAAGGGAACGGCTACCCACTCCAGTATTCTGACCTGGAGAATTCCATGGACTGTATAGTCTATGGGGTCGCAAAGAGCCGGACACGACTGAGCGACTTTCCCTCCTACTTGACCGTTTTCCTTTGTTTCTGCATTTTCTCACTTCTCTGATTAAACTTATCTTTGGCTAAGTTTTCCCACAGACAAAAGGCAGGTAGAGGACATGAGGGAATGGGCAGGCCTGTAAGATCCTGCTCCTTTCCAATAGGATGGTGGCAGCCCCTGGAATTCATTAACAGGAAGGGTCTGAGGCTAGACCCCATGGTGTGAAGTGACTGTGGAGTCAGCATTTACCAGACGCTGCTCTTCCTTCAGTGTCTTCTCTGTCCCCTCCATCTATTATGTAATCATGTGAACATAATGTTACCATCTGATACCTCCTGTGCTCTGGAGCCCCACTGATACTGGCTCACTCTAGCTGACCTGTCTTTTTATCTGTAGGTAAAAGTCCCTCCTTCAATGCATTAATTTTTAAGCTGAAGTATACCCTGGTGGTATACTTTTACCAGATGGTAAAGAATCCGCCTGCAGTGCAGGAGACACGGGTTCATTCCCTGGGTAGGAAAGATCCCCTGGAGAAGGGGCATGGCCACCCACTCCAGTATTGGTGCCTGGAGAATCCCATGGACAGAGGAGCCTGGCGGACTGCAGTCCATGGGGTCGCAGACTCAGACACGACTGAGCGACTCTTTCCCTTTCACTTTTATAGTTAATTTACGATGTTTCAGGTGTGTAGAAAGTGGTTTGGTTTTACATATAAGTATATATATTTATTATATCTAGAGAGAGAGAGTGTGTATACACATACACACACACATATATATAGTGTTCTTTTTCAAGTTTTTTTCCATTGTAGGTTATTACAAGATATTGAATATAGTTCCCTTTGCTGTATCTGTTGTTGTTTATCTGTCTTATATTTAGTAATGTGTATCCATTAATCCCAAATTCCTAATTTATCCCTCCCACTCTTTCCCCTTTGGGAACTGCAAGTTTATCTTCTATGTCCGTGAATCTATTTCTGTTCATAAATATGTTCATTTGCATCATTTTTTAGATTCCACATGTAAGTGATATCATATATTTGTCTTTCTCTGATATTTCACTAAGCCTGATAATGTTGCTGCAAATGGCTTTTTTGCTCTTTTTATGGCTGAGTAATATTCCATTGCAGACATGTGCCCCATCTTCCTCATCCATTCATCTGTCAATGGACTTTTAGGTTGCTTCCATGTCTTGGCTATTGTGAGTTGTGCTGCTGTGAATATTGGGTGCATGTTTCTTTTCAAACTAGAGTTTTCATCTTTCCCAGGTATATGCCCAAGAGTGAGCTCAATGCACTGATTTTTATTTGACTCACTCCCAAAGCCAAACATCTGACTTCCGATATATCTTTACACATTTTTTCTACCCTTTGCATAGGTGGTTGCATATCAAAATGTGAGGGTCTGGAATCAGGTAGGAATGTGTCTGGGGGATACTTGAAAGAACCTGTGGGACCTTGGTGAAGGATGGCAAACTGATAAAATGAAATCTGGAGTAGCTGGAAATATGGGGAAAATAAATAGCAGCCTGGCAAGTTCCCCCTAGCCCAGGGGTGCCAGGAGACAGCTCTGGGGGGTTTCCAAGTCGAGGAAAAGTGTAGACTGACCAGTAGGACAGTTTTTGAACCTTTCTTTCTCATCACATACCACTTAGTAACATTGGTGTACCAAATAGGCCATTCTCTAGGACATAGTATTTTGGTTAAAAATTCATTTGTATACATTTAAGTATATATATTGGAGAAGGCAATGGCACCCCACTCCAGTACTCTTGCCTGGAAAATCCCATGGACCGAGGAGCCTGGTAGGCTACAGTCCATGGGGTCGCTGAGGGTCGGACACGACTGAGCAACTTCACTTTCACTTTTCACTTTCATGCATTGGAGAAGGAAATGGTAACCCACTCCAGTATTTTTGCCTGGAGAATCCCAGGGACAGAGGAGCCTGTTGGGCTGCCATCTACAGGGTCGACAGAGTCAGACACGACTGACGTGACTTAGTGGCAGCAGCAAGTGTGTGTGTGTGTGTGTGTGTGTGTGTATATATATATATTTAGTAATTTCCCTACATACAAACCTTCAAGTTGCAAATTTTCAAAGATGCAAATGTATGTTCAGATATCCAGGCACGCAAGTTAGTTCACACGTCTGTCGTACTTTGTCACACGCGTGCTTCCTCTACCAATGGTTGTGCTTTTGTGTATTTTACTGTACAGCACTGTCCAGAGTACAGGAGTAAGCATCTTTGTTTCTAGCCCTGGGTGTCTGAAAGCAAGCTTAAAAGCAGCAATGATGTAGCTGGTACTACTGTACTCTCCAAGGTACTGTACTGTAAGATTTAAAACGTTTTCTTTTGTTTGTTTGTTTTTGCTTTTTATGTATTATTTGTGTGAAAAGTATTATAAACCTAATTCGGTAGTGACTATATAGCCGATTGTGCTAGTTGAGTACCTAGGCTAACTTTGTTGTCCTTACGAACAAGCTGGACTTACAAATGTGCTCTTGGAATGAACCTCACTGGTATGTAGGGGACTTGCTGTAGAGATGAAATAAGCAACTTATGAACTAGCTCAACACTTAGTCATGGTTTATTACAGGATAGTGAATATAGTTCCCTGTGCTGTAAAGTTGGGCCTTGTTGTTTATCCATGCTAAATGTAAGAGTTTGCATCTACTAACCCCAAGCTCCCAGTCCATCCCTTCTCTTCCCCTCTCCTCCTTGGCAACCCCAAGTCTGTTCTCTGTGTGTGTGAGTCTGTTTTGTATGCGCATGCTCAGTTGTGTCCAACTCTTTGCAACCCCAGGGCTGCAGCCCACCAGGTTCCTCTGTCCATGGGGTTTTCCAGGCAAGAATTCCAGGCAGTAAAATTCTGACTGTTTTCAGGAGAATATTTTTTCTAATTAAAAGAATCTTGTTGGAATTTTGGTCCTGTTATGAGAGGCAAAAATCTTAATAAAGGCTCAATATGAGCTATGACACGTAGAGACATGGGTGGAGGAATCAGGAAAATGGGAATAGATACAAAAAAAGACGTGATCTGGTATTTCTGGGGAAATTATGTTTCTTTTGGAACAACTACACATGACATGTTAAAAAAGAACCCAAGAAACTTCACAAGAGACAGCACATAATCAGCTGCCAAGTGAAGGAGCTAGGCAGTGATTTCAGGAGAGGGGACTTGGGTGTGAACACGCCCAGTGGAGGCGTGAGACCTCGGTGCCCCCTGCTGACTGCCAGTGCTGCCCTGCTCTGCACATCTCCTAACCAGCCGTGAAGTGCCACCCCAGCAGAGGCAGGTGTGATGGTGCAATCAGTGTTCTCAGAGGAGGAGGAACTCCCTGGCCAGTGGCTTTGCCTCAAGTCATCATCTATCCTGTCCTCACAGACATTCACCTTCAGTGCTGCAGATGGAAGACCGAGAATTCTGCATTTCACATCTCCTTATTTCAGTAAGATTCCAATTGCATTTCCCCTGCACTTCTCATTTTATGTCATCCCTAGTTAAGGGGACTCGCATGCTTTTTTCAATATTGTGGAGACAGAGGGGTGTTTAAAATGCCTATGAACATTAAATGTATATACATGTATACATACCTAGGTACATGGATACATATATAGATATATGTAGGTGGTAGATAGATGGAAGGATAGATAGACAGTTAGATGGACTGATATATGTGGTACATATATATCTGAATATGTGTGTATACATTGAAGGAGATCAGCCCTGGGATTTCTTTGGAAGGAATGATGCTAAAGCTGCAACTCCAGTACTTTGGCCACCTCATGCGAAGAGTTGACTCATTGGAAAAGACTCTGATGCTAGGAGGGATTGGGGGCAAGAGGAGAAGGGGACGACAGAGGATGAGATGGCTGGATGGCATCACTGGCTCGAAGGATGTGAGTCTCAGTGGACTCTGGGAGTTGGTGATGGACAGGGAGGCCTGGCGTGCTGCGATTCATGGGGTCACAAAGAGTCAGACATGACTGAGCGACTGATCTGATCTGATCTGATCTGATGGCTCAGATGGTAAAGAATCTGTCTGCAATGTGGGAGACCTGGATTTGATCCCTGGATTGAGAAGATCCCCTGGAGCATGGCAACTCACTCCAGTATTCTTGCCTGGAGAATCCCCATGGACAGAGGAGCCTGGCGGGCTACAGTCCACGGGGTCCCTAAGAGTTGGGCACAACTGAGTAAGCACAGCACAGCACAGCATATACATTTGTATATGTGTGTGTGCTCAGTGCAACCCCATGGACTATATCCCGCCAGGCTCCTCTGTCCATGGGTTTTCCCTGGCAAGAATAGTGGAGTGGGTTGCCATTTCCTTCTCCAGGGGATCTTCCTGACCCAGGGATCAAACCCAAATCTCCTGTGTCTCCTACATTGCCAGGCACATTCTTTACTGCTGAGCCACCAGGGAAGCCCCGGAGATAGAAATATATACACAAAAAAGATGATGGTGATAAGTAACACTGATTCAGCATTTGCTACATTCAGTATGTGCCACATACTCTTCTCAGCACTGTGCCCCTACTAAATATTATAAACCTAGTTGGAGCCCCTAGTAGGGGAGTAGTGACGGGATTGTCCTCATTTTCCACGTGAGGCTGAGGCGCTGGCGGGTTTCATCACTCACCTGCCCAAGACACACATCTATGAAATGAAGAGTCAGAATCTCCTTGGAGGCCTCGGCTCAGAACCCAAGCTTCCATGGGAATTGCCTCCCTGAGGCAGCGCTGGGGGAGGTGGCTACTGGGAGAGGTCACGGTCACTGACTTAGCATTTTTTTACTCCTTCACAGCCAATGAGTGGAATATTTTTATACATCAGAAATCGGTGGCAATCCACATAGAAGAGACGGTCTAAGTCTCTTCTATTTTAGAAACACTGAAACACAGCGTGTATTCAAGGTTCTCTGGCACGACCTGGCCTTGGACTGGCGCTAAGCCCTCCAAGCCTGTCTTTTTTCATCTACCCTGAGACATGACCCCCAGAATCTGCGTGCTCAGAGCAGGGCCTCAGGGCAGAGGAGACAGTGGGTGGTGGGGTCCTGGGGGTGGTGCCAGGAGCCCCCCAGCATCTCTGTGGATCCGTGTCCACCTTGCCTGAGGGACATTACACGCAGACTCTGACGTCACAGCCTACAGTACGTGCTCTCTGAACAACTCAGTGGGCACCTCCATGAAGGCAGGGCCCCTTCCTGTTGACCGAAATACACCATAAGGTCCTAGCCCAGGGCCTGAGTTGGAGAACCCTAACCCTCGCCTGAGATGGGAGATCACTAGAAACACAGTGGGCATGTGTGCAAGACCACGTGGAAAGAACCCTAGGCCACATCAGTGCCAACTCTCCTCCTGGTAGAATCTTTCTTGAGACAGGTCACTTTCTGTGGCTCTGTTTCTATTTTATAATGATCTGCAGGCCTGGAGGAAACAAAAAAAGGATCATGCAGAATAGTGGGTAGGAATTACGCTTGAATTAAAAATGAAAAATGAGGACAAATCTTGACTTGGATGTTAGTGGACTCCAGCTCAGGCCTTGTTATAAATAATACTTGGTGCCCACAAAGGCCGACACCTGGCCGTTTACCACCAACAACCACGGTGAAGGCAGGTGGGGAGTACAAAGGGGCCCATGTGGAACAGCCAGGGCAGCTTCGGGGCGTCTTTCCACCAGGGACTTAAAATAGCCATTTCTCAGTTGCTTAGGAGGGAAAGGAGAAAGGCCAGAGGCATTCTGATAGGGACTGTGCCTCCATCTCTGACATCACTGGGAGGAGGGTGGAAGGCCTTTACAAAATCCATTGTCATACACAGTCCAACAAGAGTAACCTCAGTCCAACTGACGGATGCCGTGGCTGGGAGGGTTCATATAAGGGGGCATAACCACAGTGCTTGTGCATGTTGGGGGCGATATCTTCTCAGGAAAGAGGAGGTAACTAAGCCTAAACTTGAAAGTGATCCCTTGTTATTAAAAAAGCCCTGTTCAGTACAGTAATGTATCCCACATAGTGGCCTTATACCACCCCTGGATCCAAAATTTGATCCAAACGCCACCCACCACGGCTGCAGAGGGAGGAAGAGACAGAAGAGCCTGGGTTGGGGATTTTCTTTTCTTTCTTTTTTTTTTACTAAATATGTATTTATCTGGCTGCACCAGATCTTACTTGCAGCACATGGGATTAACTTAGTTGTGATGTGGGGTATCTAGTTCTCTGACCAGAGGTGGAACCCTGGCCCCCTGCATTGGAAGCGTGCAGTCTTAGCCACTGGACCGCCAGGGAAGTCCCTGGCTTGGGGCTTTTCTTTCCCCCTGATCTTTAGTGGCTTTTCTGTAATCTTGAGCAAATCACTCAGTCCTCCTTTTATCCAGCTGCCGCATCTGCAAAGCGGGAGGAGATTCTTAACACCTGCCTTGTTTCTTTTCTGCTTTATCTTGTGATCGTTGATTTATTCAACCACTTCCTTGTTCTCCCTGCCCCCAGTTTTATTAAGACATTATTGACACATAACTTACTCGTTTCTTCAGCAAACATTATTGAGGATTTAAGTTGTACCAAGACCTGTCCCAACCGTTAGTGATCGCTTAGCCAGCAAGACCCAGAGCCTGTTCTCATGGGGCGTGCGTTCTTGGGAAGGCAGCAGGCAGGGAACACATACATGCACGCACGTTCATATAGAGGTGCACACGCATGTACATATGTATGTGCTCAAATAAGTGCAAGCATGTATGTCATATATAAAGATATGTGTGTGCACATATAGTGTATACATTAATGCAGTTTCAAATGATGCGGGTCCTCTAAAGAAAATTATTTTAAAAGATTCTGGTGTGATGAGAAGCTTAAAAGTGAGTAAGACCAAAGCAGTGCAATGTGATGGGGAGCCAGGGATGGAAGTGAGGGAGATAACGTTGCCTCGACGGCTGGGGAAGGAACTCGGGTTTTTTCTTTCATTTTGATTATTAATTGGTTTGTTTGTTCATTGTTTGCCTGCCCACTTGAGTGTCAGCTTTAGGAGGGCCTTTGTCTATCTGGTCACCACTTAATCTCCACTGACTAGAGTAATTCCTGCCATGTCAGTTCAGTTCAGTTGCTCAGTCTTGTCCGACTCTGCGACCCCATGAATCGCAGCATGCCAGGCCTCCCTGTCCATCACCGACTCCCGGAGTTCACTCAAACTCATGTCCATCGAGTCCATGATGCCATCCAGCCATCTCATCCTCTGTCGTCCCCTTCTCCTCCTGCCCCCAATCCCTCCCAGCATCAGAGTCTTTTCCAAGGAGTCAACTCTTCGCATGAGGTGGCCAAAGTACTGGAGTTTCAGCTTTGCATCATTCCTTCCAAAGAAATCCCAGGGCTGATCTCCTTCAGAATGGACTGGTTGGATCTCCTTGCAGTCCAGGGGACTCTCAAGAGTCTTCTCCAACACCACAGTTCAAAAGCATCCATTCTTCGGCGCTCAGCCTTCTTCACAGTCCAACTCTCACATCCATACATGACCACTGGAAAAACCATAGCCTTGACTAGACGAACCTTTGTTGGCAAAGTAATGTCTCTGCTTTTCAATATGCTATCTAGGTTGGTCATAACTTTTCTTCCAAGGAGTAAGCATCTTTTAATTTCATGGCGCAGTCACCATCTGCAGTGATTTTGGAGCCCAAACAAATAAAGTCTGACACTGTTTCCACCGTTTCCCCATCTATTTCCCATGAAGTGATGGGACCAGATGCCATGATCTTCGTTTTCTGAATGTTGAGCTTTAAGCCAACTTTTTCACTGTCTACTTTCATCAAGAGGCTTTTTAGTTCCTCTTCACTTTCTGCCATAAGGGTGGTGCCATCTGCATATCTGAGGTTATTGATTTTTCTCCCGGCAGTCTTGATTCCAGCTTGTGCTTCTTCCAGCCCAGTGTTTCTCATGATGTACTCTGCATATAAGTTAAATGAGCAGGGTGACAATATACAGCCTTGATGTACTCCTCTTCCTATTTGGAACCAGTCTGTTGTTCCATATCCAGTTCTAACTGTTACTTCCTGACCTGCATATAGGTTTCTCAAGAGGCAGGTCAGGTGGCCTGGTATTCCCATCTCTTGAAGAATTTTCCACAGTTTATTGTGATCCACACAGTCAAAGGCTTTGGCATAGTCAATAAAGCAGAAATAGATGTTTTTCTGGAACTCTCTTGCTTTTTCCATGATCCAGCAGATGTTGGCAATTTGGTCTCTGGTTCCTCTGCCTTTTCTAAAACCACCTTGAACATCTGGAAGTTCACGGTTCACGTATTGCTGAAGCCTGGTTTGGAGAATTTTGAGCATTACTTTACTAGTGTGTGAGATGAGTGCAATTGTGTGGTAATTTGAGCATTCTTTGGCATTGCCTTTCTTTGGGATTGGAATGAAAAGTGACCTTTTCCAGTCCTGTGGCCACTGCTGAGTTTTCCAAATTTGCTGGTATATTGAGTGCAGCACTTTCACAGCATCATCTTTTAGGATTTGAAATAGCTCCACTGGAATTCCATCACCTCCACTAGCTTTGTTCATAGTGATGCTTTGTAAGGCCCACTTGACTTCACATTCCAGGATGTCTGGCTCTAGGTGAGTGATCACACCCTCGTGATTATCTTGGTCGTGAAGATCTTTTTTGTACAGTTCTGTGTATTCTTGCCACCTCTTCTTACACTTCTTCCTGCCATGTAGTAGATGCTAATTTTGCTATTGTTAAATGAATAAATGAATATACAATGTATACATATTTGTATACTATCAAGGTATACATATGACTTGATGGCTTGCTTTTTTCACTTAATGATAATGTCTTATGGATCTTTCTTTTTTATTATTTAGTTTTTATTGCAGTATACTTTACAATGTTGTGTTAGCTTCTTCTGTACAGCAAAATGAATCAGCCACATGTATACATATATCCCCTCCCTTTTGGATTTCCTTCCTATTCAGGTCACCACGGTGCATTAAGTAGAGTTCTCTGTGCTACACAGATGTTCTCATCAACTGCCTATTTTATACATACTATCAATAGTGTATGGGCTTCCCAGGTGGCGATAGTGGTAAAAAGCCAATGAAGAAGATGTAGAAGACATTGGTTTGATCCCTGCAGAGACACAGGTTTGATCCCTGCGTCGGGAAGATCCCCTGGAAGGAGGGCATGGCAACCCACTGCAGTGTTCTTGCCTGGAGAATCCCATGAACAGAGGAGCCTGGTGGGCTACAGTCCATAGGATCGCAGAGAGTTGAACACAATCGAAGTGACTTAGCATGCACACACATCAGTTGTGTATGGAGCTCACATTTTATTAGAGCTTTGGTTGGGGTGGGGTGGGTACCGACATGAGGCTGTGGGGAGAGGAGGGGGTGCGGAGCTCTGTGTGACCTTGTCAGCCTTTCATAGCATGTTACTTTAGAGACCCTATCTCCAATCCCATTCCCTGTTTTAATGTTGGGGAAATAAAATCCAAGTCATTTCAGCGTTCCTGGGAGCCACCAGCCTCCACACTCCCACCAGGGTTCTTTCACTGCACACTCCTCTGCTCCTGTGGGAATGGCTGGTTCATTCCCACTCCTACTCCACGCTCCTCCAGCCACCAGCCAGTCTGCTCTCCCCTGCTTCGGTTCCCTTCACCCCTACGGCCACCAGCTTCCCCAGCTGGAGAGCCCCTCACCGTGGGTGCCCTGTGCTGCTCCCCGCGGTGGACCCAGCCCATCATCCCGGGGTAAATGGAGGCCTCTCAGCCAGCTGCATTCCCCAGACAGGTGTTAAGTGGCAGAGAGTTCTCTGTCATTGCCCTGCCCCAGCAGCTGCTACAGCTCCCCCCTCCCCATGTTCCAGGAATCCCTCCCCAGGGGAATCTGGAGGTGCTGACAAAGCCACTAAGTTCCTGGGGTGACCCGGGCAAAAAGAGGAAACTGGCAAAGTGATGACAATCCTGCTCTCATTTGCAAGAGAAAAGCTGCTTCAGGCAGGCACGTTTCTGGAAAGTCTTTAGGAACCTCATGCTTTTCAAGGGAACACTTTGGGGGAGCTTGTCCTTTTAAGGAAGTGGGAGGGTCTCAAAATATGCCAAGTGGTCCACCGGCAGCACATCACTTGGGAGCTTGTTAAGACGCAGAGTCTGAGAACTGGCTTCCACAAACCACAAATAGAGAAGAGTTCACATACCGCCACTGAAGATTCTGCTTGACACAAGGAGAATCAAAGATCCCGCATGCAGCAACTGAGACCCAGTGCAGCCAAAAAAAAAAACTTTAAAAAAAAGCAGCAACAAAATATGATTCCCAACAAAAGTCCCAGATCTTGAAGGGTATGTTGACTCTGTTCATCACGGTCCTTGTGGCCTCTGCTGTGAGTCACAGGGATGGATCACAGTAGATGTGGAGAGATGCTGGTGCGTCTAGAAGAGTGATGGGAATTCTGCACTAGAGGGACAGGATCTCTGTGTGGCCTGGGGTCTATTCACTGCCCCTTGAAATTTTGCACGAAGAGGGACGGTGATGCATCTATAATATGCACTTTGAAGGTCCCCAAGCAGCGCTGTCAGGAGAACTCCCTGCCATGGAGGATATGCCCTGACTGCCCCGTCCAGCAAGTCCCCCACTCAGAAGCCATTTACTAACTACCGCATGCTTGGAATACAGCTAATTTGACCCATATACTGGATGTTAGTTTTCTTTCATTGTATTAATTTATATTAAAGAAAAAACTTGTGGTTTAGCTGTATTGTACAGTCTAGCTTTAGGAAGAATTTAAAATGCTTAACTTGAAAACGCTGGAAGAAGGGTATGTCTTCAGCGTTTACAAATATGTTGAGATGCTGTCATGGACAAGGGTGGTTACACTTTTACTATTTTTAAAGTTGCTTTAGAGGGCAAAATTAGAAGTCTTCAGGAAGGCTGGACTGACTTTTGATGACTGTGAATATAGTGAAGACAGTGGAGTCTGATTTCTTTTTTTTATTATTTTTCATTTTTATTGAAGTATGGTGGTTTATAATGTGTTCATTTCAGGTTTACAGCAAGGTGATTCATTTATATATATATTTATATATTCATTTATATATATGAGTATATTTAAATATATATTCATTTATATAAATGTATTTATATATATTCATTTTAATATATTTAAACATATATGGCTTCCCCAGTGGTTCAACTGGTAAAGAACCTTCCTGCCAGTGCAGAAAATACAAGAGACGTGGGTTCAATCCCTGGGTCAGGAAGATCCCCTGGAGAAGCAAATGGCTACCCACTCCAGTATTCTTGCCTGGAAAATTCCATGAACAGAGGATTCTGGCGGGCTACAGTCCATGGGGTCACAAAGAGTCGGACATGACTGCATGCACACAATGTATATATATATGCATGTGTGTGTGTTTATATATTGCCTGTCATATTTTCTCCATTATGGTTTATCACAAGGTATTGAATATAGTTCCCTATTGTATACACAATGGCGCCCCACTCCAGTACTCTAGCCTGGAAAATCCCATGGACGGAGGAGCCTGGTAGGCTGCAGTCCAGGGGGTCGCTAAGAGTCGGACGTGACTGAGCAACTTCACTTTCACTTTTCACTTTCCTGCATTGGAGAAGGAAATGGCAACCTATTCCAGTGTTCTTGCCTGGAGAATCCCAGGGACGGGGGAGCCTACTGGGCTGCCGTCTATGGGATCGCACAGAGTCAGACATGACTAAAGTGACTTAGCAGTAGCAGGACCTTGTTATTTATTTCATTTAGTAACTTGTGTCTGCTAATCCTGGAGCCTAATTTCTTGAGTTCAAATCCTGCTCCACCACTTCGTAGACCGTGGCTCCCATAAACAAGAGTTATGAATGTTACCACTATGTTGTTGCTATACTAAGACACAATAAAGACGGAGTATCTCAGTCCTGGAGCTGTGCAGCAATGGCTCGGCCTTCCCCTTGGCTCCCAGAGCTTCTGGAACTCCAGCAAGTGCTGCTGGAGGTGAAAGAGGGTAAGATGAGAGACAGGTCACGCCAGATGTCCCTTAAGAGCAGTGATACTTATGGCTGAAAAGATCTGAGAGCAGCCACAGATGGGGACCTATCCAGGTGGAATTCTCCGAGATGGGAGCAGATGCCAGCAGAGAAGAGTCCGGGGCAGGGGAGATGTGCAGAAACAGAGGAGTAACTCAGGATTGTTGGTGCCTCCAGCAAAAGAGATCCTGGGATCTTGATGGGCAAATCTACAGACATCAATTTGAGCAAACTCTGGGAGATAGTGAAGGACAGGGGAACTGGCTTGCTGCAGTCCACTGGGTCACAAAGAGTCCAGCACCACTTAGCAACTGAAGAACAACACATAGCACTAAACCAAGGCCAGAAAGCTATAGGAATAAACAAGGTCCTACTATATAGCACGGAACTATATTCAGTGGGTTGTGTATGTGTTTAGTTGCTAAGTCGTGTCTGATACTCTGCAACCCCATGGACTACAGCATGCCAGGCTCCCCTGGCCCCCACTATTTCCCAGAGTTTGCTCAAATTCATGTTCATTGAGTCAGTGATGCTGTCTAACCATCTCATCCTCTGCCACCTTTTTCTCCTTTTGCCCTCAATCTTTCCCAGTATCAGAGTCAGCTCTTCACACCAGATGGCCAAAGTATAGGAGCTTCAGCATCAGTCCTTCCAATGAATATTCAGGGTTGATTTCCTTTAGGATTGGCTGGTTTGATCTCCATGCAGTCCAAGAGACTAAGAGTCTTCTCCAGCACCACAATTCAAAAGCATCAATTCTTCGGTGCTCAGACTTCCTTATGGTCCAACTCTCACATCTGTACATGACTTTCTGCCATCAGAGAGGTATCATCTGCATATACTATATTCACTATCCTGTGATAAATGCAAAAGAATATATGTATGTATAACTGAGTCACCTTGCTGTACAGCAGAAATTAGTACAATGAAAATCAACTATACTTCAATACTTTCTTTAAAAAAATTAAAAAAAAAAAAAAACAAAGATATAGGAGAGTAATTTAGACCTGTATTCCCAGGACTGAGGACCCAAAAAGAAAGTCACTTGCTTCCTCAACGATCGAGAAATTAAAGAAGATGCCTCTTATGTGATACAGAGGAGATGGCGGTAAAGATGACCCAGCAGGAAGAATAGATCCTGCCTAAGATCTGGTCAAAGGAGGAGCTTGGGCATAAAACTAGGGACTTTTGGAAGAGATTTTCAGTGAAGTTGACTTGTGTTGCATGACATGCACCATGTAACAAATATGTTTGGTTGGAAGCTGGTGCACTTAAATACATGGGGGTTTCAAAGGCATTTTTAATAGCCACCCGTGGGTCTCCATACTGCAGTCAGGGCTGGGTAGTGTAGCAGAAAACAGAAGAAGAAAGCCCTCTATTCCAGGATCTCGGTCTCTGTAAGAGGACTGTCTTGTCCCTGTGGATGAGGGTCGTGGTGGCGCCAGGGGGCAGAAACGTCAGCAAAGCGGAGACAGACTCCTTCCCGTCTGGTTTGGAGGCTTTCTGAAGCACAGTTTCAGATGTTGTTGTCTGACTAGGGACATTTAGAGCACAGGTGGCTCACCCGGCAGCTTCGTTCTGTCTTCTTGTGATTTTGTAGAGAGAAGAGAAGGTTGGGTGAGACACTGAACGTGGAGGCAAGGACTTTGTGCTTTAACCAGGATCTTTAGGCAAAGGGCAGATCCCTTACACCCAGACACACAGGACCTCTCAGCTGAATTTACGTCAGTCCTGCGTGAGTAGATTGGAGAAAGAAATGGCAACCCACTCCAGTGTTCTTGCCTGGAGAATCCCAGGGACGGGAGAGCCTGATGGGCTGCCGTCTATGGGGTCACACAGAGTCGGACACGACTGAAGTGACTTAGCAGCAGCAGCAGCAGCAAGTAGGAAGTGCCTCCACTTAGGACCCTTTGATACCCTTCTAAATTACCATCTTTGGCCTGGGTTTGCATTCTTGCCTGAAGCCTTATAAATGCTGATCTCACTTTTCTAAAGAGGAAACAACAGAGGGTCTCCTCTCATCCTCCCGAAGCCCCTTCATTGTAGATTCCTCTTATTCTTTTCATCAAGTGATCATGGCCTCCTAAAACAGACAGTGGTAGACCCTGGCTAGGAATTAGGACGAACAAGATTCCTGCTTCTAAAGTGGGTTTCTGGAAGGCAGAGACAGTGAAGCCTGAGAACAGGAATGGCTGAGAAAGGAGTTATCAACTCTAAAAGGTGGATGCTACATCATTTAGGAGAGAGGGAACCAAAGCTAGAATGTTGTTGTTTAGATGTCTTTCTCCCAAGATAACTTTATGCAGACTTGCTCAAACTCATGTGGTTTTTAAAAATATTTATTTATTTATTTGGTTGCATTGGGTCTTAATTGTAGCACGCGAGATCTTTGTTGTAGCACGCCGGCTTCTCTAGTTGCAGCTCACAGGCTTCTCTCTAGTTGTGGTTCACGGACTTAGATGACTCATGGCATGTGGGATCTTAGTTCCCTGCTCCAGGAATCGAACTCACATCCCTCGCATTGGAAAGCAGATTCTTAACCACTGGACCACCAGCAAAGTCCTGACTCTTGTGGTTTTCAAAAAAGAAATGGGAAGACAGAGAGGAGAGGAGTAGGGGGCTTCCAGCTTTCAAGTCCCTGTTAGACTGGGGGCCTGAGAGCCAGGTGGGCAGGCGGGGCCAGCAGGTCCCAGCAGAGTGGTTGTGGGGCGCCCAGAGACCACTGGCAGGGCAGGATGGGGAGCAAAGCATAGGGTCAGAAATGGCCAGGAGCCCGACACAGAAGTGCTGGTGGGCAAGAGATGGGGGGGAAAGCCAGGCTACTCATGGAGTGGGCCTGGGGGTCAGCTTCCCCTACAGGCTAGGTCTAGAATAGGAAAAAAAAAGTTATGGCCAAAGACGTTCTCCTGATTGAGAAAGACAGACTAAAAATTCTAATTTGGGAATTAGTTCCACTTACAGTTGTGTTACCAGAAGTTGGCTTTGCTCCATTATGTAAGTAAGCAATGCATGTGTATCTTGCAGCACGTGAGTTAAGACTTTCCTGGATTTTTGCTGGCATGTCAGGCACCATTACCAGGGCATCCTTGCTTCATTAACGGTGTCCAGCAACGGGCCCATTAACTGGCCTGGTGGTTCTTGTGGCTGGAGAGGTCTGCTCCTCACCCAGCTCTGATCACCAGGGGCAGGAAGAGCCCCACCTTTATCCGCTAGGGACCACTTTCCTTAATAGAACATCTTAGCATCTCAACGGCAAAGAATCTTCATTTTCCCGTGTACTATTTAAAAAACACATTTATTTATTTACTTGGCTGCGCCAGGTCTTGGTTGCAGCACACCGAATCTTTGGTTGCAGCATGTGGGATCTATTTCCCTGACCAGGGATCAGACCTGGGCCCCTGCATTGGGAGTGCGGCGTCTTAGCCACTGGACCACCAGCGAAGTTCCTTCCCAGGTACTCTTAGTGGAGATGGTTCCTGCTTCATTTTCAGCTCAAGGCTTCACCCCAGATGAGGATGCCCACTACATCGCTGTGGGCACCAAATGGACTCCCTCCTAGACAGCCCACACTTTATCTCCTTGTTCCTATTCACCACCTACTTTCAGATGTCTGAGCATGTTTGCAGTACGGAGGGGCTATAATTAGAATAAGCTGATGGCTGTGTTTTAACCCTTCTACTGAGATTTCATCCTTAAATGAACTGAAACTCGCTTTGCCAGTCTGTTTATTGGAGGCCAGTGGAGAGAGGAATAACGGGATGCCCCAAGGCCAGGAAGTCACAGCACAGTATTCACTGAGCCCCCGTGCTTTCTGAGACGGGAGGGAGTAGAACAGGAAAATAGCTGGGTAGTACTGAATTAGACAGACAGGAAGCAGGGTGACTGGACCCTAGATAGCCTGGCGAACTCTCCCTAGGCCAGGACAGTTGTTTGACTTTGCTTGTTATTATCAACAGCCCCGTTTCTCAAACAACTTCCCAGTTGCCAGCAGGGTGCCGAGCACACATACCTACTGTATGACATTTCTACTGCATAGTCTTCCTAGGAGGTAAGTATTATGGCCATATTCTCTTTAAGGATGAGCCTCAGAGAGGTTCAATAACTTGTCAGGTATCACAGGCAGGATCTGAACCCAAAGTGCCTCCAGATGCGGCCTTGCTGGAATTTGCCCGTCAGTCCAGTGTCTGGGACTCTGCACTTCCACTGCAGAGGGCACAAGTTCAATCCCTGGGCGGGGAAGTAAGATCCTGCGTGCCACGTGGTGTGGCCAAGAAAACACAGATGCTGCCTCACTGACAGCATCCTCATCCTGTCTGCTCTAGCTGGGTCCTGGGACCTCCAAATGATTGCCTGTGGCTTCAGCATCAGCAACCGTGGTCAGTGCCAGATGTCCTCCTGAAGGCAGCAGTCAGCGTGGGGACAGCAAAGTGCTTTTCCAGGCAACTTGTGTCCTTACTTGAGTTTAATCGGCTGAGTTGTGTATCCCTAAAGTACATATGATGAAATCCTAAACCTCCAGAACTTCAGAATGTGACTTTTTTTTTTTTTTTTGGAGACATGGCTTTGAAAGAGGTGTGTGTGTGTGTTAGTCACTCAGTCATGTCCAACTCTTTTGCGACTCCATGGACTGTAGTCGGCCAGACTCCTCTGTCTATGGGATTCTCCAGGCACGAATACTAGAGTGGGTTGCCATTCTGTTCTCTAGGGGACCTTCCCACCCAGGGATTGAACCTGGGTCTCCTGCATTGCAGGCAGGTTCTTTACAGTCTTAGCCACCAGGGAAGCCCTTGAAAGAGTTCCAAGATTAAGTTCAAATGAAATCATTAGGATGGTCTAATCCAATCTGACCGGTGGAAAAGGAGATTAGGACACAGATATACATAGAAGCCCCATGAGGACACAGGGAGGAGACAGCCAGCGGAGGAGAGAGGCCTCAGAAGGAACCAGCCCTGCCACCTCCTTGATCTTGGACTTCCAGTTCCCGGAACTCTGAGGACATAAACATCTGTTGTCTCAGCCACCCAGCCAGCGGTGCTGTGTTACAGAAGCCCTCAAAGGCTAATACGCGTGGTCTAAGGCTTCTGTTTCCTCTCCGTCCCCAGTTCGCAAAGAAGAGGAAGGATATAGAGTCAATCTGCATCAATCTCTGGAAAAACAGAGATTCAATGAGATGTTAAAACAGACTTTTTTATGCTTCTGGCCCAAAAAATAGCTGGTAGTTTAATCATAACAATAGCTTAAAATAGGATCTTTAGACTTGTATCAAAGAATCCGTATATATAAACAAAGCGGGAAGCTCAGTTTTTCTGTTGAACTGGAAACAGGTCCATGATAAGTGGTCACATATCCCATGCCTCCAAGGGGACCTTTGAAATGGTTCGACATTTTGCTTGGAAGGAGACACCCTACGTTATCAGCTCCTGGGAATCAGTCATCTCCAGCTTGTGTGAAAATCTCTGTGTATTTTGTCTCAGGATTATAGCACATTGTGAAGGCCCAGCCAACCACTTCCTCATCTATTATGCATCATGTCAAATTACTGTCAGAGCGGCCGCCCTGCCCGAGGAGCAAGGAGCAGGCTGGGACCGCCCGCTGCAGCTGAGCCAGGCTCTTTGCCCTTTTTCTGGAGCATCTGTTTGCTCTGGTGCAGGGTGGACAGGAGGATCCCAGCCTCACAGCCCTGTGGATCGAGCTGCCAGGCACTACAAAGGGCCCGCCCAACGCCTTTTGATATTGTGGTGCCAGGATGCACACAGCCACTCTCTAAAGGAAAGTAGCAGCCCTAAATCCTTCACCAGGCAGTCTCTGCTATGCTCAGTTCTGGAGGGGGGAAAAAAAAAGATCAAAGGACCCACCACACTGATGAACGTGTGTGCATATTTTCGCTTCGGTCGTGTCTGACTCTTTGTGACCCCATGGACTGTAGCCCACCAGGCTCCTCTGTCCATGGGATTCTCCAGGCAAGAATAGTGGAGTGGGTTGTCAAGCCCTCCTCCAGGGGATCTTCGTAACCCAGGGATCGAACCTGCATCTCTTACATTCCCTGCAGTGGCAGGCAGGTTCTTTACCACAAATGCCATCTTGGAAGCCCCAATGCATAGTCCCTGATATTAACCAGGACTGCAGCCTCAGATGCTCATCTGGTCCATAAGCCTGACAAGTTCTACTGGGCCTTTAATTCGTGATTCAGGTACGATTGGAGCTGGTGGTTCGCTCACCCCTGCCCCTCTCCATGGTCTAGAATAGAGCCTTCCCAGGGCTCCTCCTGTCAGAGGACTGACTCCACAGCCCTCTCCCATCAGCCTGGCCCGAGCCCAAGGGCACATGATTACAAGGCAAACCTGGATTTTGCAGGAACTCTTTTGAACAAACGATATCACTTTCTTAGGCTTTATCCAGCAAATATTCTTAAAACACAAAGGACAGGTATTTTCTGCTAATTACTGTCATTTTCTCAGAAGTGATAAACAATTTCACAATCCATGGCTAATTAGCAGCCAGGACTTTAGGTCTACTTGAAGCTTCATTGAAAACACTGGGGAGGACTTCCCTGGTGATCCAGTGGTTAAGAATCTGCCTGCCAGTGCAGGGAGCATGGGCTCAGTCCCGGTCTGGGAAGATTTCGTATGCCACGGGTCAAACAGCCCATGTGCCACAGCTACTGAGCCCACACGCCTAGAGTCCATGCTCTGCAACAAGAAAAGCCGCTGCACGAGAGCCCCATGCACCACAAAAAAGGGTAGTCCCCGCTGGCTGCAATTAGAGAAAGCTCAGGCCCAGCAACAAAGACTCAGCACAGCCAAAAATAAACTTTTAAAAAATAAAGACAAAGCACTGGGGAAAACAAAATAGTACTAGGGGCCACGAGAAAACTAGATTGGACTAGTTGTCCCTTAGAGAAATCCTAATAATGGTGAGGGTGAATGGATTCCATAATGTGGGCCACCATTGAAACAGACAAACTCTGGAACGTGGGCCTAGTCTGGTGGATATTTTTATCAGTGATTTTGGTAAAATCATGAAAGTTACATTTGTTAAAATTGTAAATGACTCAAACTCTAGGAGGATTAATGATGTCTTGGGGGCTTCCATGGTGGCTCAGATGGTAAACAATCTGCCTGCAATGCAGGAGACCTAGGTTTGATACCTGGATTGGGAAGATACCCTGGAGGAGGGCATGGCACCCCACTCCCGTATTCTTACCTGGAGAATCCCCATGGACACAGTCCCATGGGGTCGCAAAGAGTCAGACGTGTCCAAGTGACGAAGCACAGCACAGCACATGGTGAAGCCAGGACCCAGAAAGATCTGGCTGGCTAGAAAGCAGGGCCAGATACAATAAGAAATGTGAGAAGAGTATGTGTAAAGTGTCGGCACAAATCCACAAAACGAGAAGCAAGCTGGACGGAGGGGAGGCGCAGCTCCACAACCACACATATGTGAAAAGGACTGCAGTTGACTATAACTGTAAAATGAGTTATTTGCATGATGAGGCCATCAAAAAATTTTGTTTAATCCAGGTTATATAATGAACTGCAATAATTTGAATTTAGGAACTGACAGTTTTGTCCTTGTCTGCAGTGATCGGATCATACTAGTAATGTTGTACGCGGCCGTACTTCGAGAAAGACAAGAGTGAGACTTCCCTGGTGGTCCAGTGGCTAAGACCCGCCGCTCCCAATGCAGGGGGCCAAGATTCCATCCCCGGTCAGGGAACGAGATCCCACATGCCCCAGGTAGAGTCTGCATGCTTCAAGAAGCCAACTAAGACCCAGCACAGCCAAATATATAAATAATAATAGTAATAAGAGGTAAGGTTCATTGAGGGATTACTTTGTACAGGCACTAATCATAAGTACCTTATACAAAGCAGTTCATTTAACAGCCGTGTGAGGTGGATATTACTGCTGTTTCCATTTCACAGATGATGAAGCTGAGGCACATCAGCAGGGAGTCTGTGTAACTGGCCCAGGTAACCATCCTATCCAGTGCTTGGACTCAGGCTCTTGAGCTTGTGTTTTTAACTGCATTTTTTTACTTGGTTCCCAGCATCATTGAAGGGCCATTGCAATGTCATGAAAACTTTTGCCCAAGGATATGAGACTTCAAAATCTGAATGGGATCATTTACTTTGACTCCAAGCTTAAATTCCATTTCCTTCATTTGTGTTGACTTTGGGTTGAAAGACAGTGGCCTCAATGTTGAGGATGGTGTTGGGCAAGCCTTTGTTACCCAGATGGTCAAGGGCAGTGTCTGCACCACAGTGTCAACTCCCCACCTCCAAACCAGGGCACCGCCCCCATGAAAACAAAGCACTAAACCTCACAGCCTTAGGACACTGAGATCACTGAATGCAATCTAGACTTTGGTAGAACTTTAATTAAATGTTCAAAATATAAATCATTATACATTTAGTTCTTAAAAAAAAAAAACACTTTTGATTCTTGCAGTGTAGCAGCTATTAATAAAGTTTCTGAAATGCAGTCAGACTAATCCTTGTGTCTACTGTGATTTGGTACAAAATGCTAAGGTCGTTTTTAGTTTATTCTGTTGACAGCATGAGAGATTAGACTCAAGCCTCAAAGTATCTTCTTTAAATTGAAGTCTGTCCTTTTATTTATTTTGTATTAATTCGTTTTTAATAGTGGTATAGTTGCGTCACAATGTTCGGTTGGCTTTTACTGCATAGAAAAGTGAGTCGGCCATACATATACATATGTCCACTCCCTTTTGGACTTCCTTCCCATTTAGGTCACCACAGTGCGTTAAGTAGAGTTCCCTGTGCCATACGGTATGCTCCCGTTAGTTGTCTATTTTATATATAGTATCAATAGTGTATATGTGTCAATCCCAATCTCCCAGTCCCTCCAACCCCACTCCTTTCCCACCTTGGTAACCATACATTTTTTCTGTATGTCTGTGTCTCTATTTCTCCTTTGCATATAGGGTTATCTATACCATTTTTCTAGATATCCATACCATTTTTCTAGATTCCACATATATACGTTAATATATGGTATTTGTTTTTTCTCTTTCTGACTTACTTCACTCTGTATGAGAGCCACTGGGTCCATCCATGTCTCCACAGATGACCCAGTTTCATCCCTTTTTGTGGCTGAGTAATATTCCATTGTGTATATGTACCACATCTTTTATATCTATTCCTCTATTGGTGAACATTTAGGTTGCTTCCAAAGTCTGTCCTTTCAAAAGGAAAGAATGGGAAGGGTGACGAGGGTAATATAAGGTATTTCTACCGTGGCAGCTGCTTTGGTGATTACTGAACTATTTTCTCTCATTTAGCTACTACTTTAGTCCTCCAAGGTTGCCCATTTTCCTGATGAAGAAATTAAGGATCACAAAGATTCCACAAGTTATTTATGACCCCACCAGTATAAGTAGTGAAGCAGTGTTTCATTTTTATCTCTCTGGCTTCAAAAGTTATTGTTTTATACACCAACCCATGCTGCCTTCTGATCAAGGCTCTATGAACCAAAGGCCTTGGTTTCGTTGACCGTAACTGTGGTGCTGCCCTTTTCAGATGTGATTGCTCCCTCTGAAGATCACCAGAAGCCTCTGGCTTCCCCAGTTTGGCCAGAGAATTATAAGCATCACAGTGCAGCTCAGAGGGAAAATGGGGAAGGAGAAAGTGTATATATGATGAGCACAATTCTGTAAGTCAGACGTGGTGCCCAGAACCTTGAAAGGCTAATTAACTGGTGTCCAGTGAATGATATTGTATTAAGCTTCCATGGGAGAGGACTGCCCTCTCTGGGGTCCTGTGCTGTGCTTAGTTGCTCAGTCATGTCTGATTCTTTGTGACCCTGTGGACTGCAGCCCAGTAGGTTCCTCTGGAGTGGGTTGCCATGCCCTCCTCCAGGGGATCTTCCCAACCCAGGGATCAAACCCAGGTCTCCCGCATTGCAGGCAGATTCTTTACTGTTGGAGCCACCAGGGAAGCCCTAGGGGGCCTTTGTCATCAGATCTTCCAGTCAATATGCAGACCAAGTTGATGGGAGAAATATCAAGATATAGTCTTGAACTTCACATGTTCTAAAGAATAGACCCTTCACCAGAGATTCAAAAAAGGCACGGGATTACTATAGATGTTGTGGGCAAGGGCCGAGAGCCCAGCTTGAGTCGAGTGCCTGATCCTCCGCCTTCCCCTTCCCCACCCCCATCCCCTGCCGCCTGCCCACACACACACTAATCACCGGGACCAGAAAGGCACCTGCAGTTCAATCCAGATGGCCGGAGGTCACTTCTCAAAAGCAGAATTGCACACAGATCACCAGGAGAACTTGTTCTCTGCAGATTCTGATCTCAAGGAGACGCTCTGGAGTGAAGTCTGAGATTCTACGTCCTTACAGTCTCCCAGCCGATGCTGATGCTCCTGGTCCGTGGACCACCCCACGAGGACCTTGGCTAGAGCTTGCACCTTGGCTAAGGGTCCACCAGGAAGAGGAGCAGTTTTCCCAAAAAAACAGAGAGGGTTAGCACAGAGCTGGCCACTTAAAGGGACTTTTGTAGTTAGAGAAACCACCATCATTTGTGTTCATCCCAATCAAGATATTCTTGCATTCAGAAGGCAAAAAAAACTACAGTTGGTACCTGGTGCTTTCCAAATACATGTAAAGGCAAAAGGCAAAACCATCAGGAGCTGGTGAAGGTCCTTGATGTATGGAGGACAGAAAAGAAGCACTGAGCTCTGAGGTGGGATGAGAATCACAGGGGAGCATGAGGGAGATGCTCGACTGTCCTGGCTCCAGGGAAACCATAGCTCAGATACATGCGTCTGGGCTTGGCTGCACGTCTGACGGCTTGGGCTTGTATGTTTCGGGATGAAGCAGGCAGAGATTCGTAAGGCCTTGATTTAATTCGACTTCCTGCAAGTGTGGTTCTGATGCCTGTCAACGGCCTTTTGTGCTGAGTTTTGACCCCTTGGCACATTTAGACCCGCGACGGGCAGAGTAACAGTTGAAGCAATTGATCTCTTCCGCGTTTGGCTGAGGACAGCTGAAAATCCATTTGGCTTCTCACCTGTGGAGCTCCACAGGCCAGTGGGGTCACCGTTCTGGGCTTTCAACAGAACATGGGGAAGATTCTGGCTGCCTAAGTCATCTGCTTTCTGAAATGTTACCAAGAAATGATTAAAATAATTGTGATGCTTGATGGAGAATTCTGGGAGGCTAGAACAGACCTAGAATCCTGACACTCCCAAATCCCTGCCTTGGATGGGAAAGGGCCCTGCAAGCTTGCAGTGTGGGGCCCAGGCCCACACTGAGCTGGTGTCTTTTTTTCTAAATTGAAGTACAGTTGCTTTTCAATGTTGTGCTAATTTCTGCTGTACAGCAAAATTATTTTAGTTATGAATATATGTACGTTCTTTTTTTCTATATTCTTTTCCATTACGGTTTATCCCAGGATATCGAGTATAGTTCTCTGTGCTGTACAGCAGGACCTGTTGTCTTCACACGCTCAGAGTGAGGGGCCGTGGCTGGCTGGGTGGCCCCTGTGAACAGAGGGGAAGCCGCAAAGCAGGCTCAGCCTCTCCTCCTGCTGCTGCACAGACCAGAGCCCTCGGTCCAGCCTCTGCTCCAGGCCGTTACTTAGACTCTAAGCCATTAGAATATGAATTAGCACTGCACACAGGCACACTGGTGAAGAATCCACTTGCTGGTGCAGGAGACTCAAGAGATGTGGGTTGGATCCCTGGGTCTCGAAGATCCCCTGGAGAAGGAAATGGCAACCCACTCCAGTATTCGTAACTGGAGAATTCCATGGACAGAGGAACCTGGTGAGCTACAGTCTAGGGGGTCGAAAAGAGTTGGACATAACTGAGCAAGGACGGAATGCAACAGTACATGAATCACATATTCATAAATGATTGACTGTCAATGGATCTTGAACTGATCCTGCATTTCATACATGAAAAAACTGAAGCCTGGAGACATGCAGCTAATTCACTGTTAGACTAAAGACTCTTACATTCATTATCAGATTCCCTAAAAGGGCACTTAAGTGAGATCTTGCTTCCAGATACCTCTGCTGCCCCCAGGCAGATGGGGGTCACTTTCCTTTGGAAGCCTCCACTTTCCTAGAAAACATAGACAGCCTCTCTCACAACCAGTTGGATGTTCTGGATGTTTGTAGATTCTGGGTGAACAGAAAGAATATGGGAAATAGGAAGGCCCATCAGGAAGCTCCTGAAGTAAACAGGACCCCTGAGAACAACTCTTCCTGGGGTGCAGGCCAAAGTCTAGGATGGGATGAAATGGGAGCAGGAATTCAGGTGAACCCTGAAGTTCTCACTAAGCCAGAGAAACACCCCAAAGTAAAGGCAGCTCTCGCTCAGCCATTTTTTTGTTACTATTCCTTTTTTTTTTTTTTTGAACTTTTTGTTTTGTATTGGGAGATAACCAATTAGCAAACAATGCTGTGGTAGTTTCAGATGAACAGCAAAGGGACTCAGCCACACACATATATATATAATATGCATTCTACCCCAAACCCCCTCCATCCAGGCTGCCACGCAGCTTTGAGAGTTCTATGTGCTATACGGTAGGTCCTTGTTGGTTATCCATTTTAGATACAGCATTGTATACATGTTAATCCCATACTCCCTAACTAACCCCCATCCCCAGACAACCATAAGTTCATTTTCTAAGTCTTTGAGTCTCTGTTTTGTAAGTAAATTCATCTGTATCATTTCTTCTTAGATTCCACATGTAGGGGATGTCATACGATGTTTGTCCTTCTCTGTCTGACTTACTTCGCTCAGTATGACGCTCTCTAGGTCCATCCGTATTGTCTCTTGGCCATTTTTGAATCCGTGAATCTCAAAGAATCACCAGTCTTCTTCAAGGTGTACAGTGCATGTCTACAGTCAATAGTCAGGACCAAGTCGTACGTATTTCAACAATTCCTCGGGTCCAATCTATTTCTAAAAGGAGCTGTTGATTTGTGCCATGGAAATCCATCCAACTCTGAAAAAGTCCATGCTGTTCATTTGGACAGAGGCAGTTCTAGCTGTGTGTGTAAGGGAGAGAGAGAGCGGAAAACTGCCTGCGAAAATCAGCGGACACATATCCACACACCAGTCTCCTGGTACCAGCCTTGAAAAGCTTTACAGTTAATATAAATCAATCCCATCCAAAATGGCATGTTATGAAATTGACCTTGTCCAAAACCCTTCTGTCCTTGAGATACAACAGAATCTCATCCTTTGTAAAATTGTTCTCCTTAGTAACAACCCTGATTTTTCAGCCCCCATTGAGCTTGTCGCGTCTTTGTTTTAACTCCCAGTTCGAAATCAGGAAGACACAGACTGTTCACCTGCCACTGAATTATAAAAATCTTTAAACTCTTCAGTTTGAAGGAAGCTATTTTTTAAAAGCAAAAAAACCCATTGATAAGTCAGAGGTAGAGCCTTAAGGATAACTTCCCTGAATTTTTCTTTCTGAAGACAAAGCACACTCTTGCCTTTAAATAGTTTGGGCACAGCTCCTGAAATTAGCAAAGAGCATTGCCTACACATCTGCATAATTAGTTGCAGGGAATATACCCTTAATCCACATACTCGTTTCTACAAAAGGCAGAGAAGCAGATTTCTTACGGTCAGCACTCCACACAGGCCCCTTCCACAGTCACTGAGCAGGAAGTGGCGAGGGAACCACTGCAACAGGCTGGGCTTGGTTTTCTCACTCTGTCCGGGCCAGCTGAGTGGGTGGTAAAGATAAGCCCATTTACCCGGTACATCAGCCACCACGAAGGTTTCACCAAAATAAATGTGGAGAATGGGGGAGTGAATCGGGAGCCCCTAGTTCAACTGAGCCCTGCTGCAAACCAGCTTTGCAACCCTGGACAGAGCTCATCACCTCTGTGCCTGAGGTTGCCTACCTTTACAAAAGAAAGTCAGATTTCCAAAGTCCTTACCAACATGGACAGTCCAGTTTTACAATATCCATTTACTAAACTTTCTAGCAGCATAAATGTGCTAATGTTGCCAAATATGCTTAAATATCAAGAACTGAATTGTGGTCATTTATTCACCAGTATACTTTGAGTCGGGCACTGTCCTAGGCCCTGACAGATACAAACGTTACTAGTGAAAGTGAAAGTCGCTCAGTTGTGTCCAACTCTTTGCAACCCCATGGACTTAGTTCATGGAATTCTCCAGGCCAGAATACTGGAGTGGGTAGCCTTTCCCTTCTCCAGGGGATCTTCCCAACCCAGGGATCGAACCCAGGTCTCCCACATTGCCGGCGGATTCTTTACCAGCTGAGCCACCAGGGAAGCCAGGTTCCTTCATCTAGGAAGAAAGCAGCAGTCAGTTGGAAGAGGTGGTGGTGGTTTAGTTGCTAAGTCATGTCCGACTCTTGCAATCCCGTGGACTGTAGCCTGCCAGGCTCCTCTGTCCATGGGATTCTCCAGGTAAGAATACTGGAGCGAGTTGCCATTTCCTTCTCCAGGGGATCTTTGCAAACAGAATTTTAAAACCTTGGGGAGATGTGAGGGAGCTGACACAGAATTTTGTGGGAGCAGATTTACAGGGTGCTGGGCGGAGCTGGAGATGGAAGAGGAAGCCCCGGGTGAGGAGGTGCCTGGCAGCTCTGTAAAGGGGATAGCAGTGGCATGATGTCTCTGAATTTCTGAAGCCCATGAGAACCAGGCTCAGTGCAGTACAGAGAAATTCCTGATTCCTAACAAGGCAGGACCCTGCCTCTGTGAGCTCTGCTGTCCTGGCCAGGTCCTAGGTATGACTTCCTGCAGCCATCTTTCAAAAACAGACCATCAGGACAAGATATTGCTTATACTCCTCTGAGAAAGATCCAGGACATCAGAAGATACAACAGGAGCAACAAAGGGACTGAAGTCAAGCTAAAGGTCTTTTGGAATTCCATAGCATAATATCATGATCCCATCATACCACCATTGCATCTCTGTGGACAGATCTGTGAAACAGCTGTATGCAGTAGCTCACCGTACATTGCATTCGTTCCTTCAAAGCTTGGACATTGAAGATTGCCATTCTGGCCACTGACCAAATGTCATTGCCTTTCATTGTGACAGAAGCAGAGAGCACCCCAGTCATTGGTCCTGCCCCCAGTCTCAAGCCTTGGACTTTCCATTGCCAAGATGGGAGACAGACAGGGCCAGAGGGAGAAATGCTCACCCAAGGTCTTTAGGAAATTCCATTAGATTTGGGGAGTATCTGCCAGTTGTCTCTCCACATGGATAGAATCCTAGGTCCCAGAAAGGTGGTGTGGAACAACAGAAGTGAGCACACAGGTTCCCTTGTTGAACAAGGCTTTTTTCTTGTTGAACAATTTTTATAAACTTCTTCCTTGTGATGAACTAAATGGGCCCACTCCGAAGCCCCAGACAAATAGCCACCCACTGGGAAGAAAGCCAGTCCAGCCAGCAGGTGAATGCAGGCATCGATTACAACTGTGGGGCCCAGTTCAGGAGTCCAGCAGGCACCATCAGATCCATACCACCCCATCCTCATGAAGTTGAAGCCTCACCTTCTTTTTGATGACCAAGGAAATGTCCACAGATCTGCCATGGCTTCTCCACTGTGATAAAAGTGTTGTTGAGTCAGGTGTTATAAAAATATATTTCTGGTTTAAGTCTTGACAGCTTAGTGAGACTCAAAATGAATCTTTACTGAAAGGCAGAAAAATGGATGCAAAAGCTCAGGGGCTTCCCTGGTGGTCCAGTGGTTGAGAATCCACCTGCCGATGCTGGGGACACATAGATAGATAGATAGACCAGGGTTCGATCCCTGGTCCTGGCAGATCTCACACGCCTCGGAGCAACTAAGCTCATGAGCCACAACTACTGAGCTTGTGCTCTAGAGCCTGTGAGCTGCAGCTACTGAAGCCTGAGCGCCCTGGAGCCTGTGCTCTGCAGCAAGGCAAGCCACTGCACCACCGCTAGGGAGTAGCCCCCGCTCACGGCAACTAGAGAAAGCCCGCGCACAGCCTTGAAGACCCAGTGCAGCCAAAAATAAATAAATAAATCTTTAAAAATTTTTAAACGCTCAGCAGCTGTTATTTTCTGAGACCCGTTTATCAAGTGCTGGGTGCTGTGTCCCTCAGCTTCACAGCGGGATGTGTTTCATTAATGCAGTACGCTGACTCTTCCTGAAACTGGTCCTATCTTAGGGCTAACAGCTCTCTTTAGAGCCCAACTCCAGCTTGTCTCCTACCAGCTCAGGAGAGGCATCCTATGCTACAACAGATGGTCCGGTGATGTCTTCCTGCTACAGGAAACCACGTGTCCAGTCTCACTGGGTTAAGTGGACCACAAGCCAAAGTTCCCAGAGCAGCTTTCTTCTGGGCACAGATATTTGAATGCACTCCTACAACAAGCAGAGTAGTTTCTGATATTGAGAGGCTGTTTCAGACTGGGAGGAAATGCACACCAATTCTGGGGGCCTGTCCTTCCTAAGTGGCCAGAGGACTTCAGCTGGTACTTTAGTCTCCACATATAAGTGGAAGCTGTGGGATCTTGCCCACCCAGAAATTGAACCCAAGTCTCCTGCATTCCAGGAAGATTCTTTACCATCTGAGCCATCAGGGGAGCCCATCATTCAGTGTATTAGAACCCAATTTTGATGCTGGTGGTAGCTGGTAGAAACCAACCTTGTGGCCTGAACTATTCATGTACTTCTTCATTCATATCCTCAATGTGATACCAGAAGGACTTAATGCTTTTCATGAAATGCACATGTAATGTGGGTGAGGGTCTACCCCCCACCCCTTGCCTGGGAGGGCAGGGATGATGGCTCCCCTGGGAGATGTCTGTTATTTGGGGAGACCTGGCAAAGAAATAAGTTGTTGTATTTTTGAATACCACCCTGTCTTTACTGCTCCTGTCTTCACCTTTGGATGGGACACAGAACTGCTTCACAGTGACCGGCAGTTTGGCCAGGAGCCCTGTGGACAGGGGCAGGCAGTCTCCTAGCACTTTACAGACACTCATGCTCTTGGATTTTGCACGCGAAACCCCCTGAACCCTAAACAGTGAACAGATCCCTGTGGAGGAGGCTGTGAAATTCCTAGTTAGTGGGACACGTATGCAATCTGTGCTTCTTAAATGTTCCCTCTCCAAGACGTGGTTAAGGCTTGTTCATTCCTAGGGGAAGATCTCTCAGAATTCTTTGTACACAATGAATGCCCTTCGTTTCTCTCAGATCCTTTCCAAGAATCCTCACCACTAACATCATGGAAGACCTATCTTTTTCTGCCTCTAACTGCCTCAGGCATGTGTTTTAGGAACAGATCAATAGCAAGATGGATGACAGATTGGTAGATAGATAGATGATACACACATAGATACAGATGCATGCAATTATAGACAGACTCAGTTTCTGGACTTACAGCTAACAGAGCACTGTACTAGTTGCTCAGAAAAACTACTTCAGTATTTTTCATTAATACTTCAGTATTTTTGTTGTGCTATAAAAGTTAATCTTTTAAATTGTTTAAGCAAATCTTTATAAATTGACTCTAAGGATACTTGGCTAAACCTGGATCTGCTGTGGAATCTGTAACATTAAAACATGCTCCTGGGAAATCCAAACATACTTTAACCTACTTATGAGCCATAGTGGCTCATAGTAAAATCCATTTTACTTAAAACTTCCCCAAAGATTTCTTAAAATGTTCAAAATAAACTAAAGCCTAATTCATAAGTTTGGTTAAATGGTCTTTACTGCCTCTGTCAGCTTAAAGCTCTAAGTGAAGGCAAACGCAAAAAAAAAGTTGGGGTTCAGGGCTGGGAAATAAACATTTACCCAGTAGTTCAAGACTTGTAGTGGATGCTACTCTGACTTTTGCCTGGTAGAAAGGTTTTATTTTCTTTCTTTTTTAAATATTCATTTACTTACTTACTTACTTAAATAATAACTAAGACCCAGCCGTGTTGTGTCTTAGTTACAGCATCAGGATCTTTGTTATGACAAGCCAGCTTAGTTACACTGTGGCATGAGGGATGAGACAGTAAAGAGTCTGCCTGCGATATAGGACACACAGGTTCCATCCCTAGGTCAGGAAGATCCCCTGGAGACGGGAATGGCAACCCACTCCAGTACTCTTGCCTGGAGAATCCCATGGACAGAGGAGCCTGGCGGGCTACAGTCCAGTTCAATTCAGTTCAGTCACTCAGTCATGTCCGACTCTTTGCGACCCCATTGACTTCGGCATGCCAGGCCTCCCTGTCCATCACCAACTCCCTGAGTTTACTCAAACTCATGTTCATTGAGTCGGTGATGCCATCCAACCATTTCATCCTCTGTCATTCCCTTCTCCTCCTGCCTTCAATCTTTCCCAGCATCAGGGTCTTTTTCAATGAATCAGTTCTTTACATCAGGTGGCCAAAGTATTGAAGCTCCTCCAACACCACAGTTCAAAAGCATCAATTCTTTGACACTCAGCTTTCTTTATAGTTCAACTCTCACATCCATATATGACTACTGGAAAAACCATAGCTCTGACTAGATGGACCTTTGTTGACAAAGTAGTGTCTCTGCTTTTTAATATGTTGTCTAGCTTATTCATAACTTTTCTTCCAAGGAGCAAGTGTCTTTTAATTTCATGGCTGCAGTCATCATCTGCAGTGATTTTGGAGCCCAAAAAAATAAAGTCTGTCACTATTTCCACTGTTTCCCCACCTATTTGCCATTAAGTGATGGGACCAGATGCCATGATCTTAGTTTTCTGAATGTTGAGCTTTAAGCCAACTTTTTCACTCTCCTCTTTCACTTTCACCACGAGGCCCTTTAGTTCTTCTTCACTTTCTGCCATAAGGGTGGTGTCATCTGCATATCTGAGGTCATTGATATTTCTCCCAGCAATCTTGATTCCAGCTTGTGCTTCATCCAGCCCGGCATTTCACATAATGTACTCTGCATATAAGTTAAATAAGCAGGGTGACAATATACAGCCTTGATGTACTCCTTTCCCTATTTGGAAGCAGTCTGTTGTTCCATGTCCAGTTCTAACTGTTGCTTCCTGACCTGCATACAGGTTTCTCAAGAGGCAGGTCAGGTGGTCTGGTATTCCCATCTATTTAAGAATTTTCCACAGTTTGTTGTGATCCATACAGGCAAAGGCTTTGGCATAGTTAATAAAACAGAAGTAGATGTTTTTCTGGAATTATCTTGCTTTTTCGATGATCCAGAGAATGTTGGCAACTTCATCTCTGGTTCCTCTCCCCTTTCTAAATCCAGCTTGAATGTCTGGAATTTCACAGTTCACATACTTTTGAAGCCTGGCTTGGAGAATTTTGAGCATTACTTTGCTAGCTTGTGAAATGACTGCAACTGTATGGTAGTTTGACGATTCTTTGGCATTGCCTTTCTTTGGGAATGGAATGAAAACTGACCTTTTCCAGTCCTGTGGCCACTGCTGAGTTTTCCAAATTTGCTGGCATATTGAGCGCAACACTTTCACAGCATCATCTTTTAGGATTTGAAAATTAGAGATACCAAGGGAACATTCCATGCAAAGATGAGCACAATAAAGGACAGAAATGATATAGACCTGACAGAAGCAGAAGATACTAAGAAGAGGTGGCAAAAATACACAGAAGAACTATACAAAAAAGATCTTCATGACCCAGATAACCACAATGGTGTGATCACTCACCTAGAACCAAACACCATGGAATGCAAAGTCAAGTGGGCCTTAGGAAGCATCACTACGAACAAAGCTAGTGGAAGTGATGGAATTCCAGTTGAGCTATTTCAAATCCTAAAAGATGAAGCTGTGAAAGTGCTGCACTCAATATGCCAGCAAATTTGGAAAACTCGACAGTGGGCTACTGTCCATGGAATTGCAAAGAGTCGCACATGACTGAGGGACTAACACACACACACATGGGATCTTAGTTTCCCAACCAGGGGCTGAACCATATTCTTTGCACTGTAAGGCAGAGTCTTAAGCACTGAACCACCAGAGAACTCCCTGAAAGGTTTTATTTTCTAATCTCAGAATTTTAAAGTTGAAAAGCATTCAAGTTTATGAAGTCCAACTCCCCTCTAATGCTGGAGTGAATATCTTTTACAACCAGTTTTTATCTGCTCATTGATAGTTTGAATCAAGATGCCGAGTGGCACAGGGCTCTATGAATAAGCTGTGCATCTTTGCTATTCTGCCACTGATCTTTCAGTAAAGTCCTTCAATATGTGCTGAAGTCTAAAGAACCACCCCTTGGGTGTGAAATGAGCATCCAAATACAACTCACCCCACCCCAGAGGTTGTAACCTAATTCTCTCCATGGGACCTGTTTTCTTTATGATACAGATATGCACTAATCATGGGCGTTGGTAGAGAATTTTAAGCTAACCCTTGGGTCATCATTAAACTTGCTCACATTCTATTATGAATTTTTCAGGAAATTTTTCTAAAATATATAGAAAACTGTAATAAGGAAGGTATTTGTCACCTTTTTATTATAATAGGGGGAAATGGATGTAATATAGTGTCTAATAATGGGGGGATACTCGCTTCCCTGGTGGCTCAGATGGTAAAGCGTCTGCCTGCAGTGCGGGAGACCCAGGTTTGATCCCTGGGTCAGGAAGATCCCCTGGAGAAGGAAATGGCAACCCACTCCAGTACTCTTGCCTGGAAAATTCCATGGATGGAAGAGCCTGGTGGGCTACAGTCCATGGGGTCGCAAAGAGTCAGACACGAGTGAGCGACTTCACTTCACTTCAATGGGGGGATAGCTGAAGCTCTCACAGTATAATTTATCAGCCTTAAATCTATGCAGAATATAGCAAAATATCCATGCAGGTATCCATGCAGAATACCAGTGACCCAGAGCTACGTAGATGAAACAAAAAATAATTCAGTAAGTAGAAAACCATGTAACATCAAGGAAACATTCTTAGGAGATGTCATTAGTTAAAAAGCCCGATATGGGCTGGTGTGACACAGTAGTCACACCCATGTAAACACATTTCTCAGGGGAGGACCTGGATTATCTCAGTCTGTTGGAAATTTATCGTGTATCTCTGTGCCTCTGCCTTCCCCAAACCCCCTATTACTGCACTATTGATTTACCAGTTTGATTTTTCAGAACTTATTTTCCGATTTTCTTATTCCTTTTACTGTCTTCTGAGCCAGAACCCACACATTTAACTTTCTTTTGTGTATCCAAATGTACTTAAATGACATTGTCTCTCTCTCTCTCTTTTTTTTTTTGCCATGCTGTGTGGCATGTGGTATTTTAGTTCCCTGACCAGGGATGGAACCCATGCCCCACTGTAGTGGAAGCGAAGAGTCTTAACCACTGAATCACCAGGGAGGTCCCATTAAATGACATTTTATATTAACAGGCCTTAAGACCTATGAAAGGAAGGAGATGAAAGGGTATAGCTGTGGTTACAGTTCTAATTTTGCCAATCATGATTTTTATTTTCAGTAAGTATAGTTTGTATTTGCAGCAGAAAGGAAGCCCAAATTAATCATTTCATTTAATTATAATTTTTATTTCATACATTAGTCAATCTCTCTTTTTTAATCTATTGACCTGCTGCCGCTGCTGAGTCATTTCAGTTGTGTCCGACTCTGTGTGACCCCATAGACGGCAGCCCACCAGGCTTCTCTGTCCCTGGCACTCGTCAGGCAAGAACACTGGAGTGGGTTGCCATTTCCTTCTCCAGTGCATGAAAGTGAAAAGTGAAAGTGAAGCAGCTCAGTCATGCCAACTCTTAGTGATGCCATGGACTGTAGCCTACCAGGCTCCTCTGTCCGTGGGATTTTCCAGGCAAGAGTACTGGAATGGGTTGCCATTTCCTCCTCCAATCTATTGACCTGCCCAAATCTATATATTTTTTATCTACTATGTGCATATGTGTGTTTCCCTGAAATTGGATACCATATTTTATCACCATCAATATATACTAACATGAATGGAAGCTTATTTAAGTACAGACTGTGGACAGGGATGAAGTGAAGTGAACTGAAAGTCACTCAGGCATGTCCAACTCTAAAATTGCAGTCGAATTCTTTACCAGCTGAACCACAAGGAGGGCGGAGGTGAACAGGGATGGTTGGGATCAAAAACATTGTCTGGTGGAATTATTCCAATGACCCTGATAAGAAAGAACCTGGTACAGAGATTTGAGCCAATAGCAGCAGCAGCATGTTTTTAATGGAAAACAGTAAAATGACAATTAAAACTAAATGGAGCATTAATTACACTAAATGTAAATAAATTAAAGTCTTGATTAAAAGATCCGTGGAAGTATAAACTGGCACAACTAATTTTGAAAACCATTATTCGTATGTGTGTGTATCTATGCGTATGTATGTTAAGTCGCTTCAGTCTTGTCCAACTCTTTGCAACCCTGTGGACTGTAGCCTGCCTGGCTTCTTCGTCCATGGGATTCTCCAGGCAAGAACACTGAAGTGGGTTGCCATGCCCTCCTCCAAGGGATCTTCCTGACCAAGGGATCGAACCACACCTCCTATGTCTCCTTCATTGACAAGTGGGTTCTTTACCTCTAGTGCCTTCTGGGAGGAGTGTATCTATATATAAGTATATAGATATCCTCAGACACTTCATTTCCCCTCTGTAATATATATCCAACATAAATGCATACAAATGTGCACCAAATATATGTAAATGTTCCTAGCAGCACTGCTCATAATCCACACCACTCAATGTCTGTCAACTATAGGATGAATAAATAGTGGTACATTCATAAAGTTAGATGCCACATAGCAAGTGAATTATTGGTACTTACAACAATATGGATACGATCTCTCAGACATAATACTGAGTGAAAAAGACCAGACACTAAAGAGTACATAATGTATGGTTCCAACTTTATTAAGATGAAAAAAATAAATATGGAGATAGAACTCTCCATACTGATTATATAATATTTAAGGGGGTAGATAATGACTAGGAGAGGGCTCAGGGGAAGCTTCTGGGGTGTGGGTATATATTCTGTATCTTGGTAGAGATGGTGTAACATGTGTGTTTTATTTTATAAAAATTAAACTGTATGTTTTACCTTTTGTGCACTTAAATATATGTTATATATTTTAAAAGGGTTTTCTAAAAAAAAAGTAACATTTTATTTACAATATTGTCAAAAAGAATTAAGTATTTAGGAGTAAACATAACTAAGGAGGTGAAAGACTTACCTGTAGGAAACTACAAAATATACCATAAAAAAATTAAAGAAGACACAAACAAATGGAAAGACATCCAGGGTTCACGGATGGAAGACTTAATATTGATAAGATATCACTGATGCCCAACTGCTGCTGCTGCTAAGTCGATTCAGTCGTGTCCGACTCTGTGCGACCCCATAGACGGCAGCCCATCAGGCTCCCCCATCCCTGGGATTCTCCAAGCAAGAACACTGGAGTGGGTTGCCATTTCCTTCTCCGTTGCATGAAAGTGAAAAGTGAAAGTGAAGTCGCTCAGTCGTGTCGACTCTTAGCGACCCCATGGACTGCAGCCTACAGCTATCTACAAATTTAATGCAATCCCTATCAAAATCCCAACAGCATGTCTTCTCAGAAATAATAAAATCTACCCTAAAATTTATACAGAATCTCAAGGGATACAAAATAGCCAAAACAATCTTGAAAAATGAGAACAAGGTTGGAGGTCTCACACCTCCTGATTACAAAACTTATAAAGCATAGTCATTAAAATTGGCTTGAAATGTGGTACTGGCATGAAGACAGACATACACACCAACGGAATAGAATAGGGAACCCAGAAATAAACCCTCACATATATGGTCAATGATGTTTGCACAGGTGCTAAGACCATCCAATGGGAAAAGGACAATCTTTTCTACAAATACTGCTAAGGAAAGCTGAATATTGACATGCCAAAGAAAGAAGTTAGATCCTAACTTTATACCCTGTACAAAAATTAATGCAAAATGAACCAAATTTCAAGAGGTAGCACTATAAAACTCTTTGAAGAAAGCGCGAGGGCTTTTTTTGGCATTATATTTGGGAATGATTTCTTGGGTATAACACTGAAAACACAGGCAACAAAAGTGAAAATTGGACGCCGTCGAAATTTAACATTCTTTTGCATCAAAGGACACAATCAACAGAATGAAAAGGCAATCTATGTAACGGAAAAAAATTGCAAATCATTTGTCTGATAAGGGGTTAATATCCAGAATGTATGAACCCCTACAACTAAACAACAAAAATAAACAATGAAAAAATGGGTAAAGGGCTTGAATAGACATTCTCCAAAGAATAGCAAACAAGCTTATGAACAGATGCGCAACATCACTAATTATGATGGAAATGCAAATCAAAAGCACAATGAGGTATCACCGTATATCCAACTAGTGTTGACAAGGATGTGAAAAAAATGGAACCCTTGTGCACTTCTGGTGGAATGTAAAATGATATGACCTCTAGGCAAAACAGTGTGATAATTCCTCAAAAAAAAAAAAAAAGTAGAATTATAGTATCCAGTAATTCTACTTCTGAGTTGTTTTTGTTCAGTTGCTAGGTTGTGTCTGACTTTTTGTGACCCCATGGACCGCAGCACACCAGGCTTCCATGTCTTTCACTATGTCGTGGAGTTTGCTCAAATTCATGTCCATTGAGTTAATGACGTTATACAACCATCTCATCCTCTGCCTCCCCCTTCTCCTTTTGCCTTCAATCTTTCCCAGCATCAGGGTCTTTCCAACAAGTTGGCTCTTCACATCATGTGGGCAAAATATTGGAACTTGAGCCTGAACTTCAGCATCAGTCCTTCCAATGAGTATTCAAGGTGGATTTCCTTTAGGATTGACTGGTTTGACCTCCTTGCTGTCCAGGGGACTCTCAAGAGTCTTCTCCAGCACCACAGTTCAAAAGCATCAATTCCTTGGCAGATTTCTTTATGGTCTAACTTCTGGGTTATATACCACTTTTGGGTATATGTAAAAAAGGATTGAAGTGAAGGTCTCAAAGAGGTATATGTATATCGATGTCCATAGCAGCATTATTCACAATAGCCAAGAGGTGGAAGCAACCGAAGTGTCCATCAATAGATGAATGGATAAACAGCATGTGATATATACACACAAAGGAATATTTTTTTTACACAAAGGAATATTATTCAGCCTTAAATGGAAGGAAATGTTGACACATGCCACAACATGGATGAACCTTGAGGGCATTATGCTAAGTGAAATAAGCCAGTTACAAAAGGACAAATACTGTATGATCCCCCTTATTTGAGGTACCTATTAATACAATAGACAGTTCATAGGGACAGGAAGTGGAATGGCAGTTGCCAGCAGCTGTAGGAGACAGGAATGAGTAGTGGTCATGTAGAGTACAAAGTTTCAGTTTTGTAAGATAAAAAGGGTTCTAGAGATTGGTTAGCTAACAATGTGAATGTTTTTAACTCCACTGAACTAAATAGCCGCTGAACTAAATAATTAAACATAGTTAAGATGGGAACTTCCCTGATGGTCTGTGGCTAAGGCTTCGCACTCCCAATGCAGGGGACTCGGGGTCAGTCCCTGTTCAGGGAACTCGATCCCACATGCAGCAACTAGGACCTGCCACAGCCAAATAAATACTTTTTTAAAGAATCTAGTGCATCAGTCAGTTCAGTTCAGTTCAGTTCAGTCGCTCAGTCGTGTCCAACTCCTTGCGACCCCATGAATCGCAGCACGCCAGGCCTCCCTGTCCATCACCAACTCCCGGAGTTCACTGAGACTCACGTCCATCGAGTCAGTGATGCCATAGATGTGATCAAAATTCAATGAGTCAGCATATGGGGAAAAAAGAGGGGAAATGGTTAAGATGGTACCTTTTGTTAACTGGATTTTACCATGGTTTTTAACTTTTTTTTAAAGAAATAAAGCAAACAGAGGAGGGAGAGAGAGAGAGACAGCATGAAACTTGGGATCCAAACTTAGCTGCACCTGATAATCATTTGGAAATTTTTAAAAATACAGCACAGTCTCATTTTAATGCAAATTTGCAGTAACAAAATACAGGTATGACTAATGTTTCATTTATGCATAAAATTTCAAATAATGTGACTCCCTTGAGATTTTTAAAGTTAAACAAGAATCACAGTTTCAACTAGGAGGGAACAAGGGAACTATAAATGCCAGGTGGCAGTGTTAACATGAGTTGCAAACAGAAACATGGTGCTACTGTGGGAAAATACATCAAGAAATATACATTTTGCATTATGGCATGCTGTCAGGAATGTCACCCTCATGTAAACTGCACCATCTCTACTGAATCCTAGGCCCCTCGAGGAACAGTACGATTGGACATGTTTACAGATGAATCCAAGCAGTTTGTATTTTTAAAAGCTCCCTGAGATTTCTAAGACTGATGGTGTGTGCATCAATGCTTGAAAATCAGTGGTCCTCCAGAAAGGAATAAGCACATTCATTCAGTTAAAAAAATTTATTTACACATATTATGGGCTAAGTTCTAGGGATATAAAATGAAGCAGAAATATAATGACCACATGGATCTTACATTCTAGTGAAGAAGTCAGGTGATTAAATAAGCAGTTACAATAAAGGACCCTACACCTATGATGTAGGACTTCCCTTGTGGCTCAGATGGTAAAGCATCTGCCTACAATGCAGGAGACCCAGGTTCAATTCCTGGGTTGGGAAGGTCCTCTGGAGAAGGAAATGGCAATCCACTCCAGTACTCTTGCCTGGAAAATCCCTTGGATGGAGGAACATGGTAGGCTACAGTCCATGGGGTCACAAAGAGTTGGACATGACTGAGCGACTTCACTTCTACACCTATGATGAGGCTTCCAGGTCATTGGAAACATACATCAGGCACTTCATTGAAGAGGGTGTATGAGCTGATACCCAGTGGTTGGAAAGAAACCACCTAACGAAGGAGGAAGAGTATTTCGAGGGAATAGAGAATCCAATGAGACTCAGAGCAGAATAAAGAGCATTGAAGCCAAGTGACCGAAATGAGTTCAAAGTGGCTTAAATTCTGAGTAGAGAAGGCAAAGTGATGGGTAAAGCTATGGGATGGGCAGAGGCCAGTTCAGGACAGACCTGGTAAGCCTGTGGGGAGCTGGGCCCTCATCCTAAATAAAAGTGAGGGAAAAGAAGGATCTCTGATTGTAGCATGGAGTGTGCAATGGGTTGAATTGGAGCAGAGGCAACTGTGAAGACAAGCTCCCAGCAGCCGTGGTCCAGTTGAGAAGGAACAGAGGCAAGTGTGGTCACAACAATAAGAAACTTAGGAGAAATAAACCTTGGTGATGAATTAGATGTGAAAGGGGAAAAGGAGATGTTAAGAGCCATTCCCAAGTGTCTAGCAATTGTGATACCTTATGGTGATTATACAGTGGAAGTGACAATCAGATTCAAGGGGTTAGAACTGATAAGAGTGCCTGAAGAACTATGGACAGAGGGTCATGACATTGTACAGGAGGCAGTAATCAAGACCATCCCTCAAAAAAGGAAATGCAAAAAGGCAAAATGGTTGTCTGAGGCCTTACAAATAGCTGAGAAAAGAAGAGAAGTGAAAGGCACAGGAGAAAACAAAAGATATGCCCATTTGAATGCAGAGTTCCAAAGAATAGCAAGGAGAGATAACAAAGCCTTCCTCAGCAATCATTGTGAATAAATAGATGAAGACAATAAAATGGGAAAGTCTAGCGATCTCTTCAAGAAAGTTAAGAGATACCAAGGGAACATTTCATGCAAAGATGAGCACAATAAAGGACAGAAATGGTATGGACCTGACAGAAGCAGAAAATATTAAGAAGTGGGGGCAAGAATACACAGAAGAACTGTACAAAAAAGATCTTCATGACCTAGATAACCACGATGGTGTGATCACTGACCTAGAGCCAGACATCCTGGAATGGGAAGTCAAGTGGGCCTTAGGAAGCATCAGTATGAACAAAGCTAGTGGAGGTGATGGAATTCCAGTTGAGCTATTTCAGATCCTGAAAGATGATGCTGTGAAAGTGTTGCACTCAATATGCCAGCAAATTTGGAAAACTCAACAGTGGCCACAGGACTGGAAAAGTTCAGTTTTCATTTCAATCCCAGAGAAAGGCAATGCCAAAGAATATTCAAACTACCGTACAATTGCAGTCATCTCACAAGCTAGCAAAGTAATCCTCAAAATTTTCCAAGCTAGGCTTTAACAGTATGTGAACTGAGAATTTCCAGATGTTCAAGCTGGATTTAGAAAAGGCAGAGGAACAAGAGATCAAATTGCCAACCAGAAAAACATCTACTTTTGCTTTATTGACTACACCAAAGCTTTTGACTGTGTGGATCATAATAAACTGTGGAAAATTTTTAAAGAGATGGGAATACCAGACCACCTGACCTGCCTCCTAAGAAACCTGTATGCAGGTCAAGAAGCAACAGTTAGAATTGAACATGAAACAACAGATGGGTTCGAAACCAGGAAAGGAGTACATCAAGGCTGTATATTGTCACCCTGCTTATTTAACTTATATGCAGAGTACATTACGCAAAATGCTGGACTGGATGAAGCACAAGCTGGAATCAAGATTGCTGGGAGAAATCTCAATAACCTCTGATATGCAGATAACACCACCCTTATGGCAGAAAGCAAAGAAGAACTAAAGAGACTCATAATGAAAGTGAAAGAGGAGAGTGAGAAAGTTGGCTTTAAACTCAACATTCAGAAAACTAAGATCATGGCATCCGGTCCCATCACTTCATGGCAAATAGATGGGGAAGCAATGGAAATAGTGACAGACTTTATTTTGGGGGGCTCCAAAATCACTGCAGATGGTGACTGCAGCCATGAAATTAAAAGATACTTGCTCCTTGGGAGAAAAGCTCTGACCAACCTAGACAGCATATTAAAAAAGAGACATTACTTTACCAACAAAAGTCTGTCTAGTCAAAGCTATGGTTTTTCCAGTAGTCATATATGGATGTGAGAGTTGGACTATAAAGAAAACAGAGTGCTGAAGAATTGATGCTTTTGAACTGTGGTGTTAGAGAAGACTCTTGAGAGTCCCTTGGACTTCAAGAAGATCTAACCAGTCAATCCTAAAGGAAATCAGTCCTGAATATTCATTGGAAGGACTGATGCTGAAGCTGAAACTCCAGTACTTGGGCTGCCTGATGCAAAGAACCGACTCATGTGAAAAGACCCTGATGTTGGGAAAGATTGAAGGCAGGAGAAGAAGGGGATAACAGAGGATGAGATGGTTGGATGGGATCACCGATGCAATGGACATGTGTTTGAGGAAGCTCCGGGAGTTTGTGATGGACAGAGAGGCCTGGCGTGCTGCAGTCCATGGGGTCACAAAGAGTCGGACACGACTAAGAGACTGAACTGAACTGACTATGGTGATTGAGCATTTAGGGGAAAGATGGAGCATTCATTCGGAAAGGCTGAACATTCAGCGTCTGGTGTCCAGGATGCGGATGGTACCAGATTGGAGAAGTTTCTTCACTAGACAGTGACTGGCTGGCCTTTGAAACCTTGATTGTAGATGAGATTGCTTCAGTCATTGTCTGCAGGGTAATAAGAGAGTGGACTAGAAGAGAACCCTGGAAGGTACCAAGGAAGCCTTGGGAGGGTGTGGAGAGGTGGGAGGAAGCCCAGAGGAGTGTGCTGAGTTGGAAGCCAAGAAGGGTGTTTCAGGGAGGAACAGTCAGTGATGGTTTCCAAGAGTAAGATGAAGACCTGAAAGTGCCTATTTGATTCAGCAACAGAAGGTCTCTGGTAACCGATCTAGGGGTTTGGGTGAGTGGTGGGAGCAAACACTGAATTAGGGTGAGCTGAGGGTGAGAGAGGTGGTCATGGGGGACATGAGTGCCATGACTCTTCTAAAAGCTTGGCTCTGAAAGAGGGCTGGAGAGAGGGAAAGGGGTTGATGAGATGCTTGCTCTTGCTTTAGGTGGGGGAGCATTTTGTTAATATTAAGCTTGGTGAGGCTTCAGTTCAGTTCAGTTCAGTCCAGTCGCTCAGTTGTGTCCAACTCTTTGCGACCCCATGAATCACAGCATGCCAGGCCTCCCTGTCCATCACCAACTCCCGGAGTTCACTCAAACTCATGACCATCGAGTCGGTGATGCCATCCAGCCATCTCATCCTCCGTCGTCCCCTTCTCCTCCTGCCCCCAATCCCTCCCAGCATCAGATGGTGAGGCTTAGACATGTTTAATGGTGATGGAAAGGATCCAGAAGAGAAAGGGGGCCATTGGGAGTGTTCACTGAGGAGTGAGCCCAGGCTGCAGTTCAGTCGAACTTGAACTTGGGAGCATCACTTAATCTGTCTGAGTTACAGCATCTTTTTTTTTAAAAGGAAAAAAGAAACACTTTATTTCCTTAAATATAAAGGGACAGAGAGGCCTGGCGTGCTGCACTCCATGGGGTCGCAGAGTCAAACATGACTTAGTGACTGAACAACAACAAAAACTTCATTGTGTCAGTTTAAAAGTTCCATGAGGATACTATCCCACCCTCATGTCATGTCTGTGCCGTGGGCTGGCTCCACTGCACACCTGAGGCTGAGCTGGTCAGGCCCAGCTAGCCTTCACCTCCCCTGCTCCAGGCCCAGTCCACCAGAGTCAGGTCAGCAGTGCCTGGCACAGCATCTCTTTCTGCTGGGGTGTGAGACAGGTAGGGAACTGGCTGGCGCAGAAAATGAAGACATCCCCCTTCTTCATGGGGTTCTCTGGCAACATCCCCTTACCTGGCACCTTCTTGTAGCCCTTGGGGTGGACAGTGTTACTGGCGGGGATGTTGAGCAGACAGTCATCTACGGTCTTCACCTCCACAGAGTAGTGGGTCAGAGCCTTACTCAAGGAGATGGAGATCACAAAGAAGAGGTTGTCGTTCTCCCTGTGGAAGCAAGGGTGCATTTTCTCCTTTATGATAAGGTGATGTCAGCTGAGATGATGTTGGGATTCAGGTCCTCTTCCTTCTCGAAGGTGATACACGTGCCCTGCCTTCAACCAGGCTTTACGTCATCCATGAGGATCTCGTCCCTGATGGTAGAGGAGTACCCATCCTCGTTCAGCACTCTTTGGGAGCTCTTAATTTTCTGAGTTCAGTCAAAGAACAGAGTAGGTTTTCTCTCTATCTATGGTTTTCAAACTGCACCCCTCAGAGCTGTCTCAGGACACTCATCATGGCAGCTTCAGCCACAGCAACCTCTCATGTGTTTTCAAACAGTTTTTAGTTTTTAGCAACTTAATACTGATACATGTACATATCTTGGAAAAGCAAAATAACTGTAAAAGAATTATCATAAAAATAGCAACTCCTGCTCCACACCTGCTCACTCTCAGTCACTCCCAGTTCTTATGGATATTTATGACAGTTAGATGCATTGATTTCTGTTAGACCCCATCCCCTCTTCACCTGAGTCTGTTCTCTCATAATGCTATCCCAGTTTTTGGCTAATTATAAATGGGCAAATTTAACTCATTGACTGTCTCCTTTTACCAGGAACTCCGGTTTCTCCTGCCAGCAGTATTTGCCTGTTTTTATTGCCTTTACCTTGATTTCCATTAATGCTTGCTATTTTTTTTAAAACGTTCCACCACCTCGAAAATCTGTCAGCATGTTCCCTGTGCTGATTTAATGAGGAGCCTCCCCTCCCAGGGCCTCTGTGACTCCCTGGTCTGCCATCCCAGGACCAGTGTTCAGTCCTGCCTGTGTTGGAGCCTGTTCCCTGCTTCCCTGTCTTCCTCTTGTTTGGTTTACACCCTGGTTTTAATGTAACCCATCCTTCTGTAGCTTGCAAGACCGTGTTTTGAGCACTGCCTAACTGAGGGTATGTCTATTTCATTCTCACATTTGATGGATGGATGGTTGGCTGATTTTAGAATTCTGACTTGAAAAATATTTTCCTTGAAAAATTGTTAAGGCCATTATTGCCTGGCTGTCTGATGCTATTATGATTTCCTATCCTTTAGCCCCAGGGCTTCCCTGATATCTCAGTTGGTAAAGAATCCTCCTTTAATGCATGAGACCCCAGTTCAATTCCTGGGCTGGGAAGTTCCCCTAGATAAGGGATAGGCTACCCACTCCAGTATTCTTGGGCTTCCCTTGTGGCTCAGCTGGTAAAGAATTCATCTTCAATGTGGGAGACCTGGGTTCAATCCCTGGGTTGGGAAGATCTCCTGGAGAAGGGAACAGCTACCCACTCCAGTATTCTGGAATGCTGTATTAGTTTCAGGTATATGGGCTTCCCAGGAGGCACAGTGGTAGAGAATCTACCTCCCAGTGCAGGAGGCACAAGAGACTTTGGTTCTATCCCTGGGTCTGGAAGATCCCCTGGAGAAGGAAATGGCAACCCACTCCAGTATTCTTGCCTAGAAAATTCCATGGACAGAGGAGCCTGGTGGGTTACAGTCCATGGGGTCTCAAAGAGTCAGACACTGAGTCAGACTGACTGAGAGTCAGACTGAGCAATTGAGTGCATCCTTTGGCCAGTTTTATTTCTCTAGGGAGCCTTAAGTCTTATCTTTATCCCTTTTTCGCCACAAGTATATGCCTTGTCATGGTTTTTCATTCATTTTGCTTGGTACTTGATCAGCCTTTTCATTATAAAGACTCACATCCTATAGTTCAAAAAAACTTTCTTGAATTATTTATTTTGTAATTTCCTCCATTTCATTTTTTCCATTTTCTCTTTCTAATGTTCTTTTCAGTTCAATATTAGACCTTCTAGCTTGACCTTCTCATTTTATCTTTTTTTTTTCTTTGTTTTTCTCTCTCACTCTCTCCCACTCCTTGAGATTAATCAACTTTATATTCTAACTCTTCTGTTAATTTTTTTTAATCCAGTTTTTTTTCTTTTTTTTAAATTTTATTTTATTTTTAAACTTTACAAATTGTATTAGTTTTGCCAAATATCAAAATGAATCTGCCACAGGTATACATGTGTTCCCCATCCTGAACCCTCCTCCCTCCTCCCTCCCCATACCATCCCTCTGGGTCGTCCCAGTGCACTAGCCCCAAGCATCCAGTATCGTGCATTGAACCTGGACTGGCAATTCGTTTCATGCATGATATTATACATGTTTCAATGCCATTCTCCCAAATCTTCCCACCCTCTCCCTCTGCAACAGAGTCCATAAGACTGTTCTATACATCAGTGTCTCTTTTGCTGTCTCGTACACAGGGTTATTGTTACCATCTTTCTAAATTCCATATATACATGTTAGTATACTGTATTGGTGTTTTTCTTTCTGGCTTACTTCACTCTGTACAATAGGCTCCAGTGTCATCCACCTCATTAGAACTGATTCAAATGTATTCTTTTTAATGGCTGAGTAATACTCCATTGTGTATATGTACCACAGCTTTCTTATCCATTCATCTGCTGATGGACATCTAGGTTGCTTCCATGTCCTGGCTATTATAAATAGTGCTGTGATGAACATTGGGATACATGTGTCTCTTTCCTTTCTGGTTTCCTCAGTGTGTATACCCAGCAGTGGGATTGCTGGATCATAAGGCAGTTCTATTTCCAGTTTTTAAGGAATCTCCACACTGTTCTCCATAGTGGCTGTACTAGTTTGCATTCCCACCAACAGTGTAAGAGGGTTCCCTTTTCTCCACACCCTCTCCAGCATTTATTATTTGTAGACTTTTGGATCGCAGCCATTCTGACTGGTGTGAAATGGTACCTCATAGTGGTTTTGATTTGCATTTCTCTGATAATGAGTGATGTTGAGCATCTTTTCATGTGTTTGTTAGTCATCTGTATGTCTTCTTTGGAGAAATGTCTATTTAGTTCTTTGGCCCATTTTTTGATTGGGTCATTTATTTTTCTGGAGTTGAGCTGTAGGAGTTGCTTGTATATTTTTGAGATTAGTTGTTTGTCAGTTGCTTCATTTGCTATTATTTTCTCCCATTCTGAAGGCTGCCTTTTCACCTTGCTAATAGTTTCCTTTGATGTGCAGAAGCTTTTAAGTTTAATTAGGTCCCATTTGTTTATTTTTGCTTTTATTTCCAATATTCTGGGAGGTGGGTCATAGAGGATCCTGCTGTGATGTATGTCAGAGAGTATTTTGCCTATGTTCTCCTCCAGGAGTTTTATAGTTTCTGGTCCTACGTTTAGATCTTTAATCCATTTTGAGTTTATTTTTGTGTATGGTGTTAGAAAGTGTTCTAGTTTCATTCTTTTACAAGTGGTTGACCAGATTTCCCAGCACCACTTGTTAAAGAGATTGTCTTTAATCCATTGTATATTCTTGCCTTCTTTGTCAAAGATAAGGTGTCCGTATGTGCATGGATTTATCTCTGGGCTTTCTGTTTTGTTCCATTGATCTATATTTCTGTCTTTGTGCCAGTACCATACTGTCTTGATAACTGTGGCTTTGTAGTAGAGCCTGAAGTCAGGTAGGTTGATTCCTCCAGTTCCATTCTTCTTTCTCAAGATAGCTTTGGGTATTCGAGGTTTTTTGTATTTCCATACAAATTGTGAAATTATTTGTTCTAGGTCTGTGAAGAATACTATTGGTAGCTTGATAGGGATTGCATTGAATCTATAAATTGCTTTGGGTAGTGTACTCATTTTCACTATATTGATTCTTCCAATCCATGAACATGGCATATTTCTCCATCTATTAGTGTCCTCTTTGATTTCTTTCACCAGTGTTTTATAGTTTTCTATGTATAGGTCTTTAGTTTCTCTAGGTAGATATATTCCTAAGTATTTTATTCTTTCCGTTGCAATGGTGAATGGAATTGTTTCCTTAATTTCTCTTTCTGTTTTCTCATTATTAGTGTATAGGAATGCAAGGGATTTCTGTGTGTTGATTTTATATCCTGCAACTCTACTATAATCATTGATTAGTTCTAGTAATTTTCTGGTGGAGTCTTTAGGGTTTTCTATGTAGAGGATCATGTCATCTGCAAATAGTGAGAGTTTTACTTCTTCTTTTCCAATTTGGATTCCTTTTATTTCTTTTTCTGCTCTGATTGCTGTGGCCAAAACTTCCAAAACTATGTTGAACAGTAATGGTGAAAGTGGGCACCCTAGTCTTGTTCCTGACTTTAGAGGGAATGCCTTCAATTTTTCACCATTGAGGATAATATTTGCTGTGGGTTTGTCATATATAGCTTTTATTATGTTGAGGTATGTTCCTTCTATTCCTGCTTTCTGGAGAGTTCTTATCATAAATGGATGTTGAATTTTGTCAAAGGCTTTCTCTGCATCTATTGAGATAATCATATGGTTTTTATTTTTCAATTTGTTAATGTGGTGTATTACATTGATTGATTTGTGGATATTGAAGAATCCTTGCATCCCTGGGATAAAGCCCACTTGGTCATGGTGTATGATCTTTTTAATGTGTTGTTGCATTCTGATAGCTAGAATTTTGTTAAGGATTTTTGCATCTATGTTCATCAGTGATATTGGCCTGTAGTTTTCTTTTTTTGTGGGGTCTTTGTCAGGTTTTGGTATTAGGGTGATGGTGGCCTCATAGAATGAGTTTGGAAGTTTACCTTCCTCTGCAATTTTCTGGAAGAGTTTGAGCAGGATAGGTGTTAGCTCTTCTCTAAATTTTTGGTAGAATTCAGCTGTGAAGCCGTCTGGACCTGGGCTTTTGTTTGCTGGAAGATTTTTGATTATAGTTTCAATTTCCGTGCTTGTGATGGGTCTGTTAAGATTTTCTATTTCTTCCTGGTCCAGTTTTGGAAAGTTGTACTTTTCTAAGAATTTGTCCATTTCTTCCACGTTGTAGTCTCTTATGATCCTTTGTATTTCTGTGTTGTCTGTTGTGATCTCTCCAGTTTCATTTCTAATTTTATTGATTTGATTTTTCTCCCTTTGTTTCTTGATGAGTCTGGCTAATGGTTTGTCAATTTTATTTATCCTTTCAAAGAACCAGCTTTTGGCTTTGTTGATTTTTGCTATGGTCTCTTTTGTTTCTTTTGCATTCATTTCTGCCCTAATTTTTAAGATTTCTTTCCTTCTACTAACCCTGGGGTTCTTCATGTCTTCCTTTTCTAGTTGCTTTAGGTGTAGAGTTAGGTTATTTATTTGACTTTTTTCTTGTTTCTTGAGGTGTGCCTGTATTGCTATGAACTTTCCCCTTAGGACTGCTTTTACCGTGTCCCACAGGTTTTGGGTTGTTGTGTTTTCATTTTCATTCATTTCTATGCAAATTTTGATTTCTTTTTTGATTTCTTCTGTGATTTGTTGGTTATTCAGCAGCGTGTTGTTCAGCCTCCATATGTTGGTATTTTTAATAGTTTTTCTCCTGTAATTGAGATCTAATCTTACTGCATTGTAGTCAGAAAAGATGCTTGGAATGATTTCTATTTTTTTGAATTTACCAAGGCTAGATTTATGGCCCAGGATGTGATCTATCCTGGAAAAGGTTCCATGTGTGCCTGAGAAAAAGGTGAAATTCATTGTTTGGGGATGAAATGTCCTATAGATATCAATTAGGTCTAACTGGTCTATTGTATCGTTTAAAGTTTGTGTTTCCTTGTTAATTTTCTGTTTAGTTGATCTATCCATAGGTGTGAGTGGGGTATTAAAGTCTCCCGCTATTATTGTGTTATTGTTAATTTCTCCTTTCATACTTGTTAGCATTTGTCTTACATACTGCGGTGCTCCTGTGTTGGGTGCATATATATTTATAATTGTTATATCTTCTTCTTGGATTGATCCTTTGATCATTATGTAGTGACCATCTTTGTCTCTTTTCACAGCCTTTGTTTTAAAGTCTATTTTATCTGATATGAGTATTGCTACTCCTGCTTTCTTTTGGTCCCTATTTGCATGGAAAATCTTTTTCCAGCCCTTCACTTTCAGTCTGTATGTGTCCCCTGTTTTGAGGTGGGTCTCTTGTAGACAACATATGTAGGGGTCTTGTTTTTGTATCCATTCAGCCAGTCTTTGTCCTTTGGTTGGGGCATTCAACCCATTTACGTTTAAGGTAATTACTGATAAGTATGATCCCGTTGCCATTTACTTTATTGTTTTGGGTTCGAATTTATACACCATTTTTGTGTTTCCTGTCTAGAGAATATCCTTTAGTATTTGTTGGAGAGCTGGTTTGGTGGTGCAGAATTCTCCCAGCTTTTGCTTGTCTGAAAAGCTTTTGATTTTTCCTTCATACTTGAATGAAATCCTTGCTGGGTACAATAATCTGGGCTGTAGGTTATTTTCTTTCTTCATTTTAAGTATGTCTTGCCATTCCCTCCTGGCTTGAAGGGTTTCTATTGAAAGATCAGCTGTTATCCTTATGGGAATTCCCTTGTGTGTTATTTGTTGTTTTTCCCTTGCTGCTTTTAATATTTGTTCTTTGTGTTTGATCTTTGTTAATTTGATTAATATGTGTCTTGGGGTGTTTCGCCTTGGGTTTATCCTGTTTGGGACTCTCTGGGTTTCTTGGACATGGGTGATTATTTCCTTCCTCATTTTAGGGAAGTTTTCAACTATTATCTCCTCAAGTATTTTCTCATGGTCTTTCTTTTTGTCTTCTTCTGCTGGAACCCCTATGATTCGAATATTGTAGCGTTTAATATTGTCCTGGAGGTCTCTGAGATTGTCCTCATTTCTTTTAATTCGTTTTTCTTTTATCCTCTCTGATTCATTTATTTCTGCCATTCTATCTTCTAATTCACTAATCCTATCTTCTGCCTCTGTTATTCTGCTATTTGTTGCCTCCAGAGTGTTTTTAATTTCATTTATTGCATTATTCATTATATATTGACTCTTTTTTATTTCTTCTAGGTCCTTGTTAAACCTTTCTTGCATCTTCTCAATCCTTGTCTCCAGGCTATTTATCTGTGATTCCATTTTGATTTCAAGATTTTGGATCAATTTCACTATCATTATTTGGAATTCTTTATCAGGTAGATTCCCTATCTCTTCCTCTTTTGTTTGGTTTGGTGGGCATTTATCCTGTTCCTTTATCTGCTGGGTATTCCTCTGTCTCTTCATCTTGTTTAAATTGCTGATTTTGGGGTGTCCTTTCTGTATTCTGGCAGTTTGTGGAGTTCTCTTTATTGTGGCATTTCCTCGCTGTGTGTGGGTTTGTACAGGTGGCTTGTCAAGGTTTCTTGGTTAGGGAAGCTTGTGTCAGTGTTCTGGTGGGTGGAGCTGTATTTCTTCTCTCTGGAGTGCAATGAAGTGTCCAGTAATGAGTTATGTGATGTCTATGGTTTTGGGGTGACTTTGGGCAGCCTGTATCTTGAAGCTCAGGGCTGTGCTCCTTTGTTGCTGGAGAATTTGCTTGGTATGTCTTGCCCTGGAACTTGTTGGCCCTTGTGTGATGCTTGCTTTCAGTGTCGGTATGGAGGCGTTTGATGAGCTCCCGTCAATTAATGTTCCTTGGAGTCAGGAATTCCCTGGAGTCAGGGTTTGGATTTAAGCCTCCTGCTTCCAGTTATTGGTCTTATTTTTACAGTAGTTTCAAAACTTCTCCTTCTATACAGCACCATTGATAAAACATCTACGTTAAAGATCAAAAGTTTCTCTACCGTGAGGGTCACCCAGAGAGGTTCACAGCATTACATGGAGAAGAGAAGAGGGAGGAGGGAGTTAGAGGTGACCCGAATGAGATGAGGTGGAATCAGTAGAGGAGAGAGTGGACTAGCCAATAATCACTTCCTTATGTGCACTCCACAACTGGACCGCTCAGAGATGTTCACGGAGTTATACAGAGAAGAGAAGACGGAGAAAGGAGACAGAGGTGGCCAGAAGGATAAAAGGGGAGAGTGAAAAGGAGGGAGACAGATCCAGCCAGTAATCAGTTCCCTAAGTGTTCTCCACCGTCTGAAACATACAGAAATTCACAGAGTTGGGTAGAGTAGAGAGGGGTTAGGGAGGAGACACAGGTGACCTGGTGGAGAAAAAGGAGAGTCCAAAGGGAGAGAGAGCAGTTAAGCCAGTAATCTCGTTCCCTAGTGAAAAATGGGTACTGAAGATTGGGTTCTTAACGGTACAAAATTGGTAACAAATACATAAAAGCAAAAATTAAAAATCTAGAGTAGAGTTTGGAATTTTAAAAATACGATGTTAAAGAAAAGAAGAAGGAAAAGAAAGAGAGAAAAAACGAACAAACAAAAACAAACAAGTTCGCGAAAATTATAAAGAAAAAATAGGTACAAAATTGATAACTAATACCAAAAAGCAAAAGTTAAAAATCTAGAATAGAGTTTGGAATTTCAAAAATACAATGTTAAAAAAAAGAAGAAGAAAAAGAAAGAGAGAAGAAAAAAAACAAACAAAGAAAAACAAACAATGTCACAAAAATTATAAAGAAAATACAGGTACAAAATTGATATCAAATACCAAAAAGCATAAATTAAAAATCTAGAGTAGAGTTTGGAATTTCAGATATACAATGTTATATAAAAGAAGGAGAGAAAGAAACAGAGAAAAAAAAAAGTCACAGAAATTATAAAAAAAACTATAGGTACAGAATTGATAACAAATACCAAAAAGCTAAAATTAAAAATCTAGAGTAGAGCTTGGAATTTCAAAAATACAATGGTAAAGAAAAGAAAAAAAAAAAAAAAACAAGGTCAAAAAATTATAAAAAATATATATATGAAGTTTGCTGAAGAAAAAAAATAGGGTCTTTTTTTTTGCAAAGTAATAGGTTATAAAAGTGAAAATTAAAGGAATAATAGAGGACTTAAATTTTTTTTAAAAATTTAAAAAAAAAAAGAAAGAAAGAATGATCGTAAAAATAGTAAAAATATAACGAGGACTTTCTCTGGTTTTTTGTGAGTATTGTGGGTTCAGCTCATTTTTGGCTAGTTTCTTGGTCTGACTTTTATTTCTGAAGATCTATAAGCCCCTTCCTATGTAGTCGGTAGTAACCACAGGGTTTTGATCTATTGCCTGTAGCTTTCAAGGCGGTTCCCTCTGTTATAGCTTCTTCTGTTTGCTGGACTCTTCAGTGTCTGGTTTCTGCCCTGACACAAAGGGGAAGGTGGAGGACACTTTTTTTTTTTTCTTTTTAGGCTCACTTGTTCAGTCGCGCTGTGGGGAAGGGAGGGAGGGATGCTGCAAACAAGTAACACTGGCATGTGCTCGCAGTGCCTCAGCCACACTGGGTCTGCCCCCGCTCACGGCGCATGTAGCCTCCCTGCCCACACTGCTCGGGCTCTAGGTTGTTCCGCTGGGAACCATCCGAGGCTGGCTCTGGGCTGCCTGCACCTCCCAGGTCCAAGCCGCTCAGGTTCAGGCACTCGGGTAGTCCTCAGAGGCGCAGACTCGGTTGGGCCTGCGTTTTGTGTCCTTCCCAGGTCCGAACAGCTCCGGTGATGAGGTGTTTGGCGAGCGCGATTGCTGCGACTTATCGCCTCCCCGCCACTCAGTTATCTAGGTGTACAACCAGCGCACCTTCTCAGGGAGATGTTGACCGTCCAGACCCCCAAGAAGTTTTAGTTAGCAAAGAAGCCTGCTTACAGTTTTATAGATAATGTCTCTCTGGGGCTGCGAATGCCCCCTTCCGGCTCTGGCTGCCTGTCACGGGAGGGGGATGGTCTGTAGCTGGCTATCTCTGTTCAGTCCTTTGTTCCATGCGCGGGCCTGGCGGTGTCTTAGGTTAGGGCTGGCTTTTCGCGTGATGATAGATATCCCACAGTCTGGTTTGCTAGCCCAAATTATTTCGCTCAGATAGCACTCAGGGTATTCAGGCCAGGTCCTTACTCTAAGCAATGCAGCCCACACCGCACCTCCCTGCCCAGCCCCCTCTTGCTAATGGCGTGTGCAGGCATCTGTGCTGCTTCTCCACTGGGTGAGTTACCACAGGGCTCGCAATGTGCAGGTTTTAATTGTTTATTTATTTTTTCTCCCTGTTATGTTGCCCTCTGTGCTTCCAAAGCTCGGCACACATTCGGCAGTGAGAAGGTTTCCTGATGTTTGGAAACTTCTCTCTTTTTAAGACTCCCTTCCTGGGACGGAACTCTGTCCCTCCCTCTTTTGTCTCTTTTTTTGTCTTTTATATTTTTTCCTACCTCCTTTCGAAGACTTGGGTTTCTTTTCTGGGTGCCTGATGTCCTCTGCCAGCATTCAGAAATTGTTTTGTGGAATTTACTCGGCTTTTAAATGCTCTTTTGATGAATTTGTGGGGGAGAAAGTGTTCTCCCCGTCCTACTCCTCCACCATCTTGGCTCCTCCCCCTTCTGTTAATTTTTTAAATGTGGCTACTCTATATTTAATTTGAAAAATTACTGCCATTTTTATAACCATTTATTATTGTGTCACGGATACAATTTCTTCTCTTCTCTCTCTAAGGACGTTACCTCCTCCCTAACCCAAACTGTATGAATCCTAACTATCCTTCAATTTTGTTGTTGTTGTTATTTAGTTTCTAAGTCATGTCCAACTCTTTGTGGCCCCCTGAACTATAGCCTTCCAGGCTTTTCTATGCATGGGATTTCCCAGGAAAGAAAATCCTTTTTTTGGATTCCTTAGAATTGGGAAATCCTTATCCAGGGGATCTTCCCAGTCCAGGGATCAAACTTAATCTCCTGCTTGGTAGGCAGATTCATGATCACTGAACCACCTGGAATGCCAACTATCCTTCGAGGTTCAACTCACAACTTTATCTTTTAGGAGACCTTCTCCAATCAGTCCAACTCTTGCCACTAGATAGGAATTCTATAGCACTATTATATTCCACACTACTTAATAGGTAATTTTATTTAAACTTGCATTACTTCCTTTTGAGGAATCAGTCTTATCTCCCCAATTTTACCATAATCTTTCAAAAAGAGGGACTATTTACTTGTTTTGTATCAGCTACAGTGCCTTGTCTAGAATTGTGACTATAACAAGTGATAAGCAGATGCTTATTGATTTGACTTAAATGATAAGCCATCCTTATCCCACCAAACCAACCTATCCCAGTGAGAGTTCTTTAAAGAGCACCAAGAACATAGGTATTTTTAAAATTACATAAGTGTAGAACTTACAGATTTTTATAGCTTTCCCTGTCTTTCACAGTGTTTCAGCTCAGTTCAGCCGCTCAGACGTGTCTGACTCTTTGCGACCCCATGGACTGCAGCACACCAGGCCTCCCTGTCCATCACCAACTCCCAGAGTTTACTCAAACTCATGTCCATTGAGTCAGTGATGCCATCCAACCATCTCATCCTCTGTCATCCCCTTCTCCTCCAGCCTTCCATCTTTCCCAACATCAGGGTCTTTTCAAATGAGTCAGCTCTTTGCATCAGGTGGCCAAAGTATTGGAGTTTCAGCTTTAGCATCAGTCCTTCCAATGAACACCCAGGACTTATTTCCTTTAGGGTGGACTGGTTGGATCTCCTTGCAGTCCAAGGGACTCTCAAGAGTCTTCTCCAACACCACAGTTTGAAAGCATCAATTCTTCTGCACTCAGCTTTCTTTATAGTCCAACTCTCACATCCATACGTGACTGCTGGTAAAACCATAGCCTTGACTAGACGGACCTTTGTTGGCAAAGTAATGTCTCTGCTTTTGAATATGCTATCTAGGTTGGTCATAACTTTCCTTCCAAGGAGTAAGCGTCTTTTAATTTCATGGCTGCAGTCACCATCTGCAGTGATTTTGGAGCCCCAAAAAATAAAGTCAGCCACTGTTTCCCCATCTATTTCCCATTAAGTGATGGGACCAGAGGCCATGATCTTAGTTTTCTGAATATTGTTTCATCTACACCTAATTCAGCAGTGATATTTTAGCAAATTCCTTTTATTAAGTGTTCCTTGAAGCTCTCAACATAAATTTCGTAGAAAAGCACAGTCATACTTTTCTCAGTCACACTTCATTGATTTAGAAAATATTTAATTGAATTATGCACTTGAACAACCAAGAACAGTGGACACAAGCAGGATTGGAAGCAAACACATTGAAATCTTGGCCAACATGATTTAGGCTGGTAGGACCTGAAAGGCTTGGGTATGCTAAGGAGTAAGTTGCCAGCTTCAGCTTTGTCCTGCCAGGAATGAATGGTGTTAGACTGTTGTGTCAGCCAAGTGGAAGCAGTCAAGAGAGTGTCTACTATCCTCTATTCTTGGTGTACCAAGAAGAGGTCTTTGGCAGAAATGGATTTGTGCTCATCATCTATCTTGGGTTCCTTTCCTATCAAGGGTGTATGTGGGTCATATACCCAAGCCAGCTGACATGGCTTAGTACATAGTCTTTGATCTGAAAACAACTCAGGTTTACTGACTCAGGGGCCAATCAACTTAGTCTCATTTGAACCAAAATCTACCCACCTGATCTGTAATCCCCTGACCATGAATCCTCAAAGGGCCAACAGAGCTCTGCTGGGCCTAGAAATCATGCCTTTTCCATCTCTGGGATGTAGTCCCACTCTGAGTGTGTGCTTAGTCATGTCTGACCTTTGCAACTCCATTGACTGTAGCCCAGAAGTCTTCTCTGTCCTTGGGATTTTCCTGGCAAGAATACTGGAGTGGGTTGCTGTTTCCTACTCCAGGGAATCTTCCCAACCCAGGGATCGAACCAGCATCTCTTGCACCTCCAACACTGGCAGGCAGATTCTTTACCAATGCACCATCTGGGCATTCTCTCCTCCTTACTTCCGATCAGCAGCCTGCACTGTTCACGTTCATTACCCAGCCATACTTGTTCCCCATCTGCCACTTCAACAGCCATTGCACTTCGGATGAGTCAAACATCAATTCTCAGAGAGGAGATATCTGAGTTGACTTTGTATGGCCCCCTGCCACAACATGACTCATTTTTTATAATAGGGGAAACTTGGAAATCCTCCTTGTGTTACGTTCCCTTTGGAAGGCTAACCTCTAAGTTTAATTCCAAGGTGTATGTGCTCAGTCACGTCCAACTCTTTGCAACCCCATGGACTGTATCTCGCCAGGCTCCTCTGTCCATAGAATTTCCCAGGCAAGAATATTGGAATGGCTGGCCATTTCCTATTCCAGGGGATCTTCCTGACCCAGGGATCGAACCAGCAACTCTTGCATCTCCTGTTGTAGGAGGCATATTCTTTACCACTGTGCCACCTGGGAAGCCCACTGATATTAATGACATTAAAAAATACTTGTCTTTCCTACTGATCATACTCAAGGGACTGACATCACTTTTTTGTGAGCCTTCATGATCACAAACATGAAGGAAGCTGCCCCTGGTCACCATCCCTGATAAAAGGAAGTGGTTGTTCAATCGCTCAGTCATGTCCAACTCTTTACAATCCCATGCCTGCCTTATACCAGGCTTCCCTGTCCTTCACTATCTCCTGGAGTTTGCTCACATTCATGTCCATTGAGTTGGTGATGCTATCTAACCCATCTCATCCTCTGCCGCCCTCTTCTCCTTTTGCCTTCAGTCTTTGTCAGCATCAGTATTTTTCAATGACTCAACTCTTTGCATCAGCTGGCCAAAGTACTGGTGCTTCAGCTTCAGCATCAATCCTTCCAATGAATCTTCAGAGTTGATTTCCTTTAGAATTGACTAGTTTATCTCCTTGCAGTGCAAGGGACCCTCAAGAGTCTTCTCCAGCACCTCAGTTCAAAAGCATCAATTCTTTGGTGCTCAGCCTCCTTCATGGTCCAACACTCACACTGGTACAAGACTACTGGAAAAGCCATAGTTTTGATCATATAGATCTTTGTCAGCAAAGTGATATCTTTGCTTTTTGTCATAGCTTTCCTTTCAAGAAACAAAGGTCTCTTAATTTCATGGCTGCAGTCACCGTCTGCAGTGATTTTGGAGCCCAAGAAAATAAAATCTGTCACTGATTCCACTTTTTCCCCTTTTATTTTTCATGAAGTGATGGGACTGGATGCCATGATCTTAGTTTTTTGAATGTTGAGTTTTAAGCCAGTTTTTTAACTCTCTTCTCTCACCCTCATCAAGAGGCTCTTTAGTTCCTGTTCACTTTCTGCCATAAGGGTGGTATTATCTGCATATCTGAAGTGTTTGATATTTCTCCCAGCAATCTTGATTCCAACTTGTGCTTTATCCAGTCCAGCATTTTGCATAATGTACTCTGCATATAAGTTAAATAAACAGGATGACAATATGGGAGAAATCCCAATAACCTCAGATATGCAGATGACACCACCCTTATGGCAGAAAGTGAAAAGAAACTAAAAAGCCTCTTGATGAAAGTGAAAGAGGAGAGTGAAAAAGTTGGCTTAAAGCTCAACATTCAGAAAACAAAGATCATGGCATCTGGTCCCATCACTTCATGGGAAATAGATGGGGAAACAGGGGAAACAGTGTCAGACTTTATTTTGGGGGGCTCCAAAATCACTGCATATGGTGACTGCAGCCATGAAATTAAAAGATGCTTACTCCTTGGAAGGAAAGTTATGACCAACCTAGATAGCATATTCAAAAGCAGAGACATTACTTTGCCAACAAAGGTCCATCTAGTCAAGGCTATGGTTTTTCCAGTAGTCATGTATGGATGTGAGAGTTGGACTGTGAAGAAAGCTGAGCACTGAAGAATTGATGCTTTTGAACTGTGGTGTTGGAGAAGACTCTTGAGAGTCCCTTGGACTGCAAGGAGATCCAACCAGTCCATCCTAAAGGAAATCAGTCCTGGGTGTTCATTGGAAGGACTGATGCTAAAGCTGAAACTCCAATACTTTGGCCACCTGATTCGAAGAGCTGACTCATTGGAAAAGACTGATGCTGAGAGGGATTGGGGGCAGGAGGAGAAGGGGACGATAGAGAATCAGATTGCTGGATGGCATCACCAACTCAATGGATATGAGTTTGAGTGAACTCCAGGAGTTGGTGATGTACAGGGAGGCCTGGCGTGCTGCAGTCCATGGGGTCGCAAAGAGTCGGACACAACTGAGTGACTGAACTGAACTGAACTGAACTGATACAGCCTTGACGTACTCCTTTCCCAATTTGGAACCAGTCTGTTGTTCCATGTCTGGTTCTAACTGTTGCTTCTTGACCTGCATACAGGTTTCTCAAGAGACAGGTAAGGTAGTCTGGTATTCCTATTTCTTTAAAAATTTTCCACAATTTATTATGATCCACACAGTCAAAGGCTTTAGCATAATGAATGAAGCAGAAGTATATGTTTTCCTGGAATTCCCTTGCTTTCTCTGTAATCCATTGGATGTTGGCAATTTGATCTATGGTTTCTCTGCCTTTTCTAAACCCAGCTTGTACATCTGGAAGTTCTCTTTTCATATTCTACTGAAGGCTAGCTGAAGGATTTTGAGCATAACCTTACTAGCGTGTGAAATGAGCACAATTGTCCGGTAATTTGAACATTTCTTTGGAACTGGAATGAAAACTGACTTTTCCAGTCCTGTGGTCGCTGCTGAGTTTTCCAAATTTGCTGGCATATTGAGTGCAGCACTTTAATGCACCATCTTGTAGGATTTGAAATAGCTCAGCTGGAGTTACCATCACCTCCACTAGCTTTGTCTGTAGTGATGTTTCCTAAGGCCCAGTTGACTTTGAACTCCAGAATGTCTGGCTAGCTCTAGGTGAGTGACCACACCATCATAGTTCTCTGGGTTATTAAGATCTTTTTTGTATAGTTCTGTGTATTCTTGCCATCTCTTCTTAACCTCTTCTGCCTCTGTTAGGTCCTTACCATTTCTGCTCTTTATTGTGCCCATTCTTGCATGGAATATTCCTTTGGTATCTCTAATTTTCTTGATTAGATCTCTAGTCTTTCCCATTCTGTTGTTTTCTTCTATTTCCTTGCATTGTTCATTGAAGAAGGCCTTCTTATCTTTCCTTGCTCTTCTCTGGGAAGAAGGAAGACTTTTGCAAATAGGGGCTGGAGAAAAGTGCATGGAAAGTGCAACTGAACTATTGTATGAAAATTAAAGGGCAAACAGAAATATCATGTCAATTAGATGAAAGTTCCGTTCATAGAAAGCCAAAATGGAGTCAATGCAGTTGAAATGGTTTCTCGGTAAATTTAGTGATTTGACTGATTTGCCTGTTGCTGGTTGCCTGTTGCTGAAGCAGCACAGAGTTCAGCAAACAGTGATGAGCTTTCTGTTTCTTCTATGGATGTAATGAACAAAGGCAAGTTGCATTTTAGATTAATGGAAAGAACAATCAAATTAAATTTACAATTGCATCCAATCCCCTTTGACTTTTGTTTTCATTTTTCTCCTTGATTGTGGCATTTTCATGTTATTAATAGGTGGCCTGGGCTGTGGCTGTTCTCCACCTTAGTGTATTTGACTTGTTCTAGTTCCATCTTTTCTCCCCTCCTCACTTGCTGGTATCTGGGCCACACTGGGCCCTGCTGTGAGCTTGGGCTGTGATGGCTATGGGAGCATGTCCTCTCACGTCCCTCTCCTTGGCCTGGCTCATCCAGCCCAGCAGAATGATGCTTTCTGCTCCTGGGCAGGGCAGCGGGCAGCTGTCTGCAGAGCCAGCCACTTAGTCCTCTGTTCACACCCTCTGCCCCCCACCTCCTTCCCTCCATCCACTTCTGCCTGAGCAAGGTTGGCTTTCTTTTTCTCAAGCAGTTTTCCAAATACCAGTGATCCTTCCCCTAGATTCTGGAAAGGTGATGTTGGAAAACGTTTGTCTGCAGGTTTCCTCATCTCCTTCTCTCTTAAGCCACTGAGCTCTTGGATCTGCTCATCCTTCTTGTGATCACCTCTCAGATGACGTGGGGAGAGGACCTTCCACACGTGAAATGACCAACTAAAAAGGCCCTCATGGAGAAAATGTACAGTTAACACTGTTGATAAAATAGACAAAATGTATTAGATGTGCCCAAGAAATGAATGCCACTCCCTGATCCCAGAGACAACTTCATTTGGAGGCAAATTTTTTAAAAATATGTTTTGGGGAGTTCTCTTTGAGTGTCCAGGCCCCTGAGAAGTAAGGCCTAGAGACTTCCTGGTCTAGAGACTTCCTTCTTTTACTAACCAAGTAGCAGGATCCCTTAGGTGGTCACCGTGGAACTGGGGCTTCTTCAGATCAAATGGTTCCACCATGACCTTCTCCGAAACCAACCATTCCATACCTAACATGGGCCAAAGGAATCATCCACAGTGGCCAGTCCTTGTGCTGGGAGCCTCGTGCAGTGCTTTCTTCAGTGGACTAGATTGAAGGGCTTTGGTAGAAAGACGTTGCTAAAATATAATAATAAATAAAAGGACTCCACCCCTTCCTGCATCTGCTAAAAACAAACAAACAAAAAAAACTGGGTAGAGGGGAATAAAAATGATCTGTCTCAACCCAAGAATATAATAACACTGCCTCTCTTTCCTTGTTTTAGGGAATGCTGTCGATTTTTTGGAGACAATGGCTTGACTTTGAAGGTGTTTTTTACCAAGGCAGCACCCTTTGGTGTTCTTTGGACACTCACAAACTACCTGTACTTACATGCAATAAAGAAAATAAACACTACGGATGTCTCCGTATTGTTCTGCTGCAACAAAGCTTTTGTGTTCTTGCTCTCATGGATCGTTCTCAGGGACAGGTTCATGGGAGTGAGGGTAAGTTCCTTATTCTCTGTCTTCCTCCCTCACTCAGTCATGCCAGCCAAAACCTGCCCATCGGCTTGCTTAACTCCATGTGCTGGACCGTTCAGCCTAAGCTGCTAACCACTCTCCTTCTGATTTGCAGCAGAAAAGGAGCCCAGCCAAGGGCCAGGCTCTTGGGGTGCCTTGCAAACCTTCTTGCTTGCGAACCATTTTAGACAAGCGTTCATTAAAGCACCTTTCATTTCAAGCATTTCAACAAGCATTCCCTAAACTGCGTGCCGGTTGGGGTCCCCCTTAGGGAAGGGGTGATGTATTCAGCCTGCTTCTCACAGTCCCTGCAGCCCAGAGCCCTCAGCTAACACTGCCATAACACTGATATCTAAAACTAAATGTCCTCATCCACGTGGACACGCCCTCTTGGTGGGCCGTTTATCTGGACGGTGCCTTCAATGCCCAAGTGGGCCAGACACACTTAGAAAGTGAAAGTCGCTTAGTCGTGTCCGACTCTTTGCGACCCCATGGACTGTAGCCCCCCAGGCTCCTCTGTCCATGGGGATTCTCCAGGCAAGGATACTGGAATGGGTTGCCATGCCTTCCTCCAGGGGATCTTCCCAACCCAGGGATCGAACCCAGGTCTCCTGCATTGCAGGTGGATTCTTTACCAACTGAGCCACCAGGGAAGCCCAGTTCAAATTCTAAACACACTTAAGACCCACTTAAGCACAGTTCAAATTTTGGAGGGATAGTTTCACTTGCTTCAACCCCAGAGGAAGGGAGAATGAAATGATACCCCTTGAATTACCTCTCATTGTCACCTCTGAGACTGAGTAAATTCCCTTAAAATAGAGTGAAATTTATCTAGTCATATTTTAGAACAATTATGTGAAATATGATAAATGTGCTATCAAACATGAGCCTACAGATAGAGGAGTCCACCCAGGATGAAAGGAATAGGTGACATTTAGCCTTGGAAAATGGCAACCCACTCCAGTATTCTTGTCCGGACAATTCCATGGATAGAGGAGCCTGGCAGGCTACAGTCCATGGGGCTGCAGAGTCAGACACGACTAAGGAACTGAGCAGACCCTGTGACAGAATCCTGTTGCCTTCTGCTTGTCGCCCTCTGGTGGCCAGAAGCTACCACTGCCCCACTATCACTTCGTCACAAACAGAGACAGAAAGGATTTGACCAGGCTAGATCTCTGGTAGTCAGAATGCATCACTTACCCCTCCTTGCACCCTCAGAACATGTAGGAAGGCCAGGAAGCTAAGAGTCCTTTTGGACAGCAGTCCCATTAGAGGGAACCCCGCTGGCACCCCGCAAAGGGGCAGATTCCAGGCTCTCTACTTGTGTCCTTGGCTCACTGTCCTGGGAACAATGACATCACCTTCATGGTGGCTTCACGCCCACCTAGTTACTCAAACAGCAGTGGGGACGTGAGTCAACTGCTGAGTTGTATTTTTAGCTTGCAGTAGGGGGAAAATTTGTTTTGAGGCTTCGTGTTAATTTTGGAATAAGAACTCAGCTCACTGAGCTGCCACCCAGAAAAGCTTTGAGCAAATAAACCACAGAATACATCTCCACAAGAGGTACAGCCAGCAGCAATCTGTCCAACAGCCTGCCCGACTGGATACTGAAGGCTCAGATGTGCTGGGGCCCATGGTGGCTTTCTTTTGAGGCCAAGAGCCAAGAAAATGCATGGCAGAGCACTCTCGGGGTGTGACTCTAAAAGTCCAAAGCAGATTCCAGACGGGAACACTACTGGGGAAAGATGCTGCAAGGTTCACTGTGCATCGTGGGGAAGAAAACGTTTTTGAGGTTGAGAGAAGGAGGTGTGAAAATACTGACTCACAGAAAGCAGAGTGACACACCCATATCTTTACCTCATTGCTATGCAAGATCCCCCTCACATCCCTGAGCTGTGATTTGGTCCTGCCATCCTGGCCACTTGCTTGGTCTGCACTGACCACTGCAGACCGAGCAGATTTTCATATCGAGGCCTTCGGCACGAGGCCAGCACTGAAATAAAGATCCAGGAGCCGGTGCTGGGGATGGAATTTACCAACCTGTAAAGCACCACGCAGTCCTAGGTCTCTCTGATAATTGTCATCCCTCCTAGAGGTAAGTGACGTGTCCTCTAAGATCGTCCCACTCCAAGTCAAGGTGGGGCACCCTCTTCTTATTGTCAGGAGTTCAGAGAGCTTGAAAAAAAAATATGTAAGATGCCAGCAGCTGGGCAGAATGACAGAGGTCACCCTGGGGAAACAGATGGAGATTTGAGCCCAGGATGAGGCCTAACACGCACGCTTCTCTGAGACTTCTCTCGGACTGCTAGGTTGGCTGACCACCACCTGCTGGGTCATCGCCAGGGACTGAAGGGAACTGACACTCATTTCCATCCTGATGGCTGAGCACACTGGCCTGAGAGTCGCCCAGACATAGAGAACAGATGTTTGTGGAGCAGGCGACATAGAGGGCCTGCATTATTAAGGCAGTGACTCAAATCACAAGAGTTTGTGGTTCCTGGAAAACCAGCAGCAGGTCTGTGTCAGGCAGACAGACCAGGAAGAGCAAATGTTTATCTTCAAATGCTGGGGAGGTTGTGGCCACACGTGGCATCAGAGGCTAGTGTTTGAGAGGAGCCCAACCTGGCCCCCATGTCACCCCTTGACTCTGCGCTTGGATATGCTTTTCACATGTGTCCTGGCTTTCCAGGCTCAGGGGTCATAACACAACAAGGAGGTGCTGAATCCTAGAGCTGAGGGACAAGGGTTTGGGTCCACTCTCATAAGCTGTTGAATGTTAAGCTAGTTACTTAACGTCTCTGAGCCGTAATGACCTCATTTTAAAATACAGTTGTTGGCAACTTCCTTGGCAGTCTGGTGGTTAAGACTCCACCCTTCCAATGCAGGGGGTACAATCCCTGGTCAGGGTACTAGGAACCCACATGCATGGGGTGAGGCCAAAAAATAAAACAGAACGTTGCTGCTGCTAAGTCGCTTCAGTCGTGTCCAACTCTGTGCGACCCCATAGATGGCAGCCCACCAGGCTCCCCCGTCCCTGGGATTCTCCAGGCAAGAACACTGGAGTGGGTTGCCATTTCCTTCCCCAATGCATGAAAGTGAAAAGTGAAAGTGAAGTCGCTCAGTCGTGTCCGACTCTTCACCACCCCATGGACTGCAGCCCACCAGGCTCCTCTGTCCATAGGATTTTCCAGGCAGGAGTACTGGAGTGGGGTGCCATTGCCTTCTCCAAGCAGAACGTTAGGACTCATCTTATAGAATAGTTGTAAGAATAAAATAAAGTGATGCATGCCTGACACATGAAACCCCATAAATGTTATCTTCTCTCACTGTTGTTATTCTTCTTATTCCTTCTCAGATAGAGGGGTTTGATGGAGCAGCCCACTTCTTTGGGTGATAGTGTCAGAGGTTGACAGACACTTAGGAAGGCAGTTGGGTGCAGCAAAAGCAGCGGGAGAATGAGAGCAAGTAGAATGCTGGGGATAGGAGAGACGGCCCCTCCTAAGCCAGAGCCCACCCAGCTGTGGTCAGCGGCTGGATAAAGGCCATGCCACCCGCAGTCCACATCTCGGAGGGGAGGGCAGATGGCATTCTTAGCTGTTCTGAACCACTCACTCCAGCTAGAGTGCAAGCCAGGAAGACTGGAGAAGCAGCAAGGAGGGCAGCTAAGGGATCATCCGAGGGGCCTCAAACCCCAGCAGCATGGTCCTGGGGAGCCTGGACCTTTTCCAAGAGCAGGTCCCACCTCAGTCTGACCCCAGCTGATGTTTTCCAGAATTTGCCCACTTGCAGCCTTTGGTTCAGTGCCACCCCTGAACAGTAACTCCTAGCGCTGACCTCGACTCCACCTTCTGTTTGGGAGGTTGTCCTCCGCCACCCGAGCACAGCTGGGGAAGGGCACAGGGCACACAGAGCGTGGGGGAGCATGGGGTGGGGGGCTCAGGGTCCAGATGCCTTTCCAGCCTCTGAAACAAGCAGGGTGAACTAGAGGGTCTGCTAATTCCTCCAGGCTCTCTTGGCATCGGTGAGGGCGGTGCAGGACTTGGGAGGGAAAGGCTGAGGGAAATATCCGTAAAAATTATCCCGTCCCTTCCCTTTTTTAAACGTCTCCAAACTGTAGAAATCTAAAACCCATCACAAGCGAAGCTCTGTTTGGCAGAGGGCATGCAGCCCATCACATTTCTAGCAGGAGTGGGAAGCAGTGCTGGTCTGAGAGGCATGCAGACTCCACCAAGGGCTGCCCCTGCCTCATCCCTTCCATGGTGCCCCGTTCCTCTCGGCCTGACATCTGATGGGGAGCAGTGTGGCTGTGGGGGTACAGGTGCATCAGGGTGCTGCTGGAGCCCTGAATCCAGAGCCCTGGGGGTGGGGCAGGCTATAACCACACAGGCAATACCATCATCAGGAGGTTAAATGGTGACATGCTGGCCTCAGGGTCTCCCCCATCCATGCTTCTTCCTCTTCTCCAGCTCATTTTTCCCAGAGTAGAGATGGCGGCTCCCCTCCTCTTGGTCTCAGGCCACTGCCAGCCATATGTCTGGATCCCCAAGTCTTTGTTCAGTGTGATACACTGGGGATGCAACAGGAAAGGGTGAGAAAGCAGGGGTGAGGGGAAGTAGGGATATCCACTTTATTCCATCCTGAGACTCAGCATTCTCCCCCAGGGAGGCTGGGATCTAGAAGATGAGGACTGTGTGAAACCACAGAACACACAGGGCCAGCCTTACTGGAGAGTTCCTCCTACAACAGGAAATAGGCTGGGAAACAGTTCCACGTGTAAACCAAAAGCCGGATATTTTAGAGTATAAAGTGTGAACTCCGCGCTTATTTTTTTAAAGAGATCTGGCATCGTCAAAGGAATTTCAGGCTTGGGGAAGGATGCTCAGGTCTTTCTCTGAGATCCGTAGTGTATGTTTCAACTCTGCTCTGCTTTCTGGGATATCAGACGCAAGGAAAACCACCAGCTTCCCCTCTGCATGGAGGTCAGGGCCCAGGTTCAGGGTCGGGAGTCCCAGGGAGCTGCCAATGCCCAGACAGTATGCCCTGGAATCGAGTTGCTTAAACCTATGACTCATGGAGAGGACCTCCAAGAGGAGAGGCTCTGGATGTGAGCAGCTAGGGGGTGAGCACTGTCCCCGTGCCATCTGCCAGAATGAACTCGCTGGCCTGGACTTGGCAAATATTGACCGGGAAGCCCGTGGCCACCCACACTCTCTATTTCTTGCCCCTCCCCTCAGCTCTTCTGCATAGCACAGCTCAGATGGAAGCTTTTATCTCTTTATGATTTGATCAATAGAGAAAGGAGAATGAGGAGGTCCGAAATCTGCCCTCTAAATCTTCGGGGAAGAATAACCCTGGTTCCCCTTCACTTCCTTAAATTTAATCTTTATGTTTGGAAAGACTCAGGTGCCTTTGGAGATGTGCCACGTCACCTGGAGTGGAGCTGTGTTCTTCCCCGTCCCCTCCCCCCCATTTCCTTCGTTTTCTAGTTGGTTCTCTGTTTACCCAGCTGCCCAGCCAGGTCCAACTGTCCCGTGCTGCATTTTTGCACTGTGTGGGTCCTCTGAAGCAGAGCCACACCCCTTGCCTTGCCTGCTTTTTCACTTATCCCTGTTCTCCTGGGGGGGTGGTCCCTTACTGTTCTTGTACCTCGTCTTCTGTCTTAGTGAAGAGCCATACACAGTGCACGTAGCATTTGAATACAAAACACACGCATTACATGATGATGAGTGATAAAAAGGGAAGCACTAAACCAGAAAGAGCTGGTGAACAGAGCAGGGCTGGCACTTCTCCAAGAAAGGATGACCACCTGCTCTCTCGGGGGCCCCTGTGTGAGGGCAGGTGTGTGAGGGCCCCTGTGTGAGGGCGCGTGTGTCTTTACACTGCCTGGGGAATGCACTACAGCTCAAACTGCTGAGCCCTGACACAGTGCTTTTCACCAACCTAAATACAACACGGTTCAACCCTGCAGGAAACCTCACTTCAGATAGCAGAGTAGAAATGGCAATGGCTTCAGAGGTGAATCCTACCTTCTATTTATATATAGAAACACTGACTTTGCAGTTAAACCTGAAGTGTGTATCCCAGCTCTATGACTTTCAGCAAGTTACTGAGATTAAGTGCCCATGTCTATAAAATGAAATAAATAGTAATATCTACCTAGTCTGAGGATTAAATGAGAAAGTACAGAAAACAACTTATTCCCTGATCACTCAGTAAATGTTAGCCACCCGATATTTTTGCAGAGAGCAGAGGTCATTTGAACAGTTTGTAAGAGAAAGAAAACTCCAGTAAATCCAGTTGTCAGAACTTGCACCCCCCACGTTTGTTCTGCCTCCAGCAGCCGCCTCCACCCACCCCCAACTTGCCAGCCAGCGACCTTTATGTAGCTCCAGGACCACCTCTGGTTATAACGGGTACTTACTCACTGCTAAAGCATTTCTCCTTTAGGAAATGTTATCCCAAGTAAGTTTCTCTCCTGTGCACTCTGACGACTTGATTTTGCACGACAGGAACGTGTAAAGATCCCTGGAGTCCTTATTCCACCTGAGGAGTTTGGAGGAGAACAGGGCTGGGGGCGGGGGCAGGGGTGGGAGCCGGGGGGCTGGAGTGGTGGGCCCTCCAGTAGCTGAGGAAAGGAACTGCAGGGCCAGGGTTAAGACACTGTATGTAGCCCTGATGGGCCAGTGACATATGCCCTTCCAGAAGGTTCTACTGCTTGTGTGTAAAAGAGGGCTACGATCCGTGGTCGTGGTCACTCTGTGTTGAGATGTGAAATACATAAAAGCGGGATCCTGAGAGGCACCTCCAGAAAGTTGGGAAGGAGCTAAGAGGGGGTCGTGAACAGGCCATAGTCATGACGGAAGAACCTGTCGTTGCGACTGTGACCACCTGCCTCTGGCGGCCCCAGGAATCACATGGCCGGCCCTCCCCCGACATGATGCCGAGTCGCGGCTCTGCTCCTTGCAGTCAACCGTTTCCGGTCCTTGGTTCACCCCAGGCTTTGCCGAGTGCCCCCTTCCAAGCAGGGACAAATATTCAGACAGGAAAGCAGCCTTTGCATGGTCTCCGAAGGACTAAAAGGGAGCCCTGCTGCCCTCCACGGCACCCTTGCAGACATTTCTACCCCTGTTGGCACGTAGGGGCCCCTCCGATTCCCCGCCACTGCTCTGACTGCCCTGTCTTCCTTCCATCCAGATCGTGGCTGCCATCCTCGCCATCGCTGGGATCGTGATGATGACCTACGCGGATGGCTTCCACAGCCACTCCGTCATTGGCATAGCCCTGGTGGTGGGCTCGGCATCCATGTCCGCCCTCTACAAGGTAGGCGCAGGGAGCGGGCCCTCTGGGCTTTCCTGGCCTGGCTGGCTCGGTGCTTTGAGGGAAACTTGGTTGGAGCTGGTGCTTGAAGAGGAGCACTGAGCACAGCGAGCCTGACAATGTGGAGATGTGCAGCAGCTCTTGGCTCTGGCTTTCCAGACGTTTCCATCGATGGCCATACATTGGCAACATTTGGGATAAAAGGGGTGGAAGGATAGGTGGATCAACTGAATTCAATGAGTGAATTCCTTATTTGGCCCAACAAGGGAGGATTGGGCTTCCCAGGTGATGCTAGTAATAAAGAACCAGCCTGCCGATGCAGGAGATATGAGAGATGTGGGTTTGATCTCTGGGTAGGGAAGATCCCCTGGAGGAGGGTGTAGCAACCCACTCCAGTATTCTTGCCTTATCCCATGGACAGAGGAGCCTGGTGGGCTACATTCCATGGGGTCACAAAGAGTCTGACAGGTCTGAGACTTAGCACCCACACACAGAGAAGGATCGGGGGCCCTAACTGCCTGCTTCTGTGTTTGGTCAGATAATTTCCCATAAGATTAGACATGAAAATTGAAATATCTCCTGCAGCTTTGAAATCTTTTATCACATGGTTTTTGAGGCCACCAGGATTCAACATGAATCCATGTGCATTTCAAGTATTGCTTTAGACTAAATAAATAAAAGCACAATTACTATCATATGGAATTATAAAATATTTTTGACAAAATGCTGGGAACCATTGGAGGTGTGTGTGTGCGAACTGCACGTCTCGAGAAGACAGTGATTCCCCCCACACTTATCTCTCACCCTCTCTGCTCCATCACACTTCTCAACGGCTCTCCCACTTTGCTTCCCCTTCTCTTCAGATCCCTAGTCAAGAATGCAAATATTTTCTGGTCTCCATGTTGGAAAACTGACCTGGTGGATTCAATGAAAAATTACATGGTAGCTTTGAGACTTAATGGCCTTTTGTGGATCCAGATAGTCAGACAGAGAAAATAAATGACTGTAGAAAGTTCTAAGAAAAGGAACTTTTCCAGCATGGGGAGGAACACATTTATGTGTTTGTAAAATGAAATAACTATACCTTTTCTTTTTTTTTTTTGGCTTTGGCCTGAGGCTTGTGATATCTTAGTTCCCTGATTAGGAATCAAACTTGTACCCCTCAACCCTGCATTGGGAGCTCGGAGTCTTAACCACTGGACCACCAGGGAAATCCCAACTGTACCCTCTTATCTTCATCAGCTCCCTGCCCTTTGCCCTCAGAGAGAGAAACACAGCCCATGAGGAATACATCTCACCCAGAGGATGCGATAGTCTAGCCCCATTCGTGACTCCAGAGCCACTGTCCAAATACAGAAAATACTTAAATACTCTGCTCTCTTCAATGAGCTGCATGCTAATGGGAAGCAGAGTGGATAGATACTCCGTCCACCACGAATACAAATATTCTGATTTAGACTTACATTTCCAACTCCTCCACTGGCTGATCTTTATCCAGACAGGCTGGTGGGCAGAAGGGTAAAAGGACTTGACTTCATTTCCCTTTGCATGCTTCCTGCCCAGAAATGTCCAGAGATACCCCAAAGAGATGTGAAATGACTGGAAGAGGAAGAAGGAGGAACAAAGCAGAGGCTGAAACTGGACCATCAGTTCTGTAACTGTGAACAATGTAGTTAACACGGAGGCTGGACGGGGCCCTGCTTTCCCTGGGAGCTCAGCTTCCCGCCTTCTCCAGCCACCTTTGTCCCTTTCCTGGCTTTTCATGCATCTGAGATGTGTACAAACAGGGGCAAGAAATCCATCGGGAGTGTTCCACTAAAACCCCATGCCATGTCTGGAATGTGGGTGGTGGACTGGAGCAGAGGTAAGCTGTGAGTGTTGTAAAACCTCTCCATTTGGTTTATAGGAAATGTCTTTGTAGCCAGATCCCTTTTTAGGGGGTGGGGCAGTGGTTTTCAAACTGTTCAGGGATGAATGTTAGGGGTTCCCGAAAGGAATGTGTAATCGTGGCTTGCGTGCGTAATAAGTCGCGTCAATCAAGTCTGACTCTTTGCAACCCTATGGACCATAGCCCTCCAGGCTCCTCTGTCCATGGGATTCTCCAGGCATGAATACTGGAGTGGGTTGCCATGCCCTCCTCCTGGGGATCTTCCCAGCCCAGGGATCAAACCCGGGTCTCTTAGGTCTCCTGCATGGCAGGCGGGTTCTTTACCACTAGCACCACTTGGAAGCCCATGCAATCATGGCAGATACTTCTAATTGGAGTGACTTCTAATTTATGTGGCTTTCTCATCTTCAATGCCATGAGGCTGCGATGTGGTGTCATGGATACAGCACGGAGGAATCAAGCGTGGTGTGAAAACCCATGATTCCTGAAAATGCTCTCTGTGTATCCGAGGAGTAACTCTCCATCGCCACATTACTGAGCATGGAGGAACCCTGCTGCCCCTCACTGAAGGCCACGTGAGGTGGAATTTACCGTCACGTGGCCGTTGGCCCCGTGGTCCAGCCCCAGCTTACCAAGGGCACTCGCTTCTCCCTGGCACGTTGGAGCCCAAGGCAGACTGTCACCCCCCCTCCTCTGCTCTCTCCGGCAGGTCCTGTTCAAGCTCCTCCTCGGCAGTGCTAAGTTTGGAGAAGCCGCCTTATTTCTCTCCATTCTGGGTGTGTTTAACATCCTGTTCATCACCTGTATTCCTGTCATCCTCTACTTTACCAAAGTGGAATACTGGAGCTCTTTTGATGACATTCCATGGGGAAACCTTTGTGGATTTTCAGTCCTCTTATTGAGTAAGTGGCGACTACCCTGCCAGAATCCCCAGAAAGCAGGGACTGACAGTGGGATCCAGAAACCCTTGCCCTGAAGGAGAAAAGCAAGTCTATTATTATCCTCAAGTTCTTCACGGTTTTCTAGGTCATTGTGTCGCAAAAAGGAAAGCCTTTGTAATGATGACACTAGTTCTAATTCCAGGACTAGGGTCGCTGTGGTAGTAACCATGGTCATGGCTGCTCTGAGCAGAGAACCAGGAGCTAAGGGTAATAACAGTACATTACTTATAGGGCTGCTTGTTCTTGTTCAGTCGCCAAGTCATTTCCAACTCTTTGCAACCCCATGGACTGCAGCACGCCAGGCTTCCCTGTCCTTCACTGTCTCCCCGAGTTTGTTCAAACTCATATCCATTGAGCCAGTGATGCCATCCAACCATCTCATCCTCTGTCACCCCCCTCTTTTTTCTGCCCTCCATCCTTCCCAGAATCAGGGTCTTTTCCAATGAGTTGGTTCTCCACATCCGGTGGCCAAAGTATTGGCTTCAGCATCAGTCCTTCCATTGAATATAGGGCTGGTTAGAAATTGGTAGATTAATAATATAATAGGGAAGAAACTTCTGTATTCTATTACAAGTTTATCACTAAAAGGATGATGCCTACAAGCTTAAATTATACATAATGCTCCCCAAGTAATGTGCATTAAGCTAAAATACCTTTGTTTAGCTCACAGGAAATAACCTGACTAGACCTACTTGTGAATGACTGTAGAGAGGAAGAAATTAACACATCCTCTCTGGAGACTGATGGGAACCAGGAAGTGTTCGACTCTACTCTCTCCCCTTTTAGTACAAAAGGAGCCTGAATTCTAACCCAGACTGGATGGTTCTTTGGGACATGAACTCACAATCTTCTCAGTTTGCCAGCTTTATGAATAAAGTTGTTATTCCTTGCTCCAGTAACTGACCTTTCAATTATTGGCCTGTCGTGCAGCAAGCAGTACAAGCTTAGAGTTGGTTAATAATCCACACAGAGCTCTTAGAACACTGCCTGATGATGTTCAGTAAATATTATCACTATTTGTGTCACCATCCCCATTACTTCATTATCATCATCATCCTCACCACCAGTAATCGCTATAAGGCTGGTCCTAGGCAGGGAAGCATCCAAGGAGGAGCCTCACCCATTTCTATCTAAAATGTGCATCCCAAAGCTCCTGACCATAGTCATCCCAGAATCACTGCCAGCAACAGAAAAAAGCAAAGTTAGTCAGATAAGTAGGATAGTCTCATCCTCTTTTCTAGTGCCTTCTCACTGGTTAGCTTTTTAAAATTTCTTTCTTCTTCTTCAGAGCTCAAGGAAGAGAAGAGGCCTAAGTAATCAGGATGTTTGGCCCTAATCCCCAGTCCTGGAGCCCTTGCAGGAACCCAAGTCAGAATAAAGAGCGAAACACCTAGACTCCAGCCTTCCCAGAGAAGCTGAGGTTGATAGGCCAGAAAGGACAGAAGGTCAGGGCTGGTCATGCATAACACCTATCTTTTTATTCTTTATTTCAGCATTCAATATTGTATTAAATTTTGGAATTGCTGTTACATATCCCACTCTGATGTCTCTTGGAATCGTCCTCAGCGTACCTGTGAATGCAGGTAAACTTCTATGGCTCTCTGTATCTGTTTATAAACGCACACACAAGCACACACGTGCACACACATACTCACATATATTCTTGCTTGCCTGGTACAGTGTACAGGTTTAACCTCCTGTATAGAAAGAAACCACTTGGGTAAAATGTTGACGTTTGTGACACATGCAGTATTTTCTTCAGAGTGGATTGATTTTCACATATAACACCAAGGTACAGAAAGTCTAAAATCATCTTTGTTTGAGCCAGTGTGGAGATCAGAGATGAATATCATTAATATTATTAATCAGTAGAGACGAATAGGTAGCAGAAAAAAACGTTTTTTAGTTTTCATAAGGAGCTTTCTAGAAGAGAATGTTAGCTCAGGGTATGGCAGGCATGAAATAGAGACACGTCCACAACTATAGAAGTATAGACCTTGCTCCCGGAGTCCCAGAAGAGAGCCCTTCATCCAGCTGCTCGGGACCCGGCTCTGTTTGTCACTGGGGACTCACAAGCACACTCAGTCGGTTCTTCTAAAGCGCGCCATCACCTCCCCCTCACCTCCTTCCTTTTCCTGGCTCATGCTGCTATGAACTTTGGGTTTTCCTCCCAGAATCTCCCTAAGTCATACCCGACCTCCCTGTAGAATCTGTTTGTGAGTCACTTCCCAGAGCACTCACCCCCTTGACCTTGGCACAGCTCCTGCCAAAGCCATCTCCCGACCTGCCCACTTCTGGGCCATTAGAGGACTAGGCTCCCAGGGAATGGCAACCCCATATCCTGTTCAGTCTGGTGATAATAAGCCTGGAAGCATAGGTAAAACCACAGTCAACTTCCAGAGGTCTTCCTTGCGTTGCATTCCATACGGTCTACATGTGTCTTACCCTGGTCCCAGACTCCTTGGGCCTGGCACCTGCCCAGAGGGAGGGTGACCACTCCCCTCTCATAACCTCTCTGGGCCCTTACTTATCCCCTAAAAATGAAGGTTGTCCCTGAGTCATCACCTTGGTTCATAGGAGGACCACATGAAATGATTTATGAGGCAGAACTTCCAAAGGCAGGAAGCCCCTAAGCAGCTGGAGAGCTGGTAGAAAAGTGGTCCAGCTTGTCTGTGTCCACACACCACAGGCTTCAGAAAAATGACTCATCAACATACCCCCATTGCATCTTAGTGTGTCTTTAGAGTCACAGAGCATTCTTATTTCAAGAATAAGAACTGTATCATACAGCCAGTGTGTGAGAGGTTAATCAGAATCCTCTGCAATGTAAGAAGGTCAGCAGTGTATCAGAGGAAGCAATAACAGTCAGTTCTCCAGGGGAGGAGGAGCAGAGGAGTCTGTGGTTCTCCAACCTGTCAGAGCAGAGCCCTTGCTGGGCTTTCTGACAGTCTCTCTAGCATAGCTCGTGGGACTGGCTGACTGGCTCTGATGGCTCACTGTAAAGAATCCACCTGCCATGCAGGAGACCTGGGTTTGATCCCTGGGTCAGGAAGATCCTCTGGAGGAGGAAATGGCAACTCACTCCAGTAGTCTTGCCTGGAGAACTCTATAGACAGAGGAGCCTAGTGGGCTACCGTCCATGGGGTTGTAAGGAGTCAGACACGACTGAGCAACTAACACTTTCACTTTCTTTCATTTGTAAATTAACAGGCTGTTCTGCCGGTATTAAAAATTAATGTTTCCAAATTAGAGGAAGATAAAAGAGGTGCTTTAATTCCACAAAAGAACTGCTAACAAAATGTTTTTCTCAGGTTTGCCTTTTACCTCTATGCCCAGCCTCTAGATGGAGGCGAGAAGTGCAGGAAGAAGGGGATGGGGCAGGAGGACTGGAGGAACAGGAAGTGGGATGACAGAGCAGCCCCCTCGTGGGGCAGACACGGCAGGGTAGGGGATGCAGAGGGAGGGCCAGCACGGCAGGCTTCAAAAGCTGCACATACAAGTCACAAGAAACTCTTTCACAAACTGAGTTTTTCAAAAAAAACAATCTGATTCTCCCTTGTGTGGAGTTCAGTTCAGTTCAGTCGCTCAGCTGTGTCCGACTCTTTGTGACCCCATGGACTGCAGCACGCCAGGCCTCCCTGTCCATCACCAACTCCCAGAGTTTATTCAAACTCATGGCCATTGAGTCGGCAATGCCATCCAACCATCTCATCCTCTGTCATCCCCTTCTCCTCCTGCCTTCAATCTTTCCCAGCATCAGGGTGTTTTCCAAGGAGTCAGTTCTTTGCATCAGGTGGCCAAAGTATTGGAGTTTCAGCTTCAGCATCAGTCCTTCCAATGAATATTCAGGACTGATTTCCTTTAGGATGGACTGGTTGGATCTCCTTGCAGTCCAAGGGACTCTCAAGAGCCTTCTCCAACACCACAGTTCAAAAGCATCAATTCTTCTTTATGCTCAGCTTTCTTTATGGTCTCACATCCATTCATGACTACTGGAAAAATGATAGCTTTGACTAAATGGACCTTGGCAAAGTAATGTCTCTACTTTTTAATATGCTGTCTAGGTCGGTCAGAGGTCCTAGGTTGCTCCATGGAGCAAGTGTCTTTTAATTTCATGGCTGCAATCACCATCTGCAGTGATTTCAGAGCCCAAGGAAATAAACTCTCTGTTTCCATTGTTTCCACACCTATTTGCCATGAAGTGATTGGACCAGATGCCATGATCTTAGTTTTTTGAATGTTGAGTTTTAAACCAGCTTTTTTCACTCTCCTCTTTCACTTTCATTAAGAGGCTCTTTGCTTTCTGCCATAAGGGTGGTATCACCTGCATGTCTGAGATTATTGATATTTCTCCCAGAAATATTGATTAAAGCTTGTGCTTCATCCAGCCCAACATTTTGCATGATGTACTCAGCATGTAAGTTAAATAAGCAGGGTGACAGTATACAGCCTTGATGTACTCCTTTCCCAATTTGCAACCAGTCTGTTGTTCCATGTCTGGTTCTAACTGTTGCTTCTTGACCTGCATATAGATTTCTCAGGAGGCAGGTAAGCTAGTCTGGTATTCCCTTCTCTTTAAGAATTTTCCACAACAGTGATCCACACAGTCAAAGGCTTCAGCATAGTCAATAAAGCAGATGTTTTTCTGGAACTCTTGCTTTTTCTATGATCCAGTGGATGTTGGCAATTTGATCTCTTGTTCTGCCTTTTCTAAATCCAGCTTGAACATCTGGAAGTTCTCAGTTCACATACTGTTGAAGCTTAGTTTGGAGAATTTTGAGCATTACTTTGCTAGCATGTGAGATGAGTGCAATTGTGCAGTAGTTTGAGCATTCTCTGGCATTGCCTTTCTTTGGGATTGGAATGAAAACTGAATTTTTCCAGTCCTGTACCCACTGCTGAGTTTTCCTAATTTGCTGGCATATTGAGTGCAGCATTTTCACAGCATCATCTTTTAGGATTAGAAACAGTTCACCTGGAATTCCATCACCTCCACTAGCTTTGTTCATACTGATGCTTCCTAAGGCCCACTTGATTTTGCATTCCAGGATATCCGGCTCTAGGTGAATGATCACACCATCGTGGTTATCTGGGTCATTAAAGTCTTTTTTGTACAGTTCTTCTGTGTATTCTTGCCATTTCTTCATAATATCTTCTGCTTCTGTTAGGTCCTTACCATTTCTGTCTTTTATTGTGCCCATCTTTGCGTGAAATGTTCCCTTGGTATCTCTAATTTTCTTGACGAGATCTCTAGTGTTTCCCATTCTATTGTTTTCATCTATTTCTTTGCATTGGAAAATATGCAAAAATTGCATTGGAAATATGCTAAGGAAGGCTTTCTTATCTCTCCTTGCTATTCTTTGGAACTCTACATTCAGATGGGTATATCTTTCCTTTCCTCCTTTGCCTCTCACTTCTCTTCTTTTCTCAGCTATTTGTAAGGCCTCCTCAGACAACCATTTTATGTGGAGGCCTGCCTCCAAATTTGCTTTGTTTGATTTAGTTGAGAAAAGAGAAAAAGAAAGCAAAAAAAGGAAAAGAAAACCAACTTTGGAACGCTTTTGATCTTTAGTTATGAAGAGAATGATGATCCAGATTTGTATGAACTGATGTGAATCCTGTTCTCATTTTGTTCCCTCATCTCATCGGTCAGAAATGAGCTTCTTGGGCCTTTAATAAATGTTCATAATCAGTGATGACATAGGTGGCATTAGAGCCTCATGTTAATAATACCCTGGAGTGGAGTAAAAGTTTGTATCTATTACTTTCAAAGAACCAGGTTGAGTTTGGTCTTTAGAACATAAAAATATGGGACTTCCCCGATAGTCCAGTGGTTAAGACTCTGCATTTCCAATGCAGGGGGCAAGGATTTGATCCCTGGTTGGGGAGCTGGGATCCCACATGCTGTGGGGTGCAGCCAAAAATATAAAAATAATCTTTTTAAAATGTGAAAAGCACCAATAATAGAAAGAAGAGAATAACATTGTAATTGTCCTGGCATCCCAGAGGTGGCCACAATCAATTTTGGTATATACTGGATTGGCTGAAAATTCACTGGGGTTTTTCCAGGAGAGCATATGAGAAACCCAAATGAACTTTTTGGCCAACTAGTATATATACAGGGCTTCCCAGATGGCACTAGTGGTCAAAAAAAAAAAAAAACAACCTGCCTGCCAATGCAGGAGATGGAAGAAACACAGGTTCGATCCCTGGGTCAGGAAGATCCCCTGGAGTAGGAAGTGGCAATCCATTCCAGCATTCTTGCCTGGAGGATTCCATGGATAGAGGAGCCTGGACAGTTACAGTCCAGGGGGGTCGCAAAGAGTCAGACGCACTGAGCAACTGAGCACACACACACATGTATACACACACACACGTCTCTAAGTGCCCCTCGTGTTTTGTTTTGTCTCTCAGACAAATCGATGTCCAAACTAAGGTGCCAGGTCAAGTCAGTTCGGCCACTCCCACCAGCCAGCGTTTCTAAAGGGGGGTTTGCTAGAGGCAGCTCTGCCTACCTGGTCAAGGCAGCACAGTGTCCACCCCACAGAAAGGGCTGCCCCAGGCCCTGGCCTGGCGGGGTCCCCCACCTCCTGATTGCCCAGGCCTGTCGGCCCCTGGGTAACCTCCGTTCTCTGTCTCCTGCAGTGGTTGATCATTACACCAGTAAGATCGTTTTCAACGGCGTCCGGGTAATTGCCATCATCATCATCGGCCTGGGCTTCCTCCTCCTCCTCCTGCCTGAGGAGTGGGACGTCTGGTTGATTAAGCTGCTCACTCGCCTCAAAGTGAGGAAGAAGGAGGAAGCGGCTGAGGGTGGAGCGGACCTGGGCTTGGGGCTTCAGAGCAAGAGCAGAAGGGCCCGGCCCTCCTTCGCCCGCTGACCATCTGCCCTAGGACTCTGCGGCAACCGCTCACGAGGGGGGTTCGGAATCTCTTCCTGACAGGGGGAACCTCAGTGAGGTGTACATACCTGTACAGTTTTGGTAATCTGCGGTAAGTTATATGGTATTTATTGGCATGTCCAACTTGCTTGCACTTTTTTCACATCAGATCTTTCACTTAAGGGTACTGATTCAATACGGGAGAGAAAAGAAGAACCTCTCCGCTCTTTTTACATGAATGTAAAGCAGCTTAAAATGATCCTTGCCTAGATTGCTTGGGATGACAGGTGTTCTCGACATGGCAGGGCAGATGTTTCAAATCTTTGCAACTGAAAATTACATTGCACACTGTGATTATTTCTCAGCGATGGTAGGTCATATTTTGTTTTATACCAGAGCTGCACTCTTAATTTTAAGGGATTTCAATGAACCAAAAGATCACTCTGAATTAATTGAGATAAATGGATTTCTGGATGGGTGGGTAGATGGGACATGAAGAGCTGGAGCAGAAAAGGAAAATGGACTTGGAAAACCGTCGACTGTGGCTAACCTGGGGGTGATGATTAGAGGAGGACAGGCCAAGCTGGGTAACAGAAAGGGGAAGTTAAGTCTTAGCCCCAGCTGGCTTGCCCTCACATGTCTGTGTAAGATCGTGCAAGAGAAATTACAGTGCCTTCTACAGAATTTTTGTCTTTACCTATGTGAAGCGAGGTGACATTATAAGTCACTGGCGCCGTCTTATCATTTAGATGTAGAAATCTTTAGAAACAAACAAAATACTATATATATATGTCTGTACGTACAAAAATGGCAAAGCTGATGACCAGTGTCACAGAACACAGGTCTCGGTGTGTATATGAGGCAGAGTCCGCAGAAGATGAATCGCTGGTTGCTTTTACTTCCTGACTAAGACCGAAAAATTATTTACTGAATCTGCAAACCTTTTTATGAAACTTTTAAGCACCAGGCTGTTTACTTCCACATTATAGGTCTGCCAGAAAATTCTATCTGTGATAGATCTGTAAAGAGGGATGAGGGGGTTAGAGTTTACTATTTTTGACGTTTACATTGTTACATATCGAAATGGAAACCTTATTTTGAAATGTTGTCATAACCCAATGGTGCACTCTGTAACCATGGAGTCTTTTGTTTCCTAGGGGAAAGGAGTACTCATGACCTAAACTTTTTAGCAAATTATTATTCTCAGTTTCCATTACCTGTTTGGCCAAACAGATGAATAAACTATTTAAAAAAGAAGCATTTTGTGCTGTCTTGGCGGCATCTTTGTTCCTTTCCCACTAGGTAGATCCGACTTTCTGGCTTCCTCACCTGATATTCTTCTCCCAGCAAGCCCCATCCTCCTGCACCCTCAAAGCACAGAAAGCCAGCCTGCCACTTCAAGGGAAGAAAGTTCTTAATGCAGATAAGAGTTGCTTTCACAACTTCCCTGGTGGCTCAGACGGTAAAAAAAAAAAAAAAAAACTGCCTGCAATGCAGAAGACCTGGGTCCCATCCCTGAGTTGGGAAGATCCCCTGGAGTAGGGCATAGCAGCCCACTCCATTATTCTTGCCTGGAGAATTCTGTGAACAGAGGAGCCTGATGGGCTGGAGTCCATGGGATCACAAAGAGTCAGACACAACTGAATAATTAACACACTTTGCTTTCACAAAAGTGAAATGCAGGGCAAAGGTCCAGCCCTGGAAGGAAGTGTCTCGAGGCAGAGTTTCCTCCTATCCTCCTCCCGGACCCGCCCCTCTCCAGGGGTGCCTGCCTCCCCCTCTCTGCATCTCTGGTATGGCTTCTGCCTCCCTGTCCTGTGCAACCTAGTCCCTCGGCTTCCTTGCACTTGCGCCCCAGAGTGGCAGCCTCAGTCCCTAAATTGACCTGGTCTTTTCAGCTTTGCTCCCACACCTGACTTCTGCCTGATTCTAGAAGGAATTTAATGTAACATGTGTATCACTGTTCCAGGCCGCTGCAGCCAGGGGCTCTGAGGTCTTGCATCTCTCATCCTCTGGCCACAGAAGGCCATGTTCTCTAGGGCATGTGAACCATGAGGCAGGCTTGGACTTGAGACCTTTTGCTGAAGTGCCTGCACCTGGACAAACCTCTCCTCCAGCAACAACAACAAAAAACCTGTATGGGACTAAAAATAACTGTGCACATGCACAGTTAGGGCAAATTATGACAGAGGATACACAATAAACCAAAAAATCCCAATTGCCATTTTTGAAGAGCCTGAAGCAAAAGTATCATGTCAGGAGGAAAAGCAGGGTACTGCACATGACCCCTCACACAGCACCTCCTAGTTCAATTCCATTCAGTCGCTCAGTCGTGTCTGTCTCTTTGTGACCCCGTGGACTGTAGCACGCCAGGCCTCCCTGTCCATCACCAACTCCCGGAGCTTGCTCAGACTCATGTCCATTTAGTCGGTGATGCCATCCAACTATCTCATCTCCTGTCGTCTCCTTCTCCTCCTGCCTTCAATCTTTCCCAGCATCAGGGTATTTTCCAAGGAGTCAGTTCTTTGCATCAGGTAGCCAAAGTATTTGAGTTTCAGCTTCAGCATCAGTCCTTCCAGTGAATATTCAGGACTGATTTCCTTTAGGATTGACTGGTTGCAGTCCAAGGTGCAGTTCAAGCTCTGCCTAGATCAGATCAGTCCTTCAGTCGTGTCCGACTCTTTGTGACCCCATGAATCGCAGCACGCCAGGCCTCCCTGTCCATCACCAACTCCCGGAATTCACTCAAACTCATGTCCATCGAGTCGGTGATGCCATCCAGCCATCTCATCCTCTGTCGTCCCCTTCTCCTCCTGCCCCCAATCCCTCCCAGCATCAGGGTCTTTTCCAATGAGTCAACTCTTCGCATCAGGTGGCCAAAGTACTGGAGTTGCAGCTTTAGCATCATTCCTTCCAAAGAAATCCCAGGGCTGATCTCCTTCCGAATGGACTGGTTGGATCTCCTTGCAGTCCAAGGGACTCTCAAGAGTCTTCTCCAACACCACAGTTTAAAAGCATCCATTCTTCGGCGCTCAGCCTTCTTCACAGTCCAACTCTCACATCCATACATGACCACAGGAAAAACCATAGCCTTTACTAGACGGACCTTTGTTGGCAAAGTAATGTCTCTGCTTTTGAATATGCTATCCAGGTTGGTCTAAGGGGTGGGCAAACCATCGAAGCTACTCCTCTGGCCCAACCCCTGGACATACTCCTTCCTTCACCCTGTGTAAGGAACAAGCTTGCCCAACCTCAGGGAGCCAATAAGCAAGAGAACCTGTTGTTTGTCCCTGCTTCCCTTGGCTGCATCAGGGGCCCTGGTAAAAGCCTTGTCTGAATTTCTTGTCTGGCCTCTAGTCAATTTCTATTGATTAATGAGGCCAAAAACTCTGGTTGGTATAAATGGAGAGGAGATGACAGCCTCTTTGGAATACCTTGTCCCGCCACCCACACATACAGCATCTACACCGGGGTCCCGACCTCGAGATTCTAATGCCTGATGATCTGAAGTGGAGCTGATATAATAATAATTGAAATAAAGTGCACAATAAATGTAATGCTTGAATCATTCTGAAACCATCCTCCTTCCCCAGTCCATGGAAAAATTGTCTTCCAAGAAATCAGTCCCTGGTGCCAAAAAAGTTGGGGACCGCTGGTGAAAGGTTGTTGTTGAATCATGCGAAGACACCAGGATTCTTGGCCCCTGGAGGAGAAGAATTCAATCCGGGGCCAGAGACGAGGCTTGATCGCTCAGAGCTTTTGTGTAATTAAGTTTTATTAAAGTATAAAGGAGATAGAGAAAGCTTCTGACATAGGCATCAGAAGGGGGCAGAAAGAGTACCCGCTTGCTAATGTTAACAATGAAGTTATATAATCCAAAGAATGTCTGGAGGTTGTAAAGACCTCATCAGACCTACTCCTATAATTTACATTTTAAGATAACCCTGACCTCAGGCAAGATACATCCTTGTAAAGACCAGGTCTACTCCCATAATTTACATTTTAAGATAACGGAAGGTTGAATCCAAAGACTGTCCTTAGGCAGGATACATTATTGTTATATAATCCTAAGGAATGTGGAAAAATAAAAAAAGTTTGTCCTTTCTTCCTCCTTGAGAATTCCAGACCCCTCTCTCCTTGGGGACCCCTAGACTCCCTATCAACCTGCCTAGGAACTGACTCTCTCACTGGTACATGGGGTCAGAACCTGGAGCGTGTCGCTGTCTAGGACAGGGCTGCCTGCCCATGTCTCCCTTGTGTGCTGTGAGCCCCTAGGAGTCACCTCCATGACTTCCTGGGCTCCCAACCCCTCCAGTTACACAGCCAAACATTTCCTGTGTAAGCCATAATGTGAAAACCTGGGAAACCATACACATGACAGATTTACCTTATTCTTCCATGGGCATAAAAGACTATGAAGACCCAAAAGATGTGAGAGTAGGGCCTGAAAGAGATATTTGTAAGCCTATCATCAGAGCTGCATTATTCACAGTCGCTAAGGGGTAGGAGCAGCCCAGGTGTGCATCAATGGATGAATGGCTACATATGGTAAATACATGTAGTGGAGTATTATTCAGCCTTCAAAAGGGAATGAAATTCTGATACAGGTTACAAGTTGGATGAACCTTGAAGACATTATACTAATGAAAAAAGCCAGTCACATAGGACAAATATTAACTGATTTCACTAATATGAGGTACCTAGCATAGTCAGACTCAGAGAGACAGAAAGGAGAGTGGTGGTTCTTAGGGACCAGGAGTGAGGAGTCATTGTTCAATGGGTACAGAATTTCAGCTCTGTAAGATTATTCAAAAGTTCTGGAGGTTGAAGGTGATAGATAATGGTTGTTCCACAATGTGAATGCACTTAATGCCACTGAACTTAGAAATGGTCCAAATGGTACATTTTATATTATGTATCATTTACTCCAGTAAAAAAAAGACTATGAAGATTAATATATGTGAAATTAAAAGGTTAAACCTTTCAGGAGAGGTTAATGTTTCTTCCAGAACATTATAAACATGAGTTGGGGTGGGGGTTGGAGGATTTGAGAGATTTTTTTTTTTTCTAGAAAGAATACAAACTACAACTCGTTCCACCCTCTCCACCCCTACTACGCAGATTTCAAGAACTGGGATGAGCTGCGACAAACCAAGGAAGGATCCATGAACAGAAACTCTTGGGAAGGGGTTCTTCCTGATGGAACCGTGGGGTGGCTTTGGGAAACAGCCTCCATTTTTGCTCTCACTGGGGGGATTGTCTGCCCTCTGGAGGACGGTCTGGAAAGAACTAAGGAATTCTTCTACCTTTGCTCCTTGGAGGAATATAAAAGTAAAACGAAGATGGAAGGCACAAAGAGGATATGGGGGCTCCGCCACTCCAGCCCTTCCCTCTCAGGATGTGGACATAGGAATCCAGCTGCAGTGCAGATCCGGAGCTTCTCCTTACCTGGGCTGTCACGGATAAAGAGAATGCAGAGACAGGAAGTTGTGGTTAGAGACCTACCTCCATAGAACAAGGGTGTTTCCAGACCTAGCCAATGATACATGGCATGGAGTTCTTTATCTTCAGTTTTGAATATAAATGATTTATTCTAAAACTAGAATGTGGTTGTAGTTGTACAGTCTTACAAATATGCCAACATTTCGTAAATTGTATACATCAAACAGGTAAATTTTATGATATGTGAATTATATCTCAGTCGAGTGGTTTATGAAATGGTTGCCTCACAAAATGATTTAAAATGTCTTTGCCAAAATCTTACAAGTATAAAGGACATTCGTGGGGTGGTTGGCTTGGTTTTGGCTGCCCAGCCTCTGATCCTTGTTGGAAGCAGCCTTTTGCTATTGTTGCAGGAGCTGAAGTGAGCAGAGTCTCCATCTCAGATGCCAGCATCCAGTGGAGAGGGAGAGGGAGAGAACTGAACTTGGCCAGTGGGCTGCAGTCTCCCAGGGCTTGGCCAGACCCCGAGGAACAGCCCGAGAAAGGCTTGCTGACCGGTCAGTCCCCAGGTCTCTCCCATTCCTCCTTTTTCCAAACAGGTCCTTTGGATACATACAGTCCCAAAGAGCCTTCCAAAAAATCCTATTCTGTTTAAGACAGCAAGATACAATTCTGTTGCTTGAGTTCAAGAACTCTGAATAATATGTGGGAGAAAAGTAGAATACTCAAAGAAAAATTGGACTTTTATTTGGGGGTTGTTTGTTTGTTTTGACTTTCTGGTACTCACATTTCTTGAATCTGGGCTCATTATGGCCAAGCAGGACTCCTTGATCAAACTGCTTTAAAGAATGGATGAGAATGATTCATAAGAAATACACCCACAATATATAAACAAAGAGGGTTTTAAAGTTTTTCACAGCGCTTAAAATACATTAAAAACAATTTTTAAAGAATAGTATTTGTCTTACATATTTCTTATATATTTTAGCATCGTCAAAATCTTGAGAAAGTCATTTTCTCGAGTTAGAATGGTGCTAAACTTCAGCTAAGGTAAATCTCTAAATTATCAAAAAGTGTGTTACTAGAATCATAACAAATGAAATCTTATGAATGCAATGTATTATGATGTATTGTAAATTTTAACTCTCAACAACCAAAAAAAATGTGAATTTTTTTTCTCATAGGTTTTCTGTAAAAAATGAGGAATACCCATGGAGCCACAAGCCAGCAAGGAGTGCATGTGTACTCCGGCAGCAGTGGCAGTACGAGTGTGGCCTCTGACACATGACAGGGAGCCCAGAGGGAGCCACAGGCCCAGCAATCTCATGAAAAAGGGCTGGAGGGAGCTTCCAGGCACTTCCTCTCTGAGAATGACAGGCACCCAGAAGAAGGGACTCTGAAATAAGAAAAAAATTAGAAGAACTTAAAAAAAAATCTCCTGATGGAAATTTCAGGAGTTCCCGGTGTTTATACCCCATCTATTAATAGTAACTCCACAAGAGACCCGCTGGCCCCCTAATATTTTTTAGGAATCTACGCTATGCTAATGACGTGGGGAATCTCAGAGGCTAGGGACAGACAAGAGTCAAAGGCCATGCTTGTGTGCACATACAGCAGTGCCTATGAGGGGAAAATTTAGGTATAAATAAAGAAATGCTGTTGTTATATCACTGTGGTGGTCTTTTTCAACATACACATGATACATTATCAGGGATTAGAGTTTGATGTTTTTTATGCCCCTGACCACTCTTTCGTGGTACCTTCATTTATGGGGACTGCAAACTCAGTTACACCAAGCAGATGTACTTGCATTCACTCCTCACTCTGTTAGCTGATTTCATCCCGTTAGTGAGAAAACTCCATGTATGATGTACCTGCCTTTGTAATCGAGTGTGCAGAGCGGGCAGCCTTGTGGGGATGCTGACAGCCTGGCACTTATCAAGGATTTTGCAAAATATCTATACCGTGTAGATAGCCCTGCTGAATGGGACTGCTTGAGATGTTGGATTTCCTCAAGAACCTCATGTGTGAGTGTGTGCGCAAGCATTTGCCACATTTACTGTGGGCTTTTGATGAGCACATCTTTCCAACCAATTAGGCTATTTCTATTTTTTTATTTTGTTTATGTAAAATATTCATGCGAACTAATCACTACATAATAATCACTAATGTTTAAAATGATACCATTTAGATTAGACATGTACTTATTCACCTGGGCTTCCCTGATAGTACAGAGGTAAAGAACCTGCCTGCCAATGCAGGAGACACAAGAGATGTGGATCTGATCCCCAGGTTGGGAAGATTCCCTGGAGGAGGAAATGGCAACCCACTCCAGTATTCTTGCCTGGAAAATCCCATGAACAGAGGAGCCTGGTGGCTTACAGTCCATGGGATTACAAAGAGGCGGACGTGACTGAGCACATACTTGTCTACCTACAGCCTGATGACTTTCTTCAATCTTTTATTGCATGCAATCACCATTTAGGGTGGATCTGGCGTCTTTCTCTAAAGCTTAATTTTTTAAATACAAACTTACCATTAGCACTGATTTAAAGTCCAGAGCACATTTGGACATTTAGCTGCCCCCAGACCTGGTATTATTGCATCAAAAGCATTAACACATTACTTTGGCCTGAATTTCTTATATTTTCTAACATTTAATTTCCTGTCTTTTTTTAGCAGAGTGAAAAATGCTAAGTTACTGTTCAGCAGTCTCAGCTACCTATTCTCTCAGATCCTTTATTGTCTCTTGCTAATGAGTATTGAGTGAAATGAAATTCTAGTGAATTCTAGGCTTTTTTCTGTTGTATTTTGCTTGGTGTTTCTATAAAACCTTAGAGAATAACCCACGGTCTGCCATCTTTTCCCATGCAGGACAAACGCTGCTAGGATTTCAGATGCCAAGAGGTCACTTACAGAAAATCTGACCGGGACTTCCAAGTAGGTGATGAGTGACAGCATTCTGAGGTCAGGGACAGTGAGCAGGCATCTGCTTCTTAAGTGCCAACTGTTAGAATCCATCATAATACATAGACTGCAGTGAAACCTGGTCCCCAGCGTCGTCAAGGATATGTTTGTGAAAGTGACTTACAACCTGCAGAATGTTCTATGGCTTCATTAAGTAATTATCAAGGGACTTTCACAAGACCATATGGCTGGGAGGGGCCAAGCAGATTGCCTTGTCCCCCAGGACTTGCCTGTGGGGAGACTGCTCAGAGAGAAAGGCTCTTAGGACAGACTTCTCTGCTGAGTGATTCTGTCTATGGCCCTTTTGGAAGAAAAGTCTCCTGAGACTTTCAAAGACTTCAATAAGCATGAAAGCCCTGTAGACTAAACATTTTCTACATAAGTTTCCTTCTGATATGGCTTTCTAATTAAAGTCAATGATAGGTTTTTTTTTGTCTTGTCTCCAAATACAGTCACTCCACCTAGCAATAGTAGAATACATGTTCTTCCCCAACGCACATGGTCCATTGGACAGACCATATACTAGGCCACAAAAAAGTCTCCATAAATTTAAAAGATTGAAATCATACAAACTATCCTTTCTGACCACAGTGGAATGAAACGAGAAATCAATAACAGAAAGAAACTTAAAAACTCACAAATTTGTGGGAATTAAACAGCACATGCCCAAGCAACCAATGCATGAAAAAAGAGATCACAAAGGAAATTAGCAAACACTTAGAAACAAATAAAAACAAAAAATACCATACCAGAACTTTTGGGATGCTGCAAAGGCAATGCTCAGAGGGAAATTTATAGCTGCACATTCATTCATTAAAAAAAGAAAAAGATCTTAAGTCAATAACCTCACTTTAGTCAGCAGGGAAAAATATAAAGAAGGGAAACTAAACCCAAAGCTAATGGAAGGAAGGAATAATAACTATTACAGTGAAAATAAGTAAAATTGTTATTTATTGTTTAGTCACTAAGTTGTGTCTGACTCTCTTGCAAGTCCCTGAACTTCAGCCCACCAAGCTCCTCTATCCATGGAATTTCCCAGGCAAGAAGACTGGAATAGGTTGCCATTTCCTTCTCCAGGGGATATTCCTGACCCAGGGATCAACCTGCATCTCTTGCATTGGCAGGTGGATTCTTTACCACTGAGCCACCAGGGAAGCAATAAATAAAATAGAGAATATAAAAGCAATAGAATCAACAAAACTAATAATTGGTGTTGTGTTTTTTAAGATCAATAGTGTTAACAGATCTTTAGCTAGACTGACAAAGACAAAAAAGAGAGAGGAAACTCAACTAAAATCAGAAATGACAGGGTGGAACATTACTAGTGAGCTTCAGTTCAGTTCAGTTCAGTCACTCAGTCATGTCCGACTCTTTGCGACCCATGAATCGCAGCACGCCAGGCCTCCCTGTCCATCACCAACTCCCAGAGTTTACTCAAATTCATGTCCATCATGTCAGTGATGCCATCCAGCCATCTCATCCTCTGTCGTCCCCTTCTCCTCCTGCCCCCAATCCCTCCCAGCATCAGGGTCTTTTCAAATGAGTCAGCTCTTCGCATCAGGTGGCCAAAGTATTGGAATTTCAGCTTCAGCATCAGTCCTTCCAATGAACACCCAGAACTGATCTCCTTTAGGATGGACTGGTTGGATCCCCTTGCAGTCCAAGGGACTCTCAAGAGTCTTCTCCAATACCACAGTTCAAAAGCATCAATTCTTCTGCACTCAGCTTTCTTTATAGTCCAACTCTCACATCCCTACATGACCACTGGAAAAACCATAGCCTTGACTAGATGGACCTTTGCTGACAAAGTAATATCTCTGCTTTTTAATATGCTGTCTAGGTTGGTCATAACTCTCCTTCCAAGGAGTAATTGTCTTTTAATTTCATGTTTTATGGCTGCAATCACCATCTGCAGTGATTTTGGAGCCCCCCAAAATAAAGTCAGCCACTGTCTCCACTGTTTCCCCATCTATTTGCCATGAAGTGATGGGACCGGATGCCATGATCTTAGTTTTCTGAATGTTGAGCTTTAAGCCAACTTTTTCACTCTCCTCTTTCACTTTCATCAAAAGGCTCTTTAGTTCTTCTTCACTTTCTGCCATAAGGATGGTGTCATCTGCATATCTGAGGTTATTGATATTTCTCCTGGCAATCTTGATTCCAGCTTGTGGTTCATCCAGCCTAGCATTTCTCATGATGTATTCTGCATATAAGTTAAATAAGCAGGTTAGAAACCTAAATATAAGAGCAAAAACCTTAGAATGCTTAGGAGAAAAGACACATTCTTATAAACACACAATTACCTTCATCAACTCAAAAAGGAATAGAAAATCTCAACAGAGGTTGAATTAAGTAATAAAAAAAACCTCTCAGCAAAGAAAAGTCCAGGACAAGAATGGCTTCAGAGCTGTAGTCTACCAAACATTTGACAAATACCAGTCTTTACCAAGCTCTTCCTATAAATAGACAAAATAAGAATACACCTTAACTTTTTCTATTAGGCCAGAATTATTCTGGTACCAAAGTCAGATAAAGGTATCACAAGAATAGATCAATATCCCCTGTGATATTCATTCAAAAATCCTCACAAAATACTAGTGAACCAAGTCCAACAATACATTAAAAGGATTATATGCTATGAACAAGTGAAATTAACCTTTGGAATACAAGGATAATTCAACATAAGAGAAATAATCAATGTGATATATCACATTAATAGAACAAAGGAGAAAAATGCACGTGATCATCCCAATCGATGCAGAGAAAGAATTTCACAAAATCTAACATCCTTTCATGATTTAAAAAAAAAAAAAAAAACACTAAGAAAACTAGGGATAGAAAGAAACTTCCTCAATACAATGAACATTATTTATGAAAAACTCATGGTTAACATCATGCCTAATGGTGAAAGACTGAAAACTTGCTTCCTAAGATCAGGAATAAGACAAGGATCACTGGCTTTGCCACTGCTGTTCAACATTGTAATGGAATTTCAAGCCAAAGCAACTGGACAAGAAAAAAGAAAAGATGTCTAAATTGGAAAGGAAAAACTAAAACTATCTCTATTTTCAGATGACATGGTCCTATATACAGAAAATTCTAAAGAATTCACAGAAAAGGTACTAGAGCTAACAAATGAATTCAACAAAGTTGCAGGGTACAAGATCAACACACAGAAATCAACTGTGTTCTGATTTCTGCAATAAAAAACCCATGAGAGAAATCTAGAAAGCAAGCCCATCTACCAATGGCACCAATAAATAAATAAAATACCTAGAAGTAAATTTAACCAAGGATGTGAAAGACTTGTACGTTTAAAACTATAAACATTGCTCAAAAAAAGTTAGAGACCTAAGTAAATGGAGGAATATCATATGTTCATGGATTGCAAGATTTAACACTGTTTAAGATATCAGTACTATCCAAAGTGATATATGGATTCAAGCCAGTTCCTATCAAAACTGCAATAGCCTTTATTTTTTTCAGATTTGAAAAAACTAATCTTCAAATTCTTATGGAATTTCAAAAGACCCAAATAGCCAAAACAATCTTGAAAAACAAAATCAGAAGACTCACACTTCCTGATTTTAAAACTTACTTCAAAGCTATAATTAAAACAGTGTGGTACTGGCATGAGGATTGACATATAGACCAATGGAATGGCAATGAGATCCAGAAATAAACCCAAATATTTATGATCAATTAATTTTTGACAAGAATGCCAAGCACATTCAATTGGCAAAGATCAGTCTCTTTATCAAATAGTCCTGGGACAACATGCAAAAAATGAAGTTCAAACCCTATCTTATGCCATACACAAAAATTAGCTCAGAATGGATCAGATGCCTCAATATACAAGCAAAAAAATCTTAAAAGTTTTAAAAGATGAGAGTAAATCTTCATGACTTGAATTTGACAATGATAGCAAAAGCATGAGACACAAAAGAAAATACAGTAAGTCGAACTTCATCAAAATCAAAAATTTTGTGCACCAAAGTACACTATCAAGAAAGTAAAAACTACAACCTAGAGAATGGGAGAAAAACATATTTTTCTTGACCACACTGCACAACGTGAGAGATCTAGTCCCCCAAGCAGGGTTCAAACCTGCACCCTTTGTGGTGGATGCACAGTCTTAACCACTGGACCACCAGGGAAGTCCCCAAACGGGAGAAAATATTTAAGACTCACATTGCTGACAAGGATCTCATAATCAGAATACATAAAGAACTCCTAACACTCAATATTAAAAAGATAAAAATAACTAATTAAAAGAAGCAAAGGGGACTTGAACAAACATTTCTCCAATGAAGATATACAAACGGTCAGTAAGCACATGAGAAGATACTCAGCATCACTAAACATTAGGGAAAAGCAAGTCAAAAGCAAGGCACCACTTCATACCTACTAGGATGACTATAATAATTATACATATATATATATAAGTATACTGCTGCTAAGTTGCTTCAGTCGTGTCCGACTGTGTGACCCCATAGACGGCAGCCCACCAGGCTCTTCCATCCTCGGGATTCTCCAGGCAAGAACACTGGAGGGGGTTGCCATTTCCTTCTCCAATATATAAGTGTATATATGTATATATATGTGTGTGTGTGTGTGTGTATATATATATATATATATATATATTTCTTAAATACAAAACGGAGAAGGCAATGGCACCCCACTCCAGTACTCTTGCCTGGAAAATTCCATGGATGGAGGAGCCTGGTAGGCTGCAGTCCATGGGGTCGCTAAGAGTCGGGCACGACTGAGCGACTTCACTTTCACTTTTCACTTTCATGCATTGGAGAAGGAAATGGCAACCCACTCCAGTGTTCTTGCCTGGAGAATTCCAGGGACAGAGGAGCCTAGTGGGCTGCCATCTATGGGGTTGCACAGAGTCAGACACGACTGATGCAACTTAGCAGCAGCAACAGCAGCAGCAAATACAAAACAAAGTGTTGATGAGTATGTGGGGAAACTGAAACTCTTATACACTGCTGGTAGAAAGATAAAATGGTACAACTGCTGTGGAAAAGTTTCCCAGTTTCCCAACAATCTAAACATAGTATTACCATGTGTGTGTATATATTAATTGCTCAGTCATGTCTGACTCTTTGTGATCACATGGACTGTAGCCTGCCAGGTTCTTCTGTCCATGGAATTCTCAGTCAAGAATACTGGAGTGGGTTGCCATTTCCTTCTCCAGAGGATCTTCCCAACCCAGGGATTGAACCTAGGTCTCTTGGATTGCAGGCAGATTCTTTATCATCTGAGCCACCAGGGAAGCCCAAGAATTACCAGATGACCCAGCAATTCCACTTCTAGGTATAGATTCAAAATAACTGAAAACAGGAATTTGAACAGATACTTGCATACCAATGTTCACTACAGCATTATTCACAATAGTCAAAAGGTAGAAGCAATCCAAGTGTTTATCAAAATATGAAAATGGATGAACAAAATAATATGCAGACATAAACTGTTTTATGAAATATTATTCAGCCACTGAAAAGGTATGAAGTTCTGATGCATGCTACATAATGAATAAATCTGGGAAATATTGTGCTAAGTGAAATAAGCTGGTCACAAAAGGACAATACTTATTATTCCACTTTTATAAGGAAACTGGAATATTAGGTATCCCAAAGATTTGCTGTCATAAACTTAGAAGTAGACTGGCGATTATTAGGGCCAAAAGTAGGGACATTAGTCAGTTCTAGTCCCAAAAGTAGATTAGAGATTATTAGGGCCCAGGAGGGAGAGAAGGAAATTGAGGAGTTATTGCTTAATAGGTACAGAGTTTTTGTTTGGAGTGAAAAGTTTTAGAAATACTGGTGGTGATGGTTGCAGAAACACTGGTGGTGTTTCTGGTGGTGATGGTTACAGAACAACTCGAATGTAATTAATGACACTGATTTGCTTGGATAAAGTTGTAAATTTTGTTGTATTTATTTTACCACTTTAAAAAAAAAAAAAACATTGAGCTATGGATGGAGACAGAAAATAGAATCTGGTAGGTAATATATAGGTCATATATCCAGGGAATAGGCGGGGTGGGACTAAAACTGACTAATCGCCCAGAAAACAAAAAGCCCAGGGAGACTTCAGAGAGAAGATACCCCTTAAGTGGGCATTTTCAAGGTAAATAAAGTGGAAGAAGACTACTAAAAGCAGAGGGAAGAGCAATATTTATGGTAGAAGATAATGTTAGAGAGGTAGGGCATAATCATGAGTATTAATCCACCTTTACCTGATGATACATAAACTGGGACCAGAAGGAGCTTATGCAAAAAACACCAGTAGGGAGATGTGCCTTCTTCACCAAGCACCACGGTGGAACTCTAGGCAGGAGCAGACAGCAGACATCTGCTAAAAACTTACCAAGAGTGGAGCTGGGGGCCATCACAAGCTGTCAGAGCCGCAAAGGCAGACTGGCCCTAGAATCCCATCTGGGGCTGCTACATGGGCGCTGTGCTCATAAAAGTAGCTAATGGACTTGAGAGTGGCCGCTTTCAACACAGAAATGTGACTAGATCAATCGAGCAAGCAAAGAATCAATAAGGAAGGCAGCTCCCTGGCCAAAGTCTGGCAGAGAGAGTTCCGTGAGGACTTCTGATGGAAAGTCAACAAGCAGAAAATTCAACTAAAAATAGAAACTCTTTTAACTTTTATGGGAACTCGGAAGTGTATACTACACGGATGATTTTACTAACATTAGAATTAATTAATAATAGATGTTTGCAGGAAGCAGTACATATTTCCAAACAACTCAACCATAGGGAATCTTGAGACTCTTTTAGGCTTTTATCAAGTTATTTAATACTTCACTTTTGATGAAGAAATTGATTCTAAAAAATTCTGTGTATATGAAAGCTCACATTTACTCTTTGATCTGTACTCGTCTGTGACTCTCATGTATGGATCTGGAAACTGTTCTAAACATTTACTAATAAAACTGAAAACCAAAGTGATTCTTCATCATTTATGGTGTTTTGATGTAATGCATTACTTTTGATGCTGTGTGCTCAGTCGCTTCTGTCGTGTCTGATTCTTATGACCCTATGGACTGTAGTCCGTCAGGGTCCTCTGTCCGTGGGATTTTCCAGGCAAGAATATTAGACTGGATTGCCATTTCTTTCTCCAGGGCAGCTTCCTGACCCAGGGATTGAACCCAGGTCTCCTGAACTGCAGGCAGATTCTTTACCAACTTTGCCAAGGATTACTTTTGAGGGTCTATTAATTAAATTCAATATTTGATACAGTTCCAGCTTTACAGCAGCAACAAGAAGTAGCAGCAATCACATTGTTTTACAGTTTCTGTCTGGTCTACACCGGGCATCTGAGCACCCCCTACAGTGAGAAAGCAGGAAAGATTATTCAGATCTGTTTTGGGAACATGTCTACAGGTATTACAATATGTCTCACTCACTACCTTGGTTACTGAAAAACTCTTCTGAGGCAAAGCACATCATCTCCAGAAAGGCCTTTTTGAAATTCAAAGTCAGAATCTGCAAAGAGTAATCCCCTGAGCTCATGAAATGAAAGTGAAAGTCACTCAGTCCTGTCTGACTCTTTGTGACCCCATGGGACTCTCCAGGCCAGAATTCTGGAGTAGGTAGGGCTTTCCCTTCTCCAGGGGATCTTCCCAACCCAGGGATCAAACCCAGGTCTCGCACATAGGAGGTGGTTTCTTTACCAGCTGAGCCACAAGGGAATCCCAAGAATGCTGGAGTAGGTAGCCTATCCCTTCTCCATTGGATCTTCCAGACCCAGGAATCCAACTGGGGTCTCCTCCATTGCATGCGGATTACCAACTGAACTATCAGGAAAGCCAATTGTCAGTAGATTCTATATATTTGTTTTAATACTGAGCATTTTATATGATTCCACTTTCTCTTCTTTCCTAGTATATCAGTTATACTTTTTTTTTTTTTAACTTTTGTTAGTGGTTGCCCTAGACTCTGTAATATACACTTAAAACTAACCCAACCACTTTCAGATAACACTGTACCATGTCACATGTAGTGTGAGTACATTATAATAAGATAATCCTAATTTTATTTATATATAAAATTATGCATAAACATGGGCTTCCCAGGTGGTGCAGTGGTAAAGAATCCACCTGCCAATGCAGGAGATGCAAGAGACGTGGGTTCCATCATTGGGTCAGGAAGATCCCCTGGAGTAGGAAATGGCAACCCACTCCAGTATTCTTGCCTGGAAAATTCCAGAGGAGCCTGGAGGGCTACAGTCCATGGGGTTGCAAAGAGTTGGACACAACTGAGCTACTGAGCACACACACAGGTACATAAACATATATAGATACATACACATAAAAAGATACATAAGCATACATAATCGCATGCCTTGTTATTATTTTAATAAATGTATCCATTAGATCAATTAGAAATAAGAAAAATAAAAGTTTTATTTTACTTTCCCTTATTCCTTTTCCAAAGCTCTTCCTTACTTTATGTAGTCTAAGTCTCTGACCTATTTTCTTTTTCTTCTCTCTAAAGAATTTCTTTACTTACTGCTTGCAAGTCAGGTTCAACTGGCAACAAATTCCCTTCATTTTTGTCTCTTTATATCTCCATTTTTGAAGGATAATTTTGTGGGATACAACATTCTAGATTGGTGGGGGTTTTCTCTCAACACTTAAATGTTTCAGTCCTTCTATTGCCTGCATGGTTTCTGAACAAAACAGAAATGATTACAGAAACACAAACTGCCCAGACATAGACGTCTTTCCTTAGGGACCCATAGACCCTCTGAACCTTCTGGACTGCGGCACTCTGCAGGCTTCTGGTTCCCGCTCCTCTCCCTCCAGTGGTCACTTCGCTCATGGCTCTTGACTTGACCCACACATTTTCAGCTTAACATGTAGTGGTCATCCTTCTGTCCCCATCCTGATTCATGGTTCTCGGACTGTTCCTGAGAGCTGCCAACATTTTTACTTCCCACCATAAGATGAATCCATTCCTTTTTGGCCAGTGTGTTCCCCTTTGAATCATGGCCAGAGACACAGGATTCAAGCTCATTAGTCTCTGTAGGTCTGAGGATGTGGAGAAATCTAATCAGGTCCCAAACTGAGGGATATGCTGTTATTGGCAAGGTAAATGATAATTTACACCCTGCAGGTGAAGCCTTTCCCACTATAGTCACACTCTGTAGCAATTCTTTAAGCATTCAACAATCAGAGCTCATATAGAATGATCATTGTTTCACATCTGGCAACACAAAATTTGTTCTCTCATCTGGACAATGTAACCTATTTTACATTAGCTTTTAGTACTCACAGTATTTATTTTACTTATGGTCAAGTAGGTCCCTAAGATTTAATTAGACGTTCATTCCATCCTATTCTCCTGAAATCATTTTGTTTTGAACACAAATAGGATTTTGCATTTATCATTTATTTGTTCTACAAATACTTTAAAAATGTAATCTGCATAATTGAACCAGCTCTTATCTTTAAATTTTTTTTAAAAAATGTATTGTTTAGGCTGTGCCATGCAGCATGCAGGATCATGGTTCCCCCACCGGGGATCAAACCTGTGTCCCCTGCACTGGGAGCACAAAATCTTAACTACTGGATGTCCAGGGAAGTCCCTGAAGCAGCTCCTATCTTTAAGAAACTTAGAAGGTAAAAAGAGGACTGACCAAGACCCCTAATATAAGGCAGCGTGAGACAGTTGACTCTCAGGCTGACTTCTTGCTGTTTAGATCTGGAGGGATTGGGAACTACTTCAATAAAGAAATATCTTTTTGAGTTGGGTTGGGTCTAACAGAATGAATAGGATTTTCAGAAATAAGTGGATGACAAGGCACTTTGGATGAATGAAAAAGCAGGAAGAAAGGCAGAATGTCAAGGGCAAGATCTGAGCAAATAGCTCAGATAAAGAGAGGTAGGGGAGTAGTAGAAGATAAAGTCAGAAAACAAGCTGTCCTAATGTGAGGGTCTTCAGCACCATTCTGGGGTTTTAGGGCATTTGTTGGTCAGGAATAGGAAACCACTAGAACCGATTAAGCAGGGGAATAGTGTGATTCTGTCTTGTTTATTGCAGCCCATCATCCTAGCCTGTTGCTATCCTTGAGTCTTTCATTAAAGCTATGACTAGTCCTCCATCCCCAGACCCCACATAGGTTTGACAAGCATCCTTGATTATGCTTCTTTAAATCAACTACAAAATACATAAAAGCCATAACCATAGTCATAACTCTAAAAGTAACCTCCCACCAGGTTGAGTACTCAGATTCTTTGGTCTAGGCTTATCCAACCATGTTAATACTCATGTATAATGGCATCCAATTCAGTTCTTGACAGTAATAGCAGATATTATTGATTGCTTATTTCAATACACATGATTTACCATTCACTAGCCCTCTAAGATTAAGCTATTGAAACTTACTGTGCATTCTTTTAAACTGCAGTCTTTCTTCCCCAGACACTTGAATCTCAACCTTGAACTGACTGTTCTTTAATCAATCTCTAAAGAAAATATGGATTTTGTCAAACAGATCCTTCATAAAACCTTTGGTTCACTGTACTCCTTTAATATCTGTCTAATATAAAGAGTTGTAGAATTCACAGGACCAATTAGAAACTTCATTGTTGTTTGTGTTTACTGAGGTTAACTGGAAAGTTTTAAGGCACAAAGGAATAATGAAATAGTTTTGACTTAGCCAAGAAGCATAATTTTTATCTAAGTAGGCCTGAATTTCCTGAAAATTTTAAAATAATCTAACAGTGCCAGTATGAACCCTTAGTTGCCTAGTAATAAAGCAGGTTTCCATGGAAACCCATTGGTCTGTATCAAAGAAACACTTTGAATTGTAATAGGATGAAAGAGCATCATCTAAGACTAAATAGTTATTCCTACCTGAACTGTTCTTGGTGGTGATGGTCTTTTATGTCCATGTTTGTTAATAGCAGCAGTTGTTTTTTCAGAAAAACAAGTTTTAGATATGCAAGTTATTGTAATAGCTAATACTGTTTCCTTTCCTCTAGACACTACAAGGGAGCTTTAATCCCCATATGTGTTTTGACATTTATTGTAGAAAAGAAAAGATTTATTTCCTAATTTTGTTATATGTTTGCCTCAGATGTGATGAGTGAAGGTACAAAACTCTTCTTCCCAGTGTCTTACCAACGAGGTTAGCAACTGGGCCACAGCCAGGCTGTTATCCTATGGTCTTTCTTTTAAGTACACGAGACTACGAGTATAATGAAGGACAGGTCAGTTTCAGAATACGCTTTCTGTCCTTACAGAAGAGTCCTCAGAGTGCTCTGCTCCCTGTTCAGGGGATGTTAACTGAAAGCTTGTCTAACATGGTATTGATGACTATTCCTTAAAAGCTAACTGACAAGGGCATAGAGCATCAACTAAAGATTTCCTAGCTCCAATTCCCAGCAAACAGGCATAGAGAGGTGAGTGAATTGCCAAAAATTATGAAGCTAGTAAATGACAGATTCAGAGTTTGAACCTCTAAGCTCTATTACAAAAAATGGGGTAGGGCTTGTTTTGAGACTCTGGAGTAGGGCCATTTGACTTGGTAGGAGTATCAAGGAGTAACTGAAGAAAGTGGTATTATTTCCTTATTTTACAGATGAGGAAACTCAGAGACAAGAAATAGAATAATTTACCTAACATCACACAACCAGTAAGAAGTAAGCTGTGATTTGAAGTGAGGCCCCTTGGCTACTTCATACTAAGCCTTCCTTCTATTAGTTCTCTATTTCCTCACCCCACTCCAGCTTGTATTCCCTTCATCCCCCAACTTAATTTTGTTTATTTGTTTATTTTGTTTATTTGATTATTAGTTAAATGAATAGTTGGTATTTACATTACCGTGGTTATACTAACCTTGTTCATTTGGCCTTCAGTTTGCTATCTAAACTCACTGGGCTTTAAGTGACAGGCTTTATAGTGAGCAAAGATGACTTGGCTTAAGGGGAGAGAAGTGAGCTGGAAAGTAGATTGAACGTCATTACCCGAGGATAGCAGGAATTGCTCAGTAAAGGCTCACTCAGCGACCTTCCAATAGGCAGAGTGCTTTGAGGACTAAGGGCACCTTGTTTGGAAATAAGTTTTACTTTTATCGTATTAGTCTGGGCATGAAGCTTTTTGTTAAATCAAAGAGATCTAAGAGTCTACCTTCTTTTGCTGCCCTGCCCCCACCCCCATGTCTCTTCTATTTTTATCTTCATATTTTAAGTAGCATGCATACACTGGCATATTGGAGAAGGAAATGACAACCCACTCCAATATTCCTGCCTGGGAAATCCCATGGACAGAGGAGCCTGGCGGGCTAGTCCATAGGGTCGCGAGAGTTGGACATGACTTAGTGACTACACCACCACCACCACCACTGGCATTTTAAACTCTAAGTCAAGTTTAGAGAATATAGATTAGAGAGAGAGTATAGACTTAAGTTGGACACGGCTGAAGTGACTTAGCACTTCCCACCACATTAGTGTTACTACAATAATATAATAAACCCTCACTGAGTATTTACTTTGTGTAGAATATTTTTACCAGTACACTTTATATGCTTAAACTGTATATGGACGCACAAACACACACTCACTTCATCCTTACAATAAATAACTGAGGTCGAAGTACCTGGAAGTTCAGTGGTTGGGACTTTGCACTTTCATAGTTGAGGGCCTGAATTCAGTCTTTGGTTGGGGAACTAAGATCCTGCAAGTCAACAAGCATGGCCAGGAAACAAAACAAAAACCAGTAACTGAGGTAAGTGGTATTATTTCCTTATTTTACAGATGAGGAAACCCAGAGATAAGAAATCGAATAATTTACCTAACATCACACAACCAGTAAGAAGTAAGCTGTGGCCATAAAAAGGAACACATTTGAGTTATTTCTGATGAGGTGGATGAAAACCTAGAACGTATTATACAGAATGAAGTGAGTCAGAAAGAGAAAGATAAATATTGTATTCTAATGCACATATACGGAATCTAGAAAAATGGTTCTGAAGAATTTATTTACAGGGCAGCAATGGAGAAACAGAGATAGAGAACAGACTTATGGACATGGGGAGAGGGTAAGATGTATGGAGAGAGTAACATGGAAACTTACATTACCATATGTTAAATAGAGAGCCAAGTGGAATTTGCTATATGACTCAGGAAACTCAAACAGGGGCTCTGTATCAACCTAGAGGAGTGGGATGGGGAGGGAGATGGGAGGGAGGTTCAAAAGGGAGGGGATATATATACCTATGGCTGATTCATGTTGAGGTTTGACAGAAAACAAGAAAATTCTGTAAAGGAATTATCCTTCAATAAAAAAAAAATTAAAAAAAAAGCAGCTGTGATTTGAAGTGAAGCCACTTGGCTACTTCACACTAAGCTTTTATTCTATTAGCTCTCTATTTCCTCTCCCCACCTTGCTTGTATTCCCCCCATCCCCCTGACTTTATTTTGATTATTGGTTAAATTAATAGTTGGTATTTACATTTTCGTGGTTATACCAACCTTGTTCATTGCTCAACCATGTAATGTACTACTTACATATTTCTTTACTATTTTCTCCTCCCTTTTTACTCAGGCTTACTACTAGCCTTTTGGAGAGTCTGAATTTCAAACTATCTTTTTTTCTCAAATGTACTGATGTTTCTGCCATATGCATATTAACAGTTGTATTTATTTCCTGAAAATACCTGCCTTCCTTTTGGTATGAACCCATTGGTTGCTCTGACTCTTGAGAAACCTATATGCAGGTCAGGAAGTAACAGTTAGAACTGGACATGGAACAACAGACTGGTTCCAAATAGGAAAAGGAATATGTCAAGGCTGTATATTGTCACCCTGCTTATTTGCTTATTTAACTTATATGCAGAGTACATCATGAGAAACGCTGGACTGGAAGAAGCACAGGCTGGAATCAAGATTGCCGGGAGAAATATCAATAACCTCAGATATGCAGATGACACCACCCTTATGGGCAGAAAGTGAAGAGGAACTAAAAAGCCTCTTGATGAAAGTGAAAGAGGAGAGTGAAAAAGTTGGCTTAAAGCTCAACATCAGAAAACAAAGATCATGGCATCTGGTCCCATCACTTCATGGGAAATAGATGGGGAAACAGTGGAAACAGTGTCAGACTTTATTTTGGGGGGCTCCAAAATCACTGCAGATGGTGATTGCAGCCATGAAATTAAAAGACGCTTACTCCTTGGAAAGGGCTTCCCTGATGGCCCAGAGGTTAAAGCATCTGCCTGCAATACAGGAGACCTGGGTTCAATCCCTGGGTTGGAAAGATCCTCTGGAGAAGGAAATGGCAACCCATTCCAGTATTCTTGCCTGGAGAATCCCATGGATGGAGGAGCCTGGGGGGCTACAGTCCACGGGGTCGCAAAGAGTCAGACACAACTAAGCGACTTCACTTTCACTCCTTGGAAGGGAAGTTATGACCAACCTAGATAGCATATTCAAAAGCAGAGACATTACTTTGCCAACAAAGGTCCATCTAGTCAAGGCTTTTCCAGTGGTCATGTATGGATGTGAGAGTTGGACTGTGAAGAAAGCTGAGTGCAGAAGAATTGATGCTTTTGAACTGTGGTGTTGGAGAAGACTCTTGAGAGTCCCTTGGACTGCAAGGAGATCCAACCAGTCCATTCTAAAGGAGATCAGCCCTGGGTGTTCTTTGGAAGGAATGATGCTAAAGCTGAAACTCCAGTACTTTGGCCACCTCATGCGATGAGCCGACTCATTGGAAAAGACTCTGATGCTGAGAGGGATTGGGGGCAGGAGGAGAAGGGGACGACAGAGGATGAAATGGCTGGATGGCATCACCGACTCGATGGACATGAGTTTGAGTGAACTCCGGGAGTTGGTGATGGACAGGGAGGCCTGGCGTCCTGCGATTCATGGGGTCACAGAGAGTTAGACACGACTGAGAGACTGAACTGAACTGATTTGATGCTCTCTGCAAAGATATCATTGTGAGATTTCTCTTTCTGCCAGAGATCCTCCTTCCTGGATGCTATGTCATGTCTTCCATTTAATTTCTTGTTCTGGGGAAAGGTGTTTTCCATAGCTTCTTTACAGAATATATAAGAGGTTTTTAAAAAAATCTAAAAATGTCTCTATCCTGCCTTCATATTTGATTGAAAGTTTTTTTTAAACTGGATCTCAAATTCTAAGCTGCAAATAATTTTCCCTCAGAACTGTGAGGACATTGGATTTGTTGCCATCTGGCTTCTGATGCCACTCTTGAGAAATACAAAGCTGTTCTGATTGCCAATAATTTGTAAATTGTCATTATTTTTCTAGAAGTTCCAGGGGCTTCTCTGGTGTTCTGAACTTTCCCAATAACATGCCTCAAATTTGAGTCTCTTCCACTCAACTTTTGCTGGGCACACGGTGAGCCATTTCAAGCTAGTTTTGTGTCCTTTGGTTCTGGGAAATTTCCTCCCCTTTTTTCTTTCTTTCTTAAACTTTTAGTATGATACTAGATTTAATGGACTGATCCACTAATTTTCTTCCTCTTATATTCCATCTTATTCTTGTTTGTCTTTCAGGAAGAGTCTATCAAATCCTTTTTATTTCTTCAGCTGCATGTAACAAAGACCTGAAGTCATACCTTCAACAAGACAAAAGTTGAAATATCTCTCTTATGCAAAAGTCCAGAGGTAGGCTGCCCAGTGTTGGCAGGGCACCTCTACTCTATGAAGGGGTCCTGGCAGGCTCCTTTTAGGCCCAAATCTGCGTTAAGGATCACACCAGTTATCTTTTTAGGAAAGTTTCCATAGATGCAAAAACATACTTTTACTAACATGTCAAGAGTTAGTCTCATAGCTATTTCTATATCTGAGTTGGAGTATCCACTCTGCCACATATTTAACGGGTTTCCCTGTTGGCTCAGATGGTAAAGAATCTGCCTAGGTTGCAGGGCACTTGGGTCCAGAAGATTCCCTGGAGAAGGGAATGGTTAACCATGCCAGAATTCTTGCCTGGAGAATTCCATAGACAGAGGAGCCTGCAGGCTATAGTCCACGGAATTGCAAAGAGTTTGACATGACTAAGGGACTAACATTTAATGTATGTCTTAAACAATTCGAACCATCTGTCATCCATAACTATATTGTCTAATACAGTAGCTGCTATCTACACGTGGCAACTGAGCATTTGAAATGTGATTAGTCCAGATTAAGATGTGTTTTAAGTTAAAATACACAGTGGGGACTTCCCTGGTGGTCCGGTGATTAGGATTCCGAGCTTCCACTGCAGGGGGCACAAGTTCAATCCTTGGTTGGGGAACTAAGATCACATACGCTGCATGGTGAGACCAAAAAATAAAAAAATAATTTTTTAAATCTCCCCCCAAAATACACACTGGATTTAGAAGACTTAGTATGAAAAAGGAAAAGCAGAATATCTTATTCATATTTTAGGTTGATTACACGATGAAGTGACAATATTTTAAATATACTAAGTTAAAGGAACTGTATTATTATAATTAATTTCACCTGTTTCAAATTTACTTTTTTCTTATGGCTACTAAAAAGTTTTAAATTATATATTTGGCTTGCCTTACATTTCTATTGGATAATTTAGTTCTATAAAATGGGTGTAACAGAGGGCCGACTTCAGTGGATAAAAGGATTGAGATCATAAGTGTAAAATGTTTAGCCCAGTGCCTGAGTAGTTAGTAATGTAGTATTACACTGACTCCATTTTTGTTCCTGCATTTCCATACCTTGGACAATCAAATGCATCCTACAGATGCCAGACCCCAGTCATAACAGTTGTCACTACCTGTGTGTGCATATACAGAAAAAGCATTCAGTTCAGTTCAGTTCAGTTCAGTTCAGTTCAGTCGTGTCCCCATGAATCGCAGCACGCCAGGCCTCCCTGTCCATCATCAACTCCCAGAGTTCACTCAGACTCACGTCCATCATGTCAGTGATGACATCCAGCCATCTCATCCTCTGTTGTCCCCTTCTCCTCCTGCCCCCAATCCCTCCTAGCATCAGAGTCTTTTTCAATGAGTCAACTCTTCACATGAGGTAGCCAAAGTACTGGAGTTTCAGCTTCAGCATCATTCCTTCCAAAGAAATCCCAGGGCTGATCTCCTTCAGAATGGACTGGTTGGATCTCCTTGCAGTCCAAGGGACTCTCAAGAGTCTTCTCCAACACCACAGTTCAAAACCACCAATTCTTTGGCACTCAGCTTTCTTCACAGTCCAATTCTCACATCTATACGTGACCACTGGAAAAACCATAGCCTTGACTAGACGAACCTTTGTTGGCAAAGTAATGTCTCTGCTTTTGAATATGCTATCTAGGTTGGTCATAACTTTCCTTCTAAGGAGTAAGCGTCTTTTAATTTCATGGCTGCAATCACCATCTGCAGTGATTTTGGAGCCCAAAAAAATAAAGTCTGACACTGTTTCCACTGTTTCCCCATCTATTTCCCATGAAGTGATGGGACCGGATGCCATGATCTTCATTTTCTGAATGTTGAGCTTTAAGCCAACTTTTTCACTCTCCACTTTCACTTTCATCAAGACGCTTTTTAGTTCCTCTTCACCCTCTGCCATAAGGGTGGTGTCATCTGCATATCTGAGGTTATTGATTTTTCTCCTGGCAATCTTGATTCCAGCTTGTGCTTCTTCCAGCCCAGCGTTTCTCATGATGTACTCTGCATATAAGTTAAATAAGCAGGGTGACAATATACAGCCTTGACATACTGCTTTCCCTATTTGGAACCAGTCTGCTGTTCCATGTCCAGTTCTAACTGTTGCTTCCTGACCTGCATATAGGTTTCTCAAGAGGCAGGTCAGGTGGTCTGGTATTCCCATCTCTTTCAGAATTTTCCACAGTTTATTGTGATCCACACAGTCAAAGGCTTTGGCATAGTCAATAAAGCAGAAATAGATGTTTTTCTGGAACTCTCTTGCTTTTCGATGATCCAGCGGATGTTGGAAATTTGATTTCTGATTCCTCTGCCTTTTCTAAAACCAGCTTGCACATCAGGAAGTTCATGGTTCACATATTGCTGAAGCCTGGCTTGGAGAATTTTGAGCATTACTTTACTAGCATGTGAGATGAGTGCAATTGTGTGGTAGTTTGAGCATTTTTGGCATTGCCTTTCTTTGGGATTGGAATGAAAACTGATCTTTTCCAGTCCTGTGGCCACTGCTGAGTTTTCCAAATTTGCTGGCATATTGAGTGCAGCACTTTCACAGCATCATCTTTCAGGATTTGAAATAGCTCAACTGGAATTCCATCACCTCCACTAGCTTTGTTCATAGTGATGCTTTCTAAGGCCCACTTGACTTCACATTCCAGGATGTCTGGCTCTAGGTCAGTGATCACACCATCGTGATTATCTTGGTTGTGAAGATCTTTTTTGTACAGTTCTTCTGTGTCTTCTTGCCACCTCTTCTTAATATCTTCTGCTTCTGTTAGGTCCATACCATCTCTGTCCTTTATCGAGCCCATCTTTACATGAAATGTTCCCTTGGTATCTCTAATTTTCTTGAAGAGATCTCTAGTCTTTCCCATTCTGTTGTTTTCCTCTATTTCTTTGCATTGATCGCTGAAGAAGGCTTTCTTATCTCTTCTTGCTATTCTTTGGAACTCTGCATTCAGATGCTTATACCTTTCCTTTTCTCCTTTGCTTTTTGCTTCTCTTCTTTCCACAGCTATTTGTAAGGCCTCTCCAGACAGCCATTTTGCTTTTTTGCATTTCTTTTCCATGGGGATGGTCTTGATCCCTGTCTCCTGTACAATGTCACCAACCTCATTCCATAGTTCATCAGGCACTCTATTTATCAGATCTAGTCCCTTAAATCTATTTCTCACTTCCACTGTATAATCATAAGGGATTTGATTCAGGTCATACCTGAATGGTCTAGTGGTTTTCCCTACTTTCTTCGATTTAAGTCTGAATTTGGCAATAAGGAGTTCATGATCTGAGCCACAGTCAGCTCCTAGTCTTGTTTTTGTTGACTGTATAGAGCTTCTCTATCTTTGGCTGCAAAGAATATAATCAATCTGATTTCGGTGTTGACCATCTGGTGATGTCCATGTGTAGAGTCTTCTCTTGTATTGTTGGAAGAGGATGTTTGCTATGACCAGTGCATTTTCTTGGCAAAACTCTATTAGTCTTTGCCCTGCTTCATTCTGTATTCCAAGGCCAAATTTGCCTGTTACTCCAGGTGTTTCTTGACTTCCTACTCCTGCAGTCCAGTCCCCTATAATGAAATGACATCTTTTTTGGGTGTTAGTTCTAAAAGGTCTTGTAGGTCTTCATAGAACTGTTCAACTTCAGCTTCTTCAGCGTTACTGGTTCGGGCATAGACTTGGATTACTATGATATTGAATGGTTTGCCTTGGAAACAGAGATCATTCTGTCGTTTTTGAGATTGCATCCAAGTACTGCATTTCAGACTCTTTTGTTGACCATGATGGCTACTCCATTTCTCCTAAGGGATTCCTGCCCACAGTAGTAGATATAATGGTCATCTGAGTTAAATTCACTCATTCCAGTCCATTTGAGTTCAATGATTCCTAGAATGTTGACGTTCATTCTTGCCATCTCTTGTTTGACTACTTCCAATTTCCCTTGATTCATGGATCTGACACTCCAGGTTCCTATGCAATATTGCTCTTTACAGCATCAGACCTTGCTTCTATCACCAGTCACATGCACAACTGGGCATTGTTTTTGCTTTGGCTCCATCCCTTCATTCTTTCTGGAGTTATTTCTCCACTGATCTGCAGTAGCATATTGGGCACCTACTGACCTGAGGGGTTTCTCTTTCAGTATCCTCTCATTTTGCCTTTTCAAACTGTTCACGGGGTTCTCAAGTCAAGAATACTGAAGTGGTTTGCCATTGCCTTCTCCAGTGGACCACATCCTGTCAGCATTAGCAATAAAAAGCATTAGCATCCGTATTTGCAGAGTTGAGGGTCCGTGGCCTAGAAAATCTAGGAGGTCAGAAGGGGGCACTCTTGACCTCTAAGAATCAAAATGTTAAAAGCAGCCAGGTAGTGGAAGGTCACTGATGTATTTAAGCAACATCCCTAAAATAGGAGTGAAGAATAGGCTCCTTGTACCTAATTACAAAGTTGGCCGGATTGTTTTCAGCTCTTCAGTGGATCTGGAAAGACAGGAGGAGGGGAGGGGAGAAGATAAGGTAAGACGGTTTGCTTAAAGTGCCCAAACTGACTGAATCAGAAAGAGATTCTGAGGACTGGAAGTTAAAATGTAAAGAAGTTTCAGGAATACCTGCTTTTCCTTCTTCTGTATTGCTGTGATATGATTTTTTTAAAAATTCATCCTTCTATGTTTTAATAGGTTTTAGGAAGTTTAAGATAAGAATCTTAGGTAATGAAAAAGCATTGTGCTATAGTTTAATTGACGGTGCTTTTTCGTTTCTTAAGTGGGCTCCCCTAATAGATGGGCTTTGCTGGTAGCTCAGCTGGTAAAGAATCTGCCTACAATGCAGGAGACCCCGTTTTGATTCCTGGGTTGGCAAGATACCCCAGAGAAGGGATAGGCTACCCACTTCAGTATTCTTCCTGGAAAATTCCACGGACAGAGAGGAGCCTGGCAGGGGGTCAGGAGCCCTGACAGTCCATGGGGTCGCAAAGAGTCAGACACTGAGCAACTTTCATTTTCTTTTCTTAGGGGTACATAAAACAATGGGGCAAATTATAATTAACGCATCTTAAATTTAATGGAACATAAGGTTTCTAAGTTCAAGATCAAGTGACCTCTAAAATACAGTAATACTAATAACTAATATTTCCTAGAGCACTTATCACACACTATATTCAGAATTTTATGTTTACTGCTTATTGTCTCTCTGTTAGATTTCACATTCCACAGAACAGGAATTTTCATCTATATTGTTCTCTGATGTCTCCCAAGCCCCTAAAACAGTGCCCAGCACACAGTAAGTCCTCAGTAAACATTTGTTGAGTGAGTGAATGAATGAATGAAATCTTTGCATGTGCTATTCTAAGTGCTTTGTTTAGAACAGTCCATTTAACTTTCACAAGAAACCTAAGTAGATATTCTAATCATCCACATGTTCAGTTGAGGAAACCCATGTGTATATAAGTTCAGTAACCTGTCCAAGGTCCATAGCTTGACATTACTGGCAGGGGGAGTGGGTAGAACTCAAGCCTAGTCACACTCTTATCCACTGAACTTCTGACAATGCCTGTGTTTCCTTTCTTGATTTAATTCCTATTCCAGGCTCCCACTGTAGTTGGTGCATGCCTTTACCATAGCCCTTAATACTCTTTATTAGAGGGCAGTATGGGTTATGTCCTCCCCAAGAATGAGCTTCGCAAGGGCCAAGATCTATCCTTATTTATCTTTCTATCCCCAAGGCCAATCACGGTGCCTGGCACTGTGCAGGTGCTTAAAACCTGTGAAGTAATCTGGCTATGTAAGTACAGAACAAGGAGCGTGAAAGAAGAGTCAACAGTTTCCAACTAGAAGCCAAAGGACTTACAGAACTGATGAAAAGAACAGCTTATAGGCAGAAGCTGTTCTGGAGAAAGAATACTATGTGTTCCAATTTTAACCTTACTGGAGTGATGGAAGAGCAAACAGATGGAGATGAACCTTAGAGACTTGGAAAGAGAGAACTGGCACAGAGGTTCTTTTAGGACTAAAACACAGACTTGCAAGTCTTTCTGGAAAAAAAAAAAAAAGCAAACTAGAGCTATGATCAGCTCACCATGGAAAACAGAATGCAAAGAAAAGAAAAAGAAAAAAAAGGCAACATCTTTGAGCATCATCATGTCGCGAAGTTGCTCAGTCGTGTCTGACCTTTTGTGACCCCATGGACTGTAGCCTACCAGGCTCCTCTCTCCGTGGGATTCTCCAGGCAAGAGTACTGGAGTGGGTTGCCATTTCCTTCTCCAGGGAATCTTCCCAACCCAGGGATTGAACCCGGGTCTCCTGCATTCCAGGCAGATGCTTTAACCTCTGAGCCACCAGGGAAGCCCCTACCTACAGTTAAGCATACCTATAGTTCATAGGAGGAAGAAGACAAGGATTCAGCACAGAGATCTAAAAGAATTCCAAAGGATCTCTGCAGCAACACTGAAGTCAAAGAAATCTTTCTTGTTTGTGTCCCTGAGTAGGAGTCTATGATGACTGCTTTGTAAAACAGTACAGATTATAAATAAAAGTCAGTGGGCAGCAACAGAAAAACAACACATACATTTTCAGTGCTACTGGATCTGTCTGGCCCTGCCCACCACTGGTTTGGGGAGCTACTTAGTTCAGACTGGAGAACGCCCACACGAAGCTTCTCTCGATGGCAATACGACATGCCTTCTACCTCTTCACCCTGACTTCTCTTCGCCTCCTCTCTTATCCAAACATAGGCGGGAGATTACACTTCCTTTGGGTCAAAACAGCACATGTGAAATCATTTTATGGCACCCTTATTCTTTTACTTGCCCACAGTCTTCAAGATTTTTTAAGTGAATCTGGCCTCTGCAATTCTTATCCTGCATTATTGTTTTTATTATTTACCATATCAACACCTCAAAATTTCTCTCTTCTAGTTGTTTTTGCTCTTGGCTAGACCACAGAGCTTCTTGAGAATAAGCAGGGGTGGGGGAAAGGGCATTATTGCAATTCATTGAATCTCTTTGGTAATATTCTCCTTGTCTGTGCACCAGGCATGGACTTCTCAATGTGTTGCAACTGGTAAAGAATCTGCCTGCCCATGCAGGAGACACAGGAGACCCAACTTCAATCCCCAGGTTGGGAAGATCTGGAGGAGGAAATGGCAATCTACTCCAGTATTCTTGCCTGGAAGACTCCATGGACAGAGGAGCCTGGTGGGCTGCAGTCAATGGGGTTGCAAAGGGTCAGGCACGACTGAGCACATGCACAGGCACTGTGCCCCAGGCCTACCAGCAGGAATTGCTTAGCAGCCCACGTGGCAGTTAGCACTAGAGACTATTGACTTTTGACCTAGAAGAGCACATAAGATGGTAAAGTCATTAAAAACTTAGTAATCACACTATAAATATTCTGAATTACCATTATTTTTACCTTTCTGTGACTCAAATGTACTAAAGATGACCTTTATCTGGCCAAATAACTACTCTACTTAAAAGTTATATATGACATATATTCATTCTTACTCACAGAAGAGTGTATAAGATATATTGTACAGTTCAAAGAATAAGTATAAAACAACATCCAGTTTCAGAAACAGAACATTGTCAGCGCCTCGGAAGCCCTCCTTGGTCACATCCTGTATCTCTTAGCAGTTTTATTATTTAATGTATGTATCCTTAACAGTAGAGCTGAGTTTTGCATTTTTGAATCTGATGTAAGTGGAAACGTATTTAGTCTTTTTTTTATATATTTTATTTTTTAACTTTACAATATTGTATTGGTTTTGCCATATTTGCCTCCTTTACTCAGCACTGAGATTCATCATGTTATTATAGATGGCTATAATGGTTGTCAATTTTCATTGGTGTATTATATTTCACTGTATGACCACATCACAATTTATCCATCCTATTATTGATATGTTTGGATTGTTTGTTGTTTTTAGCTATTACAAAGATGCACATATATGAGATTCTGAACAGAATTGCTGTCATAATGAATGTGTATCTTCAACTTTACTAGATAAAGTCACAGTTTTCCAAAGTGATTGTATCAATTTACACTACCATTAATTAGTGTTCGAGAATTCTCTTTGCTTTAACCTGCTTGAAAGTTTATTACTGTCAGACTTAATTATTCTTTCGTCTGGTGGGTGCGTACTAATATGGCATTGTGATTTTCATGTTCATGTCTGTGGCTACTAATATGGATGTGCATATTTTCTATTGTCATTTATATTTCTTCATAGGTGCTGTGCCTACTTAAGCTGTTTGCCTATTTTTAGTATTAGGTCATCTGTTTCTTATTGATTCATAGGTGTCTATATATTTTGGGTACTAATTCCTCATTATATGCTTTGCAAACTTCTCCCATATTGTGGCTTTTCCACTCACTTTATGGTGGTATTTTGTAAACAAATGTCCTTAATTTTAATGTAGTTGAATGTATCGATCTTTTCCTTTATGGCTAAAAAAAAGTTATTCTCAAACCTAAAGTCTTAAAATCATTCTCCCATATAGGTCCTAATTTACCTGAAATACTTGGAGTCAGATGTGTTCTGGAATACAGACTTTTCTGGATGTTGGAAAGGTACCACAGAACATGCAGTGTACACTATATGAGAAGAAATGGGACAGTACCTATGATCAAAAATACCAATATTTCCACAGCAAAACATATCATCAGCTAAGTGATATATAAGTGATTATCATGTCACTAAGTCACTTTTTTTTTTTTTTCACCAAATGAGTTCCAAAGAGTTGGGTTTTCAAAGTCTGGAGATTCTGTAATTAGTACAAAAGTTATGGTAGCCTTATATAATAAAAAACGGAATTTTTCAAAGTTTGGAGGAATTAACTGGTGGAAACATGAACCTGGAATTTGTGTGTGAGTTCTTTACTACTGATTCAAATTATATACTGGTTTGGGACTATTCATATTTTCTTCTCTTGAGTGAGCTAGTTGTTTTTCTTGAGATTTGCACAATCATCTAAATTATATTTGCATTAAGTTGTTTATAAGATGTTCTCTTTTGATTTCTAAAATACAGTTTCATTACTGGTATAATTTGTTAATATCTCTCCTTTTATTGCCCAATCCCATTAAATTTTTGTCAATGTTATTAGTCTTTTCCCCCCAAAAAAATCAACTTTGGATTTTAAAAATCTACTGTATGAAGTGATGTGCTAGTGCACTAAAACAAAACAAAACACTATTGAACAGAACAAAACACTATCTTGTTTGATTTCCACAGTGTGAAGATTCCCATCAGAGGCAATTTCAAGCTAGCACTATGATACTATTGATCATGGAATTGGTAAGATTTCTGCTTTTAGCATTAAAAGATTTCTGCTTTTAGCATTATTTCCCTCCTACTTTCCTTAACTTTGCTCTCCTTTTTCTAACTTCTGGAAAGGGGATGTTTAGCTGAAGATCTTTCAGCCTCTTTTCTAGTATACTTACTTAAGATTGTAAATTTTCCTTAAGTACTTCATTAGCTTTATTCTACAGGTGTTCCTATTGTATTTTATTGTTTGGCTCAAAGTATTTTCTCATTATTAGCATTATGATTGGCTATGGGTTATATGGGCTTATTTTTATAATTCTTTATTGATTTCTAGCTTAACTAGAACATGTGCTTAAAAAAACACATGCCGATTGACCTTTAAAATTTGTTGCGAGTCACTTTACAGCTAGGTATGTGGTTGATGTTGGTAGTATGTTCGCTTTCCAAAAAACCTATGCTCTGACTTTGGTTGTTTTTCTGAGAGTATTCACTAGGTCAAATTCACACATCATTTTATTCAGATTTTCTATATCGTTTCTGATTTTCTTTTGCTTAATAGTCACTGGGGAAGGCTTGTTAAAAATCATCTATAGAAGAAAGCCGCAAGAGTTCAAACAAGGAAAAGGTGATGGATGATGTTAAGAGATGTAACCGGATCAAACCTGAATCTGGAAACCGGGAGTTTGGTACCCTGGATTCTCAGCTTAGTCACTTATTTGCCATGTGTCCTGGGGCGTCACCGCCTCTTTCTGGGGGCCATTTCTTTTTTTCTTTTAATCTAAGAAGCAAGGAGTTAAGCCCTCACAGCTCTTTGAGGTTTCGTCTCTTTCTCGCCTCAGGTGCCAACTTCCACACAAAGTCGCCATTTCCGGCAGGGCTTGCACATGAAATCTTCCGGCCGGCGCTTGGCGCAATGTGTATACAAATTTAGATTCACGAAAGGAGCACAGTTCGTTAAAATTACGAAAAACTGTAGGGTGACAGACACTGAGATATTAATAAAGCCAAGGCCACTCTGAGGAGTGACCATATCCCACCCTCTTTTCACCTCCACGACCCCTAGGACCCGGTGCCCTAGCTGGGGCAGGCACGGAAGTCACTCCGACACATAAGAGAAGGGAACCGGAAGTCCCGTCCTCCTGGAACAGAACGGTAACCTGTAAGGGTCATTCCAAGGCCAGCGAATTCGCTAAGTGAATTGTTTCCTTGAGGTGCTGGGGTCTACGTGACTTGCCCAAGCGGGCGAGGCGACAGTGCGGCGCCAACTCGGCCCCACGCCCTTCTTCCCGTGTTGTTGGACCGCGTGATTCTTTCCTCCCGTCGGCGCCGAAGGGAACCTTGTTCTGGGCGGGCGGAGAGGTGGGCTTGCTGGCGGGGCCGGGTGGGGCGCGCCCGAGAGGCTATGGACCCGGGAGGTAGCTGACTCTCCGCGAGCCTCGGGCTTCTCTTCTCTCAGACGAAGTTGCGCTCCTTGTCCTGCCTGGTGATTTTGCCCTCCTGCATTTATTTGTACAGCACTTTGGTTCGAACAGCAACCCTTTAAAATGGGCAGTGCTACCCTCGTTTTACCGATGGGGAAATAGTCTCGAGAGAATACACGCACTGGCTTAAGCGACAGACCATGTGGGAGCCAGGAATCTAACAGCGGCTTTCTGAGGCCAAGCTGCTACCTCAGCAGCGGAGCAATTACATGGAGTAAGAGATAAGCTTCCCCTGCGCGTGCTTTTATGATAACGTTCCTGTAGAACTGATTAGTTGTGGTCACCATCATTAAAATCCGGAGGCAAAGCTTTAAAAAGAGGGGGTCGCAGGGAACGACAGTATCTTTTTCTTTGGCTTGCCTTCTCTGGTATTATAAGTCCCTTGTTAATATCACATATTTTGGTTGACAGCTTGAGTCCGCTAGGAATGGCAGCCCCAACTATGAAAGAAAGGCAGGCTTGCTGGGGAGCCCGCGATGAGTACTGGAAGTGTTTAGATGAGAACACAGAGGACGCTTCTAAGTGCAAGAAGTTAAGAAGCTCATTTGAATCAAGTTGTCCCCAACAGTGGGTAAGTTACACTTGCACATGTTGCTGTTCACTGTCAAAATACATAGAGCTTATAGTGAGTGGTGAACTATGAAATGAAGGACTCTCTGAGGTGTGTCAAGTCAACAGTTTCTGTGAGCCGCAGAGAAAACCTTGTCCGGTAATACAGGCTTGTTTTATGTACATATCGCGCAGACCTTTGGCAAATGTCACCAGACTCTTTAAAGTTCCTTGAAAAACAAACTGGGGTCTGGACTCAAGACTACTGTGATAAATAACCAAAAAATTCCAACCCCCTAAATTGGTAGATTTTTGCAGGATCTTCTTTTTTTTTTTTTTTAAAAAAAAGATTTATTTGGCTGTCCTGGGTCTTAGTTGTGGCATGTGGGATCTTTATTTGTGGCATGTGGGATCTAGTTCCATGTTGTTGTTAGAAGGAAATGGCAGCCCACTCCAGTATTCTTGCCTGGAGAATCCCATGGACAGAGGAGCCTGGCAGGCTATAGTCCATGGGGTTGCAAAGAGTCCAACATAACTTCACTTTCACTTTCTTCTTTACAAGCCCATGGATTGTAGCCCTTCAGGCTCTTCTATCCATGGAATTTTCCTCCTCCAGGAGATCTTCCCCACTCAGGGATCAAACCTACATTTCTGCATCTCCTGCATTGCAGGAAGATTCTGTACCTCTGAGTCACAGGGAAGCCCTCTAGTTCCCTGACCAGGGATCAAACCCAGGTCCCCTGTGTTGGGAGCACAGAGTCTTAGTCACTGGATCACCAGGGAAATCCCTTTCCAGGATCTTCTGAAAGGATAGTATTTAATCTTGGGCAAGAGTTGGCAGGTTCATCTTCCTAGAGCTCCTGTCAGAAATAAAGCTTTCCCTGTTGGCTGCTCAAAATCATGTGATCATATACCTGAAACACAAAGGAGCTCAGGGAGTAGAAGAAACAAAATGATCGCATGGGGGATTCTGCCACCAGCCCCTCCAGACGCCTCGCTGACACATGCTCACGCTCTGTAGGGCCTGTCCTTCAAATGGGAAGGGGTGGAAAAGGCACCTCCCATCACCAGGCTCAGTAAGTGCTTGATGCTCTTCACTAACACCCTTTGAGTTGCATGTTGTTGCTGTCAGTTTCTGGATCAGACAGCAGAAGCCCAGAGCATTGCAATAACTTGCTTGCTCTGTATTGGTCAGTAAGTGGCAGAACCATAGTTCTAAGTCAGGTCCAGCTGGCTGCTGTGAGGTTTGAACTTTGATTTGATTTCTTACCATCATGCTCCTCCAAACTTTACCAAGCAGTTTGAGAACAGATCATTTTAGAGATGAAGTGGATTTACGACCTTCACCTTTTCACACCTCAAATGTTTAGATGAAGAAGCTGAGGCTTGAAGACCACAAGAAGGCTGTGATGGAGGGTAGGGATGATGGCATTGAAGAGATAATTGCTTTAGATGAACTCTGTGTGTGTAAAAGCAGCACAGTGTAACCTGTCCCATGGGATTACTACGACAATCAGATGTCTAACTTGCCATATAAACTGAAAAGTGATAAATCAGGAGCTTGGTGGTTGGGTAGATAATGACTTAGGCAAATATTATACATCTCTGGTTTTCCCATTAGATAGATGCACAGAGACTTAACTCCTAGTTTACAAAGTAGGTGGAAAATGGGGGAGTTTGGGCCAACATCCAATTCCTTCAAGGCCTAGATACTGTTCCTGCCTATGCAACAGGCCCTTCTTCTCACTCTCTGCTCACTGGCTCTGTGGTCACTTAGAAACAGGGATGTAGGATGGGAGTGATGAAGCCCTTTGAGTTGAGTGTTGGCAGGTTCCATGTCCACCCTTCCCTACCCCACATTTTCCCAGGAGAACCTCTTCACCCTGAGACATGTCTTTTGACAGCCTAGCCAGGATTTTCCACTCCAGGTTTACATGTCAGAATCATGTGGAAATATAAAAAAAAAGATAGCTATGTCTCAGACCTCATCTCAGATCTGCAAACTTCTGGAAGCTTCTTTTAAAAGGGCTCTGGCTCAACCTGTGATTCTGGTGGATAACCACAGCTGGAATCACTGTCTTAGCCCCTTTGAAAAGTTGCACTTCAGTCTTTTTTTTTTTTTTCCTCTTTCTCCCCACCAAAAGACACTGCTTTTTCTCCATCCTAATGGCTAATGGACCTTCCCATCTCCCTGATTTCAGGACAACTTCTGTTCTCAGCATCATAAAGGGTTTTTACCATCAGCCAGTGCTTCTTTATTGATGTCTCCTCCACTCATACATAGGCCGAGTGCCATGGCATGCAGGCCCACCCTCTGTCCAGGTTCCCGCATTCTAGTCACAGCTAACATTTATTAGTACAGGCTCTAGGCACTTCGGGTGCATCATCTATATAATTTATTCCTCACAGTAGCTCTGTTACCCCATTTTACTTCTGAGGGCCCAGGTCATGTGTAAGTGCAGAGCCTGCATTCAAGCTGAGTAGTCTTGAGTCCAGACCTCATGCTCTTCTCTGATCCACATCCTTCTTTTTGTCCCTGTCATGCAAGAAAAGAACCCGTGGATTAGACTGTGCAAATCTCATGTTCTGGAAACTTAGTCATAATGCAAGTTTATTTAAATACAAAAGCATTACCTCCTTGGTGGGCTTCCCTTGTGGCTCAGCTGGTAAAGAATCCACCTGCAATGCTGGAGACCTGGGTTCGATCCCTGGGTTGGGAAGATCCCCTGGAGAAGAGAAAGGTTACTCACTCCAGTATTCTGGTCTGAAGAATTCCATGGACTGTATAGTCCATGGGGTCGCAAAGAGTCGCAGACAACTAAGCGACTTTCACTTCACCTCCTTGGTGGCGTTCTTCCTTCATAATTCACTCCCCTAGTTTTCCTTGTCTCCAGCAGCCATAGCTTTTTGGCAGGCTTTCGTGTGTCTGTTAAATCATACCCTGTAGAGTTCCCTTCTATGCTGCTTAACTTTCCCAAGCCAGTCTTACCTGCAGCCACGGCTTGAAGTACCACTTAGGTGTTGAGGCCCAAATCTACATCCTCTCTAACTCCAGAGCTCTCTATTTGGATGTTCTCAAGGACCAACCTTGACCTCTGCATATATACGAATGAATTCTTCCTCATCTTGTATCCAACAGGCCCCTCCTCACCTGCTCCCCATCTCAGGCAAAGATACTAACATCAATACAGTCCCAGAAATGAGTGTCAGGCTCCACAGTGGGAATTGTTGAAGGACTGGTCTCAGGAGTGAAGCACAGGGTAACACAACACCCCTGCAATAGGGTCGGATCCAGTGTGCTTAAGGAATAGCAAGGAGAGAATAGAAGTTAGGATATTCAGCACTGAGAAGCCGGGGACAGTGGCTTTTCCTCTGAGTGACAGGGTAAGCCACTGAGAAGCTTTGGGTTCAGGGTAAGGAGACAAGTGAGGGTATGAGGGGGATGATGGTCAATGAAAAGGTAGTGTGATCAATGGATTGTTGGCATCAGGGTCTTAGAAAGTGAAGAGTGGGCGTTCAGAGAACAGAAATGTTCAGAATTGGGGTTATGGCATGGCTATGTTTGTTGGTAAGGACGAGGGCTAGGCTTTGATCCTGGCAGTGAGGTAGGTTGGAGGAAAAGATCATTGAAGAAAGAGGTCAAGGAGCTGAGAGGCCAGGGTGTTGAAAGGATCAACCACAGGGATACTGAAACCATCTGAGTTATGACATGAGTGTTGTTAGAGAAAATGACAACAACCTGAAAAGTTATAGATGCCTCCAAGAAAAAAGGGGTGTGGGCAAAGTAGTCAAAGTAACTTCTGCTGCGTTTGACAGGGACACACACCCCTGGAAAACCTTTGTCTTCTGCAGACTCAGTCCATAACTGAGCTGTTTTCTAGCCTGTGCCCTCAGGTTTTTGCTCCCTTTTCACCTTTTCTTTCTACTCAAGACTTGTTGAAGTCTTACCCAATTGCCATAGAATAAAAATGAAAGATATTTCCAGAGATGTGTATGAGAAGGTAGAGAGGGTGACAGGGAGGGAGGTGATGGGGTGTCCTCTGAGTGCATTTTATGCAAGATGTTGTGTTTGCATTTGCTTTAATTTTCATTCAGTCTTGTGAGGTGCCATTGTATCTCTTTTATATAATAGGAACTAAGGCTCAGAGAGATGAAATAATTTGTTCAAGATCAGCTAACCAGTAAAGTGGTGGGGAGAGGATTAGAACAGAGGTCTCTCCAATTCCAGAATTTATATTTTTTCACTTAGCTGAAGTCACAGATGAATAGTAAAGATAAAAGTAGAACCAAATAGAGATTTACAGTGAATGCTTCTATCATAAAACACTAAAAAAACAAATTTGTTACATAATATGTAGGCCATAAAACTAATATGTCATCACAAAACCAAATTACTTTTCCCTCCCTCCTTGCTTTGAGCTTCCCTGGTGGCTCAGTGGTAAAGAATTTGCCTGCCAAGCAGGAGACGTGGGTTCGATCCCTAGCCTGGGACAATCCCCTGGAGAAGGAAATGGCAAACCACTCCAGTATTCTTACCTGAGAAATCCCATGGACAGAGGAGTCTGGTGGGCTACAGTCCGTGGGGTTACAAAGAGTCAGACACAACTTAGCGACTGAGCAAGCATGCTCACCCCCTTGCTTAGCCCTTCCATCAGTTTGCCTTGTATTATGGTCCCACTTAAAGTCTCCTATTGGTTCTTTAACCGAGGAAGGAGCAGGGATCAGGTCTGTCATTCTAGCATCATCCAACGCAGGCTTCCATGAATAGAGCAACTGGACAGCGGTATCTATCAATTTGGATGGCACCACCAACTCAGTGCACATGAGTTTGAGCAAACTCTGGGAGATAGTGAAGGACAGGGAAACCTGGTGTGCTACAGTCCATGGGGTTGCAGAGTTGGACATGACCTAGTGACTGAACAACAACGTCAACTTTGGACATTGTCTTTTCCCTGTCAAGCTTTGAAATGTCTCAGAAATTCCAGTATTTTGGTATTCATGCTACTATACTGCTTCTCATTTAATGGCTTAGAGGACACTGGCATTGTATGTACAGTGCTTTTCAAGGAATGCCTGTTGATTTGTTAGCCTTTTTGGACATTAGCCTCGTAAGTGTGCACACGTTGAGGGCCTTCCACTGTTAACTGAAGCAGGTGGTAAAGACTAGAGAGAAAAGATTTTCAAGCAGAGTATGACATATGAAAGGCATGGAAGCAAGATGCATGAGAATCAGCACACTGGGGAAATGGGGTAGCTCTGGGTGGCTAGCATTTCAGGGGTTGGTGGTACACCCAGAGGATAGCCAGGTGCGCAGAGATTTAGTCTTGAATGACCTCGTTTGTCTTACAAACAAGGAGTTTGGATGTTGCCCTTGAAGGCAATAAGGATACCTTGAAAGATCTTTAAACAAGCAGTGACGTGATCAAATTGAGATTTCCAAAAGATACTTGGCAGTGGCGTGACAGGTGGATTGAAGGTGGAGAAACCAGTTATAGAGCTATTACAGCAATCCAAGTGAGAAATGATGCTGGCCTGTATTGTAGCGATCAAGACGGGGAAAGAGATCGGAGCATTTGGGTGGATAGTGATGCAGTCACTGAAATAGGGGACAGAGGAGGAAAAACATGTCTGTAGAGAAGTAAGTTCTGGACAAGTTGGGAGTGAAATCTAAGTAGGACCATTAAGTGGAATTATCCCTTAATTCCATTTGAAAATGTAACAGGAGAAATGCAAAGATCTATTGATCTGCCACAGAAATGTTAAGGACATTGTCTACTTCTTCATCTGATATCCTTTACATATGACATCCGTCCCAGCTCAGTCAGCCTAAGGCCGCCAGAGGTATGTAGTCTGACAGTGAGATTTATTAGCATGCTGTGACCAGGGAGCCCATGCATTGGAGTTGCTGTGGGCCACTCACCAAGTGGAAAGGAGTTATCAGAGGGCTTGGGGAAGGATAGGGTTTAGGTGAAATTGAAATGAAGTGATGCTTTGATGGGCTTTGTGTATAAGCAGGCCGTCAACTCCGGACTGAGAAGTGGACCCAGGGTCCTATTTCCTACAAAGATAAATGCTGAATGTCATATGCTCACAAGTCCCTTACTTGCAGTCCTGCACCTGAGCTGGCGATCAGGACTACTTCTTTGTGTCAAAGTGCCAGCCAGATCCCTCAGGTAAAAGTGGGGGTGTTTTATTTTTACCAAAGTAACTTCAAAGAACAAATTTCTGATAGTTTGATTTTGGAAAACAGTTTTTTGGTGAATAAGAAAGCAGGCGTTACTCAAAGGGGTTTCTTAGGACAGTCTTTGCCTGTAGTGCGTCCTCTGGAGGACTGTTAGCATCTTTTATCCCAGCTTGAGACAGGGCAGGGCAGATTTTTACATTCTCAGTCTAAGCTCATTTTTACTTACTTGGGCTCCACTGAAATATTCAACAATTAAATCCTAAGAAAAGTTTTTCTATTCTGATAGTGAAAATGTGTGTCGTATCCTGCCTTTGCCTTGTCTGCAGAACAGCTCAGATAAAGACTATGAAGATTTTGTGTCTGGCCTTGGTTTTCTACTTCTTTGATTTTACTCTTTCAGGATATGGGGCTTTACGATACTCCAGACTACCTGTGGCAAGAGGAGGATGTAAACAGAAATAATAAAATGAAATCTTTAAGTTATTAAAGCTTTACTATCAGTTTCCTTATTCATAGTTCATACATATAATTTTTAATTATGTGTCTCCTTAAATGTATGTTTCTGGATAAGATAAACTTAATAAAAATATCATGACTGGTTAGGTATTCCCTGGTGGGCCAGTGGTTAAGACTCTGTGCTTCCACTGCAGGGGGTTTGAGTTCAATTCCTGGTTGGGGAACTAAGATCCCATATGCCATGTAGTGCGGCCAAAAATAAATAGAAATACCATGGCTGGTGAATTATAAAGCTTATTGAACTCATAGTTGATAGGAAAAACTTGTACAGTGCCTTAAATCATGAAGTGTTATGACCTGAGCGTTCTGTGGACCCTCGTGGCACATTTTACATGTCTAAGCACAGATACGCTTCTTGAGAAAAGTGCACAGCACACTCAAATTCTCAGCAGGGTTCATAACCCAAGAAGGATTAGAACTCACTGGTCTACACTCCCTTTATAGAGACTCTAGAATATAAATTACTTAGGCTACTTACATAATTTATATTGAATAATTAATTACATTTAAGTCTGTTCCTTGTGTTTAATCTGTATAGCTTACCCTTATTTCAAACCCTTTTTTCTCAACAGATAAAATATTTTGATAAAAGAAGAGACTACTTAAAATTCAAAGAAAAATTTGAAGCAGGAGATTTCCAGCCTTCGAAAATGACTGCAAAGTCCTAGGCTGTTCTGAACACTTCAGAAAGGTTGAAATTACTTTTTCTGGACATTCAAAAATGCTTTGACTCTGGGACAATAGTAGGTTGAATGATGGCAGACACCAAAGCCTGTTTCATATATCTGGTTCTTAATTTAAATGATCAAGTAACAAGATTGCATTATTCAAAGTATGAAGAATTGAAATAAAATGATATGAAATATGCTTAATTTAGTAAATATATATTTTAAGAAAAAATTAAACATAATTATAAAAACATGTGTACCTTTGTGCTGTTGGAGGGTGGGGAGTAGCCAAATACCATTTTAGAGATATATACTGAAAAAAGTAGATAGATTTCCATTGTCCTGGGAGTTAGCATTTTAATACAGCCACCAAAAAATGAGGAATTGAAGGTTCAACTTCAGATATACAGGTAATATAATCAAGACCATCTACAGAAGAGCCTTACAGCTAATATAGTTAACGATAAGACAATGAATGGCTTCCCAGGTGGCTCGGGGGTAAAGAATCCTGCTGCTAGTGCAGAGATGCGGATTTGATCCCTGAGTTGGGAAGATCCCCTGAGGGAAACGGCTACCCACTCCAGTATTGTTGCCTGGGAAATCTCATGGACAGAGGAGCCCGGTGGGGTGCAGTCCATGGGGCTGCAGAGTTAGACATGACTTGGTTACTAAACAACAAGACAATGAATGCTTTTTCCCTAAAATCAGCAACAAGGTAAAAATGTCCCCACTTGTCCTATTCAACACTGTATTGGATTCCCAGCTACTTCAGTTAAGACAAAAAAAAGCATACAAATGGGAAAGAAAGAAGAAATAAAACTGGCTCTATTCATGGACAATATGATTATCTCTATAGAATATACCAAAGAACCTACAAAAAAAGCACCTAGAATTAGTGAGTGAATCTTAGAAAGGTGGCAGGAAACAAGGTCAATATACAAAAGAAAATCGTATTTGTGTATACCACCATGAAAAACTGGAATCTTAAACTTAAAATACACCATTTACAATAGCACTAAAAAAACAAAGGAATACTTAGATATAATCTAACAGTATGTGTAGGACCTATATCCTCAGAACTAAAAAACATTGAAATCAGAGAACAACTTAATTGGAGAGGTACTGTGTTCATGAATTAGAAGATTCAGTGTTGTTAAGGAACTGTTAAATTCTCCCCAGTTTATTCTATGGGTTCAAATTAACCCCAATAAAAATCTCAGGATTTTTGGTATATACTGACAAGCTGATTCTAAAATTTGTATGGAAAGGCAAAATAATTCTGAAAAGAACAAAATTGGAAGGTTCATATTAAATGATTTTAATGCTGCTGTAAAGCTCCAGTAATTAAGGACAATATGGTATTGGCAGGATAGACACATGGTTACAGAACAGAAGAGAGTCCAGAAGTACAGCCACACAGACACAGTCAACTGAGCTTGGACAAGGAGGAAGGGGGGTGTCCACACACAGTAAAATGAACGCCGGAACAAACTGCACTTTGTTAAATAGATACAAAAAAACCTCAAAATAGAGCACAGACTTAAATGTCAAATATAAAACTAACAGAAGAAAGTATAGAGAAAGTCTACATGATTTGGGGTTTGGAAGTGAATTTTTAGATGATGACCTCAAAAGCACAATCCATAAGAGGAAATAAAGCTAAGTTGGACTTTATCAATATTAAAAATTTCTGCTCTGTGAAAGACACTATTAAGAGAATGAAAAGATAAATTACAAACTGGGAGAGAATATTTGCAAGTCATAAATATATCATAGAGAATTTGTATCTAGAATATTGAACGCTTATTTTAAAAAAATCACCCAAGTTTAAAAAATGGGCAAATTGTGTGTTTTCACGAATCTATTCAGTGTTATAAATAACATATTATGAAGACACTCCCTATTATTTGTAGAGTAATGCAAATTAAAGCCATAACAGTTTATCACTACATACCTATTAGAACGGCTTAAAAACATTGATGGTACCAAGTGCTGACGAAGACGCAGGGAAACAGAACTGGTATTCACGGCTGGTGGAGAAGGAGGCTGCCTCTGAAGGGGTCACAAAGGAAGTTTTAGGTGTGGAAGCTGCTTTGTATGGCATCGAAGTGTGCACTTGTCAGAACCCACAAGTTATATAAGAGTGACTTTGTGCACACTAAAATCCAATAGGACTTTGGGAGAATTCTAGTTTGGAATGAAGACTGATAAACCAGTCTAACTATTACAAATTATGACATAAACTCACTGAAAGGAATGGCTAAGAAAGGAACTGACCCACGTAACTTGGTCAGACATTGGAGGAGACTATGGCGTAGAACCAATACAGCATCCAGGGTGCCAAGGCCAGTGCTCCTGGGACAGAAAAAGGATCAGTGCGAAACGGGGAACCTGGACATGGATCAGAATCGTTTGCTTAGTGAACAGCACCATTATCAATGTTAACTTCTTAGTTTTGATGAATGTCTATGGTTATGTAAGATCCTATTAGAGGTATCTGGGTGAAGTGCATGTGTACTATCTTTGCAACTCTAATGCAAAACAAAAATTGTTTTAATAAAGCTGCAGAAGAAAAACATATATACAGGTAACAGATTCTGAAATCTAAATATTATTTAAACCGACCCAGACAATGATTATGTTCACTGCTGGAAGGTGATAGTTACCATTAAATAATAAAGTAATCCTAATAACAAAACCCTCAGAAGAACAGAAACAGAAAATCAACCCTTGAGGGTTCCAGTCTTACTTTTGGTAACAATGAGCAAGAGTAAGTCACCTCCTCTGGGTCCTTGTAGACAACACTGAGAACACAGACTACTATCTAATCATTATTTGAACCCTGAGCAAAGGTGACAGAGGAAAATTTCCTAAAAACTTTATCTGAATGATTATGGCAAACAGATGGGGAAACAGTGGAAACAGTGAGAGACTTTATTTTGGGGGGCTCCAAAATCACTGCAGATGGTGACTGCAGCCATGAAATTAAAAGATGCTTGCTCCTTGGAAGAAAAGTTATGACCAACCTAGACAGCATATTAAAAAGCAGAGACATTACTTTCCGACAAAGGTCCTTCTAGTCAAAGCTATGGTTTTTCCAGTAGTCATGTATGGATGTGAGAATTGGACTATAAAGAAAGTTGAGTGCCGAAGAATTGATACTTTTGAACTGTGGTGTTGAAGACTCTTGAGGTCCCTTGGACTGCAAGGAGATCCAACCAGTCCATTCAAAGGAAATCAGTCCTGAATATTCATTGGAAGGACTGATGCTGAAACTGAAACTAATACTTTGGCCACCTGATGCGAAGAACTGACTCACAAGAAAAGACCCTGATGCTGGGAAAGACTGAAGGCGGGAGAAGGGAACAATAGAGGATGAGATGGTTGGATGGCATCACTGAGTCAATGGACATGAGTTTGAGTAAACTCCGGAGTTGGTGATAGACAGGGAGCCTGGCGTGCTGCAGTCCATGGGGTCACCAAGAGTCACACACGACTGAGCGGCTGAACTGAACTGATGGCCTATTTCATGGCTTTAAAAGTAAATTACGAACTTTACAGGAACACTAGTTGACACCTTGCCAAGCATGTTTCCTCCCTGAGAAATGGATACAAAGCAGCAGCAGGAGGCCAGTGACTTCCTCATGGGGAAAACTTTCTTCCCACCCCACAGCCCCAGCCCCTGTGCTTCCTCCTGGCAAGGAAACAGTATTCATAGATAACTGCAGCTGCCTTAATCCTGCCTTCTCCCACCATAATCCACATTTCTGACAGTACTAGTTTCTAGGAAAGAAAAGATCTTTCTAAAACTCATTGTTTTATTTCCACAATTAAAATATTTTATTAAAGAAGCAATACAACTTAGCTAAAAAGGTTTATTAAAGGGGACAACATATATAGTAATATAGTTAAGGCACATGACAAAGTTTTGGCATTAAACTGTGAATAAAAAAGACAAAGTATCCCAGTCGATTTCAGAATCTATCTCATGAGTCCGGGTAGTTTTAAAACATGTCAGCAGTACCGACAACAACCCGTCTCAGGTGAGGCGCGGGCGTCAGGCTGTGGAGACCCCCTGCTTCAGCAGCTGCTGCCTGGTGTACTCCCAGATCAGCAGCGCCCCACTCACGTGGACGTTGAGGGAGCGGATGATGCCCTGCTGAGGAATCTCCACGCACACGTCCAGCTGCTGGATCAGATTCGCTGGAATCCCTTCACGTTCGTTGCTGATGAAGAGAAATGGAAGAGAAAGGTTAGTTTTCTTGTAAAAAAACAATTTTTTTTCTTAGACATCCTGGATATTACTGGAAGAGACAGGTTAACAAAATGAAACAAAAGTCTATGGTACCAGAAAAATAAGAGTGTAACAAGGTTTATGGGTTGATTCTATGTCCACCGGACCATCCCCAACAGGTAAAGTAAAAGGAAAACCTGGGGGGTGGGGGTGGGGGGGGGGGTGGCGCTTTTCATAAACCTTGAAGTCAGAAGTCGGGTGTGGGTGTAGGACCAGGAGCCCAGGTAAAATTGTAAATCTTATGAAACATTTTCAAGACAGAGACTCAAGACAAAGTTCTTACCCCAACAAGAGTAAAGACTTCTCAGGGAAGCAGTACCGGGTTAGGTCTAAACTTTTGGCAGTCTGTTCCACACCCACGATGGTGTAACCTTCTGCCTTTTTCTGTTGTAGATAATCGATCAGCTGAGGTGGTTTTACCTTAGTTTAAAAAGAGCAGAATATTAAATCGTTCATTTACAGCCCTGCTGGGAGTAAAAGCAGTAAAAAAAACAAAAACAAACTTCTGATGAAACTGAAATTTGTTAACAGGAAAAAGACAGAATTATACACTATAAAAAAGAATGCTCCCAACATCATATACATTTATAAAACCAGAGTGAGTTACAACAGGACACATTTTACTAAAAAGTCTACATTATTGATGATTTCTAAAAATATAATAGTGTGAGAGATTAAAAAAAGAATGGGAGAACAGAGTGGGCTATATTTTACTTTTTAGTATTATTTTTAAAATATGACAGGCTGGACTACTGCAAAAGGATGGACAGGTGAAGACAGAGTACTAGAAAGAGTCTGGTGAATGAAAATTTTAATAATCACGCACTTTCCACCCACCTCCACTAAAGGAAGCCACTGTTCTGCTGAAACACTGAGGTGCTGAAACTGCTTGTCTCTGACACACTGAAGGCTGCCCATGACCAGCGCCGCGGCCCCGAACACCTCACAGGTCCGGCACAGCCCTGCACGGGACAAGCAGGGATGCTGCCGCCAGTCCAGGGCCAAGCCCACCAGGACCCGGGCGTTCCTCTGAAGCTCCCGGAGAAGGTGGAATGTGGACAGGAGGCCCCAGATGGCACTGGGTTGAGTATAGATTTTCAGGATCAAAAGACCGTAAGCAAGCCCCCTGGAAAACTGCCATTTTACCTCCTAAATTGGTTGGCTTATCAATGAGTGAGGCCACTACAATCAGTCTGCTGATTGACTTTCCAAGTTTGGCAGCACGATCCTGAAATACCAGCTCCAGGTCAAAGTCTGGAACATGGTTCTTCCACGGGATAATCTTCTTCTGAACATCAGTCCACTCTGACTGGTTATCTGCTTCACCTGAGTTGGAACCTGGGAAGGAAAAAGAAAATATAAACCTCTGTTTATTTACATGCATATATATACGTGTGTGTGTATATAGAGATAAGATTTATTTTATTTGCTTTTGGCTGTGCTGGGTACTTTGGTTGCTACACACAGGCTTTCTCTGGTTGTGCTGAGCAGGGGCTACTTTCCGCTGCGGTGCACGGGCTCCAAACCGCACGGGCTTCAGTAACTGCGGCTCTCAGGCTCTAGAGCGCAGGCTCAGGAGCCGTGGTGCAGGCACCGGGGCTCATGAGAGCTTCCTGGATCAGGGATCAAACCCGTGTCCCCTGCATTGGCAGGAGGATTCTTAACCACTAGACCTCCAGGAAAGTCTTATATATACTTTTTAAGAGCTTAAATGAACAGTTTAAAATGAGATTTCTAACTAAAGAACTTCAGCTGGATTCAGATACAATTGCCATTTTCAGTAATAGTTGCAAATATTCAAATTCAACTCTACTAAGCAAAATACAACAATTTGTGAAAATAAAAGACGCACATTTTTTCCATGTTAGCATACCCAAAATTTGGAAGCATCTTAGAATCCATAAGGCTCACCTCATAGTTTGGTAGCATTTTTTCTTAGATATACAGAAAATAATGCTGTATTTTGCAAACAGTGTTATTAGATTAGAATTTTCTGTAGGAATACTATATTCCAGAAAACAACATAAACAGCTTTTATCTTATTTTACAAGTACTTGGGGGCCCTTTTCTAAAATAAGGACTATTCTTTGAAATAATTATCTCTTCACCAACTCGCTGAGCACACAGAACACACTGACCTGTCTAACTGTGTGTTCAGGACTGAGATCCTCCTTCCAGGCTCTTCCTCAACCCTGTCCCACTCTGAACCTGACTGAGCAGACGGGGGCACTGAGGTTCCTGGGGACAGAAGAGACCTGAACAGGATGGTGATGCAGTCCTATACTGATGGCGTGCTCACATAGGGAGGCGTTACTAACGCTGGGGGAGGGCAAAGAGCCAGACCCAGGAGGGCTCAAGGGAGGGAGAGTTAGTCTGCGGAGCAGAGCATGGGAAGGGCAGTGCAGGCTGCGGACACGGAATGCGCACATGCAGGCTGCAGCAGGACAGGGCTTGGGCGGCGCTTTCAGTTTGACTGCGCTCTCACAGCAGTCAACTGATGGAGGCACATGACTCACACCCGGTCCTAAGGACGTTGTGTATAATGATAAAGAATTTATCATATAGACAGGAGGCAGTACAGGGTTTTAAGAAGAGGTTAACAGTACTGGTTTTGTGTTTTAGAAAAATCCTCAAAAGTGATGTGGAGGAGGAGAAGCTGGGGATGGAAAACCATTGAGAGTCTTTTGCACTAGCCCAGCAAAGACAAAAAGTCTCAAATAAACAATGCGAGAGGGGCTGAAGAGGAAAGGCAGAGTTGCCAAGCTCTTATAACGGATAGACATGGCAAGGGACAACAGGAAAAGAATGACTTCTGTGAGAGCAAGCAACCCCACTGACAGAAAGGGAACACTGAGGAGGAGCCTCTGGGTGGAAAGCTAATGTGGGTTTGGATACTGAGTTTAAAGACCTTATAGAAGAGCTGGTGTAAGCATCCAGCAGGCTTAGGAAAGAGGCTGGGAGAGACAAAGATCTGAAAGGTGCAGTTACACAGGTGGTGGTTTCCAGCTGTAAAAAAAGTAAAAAATGTGCAAGGAGAGCAAACACAATGGGAAGAAAAAATGAAGGCACCCAGGGGATCCTAGCATTTAAGTTTCAGCATAGAAAGAGAAGAGGAACTAAAAACCCTCTTGATGAAGGTGAAAGAGAGTGAAAAAGCTGGCTTAAAACTCAACATTCAAAAACTAAGAATATGGCATTTGGTCCCATCACTTCATAGCAAATAGATGGGGAAAAAATGGAAACAGTGACAGATTTTATTTTCTCAGGCTCCAAAACCACTGCAGATGGTGACGGCAGCCATGAAATTAAAAGACGCTTGCTCCTTGGAAGAAAAGCTATGATAAACCTAGACAGCATACTAAAAAGCAGAGACATCACTTTGCCAACAGAGGTCCACACAGTCAAAGCTATGGTTTTTTTCCAGCAGTCGTGTACGGATATGTGAGCTGGACCATAAAGAAGGTTGAGCGCTAAAGAACTGATGCTTTCGAATTGTGGTGCTGGAGAAGACTCCCGTGGACTGCAAGGAGATCAAACCAGTCAGTCCTAAAGAAAATCAACTCTGAATATTCACTGAAAGGACTGATGCTGAAGCTCCAATACTTTGGCCACCTGATGTGACTCATTGGAAAAGACCCTGATGCTGGGAAAGATTGAAGGCAGAAGGGGACGACAGAGGATGAGATGGTTGGATGGCATCACCGACTAAATGGACATGAGTTTGAGCAAACTCCGGGAGACAGTGACGGACAGGGAAGCCTGGGGGTTGCCAAGGGTGGGATATGACTTAGCAACTGAACAACAACATAGAAATCATGTTGCAATATCTCTCTTTACCCAAAACAAACAAACAGAAAGACCTCTGCAGGCTTTCCCCATTCAGTAACTCCTCATCCCTCTCCACAGTGGAACTCGAATCAGACGTCAGGAGGTGCTGTTGCTCCCTTCTCTCCTTCCCAGCGGGCTCTCCCTTCCACACGGAAATGGCTCTTGTCGCCAGTCTTTTGCCCACAGATCTTCACATGTGCTGATCTCTATTTTAGGGAAGCTCTTCCTCCAGGCTTTGCCTCAGTTGTTCCCACTTCCTGTCTGCCTCTGCTCAACTTCAGCTCCTTGGTGGTGGTTTAGTCACTAAGTTGTGTGGGACTCTTGCAACCCCATGGACTGTAGCCCCCCAGGCTCCCCTGTCCATGGGATTTTCCAGTCAAGAATGTTGGAGTGGATTGCCATTTCCTTCTCCAGGGGATCTTCCAGACCCAGGAATAGAACCCGGGTCTCCTGCCTTGCAGGTAGATTCTTTACTGACTGAGCTATGAGGGAAGCCTGAAAAAGGTCTTTTTAATCCTCTGTCACACCATTTCTTTACTCTGCTTTATTGTCTCCACAGTACTTTTTTGCTATGGCATCTTATCCATTTGTGTGCGATGGCAGCCCACTCCAGCACTCTTGCCTGGAAAATCCCATGGATGGAGGAGCCTGGTAGGCTGAAGTCCATGGGGTCGCTCAGAGTCGGACAGGACTGAGCGACTTCACTTTCACTTTTCCCTTTCATGCACTGGAGAAGGAAATGGCAACCCACTCCAGTGTTCTTGCCTGGAGAATCCCAGGGACAGGGGAGCCTGGTGGGCTGCTGTCTATGGGGTTGCACAGAGCTGGACACGACTGAAGCGACTTAGCAGTAGCAGCAGTGCTCAAGCAGGAATTAGTGCCCTGAGGGCATGGCCTTTGTCTTAACTTTCAGCCTGTAGCAGGCAATCAGTAAATCTTTGTAGACTGAGTAAATAAATTTAAGGTGATAGTATTAAAATGCATTCATGAACATCCACGGTATTTGATTAAACAATGCACATTCCCAGAACTGTCCTCCAGAGTTAAAATCTAAGGGCAGGACTCAAGAATCTGCACTTTTAACATGTTATCCAAGAGATGCTTAAAAACACTCAAATTTCAGAGAAGTATAAATTTAAGGGACAAGTGGGAGAGCTCAAGGAGCGGAAGAAAAGTCAGACTGAGGAGGAAAATCAGGATAGCAGGAAACAAGCAAATAAATGCTACATAAAGTCAGGTATGGTACAGAAGTAGATGAAGACAATTTCTGCTTTTCTGAAAGAAGCTGCAGGGATGGTCCTGGGTTAGGGGAAGTGAAGAGGACAATGTGAGTGACAGAAATTCTGAGAACACAGATCATTACTACACATCTCTTAAGGTTCACTGTGGTTTTAAAAATGGGTGGAGGACTTGATCCTAGGTTTTGGGAGGGCAAGCCTGACTGAGGGGAAGAAGGAGCAGGAGGTGAACAGGGAAAGGCAGGTCCTAGAGAAAGCTGCAGAGAAGTGGGGCGTGGCTGAGGGCTGGAGCCTAGGCGAAGATGTAAGAGTAAGTGATGTCCAGCCAGAGAACGGGACGCAGAGCTCGGCTTCATTCCCAAAAGGGACGAGAAAAGAGACTGATTAATTTGGCCCTTAAAAAAAAAAAAAATCTCTTTTTTCAGAAATATATAGTAGAAGGCAAAGAAGAGAGAAGACTTTAGCTTTACATAGTAAAGCAGATAAGGCTCTCTTTGGCTTTGAAGAGCAAAACCAACTGACATTGGCTAGATTAAAGTACTAGTCAGGGGACTTCCCTGGGGGTCCAGCAGTTAAGAATCCACCCTCTAATGCAGAGGACATGGGTCTGATCCCAGGTTGGGGAACTAAGATACCACATGCCTCTGGACACCTAAGCTCCGTGAGTCACAACTAGAGAGAAAGCCTGAGTGCCGCAACGAAGACCCAGTGAAGCCAAAAATAATAATAATAAATAATTTTAAAAGCCTACTTCTAAAAAGTAAATGAATGAATAATACTGTACTTCTAAAACTAGAACAGAAGTACTAGTCAGAGTGACACCACACTCTCTGTCTTTTCTCTCACAGGGGGAGCTGAGGTCAGCACATCAATGAAAAAGTGACCAACTATCATTTCTGAGTAACACAAATCAGGCAATCAGGCAACAGGGGGAAAAGATAACAAAAATGCTTACCTGCGTCCTGCTGGGACCAGTCACCTGGCTTTAGTTCACACAGATGAGTTGTAGAAAGGTACCACTGAAACCCCGCACCTAGAGGAATGTCAGTGAACCTGGTAAATTTACCAATGGCAATCCATTCATCCTCAGTAAGGCCGGAGAGGCGTGGAAGGGTGTAAAATATCGTCTGAAAGGAGAATTGTAAAATCTAAAATTTTTGCCCCTTAAAAATAATAAAGAAATACATGATAAAATGTTTAAAGTACAACTTATTATTACTGATGTATCCTCCCAAACTATCATGTCTGGTCAGATTACATACTTTCATTTAAATCTTATAGCAATTGTCTTATGTAAATTTATTATCTTCTCTAAGAAATTAAGGGATTGATTTGGAAATCCTTGAGAGCAGGCAGATCTTCCGCTCCAGTATTTCTTACTGTATGTACTACATACCATGCCGTTAACACAAGAAAAAAGAGTGTGAGAACTAACCGGCATTAGTGTTGGAAGGTATTTGGATACATACTGTTTATCGACAAACAAATACCTCCATAAGCAAACAAATTCAAGGTCCTGTGATGCCAGATCTTTACCCTCACTGTCATTATACAGATTTGGACTCCGGATTTGCATCAGCTGTATCTTAGCTGTGTGATGTCAGATAGGCCATTAGCCTTTCTTAGCTTCAACTTCCTCATTGATAAAATGAGGGTAAAATCAGGTTAAAACAGCACATGGAAGTGATTTGTAAACAGCAGTTATTCATTCATTACATAACAATCCTCCTTCCCCTTTCTTACCTACCACAAGAAAAGTGAGATCCAGAAATCCTCAAAGGTGACAAGGCGCGTAAGAAGCAGAAGCACAACAGGCAATTTAAAAATGAAATAACAAACTTCTAACATTGTGCAAGTCTTCATAAAAGCTTTTAGAGTGAATACGGTTTCTTTGTTAACAATATTCATGCAAACTTTAACTGGCTTGGATGCAGCTAAGTGTTTATTAAGCAGCTACTAAGTATAGCTCCAAATGCATAAACAGACAAGAGTTCTCATGAGCCACTATTTTATTTACACGTACACGGTTATGATTCATATAATCAATGGACAATAAAATATATTAAATATATGAGGGTGAGGCAGTCAAAGTCAGGATGAAGGAAGAGGGGAAGCAAGGGACTTACTCCTGCTGGAGAAGTGAATAGAAAAGGCTGACTTAGCACTACAGAGTTATTAAGAGTCCTTCAGAAAGATGTCAAACAAAGCATTCTGGGTGCTAAAGGACATAGAACAGAGCATGTTAAAATATTTGAAAACTCCTAAATAATTTTTGCAATTAAGCAACAGAAACCACACAATAATGTTCTATGATGAATATCTCACAATAAACAAATCTCTATATTTCTTTTTTAAAAGGCCAGCTTATTAGTAATCCACACACAAAAATAACCCAACAGCAACAACAACTCTTATGCACAGTAGCTTAAGTTACTGATACTTCCAAGTTCCTTAGAGGAAAGGTCCCAGGTTGTGTGTGTGTGTGTGTGTATTTAAATTTAGGTCACACAGTTAAAAATCAAAGGCAAAACATGATAATTACAGTTGAAAAAGGAAGAAAGTAGTAATCATTTACATACATTTTAATAATCTCTATATTGTTAATTTCACATGCTAACTGTAATAAATAAGTTTATGGTTCTTAAAATTACATAAGCACATTATCTATTATGATCAGTGAGGTGATAGATCATTTGCTATACAATTTCAATCATCCAGAACCTAAAATACGCACTTAAAAGAGTAGATCTTTTTGATCTTTCATAACAATGGGCTTCATACAACAAATCTCACCTGCACAAATGTTTTCACTCATTTCCTTTTAATGTCAGAACAGATTTCTGTTCAGAGTTAAATATTCCCCCTTCCAGTGTTTACAAGCCAGACACTGCCTGAGAAACAGAAAGTGAAAATGACTAGCCAATTTTCACTGCTCAAGAGCGGAGCGCGAGCAAGCCATCTGCACACGGTGACAAAGTACACTGAGAGCTTTACGACGTGAAGGCGGTGCTGCAGGGACGGTTATTATGTAAGGACGGCTGCAGGGACGGTTAACCTCATCATACAAGGGAGAAAATTCACACACGCTCTTCTCTGCTCACCTCCAGACAGTAATCCTTCAGCGGGTGGAATGCTGTGAAAAAGAAATGCTCCTGGATGCGTTGCCAGTTCTTCTTTGCGCTCCTAAGGGTTAAAAACACGTCTGAGGAACAGAACTAGTGAATCGCCTCCGGTAAGAGTGAAAACCAGTTAGGTCTTTTAAGCAGGCACTTCGGAATTTAGAATGTGTAGAAAATCTGTGAATTTCGCCCCAAGATTTGTACACCTCTATCTTCAAGACTGAAGTCTTTTAACAGCTGATCCTAAATGCGATATTTTGAAATAAAAACTGAAAAACAGACAAAGAAATTAAACACCTCTCTCCCAGTCCTACAACAACGATTCAACAAGAATGAAAACCAGGTCTCTGCTTCCTCAAAGAGATGGTGGTCAGTGGATTAGAAAATCGCATGATAGCTACCACAGGTACACCTCACATGCCGGGGGAAAAAGAATCCTTAAAGGGAACTGTGTAAGAAATCTAGGCTGGGAGTCTTACATCCCCCTCTGGCCATAGAGGCTTTTAAATTTTTGTTCCAGGAGAAAAAATCATTACATAGGTCACTTTTTCTACTCTGAAGATTCATGGCACACAGCCAAACAGTAGCAGTGTTAAGGCAAACAGAAGTAATACAAGGGTTTACTTTCTTAACTTTAACAAGCACACACACAATACAACAAAAAATCAAAACTCTGACAAGGCTGAAAAGGCAAAAGAGGTAGGAAAAAAATGATAAAACATGGCCACCAGAAGGTTTTGGGTTAAATTCATGATCAACAAACCCCAAGCTAAAGCAGGAATTTCAAGACGCCTTCTCCGCTCCCACCAATGTGCCTTCTTCACCCCTGAGTTCCAGTCCCTCCTGTCACTGACGACCAGGCCTCAACACCAGTGGGGTAACAAACAGGAGATGTGAGATGGGAGATCAGCCCCCTCCTTACACAGCTGCTGGCTTTGCCCCTTGGCTTTCCAAAGCCTCTTCAAGGGACAACACCCCAGTACATGTCCAAGCTCCCATCCCCTGGGTTCTGCTCTGCGCTGTGCACCCCTCCCAACTCCATCCACCACAGCAGTGTTTTATCTCTTTGATATCAAGCATGTGAGTAGGATTTTGTTTGGGGCACCAAGGAGTTCTCTTAGAAAAGAAAAAGGACAAGCTCCCAGCTTTAGCGGGGACACTGGAGGGGTGACGAGCACATGGCTTTGAAGTCAGATCATGCTGCTTCTCAGTGGTTCTTTGACGGTAGAGGATGCTAACATTCAGCTGCACTGAAGAGAAACAGCTCAAGATAAAGACCAAGAGTTAAAAAGGCCAAAAAAAGTCAATGATGGAGCTGATGGCACTTAGAACTGTAATTAAACTGCACATCAAACAGTGAGCGGCTTAAATGCTCCCTGACCCGGGCTCTGCACACCTCAGCCAGTTATATGCTTAAGAGAAGCTGCTATGGCCGGGCACCCCGACACCTCTCCACACTCTCTGCTGGACCAGGCACCCCCTGACTCCTTGGCTGGGCACCCCCGACGCCTCTCCCCATGCTCTGCTGGACCAGAGACCCCCGACTCCTTGGCTGGGCACCCCCGACGCCTCTCCCCATGCTCTGCTGGACCAGGGACGCCTGACTCCTAGGCTGGGCACCCCCGACACCTCTCCACATGGTCTGCTGGCCAGGGGAAAGGACAAGGCCTGCTTACCCTGCTCCGTGCATGTTTTCCACTTGACTCAGACTGGATTCAATAACAGAAGTTAAAGCTGCAAGTTCTTCAATGTGTAACCCCTTACACATGCTCCAGATTTTCTTAAGAGCGACTAACGCATACAGTCGAATGCTAAAATTGTGATTGAAGCACCACTGCAGCACGATAGTAAGGGCTTGCTTCAGAATTAGTTTCTGAAAAGAAAGAATCATTCTTCATGTATAAACCAGGACCATTTGACCCTCTACTGTAGGACCAAAAACAAGGTTACAGACGGTGAAAATGCTACACAGTAATTATCTTTCACGGGCTTTGCATCGTCATTCTCAGACAGGTTAGAGATACACTGGCCTGGCCCTTTCCTCAAGAAGGAAAGGATCCTCCCAGCTCCTCAGTTCTTATTTATGATGCTGCCACACATTTCCCCCACACTCCAGTACCAAGGTCAACCTGAACAAAGCACTTTCACGCTAACTGTAATATAACCCATATTTAAACAGTCTCCCTCACTTATTACCTCACCATGGGCTGAAAAAGTTAGACATATTCTTCAAGAGCTCTACTTCAGGTGAACCTGAAACTACTTCTAAGGCAAGCTATCCCATCAAAGTGCTGTTTCCCCTGGTCTTTGGTCTGAACCACCGTTTTCCCTAATGGTGACTTTGGACCCACATAACATTGATTGGTGGCAGGAAAATTAAGAAGTGGGGAGAAGAATAGTAAGATAACTTAAACTTTGCTATAGTCTTTTTTAGTGAATTCACAGATTTTTCCATCTTCACAGCCCAGAGATTTTACCCAATAATAGTCCCTAATCTGTAAAATCACACAGTTCAATAGATACTGAATGGCAAAGGAAGTGATGTGAAATAATGTGGAAGCCAGATGGAGTCAAACATCTGATAAAGTATCAGGAGCTACCTTAATGTTCCTACTAAATGGCTCACCGGAAAACGCTCCTGGCTGCACCAGGCGAACAGCCCGGCAACAGTGCAGTTTTTTTGTCTATCTTATTTCCCTCAACAGACTGTAAGCAAATCTCTTCCCTGCACATATTTAAAGCAGAAAGATAACACAGGACAGTATCTGATGCTAGCGTTCCTTACTCTTACCAGAAGGTGTTAGCATAAATTTTCACATGACTGCCATCTGGCTGCCAGACACTGTAACACACCATTGATTTTAAGATATTATGATGGTTTTTCAGGTTAAAATGTGTTGGGGAGACAGGTCTGGCTTAAGATTGATGAAAAAAGGTTAACCACAAATTTGACTGTGACTGTGTTAAAGACCAAGACTTTGAAAAAAGTCTAGGAAACGTATTCCCAGAATATTTTTACCTCACTTTCAAACCTACACAATATTTATTTCAGACAGTTGACTGTTGAACAACAAGGGGTCTGAACTATGCAGGTCCACTTACACATGGATTTTTTCACTAAATGCTTACTACAGTGCTACCTGATCAGCAGTTGGTTGAATCTGCAGATACAGGTGAGTAACCCTGTATTATGGTGACTGTAAAGCTGTGTGCTGATCTGCCACTGGGCAGAGGGTCAGTGCCCCTAATTCCTGTGTAGACTGAGGGTCAACTGTATTTTCCCCCAGAGTTTACAACACTGCAGTGCATTCTCTGCAGATTCAATAATACAGAATCCTGCTCTAAATCTTAGTTAGTTAGTTCAGTTGCTCAGTCATGTCCGACTCTTTGGACCCCATGGACTGCAGCACGCCAGGCTTCCCTGTTCATCACCAACTCCTGGAGCTTACTTAAACTCATGTCCATTGAGTCAGTGATACCATCCAACCATCTCATCCTCTGTCATCCCCTTGTCCTCCCACCTTCAATCTTTCAAGCATCAGGGTGTTTTTCAATGAGTCAGTTCTTCGCATCAAGTGGCCAAAGTATTGCATTTTCAGCTTCAGCATCAGTCCTTCAGTGAATATTCAGGACTGATTTCCTTTAGGATGGACTGGTTGGATCTCCTTGCAGTCCAAGGGACTCTCAAGAGTCTTCTCCAACACACCACAGTTCAAAAGCATCAATTCTTTGGCACTTCAGCTTTCTTTATAGTTCAACTGTCACATCCATACATGACCACTGGAAAAACCGTAACTTTCACTAGACAAACCTTTGTGGGCAAAGTAATGTCTCTGCTTTTTAACGTGCTGTCTAGGTTGGTCATAGCTTTTCTTCCAAGGAGCAAGAGTCTTTAATTTCATGGCGGCAGTCACCATCTACAGTGATTTTAGAGCCCAAACAATAAAGTCTCTCACTGTTTGCATTGTTTCCCCACCTATTTGCCATGAAGTGGTGGGACCGGATGTCATGATCTTAGTTTTCTGAATGTTGAGCTGTAAGCCAGCTTTCAATCTTCCTGGCAGGCTTCCCTGAATTTTTCACAGTTGCCACAGGGATGAGCCGGAATCAGCTGGGATCGCTACTCATCTAGGGAAGATGCTCTAAACCTGAGAAAGATGGAAGAGCTGGCCTTCACACTTTGAGTGATGACAGCATTTCATATAAACCTTCCAGAACACGATGGCTTGTAAATACTCTGACCATAAGTTTCTTTGTACAAGCATGTGTTAAGTAACTCCACTGGCTAAAGAACAGTTACATGTAATGAGGGAAGTCTTATTTAAATAATGTTACACAAATGCCTATATAAAATTAAGAACCCTATCATTACAAGCTGCCCATTAACACGTGCTGAGGCAGAGCTCAGTGTGCGTGTGCCTGCGGGCGACACCTTAGTATGCCTCTGTGTCAAAGCGCGTCTGTCGTTAGTGGGAGGGTGGAAGCAGAGAAGCTGCAAAACACGCAAGGAATACGCCACATGCAAAAAGTTCATACAGATATATAAATTCTATTCTGATGGTCAAGCCTGAGCTCTTCTTATAGACAATCGATACTCACCTTTTCCAGGATGGTTTCAGTAATGACGTCCAAGTGTGACAAAACTGATAAAAATGTACAAATGCTTGTTTTAAGGTTTTCTTCACCCTGAAAATATATCAGATACACCAAACCGTCATTCACAGCTGCAGTGAACCCACGTCCCTCAAGGCACCAGGATGGATGCCATGGGGTTGGTGATGAGAGGCCAGCTCCTCTCTGATGCAGCCACAGCTTAGAGGGGGAACAGACGAGCACAAGCAAATAAAGGACAGGAATGACCTAAAGCCAAATGCCCACAGCGCAACCCTCAGCAGACACAAGGGCACTAGACACTCCACCAAGGGTTAAGCAAGGGCGGAGGTGAGGGTGAGCTCTGCAGAGTCGGAAGGGTGGGGTGTGGCATGGGAAGCAGGAAGGAAAGGGAACAAGTGTAAATGAAGACGACAAACAAAGACACAGGCAAACGGGAGGCAAAGGTCCCCAAGCGGAGGGGGGGCAGCAAAGGTGAAACACGGGACTGTGCAGGCGCTTTAAAAAGTCACGAGGAAAAACTGCTTGTAAAAGTGTTAACCCGGAATTTGGAAACCTTCTCGGTAAGTGATTTGGAATTACACATTATTTTTAAGAAAAACTGATGAACGCCAGGTAGACTGCAGACTATAGACACTACAGTTCAGAAACTGCTCCAAGAGGAACATTTGATGATTAATAATCCCTTTATGTAACAAGTAGTTACTGAATGTCTTCCATGGACCAATAACTGTTGCAGAAAGAGGGGAAAAGGAAAATAGGTAAGATTCTTGCCTTCATGGAGATTAGAGTCTTATGGGGAAGAAAGATAAAATCCAATCAAACAATAAATTAAAATTCCCATTATAACAAGAACTATTTCTGTGCTTCAAAAACCCACACTAAGGAGATCCAAAGTACTCAGGGAGATGGCTTCCTTTAAGAAAAGACACAAAGCACATGTGAACTTCAATCTGGAAAACTTTGCTATGCAGGCAGAGATGAAAAAGAAGACCATTTCAGGCTGGAGCATGGTAAAACAGCCTGGTGATGAGGAGGAAAGGTACTCAGGTGATGAGAGGGCTACTCAGTCTCCTAGGGGTCCCCAGTGAAACAAGCTTCCCCACACTCATGCCCTAACCCAGACCCTCCCCAGGCTGGGGGCTTGGTCATGCATCTGCTCTGGGCTGATGAGCCATCAGAAAGCAGGATGTGATCAGAGGCTGGGGGAGCGTGAGAACACCAAGACGCATCCTCCAGAAATGCTCATTTTCTTGGAACCTTGTGCACCAGAGAGAGGTCTGGCCTCCCAGCCGGAGACATGCTGAGAGAGCAGTGCCTGGCACCTCGGCTGGCCCCACGACTGCGGCCGAAGTGAAAACACATGGGGGAAGAAGCCGTTTGCAGTCCCCAGCCCAACAGACACCACATGCAGAGTCACCCAGCCTGGCATAACCAGGAAAAACAGTCGATAGGTGGTTACAGGAGAGGAATGAGCAGCTCAGCATCATTACCAACAGGGGATGAGAAATCATTTGGTTAAGGAGAGACTGTGTATAGAAGGCAGACTCATCGTTCTTATCTCTAAGATCAAACAAAGACACTGCTCGGTAAATAAAAATATAGAAGGCACCTATTTCCCACATGTTTTAATAACAGAAGCCTTTTCCATCTTTGTTTCATTGGAATAGAAAAACTCTCAAATAAAAATTATGCTCTACTCAAGATAAATGCCAGAGCTTTCTGTCTCCTAAATTAATTCAAATCCTGCGAACACAATTTAGGATGTCAGTATATTAGGGGCAGGGCAACGGAAAAAATCTATAAAGTGAAACAATCTCCCAACACAGGCCAAATCTTTTTTCATTTAAAAAACATGAAAACAATTCCTCTACTTACATAAGAAAAGCAGTTCCAGAACTTCGGAAGAAATTGAGGGAATTTATGAAGAATCAGTATAATAATCCATTCTATAAAATATTTTATGGATGCCTGATTATTGATGAAGCCAGCCTGGAAAATCTTGTCAATAATCTTATTCAAGAAATTCTGAGAAAAATAAAGTTGACAAATTAAACTGTTATCATTATTAATTTTAAAATTTGAGCTATAATTAACATATAACAAGGGGAAGGTTTACAGAATGTTGATGCAATGCATTTATTTACCACAGTATGACCATCTGCTAATGGTCATTAGCAGACCATTAGCTAATGCCTCTATCATGTCACATAATAATTTCTTTTTTTTGTGATGGGAACAATTCAAATCTAGTGTCTTATCAACTTGGAAATGGCTATTAATATTTTTTTTGGCCATGCTGCGTGGGTTGTGGGATCTCAGTTTCCTGAACAGGGATTAAATCCAGGCCACAGTAGTGAAAATCTGAAGCCCTAACCATTGTGAATGGCTATTAATTTTAATTAAGAAACAGTCACTATTAAAAAAAAAAAACACAGCTTAAAGTTTTATTGTGGCATAAATACATGTTAAAATATTATAATAAAATACTAATGAAGAATATATTGAGTGGGACCATTTAAATCAGTTCCCAATTTACTTCCAGGACACCTAACTGTCTTAATATTCTATTTAAAAACTTCTGAATAACTTTAAGAACTGAAATACCTATTTTAAGCAGCTTACTTTCTCAGTTTTAAAGAAGCATATAACAGGTTCCATATGAAAACATTATGCTTAGAGGTACAAATATACTTAACGTTATACCTGATCAAATTTGGGGAAAAGTACAAGCAGAATCTGCCAAATTCGGTTTTTCACTCTGTGTTGTTGAGAGTTGACATAGTATCGAGTTCTTGATTTGGACACCAGTTCATCCTGGGAGGGAGGGAGGGAGGGAGGGATCAATGTTAAACTATCCACTGAATCTGTAATGAAAACAAAATCAATGACAACTTCAAGTTTAAAAGGTATAAACTGGGCATAGGAGCCTATTATTTGAAAGGTAGAAGGATAAAAAAGACACTTTCTTATGACACTTTTTATTTTTTCTTATGATATTTTTTAAAGTTTCCTTTCAAAACAATGTATTTACCCACTTTTGTTTTTTTTAAACTTCTTTTAAAATTAGAAAAGGAACCATACACCTGTGCTTAATCTGAAAAGTACTTGGAAATGTCCTTCTCTCTCCTCGTGCCCAGTTAGGGGAGGTCGGGGGTCACGTGGGCGAGAAGAGCCTGAGATGTTAGCCACACACTGAAAGCGAAAGTGTTAGTTGCTTAGTCGTGTCTGACTCTTTGCGACCCCGTGGACTGTAGCCCGCCAGGCTCTTCTGTCCGTGGGGTCCTCCAGGCCCTTTGACTACGTAAGTCTGGAAAAATGGGACCTGCACTGTGACGCAAACAGCACTAAGACAGGAGTAAATGAACAGGTGAGGGCAACACCGGACACGGGAGAAGCGCAGCAGCGAGCCCTTCTGCGCCATCAGAGCCCTCTCCTGCTTTAATGGTCCGTTTTGCCTAAACCCAGTCAAATGCTACATTTACTTTTGCTATGTCACTGCCAGTGCTTTAAGTAAGTTAAGATACTTAAAGGTAAAACAAAGCATATTTACTTTATCCAATAGCTTGATTGCAAGATCTTCCATAAACAACTTATGAGACATATTTGAGCCATCTAATAAACACAGGAATTTGACAGCACAAATTCTCACATAATGGTCTTCTCTTTTGGTACTAAAATATATAAAATGATAGATGATGTTAATACATCTTCAAAATTTAAAAAAAAAAACATGTAAGATGTTAGTTTTGAAATATCAAAACTTTAAGTAGCTTCATATTTAATGACAATTTAGGATAAACATTTAGGATAAATGTAAATTTAGGATAGACAGTGGAAGATAAACAAAATGCATTAACAGGAGTGCCTGTACAAAAAGTCTGAAAGAACCCAAATTTACCCAGACTTCTGGTAAAACAATGCACACACTGATACTGGGTCAATAATATCTTGTCTGTGGACAAAAGAGATCGCAGCTTATGACACGGCTCCTGGAGGACCACAGACACCTCCTGCCCAGAGGCCAGAATGCACATCAGCATCATGCTGTTCTCACTGTGTGCTGTGAATGCACGTCTCTAAGTGAACGGCAAACTCAGGAAGCACTGTGTGCTGAGCAGCCCAGCATTTTCAGTATCCAAATGTGGAAAGATAAACTCACTGAAATTCTTAGTGAGCATTTCCAAGTCCATTAAAACTGTTATAATGTGAACAAGTGTTATTTTAAATTAACTATGCCTGTCTAGTAGAAATCAAAATATTTTGGAACCATCAACTGAAAAATTTTACTTATTGTTATACTAAGGCAGCCAAGAAAACAAAAAATTAATTAAGACAATGAGCAATGACAAATGTATATATTTAATGAAGAGTGGCAGACGGTTTAAAACACAGGTATGACTCTCAGAATAATTAACACGTTTGGTAACTAGACACAATTATCATTTATTGTCCTAAACTCTAAACTCATGACAATACTATTTATAAACACCTACACACACACAGTTTTGAAAATTACATGAGAAAATAAAAACTTTTTAAAAACCTCAATGATTTCAGTGTTAGATCATTGGTTTATCCCAGACATCAAAAGTTTAGAGTCTATTTCAACTAGTTTTATTTTTGCATGAGCATAGGGACTGTTAAATAGTGATTTTTAACCAAAAAAGAATAAACTTGTGCTCTGATGATCAATCTTCCACCCAGAGAAAGAAGGGAATAGGGATTGTATGCTTCCCATAGTTATTTTCTTATTTATGCTGGACTTCTGCACTAATTTTTAAGTTTATCAAATTTCAGTAAACAGGGACAGATCTGAAGAAAATATATTAGTAAGGGAATATAATTTCTAACAATTGTGAAGGCTCATGCAATATCTTACACAGAATATCTCTCATATGTTACATTTTGAATATTCCAATTATAGCAAGATGGGAAGACCCACCACACTTACTTTTCAATAACAACATTTGCTGCGCACTCATGTCCAAGATTTTCTATGAACGTCTGTACATCCTGAATAAGTCTTTCCATAAAAAACATGCAACAAAGAACAAGTTTTAGAGGAAAAAAATTAAAGTCCCAAATAAAAAGTTAAGTAATATTTTTCTAATTGAAAATCTTAATATAAAGGCACTGCTGCTGCTGCTAAGTCGCTTCAGTCGTGTCTGACTCTGTGCGACCTCATAGACGGCAGCCTGCCAGGCTCCCTCGTCCCTGGGATTCTCCAGGCAAGAACACTGGAGTGGGTTGCCATTTTCTTCTCCAATGCATGAAAGTGAAAAGTGAAAGTGAAGTTGCTCAGTCGTGTCCGACTCTTAGCGACCCCATGGACTGCAGCCCACCAGGCTTATCCATCCATGAGACTTTCCAGGCAAGGGTACTGGAGTGGGGTGCCACTGCCTTCTCCGCTAATATAAAGGCACAATTCTACCCAAATAGATACTTAATATAAAAAATTATGAGAGGCTGCAATAATGGCACCTTTTACCTTTGATCACGCCGAAACACGGTTCCAAATATACATGCCTCAAGGACAAGTTCATTGTAATTTTTAGCAATTGATAAAGACACATTTGAAGCAGAAACTACCCAAGATCTGCAGCAATAACTTATCAGTATATTGAAGACTCCAGTTTTTATAGCAGACATTTCAATTATCCTGTACATAACCTGGAATGAAATACAATAGTTACTTTATCATTTGATCAATCGAGTTTTTTCTTTTTAATCTGTGTTGCCAAAACTTGTTACTTGAATGGCTTCAAATGATAGTTTCAACATAATCATAGTCTAAAAAATTAAAAACTTTATCGTTTGAAAGATGAAAACCAATCACAGAATGCTAATTTTTCATTTCTTAATACTGAAAGTAAGTGTTACTGACACTGGTTTCACCCAGAACTTTCCCAGAGGAACAAGTGTCCAAAGTGAATGGAATGAAAGGCAGAAGACACTCCTCACCCTTGACATGTTCCGTTTTCCTTACACTTGCCAAGGCTTCCCTGTCCCCAAAGCAAAAGAAGCCACCATCTCTGAGTGTGCACCGTGCGGCAGCAAAGGACAGAGGCGGCACAGTGACGGCAGGGCAATATACAGACTTATTTCCCATCGGCCCCTCTGGATCGGGAGTGTATGTGCATCCCGGGCACGATGCAGTCCCATTGCCTCGTGTCCCCTCCTGTGCATCAGTGATTGTAAACACAGATGGCTCCAGAAACCAGAAAGACCTTTCAATAAGGTTATATTCAAAAAAATATTTCTTTGTGCAAGAAAAGCAATGGCACAGATGCACTGACAAATGGCACCTGAATTTGCCCTCAGGGTCCAGAAGAAATCAAGCCGTGGTTGGGGTGAAGCAGCAGAAAGGGTGTGCCCACCTGGATGAGTCAAGTCAAGCGGCTAGGCAACACCCAGCCGCTGCTCTCATGAAGACATGACCAGGGCTGGCCAATCATGCAATTTTCCAAGAGAAGAAGGAATAGAGATTTTTTGTGCAAATTTCCCAATTCTTAAGAGCTGGCAACTATTTAAAATTTTTTAACTTGATTAGATGAACCAAATTATTTGGAAGGCAGATATGGTGCACGGGCTACCATTTTGCACCTACTCCTTTACATCTAACAGATTTTCTTGTTGTTACTTATGACACTAAAAGAGATTCAAAATATTTACTGACTGAATGAAAAAATAACAAACTAATATGGAGTTACAAATATACCTCTCCTCTTCCTCATGTGCTACAGGCTACACAAATTAAAATGAAAACAGAAAGTTCCCTCTTTTCTCTAAAGTGATTAGATTCATGGAAACCGAAAGTAGAATGGTGGCTTGCCAGGGGCGTGGGGGGAGGGATGGAAGGGGGAGATGTTTAACGGGACAGAGATCCAGTTCCACAAGCTGAGAACATTCTCAGGATCTGTCACGGCTATGTAAATAAAGTTAACACAACTGAAAAACAGTACACCTGAAAATGGTTAAGATGCTAAATCCTATGGGCGTTTTCATGTCAATTTTTAAAAAGTTACCTCTTTTATTTTGAAATATGCCTGGCCCTTGATTTTCGCAGCGATGGTAAGAACTTTGGGATCAAAAACAAACTGAACAAAAGCTTTAAAATTAGACCAGAATATCAGCTGAGTGTTGCTTAAAGAAGCTATGATTTTCCATGCCATGTCAAAAGATTCTATGCAGAGTGATTCAGAGGTGGTCAGAAGCTGGTAGGGGAAAATAAAAAGAAAGAAACACATGATTTATCACAATTTCAGAAACTGATGTCTGTTCCAATGGTTATGCTTCAATTTATGTCTCACTATATCTTACCTTGGGAACCAAAATTTTCATACAATGGAACACAGGTAAGACCTGCTCAGAAGGAAGAACTGTGAGGGCTTCCAGTGCAGACTGCAAAGTCCTTACTGCCATTGGAACAGCAGGTAGAGTGGGTTCCAGAATTTCACCCTCTGAGGCTGGTATAAGGGTGTGACATTTTCTCAACAAGAAAGAGAGGCAGACCCACTGATCATGAATATATTGTGCCGCTATTTTCCCCCATCCTTGGGAAGATGACGACTCTTCAAAAAAACTGAGACAAAAAAGTCAAGTCACAAACCCCATCCTTCCTTAGGTCTGTCTCAATTTCTTTTGCATGTAGTAGTACACTATCCTTACAAGCTGCTGCTACTGCTGCTGCTAAGTCGCTTCAGTCGTGTCCGACTCTATGCAACCCCACAGACGGCAGCCCACCAGGCTCCCCCGTCCCTGGGATTCTCCAGGCAAGAACACTGGAGTGGGGTGCCATTTCCTTCTCCAATGCATGAAAGTGAAAAGCGAAAGTGAAGTCGCTCAGTCGTGTCCGACTCTTAGTGACCCCATGGACTGCAGCCCTCCAGGCTCCTCCATCCATGGGATTTTCCAGGCAAGAGTATTGGAGTGGGCAAGGGGAGAAATTAAACAGCCATTATTAAATCATTCTGTCTACCAAAGAACAAGGAAACCGCAGAAAACTCAATTTCCTAACTACTCTGAAAGCAGGTGTTTTCACTCACTTTAAATGATTCACTGAAAAGGAAATGCGTAAAAATTAATGGGTTTCCAGTAATAGAGATAAATAATGCGATAATATATTATCATCTGAATGAAGCCTGTTCTCAAAGCTTAAATAATTCTTTAAGTAAGGGTGAGCGACCACTAATTACCTCAATGACCGAGACAAAAGTGGATTTTTAAACATTAGCAAAAAGAAGCCTTTAGTGTACATGCTGCTGTCCAAGTGGTGAACGTACCTGCTCTCCTCCTCCGTGTGGGGCTTCTGCAGAGTTTGATTGAGCTGGAGTGATGAGATGAACGTTTCTGGGGGACCCGCATCCAGAGAGTCCAGCTGTAGCTCTGGCTTCTGGCTGACCTCACACACCATGGCCAAGGCAGCCATGCTAACGGCTCTCTGAATCTGTCTACCCAGTGTGGGCTCCTGGGGAGGAAATGGGACAACCTTTTGTAACCAGTACGGACGTGAATTCCAGTCTGCCGGAATCTCATGCTCATCTTTTCTGCTTGGTGCCTGCTGCTGAATATCAGAGGAAAGCAAAGGAAATCCAACATACGTCACTTGGTTGTACCATTTCTGTACAAACTGGTGGTGAACAAACAAAGTGGGAATAAAAATTCAGCAGTGTGTGAACCGAGAACTTCCAGATATACAAGCTGGATTTAGAAAAGGCAGAGGAATCAAGAGATCAAATGACCAACATCTGCTGGATTATAGAAAAAACAAGGGAATTCCAGAAAAACATCTACTGCTTCATTGACTATGCTAAAGCCTTTGACTGTGTGGATCACAACAAACTGTGGAAAATTCTTCAAGAGATGGGAATACCAGACCACCTTTCCTGTCCCCCAAGAAACCTGTATGCAGGACAAGAAGCAACAATTAGAACCAGACATGGAACAACAGACTGGGTCAAAATTGGAAAAGGAGTACCTCAAGGCTGTATATTGTCATTCTGTTTATTTAACTTATAATGCAGAGTACATCATTCAAAATGCCAGGCTGGATGATTCACAAGCTGGAATCAAGATTGCAGGGAGAAATATCAACAACCTCAGATATGCAGATGATATCACTTTAAAGGCAGAAAGTGAAGAGGAACTAAAGAGCTTCTAGAAAAAGGTGAAAGAGGGTGAAAAAGTTGGCTTTAAAACCCAACTTTCAAAAAATGAAAATCATGACATCCAGTGACGTCACTTCATGGCAAATAGATGGGAAAAAAGTGGAAACAATGACAGATTTTATTTTCTTGGGCTCCAAAATCATTGCGGACAGTGACTGCGGCCACAAAATGAAGACGCTTGCTCTTTGGAAGGAAAGCTATGACAAACCTAGACAGCATATTAAAAAGCAGAGACACCACTCTGCTGACAAAGGTCCACACAGTCAAAGCTATGAATTTTTCCAGTAGTCATGTACGGATGTGAGGGTTGGATCATAAAGAAGGTTGAGCGCCAAAGAACTGATGCTTTTGAACTGTAGTGCTGGAGAAGACTCTTGACAGTCCCTTGGACAGCAAGATCAAACCAGTCTAAAGGAAATCAACCCTGAATATTCACTGAAAGGACCGAGGCTGATGCTCAAGCTCTAATACTTTGGCCCCCTGATGCGAACAGCCGACTCACCGGAAAAGACCCTGATGCTGAGAAAGAATGAAGGCAAGAGGAGAAGGGGGAGACAGAGGATGAGATGGTTGGATGGCATCACTGACTCAATGGACATGAGTTTGAGCAAAGTCAGGGAGATAGTGAAGGATAGGGAAGCCTGGTGTGCTGCAGTTCATGGCGTCACAAAGAGTCAGACACACCTTAGTGACTGAACAACAACGACAATTCAGTAATTCACACTAAAAGACAATTCGGATACAACTTTCCTATGAGTGAGTCTTATTTCAACTGTTTGGCTGAACTAGAATTAAAAACAAAAGGTGGGGGGACTTCCCTGGCTGTACAGCAGTTAAGATTCTGCACTCCCACTGTAGGGGGCACAGGTTTGATCCCTGGTCAGGGAACTAAGAACCCGCATGCCACATGGTGCCGCCAAAAAAAAAAAAAAAGAGAGAGAGAGACATCCATTTATTTAAAAAGGAAAAAACCAGGCTCCTTGCACATACATACACAATTCCCTCAGTCAGCTGTATTCTGCTTTTGGCAAGGTGACGCAGCACAGCAGTTATTGACAAGAGATGGATTCATGAACCGCACAGCCTAGGTCTGAACCCTGACTGTGCACTTACCACCAGCTGACTGTGGACACACACCACACCTTGGTTGACTCTGCTGTACTGTGGCGACAGTAACAGAATCTAGTTCACAGAATTATTGTGAAAATTAAATAAATGGGTTATTTCACATAAAGCGCTTGGAACTCTACATGTAGGAGCTCAAAGGAAGGAGACCAAGATAGCCTGGCTTTGTACGTACAGAGAGAAAATCAATCTCTAACTAGAAGTGCAGGCAAAAACCTGGACAGGTTCTTTGAGAGATCAAAGCTGTTCTCCCCAGTACTGTCCACCACTAACACCTCTACAGAAAGGAACCCTCTAGTACTTATTCCATCCCACACCTGCCCCTGCCACCCCCAAAGTAAACTGAGTATCTCTACAGATCAATTTTACTCAGCAACACCGCCAATACAGGAAATAAAATTCAGGGTTACTTTTGAGTTGCATAATATGGGCTCTATTAACCTTCATGTAATTCAGTGAATCACTAAAGAAAGCAAGCCAATCTTTAAAAATCACTGAGGTCTGGTTCACGGTTCTGGTCCACATTCAGAACTCACAATGTCCCTTCATTACACTAATATGCAGTGGATAGGATACTGAAGGATTAATCAGCCCTCCTTATAATTTTCTTCTAGGACACTTCTTGAAAACTACTTCAAAAATTAGATTATTAAAGGAATTAAGGGGCTATTTTAATTAGCAGCCCAGACTGGATTATGATTCAGCTCAACTTTAAAACACCCTTACCATGTGTTAATTGCCAAGAGCTAACATTTATCGATGACTTTCCACGTGCCAGGTACTGTTCTAAAGGTGTACCACCAATGAGCTAGCTTTAATGTTCACAGCAACCCTATAACCCTCATTTTGCAGGTGCAGTAAATGAAGCACAGAGAGGTTAAGTAAGTTCCCCAAGGTCACACAGCTGGTAAGGATAAAGCCAGGATTCATAACCAGGAAGTCTAATTCTAACGCCTCTGCTCATAACCACTACATCTTATTATGTATCATGTTAAGAAGTGCCTCTAGGTACTAAAATCTAATGGAGAAGACATATACACATAAATTATTCCAAAAACAAGTAAAATGGAAATAAGTACAAAAATGAAGGCATAAAAAGCAATAGATAAATGAAGGAAAGCATGAGACACCAATCCGAGGCCTTTAAGAGAAAGTGTTATTTGAGCTGGGACATTAAGGATGGACCAGCTACTGGCAAGTGTATGCTGAAGGGACGGCATTCTCAGCGGAAGGACCCACATGGGGAGGCCCAGATGAGGCAGGATGCGGCGCGTGCCTGTGGTCTGGGAGGCCCTGTGCTGGCCTAGCAGGAATGCAGCACAGGTGTCCTGTGGGAAGGAAGGGGAGAGGCTGTGCACGACTAGGCTAGAAAATGAGGGAGAAGGCCAGGTATGGAGGCTCCGACACCACACTGCTGCATGTGGACACCTTAAAGTGTCCCTGACGGGTACCTGGGAAAAAGACCTAGTGAAAATCCACTCAAATGATTTTAAGACTTGACTGAAGTCACTTCATGGCAAATAGATGGGGAAACAATGGAAACAGTGAGAGACTTTATTTTTCTGGGCTCCAAAATCACTATAGATGGTGACTGCAGCCATGAAATTAAAAGACGCTTACTCCTTGGAAGGAAAGTTATGACCAACCTAGACAGCATATTAAAAAGCAGAGACGTTACTTTGCCAACAAAGGTATGTCTAGTCAAGGCTATGGTTTTCCAGTAGTCAAGTATGGATGTGAGAGTTGGACTATAAAGAAAGCTGAGTGCAGAAGAATTGATGCTTTTGAACTGTGGTGTTGGAAAAGACTCTTGATTGTCCCTTGGACTGCGAGGAGTTCCAACCAGCCCATCCTAAAGGAGATCAGACCTGGGTGTTCATTGGAAGGACTGATGTTGAAGTTGAAACTCCAATAATACTTTGGCCACCTGATGCAAAGAGCTGACTCATTGGAAAAGACCCTGATGCTGGGAAAGATTGAGGGCAGGAGGAGAAGGGGACAACAGAGGATGAGATGGTTGGATGGCATCACCAACTCAATGGACATGGGTTTGGGTGGACTCTGGGAGTTGGTGATGGTCAGGGAGGCCTGGCGTGCTGCGGTTCATGGGGTTGCAAAGAGTCAGACACGACTGAGTGACTGAACTGAACTGAATACCATATCTTTGCTATATACCTATTATGACAGGAGTTGTTCTATTATTATAATATAATGTTATATATTATGATAGGAGTCTTAATCTTCATCAAATATTATGAACAAAGGGTATTATTTTCAAAATTAAATTTTGGCAGATGCTTTTTGTGTATCAAAATATTGTTAATAGTCAAGTATGTATTCCATGCATGCCTTATTCAACATAACTATAAGCCTTGAAGCAAAGAGGATTACCTGTCCACGGTCCATCTCCTGAAGATGCCGAATGGATGCATTTTTCAAAGGAGAAATAACTTTCCAAATAGGGTTGCCTCTTTTCCACCCAACATTCAAGTGGAGATTTATAAGCTCAGTTAACACCATCAGGTACAAATGGCAGCGATCCAGATCTGAAACCTAAGACACACAATAAAACACTTAATAAGCAGGGTCCACGATTTTCACAAAACCAGGAGAGTTCAGACAGGAAATAAATTAAGTTTATCTAAAAGTACTGAAAGATGGCACTGAAGAGGGGAGAAATCACCTCTTCCAAGAAGCCTTCCATCAACTCCCCAGGCAGAGCTGAGCACACCCTCCTCTGTGCTTAGACAGTGACTCTGCGTTCAGCACAGTTACAGCACACATCACGACTCACTCAGCACGAAGCTGGCTCCCCACCTTGATTATGAGCGTCCTGGAAGGCACGCTGGCCACCCACTCCAGTACTCTTGTCTGGAGAATCCCATGGACAGAGGAGTCTGGCGGGCTACAGCCCGTACAGTCGCAGAGCTGGGCATGACTGAAGAGACTTAGCATGGATGGCAGGAACTAAGCCTCCCAGGCTGTGTGTGTGCTAAGTTGCTCAGTCGTGTTTGACTTTTTTGTGACCCCATGGACTGTAGCCCACCAGGCTCCTCGGTCCACAGGATTCTCTAGGCAAGGATACTAGAGTGGGTTGCCATTTCCCACTCCAGGGGATCTTCCCAAGCCAGGGATCGAACCCACATCTTTTAAGTCTCCTGCACTGGCAGGCAGGTTCTTTACCACTAGTGCCAGCTGGGAAGCCCAGCACACACACACAGCCTGGGATGCACAGCTCCGCGCTCCATGCTAACACAGCATAAATAATCACAACAACAACGATAGCAACCGCCATTTCCTTTGCTTTCAGCACTTGTAACACTCCATTCTTACAAGGAATGGTCACTGTCCCACTTGCCTAAGACGACGACTAAGTTCAGAGAGGTCAAACAACCTACCCAGCATCTCAAAGCTAGTAAGCAGGGCAACAGAATTAAATGCAGGTCTTCTCAACTCCTACACATAGGCAGACTGGTTTCAGTCTAGCTCTGTGACCTATGACAAGAGACCTAATCTCCTTGGGCCTCAGATTCCTTATTTGTAAACTGGGGAGGGTGTATCTCTCCATCACAAGGTTTTGGTTTGGAAGAATTAAGTGAGAGAAAGCATGCTGAAGAGATGGGCCCTGAGTGGTGGCCTTGATCACTATTACAGTGCCAAGTACTCTACCCTCGGGCTCCCGTGGCACACAGGAAGCACAGGATTCCTTCAGTTTATCAGTGTTTACTGAGCAACCACTAGATGCCAGGCACTTTGCCAAGTGCTAGGATACAGTGCAGAGAGAAGTGACAACGCCAGGGCGTGGTGACAGACTGAACACAGCGGGGGAGAGTGATGGATAAAGGTACCAGGGAGGGTTCCCAAGTCTTAGGCTTAAAGAAGCCTGTTGGATCACACACGTCCACTGAGAAGCGAACCTAGGGGCGTGGGGAGGGTGGATAACCTCCTACAGGAATGATAAGAGGTTCCGTTTCAAACACTGTATGTGTGAAAAGTCCAGCTCCAGGTATCAAACAGCAGCTGGCTGAACGGCATTCAGCCAGAAGGACAGGCAGAGGTGGACACGGGTGTGAGGTGCCTGGCGCAACTGAACGTGGGGATGCAGATGAGGCCACCTAGACAGGAGGAAGTGAGCAAAGAAGGGGCCCAAACACACCTGAAAAACGGACTTTTACGGCTACACATCAGAGAACGGACATTTGCGGGAGAGCCTGTTGTTAAATATTGACTATCACGCTGCTGAGGGGAAGGAAAGTGGGGAAGAGACTTTTATTAAAATATAATAAGTTATCAAACAAATGCACTTAATTGGGAATTCTAATTCCAAATGTATTACAGAATGGATTTACATAATAATTTAAAGTTATTTTGGAAATGAGTTCACTTTTTAAAATCTGAAAGACAAAATCACAATAACTTTCCCCTTTTTAAAACTACTTTTAGCTTCAGACTCCAAACAAACAAAAATATTATTTCTGTCCCCCCTTGGGGACAAGGAGGTTCACTATACTTTTGTGTACGTCTGAAAACTTCTAATAATAAAATGGAAAGGTAATACTGATAACAATAAAGTGATAGGGGAACGAAATATGAAAAGTTACTTCATTAAATGTCTTCTTGGAAATTTAGGTGTAGCAAAACTACTGTTAACAATGGTTGAATAAGAAAAATGCTAAACATAAACACACTCCCCTCCAGAGGAGTTTGTTCCTTGCCTTATCAAAATATCTCAGGTATTTTTGTATAAAACTTGCCTTTTTGTATTTTCACACCTGCTTATCAGCTATCAAACAAATGTCCTTAATTGGATGTTCTAATAAAAGCTGTTAAAATAGGTATGCTTTCTCACTCTATTGACAATGTAATGATTGTAACTGTTTCAACATCTGCCCTGCTGCTGCTGCTAAGTCGCTTCAGTTGTAACTGTTTCAACATCTGCCCTGCTGCTGCTGCTAAGTCGCTTCAGTCGTCCGACTCTTCGAGACCCCATAGACGGCAGCCCACCAGGCTCCCCCGTCCCTGAGATTCTCCAGGCAAGAACACTGGAGTGGGTTGCTATTTCCTTCTCCAATGCATGAAAGTGAAAAGTGAAAGTGAAGTCGCTCTGTCGTGTCCGACTCTTATTGACCCCATGGACTGCAGCCTACCAGGCTCCTCCATCCATGGGATTTTCCAGGCAAGAGTACTGGAGTGGGGTGCCATTGCCTTCTCCAACATCTGCCCTAGAGAATGTCAAACCCTCCCAAATTAAGAATTATAGCCATTTCTATAAAATTAATATTTTCAAAATATTCCCGAAGAAAAGGAGAAAACTTTATAATTTTTTTTTTCAGATGTCCTAGAAAGAACAATTATGCAGTGAGCACAGACAGAGAGGATACCTATCTTCATGGAGTATCCTCTTCACCTCAGGCTGCTGCTGCTGCTGCTGTTGCTAAGTCGCTTCAGTCGTGTCCGACTCTGTGCGACCCCATAGACAGCAGCCCACCAGGCTTCCCCGTCCCTAGGATTCTCCAGGCAAGAACACTGGAGTGGGTTGCCATCCTCAGGCTAGTTATTCCCAACTCTAACTTCATTTGAAGATCACATACAGACATAAAAATATATTATGTGTACTGACACCCAGTCCCATCCCAAACCTGCCAAGTCAGAATCTCTGGATCCTGGGGCCAAAGTACTATGCTAAGTACTTCAAATATGTTATACCATTTGGTACTCTCTAAATTCTAGGAAGCAGATATCTTATCTCCACTTTGCAGATGAGGAAACTGAGGCTCAGAAAAGCTATATGATTTTCCTAGGATCAGTTACACTGATTGAACTGGAACTAGGAGACTCTAAAGCTTCAATTTTTTCTGCCCCTCAAGGCCACTTTTCAAGAAAATATCACATTAATTTTTCCTTTCAACTTAATAACAGTGCCTGCCAGTCAGTAATCACTCAAAATACTGAAGAAAAGACTGAAGTTACTCAAGTAAATACTTACAGTACTTAGTTCATTCATAGTAAGTCGTCTGAGAATAAATTCAGAAATGCTCTCTGTAGTAGACATGATAAAGTTCTGAAGAAGAGTAAATACCTCATCTGTATGGAGGAAAAAAAGCATGCAATTAAAATTACAGAAATAAGTTATTTGGTACAATGCATCTCATATATTCTAGCAAAAGTTCAACTCTGTTAGGTATATGTGTGACTCACTTACCAAAAATGAATTCTGATAACATAACAGTCGGGATATCTACAATTAATCTTAAAAACCATTGAAGAGCTTCAGTTCTGGATAAGATGCAGCAAAGGTACACTGCCCTCTCTCACTGAATTCAGCTACAAAGCCTGGACAGGATATCTAAAACAGTCACGTGAAGATTCTCAAAAGTCAAAAGCAGCAGATGGATTTAGCAAGTAATAACCCTGAACAGTGGTGAGTTTGCTTTGGTCCCGCTGTAGACTGGACCCTCTGATGGAGGAGCAGTCACGAAGGCCGGCAGCAGACTGAGCCCCCACTTTCTGGTCAGGAAATTAAAAAGGAGAAACTCAGAGAACTAGACAGTGAGTAGTTAGGAGATTCCAAAGACGGACGTGATCAGGAAAATAGCCCCAGCAAGTGGTGTACGGAGGGTGGCTAGGCTCACCCCTGAACTGCTGGCCCTGGATATGATGCTACTCAGAAGGTCAACCACATTCAGCACTGAACAGACAACCACACAGGTGCCAGCCTGGCCGCTGGATGCAGCACTCAGGGCACAGGTCAAGACAGCACTGCAAAAGGCTTGAAAGCAAAACTGACCGTGAATCAGCACCCACAGAAGCTGGAGCAACAGAAACTGAAGCCTGAACCAAGCCAGTCTGGCTGACCGCCACACAAACGTATCAACACTGTCCACAGAGCTAGATAAGATCCAGAGTCTCATAACACAATATTCAAAAGATCTAGGATACAATCCAAAATGACTGGGTGGATAAAGTATGAGGAAATTCCTAGCTCATATGGGAAAAGAATCTACAAATGACGACACCAAGATGACAGTCATGTTAGAATAATCTGACAAAGACTTTAGAGCAGCTATTAAAACATGCCTCAACACTCAACACTTATTCTTGAAATGAATGGAAAAACAGAAAGTCTCACCAAAGAAATAGAAGACTTATACACAAACCAAATAGAAATTTTACAATTCAAAGTACAATAACTGAAAATTTTAAAACTCACTGGATGGGATCAATAACAGAAAAGAAATGTAAGGGAAAATTATCAGTGAACTTGAAAACAGATCAGTAAAATATGCAAATTGGGGGATGCCCTGGTGGTCCAGTGATTAGGACGCCACACTTCTGCTGCAGGGGACACAGGTTCAGTTCCTGGTCAGGGAACTAAAATCCTGCACGGCATGTGCAGCATGGCCAGGTTTAAAAAAAAAAAAAGGCAATCTGACATGGTACAGCCAAGCTCCCCAAAACTGAAAACAAAGACACAGTACTGAGTGCACAGAGAAACATCTTACTACCTGGGGAGAAAAGGGTGTGAATGATTACAGAGTTCTAATGAGAAACCGTGGAGGTCAGAAACAAATGGAATGTTTTTAAATTGCTGAAGAAAAGACCTAGCAAACCAGAATTTCATATTCAGCAAAAATATTCTCCAGAAGACAAAATAAAAACATTTTCAGATGGAGGGAAATTAAGAGAATTCATTGCCGACAAACTTGCTTCCAAAGAAATATTAAAAGACATTTTTCAAACAAAAGGTATACAGTACCACAGGAAAACATGGAATGTCGAGGATGAAACAGCAAAAATTGTAAATGGGTAAATACAAGAGACTCTTCCCTTGAGTCTTTAAAACGTGTTTGATGGTTAAGAGCAAAAAATACAACATTGTCTGGTACTGATTTTAACAAATGTAGGTGTAAGACAACTATAATAAATGAAGGAGAAGAGATTAAGGGACCTATAAAGTAATAACATTTCTACATGAATTTCAAGTTGGTAAAATGTTAATTCTAAGCTGACTGTAAAAATGTATGCAAATCATAATCCCCAAGGCAATCACACAAAAAACTTTGGACATTTAGGAAAAAACACAAAAGATAATGAAAATGGAAGACAAAACAAATGTTCATACTCAAAAGAAGCCAGAAGAGGGAAGAAAGAAATGAAAAACAGGAAAATAAACAGAATACAAAAAATGACAGCTCTAAAACTAAATATGTAAATAATTACATTAAATGCAAATAGTTTTGGAGAAGGCACTGGCACCCCACTCCAATACTTTTGCCTGGAAAATCCCATGGATGGAGGAGCCTGGAAGGCTGCAGTCCATGGGGTCGCTAAGAGTCAGACACGACCGAGGGACTTCACTTTCACTTTTCCCTTTCATGCATTGGAGAAGGAAATGGCAACACTCCAGTGTTCTTGCCTGGAGAATCCCAGGGACGGGGGAGCCTGGTAGGCTGTCGTCTATGGGGTCGCACAGAGTCAGACACGACTGAAGCGACTTAGCAGCAGCAGCAGCAAATAGTTTAGACCAAATAAAAGACACAGACTGTCAGAAGAGACAAAATATCAAGCTCCAACTATATGCTGTCCATAAGAAATTCACTTTAAATATAATGTTCATTAAATAGGCTAAAAGTACAAAGCCAGAAAAAAAAAGTACTATGCAAATTCTAATTAAAAGAAAGTACAAGCAGTTATACTACTATCAGACAAAGTAGGCTTCAGAGTGAAGAAAATAATCAGGGATAAAAAGGGACATTACGTAATGATAAAAGAGTCAACTCCCAAGAAAAAGCACAACCTACCTAACAACAGACCTTCAAAATACATAAAGCAAAGCTGGCAGTAGTAAAAGGAAAAGGAGACAAATCCAAAATTATAGTTGGAGTTCAACACTCCTAAATTCCAAGAATATAAAACTGAAAAACAAGAAACTCCTGGATATAATTGACATCTATAGAATACCACATCCAATAATAGCGGAATACACATTCTTTCCAAGTGTACATGGAACATAGTCCAAAATAAACTATACCCTAGCAAAATAACAATTCTTAAAAGCTGAAATTGTACTAAGTGTGCTCTCTTGACTAGAACAGAATTAAAACAGAAAGCAATAACAGAAAGATAACAGGAAAATCTCCAAATACATTTCTAAATTCATGGGTAAAAGAGAAAGTCTTAAAAAAAAAATTCTGAACTAAAGATACAACATACCAAAATTTGTGGGATGCAGATAATACAAAACTGAAGAAAATCCATAGCATTTGATGTCATTTTAAAAAAGAAGATCTAAAATCATAATCTAAACTTCTGCCTTAACTTCAGCAAAAGGCAAAATAAACCAAAAGCAGGCAGAAAGATGCAAAGAACAGAAATCAATGAAATTGAAGAGAGAAAAATCAACAGAGAAAAATCAATGAAACCAAAAGCTGCTTCTCTGAAAAGGTCAATACTAGCCAGTCTTAAAAAGAGAGAGGGGATCACCACCACCAGTCAGGAGTTACAAATGAATCACTTCAGACCCCAGATTCTAAAGAAATTTAAAGGATAAACCATGAAAAACCCTACAAATGTAACTGTCCTCATTCACAAATGACATCACTGTCTACAAAAAAATCCCAAGGATCTTAAAAAAAAAAAAAAAAAAAAACTTCAACTAATAAGTACACTTCAGCAAGGTTGCAGGATACAGGTCAACACACAAAAATTAATCACATTTCTGTATACTAGCAACTGCTGCTACTGCTAAGTCGCTTCAGTTGTGTCCGACTCTGTGCGACCCCATAGACGGCAGCCCACCAGGCTCCCCAGTCCCTGGGATTCTCCAGGCAAGAACACTGGAGTGGGCTGCCATTTCCTTCTCCAATGCATGAAAACTTAAAGTGAAATTGCTCAGTCGTGTCCGACTCTTAGTGACCCCATGGACTGCAGCCTACCAGGGTCCTCTATCCATGGGATTTTCCAGGCAAGAGTACTGGAGTGGGGTGCCATTGCCTTCTCCGTATACTAGCAAAGCCCAATTCAAAACCAAAAAATTAAAAAATATATCATTTACAATAATCTTTCCCCCAAAGATATGTTACATAAACCTAACAAAACCTGCACAGGATATAGATGCTGAAGACTTAAAAAAACACTCTGATGAAAGAAATAAAAGGCAGCCTAAATAAACTGGGAGATAAACCATATTCATGAATTATAAGCCTCAATAAAGAAAGCAATTCTCAAAAAAACCCTGATCTTTATATTCAATTCAGTTCCAATCAATTCCAGTAGGGTTTTTTTTTTTTTGTAAATACAGACAAGCTGATTACAAAGTTTATATTGAAAGGCAAAGGCACTAGAAGAGCTCAAAATACTTTTGACAAAAAAGAATAAATGTGAAAGAACCACACTACCTATTTAAAGACTTATTGTAAATCTACAGTAACCAAAATAGTACAGTATTGGTAAAGGGACAAAAATAAAGATCAATAAAACAAGCCAGAAATAGATCCACAGAAACATGGCCAATTGTTTTTAAACAATTTTATTGAGCTATAAATGGCATATTTTACAATTCACCCATTAAGAATGTGTACTTCAGTGGTGTTCAGTACAGTCAAGAAATATGTACAACCATCACCAGTCAATTTTAGAACATTTTCATCACCACAGACAGAAAAGCCCATCCCCTTGAGCCACCACCCCATAACCCTCCTCCTCTGCCTGCCCTAAGTCACTGATATACTGTCTGTCTCTCTAGATTTGCCTGTTCTGGATGCTTCATGTAAATGGAATCACATATTACATGGCATTTTGCAACTGGCTCCTTTCACTTAATATTTCCAAGATTCATCCATGTGTCAGTACTTCTGTGTTCCTTTTTACAGTCATATATCGCTTATCTATTCACGCATCCATCTATTTTGGGTTGTTTCCACCACAGCCAACTAATTTTTGACAATTCAACAAAAAAAAGGAAATCTCATCAACAAATGGTCTGGAGCAACTGGAAACTCATAGGCAAAAACCAAACCTCAACCTCACCTCCCACCTTAACAGATTACCTCTGCTTACATCCTAGATCTAAGAATTAAAAAACCATAAAGCAGGGGCTTCCCTGGTGGCTCAGTGGTAAAGATGCTGCCTCCCGATGGAGGAGACAGGGACTGATCCCTGACCTGGAAAGATCCCACACGCTAAGCCTGGACCACGACCACTGAGCCTGTGCTCGAGAGCTTGTGCCCCACAGAAGTCCGGGCACTGCAACTGGAGAGCAGCCCCTACCTGCTGCAACTAGAGGAAAAGCCCATGCAGCAATGAAGACCGAGCACAGCCAAAAAGAAAGAAATAGAATTATGTAATAAATAAACTGCACTTCATCAAAAGAAAAACTTCTGTTCTACAAAAGATCCTGTTAAGAGAGTGAAAAACAGAAACTCCAGATTTGGGGAAAATATTTTTAAATCACATATTCAACAAAAGACTTGTATCTATTAATAGAATATATAACAAACTCTCCTTATTATATACAAGATTATGAAAACAACTCGATTTAAAACTAGGCAAAAGATTTAAATAGGTATTTAGCAAAATGCTGCATCTATCACTCACAGATAAATTTTTAAAAAGATTACACACCGCATTAAAAATCACAGTATTAATTTTAAACATTCATGTTACCTATTATAAAGACAGCCCTATTATGGCCTCTGAAGTGTCTCATGGATGAGTCACTTGCCAGTTTAAGCAGCCACCAGCAAACAGTCCGGAATTAACGTTTTTTATGAACCCAGAAAATGACCGATGAATATAGTAAGAACAGAAAACTCCTCTCCTCTATAATCTCTGCCTTTTATTTCTCAACTCATATCTCAAACTTATAGCATAAAAAAACATCTACTTTTCACAGATTCATTCAAACCCATTAGACTGAAAGAAAGTTAATTTGAGATTACAAGGGAAGGTTTAGGGCTTGAAAAAGAGAGAACAAAGTGACATGAAGAAGTTGGTGCTATTCATGTTTCCAGTGTTCGCATTGCTGTTACCATCGTGTTTCCTGTCAGTTACCACAGGACTCAAGAACCTCTCACTTAGACCCCCAGTCACTGCCACATCCTCAAATTTAACACTGCATCACAATATACAAACTGTGCAGAGGTTCAGAATGATGTTTAGGGTTTTGTTTCCTGTAACTGACAGTCACAACCTGAATGCCAAAAGCAGTACCTAAATTGATCAAAAAGCTAGCTCAGTCAAAATCATGATACTTCATACTCATGAGGACAGCCACTATCAAAAATAAGAAAAATAAAAGATAACAAGTGTTATCAAGGATGTGGAGGAATTAGAGCCTTGTGCACCACCAACTGGAATTCTAAATGGTACAGCCACTATGAAACACATGTGGTTCCTCAAAAACTTAAACACAAAGGGAATTCCTTGGCTGTCCAGTGGTTAGGACTTGGCGCTTTCACTGCTGGGGCCCAGGTTCAATCCCTGGCCGGGGACTAAGATCCCACAGGCCTCACACCACAGTCAAAAAAAAAAATTAAACACAGAATTACCATGATTGTAGAGGAACTGAAGAGCCCCTTGTTGAAAGTGAAGAGTTAAGAGTGAAAAAGCTGGTTTAAAACTCAACATTCAAAAAACTAAGATCATGGCATCCGGTCCCATCACTTCACGGCAAATAGGTGGGAAACAACGGAAACAGTGAGACTTTATTTTCTCAGGCTCCAAAGTCACTACAGATGGTAACTGCAGCCATGAAATTAAAAGACGCTTGCTCCCTGGAAGAAAAGCTATGACAAACCTAGACAGCATATTAAAAAGCAGAGGCATTACTTTGCCAACAAAGGTCCGTCTAGTCAAAGCTATGGTTTTTCCAGTAGATTTGTATGGATGTGAGTGTTCTACCATAAAGAAAGCTGAGTGCCAAAGAACTGTTGCTTTTGAACTGTGGTGTTGAAGAAGACTCTTGAGAGTCCCTTGTATTGCAAGGAGATCAAACTAGTCAATGCTAAAGGAAATCAGTCCTGGGTGTTCACTGGAAGGACTGAAGCTGAAGCTGAAGTTCCAATACTTTGGTCACCTGATGCGAAGAACTGACTCACTGGAAAAGACCCTGATGCTGGGAAAGACTGAAGGCAGGAGAACAGGACAATAGAGGATGAGATGGTTGGACGGCATCACCGACTTGATGGACATGAGTTTGGGCAAGTTCCAAGAGTTGGTGATGGACAGGGAAGCCTGGAGTGCTGCAATCCATGGGGTCGCAAAGAGTCAGACACAACTGAGAATTACCCTATGACCCAGCAATTCCACTTCTGGGTATGTACCCCAAAGAACTGAAAGCAAGGACTTGAACAGACACTTGTACATTAATGTTCAAGCAGCATTATTTGAATAGTCAAAAAATGGAAACAATCTAAACGTCCACCAACAGATGAATGGATAAACAAAGCATGGCACACACACACAACAGAGTACTATTCATCCTTAAAAACGAATGACATTCTGAATCAGGCTACACCATGGATGAACCTTTTGAACATACTAATGTTAAGTGAAATGAGCCTGACATAAAAGGATAAGTGTTGTATGATTCCACTTAGAACAGTCAAATTCCCAGAGACAGAAATTCCTGGTGTTGCCAGGGGCTGGGAAGGGAAGATTGGGATGGGGAGTAATTATCTAGCAGGTACAGAGATTTGGCTGGGAAGATGAAAAAGTCCTGGAGGTGTGCTCTGGTGATAGTTGCACAACACTGCACATACACTTAAAAAGGTTTAAAGTGTACCTTTTGTTACATATATTTTACCACAATTTAAAAACTAATTAAAACCTAATTTAGGAAGAAAAGTTCAAAGAGACACAAAAGATCAAAGCCTGAAAACAAAAGCAACTCAGGAAAAAAGTAACACTCAGCAAAGAGGATCATATCCACTATTGCGACAAATTCAGCCTGTAGTTAGGACAGAAGTGTGCTGAGGTCAGTTACTTGGCCCTGAAAGTAAAAGTGGAGAGTGAAAAAGTTGGCTTAAAGCTCAACATTCAGAAAACAAAGATCATGGCATCCGGTCCCATCACTTCATGGGAAATAGATGGGGAAACAGTGGAAACAGTGTCAGACTTTATTTTTTTGGGCTCCAAAATCACTGCAGATGGTGACTGCAGCCATGAAATTAAAAGACGCTTACTCCTTGGAAGCAAAGTTATGACCAACCTAGATAGCATATTCAAAAGCAGAGACATTACTTTGCCAACAAAGGTCCGTCTAGTCAAGGCTATGGTTTTTCCTGTGGTCATGTATGGATGTTGAGAGTTGGACTTCGAAGAAGGCTGAGTGCCGAAGAATTGATGCTTTTGAACTGTGGTGTTGGAGAAGACTCTTGAGAGTCCCTTGGACTGCAAGGAGATCCAACCAGTCCATTCTGAAGGAGATCAGCCCTAGGATTTCTTTGGAGGGAATGATGCTGAAGCTGAAACTCCAGTACTTTGGCCACCTGATGCGAAGAGTTGACTCATTGGAAAAGATTCTGATGCTGGGAGGGATTGGGGCAGGAGGAGAAGGGGACGACAGAGGATGAGATGGCTGGATGGCATCACTGACTCGATGGACATGAGTCTGAGTCAACTCCGGGAGTTGGTGATGGACAGGGAGGCCTAGAGTGCTGCGATTCATGGGGTCGCAAAGAGTCAGACACGACTGAGCAACTGAACTGAATCCAATGTAACAAGGGGAGAGTTACAATCTGACTAATAGTATGTTTCCTCAAATATAAAAATAAACATTGTACAGTTACTGTGAATAAAAAAAAAGTAATCATCAGAACATCATTTATTTAGAGCTTTAAGCTGACAGACAGCAGAGACCATTTCACCAAGGTTATTAATTAGGTTTTAGTTTATTTTGAACATTTTAAGACATCTTTTGGGGGAGTTTTAAGTAAAATGGGTTTTCCCACATAAGCCGCTATGGCTCGTAAGTAGGTGAAAATGTGTCTGCATTTCCCAGGAGTGTGTTTTAACGTTACACATTTCACAGCAGATCCAGGCTTAGCCAAGGTCTGCTGCAGAATGTGCTGAAGCATGGGAAATTCAAGTTTTGCTTTTTGGAACTTTCTAGAATTTTTTGCCCTGAATATTTTCAGTCTATAGTTGGTTTAACCCATAAATATGGAGGGCTGACTTCACCTCGTTATTTCTGACTTCACCATTATGTGTTCATTTATCCTAGGACTTGCAGTTAGTTGCTAGATTATTTGCTAGATCTATTTTAATTAAATAGGTCTAAATGAGCAGATGTAGGATATTACACATAGGACAGATAAATAAGGTCCTACTGTATAGCACAAAGAACTACATTCAGTGAAAGTGAAGTTGCTCAGTCGTGTCTGACTCTGCAATCCCTTGGACTGTAGCCCACCAGGCTCCTCCGTCCATGGGATTCCCCAGGCAAGAATACTGGCCTGGGTAGCCATTTCCTTCCCCAGGGGATCTTCATGACCCAGGGACTGAACCCGGGTCTCCCGCATTGTAGGCAGACGCTTTACCGTCTGAGCCACCACCATAATGAAAAAGAGTATTTTAAAAAAGCAAGTGTGTATGTGTGTGTGTGTGTGTGTATAAACTGACTTTGCTGTACAGTAGAAATGAATACACATTGTGAATCAACTAGACTTCAATTACAAATAAAGTTAACTAAACTAACATGTTTTGCCAGTTATCTGGAAGTCAACTACTACCAAAACTAAATGTGGATTTCCTTGGCTCTTACTCACAGTATAATAAAAGAGATGCACGAGGAACGATGGGAACTTATATTCTGCAAGGGAGAACACAAAATATGTACACAACTACTCGGAAAAACAATTTTGTACTATCTTAAAAGCTGAATACACACATACCCTAAGAACCACTCATTTTGGTCCTGGGGGTACATACACTAGAGAGACACACACAAGCTGTAAGAGACATGTAGACAAGTGTTCAAATCAGTATTGTACACAAAAGCAGTAAACTAAATGCAATCCAGCGTCCAGCAATAAGAGAACACTTAACTGTGGTGTCATCACACAGCAGAAGGTAACACCACTGGGAAAATGAGGAAGTATTTATATGAAAGGACATGGATTAATCTTAGAAGAGCACTAAGTGGAAAAAGTTACAGAAGACTTCTTACAGTAGAGTACCATTTCTATAAGGCTTAAAAGCAAGAAAATGAGATAATATACTGTGAGAAAACTGATTTATGTGGTAAAATCACTTTTTAAGTATATGGAAGTGACACAGATAAAAACCAAAACGAGGAGGGAAAAGGCAGAGACTGAGAAGTTATGGGCAAATTCGTTCTCAGCAACAGATGCAATGGTGGTGCATTCACAGATATATAATTATTTTGCATCATAATTTATATACAACTATCTCATATTCTTGCGTGTATCAAATATCCCAATAATTTTCCAAAAGGCACCCGTGACCCAGTCTTGCGCTTGAGGGTACTGAGTCAAGTGCTTTCAACAGTCGAGATGTGTCAAACGAACACAAGTTTATGCCCTTAAAGGAGTAAGATCTTATAAAAAGTTACTGCTATGTGCACAGCATTTGGCTCTGCTATCATTATCACAAGTATCAGAACTCAGACAGTAGCTTTTATAATATTTCACAAGTCTATATGAAAATCTAACCTTTCAATATTATCCTCCAGTTTAACCTGATACCAAAGCTTCTCTAGAGTATTCTTTCCCAAATGGAAAATTTCTAAAATTCCAAATGAAATTGATCAGAAATATTGGGAACCAAGGCTTACCCACTGATAATTCTAATATCTAATGTCCATGGGTTTTGAAATACTGTTTTACATAAATCTTAGTTTAAGGAAGGAAGGAAGTGCTCAGTGCTTCCATCTACCAACAATGTACTTCCTGGATGAAGTATTTTCTACACAGAGGTGCTTAAGGACACATGTGTGCCTGCGTGCTGAGTCGCTCAGTCGTCTCTGACTCTCTGCGACCCCACGGGCTGTAGCCCTCCACGCTCCTCTGTGCACAAGTAATTATAAAATTATTGCTATTCTCACGCTTTAGTTTATTTTCTGTAACCTGTTACACAGTGTCAATAAGAAACAGATCTAGGCTTAGAACATATATGAAATAGTGATCATTTTCAATAGTCTAGAAATCAATAAGAACCTATAGAAACAAACAAACAAAACAAGTAAAAGCAAATGAAATCATATTCCATCAATATGGAATCAACAGTGCACAATGAATGCAAATGCTAACATGTCAGCTCCGGACGGGCAGTCTGCTCCTTCGATGCTGCCTGCCCAGCACCACGCAGCAAATATTTGCTGAATGTATGAGGCTAAAGAAAAAGGTCAGGTATTTCTTCTCATTCTGAGTACCAACGATATACCCTGAGTACCAATGATATACGTGGCAAAACACCAACAGAAGCTATTGATCCTCACCATCTTGGGTACCGGAACCTTTCAACAAGCAAGTGTGCAGTAACTTCAACAGCAACTGCAGGCATCGGTCAGTTTTCAGCAAGGGCATGTAGGCATTTGTACCAAACTTCACAAGGGCATCCAGGAGAGGATCTAAGAATATCCTTAATACATTCTGTGTCCTCCGCTTTTCACTAGACATTAAAAGACATGCCCAAATCAAGCATTTCAAAAGCATGAAGAAACTGTCTTCCACCTACAGTTTTGGTTAGCTAAAGATTCCACTGGACGGAATTACTCTTAAGGACGACCTGTTAGGACGGGGCTTTCCACTCATGCTTTCCCAGTGAGTGCAGCAATTCACGGGAGAAGAAAGCACAAGAACAATACATGTCCTTGGTTTTGGGCAGAAGTATGAACAAAATCCTAGATCCAACTTATCAGCAAATTAAAATGCTGAGACCTCGCTTCCATATTTCAGAAAAAAACAAAACAAATATATACTAGTCAAGGAAATGAGACGTGTTAACAAAAAAATATAAAAAACTAAAGATTTGTGAAAATCTGTTATAACCAACTTTAGTACTGAAACTCAGTCTAGAAAAGAGATATATAGTATATGCAAAGAGACTACCTAAGGAAGCTGCTTTTTGCAATAATTATAATCTGGTGACAATCTGCTCATATTTCTCAAAATATAAATGGGACTGTTATCATTATTACTTTATTTTTTTTAATTTACGTATTTTATAAAGGGGTAAAATCCAGTAACTGTCTTTACTTAATCTTACGCTAGGACCTTACAACCCATCCTTCTAATATTCTTATACAGAACCAGTGATTTGTGCATACACAGTTGTGTTTTTCACTTCTCAAGTTCAAAACTCTGGCATTATTCATTTATTGTTAATTTTAAACATTTCTTTAAGTATGATGCCATATTCTAATTTCCTCCTTTAATAAGCTGTGATCAATTCCATACCAATCACTGAAAAGTCTGAATATGGACTATAAACAGGATTAGCCTTTTTTTAAAAAAAAAAAACACCTTTTTTTTTAAGTTTAGAAACACTTACCTATATTGACTCTTCATTCTTTCTACATCTATGGCCAGCAACACCATCAGAGCAACAAGCTTAGCTTCAAACCAATCAGGCATACAGCTGTTTTCTCCTCCTTAAATAACAATAATTAAGGTTGGCAAAGCATTAACAAAATCCTTCAAGGATGATGTTTCAAAATAAAACAGTTAAATGAATATGTTTTATCAGTATTACATGAGAGAAATACAGCTGAGAAGAAATATAGTAGAACACCCCACAGCATGGTTCATTTTTATACACTTAAATGTGAACACAAAGACATCTCTGCATGCCGAGTGCATGCCATGCACTGGCCTCAGACCCAATGGCTCCTATACTCGTGGAATTCACACTGCAGAAGAGAAGAGCATTCATCAAAGAACATACAGACAAATGTAGAATGACAGTAGCAGTAAGTGTTCTAAATCGTGCAACTAGAGAGTAAGACAGTCACCCTGAAGCAAGGACAACTGGGCTGGGTACAAAAGCTAGGAAAGAATGAGGTAGGGGAAGGGAGACACGACCCTTCTGGGCAGAAGGAAGAGCATGTCCAGGCTCTGAAGCAGCAGAGAGCATGCCATATTCCAGGTAAAGGACTGGGGTATAAAGTGGGAGGGAGCACCAAGGATGACCTTACAGGAACAGGCAGGAGAGACCAGGGACTTTATAGGCTTGTAAGGGGTTTCTGTCTTCACCCCAAAAGCAAAAGGAAGCCACTAGAGGTCTAAGTGAATGGATACAAAGACAGGGAGGAGACTTCTGTAAGATCAAAGTTTCTATATTAAACAGATTTTTCTAGGTATAATGTGGAAAAGAGATTGTAGAGGAAGCTAGATGCAAGGTAACCGGTTAAGAGGCAATTCTGGCATCTCGGATGAGAGGTGAGAGTTCCCTAAAATGGAACTGGAAAGGGGATGGGGTGGATACAGATACAAAGGCTTTGACATCTCAGACTCCTGTCTGAACCTCAGGTGCACTGCTTGTTAGCTATGGGAGCCTGGGACCGCCGACTGTCCTCTCAGAAAGCTTAGGTCATCGTCTACAAAATTAAACTACATAAACCTGTGACTTTTCTTGGGTTTATTTTAAAAATTAAGTAATATATGCAAAGTTTCTAGAACAACTTTTGGAAGAACGTGGTTAAATGATAAAAATCAGTATTTTCCTATTCCTGAAAGCCAGGTAAAGTAAAGTAAAACATAGCTAGAGCTCCTTTTCATTCTATCATAAGATGATACTCTTTGCCTCAACTTCCAAGAAAGATTTAGTTAATCTAGTTTTCCAGACCAGAGGTTCAAATACTTAAAACATATTTTCAAATATTCTAATATATATTGGGAGTAATTTATTTTGATACAAATGTGTTAGACTAGTACAGAAGATAATACTAAAAACACACTTGCATGGAGGATAACTTAGTTTAAAAACATAACAAAAGAATAAACTTTATTGTATATTATTCTTTAAAATGTTATAAATACCATTTAGTGGCCAAAGCCTTAGACTGTGTGGATCACAATAAACTGTGGAAAATTCTTCAAGAGATGGGCATACCACACCACCTGACCTGCCTCTTGAGAAACCTGTATGCAGGTCAGGAAGCAACAGTTAGAACTGGGCATGGAACAACCGACTGCTTCCAAATAGGAAAAGGAGTACGTCAAGGCTGTATATTGTCACCCTAATTATTTTTTTAACTTATATGCAGAGTACATCATGAGAAATGCTGGGCTGGAAGAAGCACAAGCTGGAATCAAGATTGCCAGGAGAAATATCAATAACCTCAGATATGCAGATGAAACCACTCTTATGGCAGAAAGTGAAGAGGAACTAAAGAGCCTCTTGATGAAAGTGAAAGATGAGAGTGAAAAAGTTGGCTTAAAGTTCAACATTCAGAAAACGAAGATCATGGCATCTGGTCCCATCACTTCATGGCAAATAGATGGGGAAACAACGAAAACAGTGAGAGACTTTATTTTTCTGGGCTCCAAAATCACTGCAGATGGCGATTGCAGCCATGAAATTAAAAGATGCTTACTTCTTGGAAAGAGAGTTATGACCAACCCAGACAGCATATTAAAAAGCAGAGACATTACTTTGCCAACAAAGGTCCATCTAGTCAAGGCTATGGTTTTTCCAGTGGTCACGTATAGATGTGAGAGTTGGACTATAAAGAAAGCTGAGCACCTAAGAATTGATGCTTTTGAACTGTGGTGTTGGAGAAGACTCTTGAGAGTCCCTTGGACTGCGAGGAGATCCAACCAGTCCATCCTAAAGGAGATCAGTCCTGGGTGTTTATGGGAAGGACTGATGTTGAGGCTGAAACTCCAATACTTTGGCCACCTGATGCGAAGAGCTGACTCATTTGTAAAGACCCTGATGCTGTGAAAGACTGAGGGCAGGAGAAGGGGACGACAGAGGATGAGATGGTTGGATGGCATCACTGACTTGATGGACATGGGTTTGGGTGGACTCCGGGAGTTGGCAGTAGACAGGGAGGCCTGGCGTGCTGCAGTTCATGGGGTCTCAAAGAGACGGACACGACTGAGCAACTGAACTGAACTGAACTGAAGAAATGTGTATTTTTAGATAATCTAAATGTTGGTGCTTTCCAAAATAATTTAGTACGTTAAATTTATGTGCTTTTTATAAGAGTGAATTTTTGAAACCTGCTCTCTATCATTCTATCATAAGAATGATAAACCCTTTTTACTCACGTTAAGTGCTTTATATCCCACATTTACATATAAAAACTCATCGTTAACAAAGACTAAACTGAAATACCAATACGCTATTCAGTTCCTTACATTTTCTAGCAATCATATAATGAGATACCTTTTGAGGCCCTTCTAGGAGATGGGAGTGGGGCAGGGGTGCTATTTGAGAATGTTTCCAATCACAGTGGCACTTTTTGAAGTCCTAAACAACTTTTCACTTTGGATAAGTGAAAGGGAAGGTTATAAATCAGAAGTTTAATGGATTTTTAAAGATTCCTGATTTTAAGGAGAGTCACAGGACTAGGTCAGTAACAACAGAGTGCCTGACTACTCCAGTGGAGGACACTCTAGCAGAGATTTTTGCTGTAGGGCTGCTTCCTGCGTCCTCTACTAGGCTACAGAACAATGGGTGTCAAACCTCAGCATGTGGTTTAGAATTCCCCCTGAGGGCCTCTTAAAATACAGAGGGTAAACCCCACACCCAGAGTTGTTTCAGCAGGTGTGGGATAGAGTTTGAGAATCCGCAGTTCTAAACAGTTTCCAGGTGATGTTGATATTGCTGGTCTGGAAATCATGCTCTGAGAACCACTGGCAAAGAATTCTTTACACCTTCTCCCCCTTCTCTCACTGAGGCTGGAAAAGTATAGGCAAGAATGGTTTTAAAGAAACGAAAGGTCACTGGCTATCTTTAGTCATCTTAATGCCAAGTTAACCCTGAATTATCAGTCAAATTTTGCTACTACGAATTCTAAAAACTGACTGTAATTCTAGAAAATGCAAACTAGTGTCAGAAAGCGTGTCAAGGTGGTCTGCGGATGCAGAGGAACAGGCAGGAGCAGGAGCCACAGGTGGCAAAGAGGCACGAAGACACTGGGGAGTGACTGCCAGGTTCATTATCTTGCTATGCTAATGGTTCATACGCAATACACAGAGGTCAAACCCATCACACTGTATAAAGTTTAAATATGTGCAATTTAATGTATGTCAGTTATATGTCAATAAAGCTGTTTCTAAAATTGTTGTTCAGCTGTAGTATATACTACTTCGGGATTTTTCCTCAGGTATCTTGGTTACATTTTAAGTAGGCACCCTTTCTGATGAACTGTGTAAGTATAAATTTCTTCAATATATTTCACTCTTTGGTTAATTTCAACAATTCCAAGCTCTGACCCACTGTTACTGCTGTTTGCAAACTGTCTCACTTTCTCTGATTCAGAAACTCTGCTCTGAAAGTGCTCCCACATTTTTGCTTGTTGATGATGCTGGTTTTGTGTGGTTTTGGTTGTTGCTGCATTTTTTGTACACATCATATATATGATGTGGTACATATATAGCTACCGAATATATATCCATCCTCTCTTAACCACCTCTTAACCATTCCAACCTGGGCTCCATACTACAGACAGACACTGGTGGAGGTCTATCTACTTTCAAGCTCCCTGGATGTAAGTGCATCCAAGCCTTGCAGGATACTCCTCCCTTTCCACCTTAATTTCTGTTCACCTCATCCAGCGACCTCTCCTGATCCCCCAAAGGTCTACAAGTTCTGATCAGGAGCCCCGACCCTGGGGCCCCATCCTAGTGCTTATGGCTTTCAAGGCATCGTGTTAAAATTAGCTGTTTACTTATCAATTCCCTTGTTGGCCTATGTTCTCTGAGGGTAGAGGACATATCTTTTATCTCTGTAACTCCAGTGTCTGGCACTTCGAAAACACTTGACATACAGTTGCTGAATAATCAGTGTAAAATCTGTCTGTACCAATCATATGAAACCCAAAGAAAAAACTACTTTAGGTGTAGAATTTGATTAAAAAATGTTTGAGCTGATTTTTTTTTATAAAAACAATCTGAGTGTTATATGTATTTTATGCTCAAAAATTCAAGCTAAATCATGTTTGCTTTGGAATTTATTGCCTTCTTCTGAAAACTGCCCAGTAATTGTCCATCAAACTAAAATTTTATAAAGGCACTTAGCCAAGGGCATTAAGAGTCAAACAAAATATTACACATACACACACACGTCTCCTTTGCACTTGAGATCAGTTTTTTAAAAACTTACATTAAACAGTTTAAGTCCCAGAAATGTTAAGGAAGAAACTCTAAAAATCTTATTTTATCCAATTTTGAATGACTTAATCAGACCTGATACTGTTATAGACTGAGTTTTAAGACAAGTTATATAGATATTTCAGGGAGTTTAATCTATGCTCCCTCCAATAGGGACTAAAATTTATTTACTTTTATAGGCCTAACACGGAGAAGGCAATGGCACCCCACTCCAGTACTCTTGCCTGGAAAATCCCATGGACGGAGGAGCCTGGTAGGCTGCAGTCCATGGGGTCACTAAGAGTCGGACACGACTGAGCAACTTCACTTTCACTTTTCACTTTCATGCATTGGAGAAAGAAATGGCAACCCACTCCAGTGTTCTTGCCTGGAGAATCCCAGGGACTGGGGAGCCTGGTGGGCTGCCATCTGTGGGGTCGCACAGAGTCGGACACGACTGAAGCGACTTAGCAGCAGCATAGGCCTAACAACAGAACCTTCCAAGAAACAGTAAATTTACTAGACAAGAGAGACAATAAAACACAAAAGCAAAATGTTCCAAAAAGGACAAACAGATAAACTCATGTATTTTGGAAGGATAATTATCTGATCATTTAAGACCTATTCCATAATCAGATTAGAGAAGTCAGGAGATAAAAATGACTTGGTCTGAGACAAAGCCAGCAAATTGAAGACATGTTAAATTCAAAGACACAATTTACCCAAATTATCACTAATGACTTTAATGATGAGGAAGCGTTAGAAATGTAGAAAGAATCCTAATTAATGAATCTACTCATAGTTCTTCCCTCACTCAGTGCCTTTGATGTTCTGCTAAGTATCTGGTAAAAAAAGAAACTAACAAAACCATTCTTTCAAATACAATTTTTCTCTAAAACTACTTTTCATAATCAGCTGACACTAAATGTAACGCTTAGAAAACAAACAAAAGATAAACAGATTTATCTACAAATATTTCCACTACAGAGGCTCCAAACACACATCTGCAAAATCTAGCTGACAAAGATTCAGTAACTGTAGAATAAATTAATAAATGTATTTGTGTTCAATTCCTTCTCAGACAACTTACTAGTTTCTCAAAACATTTAAGATGGTTTAAAATCTCAAGTTCTAGAACAGATAAAGTGCAAGTTAGGAAACAGTATTTTTACATAAAGTTTATTCACATTACTTGGCTGAAATACAAATTTGACATTCATAAATCAGCATATATTTGGCATATATTTTCAATTTGAAAAACCAGTAGAAAGTTCTTAGAAAATGTTTTGGTTACATCAGTCCATAAAAATGATCTCAGACTTACCTTCCCAGGCAGATGACCTAATATACTCTTGCACTAGCTTCCTGACATAAGCATTTAAAGAAGAAGTCTCGTGAAGTCCAGTGGAGCTACAACTTGAGGATTGCTTGAAATAGCTTTCGTTAATACGCAACCAATCACAAAGCTGAAAAAGAAAACAGTTATCACTTATTTTGAAAGTCTAACTGAACAAAGGGCTTCTAATTTCCCTAATTAATTTTCTTTCTTCCACAATAAACTGAATTTAGATAACTGAACACAACAAAGGAACAGAATGTTTATTGTCATGATTGAGCTTCACACACAGTTCATACAGAAAAAATGTTCGTATGTATGTATGTATGTGAGTATATTCACATACGTGTGTGACTGTTTTCTAAACTCCTCAAAGAACTTATAAACTTCATTAACAGGGAAGAATTTTTAAAGCATCTAATATAAAATGTACATTTTGATAAGGTGCTGTAAAGAACATCTCTATGAATAACAACACATTATGTAAAACAAATTACAACCTTAAAATGCACTTCGTCTTCATATACTAAAACAAGGATTTATTTTTGAGAGAATGTAGAATTTGAAATATAAGTTATAAGGAAAGCTCCTACCCTCCTTGCAAGTTTATTTTCTATCATATGTGCATTTTAAAATATAGTTGACCCATGAACAACATGGGTTTACACTGCAGGTCCACTTACACGTGGATTTTTTTCAATAGTAAATACTACGGCATTTCATGATCCATGGTTGTATGGGTCCTGACATGGAGGAATCATGGATATGGAAGGCAGTTTCTTAAAAAAACGAAACATATGCTTCTTACACAATCTAGAAACCATGTTCCTTGAAACCAACGCAAATGAGTTAAGAAGTCACGGTCACACAAAAATCGGTATGCAAATGTTTATACCAACTTTACTCATAATCGCCACGACTTTTCTCCATCCACTGCAACACACTTAGGGTTTCATGACGCGCGAGATGCAAGAAGTCAGAAGAATTACAGATCACCGAAATGTCAGGGTCGGGAACCCGAGTAGATATTTGTGTCACTGTTCTCGAGTCTAACGTCATCAGTACTCCCATCAGGACTTTCAGTACTCGTATCTGGAATCGAGATCTGCCCAGTAACACTATCTTCTCTAGAATAGCTCCATCTCTATTTCACTTTCTGTCTCCCACTTCTCCACAGGAATTCTAACAGCATTATTGGGTAGGTCCACTCAAAGCAAATTAACTTTTTTTAAAAACCTCTGTTGACAGATAACAAGAAAGGCCAGTAGTGAATTCAACCAGAAACCATTTTTCACAAAGTCTTCAAAGACCTTATCATTATTTTCAGTCTCACCTCCATCCACAGTGAAGTTCCTCGTCCTAATGACTCCTCTTGTCTCACTGACATGAGAAAAGTTGAGATGTCAGAGAGTGACACTTTCTCCTGCGGGCAGGGCAGTTTTAAAAAATTACTCATTGAAAAATGTTTAACTGAATGAACATCACTGTAAAACCAATCTAGCATATTATTTAAAGTAGAATACTATTAGTTAAATCAAGAGCTATATTTTTAAAAAGGAAATATTCAACTTTCAAAATGAAGAGTTTGATTATAAACAGCTAACCGTTATATAAAATGAAAGATTACTTTATAAATCTATTTTCCTTAAAATCGAGATTAGTATCTCTGAGATAAAGTGGTATAATCTAAAAGCAAAAACCAGAAACATCCTATAAGAATTACTTATTATTTACATCAGAAGTGAATCTTTGTTTTTCAAACCCACAAAAACTACCCTCAACCTTCAGAAAACCACCCAAATCTTTTTATTCCCTTAAGGTCACACATCTCCAATTAAGACACCCTGCTCTAAGTCTAGGAGAAGGCAATGGCACCCCACTCCAGTACTCTTGCCTGGAAAATCCTATGGATGGAGGAGCCTGGTAGGCTGCAGTCCATGGGTCGCTAAGAGTCAGATACGACTGAGCGACTTCACTTTGACTTTTCACTTTTTTGCATTGGAGAAGGAAATGGCAACCCACTCCAGTATTCTTGCCTGGAGAATCCCAGGGATGGGGGAGTCTGGTGGGCTGCCGTCTATGGGGTCGCACAGAGTTGGACACAACTGAAGCAACTTAGCAGCAGCAGCAGCAGCTCTAAATCTGGGGTTGGCAAAGTCACTCACAGCCTGTTTTGTGAGTAAAGTTTTACTAGAACATAGCCATGCCCCCTTATTTGTAAATGGTCTATGGTTGCTTTTGAGTAGCTGTAATAGAGATCAAACTGCCAATATCTGCTGGATCATCAAAAATGCAAGACAGTTCCAGAAAAACATCTATTTCTGCTTTATTGACTACACCAAAGCCTTTGACTGTGTGGATCACAATAAACTGTGGAAAATTCTGAAAGAGATGGGAATACCAGACCACTTGACCTGCCTCTTGAGAAACCTGTATGCAGGTCAGGAAGCAACAGTTAGAACTGGACATGGAACAACAGACTGCTTCCAAATAGGAAAAGGAGTATGTCAAACCTGTATATTGTCACCCTGCTTATTTAACTTATATGTAGAGTACATCATGAGAAACGCTGGGCTGGAGGAAGCACAAGCTGGAATCAAGATTGTCGGGAGAAATATCAATAACCTCAGATATGCAGATGACACCACCCTTATGGCAGTAAGTGAAGAAGAACTAAAGAGCCTCTTAATGAAAGTGAAGGAGGAGAGTGAAAAAGTTGGCTTAAAGCTCAACATTCAGAAAACTAAGATCATGGCATCTGGCCTCATCACTTCATGGCAGATAGATGGGAAAACAGTGGAAACAGTGTCAGACTTTATTTTTCTGGGCTCCAAAATCACTGCAGATGGCGACTGCAGCCATGAAATTAAAAGATGCTTACTCCTTGGAAAGAGAGTTATGACCAACCTAGACAGCATATTCAAAAGCAGAGACATTACTTTGCCAACAAAGGTCCATCTAGTCAAGGCCATGGTTTTTCCAGTGGTCATGTATGGATGTGAGAGTTGGACTATAAAGAAAGCTGAGCACCTAAGAATTGATGCTTTTGAACTGTGGTGTTGGAGAAGACTCTTGAGAGTCCCTTGGATTGCGAAGAGATCCAACCAGTCCATCCTAAAGGAGATCAGTCCTGGGTGTTCACTGGAAGGACTGATGTTGAGGCTGAAACTCCAATACTTTGGCCACCTGATGTGAAAAGCTTACTCATTTGTAAAGACCCTGATGCTGTGAAAGATTGGGGGCAGGAGGAGAAGGGGACGACAGAGGACGAGATGGTTGGATGGCATCACTGACTCGATGGACATGGGTTTGGGTGGACTCCAGAAGTTGGTGATGGACTGGAAGGCCTGGCGTGCTGTGGTTCACGGGGTCGCAAGGAATCGGACACAACTGAGCGACTGAACTGAACTGAACTGAATAGAAATTGTATGACTCAAAAAACCTAAAATATATCAATCCAGCCCTTCATAAAAAAGTCTGCTGACCCCTGTTCTCAATAATAGTGTGTTACTGGAGCTCTGTGAAAAAAAGAATAAGGATGTTCTTTGAATGTCAAGTTCCTGGAAGATGTGCAGAAAAAATACAGAGGAAACCAGGTGAAAGATTCCAAGAATAGTCTCCCAGTATGGTCGCAAGCTTCCCTACCAACAGGTAAAATGCCTACCAGAAGGGCTCCTTAGAGAACCAGTGCCCAGCATTTTCACTGGGGCGCTGGTCACACAGACGCCCTGCGCACGGCACCTACAACTTCAGAGCCCCAGAAGGAAAGCAGTTTTCAGTGAAGATCACACTGTTTTCATGAGCCCTGCAGGCATGGTACCGGGATGGTGGGAGCCCTCCTGAAATCCAGGTTCCAGATGCCAGCCAAGGACCAATCTTATGAACAGGGCTTTCTAATGACAGCATCACAGGCCTGCTGTGTAAACTCTTTAACGAACTCCCACTCACTGAGAAAGACTCTCAAACTGAAGTTAAGGTGAGCAAGAAAGATCAGCTTACCACGTCTACCAGATTCATGGCGGTCTGGAGGAGATAGCACTGCGCTGCCCCTCTCAGCAGGATCTGATGTGTGATCATGGTGCACTGCAGAACGTCCCTGATAGTGGAGAAAACACACGCACTCCCATGGGCTCAGAGAATACTGTGATCATCTGTAGCTACTGACAACTTGATTTATAATATCTACACTTTCTAACGCAGAAAGTCACTGTCAGGAGAGCTGCAAAGCTATTAAATAAGTAAGGCCTCTAGTAGAGTACAATTTTAATATGAAAAAGAATCTTTAAAAACTAACAAGACACTTTCAAAGCACATTTTGGAAATAACTGGTAATCAATACTGACATTTAATAAAAACACTGGCCTTATTTTTAAAGTGGTCAAAATCCAACAGTATATATTATGGCATTTATTAACATTTAAATTAGTAATTCACAAAACAAAGTTAAGTTCAACAGCATGTGGGATCTTAGTTCTCCACCTAGGGACTGAACCTGTGCCCCCTTGCAGTGTAAGTGTGGAGTCTTAACCACTGGACCATCAGGGAAATCCTCATGAATAGATTTTTTAATTTGCTTTTTGCTTCTGTAAAATTAAGAGTGAAAAATCAGGATGCCAATATTAACTAAAACCACTCACCATGGATTAAAGCAGCAGAGAACACTTAATTTACTAAGGAAAGTTATGACAAATAACCACACATGAAGATACACAAGAGAAAATTACCTGAGGGCAAGAAGTCCTTCCATACCCAAGGCTTTACATCTTGGGACGTTTGCCAAAGCCTTGGATAGAAACAAAATGGGAACAGCACACCAATGTCTGCTCGTCATCTTCTGAATAAATTTTAACAGGAAACTACCTGAAAGAAAAAGTTTTAAGACATCATTGTTGCTAACAGGCACATGAGAAGATGCTCAAATCATCAGACACTACATAGGGAAATGCAAATAAAACCATAATGAGATACAACGTCACACCCACTAGGATGGCTCTAATCCAAAGGACAGGTGATAACAAGTGTTAACAGGATGTGGAGGCACTGAAGTCTCAGACATTCCTGGTGAGAATGTAATAGTAGCTCCTCTAAAAATTAAAAACAGAGTTACCATATTACCCAATAATTCCACCCCTAGGTATATAATTAAGAGAAGTGACAGATTATATTCGTATAAAAACTTGTATATGAATAGTCACAGGAGTAATTCATATTAGTAGTTAAAAGTAGAAACAATCCAAATATCTACTGATGAATGGATAAACAGAATGTGAAGTATCTATAATATTATTATTGTATTATTATTCAGCTACAAAAAGGAATGATACATGTTATAAGAGGTTAAAGCGTCTGCCTGGAATGCGGGAGAGCCGGGTTTGATCCCTGGGTTGGGAAGATCCCCTGGAGAAGGAAATGGCAACCCACTCCAGTACTGTTGCCTGGAGAATCTCATGGAGGGAGGAGCCTAGTAGGCTACAGTCCATGGGGTCCCAAAGAGTCGGACACGACTGAGCGACTTCACTTTCACTTTCAAGCAAAAAGAAACCAGACATAACATAAAAGACCATATATTATATGATTCTTTTTATATGAAATGTTTAGAATAAGCAAATCTATAGAGACAGAAAATAAACTCGTGTCTGACAGAAGCTGGGGGAGACGGAAAATGAGATGATTACTTATGGGCATGGAGTTTCTTTTGGGGATAATGAAAATATTCTGAAATTAGTGGTGATGGTTGTACAAATTTGTGAATATACTAAAAACCACTGAACAATTTAAAAGGGTAAATTTTATGGTGTGTGAATTATATCTCAATAAAGCTGATAAAAAAAAAAATCAATGTTATTTCAAATTCATTCCCTTTTAGTAAGATGAGTATTCTAGTATATTGTACATACTCTGATAACAAGCAGTTTTATATATATATGTGTGCGTGTGTGTGTGTGTATATATTTTAAGTTAAGGTAAAAGATAAATTTTTTACTGTTGGAAACCATTCTTTTGTTGGAGATGTTAAAGAAAAATACCATTGGTATCTGGCCTCTGGAATCTGCAAACAGTAATATTAGCTCTTTCTCACAGGTTATTTCTTATCTATACTACAATTACTCTATTTTGAGATACACAAGGATGGTGCTCTATCCCACTTTCTCTGCTAATATGTGATGTCTTAAGGGTCTTTAAGTCACATAGTCAATGAAAATGCCTGTTTCTTCAGATCATCATTGTAGAAATCTTTTAAGAAATCACTTTTAAGAAATCCTTGGACAATCCCAAAAGGATATGACATGTATTTTGTATTTCCCAAAATGCCTAGCCCAAAACCAGATATGCTGAATATATTCACTGGAAATCACTGACATAAAAAAATTACAAAGTAAAACCTATAAGTAGACAGTTTACTTGCCCTCATTCTTGCTGGACTATTTAAGTTCCCATCTTTTGCCTAACGCCTCTCTCACGACACAAGGAAGATGGCAACTGTCAAGCTTCTATTTCTCACTCACTCACCACATAAACAAGGGTCTGTCATGCGTCTGGTACAACCACAAACACCAGGCTCTCAGACTCTGCGGGGTGCTGACCACCAACATCTCACTCACACTGTGATATACACACAGGACATGCCCATGTGGTCAGAAAATTAATCCCCAGGCTATAAACTTCCAAACTCTAGCAAACTAAACAATGGTTCTGGCAGTTACCTTCTCCACTCTAATTTTTTTAAAAGTAACCAAAACAATCAAATTTCTATAAATCTAAGGTTGCGATATACAAACGGCCATCTTTTCCCTTTCTTTCCTGACTTTTGAATACATATTACTATTGGTCACTGTTCATCCTATATGCAGATTAAATATTAATACAAAAGGAAAAAATATATATATTTCATAACCAGGGTCACTTTCTACATCACAAAGCCTAGAATGAAGAAAAGGCTTAGTAGGGGAAATCCTGCTACTCAGCAAACAAAGCAACATGGGTTCCATGCTTTGCTTACCAACGGAGCTCATCAGAAAGAAACACATCCTCAATCCGAAGAAGTGGGACACTTCTAAGATACAAGGTCTTATAAAAAGTTTTCTTCTTGTTTAATCTTTCTAAGTCAGTATGTATAAAGCAACAATTTTGACACAATGGATATTCTGTTTATAACTTTTTCCTAAGCCCAGGTTCCTTTTTTCTTTGACTTATTTTGCTAATTTTTGAAATTGAATAGAGATACTTAGAAAGAATGGCAAACTGCAGTACATATTCCATAATCGCTTCCATGCCACAGATCCCAATACTGGTACCGTGCTATATACAAAGGTGAGAGTGTGTACTCAATTTCAAAGGACACTTGCATAATTCTGACAAAATTTGCATTGTCCTGAAAAAAAGGAACTAGTTTGACAATACTGATTATAATAATCCTAGGACTCTCCTCAGAGAAGGCAATGGCACTCCACTCCAGTACTCTTGCCTGGAAAATCCCATGGATGGAGGAGCCTGGTGGGCTGCAGTCCAAGAGGTCGCTAAGAGTCGGGCACAACTGAGCGACTTTACTTTCACTTTTCACTTTCATGCACTGCAGAAGGAAATGGCAACCCACTCCAGTGTTCTTGCCTGGAGAATCCCAGGGGCAGAGGAGCCTGGTGGGCTGCCGTCTGTGGGGTCGCACAGAGTCGGACACGACTGAAGCGACTTAACATCAGCCAACAGCAGGACTCTCCTAGAAGGATGGTGCTTATAATCAACATTCTAAAAAATTTTTTCAATTTAAGCTAATAAGTTAAAAAGAAATTCTTTACTGATACATACTCTTTATTTCTTCTGGAAGAAAAGAAATATAAGTGACTAAAAACTTCTGTAATTTCAGTCCCAATGGAGAAACACTTCCTATCAGCTGGCCTGGGGACCTATAGACAAAGGGGGTTAAAAAACAAATATATAAAATCTACTGACAGTTAAGCATACTGAAACTAAGTGCAATATGGCTCAAATGTCTTTCAATAATAAAACCATCTTCTTCTGAACCTGCATTTTATTTTTCAGTAAAATCTTAAGAATCCCTCCGATTACAAAAACATCAGGATATTACTGAAAAACTGATGTGAGTTAGTAATGGGTTATACTAAGCAGGCATAGATCTCCTTTTATGACACTTTATCTGACACATATGCATCAACCTTGCCAAACAGTATCATTTTAAGAAAAGTCTAGAAATGGTAGTTTAAAATTATATTTTATTATTTCTAACACATACTCCAATGATTTAATACCTTTAAGTATTAAGTAAAAGACATATGTTAGTAATAAACCACTTTTGCAGAAGCATTTGATTGCTAACATCTACTAAAGACACTTTTATTTTTGTTTCTTTTGCTTCTGCCAGGAACATTATCTGTTAACTGAACACACTAGTGTGGGAGCAAACTGAAGGCATTTCATAATAAATGTGTTTGTCAACTCTCAGAAACCACCAAGTTGGTTTTACTGCTCTCCAGCTGTCTGCTTCAGAAAGCTATTCAGTAGTAATGAGTTATTTGAAAAATAAAAGTAATTGACAAATCAAGCATTGATATGCTTTTTTGATAGTAAATAGGACTGAATATTAATGTAACTTAGCACAGGTTGATTTAAAATTTTTAAAGAAGTTGACTGTCAGAGTACTTTCTATCAGAAAAGCAAAAGTGCAAGTGTTAGTTACTGAGTCGTGTCCAACTCTTTTGTGACCCCATGGACTGAAGCCCTCCAGGTTTCTCTGTCCATGGTTTTTCCCAGGCAAGAATACTGGAGTGGGTTGCCATTTCCTTCTCCAGGAGATCTTCCCGACCCAGGGATTGAACCTGGGTCTCCTGCACTGCAGGTGGATCCTTTACCACTGAGCCAGCCACCAGGGTGGCTTGCTCTATTAGAGATATATCAAACAAAAGACTAGCAAGTATAAACTTAGTTATCAGAATTAGAAATATTAATACAACATAATTTCAAAAGCAAGGGAAATTTCTGAAGATACAATTCAAGAGTACAGATAAAGCTCAAAAAATGAGGAAAGGCACAATGCTGACACTCTTCTCAGTATCAAGCTTGATGAAGCGTAAAGGTATTAAATGAGCAACATGTAGTAGAGAATGGCCTCCACCATCTGACATGGAAAGGGAAATGTTAGAACGAACCCTGTGGTAGTGGACTAGAAATGGGTATACTGGTGTGAACGGATGGTTTTTAATATGGATGGAAGGACAGATGCTGAAATATAGATGGGTGAGTCTGCTCAACAGACAGAGCTAAGAAACAGATAAACAGAGATGCAAAGACACATATACATACATAAAGATGCCAATTAAACAAATGTGGTAAAACACTATCATTTAGGGAATGTGGATAAAAGGTAAGTCAGAATTCTCCGTATTATTCTCACAACTTTTCTATAAGTCAAAACTGAAAGTTAAAAGAAAGGAAAAAAAAGTGTCAAGTGTTGGTTAGCCAAAGCTACCATAAATTCCAAGAGGGCAGAAGTCAGGAGTAAGGGAAAGAAAGTGCCTATGTGAAGTGTCCTTCCCCAAAACCCAAGAAAGGATGGGTTCAGAGTAGGAAAGAAAAGAAAAAGAGAAACCCCAGATACAACTACTAGAAGGACAAGAAGAATCACAAACCCAGAAGGGACAACATGGTAAGAAAAAGCTGAATGTCTACGAGGCAACATATATTTATCCACCAAATGCATTTTTAACAATCTGGTCATATTTCATAATCAAGTTAAATTTATAATCAAATACATATTACTGCATTGCTGCTAAATAAAATGCATGTTTACCTGCTGTATAGAGAGCTCTCTGAAAGTGCATCCATTAATGGTCCAATGATAAACTAAAAAAAAAAAAAAAGGAAAAAAAAATCTGACGTTACGCTGTAACTGTAATTTTGAAAAGTCAACTTGCCCTAACTGTACATCCTACGCAGGCCTACTGAAGAGCTGTTATAAGCAATCTCTTATGCTGCAGGCTGATTTATGATAGCCTTGGAGGATACCTTAATCCCAGGTATCAAACCAAACTTTCCAACCTGATAAAAATGTATGGAATACTAAGAGAGCACATGCTGTGCTGAGAAAGAAGAAAGGAATCCAAAGAAGGGACACATGGTAGAAAATAAAGGTAGTGACTAGTGAAAAACAGAAAGATACCCAAGAGAAAACTTAAGCCCCTGTACCTGGATGATAAATGGGGAAAAGCATATCTTCGAAAACATTAGAAGACAAAAGCATGCTTTCAGGAAGCGCAAGAAGGCTAGGAGAATGTAGAAAAAGGATGCATACTAAAACACCGTACATGTACGTGGATAATTAGGGACATTTAGGTTACCTCTAAATGACAGGTAAATTACTATTCCTAAGTCTATGATCATCCAACTCATGTCATCATAACAGGACTTAAAATCACAGCTGTAATTCCCACAGGGTCATCACTCTGTGTGATTTCTGACAAGAGGAAAAGTACACATTCTAATAACATAGCTCAAACAGCAACCCCTGCTCAGTACAGCAGACAGTAATTCACTGACTCAGAACCGGAGGAGTAGCACCACTAGACAAAGAGCAATAATTCAGTGCTTCAGAACCATGGAGAGAGTATCACTACCATACTTCTAGTCCAGGGTTCACGCTGCTGACTTTTGTTCAGAATACAGATAACCAAGGACTACTTTTCATCACGGTAATGATGCAGCAGCCTGTCGACAAAGCCCAAGTATGAGAGCCTAGTTTAGAGATATAGGGTTTGGTTTTCAGCAAATCTCTGAAGTGTTATTTGCGATTTTCAAGCCCCAGTATGTACTTTTGAAGATCACATAAGATACAACAAATGCCTTCTCCTCTTATCTTCTGACAGAGGGAACAAGGGAAGGGAGAGGGTGCCATTACCTCAGAAATTTCTGGTGAAAATGGAAGAATCCTTGTTTCATACAGTTCCAAAAAATGGGTAACGCCTTCTTTAGTCAGGATTTTATTTTCACTTTCAAACATTCTTTTATAAATGCACAGATGCCAGGATGGGTGAAAGAGCCAGCATCCTGTGAAAATAAACACCCAAAGTTGACTTTGATTCTCACATTACATGGCTCCACATAGACTATATATTCATAAATAAACACACACACAAATACATTAACTTCATTACCACAATCACGTTCAAAGGTGTTTAACTACTGAATAACCAAAATCACTTCAGTATTCGATTTTCCATTTTCAGTTTCATTTAGAAAGACTGCAAGCAAATGTCAGAGTGACTACAGTGTACAAAATTAAATATGATTCCACACACACAGGTTGGAACTTTAGGTATGGGGTGATTTCAACCAATTCTCTCACCTTACTTCAATCCATTTTTCATCTGAAACTGTCCCTCCTCTGTTTAAAACCCTTAAGTGGCTTCTCAAAACTCAGAATAAAATCCAAACCAGGCATGAAACTGCCCCTGACAACTACTCCAGCCTCAGGCCACCCCTCCAGCACCACTAAGCTGTGCCTCACTAGTCGGGTGCTCTACCCGCTGGAGCCACTCCCATCTCAGGGCTTCTGCACCCAGAGCTATCTGCTCCACTCTGAGTCAGTCCTAAGGCAGGCCTTGACTGGCTTGCCTCACCAAGGTATGGCCTTACTAGTATTTCATTGCTGTCATTTTTTTGTCGTCTCTCTAGAACTTTATAATCAAAACCATTTTTTCCTGGAAAACGGACCAAAAATAGCTCTTCTGTCTCACCACTTCACCCCAGCGCTCAGTACGTACTGGACACTAAGTATGCATCTATTAAGTAAATACATGAATGAGTGATAAACAAAAAATGAAATAAGTATGTACCTTAGAGATACTCTAACTCTTTTCAAATATCCTTAATATTTTTAGGAAAAAAATTCAGCATTTTAAACTCATGGCATTCTATAAATACATCAGTCCCTTTGTGTGTGTTATTTACATCAAGATGCTTGTTCAATTCTTTGGCAGTGGTAATTTTTCAAAATCTGTCACTGCTATTTGATTTGTTTTGCCGAGAGCTGTGGGCAAAATGCGGTAATAAGAGAATCATTTTAACAGTAAATGCATAAGTGAAGTCACAACAGGATTTAATTAAATTCTAGCCCCAGGTGGGACTATAGATTCTTATGGTCTGTGAAAAATTCTAGTGTATCAGAAAACAACCATAGCAATCAGCTGAATAAAGCTCAATTCCTAAGGGGTCACACTATTAAAGTTGTAATTATCTAAAGCAGGCACTGAAACCCATTTACCTAGGTTAACTCTCATGTGTAAACACGATAATGTAGCATTTCATCATTCATATGAATACAAAACAGTTAGCCTGCATTTAGCTGTCTCATTTATCTAAACTTAATTTCGTAAGATAATTTTAGGAAGCTCCATCTTCATTTTATTTCTCCTAAAAAGCCCTCATAATATAGTACTGATTAAGGACTTAAAAACTATATTTAAAATAGTATCTTAGAATTTTCCCTTCCCCAGAAGTCTAACCTACAGAACAATGGCTGAAATACTAAGAAAGCAACTTTAACAATGAAACAGATATATTAAGAGAACAAAGCTGGAAAGCAGTTAGAATATATAATACCAAACAACGCTTATTAAAAAATGAATAATACACCATACATAAAACATTACCAAAGAGTCCTTATCTTTTAAGGATATATACTGAGATAATTACAGATGAAATGATATGCTGTCTAGGAATATGCTTCAAAATCATTTGATGAAGAGTGAGCAAGTGAGGCCACATGCAATGTAAGACAGGAACTGATCACTGCAGAAGCTAGGTGATAGGGTTCATCACACAAACTCTTCTCCTTCTGTAAATGTTTGAAATTTTCCATAATCATAAGTTTATAAAATTACCATGCCTCTAAATTATAGAAAACTCTGCAGCCATTTAAAATTAAATTCTCAAAGACTATTTAAAGACATAGGTAAGCGCACTTGGATATACTGCTGAGTCAGAAAAAAACATCCACAAGGTATGTATCTGGAATATTAGCAGCTGTCTCCCGGTAGCAGCGAATTTACATATTCATATAACATTCTCCACAAAGAACAATAATTAGTTATAAAATAAGGGGGTAAATGATGCATCATAAAAAATCAAAATAGAAGCAGCCATTACCATTTTCCTCTGACACTGCATATTCAAACAGACTGTTTAGCTTTGGTAAAACTGGCTTTATAACATGTATCTGAAAACAAAAGCAAAAAGCCATAGGAAATGAAAATTCACCTTTAAAAACCAAAGTATTATTATACATTTATGTAAGTCACTCATCTGTTCCTCCCCCCACAATCTCCACCCTCCCTGACCCCACCACACCCATGTAAAAAAATGTGCAGAAGGTGCCTGATTTTTCCAGTTTTTAAATCATACAAATTCAAGACTGAGTATGGCAAAGCTAATAAATATAACCTAGAACATAATTACAGTAACATTACATTTATAGAGTATCATAAATTATGTCATGTAATCCTTAACTGTCCTGGGAAGCAGGCAGGGCTGATAATACCAGTATTACAAAGATGAAAAAATACTGAAATGCTTTCTCTAGTCACTCAAGTTGTTCAAGGCCACACATTTAGACGTAGAGCCAGCTCAGCGTTCAATGCTCTTTTTTCTTAGACTCTTGCAGATACCAGCGTCTAATGTACATATCCTAGAAACTAAAGGCAACTAACTTAGAGTTTCTAAACAGTGAGGGTGTTACGGATGCACTGATTAAGGAAAATCATAGTTTATATAAATTTGGAAATGTTTTTCGTTTAGTCCGCATCCCCACACCTACATACATTTAGCACATATGAGTACTTCTTTATTTTAGTCAACAGTCAGTGCATCTGGACTGACACCTTACAGTCACTCCATGATGGCTGGTCCCACAGCAATCTGCAGCTTACATACTGGGAACTCCTATAACAAAGAGGTCTCCAAGTGTGGTCCCTAGAACAGCAGCATATGTGTCTCCTGGGAATATGTAAACTATTTCAATTCTCAGGCCACACCACAGACCTAATGAATCAGAAACTCTGCAGACCAGATCCAGCAACTGATACTTTAATAAGGCACCAGATGATTCTAATGAATGTAAATCGAAATGTTAATCTCTAAAGAGAGTCCTCCTAACTTAAAAATTCCATGTTCCTACTAAGATTAATTCAAAGTCAACTGAAAATGATTTTTCAGGTTTCTATTCTCAGAACCAAAGAATGCAAAGATGTAAGAACTGAAAGGAAGAAAAGAAAGCAAGCCTACAAAATCAAATGGTCACTATTACTTAATAACAACTGACCTCAGACTTTAAGTAACATTTTCCTCACTGTGTATTTCTTTGGAGATTATTTATAACATAGAGAAACTAAAACCTAACAAACACTTTAGAAGTAAATGTCAAGGGAAGATCAAATAAGACCAAATCTTTTGGTTGATAAATTAAGTCAACCGAAGTATTCTTTAATTTCCTGAGTTTACATTGTGTTGTTGTTCAGTCCCTCAGTTGTGTCCACTTCTTTGCGACCCCATGGACTGCAGCACGCCAGGCCTCCCTGTCCCTCCCCATCTTTCCAAGTTGCCCAAGTTCATGTCCATTGCATCGGTGATGTCATCCAGCCATCTAATCCTCGACGCCTTTTTCTCCTGCCTTCAATCTTTCCAGGCATCAGGGACGTTACATGAGAGTCAGCTATTCACATCAGGTGAGCAAAAAGTTGGAGCTTCAGTTTCAGTGTCAGTCCTTTGAATGAGTATTCAGGGTTGATTTCCCTTTAGATTGACTGGTTTGATCTCCTTGCTGTCCAAGGGACTCAGGAGTCTTCTCCAACACCACGGTTTGAAGGCATCAATTCTTTGACTCTCTGCCTTCTTTATGGTCCAGCTCTTACAACCGTACGTGCCCACTGGGAAGACCATAGCCTTGCCGATAGAGACATTCATTGGCAGAGTGATCTCTCTGCCTTTCAACACACTGTCTAGGTTTGTCACAGCTTTCCCGCCGAGAAGCAACTATCTTCTGATTTCATGGCTGCAGTCACCATCCGTAGTGATTTTAGAGCATTTAGAAGAGGAAATCTGTCACTGCTTCCACCTTTTCCCTTTCTATTTGCCATGAAGTAATGGGGCCAGATGCCATGATCTTAGTTTTTTCTTTTAAATATTTAGTTTTAACCCAGCTCTTTCACTCTCCTCCTTCCTGAGTTTACATTTAACCTTAATCTATGCTGGAAAAGAAAATAGGATTCCCTGGTAGCTCAGATGGTAAAGAGTCTGCCTGTAATATAGAAGATCTGAGTTCGACCCCCAGGTCTGGAAGATCCCCTGGAGAAGGAAATGGCAACGCACTCCAGTATTCTTGCCTAAAAAATCCCACGGACAGAGGAGCTTGGCAGGCTATAGCTCATAGGGTTGTAGAGAGTCAGACACAACTGAGCGACTTCACTCACTCATGCTGGAAAACAAGGTACACTTGCATTCCATTATGCTATATCCAAGCTGACCTTTCTGTATTGGTTCTACAGAATGCTTGGGGGAAAAAAAGAAACTGCACCTGTACATGATTTGATAAAATATGAAAACACTTACCTGATTTCCTTCAAGAGTTTCCATAATTAAAATATAGTTTTCCCAAAACTTTAGAAGCTCATCTTTTTTCTTCTCAGACCACCAAAACAGACTTGGGCCTGATATGGTTTAAAAAAGAAAATCAGTTTCTAGATTTAGTTCCTAAATAGAAAATTTTATGTTTCTAAACATAAGGAGACAACAATCCACCAACTACAGCAATAACAAAATCCAAAGCCAGCTCAGCCAGTGACTCAACCCCAACAATCTAACAGAGTACCTATCTCTAAGGCATAAATAATTCAGTTGCTACTGAAAAAAAGTAATCTCATTGCCAAGAGATAAAACAGAAAACAAAACCAGACTCAAAGATGGTCCAAAAATAGAACCTACATATACCTGTGATTAGTATGTTAAAGGATCTCATGGAAAAGGTGAACAGGCACAAACAGATGGGGATTTCCAGGAGACAGAAACTAAAAAAGTGTCAGGTGGAATTCACAGAAAAGACATAAAGGACCCTTTGATTAAATTATCAGATACTCAAGGTCTTGAAGGTAAGAACTCTAGGAAAAGAGCTTCAACACAGGATCAGGTGAAGGGAGTCCCCCATGTAAAAGTGAAGGCAGATCTAAGAATGTCAGTGGTGTTCACAAGGCTGAGCTTGTAATGGGACTTTTCTAAAGTCTCTTCTAGAGTCTCTTTTCTAAAAGTCTTTTCTAGAGACTTCTTCAGGAAAATTTATAATGACTGATGATCTCACTAGTACAGGAAAGATTTAAACGACTAAGAATCTGGGGCTGAATTAGTGGTAAGTATGGAGGCAACCAAACATAAATGACAAATACAGGGAAAACTTGCAGGAAGGAAAAAATAAATCATAGATTACTACATAGATCACTGGTGAACAGTACTTGCATAGTCATAATTTTGTTGAACTCACATTTAATCAAAATTGCAAGTAAGATAATGGGTTTTATGATATTACTAGATTATGTCAAGATATAGGGATAGACACCAAAATAATCAGCTGAAAGAGGTAAAAGTGGCTGCTCTTTGAAATAAAGGAAATATAGATGGGAGGCAAACATAAGACTATTGCTTATCTTTAAAACTGCAGAATGATTGATGCTTTAAAATAAATTTTAAAATAAAATAAAAATGTTTTCCAGCGACAGCTCTCACTGGATGATCATCAACTTGCGGGCTATTAAAATATCTACTATCTGATGTTTTAAACGTGTATAAAAATATAATCTACTCACATCTTCAGCGGAACAAAACTCTTTTACTAGTATAAATAAATAAGTAGGCAGCCACAGTTGAAAGGATAGAAATTTTCCATCCATTGAGGCAGTTTTGACTCAATCAATTCATTTTGGACTTCGATAGATCAAAATAAATTTAAATGACTTAAGTGTATTTTCACACATTTCAGTGAACAAACTGATCAATAGTAATAAACCAAACTAAAGGGAGGCCTTGCTATTTTGTCCACTTTTATCCTGTAAAAAACTGGTAGGACGCACAGGCTCAAAATGTAAAATTAATTAATTAATACCTCATTCTATTAAATCAACTGCAAAAATACCTTCCGCCAAAGGTCGACTTAAGGCCCATATACTTAACTAATATTAATAAATCCTCCTAAGAGAACTACCGAAGGATTGTGATGGGTTTCCCATGACAAAATTCTAATACTCAAGGCTCAATTCGAAGGTCAGTACATGCAAATACTTTTCCTTTCAATTTGATGGGTGCTATCCCTTCTTTTCTATTTGAACGAGCCCACGATATAGTGCAATTTTGGTCTGTTAATATCCTGCTGGACTAGTTCCTAAATTATTCCACGAATGCAGTATTCCACCCGCTCTGGGTCAGAGAATTTATCCTAAATGGGGACTCTTCTAACAGTGCTGCAGTGATTTACTACAGTTCAGAGAACACCCTGGAGATGAGGTTCCCAAGGTTTTTCAGGTTCTATGGGGACCACGAGAATAACCAAATTCTGTACGAATCGCGGAGACAGCACCGGAAACAGAAAGGCCGGCCTCGCAGAAAGCCAAGTAGGGATGGGCCAGGGAGCAGAGGCAAGTACCGGTTCCTTCGCCGGGGGCGCACGCGCAGTCGGTCCCCAGTTCGGCCGACACCTCCACAGCCCGCTGCAGCAGGTAGCGCGCCCGCTTGCGCGTCAGGGCGTCCTCAGACCAGGCCAGCCCGGCCTGCACCGTGCTCCAGAAGCGCCAGCAGCGCCGGGCGTCCAGGCCCGCCTCGCGCGAGGCAGGCACGCTGTCTGCGCCGGGCTCTGGCAGTAGCTTCTCGGCGAGGGCGCTCAGAATCAGCAGCTGCGACCCGACGCGGCCCGGCCCCTCAGACACCCCGGGCGCAACCAGCCCGCCCCACACAGCCCGCAGCGCCGCCCCGCCGCACCGGCCCAGAGCCGGCAGCAGCCGCCCGGCAACCAGCGCCGCAGCGTCCGGGGACGGCCCCGCCTTGTCCCCACCCAGCGCCAGCGCGAGAGCGGCCCGCGCCACTCGCTCCAGCAGGGGCGCGTCCTCGCGAGGCCGCAGGCAGGGCCCCACGGCCGCCAACACCTCCACGGCCGCCTCGGCGGCCCCTTCGAGGCCGGGCGCGGGCCCCGCGTTGAGCAGGTCACACAGCGCCTCCTCGGCCAGCGCGGCCGCCAGCTGCGGGCCCCCGGCCAGGCGGGCGCACGAGCGCAGGGCAGCGCCTGCCGCCCTCAGGACGCGCCGGCGCTGGCGGGCCGCGGGACCGGGGTCATCCGCGCCGCCCGCTGGGCACCCGCGCAGGCCCCGCAGCAGCGGCACCAGATACCCGGCGGCGACCTCGCGCGCCGCCTCCGGGAGCGCGCCCGCGCCGCCGCCGCCGCCGCGCGCTTCCTCATCCTCCAGTCGCTGCAGAAGAAAACACAGGGTCTCCACGCGCTCCGCAGATGCCTCCCCGCGGCACAGCGCCCCAAGCAGGACCCGGGGGTCCCGGCTCTGCGAGAGCAGCGCATCCGCCAGCACCCACTCCATTTGCCCCGCGCGCCGCCGCGCCCGGGCGCCCAAAGGAAGGCGCCGGCGTGCGCGAGTGCGTGCGCGTGCGCGGCTGTCCCGAGCACCCGCCCGCAGGTAGGAGGCTTGCAGCCTCGCCTTGGTCCAAGTCGCGGCGCTTTGGGCGGGTCCTACCAGAATGGCCTGGGTAACTTTTTAAGGAAAAGAGGCTCTCTCGTGAAACGTTAATGTAGTATCTACACCAACTCCATCGATTCTTAATTGGAGATTGGCCTGTCCGGGGGCTCTAAATCATTTTAGAGTGCCATGAGAATGGGCCAGAGGAACATTTGGAAGGTGCGCTCACCATCACCTAGATTGTTTTTAAAAAGGAGCAGCCTGGCACCACCCACAAAGACATTGATACAGTGGGTCTGCAGTGGGCTCCCGACAGCTGCATAAAAAAATAAATACTGAAAACAAGAATAATTCAGGAGCCGTGCAAAGTACTGTAGGAATGAGCTCGGGATAGAGCTGAAAACGAGATGCCCACACCAGTACTGGCAGTCAAATGCCCAAGCTGACTCTAGCATGCAGTTCTTCCCACACAATGCTTGTGCTTCCACATGCAGTCCCCAAATAGTTCTTTTGTCTGTATTTTCTGTATTTCTGACAGCGTCTACTGCTAAATACAGAAACAGAAAAACTTCACCTAAGCATGCACCATACTGGTTTGGTTTATGGCTCAATCCTAGGCAAACTGAATCAGTGAGGTGAGTTTTCTTTGCCTTCCAACCACACCACAAAGATCTCTCCCTTAGTCCATGGAGAAGTCACAGTTGCCCCTTTAAAGAGCTTTATGTGTAATGAACATAATGGATAAAGTGTAATTTAAAGTTACTTAAGTTTAAGTGTATTTTATGCAATTTAAAGTTATTTGATTTTTATATTTTATGTTTTATATAATTTAAATATATAGTTATCCAACATCATATATGCAAGATTTTTTTCCATGTTTCAGAGTCATTCGATTTTCCATTGACCGCATGCATAAAGGTTTTTATTGTAAGGCTTCCCTGGTGTCTCAGGGGTAAAGAAAATGCCTGCCAGTGCAGGAGACAAGTTCGGGAAGATCCCCTGGAGAAGAAAATGGCAACCCACTCCAGTATTCTTGCCTGGGAAATCCCAGGGAGAGAGGAGCCTGGCAGGCTGTAGTCCACCGAGTCGCAAAAGAGTCGGACATGACTAAACAACAATGACAACAATTTAGATTGTGTCAGCAAATATCAGTTGCCTTCAGCATTTAAAAAACATCAGTTTGGGGACTTCCCTGGTGGTCCAGTGGTTAGAATTCTGTGCTTCCACTGCAGGGGGCACATGAGTTCCATCCCTGGCTTGGCAACTAAGATCCTTCATGCCCTGCAGCAAGGCCGAATAAATAAACATCAGTTTCCTTCAACATATATTCTTTATATATCTATCAAAAATGGACAAAAGTCTTGAGCAGACTTTCAGCAAATAAAGATAGGCTAGTGTAAGCATCTGGGAAGGTATGGAGAATCATTATTCCTCCCAGACATGCAAATTCAAGCCTCAAAGAGATAGTACTTCACACCCATCTGAATGGCTAAAATTTTAAAGACTGCAACTGCCAAAGGACTCAAGGGTTTCCTCTTGAAACCCTGTCTGTCTTCCTCTAGTTTTCACCATATACCTTTGTTCTGTTTTTTCTTTTTCTTATTTCCCCAGCTGTTTCTTCTCCATCCTTTTGGGAAGGACTCCTCTTTCTATTCCTAATCTGCTCATATGGATATTTCCAGACTTACATCTCTAGATTCCTGTTCTTCTCACTCTTTAAAATTTCCCTGAATAGCTTCATTAAAACTACAGATTCTACTACGATTTACATTGTTAATGATGAAAAAACTCTAGATGTCCAGCACCCAATCTCTCTCCCGAACTCCAAACCTATCTGCCTACTGCCTACGAAACTGAATGTCCCTCAAGACATCACTCTCAATCTCCACTTTTAAGAAGGTCACCTTATTATCTTAATTCTTTCATCCCTTCCCCCATTGTTACGATCCCCACCAATGTACTTCTTCCTGTACATTTCCTATTTAGGGGAGTGGCCATAACTCATTCAGTTGCCCCAGTCAAAAAACCTGGGAGCCAAAATGTTATCAAGCCAAATTTGGGTCCACTTGCCTGGATGTGCAGTTAAGCCAATCTACTGACACCAGGTGGCAGGGAAGTTTATTGCAGATGCCAAGCAAGGAGTCCAGGCAGCTAGTGCTCAAGAGGCCTGAACTCACTGAAGGCTTCCAGGAAAAGGTTTTTAAAGACATGTGGAACGATTTCTGCAGAGCACCTTCTGAGCGCTGACAGAAGAAGTTTTAGACTCCCCTCATTTCTTACTAAGATGACAACAATAACTTTCTGCCTGATTCACTCTCCACCCAAGGGCACATGCCACATTGCTACCAGGATGACCTTCCTAAAATTAAGCCACAGCTACCCATGACCCCCAGAATTATGGCTGAATTTCTTAGCATGTCATCTCAGATGCCTCTTGAGGTGGCCCTGCCTATTTCTCCAGCCTCCTGTCCTCATGCCCCATGTACACCTTGATTTTGAAGTCCCCAGAACATGCCATGTGCTCTCACTTTGTCTTTCAAAAGGCTTTCCCTCTTCTGGAAGACTCTTACTCCATTTGACTAAGACACAGTTCACACTGTCATTTCTCCAGAAAGTCATTTCTTTTTTTTCTTTTTTTTTTTATTTTGGGGTGTGTCATGTGACATACAGGACCTTAGTTCCCTGACCAGGGATCGAATCTGTGCCCCATGCATTTGGAACATGGAATCCCAACCACTGGACTGCCAGGGAAATCCCAGAAAGTCATTCCTTAAACCTCATTCCCACTCCAAACACCCATTCCACCGAGGTGGTGTCCCCCTCTTCCAAACTCCCCAAACATCCTAGCATATCTCTTATGCAGCATTTGTCACACTGTTGTAACCACAGGTTTACTTCTCTGTCTCCTCCCCCCGTGAGCAATTTGAGGGCTTATCAGGGGCTATGGGTGGCTATGAGGGGCTATGGGCTTCTCTGCTAGCTGAGCAGTAAAGAATCTGCCTGCAGTGCAGGAGACACACAGGAGACTCAGGTTTGATCTCTGGGTGGGGAAGATCCCCTGGAGGAGGAAATGGCAACCCACTGTAGTATTCTTGCCTGGGAAATCCCTGGTGGGCTACAGTCCATGGGGTCTCAAAGAGTCAGACATAACTGAGCACTCATTCATATCATGTCATATCATATCATGGGCTATATCTTTTATCACACTAGTCCCAGCATCTGCACCTCTGGTTGTATCATGCCAAGAAATGTTTATCCCCTACTCCTCAGGGAAGACCCAAACTATAGGGCATCTATAAGAAGCCCTTCACAATGCCTTAATGGTACTTCTATCTTCCCCAAGCTTTCAACTGTGGTAATAACAATAGCTAACAGTTACTTATCATACTTAAAAAGAATATATGGTAATATATTTACCTATAATACTGTATTGAATTCTCAAAACAACTCAGAAATGAAGTGCTATTATTTTTCTCATTTTACAGGTGAGGAAACCGAGCAGGGAAGAGAGTAAGTACCTTGACCCAGTGTCACACGATGAAAAAGCAGCAGAACTGACTCAAAGCTGTGCACTCTGCTACATTACCTCTAAAACACCAAGAATGCAAAATCCGCAGTTGCAATTAGATTCACTACCTACATAATCTGCACTCCCAAGGTCTAGGAATGTGGTAGGAATGAATGAATGAATTTGTGTGCTTCTGGCATAGCTCATGATCTCCTTTTCAAATGAGGATTTCAGTTTTAATTTATTGTGTAGCCTACACACCAAATGTAGTACCAGAAGCATGGTAGCCACTGAAAAAGCGTTTGGAACAGAGTGAATACAAATTCCGTATTTTACAGTGAGAGAGTTATAAATTGATCAGTTGGAAAATTTCCAGGGACACTAGTTTATAACTAGTTAGTTTCAGGTGTAGAGCATTTTGCCCTACCTCACTGTGAGATTGGCTTGCCTTTTTGGAAGTCTGAGGTCTTCTGTCAGCGCTCAGAAGGTGCTCTGTAGAAACCGTTCCACATGTTGATGAACCTCTGATGTATTTGTTGCAGGGAGCGGTGGGGGAGGGAGTCTCCCCATCTTACTCCTCCACCATCTTGAAAGTCTTCTCTGGGACATAATGACTCAAACATGAGCATTTGAGAGCTGAAGTCCTTGTTGCCTTGTTCAGCATGCAACAATATGCTGCTTTGATAGACAGAGGAGACCTGTGTGAGAAACAGCCAGTTACCCCTGTTCTTTCCCATGAAGATGTGGGATTGCACTGGAAGTCGTGTGTGAAAGGCGTTTAGAAGAGTTTGCTTCCCCAACTGCTTTCGAATTTCCTGTTTTGTTCATAAGTGATTTAGGGTTTATGACTAGTTTTTTTTTTTTAACTGAAGTATACTTGACTTACAATGTTATGTTAATTTCAGGCGTACAGCAAAGTGATTCAGTGATACATACTTGTATGTGTCTTTGTTTTGTTTTTTTTTTTCAGATTCTTTTACCTTTTAGGTTATTGTAAAGCATTGAGTAAAGTTCCCTGTGCTATACAGTAGGAGAGATGGCCGGTCAGCTGTGAGAGCCAGAGGTGGAGGATGGAGCACATCCCAGGAATTGGTCCTCAGAGACCACTGCCAGACACTCATGTCCACAAGGCAAAGCACAGGTGGAGTTTCTCCCTCAGAAGCACACACATGTATTGCCCGAGGAAACAGCATGGGGCAGGCTTGGGGTCCACGGGGTCCTGGAGAGAGTGGTGCATGAATCCATGACCATATGAGCAAGAGTAAAGCACCTCAAGAGGAGGCAGGGGCACTCTAACACATGTCCACACTGGCACCACACTTTGATGTTGAAATAGCAATTAGTCTGGTAGAGCCACTAAGGAGAACTGTATGGAGTTTCCTCAAAAACCTAAAAACAGAGTTGCCATATGATTCAGTGACCCCACTCCTGAGCATACATCCAGGAAAAAAACTATAAAAGATATACATACACCCTTATATTCATAGCAGCACTGTTTACAATAACCATGACATGGAAACAACCTAAATGTCCATCAACAGATGAACGAGTAAAGAAGATGTGGTGCATAAGTACAATGGAATACTTGCCGTTTAGTCCCTAGGCTGTGTCCGACTCTTTGCAACCCCATGAACTGCAATACCCGAAGCTTCCTCTCCTTCAATCTCCTTGACTTTGCTCAAATTCATGTCCATTGAGTCAGTGATGCCATCCAACCATCTCATTCTCTGTCACCCCCGTCTCCTCTTGCCCTCAATCTTTCACAGACACTCATGTCCACAAGGCAAAGCACAGGTGGAGTTTCTCCCTCAGAAGCACACACATGTATTGCCCGAGGAAAGAGCATGGGGCAGGCTTGGGGTCCATGGGGTGCTGGAGAAAGTGGTGCATGAATCCATGGCTATATGAGCGAGACCCAGCATCAGGGTCTTTTCCAGTGAGTCAGCTCTTTGCATCATGTGGCCAAAGTATTGGAGCTTCAGCTTCAGCATCAGTCCTTCCAATGAATATTCAGGGTTAGTTTCCTTTAGGATGGACTGGTTGGATCTCCTTGCAGTCCAAGGGATTCTCAAGAGCCTTCTCCAACACTGCAGTTCAAAAGCATCAGTTCTTCAGCGCTCAGCTTTCTTTATAGTCCAGCTCTCACATCCATACATGACTACTGGAAAAACCATAGCTTTGACTAGATGGATCTTTTTCAGCAAAGTGATGTCTCTGCTTTTTAATACACTGTCTAGGTTTGTCATAGCTATTTTTCCAAGGAGCAAGCATCTTTTAATTTCAGGGCTGCAGTCACCACCTACATTGATTTTGGAGCTCAAGAAAATGAAATGTGACACTGTTTCCACATTTTCCCCATCTATTTGCCATGAAGTGATAGGACTGGATGCCATGATCTACCATGATTCCATGTATGCAATGGAATACCACTCAACTATAAAAAGAATGAAATAATGCCATTTACAGCAACATGGATGGGACCCAGAGATTATTATACTAAGTGATTCAGAAATAGAAAGCCAAATAGCATATGATACCACTTATATGCTGAATCTAAAATAGAACGCAAATGGATGCATCTGTGATAGAGAAGCAGACTCACAGACATCGAGAACAGACGTGTGGTGGCCAAGGCTGGAGGGGTAGCGGAGGGATGGCTTGAGAGTTTGAAGTTAGCAGATGCGAACTGTTATTACAGACAGGATAAACGACAAGGTCCTACTGTATAGCACAGGGAGCTATATTCAATATTCTGTGATAAATTATAATGGAGAAGAATATGAAAAAGAATGTACATGTGTATAGCTGAGTCACTTTGCTGTCCAGCAGAAATCAGTACAACATTGTAAATGAACTATACTTCAATAAAATAAATACCTTTAAAAAGATTGGTGCACAGGGCTCAAGACCCCACTCAAAAGACTTCTTCTTAAGTGCAGTGTCTTACATGCGTGTCTGCTCTGGAATGACGGGCACGACCCAAAACTCTGATCTGTCAAGAAGCTGACATTTCTCTGGACAGAAGATGGTGCTATTGTCAACGCAGTGTGCTTTTGCCATCTTTTCCATTTAGTGTCAGAGCTGCAAAGTGGAAGACGGCTACAGAAAGAAAGAAAATAGCAATCGCAGAGCGAGATTTCAGCTGGCGTCTTCAGTGAACCTCTGAGGATCAAAGAATGGGAGCAAGCTGCTTGATAGAGTCCTGATTCTTGCTTTGTGATGTCTCCCGTGAAAACCCTTCAGAGAATCTCCAAGGAGAAAATTGCCAACACAGTCTCGGTAATAGGTTTGTGTGAAGGGCAACATCTAGAAAACTCAAATTCCCCGTGGAGCTCAGTGTCAGACACCATCAGTTATTAACCCAATATTCATACTTTCTCCTCCCTTGCTCACAAAATTCCAGTTTTCTTTGAGATGACAATATGTTAACCCCTGGGGCAAGGTCTCATGCTCACAAGACCCAACCATCCTTACAGTTAGAGGTGAGGGCTAGCTCTGAGTCCCAGTCTTGGACAATGAGACTGAAGTGGAAGGTGGCTTGTGTAGTCTGGGAATGGTTTTTTTTTGTTTTTGTTTTTTAAGAGATGACACTTTTCTTCTTCTTTTTTTAATTTTTAAAAATATTTATTTATTTGGCTATGCCAGGTCAGGTGCTAGTGGTAAAGAGCCTACCTGCCAATGCAGGAGATGTAAGAGATGTGGGTTCAATCCCTGGATTGAGAAGATCCCCTGTAGGAGGGCATGGCAACCCACTCCAGTGTTCTTGGCTGGAGAATCTCATGGACAGAGGAGCCTGGCGGGCTACATTCATGGGTTGTAAAGAGTTGGATACCACTGAAGTGACTTAGCATGCATGCTCTCCAGATTTTAGCTGTGACACTTGGGACCTTTAGTTTCTACATGTGAACTCTTAGTTGCGGCATGTGGGATCTAGGTCCCTAACCAGGGGTTGAACCCCAGGCTCCCTGCATTGGGAGAGCAGAGTCTTAGCCACTGGACCGTCAGGAACATCCCCATCTGGGAAAGCTTTTGTTTTCTGATAAAAGAGACCATCGCTGCCTCATCCCTCCTCTACTCCTGTCTGCCTGAACGCAGTGTGTTCTCTGCATCTCCAGTTGTCATCTCCAAGCCACAAGAGAACAAGGAGCAAAGGGCAAACTCCGCATGAAAGGTGCAAGGAAGGAGACTGAGAAGGGGCCTGGGTTCCTCGGAGGTGCTCAGCCCGCGCCAGCAAGTATCCATTTCTGGACTTACTCTTCTAGGAGAAAAATCGGCCCCTATTTGCTCAAGCTTCTTTTGTTGGTTTTTCTGTAAGTGCAGCCACGCATTCCTCCCTGCTAAGAACTCCTACCCAGTTGTGTGTTATTTAGTAGTATAAGCTCAGTTCGTTTGAGCATCTTATTCTTTCCTCATAGACGAGCCTCTTTCTGACAAATAAGCACCAGCATTCCTGCCTTGAAACGCACACTGGCTGGACCAAGCCCTGCGGGTCCTTGTTGATCCAACAAAGAAGGAGGAGGCTACACAATTGGCTCTGGGCATCCACTGGCCTTTTTCCTTTTCCTCAACTCATACTCAAGGGGCTGGTCAAGCTAAAGTTTGTAAGGACTGTTACTAGCATCTGTTAAATATGTACATGTTAGCTCTGCCTTTCTAGGAAAAAAAAAAAAGATTGTTACTTGTGTTGGCCTAACTCAGAGGTTCTCATCTCAGGACCCAGTAGAATCATCGGGAATCTTGAATCCCTGGGAGCAGCGTGTTCACACAGAATGTCTGGGCCTCATCCCAGACCAGGGAAACCAGAAACTTCAAGTGCAAGGTACAAGCCTCCAAAAAAAAATTTTTTTTAACTGTGCCACATGGCACGTGGAATCTTAGTTCCCAGACCAGGGCTTGAACCTGTGTCCTCTACAGTGGAAATGTAAAGTCTTAATCACTGGACCACCAGGGAAGTCCCATATGAATTTTTTAAAAAAGCTCCACAAGAGGGTTGAGAAATGCTGGCCTTGCTCTAGCACCTAGTCACTCATTATAGATGTTCACAAGAATTACGGGAGAGAAAGGATAAAAACTTTCAGGACAAGCCATCCTTTCAACACTCAGAAAACCACCCTGCTATAGATAGATACTGTCTCGTCTCCACTCGAGATGGCCTCACTCACTTGGAGATGCACCGAAGGAGAGGTAGGGGGTGCTGGGAAATTTACCAGCCTAACTATGAAAATGATGGGATATGACTGAGGTCCCCAGGAAGGACATGCCCATACTGGGCAAAATACATCTGTATCTCACCTGGGATCCCAAGGAAACTGCCTTGAAATCCATCAAACTTTCCACCAGCATACCTTTTAAAAACAATCTGAGAATCACCCTTCCTCCCATCCTTCCTTCCGTTTTTGATTTTTCTGCAAAGTGGTCCTGCGTGAGTGTGCTTCCCTGATGTAGTGATGGTAGAATTACCCAGGGGATGCTTCAGTCCACAGGCCTTGGGTATCACGGTTCCCATCAGATCCCCGAGTTTGGCAGGCAGGGAATGCAGGACAAAGCCTGCTCATCCACTCTATTTGTGAGGCAGAATCAGAATTCTCAGGCTTTCTGTCACTGGCAGAAGCTCACTCTGCTGTGTCTGACTTAGGGAGGCAGTGGCAATATATTCAGGCACACGAGGATTCCTGTTAAATGATGAATTGTGATTCTGTATCGAGCAGCTCATCACTGCAGGAGAGGTTGAAGCCCAGGGAATTGTCGCCAGTGGAAGAGCCCTGGAGGGGCCTTGAACAGCTACATCTGCAATAAAGAAGGAGGTAAAATCCATTACTGGCTGTCTTTATTTTTCTAGCCCACTGATAAGCGATTGAACACTACAGAAAGCCCTTTACCTGCTTCTTTCAGCCAGACGTGGTCCTATTAGGCCAATCAAATTCTCACCAATAATAACAGTGACTCAAAGAGCTTTTCCTGGAATCCTGGGAATTTCCTTTCCCTGCTGGGTGAGTAGGAGACCTAACAGAGGCTTTGGCACATAGATTTAAATGTTTATCCTGGGTTTAGAGCCAGAAAACAGTAAGTAGATATTGCTGTTTCCTCATCTGGGGCTGTGACAAGGCTCCAAAGGTGAGGTCTTGAGACAGTTTTCAAGGTTGCGTGCATCGGTATCATATGGTTGTTGTTTTTCCTGCTTCATTAAGACAGGACTGGTTTATACGGCACAGAGCAGGTGCCATCAGTGCCCCTCACCTCTGCAACATGGTTTTCAGGCTTGGTTCTGGATCTCGGGCAGGGTGGCGCTACGCTTTTTTCCTCACTTAATTGTGTTCTCTATTGGGTTCTCTTTCTTTGTGAATGTGTACATATGAGGTGCGATGATTAACCTTATATGTCAAATTAGGTATCTATGGTTGAGACTAATCATTGGTATAAATTTGAGTGGGCTTCCCAGGTGGTGCTAGTTGTGAAGAACCCACCTGCTAATGAAGGAGACGGGGGTTTGATCCCTGAGTCAGGAAGATCCTCTAGAGGAGGGCATGGCACCCCACTCCAGTATTCATACCTGGAGAATCCCATGGACAGAGGCGCCTGGCAGGTTCCAGTCCATTGGGTTGCAAAGAGTCAGACATGACTGAAGCGACATAGCACACATGTACACATGCACACACGCATACTTTTGAGTAAAGCAGATGGCCTTCTCTAATGTGGGTGGGCCACACCCAATCAGGTTGAATAGACCAGCAACCACAAAACTTCAGACCCCTAAGTAAGAGGCAGCACTGCAACAGGTAGCCTTCAGACTTCATCTGCAGCGTTGGCTCTCTTGGGTGTCCCACCACCAGCCCTCACGGCAGACTTGAACTTGTCAGACTCCATAATTGTGTGAGCCAGTGCCTTAAAATAAATCTCTTTCTCTCTATATTCTCATATCCTATGGGACTGTTTCTCTGGAGAATCATGACCAATAGAAACAAATTCCCAAACATGTAAGTATGTCTGAGAACATTGTTTACTAAATGCAATGCTTATAAATTAAGAAGAAAAAGGTGTATTTGCTGAGTGTTTCAAGTTCATCTTAAAAGATTGTTGTGATTTTAAGTTGATAATCTCATATCTTTCTAATGATGGGTACTTTTATTTAAGTTCAGTGTTTTCTCATTGGCTAATAAATATTTCAGTGTTTCTGAGTCTGTAGGAAATAGGTGCTCTTTATTTAATTCTTCACAATCAACTAATCAATCAATCAAGATGAATTTATTTAGTATTCATCCACTATATGCTCCCTAAACTGCATAGTTTACAAATATCAGCATAACAAGGCAGATTTATCTCACTGCCCAGGCTTCCCGAGTGGTGCAGTGGTAAAGAATCCACCTGCCAATGCAGGAAATGCAAGAGACATGGGTTTGATCCCTGCATTGGGAAGATCCCCTGGAGTAGGAAATGGCAACCCACTCCAGTATTCTTGCCTGGAAAATTCCATGGACAGAGAAGCCTGGCGGACTACAGTATGTGGGTCCACAAAGACTGAGTGACTGAACATGCACACACATCTTGCTCCCCAAGTTAAGATAAAAAAAGGGGGGTGGGAGGAGGCAGACAGCCACTCAACCTATGGACATATAGGAGATATGCTAGGAGGAGGCTGATCTTTTCAGGGTGTATTGTTCTTTAAGGTCCTCTACCCAGAGAACAGATGAACAGACTTTGAAAAAGACCTTGCTTTCTCCTACACACACACACACACACACACACACACACACACACACACACACAGCATTCCACCCCATACCCAGCAGCAGATGGTGAGAGCAGAATCTGAATCTAACTTCAGGAGGTCAGATCCAAGAGGAGGACTTTGGTAGGCAGGTGGACAGGGGTTGGAGAGAGGAGAGTTATGAGTCAAAATGTTTAAAAGGACAAAGAAACAGTGGGAGGATGACAACTGTCAGGTTTTGCCAAATGTGCTCCCCACCTGCATGCATGCTAAGTCACTTCAGTCGTGTTAGACTGTTTGCGACCCCATGGACTGCAGTCCACCAGGCTCCTCTGTCCATGGGATTCTCCAGGCGTGAATACTGGAGTGGGTTGCCATGGCCTCCTCCAGGGGATCTTCCTGATCTTATGTCTCCTACATTGGCAGGCACGTTCTTTACCACTAGAGCCACCTGCAAAGGTTGCCTGCAGAGGAGATAAATAACCTTTGATAAATAACCTTTGATAAATAACCCTTGATCTTGTTTGCATTCAATTTGAAAATCCAGGTATTGGTAAACTAGCATTAAATCTAGTACTTGAGCAACTTTGTAAATAATTAACAATTCAATAATTAATTGATCAGGTCCCGTGGGGTCTCAGTTACAGCACACGAGGTCTTCATTGTGTACGTGGGCTCTTTCATGGCTGATTCACAGACTTTCTAGCTGTGACACCTGGGTTTCAGTAGTTTCAATGTGTGGGCTTAGTTGGTCTGAGGTATGTGAGATTTTAGTTCCCCAACCAGGGATGAAACCCACATCGTCTGCATTGCAAGGCAGATTCTTAACCTCTGGACCCCCAGGGAAGTCCCTGGGCAACTTCTTTTTCTATCTATAACTGATATGATGGATACTTAATGTCCCAGTGAATGGGCAGGGCCATGATTTTAACACATGATCACAGTTCTCTGTGAATACAGGTTCCCATTGGTTAGGGACTATGGCAGAGCTTGGTGTTGCTTACATTAGTGAACCTTCAGTTCAGTTCAGTTCAGTCGCTCAGTCGTGTCCGACTCTGCGACCCCATGGACTGCAGCACGCCAGGCCTCCCTGTCCATCACCAACTCCTGGAGTTTACTCAAACTCATGTCCATTGAGTCAGTAATGTCATCCAGCCATCTCATCCTCTGTCATCCCCTTCTCCTCCCACCTTCAATCTTTCCCAGCATCAGGGTCTTTTCAAATGACTCAGTTCTTCGCATCAGGTGGCCAAAGTATTGGAGTTTCAGCTTCAGCTTCCAATGAATATTCAGGACTGATTTCCTTTAGGATGGACTGGATGGATCTCCTTGCTGTCCAAGGGACTCTCAAGTGTCTTCTCCAACAGCACAGTTCAAAAGCATCAATTCTTTGGTGCTCAACTTTCTTTATATCCAACTCTCACATCCATACATGACTACTGGAAAAACCATAGCTTTGACTAGATGGACCTTTGTTGGCAAAGTAATGTCTCTGCTTTTTAATAAGCTGTCTAGATTGGTCATAACTTTTCTTCATGGCTGCAGTCACCATCTGCAGTGATTTTGGAGCCCCCCAAAATAAAGTGGACCTTAGATGTATGCAAATGTATTTACATTTTCTGGGGTCTTAGCACTTGTCACACCCCTGCAGATGGGACTGGCAGAAAGAGTCCACATTAATAAGGACAACTTGAAAACGGACTTGTTCACCCAGCAAATACTTGAGTACCCGCACTATGTGGAGGTCAGTGAGTAGTCCTGTCCTCTGGGAGCTTACAATCTAAAATTTTTTTTTTAATTAATAACTGTTATGACAAGCACTATGTACGAGAAGCAAGAGCGTGCTGAGAGCCTGCAACCAGAGGTCCCGGTCTGGTCTGGACTTCCTCATAACAGGTACGTCCGCTGATATCTAAAGAATAAGGGGAATTGACCAGTTCCCCTGGGGGAAACCCTGAGATGGGAGGGAGCAGACATAAGGCCTGTGAAAGACAAAAGAATGGCAGAATGTGGGGGAGAGACAAGGCTGGTCTGGTAGGCCAATAGACTAGATTAAGAGTTTCAGTCTTGATTTTTGATAGGAAATCACTGCAGGGCTTTTTGAGGGGAGAAGGGAATGTTGAAGGCTGTGATTTGCATGTTTTAAAAGTCTAGCCATTATGTTGAAAGAGCAGCACTACAAAAATACAGCTGAAATCATCCAAAAACTCCTTAACTCGGCGTTCCAGGCCTATTTCTTTCTCTTTTAAAATTGGGGTAAAATACACATGGGCTTCGCCAGTGGCACTAGTGGTAAAGAAAACCCGCCTGCCAACGCGGGAGACGGACTCGGGTTCAAACCCTGGGTTGGGAAGATCCCCTGGAGGAGGGCATGGTGACCCACTCTAGTATCCTTGCCTGGAGAATCCCACGGGCAGAGGAATCTGGTGAGCTATGGTCCCAAAGGGTCACAAAGAGTCAGACACGACTGAAGCAACTTGGCACGCACGCACACAAAACATACATAACATAAAATGTGCCCTCTTCATCATTCTTAAGTGGACAGTGCAGTGGCATCAAGTACATTCACACTGCTGTGCAATCGTCTTGCAAAACTGAAACTCTGTGCCTGCTAAACAACTCCCCCTCTTTCCACCCCGCCCCGACCCAACCTACCCCAAGCCGGCACTGTGCGTCTGTGTCCATGACCGTGACTTTCCTAAGGATCCGGTATAAGTGGAATCACGCAGTGCTTGTTGTTTTCTGACTGGCTTATTTCACCGCACAGTGTCCTCCAACTGCATCCATACTGCAACATGCGTCAGAATTCCCTCCCTCTTAAGGCTCAGTAATATTCCTTTGTATGGATTTAACACACTTTGTGTATCCATTCATCTATTGGCTCTTGTGAATAATGCCGCTGTGGACATGGATGTACAAATGTCTCTTTGAGTCTCCGTTTTCTTTTTTTTTAATTAATTTTTTATTGGGGTATAGTTGATCTACAGTGCTGTGTTAGTTTCAGGTGTACAGTAAAGTGATTCAGGTATGCCTATACATGTATCTTCTCTTTTCAGATTCTATTGCCATATAGGTAGGTCGTTACAGAGTGTCAAGTAGAGTTTCCTTTGTTATACAGTCCATCTTTGTTGATTGTCTATTTCATATATAGCAGTGCGGATGTCAATCCCAATCTTCCAGTTTACCCCTTCCCCACTTCCCTTTCCCCTTTGGAAACCATAAGTTTATTTTCTACATTTGTGACTCTACTTCTGTTTTGTAAATAGGTTCATTTGTAGCATTTTTTGAATCCCTACTTTCAATTCTTTTGAGTATATACTGCAAAGGCTATTTCTTGAATACCTTTTACAGGAATGGCTCTACACTAAACACTATGGGGGCTTCAGTTCAGTTCAGTCACTCAGTCGTGTCCGACTCTTTGCAACCCCATGAATCGCAGCACGCCAGGCCTCCCTGTCCATCACCAACTCCCGGAGTTCACCCAGACTCACGTCCATTGAGTCGATGATGCCATCCAGCCATCTCATCCTCTGTCGTCCCCTTCTCCTCCTGCCCCCAATCCCTCCCAGCATCAGAGTCTTTTCCAATGAGTCTACTCTTCACATGAGATGGCCAAAGTACTGGAGTTTCAGCTTTAGCATCATTCCTTCCAAAGAAATCCCAGGGCTGATTTCCTTCAGAATGCACTGGTTGGATCTCCTTGCAGTCCAAGGGACTCTCAAGAGTCTTCTCCAATACCACAGTTCAAAATCATCAATTCTTTGGTGCTCAGCCTTCTTCACAGTCCAACTCTCACATCCATACATGACCACAGGAAAAACCATAGCCTTGACTAGACGAACTATGGGGGCTTAGAAAAATGAATATGACCCACACAGTTCTTGTCAGCCCAATGTAGACAGGAAAATGCCTCCTCTTTCTCTCTGCAGATTTTGGTGGAGAGAGGAGGCATTTGGTGAAGTAGATAAAGAAGAGGTGGCTGATGTAGTTAGAAAGACAGGGCCGGGTAAGGGTATTAGGTTAATTCAAGAAAAGGTAGTGATCATTGAAGAATTTGGGGTTTTTTGTTGTTGTTTGCTTGGCTTATTGGTTGTTTGATTTGTTTCAAGTTAAATTAAAAATAGAAAAATCTGAACTGATTTGGGGTACAGAAACATGGTTTTGGAGTTCATAAGTAGAATGAATTGGAGTGGCCTAAATTGGAGATAGAGTGCCCTGATCAGAGGCTATGGCAGATGGCCCAGGTAAGAAAATAAAATCAGGGCTTTAACGAGAGTGATATCAGTGGGGATGGATAAAGACATTTTCCTTTAGAGTCTGTGTTAGTGTGTGCGTGCGTGTGTGTGTGTGTGTGTGAGTCGCTCAGTCGTGGCTAAGTCTTTGTGACCCCATGGACTGTAGTCCACCAGGCTCCTCTGTCCATGGATTTTTCTGGCAAGAATACTGGAGTGGGGTGCCATTTCTTCCTCTGGGGGATCTTCCTGACCCCAGGGATCAAACTTGGGTCCTCTGCATCGCAAGCAGATTCTTTACCGTCTGAGCCAACGGGGAAGTTAGTCATGGCCAAAGCTCATGTGCTCCTGGTTGATTTCAGAATGGTCTGGTCTCCGCCCACATGGTGCTTCTCTCTCAGAACCATCAGCCTCTGTCAGAGGGAGAAAGTCTTCTTCCTTCCTTCAGTTAAGAAGCATCTCTGTCTACTCCAGCCCCTGCTTCCTTGTGGCCGGATGAAAGGCAGCCCTGGAGAGAGCCCCACACACACAGCTATCGGGGCTATTTGGAGCAGCATCTTTGAAGGACAGATTCTCCAAGCAGGAACTCCCACTGGGCAACTCAAGAAGCCTCTGGGCAGCTCAGTCCCTTCAGCTATTTTTAGTGCGCCTTTTAGATTTAGAAACAGCAGCTTTCTGTAAAAACTCATTTTTTTCTGCTTCCTTCAGGCAGAAAATTTCAATCCCAAACCTTCACACTAAATGACACAGCGTTTGAGCATTCAGCTGGCTTTCTTCCTTCTTTGTTACCTTGCCATCATGCCTTGAAGGATGTTAAAAGCTCCAAATCTTACAGTCCCAACTCAAGCAGCAGACAATTGCAATTCATGGAGTCCTTAACCATATTACGACCATGATGGCAAGCTGAGGGGAGGGAGGGCAGTAATTGTACAGCAGTTGAGAGATATGAACCTCAATGCCCACCCACTCCCAGAAAGCTTGTACATGAACATGCTCTAAGTGGTCCTCAGATTCTGGGTTCATCCTAAAAGATCCATTTCCTTTAAAAATACTCTTGGGGAGTATGAGAAATCTAGTTTAAAAAATTCTGCATTATCCTGCTCACATGGTGCCGTTAACTTTTTTTGTTTCAAATGGAGGACTTCCATGGTGGCCCAGTGGTTAGTGTTCTGCAGTTCCACTGCAGGGACTGTGGGTTCGATCCATGGTTGGGGAATTAAGATCCCACATGCTCTGCAGAGTGTCAAAAAAAGTCTGAAAAAAATGGAGGCCTATGACAATAGAAACATCAATATTTCATTTACTTATTCTTATTTGTGGAACCCACTGCCAAGAGTCAGATGGCTAACAAGTGTCTGTAATTGGCTGCTCTCTGAAGTAAAGGACATCCATAAGTACAGGACACAGGCCAGCTACACACTTAGCTGGGAGCAGGACACAACTTTACTCTTCCAATTTTTTTTTTAAATTTTGAAAATTGTCAAATCTATGGAAAAGTTGACTGAGTAGTACACCACTCAAAGACATCATATGGCTTTCACTTGGATTCACTGGTTGTTTATATTTTACTATATATACTTTCTCTTTTTTTTCTTTTTCTATATATATATATATAGTATGTGTGAGAATTCGTGCACACACACACGCCAAGCTGTGTAAAAGTAAGCATGAGTAAACAACAAGCATGACACTCCACGCTAAATGCTTCAGTGTGTATCTTTTAAGAACAAAAAAACATTGTCCTTTATAATCCCATTGTTATGAGCACACCCAAGAATAATGACATCAATACATTAAGGGAAAGTTTTCAAAGCAGGAAAATGATGCCTCTTATCCCAATATAGAATCAACATGTGTTAAAGATTTTATTGAAGTCATGATCAGTGAGGGAACTGTTAGGATGTCACAACGAGTTCAAAAGAGAATCTAAAGAGCAGGCACATTTGTGGCTGAGGAAGGTTGAAAGGAATGAGCAAGTGGAGGCAAAGCTGGCTTCCTTGTGTCTAATGTGTGTGCGTGCATGCTCAGCCACATCCGACTCTTTGCAACCCTATGGACTGTAGCCTGCCAGGCTCCTCTGTCCATAGGATTTTCCAGGCAACAATACTGGAGTGGGTTGCCATTTTCTCCTCCAGAGAATCTTCCCAACCCAGGGAAGAGATCGAACGGGCATCTTTTACATCTACCCCCATTGGCAGGCGTGTTCTTTACCACTAGCGTCACCTGGGAAGCCCCTCGTTGTGTCTAAGGGAAGGATTATTTTACATTGCTCTTCATTTTCTACAACCTAATAAGCTGTAAAATAGCTCAAAGGCAATGAAAGATGCAGAGTCCCTATAGAGTCAGAATTAGATGACCCTGAGGTATATACTCACCTGGGAAACTTGTTCTATAAAGGGTCAGGTAGTAAATATTTTCAGTTTTGCAAGCCATGTGGCCTTTGGTATAACTACTCAACTCTACTGTTAAACAAAAAGTAACCATAGATAATCCAGGAAGGAATGAGTATTGCTTTGTATCAATAAAACTTTATTTATAGACCCAGGTGGCAGGCTATATCTGGCCCACTGACTGTAGTTTGCCGACCCTGCTCTAAAGAATGCTGTTTTCCACTGAAGCACAAGTTATCTCCAACAGATACAAAAATAAGATGGTCTTATCAGTTGAACTGTGTCCCCCTTAACATTCATACACTGAAATCCTAACCCCACCTCCACCCCTAGTCTCGCAGGATGGGACTGTATTTGGAGATAGAATCTTTAAAGAGGTAATTAAAACGAGGTCATTAGGGTGGGCCCTAGTCCAATATGACTGGTATCCTTGTAAGAAAGGAGATTAGGACATAGACACATTCAGAGGGAAGACCACATGAAAATACAGGGAGAAGATGGCCGTCTACAAGTTAAGGAGAGAAGCTTCAAAAGAAATTTCAAGAAAATAAATTTCTGCAGTTTCAGCCACCCTGTTTGTGGTGCTTTGTTATATAGCCACAAGAGACTACCAGAAATGAATCACTTTTAAAATAAGGCTATCTAATCATGAGTCAAGGAATAGGCTAGACTAATTTCTTGCTAAATTTGCTGTATCAAATGGATTATTTTCAAGATACAGTTGAAGGTGGAGATGGGGGAAATTTTTGATGTCAAGTGTAGAAACTAAAAAAATCAGTTCTTTCTTAAATACTCCCTACAATGTCAATATGTCAATGTTCTTCAGATGTCCTACAATAATTCTTATTTTAATTCCAGAGTTTCTCAAACTTGGAATGCCTTTTTTTTTTTAAAGATACAGTTCTCTTGTTTTGTAAATAAGTTCATTTGTATTATTTTTTTTTAGGTTTCACATATAAGTGATACCGTATGATATTTGTCTCTGACTGACTGACTTCACTTGGTAGGATAATCTCTAGGTTCACCCACATTGTTGCAAATGGTATTATTTCATTCTTGTTTAATGGGTGCATAGTATTCCATTGTATATATTAATATGTACCACATGTTTATCCATTCCTCCCTTGATGGACATTTACATTGCTTCCATGTCTTGGCTATTGTAAATTGTGCTGCAATGAATATTGGGGTGCATGTATCTTTTCAAATTAGGGTTCTTTCCAGATATATGCCCAGGAGTGGGATTGCCAGATGTTTAGTTTTTTAATGATCTAAACAGACATTTCTCTAAAAAAGACATACAGATGGCTATAAAGCACATGAAAAGATGTTCAACACTGCTAATTATGCAAGGAGAGCCAACCGGTCCATTCTAAAGGAGATCAGCCCTGGGTGTTCTTTGGAAGGAATGATGCTAAAGCTGAAACTCCAGTACTTTGGCCACCTCATGCCAAGAGTTGACTCATTGGAAAAGACTCTGATGCTGGGAGGGATTGGGGGCAGGAGGAGAAGGGGACGACAGAGGATGAAATGGCTGGATAGCATCACTGACTTTATGGGCATGAGTCTGAGTGAACTCTGGGAGATGGTGATGGACAGGGAGGCCTGGCGTGCTGCGATTCACGGGGTCGCAGAGTCGGACACAACTGAGCGACTGAATTGAACTGATCTGAATTAATAGAGAAATACAAATCAAAATTACAAAGAGGTACCACCTCACACTCTTCAGAATGGCCGGCATCAAAAAGTCTACAAACAATAAATGCTGGAGAGGGTGTGGAGAAAAAGGAACCCTCCTACACTGGTTATGAGAAGATACAGTTCTGAATAATAAAACCAGTATTCTTGGAACAGGCTTTGCAAACACTAGTGTGCACAAAAAATGAAGCAGATATCCTGAGAATGTAGAGATGCTGTGAAGCAAGCCTTGGGAAATGTTGGATTCTGAAGGCTGGAGAAGAGAACCTAAGCATGCTCCAGGCAGTGGAAAGAAGGAGACTCTTGTGTCCAGGTCTGTGTGATCATGACAGAGACAGGAAGACCCGAGGACATGAGATGCTGGATGGCCCAGAGCTGAGTGCTTCCCAGGGATCATTATTTCTGTTTCTAGGAGAATCTGAGACATCAAACATCCAGTTGTAGAAGAACAAACGGAATTTAGACACCTGGCCCTTGGTGTCTTCCTTCAGGATCCCCTATGATCACTCCCAACAGAATTTAAAAGCCCACAATATACTCCTTTAATGGGAATACCAGACCACCTTACCTGCCTCCCGAGAAACCTGTATGCAGGTCAAGGAGCAACAGTTAGAACTGGACATGGAACAACAGACTGGTTCAAAATTGGGAAAGGAGTACATCAAGGCTGTATACTGTTACCCTGCTTATTTAACTTCTATGCAGAGTACATCATGAGAAATGCTGGGCTGTAGGAAGCACAAGCTGGAATCAAGATCGCCGGGAGAAATAGCAATAACCTCAGATATGCAGATGACACCACCCTTATGGCAGAAAGTGAAGAAGAACTAAAGAGCCTCTTGATGAAAGTGAAAGAGGAGAGTGAAAAAGTTGGTTTAAAACTCAACATTCAGAAAACAAAGATCATGGCATCCAGTCCCATCACTTCATGGCAAGTAGATGGGGGAACAGTGGAAACAATGAGAGACTTTATTTTCTTTGGCTCCAAAATCACTGCAGATGGTGACTGCAGCCATGAAATTAAAAGACGCTTGCTCCTTGGATGAAAAGCTCTGACCAACCTAGACAGCATATTAAAAAGCAGAGACATTACTTTGCCAACAAAGGCTCCGTTAGTCAAAGCTATGGTTTTTCCAGTAGTCAGGTATGGATGTGAGAGTTGGTCTATGAAGAAGGCTGAGTGTCAAAGAAATGTTGCTTTTTAATTGTGGTGCTAGGGAAGACGCTTGAGAATCCCTCGAACTACAAGGAGATCAAATCAGTCAATCCTAAAGGAAACCAACCCTGAGTATTCATTGGAAGAAATGATGCTGAAGCTGAAGCTCCAATACTTTGGCCACCTGATGGGAAGAGCCACCTCCTTAGAAAAGATCCTGATGGTGGAAAAGATTGAAGGCAGAAGGAGAAGGGGACAGCAGAGTACGAGATGGTTGGATGGTATCACCGACTCAATGGACATGAATTTGAGGAAGCTCTGGGAGATGGTGAAGGACAGGGAAGCCTGGCGTGCTGCAGTCCAAAGGGTCGCAAATAGTCGGACACGACTGAGCAACTGAACAACAAAAACGCTCCTTCCGTGAAATTACTGCAGATCAATGGTGTAAAAGCCCGGATGGTGCCCGCAATGTCAGCTCCTGGCCACCAGATGGCGCGCGGCATCCACAGTGCACTTGCGCGGCCTCTGCCTGCCCCAGCGCTGGCCTGGGGCCCAGAGGAAATGTGTTTGTGTGTCTCCTCTTACGGAGCGCCCTGCAACGTTTTTACACTTAAGAAAGCTCATCGGCAAAGGAGCATGTGAAACAGCACACGGCACAGCTGTGCTCTTCCTGTCCTGTCCCTCTCGGGGACACGTCAGCAGCATTTCCCCTTGTCTGTAGAATTTCAGAGCCTTGTTGCCCATTTGTTCTCAGAACTGGAGCTAGACGCAGGGAGGACTTTGCTTCCATTTTGAAACCCACAATCCTGCTGGAAAAGAAGTGGAAAAAAATATCCCAAGATTGTTTATGAGGGCAGGCACGTTGCTGGCGTGAAAACAAACTGCCAAAACTTCGTTACTCTGGTATTCTGTCAGCTAATACAGTGGGGTAGAAGATTTTGACGTCATCCCAGACCTCAGCCCCGAAGAATTAATGATGTTACTCACGCCACTGGGGCCGGGAAGAAAGACTCGCATTTTTGGGTGGTTACTGCTTGCCCAGAGCTGTGGAATGAGCTGTGAGGCTGAAGGCCAAGGGACCTGGGCCACCCATGCAGTGAAATAATCCCCTAGAAATGCGCTGCCTGGAGTGGAAATGAACAGTAATTCCAGGGCATTTACTAAATATTACGGACAGTCATTCAGGCTACAGTTGGTTGGACTCTCAACACTGCAAATCTCACATTTGGGATACATTACGCAGATACCAGGAAATAATCAAAATCAAACAATGGTCAAGTTCTGGGTCATAAGCAGTGAGGCCTCTTCTGATTTTCTGTTCCAATAGCAATGTATAATTAATAACCTAGTTTTTGACTGGAAGGGATATTTCAATACATGGGTGATGCTTTCAGAAGGGCCTCAGCGAGTCAGTGTTTATTTCCTTCTTTCTTTCTCTTTCTGAAGTAGGGCCCTGGAAGGGAAGACAAAGGCAATATTCAAATATGACCTACATTTTTGACCCAATCAGAAATTTGTTTGAATCAAGACAAGCAAAACCTTGGCACCTACTCTTTGTCTGGCACCCTGTCCCATGTCTGAAAAGTACTTTATTATTTCATCTTCCTGACAACAACTTAGTATTTGGCATTGGCCCAGGTTTTCAGACGAGAAATCTAGGCTCAGAGAGGTTAAGTAGCTCTCCAGAAGTCACACAGCCTGCCAGAAGTCACACAGCCAGTAAATGTGAGAGCTAGAAAATAGACACAGGTAGTTTTGACTTGAAAGCCTGGGTTTGTTCTTCATTAAGGCATTTCATAGACTCACAGAACCTTTGAGTTGGGAGAGGTCTGGGAGGTCATTTAGATAAACCCTCTAAATCATTCAATAATCCCTTCCCCATCATTCTCCATAAGTTGTAAATACAAATGTGCCTGGAATCAGAATCTGAAGCTTGGAAAGAAATAAGAGCAAGACTTCGGAATGCAGACAGAGGGCCTAAATAAATGGAATAGATTTTGTTTCAATTTTATTTAAGATTTTTAAAAAATGGATATATACACACAAGTGGGATGGTCATAATATTCTCAAGTGCCTGTGTGCTAGAACTAAAAAGGATGCAGAGGAATGCTACTATCTCAAAACACCTTTCTGAACCAGAAAGATAACGCTCCGGTAAAGAGCTCCCCCTCTATACTGGAGACAGGTAACTGGTGGCGTGAGGGTAGGGAGCTGGCCTCAGGCCACACAGCAAGTCGGTGGCTGAGCCAGAAATAGAACTGATGGCTGTGTGTCCTAGCTGTGCCCTGCCGCCTCACACTTAGTCCCTTGTCATGACCAGCCCTGTGTGAATTTGGTAAGGAAACCCAACACTGGGTTTCAGTTTTCATTACACACCGGAAACTTGGCCTGAGATCACTAAAAAGTTCACTGTGGTTTGTGAACCTTTCAAGCAGATGGAGCCAGGTTTCTGCCATGCGCCTGCCCCCGCCGATGCCAGGGGGGGATTTATGGGGCTGAGCGGGAACCAGGTACAATTCCATAGCCTCAGCAGTGCCATGTTCCAGGTACGGGCGGCCTGGGGTGACACTGCAGGCCAGGAGCCTCTGCAAATCACAGCTGCTACAGTTTCTCTCCACTCCAGCTGGGGAGAGAGAGAAAAGGAGGGAATGATTTAGGAGGTGTGCATATTCATTTGCAAACAAAGTTATGGAAGTTGCTAGTGAGATTTATATTGGTAATTAAGTGATAATGGCTGTGTAAAGCTGCTTGAGTTGGATTCCTGGAAAATACTGGAGGGACTGAGGCTCTTTTGAGAAATGTCTTATTGTTTAGCATTTTCAGAAACAATTTAGGTTTCTATAGTACTTAAAAAAAAATTATTGAACGTTGCTTTACGATGTTGTAGCTTCTGCTGTATAGCACAGAGAATTATCTATACATATGCATATACCCCCTGTCTTTTGGACTTCCTTCCCATTTAGGTCATCACAGAGGATTGAGGAGAGTTCCCTGTGCTACACCGTAGATGCTCATTAGTTATCTATTTTATGCATGCATGCTTAGTCCCTCAGTCGTGTTCAACTCTTTGAGACCGCATGGACTATATCCTGCCAGGCTCCTCTGTCCGTGGGATTCTCCAGGCAAGAATACTGGAAGGGGTAGCCATTCCCCTCTCCAGGGGATCTTCCTCACCCAGATATCAAACCCAGGTCTCCTGCATTACAGGCGGATTCTTTACCACTGAGCCACCAGGGAAGCCCATCCATCTTACACGTAGTGTCAACTGTGTATATATGTCAATCCCAACCTCCTAACTCATCCCACCCGACCTCTTGCCCCTTGGTGTCCATATGTTTGATTTCTATGTCTGTGTCTCTATTTCTGCCTTGTAAATAAGATCATCTATATCATTTTTACAGAGTCCACATATATATATTAATATGCAGTATTTGTTTTTCTCTTTCTGACTTCTTCATTTTGTATGACAGTCTCTGTGTTGCTACAAATGACCCAATTTCATTCCTTTTTATGGCTGAATAATGTTTCATTATTTATTTGTACCATATCTTCTTCATCCCTTCCTCTGTTGATGGATATTTAGGATGTTTCCATGTCTTGGTTATTGTAAATAATTCTGCAGTGAACACTGGGGTGCAAGTATAATCTCACTACTTGGGGTACATTATACTCATATAGCATTTTACATCCACTAACTAGTAACTCCTCAAAACACCCTTGTGAGGCAGGCCACTGGGCCAGCCTATATTGGCATATCCCAGGGATGGGCTATCCGTACATGAGGCCTGCACCTGCTCCTGTCCCAGGCCAGGGAAGGAAGGTCAAGAAGATGTCCTTCAAGTGACGTGGCCAAGTAGGGAACGTCTTGTTTTGGTTTAAACTACAAAGACCCTCCATACAACCAACTTGAAATTATCCAGTTTAATTGAGGGAATTAGGAGAACTCTGAAGAAACCAGGTTCCAAGACTATCCAAAGACCTTGCAAGAATTCAAGTTCAAATGACTATGGAAGACAGAAATGGTTCTCTTCCCTTGCTGGCTGGAAATGGTGGCCTGAATATCCATGAGGCTGGGGAAGGGGAATAAAGGAAAGTATTCTCTAAATATTCTCCAAAATATTAAATATATTATCAAATATATATAAACACATATGACATACACTTTTATATATTATAATTATGTTTTAATTGTATATTATGAGATATATGATATGTGTTATAAATTTGTGTATATAATTTATGTCAATATAAATTATATGTAGAGAGACGTTCGCTTGTGAGAACACATGTGTGCTCTGTAATGAGTTAGATCTCTTTCAGAAAACTGGACTGAGGTGTTCTTATTTTTCTCCTTTCCCTTAATGGTGGAAGTCTAAATAAATATTCAGTTCCAGGACTAAGACTGGAAGAAACAGTCCCCTACTTATGCTGGTTTAACTTAGTGATTTTCCAACTTCGTGACAGTTCAAAAGCAACATGCAGGACTTCCTTGGCGGTCCAGTGGTTAAGACCCCACAGTTCTACTGCAGGGAGCACGGGTTCAATACGTGCTCGGGGAACTAAGACCCTGAAAGCTGAGCAGTGCAGAAAAAAAAAACCAACAACAACAAACCAATAGGCATTCAGTAGAAAAAGAAGTTCAGATTTTGAATTGTGATCTCTCCCCAGGCTAGCGATTTGGGTCGAGACTCTCCATCCTTGCTGGTGATGCTGGGCAACGAGCAGCAGCTCCCGATCAGCCTCGTTGTCATGCGTGTTCACAGTTAATACATTTACAACCATCGAGTCCCCAGATAAGTATTTTGTTTTCCACTCTCAGTACAGTATTCAACCAATTGCATGAGCTATTCAACACTTTATCATGAAATAGGTTTCGTGTTAGATGATTTTGCTCAACTGCAGGCTCATGTAAGTCTTCTGAGCACCCTGGAGGTGGGCTGGGCTAAGATACGATGTTTGGCAGGTTAGGTGTGTAAATATAGTTTCTACTTAGAGCATTTTCAATTCCTGATGGGTTTAAAGGGGCGTGACCCCATCATGAGTCAAGGAGTACCTTTTGAATATTCAAGGTGAAGCTTGCTTATAGGAAATACTGAAAACCCCATCTTGTCACAGGTTTGTCCCCTTTCAGGGTTTTAAAATGCTCCTTCAATTCTTGCAGCCATACGAGCAGGCTTGCAGGTATATATGTTTGTAAGCTGAGGACAGGAACTTCCAAGGACTGGTTTTATTACAGTGCACCTTAATTAAGTGAAGGAGGGTCAATGTGACTCTTCCCATCCCATCTTTAGGGTATGTATCTCTTGCTAGCATCTCTGAACAAACCCCATAGTGCAAGACTGGAGAGGGACTTCTTTTGGAGGCTGTGACAATTTGAGGAATGTTCAGTGGAAAGAGGAGGTGGTCTTGCTGGATCCTGAGGCAAACCTAGAACTAAGGTCATGGGAGAGAGGGAAAGGAGTCCAAGAATCAGAACTCAAATGAGCAGGCTGATGCCCTATAGATTTGCCCATTCAACACTTGGTAAATGCCAACATGCTCAACTGACTCAAGATGATACTCATTGTTCTCAAAATATGAAGTGAAAATTATCTAAACTAATAACTGTTTCATCACACGTCTGAAAGTGTGACATGCTAATGTCCCAACAGTGACTGCCCTCAGCTCTTATGTCGTCATCCGTCAGGGTGGAAGGTGGGAGCTTTGAACATGCTTTATTAAGCTGGGGAGGGGGTCTGGGGTCCATGAGGGCACCATACAGCCCTGGGCTGATAGAAAGGATGACTGAGAGGATAAAGGCATTTGTGTCAAGGTGTTAGGAAGGATGACTGAGGTGATGAGCTGTAAAGAGAGAGAAAATTGGGGAACTGGGAAGTTATTTTGTTTTAAACAACTACTTCCTGAAGATTCATGCTCTGTTCAGAATGTTACTGCAGTACACCTTCTATTTTCGGGGGCCCCTAGACTCTGTCCTCTACAAATATAGGTCTCCTACACCCAGATGATTTAGTCCATGTTCTCATGGACTTTACTCTGCCATTTCCTGGTTGTCCTATTGTTTTCTTGGGACTAAAGCCGGAGCCCCTGGTTCTATTCCTGAGTTGGAGAGATCCTCGGAGAAGAAATAGGCTAACCACTCTAGTATTCTTGGGCTTCTCTGGTGGCTCTGTAAAGAATCTATAAAGAATCCGCCTGCAGTGTGGGAGACCTGGGTTTGATCCCTAGGTTGGGAAGATCCCCTGGAGGAGGGCATGGCAACGCACTCCAGTATTCTTGCCTGAAGAAGCCCCATGGACAGAGGAGCCTGGCAGGCTGCAGTCCGTAGGGTCGCAAAGAGTCGGACACGACCAAGAGACAGGACTGAGCAACTAAGCACAGACCAGCACAGCAAAGAGACGTTGGAAAGCTTGAGGGTGATGGAGATGTAACCAAGGCCCGTTGGTTAGAATGTGAAGCATAATTTGGACATGACTACTTCCCAGGAATTTCCAGAGGTGACCTGAATTATCATATTATGTTTAGTATAGTTACATTTTTCCTATATATTTTTCTTTCCCTTGATAACGTCCTGGTTCTTCCCAAAGGAGGTTAATCTGAAAAATCGATGACCAATGTTCCAAAAAAAACAGGTCAAATCTTGGTTTCTGAAAGACTGTACAGCAAAGTTATCTTTCAGGATTATCCAAAGACATATGACAGAAGACAGGAGACAAGGATGTCAACTGACCATATAAGCTCACACTGACAATGGCGGCCACTCGGTGGAAATTTACCAGGTGAGTGACCCTTCACTGTACTGACTGCACATGTGCCTGTGTTTAATAATGGAATAAATAAACAGTCACCCAGATGACTTGCAGTGATTTGATTGCTGGCTCCTTTTTTCTCCCTCACCCCTGGCCCCTACTGACTGCTTTATGCTCTATTTTAGCAAACATGTCAAAGAATCAATATCAGGTTTTTGCCAACCCCTCCCAAATTTCATTATTGTCTATGTGATTTCTCCTGTGTCTACAGGGTAGGTTTACCCAATTCATTCATAGTGTGAAAAAAGAAAGAGCGCTTTTCCCGCCAGAGGGCTTGGTAGCTTGGGTACATCGCTGCATCTCCTGCCCTCGGTTCCCGGATCAGTTAGATTTCATTCTCTGGGTTACATTGTGTCCCCCACCAAAAGATACGGTGCAGTGCTAACCCCCTGTGAATGTGAACTTCTTTGGAGATAGGGTCTGAGCAGATGTGGTCAAGGTAAGATGAGGTCATGAGGTGGTAGGTGTGCCCTTGATCCAGTGTGACTGGTGTCCTCGTAAGGGCAAAAGAAACAGCCACCAAGACAGACACAGTGACTGAAGGCCACGTGATGACAGAGAATGATGAAACATTGCAGCTACAAGGTGAAGATTGCCCCACCAGAATCTAGACGAGGCAGGCAAGAGTTCTCCATAAGCCTTGCCTGATCTTGACCTCAGACTTTGAGTTTCTAGCTATTCCTGTCGTCTAAGCCCTCCAGGGTGGGGTACTTTGTCAGGCCAACCCTTGCAGACTAATCTTGGTGAGAGTGCTATGGGAAAGCAGTTGAAGACACTGTAGTTTGAAATCAACTCTGAACTTGAGTCAAGGTTCAGTTACTTACTTACAAGTTGGTGGTTTGGGGCACATTTCTCATTAAGCCTAATCCTTTTCTGAGACCTAAGTGGACCAAGAAAGGGGAATAATAAGACTAATCTTGCAGGATTGCTGTGACAATTAAATGAGATACATATGTATGCCAGAAAAGTTGTTTTAAAATTTATTTTATTAAAATGTAGTTGAGTTGCAATGTTGTGCTAATTTCTGCTGTACAGCAAAGCGATTCAGTTTCAGTTCAGTTCAGTCGCTCAGTCATGTCCAACTCTTTGTGACCCCATGAACTGCAGCACACCAGGCATCCCTGTCCATCACCAATTCCCGGAGTTTACCCAAACTCATGAGTCGGTAATGCCATCCAACCATCTCATCCTCTGTCGTCCCCTTCTCCTCCTGCCTTCAATCTTTCCCAGCATCAGGGTCCTTTCCAATGAGTCAGCTCTTCGCATCAGGTGGTCAAAGTATTGGAGTTTCAGCTTCGACATCAGTCCTTCCAAAGAACACCCAGGACTGATCTCCTTTAGGATGGACTGGTTGGATGTCCTTGCAGTCCAAGGGACTCTCAAGAGTCTTCTCCAACACCACAGTTCAAAAGCATCAATTCTTCGGCGCTCAGCTTTTTTATAGTCCAACTCTCACATCTATACATGACTACTGAAAAAACCATAGCCTTGAGTAGATGGACCTTTGTTGACAAAGGAATGTCTCTGCTTTTTAACATGCTGCTCCTGCTCCTGCTGCTAAGTCGCTTCAGTTGTATCCGACTCTGCGCGACCCCATAGACGGCAGCCCACCAGGCTCCCCCATCCCTGGGATTCTCCAGGCAAGAACACTGGAGTGGGTTGCCATTTCCTTCTCCAATGCATGAAAGTGAAAAGTGAAAGTGAAGTCACTCAGTTGTGTCCAACTCTTTGTGACCCTATGGACTACGGCCTACCAGGCTCCTCCGTCCATGGGATTTTCCAGACAAGAGTACTGGAGTGGGTTGCCATTGCCTTCTCCATAATATGCTGTCTAGGTTGGTCATAACTTTCCTTCCAAGGAGTAAGTGTCTTTTAATTTCATGGCTGCAATCACCATCTGCAGTGAGTCAGTTTACTATATATATATTTATATATATACTTTTTCATATTATTTTCCATTATGGTTTATCACAGGGTATTGAATATAATCCCTGAGGTGGTGCCGGTGGTAAAGAACCTGAATGCCAATGTAGGAGACCTGAGACATGGGTTGGATTTTTGGGTTGGGAAGATCTCCCGGAGTAGGAAAAGGCAAACCATTCTGGTATTCTTGCCTAGAGAATCCCGTGGACAGAGGAGCCTGGTGGGCTTCAGTCCATGGGGTCACAAAGAGTTGGACATGACTGACGTGACTTTGCACACGTGCATGCAACCTTACAGTTATTTTCACATACTTTAGCCCTAAACTCTTCTGATTGGACCCAAGTCTAGACACTAAGCAACCTGAGGGCAGGAGGCCAGCCTTATTGGTCTCTTAGATTCCCTCTGTTGTTTAGCATGCTTCCAAGTGTTAGGAACTGCTGGGCAGTGGCCCTGAACCTGTCCCATCCTTGTCAGCTCTTTGGGGGGTAGCAGGGTGCTGTCTGCAGGCTGCCCCTCCCTCCATCCACCTGGAACTCCAGAGAGGCTCATGATGAATAGAGCGATATTTCTATATAGCAAACAATGAAAATTATTAGGGGAAAATGTGAATATACATAAAAACAGAGTAGTATAATGACTTTTTCCTTTTATTTTTTTTCTTTTATGGATCATGCTAACAGTTCTCCTAAATGTTTTATAGTTTTACACTTTAAACTTAAGTCCATCTGTTTTTGAGTTGGGTTTCCCAGGTGACTCAGTGGTCAAGAAACTGCCTGCCAAGCAGGAGACCAGGGTTTGATCCCTGAGTCTGACCCCTGGGTTGGAAAAATCCCCTGGAGAAGGAAGTGGCAACCCACTCCAGTATTCTTGCCTGGAGAATCCAAAAGACAGAGGAGCTTGTTGGGCTGTGGTCCATGGAGATGCAAGGAGTCAGATATGTCTTAGTGACCAAACAGCACAGGTACTTTTGAGTTAATTTTTTGTGTAAGATATAAAGTTTAGAGCAAGAGTATTTTTCTTTCTTTTTTGCCTATGTATAGTTGTAGAAACCAGGATATTTAGACAGAGTTGTTACTCTTCTAGTTCTGAAAGTTGTCTCACCCCAAATAACCTCAGGAAGTAACCAAAGTCATGTATGTGTGCCCCGTTTCAACTCCAGTCTGTTGGAATTTCTGTCTTCCTGAGGTCTGGGAATCCATCAGCCCTTCCCTAAGCCAGTTGGGGGTGCCTGAAGCATGTTTTCTACCATCTCCCTAGTTTAGTCTTGCTCAGGAAGCCTGGGCAGGCCAAATGGATGCCTCACCCCTGGGCTGATACTGATATGGATGGTTCAAATGGGGCATGCGATGGAGAAGCTTCATTATGAGGATGGCAAATTAGGACCTTTAACAAGAGGAAAAATAGATGCATTTGAGCTGTGGTGTTGGGAAAGACTCTTGAGAGCCCTTTGGACTTCAAGGAGATCAAAGCAGTTAATCCTGAAGGAAATCAGTCTTGAATACTCATTAGAAGGACTGGTGCTGAAGCTGAAGCTCCAATCCTTTGGCCACCTGATGTGAAGTCAACTCATTAGTAAAGACTCTGGTGCTGAGAAAGATTGAAGGCAGGAGGAGAAGGGGATGACAGATGGTTGGACGGCATCACCGACTCAATGGACATGAGTTTGAGCAAGCTCTGGGAGATGATGAAGGCCAGGAGAGCCTGGTGTGCTGCAGTCCATGGTATCATGAAGTGTCAGACACGACTGAGTGGCTGAACAACAAGAGGAAGCAAAATCTCGCCTGGAAAAAAGAGCACGTCTTTGAGGGCAGAGGCCAGGACACAGCCTGGCAGACCAGGCCTTTGGAGACCTTCAACTGGAGAAGGCAGGTGGGCCCATCTCCAAATGTAACTTCATATAAGACAACATTAGGGACTTCTCTGGTGGTCCAGTGGCTAAGGCTCTCGCTCCCAATGCAGGGGGCCTGGGGTTCGATTCCCGGTCAGTGAACTCGATCCCTCATGCTGCATCCCTGCATGCCATACCTAAGACCTGGAAGAAGAAGAACACTAAACCTAAAATACAAGGTGTTCAGGTATGCTGAAATTAAAGTAGCTTCTTGCTAGGTTTTCCTGTCAATTAAACGCTGAATACATTCATTGAAGTTAAACTTTTGTCTTCTCTCTGCCTCGTTTTCATTTATCCTTTCTTCCCTCCTTCCCATCTTCTTTCTTTTTGTCTATGTTTGTTATTTCCCTAAGTGAGAGCATGAGCAACTTATGGAGAATGTTAGAAAAGGATTTCTTGCATTTTTTTCAGAGGTTCATCAACTTGACCTTTCAAAGCCTTCGCAACTGGGAGATTCTATAAGTCTGTGAAATGCCTTGGTGGGGAAAACAAATCCCGGCTTTGAAGCCAGACAGACCTGGGTTCATCTCCTAGCTCCCACCTGTGCTGGCTGTATGACTTCAGGAAAGGGACTTAACCTCTCTGAGCCTCAGCTGCTCATCTGAAAACCTGGGCCAATGTCAACCACCAAATCATGGCTTTAAGGATTAAATAAAAATTTGTTTATAAAACATACAGCAAGGATAGAAATGAAAGGATGAGTCAGAAACTGCTGGTGGCGACGCTGGGAAGCACCTACCTCAGGAGAGAAGCTGGGGGCGGCAGGGTGTGGCCCATATGTGGACAGAGAGAGAACAAGTTTCCTAGGCCGGTGCCCAGAGGGTTCAACACCACTGCTCAGAGGAGCTCCTCGGCTCCATTCATTTTCCAGGGCCTGGCTGCACTTCTGTCTCCCTGTCCGTCTGTCCCCTAGAACCCAGGATAGGAGCTGAGATGACGACAGTAAGTCCCCTACATGTGAACCCGCTTGTGAACTTTCAAAGATGTGAACACGTGCTCCCATGCCACCATCGGGCTCTCCCTTTGAGGCTCCACACCCTGGCATGTGGTCATTTCTCCTGGGCTTTGCCACCCCTGACTTGACTGGATTTATCTCTCCACTCCATTTGGACCTTCCTTCTTCTTTTTTTTTTTTATTCATTTATCCATCTATTCCATAAATATTTTGTGGCATCTACAGGGTGCCAGGCTCTGTGCCAGGGCTCTGAGAATCCCGAGCACTTGTATCATCTATCTGCCCCAGGGATCCTGCTGCTTTCTGTCAGCTTGGGAATAGCCCCCACCCTCGGAATTGCCCCTGGCTTTCCAGAGGCTGCCTGCTGCGCTGCAGGGGGCCGCCCCCCTGCCAGGAGCAAACACTGACATTCAGTTATTTGTTGATTAAATGAACAAATAGACAAGAATTTTTTTTTTTAATTACCACCCCTTCCAGCTCCGCAGCCCCCTTCCCAACTGATGTCACCCAAATTGCTCTGCATCGTGATGAGTTAAATGCTGGCGGCTTGGGGATGGTGAAGAAGCTGGTTCCCCAGCTCTCAGGCAGCCATTACCAGCAGCTCTGAGAGTATCTGATTTTCAAGTGTCCCCAGGGCTTAAAAATGCTAATGCAGGCTCTTTCTCTATTACTATAATAATACTTAGCAGTCACGTCCTGCTACAGATAATCAGTTCAAGGGTGCCCACAGTCCCTGGAGAGGTGGGTCCCCTTTTAGCACCGTGTTGTAGATGGGCAGCCATGGGGTGATAGGGTTTAGCTAAGGCACCTTGGCTCTTGTGTGAAATACATTAAATCCCTTACGTATGGACTGGTTCCATTCCAAGAGCTCATTCTGAAGTCCAGTTTGTTCGTAGTTAGCCTAGGTACCCAACTAACACAATTGACTATATAGTAGTGTACTGTAATAGAGTTATAATACTTTTCACACAAAATACATTAAGAAAAGCACAAAAAGTTAAGGGAACGTTTTTCATCTTACAGTCCAGTACCTTGAAAAGCACAGTGGTATAGTACAATAGCTGGTGCTCCTTAGCACTACCGGCCATATCACCGCTGCTTTTAAGCCTGCATTCGGACACCCTGGGCTTGAAATAAGGATACTACCCTACTGTACTCTACGCAGTACTGTAAAGTACCCAAAAGCACAACCACTTATAGGCAATGCAAGTGCATGTACACCAGACATGTGAACTAACTTACGTGATTGGACATGGAAACACATGTTCGCATCTTTGAAAGTTCACAAAGAGAAGGTTCACGTGTAGGGGACTTACTGTAGTCATCTTGGCTCCTGCCCCGGAGGTATGCCCGGTGGAGGTTTGTCCCCTCAGAAGAGCGAACATGAAGCATCTCCCCAGGGCCTTAGCCCACAGTGGTCTGGCAGGAGGTGACTTCCCAGAGGCAAAAAAAAAATCCTGACAGCGATGAGACAGAACAATCCACTGTACGTGAAATTAACCAGGTAAATGGTGAAATACTCTGTTACGGTTTTATGGACTCAAAATAGTAAAATTTTCAACCATGTTGAAAAAAGTTGATGAACATTGCAAGGTTGGGGGGCAGGTCTCAGATTAGGAGAAGCAATCTGCTCTAAGCAGGGATGTGTCTAAATCACCAAGAATGGTCCAGAGCACCTGAAAAGCTATATCTCTCACCTGGTGGCCCCAGGGGGGAATTGAGAAACCCCATGTGCCCCAAAGCATCCCCCATACTGTTCTCCTCATTACGCATAGGCTGAAAGACAGATTAGTTTCAGGGAGAGAGGAGAGGCAGGAGGCACAGAGAGGCAGAGTGTCCGGAGTGACATCCAGGGAGCCCTTGGTTATGTTCTCATCAATCTGTGAATGGTCCTGCCCCAAGCCCACCTAGGTCCTTCAGAACTGTAGCGTGTAGACATTGAAACAACTAAAAATATTCTAACCTGATCTGGAAACTGATGTGCAAAGCATTTAAATGCCTTGTGGGAGGTCATCCACCTAATTAGTACGATAGCTATATTTTTTGTATTAATATTATCAAGATTATTAATAAAGTTGCAATGGATATCAGCATGGCTGCTGAATCAGCCAGTGCTCTTTGGCTAAAGTAATACAGATATGGGAGTATAGTGGCAAGAAAGCATAAAATTAGTGGAAAAGCAAAAACATGAGAAGTACAGGAAAGAAAAAGAGGGGGAGCATTCTGACCCAGAAAGCAAATATTTCTCTTGTCCCCATGTGTGTTTGTAGGATTCTGGGCAATTCAACATAGTGTGAGCTCCGAGTGTGTTTTGACCAAATGGGACTTAGGATTCCTGTATAGTCCTTGAAAACTTTTGGCACCGTCTTATGTAAAAACAGCAAAAAAAAAAAAAAAAAAAAAAAGAAAATCCTTATACCCTTTGAATTTGCACTGCCTGACTTATTTGCTTAGAAACTGAAAACTTCATCTCATTGTAAAGTTGCTGGTCATGGCCACAAAATGCCAAAACCAGTGTGTGGAACAGGCGATGCTGGAGAGTCTCCTAGAGAATGGGGCAGGGCTCTTCCCAAAGCCAAGGCTGATTTCCAGGGGTCTTCAGGGTAAAAGGACGAAAGTGCTTCTCCAGGAATCCACATGCCCTGTTCTAACTGGGAGCTGCTCTGAAGATGCTCTATGGATGGCTACCTCCGTGTCTGTCTAAAACCCTCAAATGGCAAAAACTAAGTGCTCAGTTTGAGAAAAATAAAAGTTCCCCCGCTGAAACTGCCTGCCAGTTATTCCGGGGACATTCTTCCTGTCAATCTTTTATTAATTATTCAGGGGAAGTGATTCTGTAAAGCAACACACAGGGAAATGATTCATCTGACATAACTTCCTCCGTTTTCCATCCAACTGAAACAATTCCAAAAGCTTCAACTAACCATCAAGTTTGGAGAAAACTAAACTGAATGTCTTCCAAACACACCACCACTTCCTGAGTTGAGCTCCCCAGCAGAAGCTCTGGCCTGAGTGCAGGCCCTGGGTATATTCTGTGTCCCTTCCCCTCCTGTGGTGTTTATAGTAAGCATGGAGTCTATAAATACATTCTAATACGTGACTGAATCCATTTTAATAACCAGTGACTCAGGTTATGAGTAAGAATACCCCAGAGCCTTAAGTATTTATTTGAAAGATTTAAAATGCCATAAATTATAGATGTTTGAAGTGTAAACCACGATTACATAAGAAACTTAAAATATTAACAAAAATTGGCTATCATGCTATCATGAAATTACACAATTATTATAAATTCATGTCATCTTGCTACAATCTATGCCTACTATAGATTACCTATTACATCTTATCTTAACTATAGATACAGGTTATCTCACTATTTCTTTCTTTTTGTGTGACCATGCTGCGTGGCATGTGGGATCTTAGTTTCCAGACTGGGGATCGAATCCACACCCCCTGATGTGGGTGCACACAGTCTTAACTACTGGGCCACCAGGGAAGTCCCCTTACTCATTTATACCTGAGAGGTTGTGCCCTGTTACTAACCTCTCCCCATTTCCCTCCCCCGTCCTGACAATCACCATTCTACTCTGTTTCTATGTAATCAGTGTTTTTTTTCTCTCTCTTTAGATCCCGTATATAAGTGATCTTATGCAGCGTTTGTCTCTCTCTGTCTGACTTATTCCACTTAGCATAACGCCCTCAAGATCCATCCATGCTGTTTCAAATGGCAGATTTTCTTTTTTGAAGCTGAATAATATTCCATGGTGTGTGTGTATACATTTTCTTTATCCATTCATCCAAGCACATAGGTTGTTTATATACTTTGGCTCTTCTGAATAATGTTATTGGCTATTATGCAAATGGGTGTACAGATATCTCTTTGAAATAATGATTCTGCTTTCTTTGGATGTATATCCAGAAGTGGGATTGATGGGTCAGATGGTAAGTCTATTTTTAATTTATTGAGAAATCTCCATACTGTTTTTGATAGCAGCTGGTCCAGTCTCCACCAACAGTGTATGAGGGTTCCCTTTACTCCACGTTCTCACCAGCATTTGTTATCACCTGTCTTTTTGATAACAGAAAACAAATGTGAAGTGATATCTCACTGTGGTTTTGATTTTTGACGATTAGTGATTTGAGCATCTTTTCATGCACCTGCTGGCCATGAGACTATCTTCTCTGGAAAAACATCTAATCATATCCCTTTCCCATTTTAAAAATTGGGTTATTTGGCTTCTTGCTATTGAGTTGTGTGAGCTCTTTGTATAATTTTGATGTTATTTTTTTTGGATATATGGTTATTGGATATATGGTTTGCAAATATTTTCTTATTGGATATATGGTTTGCTAATACTTTCTTCCATTCCACAGATGACTTTTCATTTTGTTGGTGGTTTCCTTTGCTGTGCAGGAGCTTTTTAGTTGGATATAGTCCCACTTGTTTATTTTTGCTTTTGTTGCCTTTACTTTCAGTGTAAAAAAAAAAAGAATCATACCCAAGACAAAGGTTAACAGCTTTTTCTATTAAATTTATTCTATAAGTTTTATGGTTTTGCATCTGATACTTAAGTGTTTAATCCATTTTGAGGTGATTTTTGTGTATGATGTAAGATAGGAATTCAGTGACATTCTTTTGCATGAAGAAATCTAGTTTTTAGAGCACCATTTTTTGAAAAGGTTATCTTTTCCCTGGGCTTTCATGGTGGCTCAAATGGTACAGAATCTGCCTGCAATTCTGGAGACATGGGTTCGATCTCTGGGCTGGGAAGATCCCCTGCAGAAAGGAATGGTTACCCATTTCAGTATTCTTAAAAGTCCATGGACAGGGGAGCCTGGCAGACTACAGTCCACGGGGTCGAAAAGAGTCAGACATGACTGAGCAACTCAGCACAGCACAGCATAGCATAGGTTTATTTCTGAGCTGTCTATGCTGTTTCTTTAATCTATGTGTCTGTTCTTAATGCCAATACCATGCTGTTTTGATTATAATAGTTTTGTAATATACTGGTGGCCCTTGAACAACAGGAGTCTGAATTACATGAGTCAACTTAAACACAGATGTTTTTCAATAGATATGAATTGCAGTAGAATGCAATCTGATCCCTGGTTGGTAGACTCCAAGGCTACTGAATTCTGAGTGAAGAGGAAGGCTGACTGTAAAGCCACATGCAGCTTTGCAGTTGTGTAAAGGGCTGGCACCTTGTGTGTTGTTCAAGGTCAACTGTAGTTTGAAATCAGGATGGATGGTGCCTCCAGATTTGTTCTTCTTTCTCAAGATTGCTTTGGCTATTCAGGATCTTTTGTGGTTCCACAGAAATTTTCGGATTGTTTGTTCTAGTTCTGTGAAAAATGCCATCAGTATTTTGATAGGGATTGCACAGAATCTGTAGATTCCTAGGTTTAAAAATAAAGTTTAAATAAATTTTAAACAATATTAATTCTTCTAATTCATTTATTTGTTTCTCCCTTAATTTCTTTCATCAATGTTTAATAGTTTTCAGTAGACAGTTCTTTCACTTCCTTGGTATTTTATGTTTTCTGATGCTATTGTCAAGGTAATTGTTTTCTTAGTTTCTCTGAAAGATTGTTGCTGTAGAGAAACTGAACTGATTTTTGTATATTGATTTTATATCCTGCAACTTTACTGAATTTGTTTATTGGTTCTAACAATTTTTGCTGGAGTCTTTAGGGTTTTCTATATATAATTTCATCTGCAAACAAAGACAATTTTACTTCTTCCTCTTGGACAAAAGTAGTCTTTAAATGCGCAGGCTGAATTCAAGGAAAGCACAGGGGTGAAAGAGCATGGCACCATACCCACATTACAAGACTAAAAACTTACTGCCACTTCTTCCCAGTTGGTTGCTGGGCATACTGAGTTTTAGGAGCTTTTGAAAGAGATTTCATCAGTCATTCAAAGGCATGGATTTTAAATGCAATTACTGTATATAATTAGCTGTTTCATCTTCGGGTGCCAGTGAATTTGGAATTTAATCTCTGATTGCACAAAATAGAATACTAAGCAGCTTACTCTATCTAAGGGCTGGTAGAGTTGTTTATTGGTGTATGGATCATGCAGCCAAATTCCTTACAGCTACCATAGACAAACATCACAGAGAAAAGGACAGTGTGGGACTCCCCTGGTGGTCGAGCGGTTAAGACTCTGTGCTTTCAGTGGAGAGGGTGTGGGTTTAATCTCTGTTTGGGAGACTAAGACACCACATGCCACGCAGCAAAGAAACTAACAAAAAAAGACAAGGATGCAGAAAAGGTACCAGCTCTTAAAAGAGGCATCTTTAAACCTGTGCTGAAGACACTGTTGAGATGTCTTCTTTTGATGACCCTCCCACTGCCTTGCTCATGCAGGGTGGACTCCATCCCCACTCTCACCTCAACATAGCACCTACTAGATTGCTTCCATGTCTGCTTTTCTTACAGGATTATAAGCTTCAGGAGGGCAGAGACCATGTCTTATTATAAACTTCGTGTTTCTGTCATAAAGCACAGTGCCTTGGTATACAATAAATGAATACATGGATGAGCTGCCAATTAAGATCAGATTTACAAAATCAGCAGTCTATTTAAATAGCTGTTTTCTATGTCTCTAAAGAAAAACGAACTGTTTAAATGGTATTTACTTCTAAGTCCTTTTCCAAGATAAAGCTTCAGCAAAACCCTTTTTTTTCCCCACAGGTTGGGTGGTCCCTTTTCAACCTTGCACCTAAGCCTTTGTCATCACTGTAGGAGAATTCACAGAGTCCAGAATTTTCAGTGACACAGCTCCCTCTCCCCGCAACGTTTGGGGGATGCCTGTTGTATATCTATGTACACTAGTAGGTAGGTACCTTTAGTCCCTAAGTCGTGTCCAATTCTTTCCGACCCCATGGGCTGTATGCTGCCAAGCTCCTCTGTCCAAGGGATTTCCCAGGCAAGAATACATGAAGTGGGTTGCCATTTCCTTCTCCAGGGGATCTTCCCGACCCAGGTATGGAACTTGGTCTCTTGTATTGCAGGCAGACTCTTTGCCAACTAAGCCACAAGGTAAGCCCCTGTGTACACGAACAATGACTTGAGAACAATAGTTACATATATATTAATAAAGGTAGGTCATTAAGTTTAAGTGGGTCTTCATCTGGCCTTAATTCTAGTTTCATTTCATAGCGTATCTGTGAAGGTTTTTTAGTTATTACTGTGATGTAAGCTTCCTGAAACCAAGAAATGTATCAGTGTTGTTCAAAGCTATATACTCAGCAAACTCAGGCAATGCTCAAAAATACTTCCTGAGTGACTGAATTTGTATACGTGGCAGCCACTGGGATAGAAGGTGGCTACTGAAAAATCGTGAGCTATTTTGTTTCAAAAAATTTTTCAATAGATTAACAGCCAAAAGCGGAGAAGGCAATGGCACCCCACTCCAGTACTGTTGCCTGAAAAATCCCATGGACGGAGGAGCCTGGTAGGTCCATAGGGTCGCAAAGAGTCGGACACGACGAGTGACTTCACTTTTCACTTTCATGCATTGGAGAAGGAAATGGCAACCCACTCCAGTGTTCTTGCCTGGAGAATCCCAGGGACAGGGGAGCCTGGTGGGCTGCCGTCTATGGGGTCGCACAGAGTTGGACACGACTGAAGCGACTTAGCAGCAGCAGCAGCAACAGCCAAAAGAGCAGAAATACCACGGGCGTCAAAAGTTTTGTGGGTTTTTCTTGTAATGATTTTTATCCCCAAGGGGGTAAAAGAAACCCTTAAAATCTGTGTAGGGAACACAAAGCAAGAAAATTCCCCCTTAAAACATGCCTATAGTAAAAGCTTTCTCCTGACCCCACAGGAAAGGCCCTTCAGAGGACCGTAGCAGCACCCACCCCCCATCTTGGGTGTGGCCGGGACAAATTAGTACAACAGAGACCCAAGAGGCAACACACAAAAGAACCTGTAATGGCAGATGGAAGAGAACATCCGGGGTCCTCCAGGCCGAAGGCAGTGTATCCATCCGCAGGTGGGATGCATGTGCGCGGTCGGTGTGCGGTTTGTGATTCGCCTGTATCCCTGCCGCTGCGGAAGTGGGCTCAACAGCAAAAAAAAACCCAAAACAAAACAAAACAGAAACCTTGCTGTGGTTTCTGAAGACTGGGGTTTCCATAGGTGACCCTAGAGGTTTTGTAACTTCCACATGAAGCTATTTGCCAAATGACTCATTCCAGAGCCAGAGAAAGATTGATCCACTCCCGTCAGCCCCCTTTCTGTTGTCATGACCGCCAGAGAGACACTGGGGAAGGAAAATGGGGACATTCCGGTTTTTCCTGTGTTCCACTCTCTCAGCCCCAGTCCCTCTGCAGGGAAAGGAAAACTCTGGGTACCAGGTTCATTTAGCTGATCCTTGGTGCAGTGAGGCCAGTCCTCGCCTCTTCTGTCACTTCTCCAGGTACTAAGGACCCCAGGGAGCTCTGACCAGCATAGTATAGACCCACAAATGCTGGGTCCCCCTGCCCCTCGGTCAGGCACCCTGTATGCACGTCTGTGTCCGTGAGTGTGTGCACGAGGAATGTTCGAGGAAGTCCAGGCGTGACTCTGAAGAGTTTCTCACTCTTAATTGGTAGACCAATCCTTTAGCGACTATTCTCCTGCCCGAGAATATGTTTGCATCCGGAATATAGTGATAGTGAAAAACACTAGGTCCTCTTCTCAGAGATCAGTCAAACCCTCTCTGCACCGCAGCCATGAGAATGCCACCACTCCTTTTTTATTTTTATTTTTGGCTGTGCTGGGTCTTAGTTGCGGCATGCAGGCTTTTCTCTAGTTGCAGCGCCTCTTGTTGTGGCGCATGGGCTCAGTGGTTGTGGCTCCGGGGCTTAGTTGCCTCCGGGCGTAAGGAATCTTAGTTCCCTGACTATGGATGGACTCCACGTCCCCTGCATTGGAAGGTGGATTCGAACCATTGGATCACCAGGGAAGTCCCCCATTCTTTTGTGCTGCTTCTCTCTTTTCCCTGCAGTCATGCCCTATGGTTGGACTGCTTGGTAGACCTAGGTGCCCCTAGCTAGGGCTGTAGGTCACTGAAAGCAGAATTTGGGGTTCCCCAGCTAGGACAGGCTGGCTCCACCCTCTATAAGGGATCAATGTTGATATGTAGCCCCATCAAGGTGTAGGTCCGGAGAAGGCAATGGCATCCCACTCCAGTACTCTTGCCTGGAAAGTCCCATGGATGGAGGAGCCTGGTAGGCTGCAGTCCATGGGGTCACTAAGAGTCGGACACGACTGAGCGACTTCACTTTCACTTTTCACTTTCATGCATTGGAGAAGGAAATGGCAACCCACTCCAGTGTTCTTGCCTGGAGAATCCAAGGGACAGGGGAGCCTGGTGGGCTGCTGTCTATGGGGTCGCACAGAGTTGGACACGACTGAAGTGACTTAGCAGCAGCAGCAGCAGCAAGGTGCAGGTTATCTGTATTGTTTCCACCAGTCGGTCTCCTTGTCTGCAGCTGCCCTTCCTTTTCACCAAGACCAGATGTTGATGACTGATGCAGTCTCACTTGCTAACTGCAAAGATTTGTCCTTCTAAATTGTCTCCTGGGACTTCCCTGGTGATTCAGTGGTTAAGATTTCACCTCCCATTGCAGTGGGGGCAGGTTCAATTCCTAGTCACGCAGCTGAGATCCCACATGCCTCTTAGCCAAGAAAACAAAACATAAAAACAGAAACAACATTGCAACAAATTCAATAAAGACTTTACAAATGGTCCACATCGAAGAGAACTCTTTAAAAAACAATAAAGTAAATTCTCTTATGAATTCTGTCTGGTGAAGTTCTCTATGTGCTAACAGCAACATCAGTTGAGGTGTACCCATCACTTTCATGCCAGGCACTTAGCCAAATCCACTGCAAACTTCCTCTTATTTAAGCCTTAGGGTATTTCTTAAACTAACTGGCATGGTGTCCATTTTCCAGATGAGGAAACTGAGGCTTCCAGAAAATAAAATCCTGCTCGAAATCACACAGCGCTCAAGTGGCAGAGGCTAGGTGGATACTCAGGAGGTTGGACCTCAAAATCTTTGCTCTGAATCATAGCCACCAGGCTTGGCCAGCTTCACAACATCTCAGCCCATGGGGGATGTATGGAGTTTGGCAAAAGGGAAGAAAAGGATGAGAAAACTGATTCTGGATGTACAAGCTCTGGGTGAGGGTTAACACATCTTTTTTCCACTGCCTTATACACAGTTATGCTATTTTCCCGCTTGGCTCTCAAGGGAAAGAGAGTGAGAGTCTAGTTCAAGGCGGTCTCAGCACCACCCAGGTTCTCTGTCTCTGGCCCTGTGGTGACTGCTGGGCTCCCTTGCTGCCTCTCCAGTCCTACCAGGGGACAAGTGCAGTCTGGGGACCATGGGCTCCTGCTGATCCAAGTGGAGTGCAGACCAGAGAGCTCTTCTGTGGGTACCCAGTGAAGCAAGGAGGAGAGAGATGTGGGTGCAGATGACCCCCGCCCCGACCCCACCCGGAGTTGAATTTCATCCTTACTGCTCACATCCACACTGCCCATAGCCTCAATGGTCCTTGGGCTTCACATTCCACTGGACAGGGCACTGCACTTGGCAAAGAGGACCATGGTCTAACCCCTGGACTGACCCCAGAGGAGAGCAGGCAGTCATGCTGAGAAAGACACAGACCTGGGCAGTGAGACCAGTTCTTAGCCCTGACACCAACTTGGCTGTACCAGCAAAGTCATTCAACTTCTCTGGATTTCGTATTTCTCATTCTCAAAATGAATGAGGAGCTTGGGTTTCACTCAGTCTCTAAAAATTCCTTTCAATGCTAAGACCCAGTGATTCTAAATGTCTCCCCTCTTGGGCAGCCTCATTTCCATTCTTTTCCTGTGAACCAGGGGACCTTCTTCAGTGGGATGATGGCCGAGTTCCCAGGAGGCTGTGCACCAAGGGCACAGGGATTATAGAACAGAAGGGGGATTGTTCCATCCACTGGCAGGAGGAAGTGGCATCCTCCACAGCCCTGCTCAGAGGCAGATTTCAGAGCCACAAAACTCTCAGGGCTCTCAGTGCATTTCCAGAGGACCAGACCTACGACCTCCCCGGGAGCTGGTGATGAAAGGCGCCCCTCCACGGTGGAGACTGATGCTCACACAAGCGGAAGTGGCTTTTCCCCCAAATCCTCCAACATCGTCACTCATGATTAAGTGAACTTAATGCCCCTCCCCACCAACCAAATGACTTCTCTCCAAATTTACGATGTTCCAACTATTGACCGTGATTAACTGCTATAGCCACTGCATAACAATCTGGAGGGCTATTGTGCAGGGGAAGCTCCTTGAACTTCAAGGAGCTCTGCTCACTTTTCAGAAAGAGAGAAGGCAGGGGTGTTAGCTGGAGGCTCTCTTATCCACTTGGCTATTTGTTGTTGTTGTTCAGTCGCTCAGTTGTGTCTGACTCTTCGCAAACCCATGGACTGCAACGTGCCAGGCTTCCCTGTCCTTCATTAGCTCCTGGAGCTTGCTCAAACTCATGTTCATTGAGTCGGTAATGACATCCAACTATCTCACCCTCTGTTGCCCCCTTTTCCTCTTGCCTTCAATCTTTTCCAGCACCAGGGTCTTGGCTATGGTATTCTTCAAAGTAAAATATTCCAGGATGAAAGTGGAGATCAAGTTACCAGATCAGCAAATAATGACGTGGGGAAAATGAGGAAATAGGTATCACGTGGGCAGTGGTTGACACATCTTTCTTATCTGTGGCTCTCAGCATGCAGGGGCTGCTCAAGGTCACTGCCCACAAGGTCTGGCTGACTTTCTTAAAGCAAGATCAGAGAGCAAATCACAAATGGAGGCAAATTTCAGCTGGGTCTTTCAACCAGCCATTTTGCTCTATGAAAGGTCACAAGGTCACAGGGTAATTGGAGGGTTTGGATAAGCTGGTGAGGGAATAAAGGCTTTTCCCAGGGATGATAAAAGCAGAGAAACAGCTCTCTGCCCTAAACTGGCTGCCCTGTTTCTTCAAAAATAGGTTCTCTAACGTGGAGAAGCAGAAATCGAAACCTTCCTAAATCCCCCTCGAATGATTGGAACGGAACAAAAACACCTATTTCATGAAAAAAAAAATTACATTTTGAAAGATTCCAGCAACAGGAGGCACCAGCTGCTGGGTCATCTAAGTGTTTTTGGAAAAGGAAAAGAACCATTCGGCATGAAAGATTCAGGAATGTCTGTTGACATATTAAGGAAACAACCTCAGGGGACAGCTGACAAGGCTCCAAGAAGCATTACCAAGGGATCAGTGACGCAAACGCGTTCCGTTTTTACAGGCGGGCCGGCTGCCAGGCTCCCTCGCCGGGCGGCTGATGTAATGCTAATCCCTCTCTGGGTTAGCGTTGCTTGGATATCAACTCAAGCGGCTCAGTCAGCTGCAATCAATAGCAAGCTCCTTTTATAGAAGATAGTAAAGGAAAAAATATGTATACAGAGAGTGAGACAGAACCCCAGATTCTGGTGTGCTGAAAACCTATACAGTGTGTCAAAAACGAGGGAGGCAAAGGAAGGAAAGACCAACACAAAGCTAAGCAGCACCTAAAAATGCATTCAGGTGTCTTTCCATAGAATAAGGCCAGTTGCCGACAAAAGATACTATTATTTCATACTATTAGTTTTTTTAAAGCGTAACTAAGGAATATGCCTAATTCCCAGCTGAGCTAAATGAAGATGGAAGAAAACAGAAGACATTAGGTGGGAATGTGAAAATAATGATTTTTTTCATTATCGAATAAATGGGCTGATTCCTTTTAAAACCTCTGCGTAAAATACTGCTTTTGAAAAATTCTATCTTCAAGACCACTGCTTTTCAATTATTTTAGAATAAATAATAAGATGAATTATGCAAATTTTAATCAGCCTTGGATTGAATGCTTATGTCAAGTGTCCTCTATAATGGGCTAAGGGGCCACTTTTGCATTTTCTCTTTCTCAGGCACGGCAATTTTAACTGTCCAAGAGTGATAAAGAAGAACCCATTTTAAAAGCTCAGTTCAATTATGCACATTCTTCTTTATTTTCTAGGTCATACTTAGATGGAAGGAACTGATGTGAAATCTTACACAGAAGACCAACAGCAAAAGCTTCCCTCATTCCAAGACTTTCAGAGTCTAAATAATAATAAAAATGGGGGTGGGGTGAGAGGGAAGGATGAGCACCAATGGGGATAGAGTTGTTTTTTAATAATAATGAGATGAATATAATGATGATGATACAAAACATTAGACTCAGGAATCAAGTCCACTCGGATGGCAGTGACGTGATAGCAATGACACACGATTCACCTTTGACATATTTAAAACACTTTCCTTCTAAGATAGTGAAGCTTTTTTTTTTTTTCCAACCCAAAGGAAATTTAAGCTCTGGGGAGTCAATAAGCCTCATGAATTTATATGAAAAGTTTATGGCTATATACGTATTTTTCTGGAAGTCTCCCACCTTTCATTAGATTTTCAGAAAAGTCCAAAAGCTCCTCCAGTGTGAAAACTGATGAATTCTAAGGAGTTAAACATCCTTCAGGAATTTGATCTCAATTATCCTTTAGCTCCCAGGGAGATCATTTATTTACAGGTAAAGAAAGTGGGAAATTGAGAGGCTAAGTTGATTGCCCAAGGTCATGAAGTGGCCTGGTCTATTATTATCAGTGACACTAAGATCAGATGGTCCCCTTGTATGAGTTTCTGTGGCATGTCCATTAGTCAGGAATGTTCCTTTAGAGCACTGCTTACAAGGGAAGGACCAGAGGAAGCTTGGGATGCCTGCTGATGAGGTCAATTTCAACTCAACTGACACTGCCCCTCCCCCCCATCCTTTCCCATGCCCGCCCACTCTGCCCTCTCGGGCCCCCCTCCTGCTACCCAAAATCTCCTTTCAGTGAGGCCAAGGCTAAGCAGAAGACTCAACTGCAGAATTTCAACATTTTAACAGTCTCACATAAGAATGTAATTTTAGCATCACCTTTCTTTGATAAAGCGATGTTTGCTTTGGAATCTTGAAACACTTCCTATCTGGCAGAAAGGATACAGAACAGGAAACTAGGGCACACAGATAGGAGGGAACTTCCCAGCATTGTAGAAAATAGGATGCAAATTTAGTTCTCCATACTCACAGGCTGGTCTGTTCTACATTGACTAACACCAGCTCAGCCTAGCAATCAAGACCTGCATTTTGAATCGAATTCTTCCTGCCTGTGGGGAGGGTCAGCCATGGATGGCACAGAAAGTCCTTAAGTAGGAACGCAAGAAAAGAAAGTGGACTGGAAAGCATGAGAGTAGGGATTTTAATATAAATATTTAAAAGTGTAACATTTAATGTCATTTTACCATTCTAAAATCATATTTGTTCATTGTAGGAAATTTGGGAAAAACAAAAGTAAAGAGAAGAGGAAGGAAAAAAATATCTAACCCCATCTCTCCCAGGTATGATCCTAAAAGAATAAACATCCTCATTGTTAGGACTAGCTTCTCCTCTTTCTAACCATGACCTTGAAGTCACAAACTCTTGGTTTCTTTGAGAGGAAAAATGCAGATGATAAAACCTTTCTTGCAGGCCTCCCAGACTTGCTACACAGCTCAAATAAGATTATGGATTTGAAAATGAGAAAACTCATTTGAAAGCACAAATATCTGTATTAGCAATAGAAGGAATTCATACTATTACCCTTAGAGGTTGCTTTGTCACGATTATACTCAAAACTGCTAAAACTATTCCCTTAAAAACACTGCTTCTCGGGACTTCACCGGTGGTCAAGGGCTAACACTCCATGCTCTCAATGCAGGGGGCCAGGGTTCAATCCCTGGTCGGGGAACCGGATCCCACATGCTACAACGAAATATCCTGCTTGTGGTGACTAAGACCTGGTGCAGCCAAATAAATAAATATTAAAAATTACTGCTTCTCATGCTAATTCTCTGCTTTAGAACTTACCAGGATGTGTCTGGTCAGACTTTTCTTAATTCAGAAGCCAATCTTGTCCTTGGTGCCAACCAACTATGCCTTCTGATGCCAATTTTACTCCATCCAAGGAAATCTTAACAACATTGACCCACAAATTGTTTTATATCCTGAAACTTTCCATAGGCTTTCCCTCATGTCTCACATTTTAGGCCACCTTAAAATGCAGATCACTTTTAATGCTTTATTGAATATCATTTCCATCAAAAGATGGCATGCTGAGGAAAGTGGGTAACCTACTCCAAGCTAGTTTTATACATGATCATTACGTGACATGTCATTTAAATTTACATCCATCTTGTGATTTTTCTCCTGCAAACTTTTGTTTTCATTCCCTACATCCTTTTCTAAAATGCTTAAAAAATAGATTTTTACAAAACATGGGATATGAATGTCATTTGTTGTGTATGAATTTGCTAAGAAATTGGGTGTGCCACAGCTGTTATTTTTTCCACATATCCTACTCAATCTGTCATGCATTTACTATGTTTTATAAATATGTGACATATTTGGAAATATATTGTTCACATATCTTTCATGTTTTCCATTCAAGGCACGCTAAAAATACGGTATCAGTTTGTCAACATGGCTTAAGACGACAAGATCTCCTCATTTGAAAATTCTAAGAGAGTCCAGAGTCCAGACCAGGCAGTTATTTCAAGAAGTTTAGCTTCCTGTTTCTTACTTTGCCATGTTCAGATATGGCCCTGTGTCATGTAGAAATTCTGTTTTAAGCATCTCAGATACAAAAATATCTGAAGTGAGGAAAGTTACTCAAATTGCTTCGTGTCCTAGAATGCTGTTTAACTTGCTACAAGTACACAAGGAGTAATAATCTGGGTTCTCGCACTTTCTTTCTGAGGAGTCAGCAACATCACACTGAGATAAAGCTGTTAGGACGGTTCCATGAACTGAATGCTCAGAGGTGTGCAAATCATAAACTGAGCTGGCTTCCAGATCATTAAAAATGCTTCTTTGCTTTTCCATGCTTGTTTTGTTTGGCTTGACCACAGCCCTGGATGGAGGTTAAGTCATGTCACTTCCCAGAGAGTTTAGGACCCAGGCATGGCTTTGTGTGTCTGTAATGTGGACTTCCCACTCCAGTACTCTCGCCTGGAAAATCCCATGGACAGAGGAGCCTGGTAGGCTGCAGTCCATGGGGTCGCTGAGGGTCAGACACGACTGAGCAACTTCACTTGGGTTGCATTGGAGAAGGAAATGGCAACCCACTCCAGTTTTCTTGCCTGGAGAATCCCAGGGACGGGGGAGCCTGGTGGGCTGCCGTCTCTGGGGTCGCACAGAGTCGGACACTACTGAAGTGACTTAGCAGCAGTAGCAGCAGCAATGTTGACTTGGGGGAACTTAGGGATGGAAGACATGAAAAATACTCTAAATGTGTGTGTGTGTGTGTGTGTGCACATGCGTGCGTGCTCAGTCATGTCCACCTCTTTGCAACCCCATGGACTGTAGCCCACCAGACTCCTCTGTCCATGGGATTTCCCAGGCAAGAATACTGGAGTGGATTGCCACTTCCTCCTCCAGGGAATCTTCTCAACCTAGATTTTGAGCCCATGTCTTCTGTATTGGCACGTGGATTCTTTACCACTGAGCCACCTGGGAAGCCCTGGACTCTAAATATCAGTTCTTAAAAAACAAAAATAAACATCCTTTTTCAGTCAAAAGAACAAGGCAGTGGTTAAACTGGGAAAAATGAGTCAGTATTCAACTCTTTTAAAATTTCCTTCCGTTTTATAAATTACATATGTCAGTTTCTTTTAAATAAGAGCAAGATAAGCCTAAGAAACCTATCCTCCAGATCTCATATTTTCAACTGACAGAACCATTGCAATGACAACCATGCTTATTACACTGTTATTATTTATTATATGTTTATTTCCTGCATTAATCGAATCTTAACACATTAGTAGCCGACTCTTTCCTTGGAGGAGGGAAGCCTGCTCAGCAGGCCCTTGCTCTGCAAAGCTGTCTTCCCAGACAGGACTGTATGTGCATTGGTTCTGTGCAGCTGTACCACTCGGGCTGGCCTCCGACTCCCCAGTGTCTATCTCCCTTCATTAGTGTGCCAGGTCCAGATGCACAGAGGACCAGGGGACCGTGCAATCTGCTGCGGATGCTGTGGAAGAGAGTTTTTAAATTTAATTTTTATTTTATATTGGAGTATAGTTGATTTACAATGTTCTATTAGTTTCAGGTGTCCAATAATGTGATTCAGTTATACATATATCCATTCTTTTTCATATTCTTTCCCCATATAGGTTATTATTATTATTATTATAAAATATTGAGTAGAGTTACCTGTGCTATTCAGTAGGCTCTTGTTGATTGTCTATTTTATACATAGTAATGTGTCTATGTTAATCCCAAGCTCCTAATTTATCCCTCCTCCCCTACTCTCCCTTTGGTAACCATCAGTTTGTTTTCCAAGTCTGTAGTTTTGTTTCTGTTTTATAGATAAGTTCATCTGCATCTTATTTTTTAGATTCCACTTATAAGTGACATCCGGAGAAGGCAATGGCACCCCACTCCAGTACTCTTCCCTGGAAAAATTCCATGGATGGAGAAGTCTGGTGGGCTGCAGTCCATGGGGTCGCTAAGAGTCGGACATGACCGAGCAACTTCCCTTTCACTTTTCACTTTCATGCATTGGAGAAGGAAATGGCAGCCCACTCCAGTGTTCTTGCCTGGAGAATCCCAGGGACGGGGGAGCCTGGTGGGCTGCCATCTCTGGGGTCGCACAGAGTCGGACACAACTGAGTGACTTAGCAGCAGCAGCAGCAGTATAAGTGACATCATATGATATTTGTCTTTCTCTGTCTGACTTACTTCACTTAGTATGATCATCTCTAGGTCCATCCAGGCAGAAGAGGTTATTGATTTAGAGCTCAACTTTGAGGTAAAACTTTTTCTTATTTGTTTTTTTTACTTGGAGTATAATTGATTTACAATGTTGTGTTAGTTTCTGCTGTACATCAAAGGGAATCAGCTATATGCATACATTTATCCCTTCCTTCTTCAGCCTCCCTCTGCCCCCTGATCCCATCCCTCTAGGTCATCACAGAGCTCCCTGTGTTATATAGCAGCTTTGGGGTAAAACTTTGAAGGAAGTTCAGAAGGGGTTCTAACGTGTGCTCAGAGAGGGGATCCCCCAGTTTCTGGGAGACACTTGGGCTGTCTCTTGAGAGTGCCTCCCTGCTTATCATTAAAAACAAAGAAAAAAAAAAAACCATCTTGGTTATGTGATCACACATCCACCTTTTGAGATAACAGTGTATTATTAATCACCAGTTCCATAGCAATCTGCGTCAGGACAATAAAACCTTTGTACCCACAGCTTGTTTTTTCAAAGCCCTCTCTGCCCAGCGTCATTTTGCCTGTTCAGCAACCCTGCCAGGGAAGGCGGGTACTATTTCCTCCACTTTCCAGGCTGAGGAAGCACTCACAGCTTTCAGAGGAGGAGCTGGAATGAAGCCTCACTTTCCCAGCTCATTTTTCCTTCCTTTCAACTACAGACGCTTTGGATCGGTAACTAGTCACACTTCCCTCCATCCCAACCCATGAAGACCTATGGAGAGAAAAAAGGACCTTTTCCAGAGTGTGCTCTGGAAGAAACTTCGTGTCTTAAGAATATGAGCCTATTTTCAGGGCAGGAATAGAGACACAGTTGTAGGTACTTGGAGACATGGGGAAGGGGTTGGGGGTGGGTAAACTGGGGGATCAGGACTGACAAACTGTGGTGCTGGAGAAGACTTTTGAGAGTCCCGTGGACAGCGAGGAGATCAAACCTGTCGATCCTAAAGGAAATCAACCCCGAATATACATTGGAAGGACTGACGCTGAAGCTGAAGCTCCAATAATCTGGCCACCTCAAGTGAAGAGTTGACTCACAGGAAAAGACCTTGATACTGAGAAAGACTGAGGACAGGAGGAGAAGGGGATGACAGAGGATGAGATGGTTGGATGACATCGCCAAATCAATGGACATGAGTTTCAGCAAACTCCAGGAGATAGTGAAGGGCAGGGAAGCCTGGTGTGCTGCACAGTCCATGGTGTTGCAGAGTCGGACACGACTTAGCAACTGAATAACAACAAATATACACCATGTGTAAAATAGACAGCTAGTAGGAAGCTCTGTGTAGCACAGAGAGCTCAGCCTGGTGCTCTCTGATGACCTAGAGAGGTGGGATGATGGGGGTGTTGGAAGGGAGGTCCAGGAGGGAGGGGATATATGTATATATATAGCTGATTCATTTCATTGTACAGCAGAAACTAACACAACATTGTAAAGCAACCATACCCCAGTTTTAAGACTATGAATTTATTGTATTCATATAATATATTTACTATATGAATTTATTGTCAGTCGCTAAGTTTTCAGTGTCCATGAATTACTGTGTGCCTATCACTCTGCTAAATGTAACGCCACATCAAAAAACGTATCACAATCTTCCTATACTCCAGTAGCTTATTGTTGGAGGCAGATTCGAAGATGACCTCTAAGACCCCTTGCTCTTGTATAATCTCTCCCTCTTGAGAGTGAGAAGGACCTTAATTTGCTTCTAGCCAATAGGATCTGGCAAAGGTGATAGGATATCATTGCTGTGATTTCATTATGTTATGTGGCAAAGGTGAACGGATTTTTGCAGATGTAATTAAGATCTCTAATCAGTTACTGTAAGTTAATCGAAAGACAGATTATGGTGGGTGGGTCTGACCTAATCAGACAAGCCGTTTAAAAGAAGGTCTAGAGGTCAGAGACTCTAAGCAGCATATTCTCTATCTCCCTGGCTGGCTTTGAAGATGTAAACTGCCAGGAGAGTTACAGCTTCATGGAATGAATTCTGCCCTGTGAACTTGGGTGAGCTTCCCTGGTGGCTCAGTGGTAAAGAATCCGCCTGCAAAGGAGGAGATGCAGTTTGATCCCTGGGTCAGGAGGATCCCCTGGAGAAGGAAATGGCAACCCACTCCAGTATCCTTGCCTGGGAAACCCATGGACAGAGGAGCCTGCCGGGTTACAGTCCATAGGCTTGCAAAGAATCGACACGACTTAGCAACTAAACCACCACCACTGTGAACTTGGCTGAGGACCCTGAGCCTGGCTGAGACCCCAGCTCCAGGTGACAGGCTGATGGCAGGCTCCTGAGACCTTGGGCAGAGGACACAGCGCACTTGTGGCAGCTGTGAGATCATAAATGTGTGTGTCTTTAAGCTGCTAGATTTGTAGTAATTTGTTACAGGGCAATAAAAAACAAATACACTCATGATCTAGGAAGGAGTTACTGGGAAACAGAATTCAGTATCTGTCAAACCTAAGGTTTGTAAAAAAAAAAAAAAAAAATTAACTTCTTGAGTATTATTGGGTAGGTCAAAAAGTTTGGGTTTTTCTGTAATGTCTCACAAACCCAAGGTATAAGTAAAAGAGCCAACTCATTGGAAAAGATCCTGATGCTGTGAAAGATTGAGGGCAGGAGGAAAAGAGGGCAACAGAAGATGAGATGATTGGATGGTATCATCAACTCAATGGACATGAATTTGAGCAAACTCTGAGAGCTAGTGAAGGACAGGGAAGCCTGGCGTGCTGCAGTCCACAGGGTCGAAAAGAATCAGACACAACCGAGTGGCTGAACAACAAGATGTAAATAAGATGTAGAGGTGATATGTAATGCCAATAATTACACCATGATAATATAAAATCAGTCTTGTCATTTAGAAACAGTAGTGACAGCTGTATCGTCTCCCTCTGTCTGTCCTTTTCTCATACACACAGTAGCTCAACCAGTTGCTTATAGGAAGGACTGATTAATGCCATTAGCAATCACATTTAGAAACATCGGATAACCATTCCAAGAAGGCATTTGTAATTTCTCTCAGGGTTAGAGCCATCACCTTGGAGAGGAAAAGTTGGATTCTGTGCCAAGTCACAGGAAAAGATTTCTCTGAAACGCTGGGATTTCAAGGGGTATCTAATCCTATTCTAAGCATTGTGGACACTTCAAGGCAGTGCCTGAAACAGTGTCTGGACTATTACGAACATAGTAAGCACACAGTAGGTACCCAGCGAATATTGAATACTTGAAAATGGCATCAGCTCTGGAAAACAGTCTTCACTTTAAAAATGTCAGATGGCATAGAGAGCTGACTTGTGCTTGCCAAGGGGGAGAGGGGTGGGAGAGGGATAGACTGGAGTCTGGGATTAGCAGATGCAAACTTTTACCTATAGAATGAATAAGCAACAAGGTCCTGCTTGTAGCACAGGGAACAGTAGTTAATATCCTGTGATAAACCATAATTTGGAAAAGAATATGAAAAAGAATTGTATACATGTGTATAACTGAGTCACTTTGCTGTACAGCAGAAATTAACACAACACCGTAGGTCAACTGTTACCTCAAGAAAAAAATAAATGAAAAAACAAGTCAGATGGAATGGTTTATGTATTCAACACTGACCCATGGATCTGACCCGAAAGGTGACATTTTAGTGATCCTTTCTCCTGTTAACCTGATTAGGAGAAGAGCAGACTTTTCTCATGGTGGTGATGATGCCTAGTGAGTGGAATGAGGGAGGGAGGGAGACGAAGCCTGGCCAGGTGGAAGGTGTCTCAGACCCACTCTGAGAAGTCACCATGCAACTGGGAGACGAGGCTGGTGACATGACACAGCGCTCAGCTGACCTCACGTGTAGGAGGAACGAAGGATATGCATCTCTGCGTGTATCCCTGTGGGGAGACCATTCTGACATCCAGGGCAAAAGCAGTATTAATGAAACAGGACAGGGGTGAGACGTGAACAGCGCCAAGCCCCAGGCACTGGTAACACAGTGACTTTCCAGGCTGCCCCACACAGCACCCCCACAACCGACTACAGCTTGTGAGCTTGGCCAGGCCACTTCACCCACCCAAGCTTCTGCCCCCTCATTTGAAAGTGAGGGATAATTATGTTGCCTACCTCATTGCAGAGTGGTGATAGGGCTCCCACGAGAATGAAGCTACTTCACATTGACGGGCCAAGAGAGGAGGGATGCTCCATGAATATTTATGATTATGATTCACAGAGGTGAACCTCAAAGGTAAACGACAGGAGTGACTGGCTGGGTGTTACAATGTCAGGGGAATGCTTCACAGTTTGACTCTGGTTTCAGAAAACTCCATGCTCATCCTGGTGACCGTACCAACACTGGTGCCCACTGGTTAGAACGGGGAGATGGTACCTGGCCTCTTGAGTGCTGGGCGGGCAAAGCCATCTTGGTGCTATAATGAGACGTGCGCCTGCATGGTGTCACTGTCCTTGCCCAGGGTGGAGCGGCTGGCATGGCTGTGCCTTCCTCCCCGCCCCCTCCCCCAGCCCCAGCCTCCATCCTCTCCCTCTGCAGCGGCTGAACAGTGGCCTTCTGTGCTCCTTTCTGTCCACACTTCCGCTTTGACTGAACTCAGACTGATTCACAAGCTCTGGATCTTTGCTGGGCAGCCCCAGCGTACAGGGACCAGGCAGGCCTGGTTTCCAGGGGAGCTGTGTGTGTGCGTGTGTGTGTGTGTGTGTGTGGTGGTGGTGGTGACTGGGGGACTGTCTTCAGACTGAGAAAGGAAAAAGCCCTTGAACTAATCAGAATTTAAAAGCCCTGAATGATGGCCATCGAGAAGAAAACAACAACCATCACGGGGGAGAGGAGGCCGGGGCCAAGAGGAGACAGGCGCCGCGCACACGTGGTGTCTGAGATGGGGCCCCAGACCTTCCCGGGAAGAAAGAGATCCTTTCTGGCTGACTCCCCTGACTCTGTGTTTCCTACAATTCTACAACAAAGATCCAGGAACATGAGAAAAGGAAACTGAGAAAAATGTGTCCTGTAATCCAAATTTAAGCAAGAACAGGACAGACAATGTGAGCCAAATAGAAATGAGGCCAAGACTGCTTTCTTGGGGCCCTGGCTCTTTCTTTTTTTTTCAAATGCCCAAACCTGTTTAACTGCTTCGTGTGAGCGATGGTTCTGGGATACAGTTCACGATGGGAAAGGAAATCTAATTAGCAACTGGCAGCCTCACCTTCAATCTCAGGTCAATCTAGTCCAATGGGACATTAAGAGTGATTGCTACCAATTGATTCCTGAAAAAAAAAGAAAAAGAAAAGAGAGAGGACAGGAGGGAGAGGGAGAGGAAGGAGGGGACACACTTTAACGAAGAGTTATACCGAGAGAGGTCGTCCTGTAACGGCTGCAGAAAGCGAGCATCTCTTCTCACTGACAGCCCGATAAAGACCCGGGTTCCATTGCTCATGTGCATGGACTGCTCGGACCCCATCCTCCACCCTCACCCCACTACAAGTCTCTATGTCACTTCCCCAGTAACTTAAGTGATCAAATTTCTACAATTAGGACTTGAAAGATACTATGAACAACTCACATTTGTATACTGCGCTACAGTTTACAAAGAAGTTGTGTAATTATGACCACACTTGGTCCCTCACTGTGGCGCTAAGAGAAAGCTGGTACTGGCCCCATTTTAGAAAAGAGGATGCCACGCTGAGACTTAAGAGATTGCGGCTCAAAGGAGGTCACAGAGTGACAAAAATATGAGGCAGAGACCGATGTCCAATCACATGACTTTTCCCCTGCCCTGGGAGAACCCACAGCACACAGAGAGGGAAACTGAGGCACGCTAGAGTAGCTAATTATTCATTCACTGGGTCAATGACATCGTGGGGACCATGGGCTTTTTGAAGGCCATAGAGTTGGGACTTAGTGAAATTGACACCATTGTCTAAGACAGACAAAAAGACCTGCAGCGACCTTACAGTTCTCACGAAAAGGGCTGTGTATGGAGAAAGCGTCAGCCCCAGTGGGAGTCGGAAGGATTTAGCTGTACTCTCTGTCTCATTATGGGCTAATATGATTATCTCATAGTAGCTATTATGTGTGTCCTATGAAAAATGTCATCCCAGCGCTTCTGGAGAATAGGAGTGGAGCTCCAGGCCCTTGACAACAATCCCGGGCAGAGTCTGAGTAATCTAGTACCTCTGAATCACAAGCAAGAGGCAAGTCTCAATTTGGAAGCAGAAAAGAAATGATGCAAAGCTTTTTAAGCCTTGGGAGGGAGGGAAGCCCGGGCAGACCCAGGATCTGACTAGAAGTGTTGGCTGTACCTCTCCTGCTTGCCTTCCCCCTGGCCAGCTGTGGCTTGTCCTCCGGGGCCCACCCTCTGCTTCAAATCCTGCCCGGATGATTGATAGGCCTGCCAGACCTCAAGGCGGACCCAGACATCTCCAGGCAGGGCCGCAGCCTCCATGCCGAAGAAATACATTCTGCTTAAAAGGTTTGCTCCCTGGTCTGATTCAAATCCCAATTAAAGTCCAAGCCCTGGTGACGGGACAGGCTGAGAAAAGGGTGTATATGTTTTTCTCCTTCCAAGTTCTTCTGTTACTCTGTGTTTCCCACCTAGACATTAGGCTGTCTCCACGATGCGAGACATCTTTCCTTTCTAGAATTTCCAGGAAGCCCAGTTGTCTCCCACGTGTTAGATTTAATGTAATTCAACCCGAAGTTTGAGGCTATTTCTCCTAATTCAGGAAAAGTTGTGAGCTTGGCAGCCCCAATGGAAAGAGATTTTTTTTTTTATAATGATAGTGGATTTGGGGGAGGGTGTTTTTCTCATTTTGGTTGTGTGTGTATGTTTCATAAAGTGCATAGGAGAATTAAGCTCAAAAAGCAACTGCTTGGAGAGATAGAAAGTCTTGTAATTCATGTTGTGCATAATGGATTTGGCAGGCCCAAGCACAGAAATTTCCAGAAGTGTTTGCGTGGCAGCAGTTCTTAGCCAATTCACATTTTTTAGCTGTCCTGGCCAGCCGCCCGGCCTACAGAAAAAGTCTTGTATCTCCGCAAGTTTGGCTGGCCTCTCTGACGAGTTTCCAAACTGCATGGCAACATTGGATGAGCTTATTTTCAAGTGCCAAAAAAACTCCTGCTACTTATATTGTTACTAAATACCAGATGTGCTTAATGCCGAGCAGGCAGAGCCAAACCTAGGGTAATCAAATAACCTATCATTAACATTTTCTAAAAACAAAAAATGCAATTGGAACACCAGATTACTGTTTTTCTTTGTTTGTTTTACGCCCTATTACTGGAACCCCTAGGGTGACGGGAACAGGACTGGGGTGGAGAGGCCGTTCTGGCAGCAAGGGAGACGCTGTTTACCATTACACCCCAGCACATCTGAAACATGGGTGAGAAAGTCAAGGCCCCAGCAGATCCCCTCCCTCCCCGTGCTGCTCACAGCCCCGCCCCCTCACCCCCGCCCCCGCCCCCGGGACACTCAGGGCTGAGGCTCTCCCTGAAAAGTTGAGGTGCACTGGGATTCGACCTTGAAGGAGAGAAACAGAAGGAGACGAGTGGGTAGGGTTGCGAGCTGGCAAATGAGAGGCTGGGCCAGGGTTGGCAGCGGCTGCTCCTACTGCTGGAAAAATGCAGAGAAATTCTGAAAGGCTTGAAGAGACAAGAGGATGCTGTGTGGCTTTGTCGGAGGCCCTGGCTGAGCTTCAATTGGTAGAACTGGAAGCATTTCTTGATGCAAAAATATCCAGGCCTATCCAACATCCCCCCTCCTCATACCCCTCCCCCCCAACCACAGCTATAATTTCTCTTCTTTTCTTTCTCTTTCCTTCCTTCTTTCTCCCATCTCTCTTTCTTTCTCTTTTGTCTTCCTTTCTTCTCCTTTTCTTTGTCTTTCCTTCTTTCTTTTCTTTCCTTCTCTCTCCATCCCTCCCTCCCTTCTTCCCTCCCTTCCTTCATCCCTCCTTTCTCTCCTTTTTCTTTCTTTCTTTCTTGTCCTTTTCTGGAATCCAGTGGGAAGGGCCAAGCACTGGGCTCCTCTCGCTCTATCCCGGGCCATTCCTACCACTGCGCTCCCTCTTCACAACTTCCATGCCCTGGGCACTCGATTTTCCAAACCTCTATGCCTTCCACCCAACCTCACACTTCTGGAAGGATGAAAAGGGTTAGGGTTAGGGTTAGGTGCTGACCCCCACCAGATAGATGGCAAGCCTGAGTCATTAGAGGTGATTAGAGAGAAAGATGGAATATTGCAAAATAAAATTTTATGGATGGAAGTAGGATCACCACCATAAGAAATTTGATAGTTAATAACTATTCTGAAAATATTGGTTGTCTGCATTAAGCTGCTGCTGCTAAGTCACTTCAGTCGTGTCCGACTCTGTGTGACCCCATAGACAGCAGCCCACCAGACTCCCCTGTCCCTGGGATTCTCCAGGCAAGAACACTGGAGTGGGCTGCCATTTCCTTCTCCAATGCATGAAAGTGGAAAGTGAAAGTGAAGTCGCTCAGTCGTGTCTGACCCTCAGCGACCCCATGGACTGCAGCCTTCCAGGCTCCTCTGTCCAGGGGATTTTCCAGGCAGGAGTACTGGAGTGGGGTGCCATTGCCTTCTCCGTGTCTACATTAAGACAACTGTGTAAATAAAGGAATCAGTGACTCAGCCTAGGATGGTTGTTTTAGGAAACCTGTGACTAAAATTGTATTATAATCCAACTGTGCCTTGCATGCCGTTTTGCCAAGCCAAACTCAGCGAGAAGACTGCAGGGTTTCTCCACTGCGTGGAGTCATTAGGAGGATAAACCATGAGTCTGGTCTAATGAGCGATGAAACGCTTTGCAAATATTTGTTTTAAGGGGATGCAAATAGCAAAATAATGTGGAGCTGATGTTTGCAATACCTTTTGAACTTTTCTCCTAACTCCAGTCACACATGTTTTACACATCAGCTGTGTTCCTGAAAAGTCAGGTGTGAATCCATATGCTAAGCAGAATTATGCTTCAGATGTTCTGGGGACACTCCTGACTTGGGGGAACCAGGAATGGGCAAAGAAGTTACAGAGAAAATCTAACACCTGGGACTGCTTCGTCTCTGCTCAGTTTGGACGCCCACTCTGCATCCAAGCTGATGAGCCTGCACCAGGGGGGAAAGAGGTGTCCAAACTGAGCAGAGACGAAGCAGGGGTGTGTTAGACTTCCTCAGTAGCTTCTTCACCAATTCCTGGTGAATTTCCTTCCATCAGCAGTGGCTCATTCCATTGCTGAGTCTGGGGAGGAAAGGGCTGGTCCTAGGGGAGGGTCAAGGGAAGGGTGTTTTGTTTTCTAGCAAGGAAAACAGAGAAGGCAGGAGGAAACCACCCAAATGCCAAGCTCTGCAGAGGGCAAGTGAAGTCAGGGTTTAAAAACAAAACTGGAGGAGCTTGTCTCCTTGAAGCTGTTTATATTGCATAACTCGAAACAACACAGCAGTGCAGGAATGGTTCCCTTGGTGAGGGCTAGGACCCGGGGCCCAGAGGACAGCCCTGGTTGCCTCCAGCCCCTGGTTAAAATGGCTCCTTTAAAACAACAACAGCAATAACAGATAATAATAGTACTCAGGGACACACCAGGACAATTCAGGAGGATAGCCTAAATAAATTAAGTAGAGGAATCATTCTAGTTATAATTTGGACTTGTAAGGTGACTTTCTTTTCTCTTGCTAAGGAAATAAAAGAGGATCCTAGGTGGCGCTAATGGTAAAGAACCCACCTGCTAATGCAGAAGACATGAGATGGGGGTTCAATCCCTGAGTCGGGAAGATCCCCTGGAGGAGGGAATGGCAAGCCATTCCAGTGTTCTTGCCTGGACAATCCCATGGACAGAGGAGCCTGGCATGCTACAGTCTGTGGGGTCACAAAGAGTCGGACGCGACTGAAGCGACTTAGCACGTACAAGCACAAGGAAATGAATTCTAATCAGAGTAATGGGAAGACACAAAGTTGACCCCAAATGGCTATTTTCATTTTCTAAAAAAGGACATGAGGCCCTTGATCCTGCTGTGAAATTTATCAGGATCACAGAGGCTGCTTTCTCGAGCCCCAGAGGGGTAGCTGGCTTTCTAACGTAGTCCCTTCTCAGCCCAGGGTGATGCAGGGGGACAACAGCCTTCTGGGAAACATCGGGCAGTTTCATGGAATCTGCTGGAAGAATTAAAAAAATAATAGTTCCCACTTGGTAAACAGACACAGACTCACAGGCCCAGTGTCTGAACGAAATCAGAGTCTTAAAATTGAGAGCAGGCAAGAGTCGACTGCAACCTTTTTCGTCAGTCGCCTGTAGTCTCCCGGGACAGCAACCCCTATCGTATGCCAGGGGACAAGAATAGAAAGAAAAATTGAGAACACAGCCCTGAGCACGGGCTGGTGGTGTTGGTTGCCAACCGTTGCCCCATTAGTAGGCTATGGGGACATGCAAGGGAACATTTTCTGTACGTGGCTTGTGTTTAAAAATACATCTTGCTTCAAAGCTGGCTCAGGAGTGGCTGGGGAGTGAGCGCCAGCTTTCTGTGCGCCCAGCAGTTGTTCATCCTTCTGTGATTTACTGCACAGCACATACCCCTCTGAGGCTCCCCCTCACCTGCCACATGACTGTGACAAAGACCTCAACGTGGCTTCTAGCAGGCTAACATGCAGGACGATTCCTGGATGAAAGCCAGGCTCCAGAAACATCCTCCCTGTTGGCTTACTGTATGCAGAGGGGGCTGAGAGTGGATGGAGGTGGAGCGGAACGCCTCCCCAGCAAGGTCTCTGACCCTTTTCACTCCATGGATGTGTCCCTGGGGACACGTCCCTCCTCATGTCCTTTTTCTCAAAAGGAGGACACCAGTTTCTACCCACCTCCTAAGGACGTTCAAGAGTAACAGCTAACGGAAATGACTTAAAAGCCCTTGGCAAATACAAAGTTCAAGATCAAGTGCTGAATGAAGGCTTCCCTCACCTACCCTATCTAATGTGTTACTTCCGTGCCCAGTGTAAACGCTTTGCTGACAGACTGCCCCACAGGGTGTGAGGCTGGTCTGTGCAGAAGAAATCTCAGGTTCCTCCAGAGGAGTTTGCCTTTGTAGGAGCCGCTGAAATCTTGACATGTCCAAACGCATATTCTGGGTAGAGAACAACAGGTGATGAGCTGCAGAAGCTGAGAGGCTGCCAGGATCTACCCATGGGCACCCAGGTTGTGGCACCCCTCTCCCAGGGGGACATGAAAGGGAACAGACCAACACTGCAGGGTTGAGTTCAAGTCTGCCTCGATGAAGCCCTGGGGACCTCCTTCTTGAAAAACAACTGGGACAGTGTGACAGCTGTTTAAGGATGCCAGAGATCAGGGTCCCCAGGGAAAGCTCCCCAGGGAATGTTATGTTTGCAGGAGGCACTTGTGAGTGACACAAAAGAGAGACAGCAGGAGTGAGGACAGCTGAGCCCCCGTGAACTCTCTAACGAGCCATCCATCAGGACCACCCTCCAGATGTAAAGCCTAGTAGTACCTAGGGTGATTTCTATGATAACCGCCATGATGATTGTTGTTCTTTGGGGCCTATTAGACAATACATTGCCCTGACACCCTGGCCCCTGGAGGGGTCCTTTCTGGGAAAAGATTACCACCCTGGACTCCTCGCAGTTCCTGTGTTTATTTCCTTTGAGGGTCTTTATCAACCAAACACAAGTCAGGTTATATGTTGCCAGATATTTGTGGCTACTTTAAAATCTGGTCGGTGGTTCCATATGGCAAGTGGGTGACAGGACATAAAGACAAGAAGATGCAGACAAAGGGTTTGGAGATGCTACACCCTGCAGGTGAAGACAGACCCCACAATGGTCCCTACTTCTGTGGGAGCTGCCTCCTCTGAAGCAGGCTTGGTGGATGCCTCTGATGGAAACCACTGGACCTGGGTCCCAAAGACTGGCATCTGACTCCTGGCTTACCCATTTCACAACAGTGTGAATGAACTGGGGCGTGTTAGTGAGCTTTTCTGAGATGCAGTGGACCCACCTGTAAACTGGGACTGAGACCTGCCTGTCAGGGCACTTGGGGAGTTCCAAGGAGGCACCTCACTCCCAGAGGCACAATAAACATGAGCTGAAACAGTAACATCTGATTCTGTCCATGGGTGTGACCTCTTACCTCTATGAGCGTTAGTCATTTGGCAGGCGTGGGTGTCCTTCTGTCTTACCCCCTCATAGCAGGGGAAAATAGCCTGAAATCAGCCTGCCACCTCCCCACCAAAATCTGGTGACAGAGCCTGGGCTGAGCAGGTTCTGTTCGGCCTGGGATATCCAGAGCGCCTGCTGCCACGCGGCTGTGGGCTTTTCCAAAGTTCACCCATTGGTCCATTTGCCTGGGCTCCCATTGCTCGCGGCTACTAAGAGGGGTATCTCTTTCTCTCAGGCCCCTAGGGTACCACTCCAGGGATCGAAGGCCCAGCAAAAGTACAAAGAGAAGGAAGCTCAGTGTTACAATCTTTCTAGGTGAATCTCCAGGCTGCGGCCACCCCAGGCAAGTTCCAGGCCTGCAGCAAACCTGTCTGCTGTGGGGCTGTCTCAACATGCTGTTTGGAAAGCCAAGATTTTCAATGTAAACTTTGTTCCCCCTCCCCTTTCTTCAGGGATTCACAGCTGGAGCTCTTTTCGGCCCTTCCTCTCCTTGGTGCTGAAATTGGAGGTCACACGACATCTCTGTCAGAACAGATCCTCAGAGCCACTGTCTTCCTGGGGAGGGCAGAGCTGGCACAGTGCTGGCTCCTGAGTTGGCCTGGGTGTTGGTTTCTCGGTGGCACTATTTTTGGCAGATTTTTTATCCTTGCTCTTTATCACAAGCCCATCGGGCAAATGACAGCGGAATTGCAAGCTTGAATGGGCTTGTCTGACAGGCCAACTTTTATCCTGGGCTCCGCTGCCTGACTTTTAAAAAGGAACTCCGAGGAGAGGATAGTAATTTCACACCGATTCCTTGCTGTAATTTGCTTTGGGGTTTAAAATGTCGTTTTCCAATCACCCCTGGCTGCGCCGCCATGTAAGGGAGAAGATGGGCCATGTGTGTGGTTAATGTCTTTGTAATGCGTGTGGGTGTGCTGAGTCACCTCGGTCATGTCTGACTCTTTGTGACCCTATGGACTGTAGCCCACCAGGCTCCTCTGTCCATGGGATTCTCCAGGCAAGAATACTGGAGTGGGTTGCCATGCCCTCCTCCAGGGGATCTTCCCAACCCAGGGATCAAACCTGAGTCTCTTAAGTCGCCTGCATTGGCAGGTGGGTTCTTTACCACTAGTGCTGCCTGGGAAGCCCAGTGTCTTTGTAATAGATACACACAAAGGCACTGCTTTGCTCTGGAGCAACAACCCCAGAAATAGTAGGCCAAGGAACTCTCTACCAGCTACAAACAAGTGCATTCAAAGGACTCCATAATAGACGATCAGCTCGTGCAGAAATAGGGTTGCTTGTAACTGAAGCCTCACGTGCAAATCTCCACTAGTCAAGCATATATTGGAATATCTTTATGCTCTGGGCTGTATTAAGTGGAGGAGCTGGGTGGTTTTAGGCGAAGCTGCAAAGTAGGAGGAGATCTGAAACCCAGATCTAAACACAGTGAGGGCCCGATGAGGTCTAGCTGAGGATATAAAATTCAGCTTAGACAAGGGTAAACTGACAGGTACAGGCCCCAGATGGAAAGAAGTCCTCATGCTGATGAGAGTTGGTGAGGCTGTGTTTGGAGAACCCTCTAAGGAAAAGGACAGAGGCCTGTGGAAAGGTCAGTGGACAGGGTTCTACCCAGCTTAGCAGCAGGAAAGGAGGGCTTTTCCTCATTTAAAACCCTCCTGTGGAAGCATCTCTCTTGTTCCTTCACCATCTCTCATCACGCTCACGATGGAGGTCACCCTGCCTGGTGTTTAATTATTCTTCCTGCTGATGGTCCATAATGTTTCTCGTTTCTTGCTCTTCATCTGGCCTATATATGCCTTGGGGTCAGGAGCCAGTATCTAACCTTCTCACATGCCCTGAGGATCCTTCCCAGGGCTGAGCACAAACCACGACTCAGTAAGTCCCTGGAGTGTGTCAGAACCCTTCCCACTTGGCTTAGGAAGCTTCAGAAGCACCGGTGGGACTGCATGAGGGCCAAGCAGGCTATTTCTTCTTCTTCTTCTTTTTTTTCCGGCTGCACTGGGTCTTGGTTGTGGTGTCAGGCTTCTCTGGTTACAGCACATGGATCTCAGTTCCCCAGTCAAGGATTGAACTCTCATCCCCTGCACTGGAAGGCAGATTCTTAACCCCGGACCACCAGGGAGGTCCCCAGGCAGGCTGTTCAGAGGGAAACAAACCCCCGCTCGTTCTAGGCGGGCCACCAGGCTGCGGACACTCTCTCCCGCCTTCCTCCTGTGCCTTCCTGGCTGTGGCCCCACGTGCTCTCCGCGTCAGCTGAGCAGAGCTGAGCGCTCAGGCTTCTGGGCCTTTTCACACACCGTCCCCTCCACCTGGCTGTCCTTGCCTTCTTCTTCCACCCGCGGACTCGTCCGTTCAGTTCCAGGCCAACCCTCCCCTCCCGACAGCTGCCAGCATCTGATGGGCAGAGCTGGTGTCACCTCCTTCTGGGGGTCCAGGGTGCTTGGCCTGAGGCAGTGTCTGGGCCGACGGCACTGCCACCGAGTTGATGCTGCCTGCTGGGCAGCTCTGCCTCTTCCACTGGGCTCTGAGGACCTTGAGGGCAGACCCACGTTCCTCCTCACCCCTCAGCTCTTGGTCCTCACCACAGTGTCTGGCACCTAGTACAGATTTATCAAAGGGGTGTGTTGCCCTCATTTGGCAAATCATGGGGAAGGTGGGACCAGGGCCCAATGAGTAATGCGGAAACAAGGCTAAGGGGACCCCACTGTGGGACAGGATGAAAGCTGCAGGGAGAAACCAGGCCTTGGGGCCCCTTTTGATGTGCTGGGGCACCCAGGACCAATCCCGGATATGATGTTTTGAAAAGTGATGCTTGTGAAGTGATCATTCTGATATCTTTTTTCACTTTAGGGGTTTCTCGGTATTTTCCTTTCCAACCTTTGTGCAACCTTAACTTACAGGTTTCAGTTACTCTGCCTGACAAGATCATTGATCGTTATTAATCATCTCCAGGGGTAGACTGGGGGTGGCGAGTGCAGCAGTGTGCTGAGTGTACTGCCAGAGTACCGCCAGCTCTGAGTGGTGGGGGAGAGAAGGAGGGGATGAGGAGGATCATCAACAGCAGTCTGGCTTCAGACCCCAGCCCGCCGCCCGTGTGAGGTGGTGAGTGGGCCTCAGCCTCCCTGCCTGGGCCGATAGTGATGGCTCTCTCACTGAGCTGTTCTGAATATTAAGCAATACATGGAAGCATCCAGAGTAGGGCCTGGCATATGGTAGTCGCTAGACTACACTAGACTAAGCCAGATCCTGTCACCTTGAACCAGAAGCTGGAGCCCAGCCTGGCTTTCTTCACTTGTGAGTTGTCTGACCTGGGTGGGTCAGGTCACCTCACTTCTCCACTCACATTCTCTGGTCTCTCATATGGAGAAGAAATGATGACCTCGTCAGCTGTTGTTAGAATCAGGGAGAGGATGGGATGAACGTGTTTTGTAAGCTAAGGTGCTTGTGTAGTTACCTGGGTGAAAGTTTAGGGAGGTGAGGACACCTCAGATGTCCTGTCTCTGTGGAGTCAGTGACCGTGAATTAACTTTAAATACTTCACATTTCTGTAAAGTGATGCTTTAATAGCCACCCAAGGGTCTATCAGGTACCCCTGAGCAAACTGTGACCTCATTGTGGTAGCCAGTTCTGTGTGTCAGCTTGCCTGGACCACAGTTTCCAGATATTCGGCCAGACATTATTCTGGATGTTTCAGGGAGGGTGTATATGGATGAGATGAACGTTTAAATCAATGGACTTTGAGTAAAGCAGATCGCCCTCTGTAATGTTGGCGGGCCTTTCCCAATCAGTCAAAGGCCTAAATAGAACGAAAGACTGATGGTCCCCAATGAAGAAATGAAGCTGCCAGCAGACTGCCTGCAGACCTGAACTGCAGCATTGGCTCTTCCCTGCGTCTCCAGCCTGCTGGCCTAGCGTGCAGAATTTGCACTTGTCAGGCTCCAAAGTTGCATGAACCAATACCTTAAAAATCAGTTGCTCTCTCTCCTCCTTTCTCTCTCTGTCCACACACACATACACACCCTCTACTGGTTCTCTTTCTCTGGAGCACACTGACTAATACAGCCATCAATATTAGGACTCCTCAGGCAGCTTTAAACTATATACTTCCCAATCACTGTGAACATGAATTTCACAGGTTCCTACTTTTACACATAGCTGGCCAAATCTAAACTTGGCTGTCCCACCTCATCCATTCCTCCCCAGGAAAAACATAAAGACTCTTACCTACAGGTCCCCCTAGCTCCCTCGGCCTCTTGACTGATCCTGGTGCTTCCCCATATGGCCCTGCAAGGTGATTTGTGCTGTCCCCAAGGACTGTAGGATAATCAAACCTTTAAACTTTCTCAGTCTTGATGTGCATCTATTTTACTGATCCCTATCTAAGGTACTATGATAAAACAGACCGTGGCAGCAGCCCAGTGCTAAGAAAACCCTTCCCAGTCTCCAGAGCTGGGTGAGGGGGTTATTGCAGCTATTGCGTGTCATTCTGCTGGAGGCCATGGTACTATTCTATGTGAGATCTGGGGCTGATAGAAACCATAGCCAGCTTCTCAAGCAGCTCGAACCAAAAGAAAAATTCGTTGCATAAAGCAGAAATCATCATCATTGTTATAAACATACTGTGACCCTGTGAAGAGCCCAAGTGAGCAGTGTTCTCAGTGAGCAGATGTTCACCCAGACTAAGGCTTTTTATTGGTTCCTTCAGGGCCCAGAGAAGTGGCAGTCACCGTGGTAGGGTGTGTCCCAGAAGTATCTGTGTCTGAGACACAGCTCATTCACCTCCCCTTGGGGGAGACGAGGCTGGCTACCTCTCAGAAAAGTATTAATTCACCTGGGTGACTCATAATATCACAGAATCACACAATTACAGAACCTTAACATTTCAGAGCCTGGAAAGGAGCTAACAGGTCCTCTGGTCCCACACCCCTCATTTTGAGAATCAAAAAATAATCCCAATTAAAACAAAGGCTGTCACTTACTGTGGTTCCTAGGATGGAGCCCTCAGTGAATGCTAAATTTGAGGACTGAATGGAAAACAACTTCGACCTATAGCCAGTGTTTGTGGGCTTTCTTACTGATGGAGGAATTGATGCAGGTCCCTCATTCATCTGCCCATCTGTTTATCTGTCTATTGTCCCTCCATTCAACAATTCCTCTGCCTAGTAAGACCTTCAGGCAGCTACACAAAGAGCACAGATTTCGCTGCTCTCACTTCCTCCTCTTTCCTTGTTCTTTTCTCTCACCTAGGATGAAGATGAGCGTCATGCACATGTGTGGGGGTGGGAGAAAGACCAGTCACTACTGGTGTCGCTCTGGAGTTTTTGAAACTCTCCAAGTCCCTCACACGCCCATGGTCGATATCACCCAGCCAGGATTGCTTAACAGAACATACTATAGAGGGGAACTTAATGAAGGGGAACCAAGATGCTGAAGGGCTGAAAACAAGCCCTTCTCTTGTCTTCAGAATACTTTCCAATAGGGTGTCACTGAATGGAGCTCAGGACAAAGAAATGTAAATAAATCTCCACTGAAGCTGCTGTTTCCTCACTTCCCGTGGCCAGTTAGACTATCCACCCGGCTTCCGCTGGGAGTCCTGAGTTAAACCTCACAGCTGATTGTGGAAAGGGGCTGGGTGAATTCATGAACAATAGTGATGTTGGTTCTTACAGGAGCTAAGATAAGGGTAATTAAATCTTGTACTTCAGGCCATATAAATGGATCTCTGCAGGAGGGCGAGAATTAATTTAATTTCACGTGCACAGCCCTGCCCAACCCCTCCACTAGCTTTATGTCATAGACCCAGTGTATGGCAGAGAAGACAGAGTGAAAGCAGAAAGATTTGTTCCGAGCACCAGGTATTAACCACCACACAAATCAGGAGCTTGAACTTGATGGGGCCCAAGGCTGATCTCATGTGGCAAATCCACAGCTTCTTCCAGCTTCTCCCTGCATTTGGTTTATTACACACAATCTGTACTGGGGCTGTTTTCTCACTTAATGGCAATCCTGAATCACTATCTATTTCCCATCTTCGCCTGCAAAACAGCAACCCGGAGCTAGTGCTCCGCCATAAATACTGGGCCCCATAAAGCCACGGCTGTATAGATTTGCCTTTTTGTGCGTGTGCGTCTGATTCACTGGCACTCTGGCAGACTTCCAGGATCTAGGAGAGGAAAAAAAACCATCCTGAGCATCCCAACAGCCTCATTTTGCCCTGTGATACTGAACAACTCATTTCCACTTCACAGGCTCTGCTGAGCTGTGCCACAGAAAGACGAATCCCAGACGAGGAAAGGAAAGGCAGGGGGGAGGACGGTGGAGGAGACGGAGGGAGGAGGGGAAGGGAGCAGAAAAGGGCTGCATCTATTAAGCTGTTTTTCTTTTGGTGAAAAGAAGCATTTATCAGTGATTTCATATATCATGTGAGAGGTGGCTTCCTGCCAATTTCCAAGAAATCAAACAACCCACTGACATCAGATGCTAAATATAGCACAGCCTTTGCTTTAGGTGAATAAATAATGCCGCTGGAAAGGAATAGGTTCTCTTCAGTTACATGTTTATTATGATCAGGCTGTCAGGCTTGTGTAATCAAAAGAATAATGTCCAGTTCCAAGGAGGAATGGTGGGCAAAGGATCTTCAAACAATTTCGGGAGGTCAGTGATGGAGACCCACGCTCCTTCCCTTCCCTGATGGCCAGCTGAGCCTGGCTCTGGGAGGGAGGTGGGTGATGATGTTGTTGGGGGTTTTCAAAGCCCTGATTCATATGTGTGTGTGTGTGTGTTGTATTTGCACGTCTGCCCTCCTTTCCAAACTAATAAGGAAAGAAGGCTTGGAGACCCAAGGGAAATGCACAGAATGAAGACATTCAAGTGCACAGAGACGGTCATGAGATTTTCATGAGGCTGGGGTGGAGGTGGTGGGAACCAGAGAGACGGCTGGGTGAGGTTTATATTCAAGATGGCCAAGACAGCCTCTGTGTATTCTGCCAACCTCTAAGTAAGGATGCTTGTCCAACAGCCGCTGGAGCACCTAACCCCACTGTTCTCAGGCCTCGGCGCTTTTGATTCCACCCCCAAGGGTGTTTAGGTTTGGCATGTTGTGTCAAAGCCATGGGAAGAATTAAGATTTATAATAAGACCCAGAGATTTCTGCCTTGTCTTCCAGCATCACCCTTCTCCCTGCTTACCCCAGGCTCACATGGAGGAGGAGAGCCATCCCCAAGGGCTTGTAGGTACTTGGAGGAAGGGGCAGCTGTCAGAAGAAGAAAGGCAAGAAAATTAGTGCGGGAAGATAAGGAGACAGTGCGTCAAAATATCTCCTGGAAGGTGTTGGATCCCTACTAACATCTGCAAGATTTCTCTTCACAGTCAGGGATACAATAGAGGTGGTTACTATGGAAACGAGTGTAAAAGCAGCCCAGAGAAAGGAGAGAGCTGGATATAAAGAGGAAAGAGGAAAAGGCACATAACACTTTTAAATCATCAAAGGGGAATACTACAGCACTTTCCATCTCTGAGAGGAGAAAAATAGTCATTGAGCCCGGAGGCTGCTGAATGCCAGGAGCAGGGGAGGGGTCAGGGCTCACAGACTCTGTAATCCCTGTTCCCACCGCCTGGGTATTGAACCTGCCTTCCTGCAACTAAGACCATCAACCAGAAAAGCTTCTGCAGGCTGCTCAGGGAGGCAAACTCCAAAGCGGACCGCGTGCTCTTTTTGGCTTGGTCATGACCTTCAGTAATGACCTTGGTGAGATCAGATCATTTTTCTGGGTCATGGTTTCATCATCTACCTTCCTCCCGAAGAGGAATGACGAAGCACTTTGCTCAGGGAAGAAAGGATAGAAACATTCCAGAATGTTGAGAGCTGTGGATTCAGGGAACAAGGCATGGGCTGCCCCAGCCAGTACTCTGAGCATATCCCAGAGGGCCAGGGAGGCAGGGGCCCAAGCTGTGTTCATCCCCAATCAGCCTCATTTTGTTTCAGTGTGAGTATTAATGGGGTAAAGCATTTTCTCTGGCCAAGGAGAATTTTAACAAGCCATCCGTCTTTTATCAGGACTTACAAATGCAGTGCTGAAGATTGGTGCTCTCCAGTAGAGATAAGACACAAGCCACATAATGTAACGTTACATTTTCTACTAGCCCCATGAAAAAAGCAAAAAGAAACAGATGACATAAATGTTCATCCAATTTATTTATCCTGAGTATATCCAAACTATGATCATTTCAATAAAATCAATCTAGAAATTATTAATGAGACATTTTGTATTCCTTTTTTCATATTAAGTCTTGGAAATCTGGTGTCTCAAGGGGCTTGAGATACAAGGGGCTGATGGCTACTGTATTATACAGAGAGGCTCTAGAATTTTCCATTAAAAATAGGAGGAAAACAAAGAAAGAACACAAAGAAGAATGTAAAATAGGTCTGTTTGACTCGCACTGATTCTAACCACTGGCCTTGTCTTACTGGGGGAGCAATAATTGCACACACACACACACAGAGACTAGAGAGTCAATCTCAGACACTTCTTTCTGTTGTTGAATAGTGGCCCTCCTGTGTTAAGATGAAGGAGAATTTCCATCTAACATCCTCAGCCTCTGTGCCCGTGAAATCAGACAAACCCAGTTCAAGACCTGTCTCTCGATTCCTTCCTGAGTGTCCCTTTCTGAGACAGTTTCTTCACCTTTCTGAGTTTGCCTCAGCTGTGAAATGGGAACGCTAGTACAGTAAGTCCCCTACACGTGAATGAGTTCCATTCCGAGTGCAAGCTTGCAAGTCCTGTGTGTTCGTAAGCCCAACCAAGTTAGCCTAGATACCCAATGCACGCACACAATCAGCTATATAGGACTGTAATAGATTTCTAATACCCTTCACAAATAATACATAAAAAACAAACAAACGAAAAATATAGAGAACATTTTAAATGTTACAGGATAGTATCTTGAAGAGCACAGTAGCACAGTACAAGACCTGGCATTCGGGGACTAGGGACTGGCATCGAGAGAACAGGCAAGAGAGCAACTGCCTGGACGAGGGAGCAGGGTGGGAGGTGGTACAGGTGAAAGACGGTCAGCAGTAGGAGGTGGAGGGCAAGCTGCAGTTTCACACCCATCCGACCTGAATGGAACACACGGTCGAATCTGTGAAATTTTGCAACTTGAAGATCAGTATGGAAGGGACTTACTGACTACAGTCACTAGGTCACACAATTGCTTTTAGGCTTAAATAAAGTAAAGCCAGCAGCAGGTTTAGCATAGAACAGACATCCATGGGGGTATCTCACTTCCTGTTCCTTGCCCAGCTCTGGTCTATTGGTCTGTCCTTGAGTATCTCATCTTCTCAAGGCCCGTGTGAATGAAGAAACTAGAATCGTGCCTTTCTTCATGTGGTGGGAAAACACTGGAGTAGAAGCAGGACTTTAACGGCAAGGATCTGCCTTCTTTCACTGATACAATTCAACCTAATAGCTGGGTGTTTTCCCAGCACAGAAAAGTACTTAGACTTAGTGAATGAGGAAGAGCCCTTCTTTTGATGGTCGTGGACAACATAGTGAGGTATTTAGAAAAGGTAATTTAAATGTGTCCTTTGTCACAATAGCCAAGACATGGAAGCGACCTAAATGTACATGGACGGATGAATGGATAAAGATGTGCTACATGTACACAATGGAATGTTATTCAGCTACAAAAAAGAATGAAATAATGCCCATTGCAGCAACATGGATGGACCTAGAGATTATCATGCTAAGTGAAGTAGACCAGACAGAGAAAGACAAGCATCACATGGCCACTTACATGTGGAATCTAAAATATGATACGCATGGACTCATCTACAAGACGGAAACAGGCTCATGCAGTTCAGTTCAGTCGCTCAGTTGTGTCCGACTCTTTGCGACCCTATGAACCGCAGCACGCCAGGCCTTCCTGTCCATCACCAACTCCTGGAGTTCACCCAGACTCGTGTCTATTGAGTCAGTGATGCCATCCAACCATCTCATCCTCTGTCGTCCCTTCTGCCCTCAATCTTTCCCAGCATCAGAGTCTTTTCAAATGAGTCAAAGTATTGGAGTTTCAGCTTCAACATCAGTCCTTCCAATGAAAACCCAGGACTGATCTCCTTTAGGATGGACTGGTTGGATCTCCTTGCAGTCCAAGGGACTCTCAAGAGTCTTCTCCAACACCACAGTTCAAAAGCATCAATTTTTCAGCACTCAGCTTTATTTATAGTCCAGCTCTCACATCCGTGCATGACCACTGGAAAAACCATAGCTTTGACTAGACAGACCTTTGTTGACAAAGTAATGTCATTGCTTTTTAATATGCTGTCAAGGTTGGTCATAACTTTCCTTCCAAGGAGTAAGCGTCTTTTAATTTCATGGCTGCAGTCACCATCTGCAGTGACTTTGGAGCCCAAAAAATAAAGTCTGACACTGTTTCCAGTGTTTCCAGTGGCTGACCAGTTTCCACTGTTTCCCCGCCATGAAGTGATGGGACCGGATGCCATGATCTCAGTTTTCTGAATATTGAGGTTTAAGCCAACTTTTTCACTCTCCTCTTTCACTTTCACCAAGAGGCTCTTTAGTTTTTCTTCACTTTCTGCCATAAGGATGGTGTCATCTGCATATCTGTGGTTATTGATATATCTCCCGGAAATCTTGATTCCAGCTTGTGCTTCTTCCAGCCCAGCGTTTCTCATGATGTACTCTGCGTATAAGCAGGGTGACAATATGCAGCCTTGACGTATTCCTTTTCCTATTTGGAACAAGTCTGTTGTTCCATGTCCAGTTCTAACTGTTGCTTCCTGACCTGCATACAAATTTCTCAAGAGGCAGGTCAGGTGGTCTGGTATTCTTATCTCTTTCAGAATTTTCCACAGTTTATTGTGATCCACACAGTCAAAGGCTTTGACACAGTCAATAAAGCAGAAATAGATGTTTTTCTGGAACTCTCTTGCTTTTTCGATGGTCCATAGAAAAAAAAGCTTATGATTACCAAAGGGGAAAGCAAGGTGGGGATAAATTAGGAGTTTGAGACGGACAGGTACTCATGACTATGTATAAAATAAACAATAGATGTTGCATAGCACAGGGAATGACAGTTTCTTATAATAATCTATCATGGAAAAGAATCTGACAAAAAACAGATTCTGGGCCCTCTCTTCATGGGCAGAACCCCTTGGAAGTGAGCAGCACCCCTGGCACCACTGTTAAACCAGCAATCCCCAGGCTGTCTGACTCCCTACCTCCCTGCAGAGGCTAGAAAAGGGGCTCCATTCTAGGACACGTGTTACAGCAGGAGGCAGGGAGATTCGCCCCATTACTATTCTGGTCATTGTTTCTTCTGCGAAAGTGGCAAATTGACCATCTATCCTGACCTCTCATCTAAAAAAAAGTCAGGACATCCTGGGGAAGGAAGTTAAGACCAGAGTGGCCGAGGGGGTAAGGATGGGCCTGTTCGTCTGGCATCCACAAGCTGAAACACCAGCCGGCTGCCCCCCAGCCCCACCTCCTGCCCCATCCGTATGCAAGTCAGGCACTTCCAGCCAAGTAGGAAAGGAAAACCCAGAAGAGTGAGTTTCTGGTGACTGGGAAATGTGGAGAGCCCTGATAGGCATGAATAACGATGAGCCAGGCCTGGCAGTCAGGAGGGAGGGGGCCGTGTCCATATTTCCATAGGCCTCTCCCAGGGGCTGGAGGCTCAGGCCTCCCCAAAGCTCCGGAGGTTAGGTAATTGAGCTCCTAAATGGATCAGAGATGGAGCTCCAGACCCCTCATTTATGTCCGAAGACGGAAACAGTGGATTCTCCTGGGGACTTCTGGTTTCTTCTCTGTTCCTATTCTTCCCAGTCACTGTCAGAGAAGGAATAGGCCTTTCCAAACAGATATCTGTCTTCTAGTGGATCTGCCTTTCTGGACCCCCGGGGAGATGGGGTAAGAGAATAAGGCTAGAAGATGCCCCATGGGGACCCACCATCCAGGGCTGCCTGGGACCATCTTGGGTTTTAGCTTTGAATGTCCGTCCACCCCAGAAAGCTTTCATCCTGTCCTAACTGGGACAGTTGGTCACTTGCCCCCCCAACCAGCTTCCTTCTCAGCCCTGGAGTCCAGGTAGAGAGATTCTCTAGGCAGTGACTCCATCAGGAGACGTGCACAAGAGGGTGCCTTCCTCTCTCCCCACAGAGAGCTCTTTATCTTCTGGCAGCAAAGGAAAAACTGGGTGTGGGCCTCTACCCTGTTGCCTCAGCTGCGGGACCGGGAGTAGGAGCTGGTCAGGAGATACAGACGCTAGGGGGAGAAAGCAACATTTGTCCTACTGCACAGAGATGTTTGAAGCCCAGGCGGGCACTTGGTACCCTGACCCGCTGGCAACCGCAGAGCATCTTTGCTCCTCCTGCTGGGCTATGGGTCAGGTAGTGAAGGGGCAGTGGGAGAGAAGTGGGGTGTCATGTCCTGATCCCTGTGTATATACACAGGGGTGTGCTGCTCAGTGTTTAACAGTGGGCTCTCTGGGGCCGGGGGTGGGGGTGGCAGGCAGAGCCCTGATTTGTTTCATTTGTGTGTTTGGTATGGATGGTTCGTAGCTGATTTCCAGCTACCGATGTGAATGGGGACAGACGCACACTCCTGGCTCTGCTGAGCCATGGACACCGTGTCCCCGAGTCTCTGTGCTGTGTGCACCTCTCTGGCTGTGTCCACTGAGTGATCTAGTCAAGCCTTGCTCAGGGCGCTTGAGACGGAGGAGGTTCTCACTGTGGGCGAAGGTGAGGCTGAGAGTTTTTTGCTTTTTTTTTTCTTTTTTTAATGCTTTTATTTATGTATGTGTTTATTTTTATTAAAAAGTTTTTTATTGGCATATAGTTGATTTACAGTGTTGCATTAGTTTCAAGTATATAGCAAAGTGAGTCAGTTTTACATTTATCTATATCCACTCTTTAGATTCTCTTCCTCTATAGGTTATTACAGGGTATTGAGTAGAGTTCCCTGTGCTAAACAGTAGGCCCTTGTAAGTTACCTATTTTATATGTAGTAATGGCACCCCACTCCAGTACTCTTGCCTGGAAAATCCCATGGACGGAGGAGCCTGGTAGGCTGCAGTCCATGGGGTCTCGAAGAGTTGGACACGACTGAGCGACTTCACTTTCACTTTTCACTTTCATGCATTGGAGAAGGAAATGGCAACCCACTCCAGTGTTCTTGCCTGGAGAGTCCCAGGGACGGGGGAGCCTGGTGGGCTGCTGTCTGTGGGGTCGCACAGACTCGGACACGACTGAGGTGACTTAGCAGCAGCAGCAGCAGTGTGTATATGTCAGTCTCCCAATTTATCCCTCCCCCATCCTCCCCCCATGGTAAGCATAAGTTTGTTCTCTACACCTGTGATTCTACTTCTATTTTGTAAATAAGTTCACGTGTACCCTTTTTGTTTAGATTCCATGTATAAGCAATACTACAAGATATTTGGAGCCCAAGAGTTTTGAGTGATATTCACCAATACCCGGAAACCAACTAACTTGCTGTGACCTTAAACCTGTGAAATAGGATTTATCTAGAGGCGGGAATTATAAGTGAAGGGATCAACTCTCAGGAAATGAATGATCTCATTATGAATGGTATCAGACCTATCCTATAGCAAGCTAAGGCAGAATCAGATCTACCTTATCTTATACAAACAGTGGGAAATGGGGGGCATTGTGAGATACTCACTTAAAAAAAACTGTGAAAGGAAAGCAATGATTTTTTTTGCCACCATTAGTATAACTTAGAATCAATTATTAAACCCCTTTTGGATAAGGCATAACATGTAGTAAATTTCAAAGAAGGTCGTTCATTTCATTTAATGATAAATAAAATGATGTTTGACCAATTTGATGAGGATAGTAAGTCAAACTTCAGTGCTCTGGCATTTGACATTGCACTAAATGACAAATCTTATTAAGGAGTTTTTACATTTAAAATATGCGCAATGCAAACAAAATTTAGTAGTGAAAGTAAAATTAAATATTTAATGACATAATTAAGTCTTATTAATGGCATGTTCTTTATTTTGCAGATTATATATTCACCACGATGATCATCTCTTTCATCTTTATTACTTAAGCAATGTGTTTTTCATAATTATTTGTTAGGTATTTTCATTAACATTTGATGAATATTAATAGTTAAAATAAAAAACAGTTTTTATTTCTGCTGTAATGACTTTACAGCAATAATAATATATAACTGTTTATAATGTATTCTACTTGTTAATATTTAGATCCCTGATTTTGTTGCCACAGAGTGGAAATATGGATCTTTATGGGTGATAAATGACAATCGTCACCCTCTTTCATTATTCTTTATTTATTTAATCTACTATTCTTAATGTAGCTTCACTGTGGGAGAAATATGAATTGCAGACTCACAGCTAAAACTAGTAAGTCGTGCTTTAGGTTTAATCCTATTCTTGTGTTAATAATGGCTTGCCTGTCTGTTGAGACGTCCTCATTCATGTCCCATTTTTAGTTCATTTACCTCCCTGTTTTGGTCCATCAGAGCTCATATGGCTCTGGGACATTATCTCTCCATGACGTTTAAGACTTAATATCTGATGGCCTCTGAGATATTTTTCTTCTGGGACAAAGGATAAGAATTTTCCATCCTGGACAATATGAAGCAAATGCCTGTGGATCTCCTGCTGCTGCTGCTGCTAAGTCGCTTCAGTCGTGTCCAACCCTGTGTGACCCCATAGACGGCAGCCCACCAGGCTCCCCCGTCCCTGGGATTCTCAAGGCAAGAACACTGGAGTGGGTTCAATTTCCTTCTCCGATGCATGAAAGTGAAAAGTGAAAGTGAAGTCGCTCAGTCGTGTCTGACTCTTAGCGACCCCATGGACTGCAGCCTACCAGGCTCCTCCATCCATGGGATTTTCCAGGCAAGAGTGCTGGAGTGGGTTGCCATTGCCTTCTCTGGTGGATCTCCTAATTTTCTCCATTTAGACAGTGATCTTGGAGAGCCAACAGGAATGGGTCCAATCAACATGAGGGCACGAAAGGCATATGGTGACCGTCCCTTAGTGCATCCAGTATGCTGGCCACATTGCCATCAGCAGCATGGAAAGCTTGCCACCTCCGGGGCAGCTCAGGAGCTGCATCTTCTCCATCCCCCACCTCTGGCTCCCACTCCTCAGGCTGCTGCTTCTGAAACCTTCAGTGCATTTTCACTGAGGATGACCGGCGGAAAGACTGAGGACGACGGTGGTGCACCCCAGTCTCATGGTCAGGCAGGATCGCAGTCACATTTCTGCACAGTTCTGATCCAGACTCCTGCTCAGCATTCTGTGACAGGCAAGAGCAGGCATTAGAGTGCAGACAGAGTTGTGCTAATCAGAACAGTTTGCCCTTTGGCTTTCCTCTGAAAGCTTTTTCTCTTCTGCAGAAGGCATCTGCATTTTTAAAGCCACAGCTTGTTGGAAAGAGCTCTGAACCACAAAAATGTACAGGAAGAAGGAGAGTTTCTAGCCATGAACAATCTATAGGTAATTTACAAGAACCCATATGCATTTCAATAGAAACTACAATTTACTGAGAATTTGAAAAGACCCTGATGCTGGGAAAGATTGAGGGCAGGAGGAGAAGGAGACGACAGAGGATGAGATGGTTGGATGGCATCACCGATTCAATGGACATGAGTTTGAGTAAACTCCTGGAGTTGGTGGACAGGGAGGCCTGGTGTGCTGCGGTTCATGGGGTAGCAAAGAGTCGGACACGACTGAGCGACTGAACTGAACTACCTTCTGGAAGGCTATTTCTCGTGAAAACTGTGAAGAGGGAGTGATCACTCCATTTTATGGACACCTGGAAACTTGGTGTGTTTGTTGGATGCTCAAAGGATTCACAGGTGCTGATGGGCACAGCTGGGATTCAAAACCAGGTCTTTCTGGCTCAAAATCCTGGGTACTTCTTACCATGATGTGATCTTACCTCCCTCATCAGCTATTCCTCTAGGCAGTCATATAAGACACAAGCCCCTGGTAAATCTCATTGTTAAGAAAACCCAAATATACATATAACTGCCTCATTTTGCTGTACACTGGAAACTAACGCAACCTTGTAAGTCAGCTATACTCCAATATAAAATAAAAATTAAAAACAAAAGCCAAACACACACAGGCGTAGCAAAAGGGTGAGGTCTCCCTTTTTCATGAAGCCAGTGCAGGAGCCAGGTATTCTTGAAGACACCACTGGAAGTGGCCCCGGCCCCACAGCCCTTAGAGACATACCAACCATCCGGCCCTGGAGGGGAAACACCGTGCTCTGCTCTCAGATTTTTATGTGGGGGAATTAGTCAGCAGGACCAGCCTTAGGTGTCTGTGGGTTCTCCAACCCCCTAGAAACAGCTGTCCTAAAATCTCTAAAACTCAAAATTTGGGACTTCCCTGGTAGTCTAGTAGTTAAGATTGCTCTTTCAATGCAGAGGGCACAGTTTCGATCCCTGGTTGGAAAACTAAGATCCCACATCCCCAAGGGCAAAAAATAACAAGATAAAATAAAATAGCTAAGCAACAAGTCGGAGAAGGCAATGGCACCCCACTCCAGTATTCTTGCCTGGAGAATCCCAGGGATGGGGGAGCCTGATGGGCTGCCGTCTATGGGGTCGCACAGGGTCGGACACGACTGAAGCGACTTAGCACCTGTTGCTTGCTACTGCTAAGTCGATTCAGTCGTGTCCGACTCTTTGTGACCCTATGGGCTGTAGCCCACCAGGCTCCTCTGTCCATGTGATTCTCCAGGCAAGAATACTGGAGTGCGTTGCCATTTCCTCCTCCAGAGAATCTTCCCAACCTAGGGATCGAATCCACATCTCTTATGTCTACCTACAATGGAAGGGGGGTTCTTTACCACTAGCGCCACCTGGGAAGCCCCAGCAACAGGTGTTTACAGTAAAAAATAAAATAAAATTCAAATTTGTATAATATGTGCTCACACCATTCATGCGGAACAGTTCTGGCTATTTCCAACAATGACATCTGCTCCCTCCTCACTAAGAGCCCAGCTGTGAGTGGATGGAGTTGCCAAAAGCAAGCAGAGACTGTGACAGAGGGGCTCAATCCACACCACACTTTCGGAAAGCCTACCGGCCCAAGGGGCAGTGCCAAGAACACATTTCCACATGATCCACGGCCTTAGTTTCCCCCTTCTGGCTTCGGGCGCATCCATCAAGAACAAAGCCCACGGGGCCTCCGCAAGGACAAATATGGGATTCCTGCTCCCTGGGGTGAGCCGGGCAGCTCAGCCGGACCGCACACGCTGACGTCAGGCCGGCCCCTCGCTCTCCTCTGTCATGTCTCTCCTTGGGAGCCCGCAGTGTGACCATGTTGTTTATTACCTCTCGAGCCCCAGCGCCATATTTGGCGCTGCACTTAAGATTGATGGATTCTTCCTGTCACCGGCCTCACTGGGCGGCAGCTCTCCAGGCCTCCTCCCCCCGGCCCGCCCCGCCTCTCTCCACCTTCCAACCACCCCAGCGGCTCCAAGCAGGCCTCGCCACTGGCGGCCGCAGACCCTTTTGAAGAAGCCGTTTCCGAGAGAGAGGAGAAAGCCGATGACAGATGCCCAGTTGGCCTCCGTGATGCAGAATGGGCCGGCCCCGTGAATCATCTGCATTGGAAGCTGCTGACAGCAGCGGAGCCTTTCTGGAGTCATCTCCTTCCCCAACTGCCCTCCGCTCTCTCCTCTTCAGAGGGAGTGGGGCTTCCAGACAGAAAGGCCTATTCGATGGGTGGGGAAAAGCTGAGATGCTGCCTTCAGCTATCCTGCCTGATGGAGAAAAGTCCAGTTTAGAGAGTGGAAACCATTTTCATTGTGTACTAAAGCTTCATGGTGACTTGATTTTTGCATTGGTCCTACAGAATTGTTGTGGCGGCGAATAAGGAAGCAAACTTCGGGAAGTTGAAAGACAGTGAGGTCAAGTGTTGATGTCTGACTCAAGAGGGCTGATATGCCCCGTCCTTGCTCTGTCACTGAGCGTCAATGTGACCTTAGTCATTGAGTCCTCACACTTAACTAACACCTCTCATCTGAAGGCCAAGCTCACTGAGCCCAACCCAATGAACACCAGTTTCACTAACTGAAGATAAAGAGAGGTTTCGGGAGCTACATCTGGAGGTTTTAGAGCCTGAAGTTGCAGATGAAGGGGTGAAATGTGGTGAGTACCTGTAACATGCCAGGCTCTGTGCTGTCTAGGCCTTCCCCAGGTCTAGAAGCTCATGGGTCAACACAGTGGTTCTGTGGTTTGTCCAACACCAATCAACCAGTTCTTCAAGTCTCTGATACCAACAGGGTGTCCTACAGTTCAATCCAGTTCTGATACTAACTGCCTGGAGTTAGCGCAGGACCCCCACACACACCTCCACCCCAGGTCAAGGGCTCAGTGCCATGAGACTGCTGCCACTTCAGGCAACAGCTGCAAATGGGGTCCCCAGCCCACTTGCTCTTCTGGGTAACTGGCTATAAATTCAGTGGTTCCCATGACCTGCCTTCAGGTTCTATAATATACTACAAGGACTCACTGAAGTCAAGACTTATGATTACTGTTTATTGTAAAGGAGAGAAATGAACAGTCAAATGAAGAAGTATTTACACTGGACAAAGTCTGGAAGGGTCCCCAGCACAGGAGCCTCTGTGTTGGGTTGAGATGCACCACTCTCCCAGCACGTGAATGTGGTTTCCAGATCAGAAGCTCCTGGATTTTAGGGATTTTTGTGGAGGTTTCATTAAGTAGGCATGATTGATGAAATCATTGGCCATTGGAGACTGAACTCAATCCCCAACCCCTCTCACCTCCATGGAGGTGATGCTGAGGTGGGGTGGGGCTGAAATTTCCAACCCTCTCACTACATGTTTGGTTTCCCTGGGAACCCCCATGAGCCATCTCATCAGCATAAACTCAGGTGTGGTCAAAGTGTTATGAATAACACTCCTATCACGAGGAAATTCCAAAGGTTTTAAGAACTCTGTGCCAGGAAATGAGGACAAAGGCCAAATATATCTATGTGTTTTTTTAATCATACCACAGGTAGACAAGAAATCAACCCTAAATTCATTGGAAGGACTATTGCTAAAGCTGAAGCCCCAATACTTTGGCCACCTGATTCAAAGAACTGACTCACTGGCAAAGACCCTGATGCTGGGAAAGCTTGAAGGCGGGAGGAGAAGGGGATGGCAGAGGATGAGATAGTTGGATGGCATCACCGACTCAATGAACTTGAGTTTGAGCAAGCTCCGGAAGATGGTGAAGTACAAGGAAGCCTGGTGTGCTGCAGTCTGTGGGGTTGCAAAGAGTCAGACACGACTGAGCGACTGAAAAACAACAGGTAGAAATGTGAATGCACGTGGTGGTTGCTCTGAAGGGCTAAGGAAAGATGATCCTGAGCATCCCTCCTGCTGACCAGGGAGGCCATATAAAGGAAGTGATCCAAGAGGGAACTATATATGCAAAGGTTCACTATGGCCGCAGTGCAATGTACATTTGAATCCTAATATCTGCATGACCTTGAACAGGTGACCTGCACCTGTGAGCCTCCATCATCCCATCCATAAATGAGGCCAATAATGGCAATATTCAGGGTTGATACGGGACATAATGAGACTCTGTAAGGACAACATTCACACCGTGCCTCACACATATGAATCATTTGGCGAATTTAAGCTGTTGATACTGGGTGATGATGTTGATGATAAAGGAAAATTTCAGAGGAATAGTGAGAAATTGTATGTGGCTGAAGCACTTGACAGAGAAGTGGCCCCAGTTACCTTGTGATTCACGAGACCTCTGCTTACTCAGGCAACCACAGGCAGGCCACCGGATAACTGGATCATAGACAATTACTAAGTGGTCCGTCGGGGGACCTTGCCTCTTTCTGCAGTGGCCACTGCAGGGCTCCCCTTTCTGTAACAGCCTCCTCAAGACCTCGAAATTTTGCCTAGTTTAGCTGGCAATGGACCCAAATTTGATGATGCTCCTAATTAGAAAGAGCTACTGTTTAAAACAACAGCCATAAAAGAAACCAAAAATATTTTTTTAAACAAAGCAAAAACAGTCTGTATCTAATCAAAACAGGAGAGAGAGGGCCAAGTTTTTGTGAGGCAGTCTTCCTGCTTGGAGTAGATACGCCTGAAATAGGACCATGGGAGCCTAGGGCTTGGGGTGTCCCAGACTCCATGAGTGAGGGTAATGGGGAGACCCTGAGAGTGGAGATGGTCTGCTTGTTGAGGGGGGCTTGTTGATCTGGGTGGGCCCTGGGCTGGTCTTGGGAATGTGGCCAGCTGAGCCAAAGGTGTGCCCAGCATGGAGGATACAGGTGCCCCCTGGGCTGTACCTGCAGCTCCTCCATCTTGCAGAGAAGACAGGAGTGAACAGCAGTAGAAGATTTCAGGTTGGTTGCCTTCCTCTGGGGCTTCCCAGGTAGCCCTAGTGGTAAAGAACCCACCTGCCAATGCAGTTTGATCCCTGGGTTGGGAAGATCCCCTGGAGAAAGAAATGACAACCCACTCCAGTACTCTTGCCTGGAGAATCCCATGGACAGAGTAGCCTGGCAGGCTACAGTCCATATGGTCCCAAAGAGTCGGACACAACTGAAGCGATTTAGCACAGCACAGCCCTTCTTCTGTACACCTACCACCCAAGGTAGCATCTTCCCCTCCCTGCAAAGAAATGCCGTGTTTGGGGCCTGCGGCTGGAGTGGGTCCACCACCCACATCTTTATAGCATCCTGGGTGCTGCTCTGCGAGCCCAGGGCTGGGAGTGCGGGAAGGGGGCTGTCAGGCCTTGGGTGCAGGTCCCTGGGCTTCTGTGATCGATATACCCCATGCCGGTACCAGATCTGGGGTAAATTCAGCCATGGTCAAGTTCACTGCTGCCTTTTGCTCTGGGCCAGATGCAAGCCAGTGGCAGGGTCCTGGGTTTTTAGCTTGTTTCTGGATGGATGTCACCTTTCGATTCAAGAACAAGGAGACCCGGGAGGAAATGCTGGCAGGTGGGGGCCTTGCACGCTCCTTGGCCTGCAACCTGCCTGGCAACTCCCAGGAGGGCCCCCAACCAGAGAAAACAGGACTTCCCCCACTTCTGGAGCTCCTCTGGAGGCCAGGGCACACATGGGGGTGCCAGGCACTGTGCCAGATATTAAGGAAGCAGAGACCCCGAAAAGGAGACCAGACCAGGAGCATTCATCCTCAAACCTCAGTATGGGGTACATTGAACTGCTTATGAGCTTTGCAGGTACCCAAGCCTTGCCCCTGTGGTTCAGATTCATTGTCAAAACCACCCTAGGAGCTCATACATAGATGGTTGAGGCCCATCTTTGGGGAATCACTGACTAAAATGAGCTCAGAGGATGAGGACACACCACGACTTGGGAGTCCTGGGTTGTAGGAAGAAAGTCTGGAGGGATTTCTTGGTGTGGTACCCAAGCCAAGTGAATCCTAAAGAACGAGGAGGAGGAGAGGGTGATGGAAGTGGAGAACGGGCAGGATGTTCCAGGCTAAGTGCCACAGGAGCGAGGGAACTGTGGTGTAAACACCCCATGGGGCAGGGCTTGCCTCATGGGCAGGTGACCCGAACATAGTAAGTCCCCGACACTCAAAGGAGTTTTTTTTTCTGAGAACACGTTTGTAAGTACAGTATGTTCGTAAGTCCAACAACATTAGCCTAGGTACCCAGCTAACATAATCGGCTGTATATAGTATACTGTATATGTACTATAGCACAATATTGTAATAGATTTATAGTACTTTTCACACGAAGACACTGTACCAGTCTACCCTACACAGTACTGTACAGTGAAGTACACAGAAGCATGACCGCTTGTAAAGGCTGCACTCCCATGGCAATGTAAGTCAGACACGTGAACTAACGTATGCGATTGGACGTGCAAACACTTGTTCGCATCTTTGAAAGTTCACAACTTCAAGGTTCGTAGATGATTTACTGTAGTCACACAGGCCCTGTGCTTGGAGTTTAAGGCTCTGCTGACAGCATTTTAAAAATCCTCGGTTTTAAAAAATGGCTTATTTCTGTATTTATTTTTGGCTGCGCTGGGTCTTAGTTGCTGTGCACAGGCTTTTCTCTAGCTGCGGTGAGCGGGGGCCACTCTCTGGTTGCAGTGTGTGGTTTTCTCGTTGCGGAGGCTTCTCTTGTGCACATGGGCTCTAGGCACACAGGCACGGGGAGTTGCGCTGCACGGGCTTAGTTGCTCTGTGGCATATGGGATTGTCCCAGACCTGCATTGGCAGGCAGATTCTTAACCACTGGACGAGACCAGGGAAGTCCTAAAATCCTCAATTTCATCTTTGAGTTTGTGGTTTGAAGGAAGGACTCTTGCCCTGCGGGGGTCGGGAAATGGCAGGAAGCCCAGGTTTGAACTGGGAGGGGTAGAGGTGGCTAAAGAGAGAAGGCCCCCAAATGCCAGGTCGAAGAGCTTGGATTTTGACCCAGAAGGAGCAAATTTTAAGAGGGAATGAAGTAGTTAGGTTTGCATGCCGTGATGACCACTCTGGGACCTGGGTGAGTCTACCCACAGGTCCAAGGGCCTCAAGAAGGCCACCAGGACAGGGCCAGGATGCCAGTGGCAGCTGGAGAAGGGGTGGTTGGGTGAAACAATAGGTGGGGGTTTGGAATTGGAGAAGCGGGTACAAGAGAGAAAATAATTCCCAGAGGATAATTCCCAGATTTCTAGTTGAGCCACTGAATGACTTGGTTTTGTTCAGTCACTCAGTCATGCCAGACTGTTTGTGACCCCATGGACTGCAGCATGCCAGGCTTCCCTATCCTTCACCATCTCCCTGAGTTTGTTCAAACTCATGTCCATTGAGTCAGTGATGGTGTCCAACCATTACATCCTCTGACACCCCCTTCTCCTCCTGCTTGGGATGTCACTAACAGAAAGAAATGCACTGCTGTTTGCTTCCTTGTTCATTTTCTCCTCTGCAATGGTATTTATGCTAAGAAGTCAACATTGTTCACCTTTGTCAATAAGAGCTGTTTTCCAACATACAAATAACTCATCCTTTAAGAGAAAAACACAGATGAAGAAACTGTAATCTGGTCCCAAATTCACCCACTTCTAGACATCCCTAAAATTATTTGCTGGACAGAGAGCTTCAATAACAGACCTAGAATTTCATTTGTTCCCCCCCAACCCCTGTTTTCTATCCTGAATATCAGTTATTTTTTTTCTTTTGCTAGAAACCCAGCACTGACCTTGAAAATATCACTCATGTTTAAACACACTCTGGTTGTTTGACCAGACATGGAGAGCTGCTTAGATGTGACCTCAAGACACCCTTGCTCCGAAAGCAGCTGCCTACAGGGCTCAGCCCAGATGGGCAAGCGTCCAGTGGATCTGAGGCTCGGGAAAAAGAAATCTAAAGTTAATGCATTTATCCAAGCCCCCTTTGATCTGGAATCAGGCTGACAATCCTGTGAGGCCAGAGTTGCCCGTAAGATTTTCAGGCTTTCCTCCTATTCAGCCGTCTTCCCTCTGGTGTCTTATAACTTGAGCTTTGAATAACTTGATATATACAAATTAAAATCACACCGAACTATGAATGAAAGATTTTTAAAAGAAAAAATATTTTGTTCAAATAGACATCCTGAAACTGAGAATCACTAGCTTCCTTTGAGCCAGTTTATTTACAGCAAGAAAATTCAGCTACGAAAAAAGCTTATATCAACCACACTGCTCTCACAGGAGGCAGCAAGAAAACATTACTTTTAATAAATAATAATGATTCAACAGATATTTTAATAGCATTTTTCCTACTTCTGAAAGTAATACATACAGACTGTAGATATTTTGAGAATACAGAAAAATGCAGGATGAAAAACAAAATCACTCATAAACCATCACACAGAGATAATATTGTTCATGTTTCGATGTGTTTCTTCTCAGTTTTCTTCCTGTGCACACATTTATAAATTCTTTTCTAAGTCATTTTAAAACATTCTAAAGGTGGAGATCATGGATTAAATTATAACACTCATTTGAAAACCAGATTAGTTTCATAGCCGTATTTTTTTCTAATCAAAGAAATAAAGCATCATCAGAAAAGACAACTTGTAGAACAGAGAAAAATCACAAAGGAAGACAACAAAAATCACTTGGATTCCAACCGAAGACAACTATGATTAATGTTTTGCTGGGTACCTTCCAGTATTTTTTCCATGTGTGTATGTGCCTTTCTTATTTATTAAAAAATATCAAACAGTGTATCCTCTTTTACTGTTCTCATATTTCACAGAGTGACACAGAATGAATAGTTCCCATAAGAATAAATGTTTTTCTACAACGTGATGTTTAATGGCTGCCTAGATGGTGTTCCTCTTTATAGATTTATAATAATTTACCTACCCAATGTACTTTGTGGGACTAGTAAGTTGTTTGTAATTTTTATTTTTGATAGAAATGCTCTGGAATTTGATAGAAGTTGCCTCTGGAATAGTGGTACTAATTTATATTTTACTAATTCAAGCTTTTGAGAACATGAGTTTATGGTAAACATAATAATCTCTGTGTTGTCATTTGGGACAATTAAGGCAGAAACCAGTATTGTTGTGAGGGCTACACAGAAAGTCCGTGGGCAGAATCACCTTCATCTAGATCAAGGGTATATTTTTGGATGCGCTTTATGCTTGGGCTTCCCTGGTGGCTCAGACATGAAAGAATCCGCCTGCAATGCAGGAGACCTGGGTTTGATCCCTGGGTGGGGAAGATTCCCTGGAGAAGGGAACGGCTACCCACTCCAGTGTTCTTGCCTGGAGAATTCCATGGACAGAGGAGCCTGGCGGGCTACAGTTCATGGGATCGTAAAGAGTTGGACACAACAGAACAACTAACACTTTATGTATATTCTCACTTAATTCTCACAAAAGAGTTATTTTTAATCCTTATTTCCAGATAAAGAAAATGGGGCCCAGAAACGTCAAACCGCTGCCTTTCCCATTCATTGTATTGTGGTGTCTTCGTGACCACAGACTTCCATATCTGCACAGACAATCCAGCTGTGCTGCAGTCTGAGAATCCTAAAGTGTAACCCAGTTTTACAAATATCAAACGCATCAAACCCTTGCAGAAACCAATACTTGATTTTAAATTAGTCAATAACATAAACCCCCTCTTTTTTGATAAATGCAACACGAAAGATCCTGCCCCTGGATTTATTTTTTAGGTAAAAATAGCTCCCAGGTTATGGCCTCTTTTGGGGGGATGGCTAGGGGTAAGGGGTGTAGAGCGAGCTTGAGAAAGAGAAGAACAACGCCTTTATTTATTTATTTTTTTGAACAATGTCTTTAGACAATAAGCAAGGTGTAAGAGCTTGTCCCCTAGGTCTAGATTGGCAGACCTCCAGTCTTGACTCAGAAGGAGGGAATTTGCTTTGGTTTCCTGACTGGGTTGCCTTGTTTATCAGCCACAGGGCAAGAGACATGCCACAGCAATGAAATAAAGTTGACATGTCATACTGGGGGAAAGGGGGTTATTCAACAGGCTGAGTCACTCACTGTTGGACTGCAGGTATGGGTGAGACACCCTGCAAAGACTCAGAGCGAATGCAGACGAACTGTGAGTGAGTAACAAAGTGAAACAGGCCTGCCGATGACCTAACACTCCCAAAGTATTTTGAGATTCCTGGATTGTACAAATGAGAATGAAAAAGTTTCCAGCAGATGTATGCTCACTTTTGCTTTGTAACAACTCCTGGGCATATGTCTGGAGACTTAATAGACACAGAGGACAGACTTGCGGTTGCCATGGGGATTGGGGGTGGGGGGGAGGGATGGATTTGGGGTTTGGGCTTAACAGATGTAAACTATTATATACAGGATGGATAAACAACAAGGTCCTACTGTACAGCACAGGGAACTGTATTATTCAATATCTTACAATAAATCATAATGAAAAAGAATGTATATGTGTGTATATATGTAAAACTGAACCAGTTTGCTATAGAGCAGAAATTAACACAACATTCTATATCAGCTATACTTTAATAAAAAATTTCAACATTTCCTCACTGATGTCCACATGTAGCCCATTTAATTATCACAACAGTCCTGCAAAATTAGTTTTATTATTCCCCTTTCTTGGACCACTTAGGTCTCAGGAAAGGTTGAGGTTTAGTGAGGAATTTGTGCCAATAGAACTTGCACACATGTGAAGTCAATTACCTCTTAGTGAATAAGACTATTAAATGAGACTATACTTTGAAAATCAAGTTAGTAGGATATCATATTAGAATCAAGACACACTTGAAAAAGCATTTAGTCCAAACCCCTCATTTTATAGATACAGAAACTGCATTGCAAAGAGGTGAAGTAACTTGCTTGATGTTAGGCAATTGGCTGGAAAAGAGCTTGGGAACTGGCTGAAGGCAGGTAGCCTCAGATCTTCCCCAATACTCTTCCTATCATCCACTCTACCTATCCAGATCATCAGCAGATTGGCAGATGTGTAATAAGTGGCATTAGAAAATTGAGGTTAAGAGATGGATAGATGAAATACACCAGATTAACAGAAAATTTTAGATTCTACTTCAGGCCCTGGGCTAACTAGCTGTATTCTCTCCAAGTGCCTGAGCCTCTGTGAATCTCAATTACATGTATAAAAGGGAGTCATAAATACTCATGGACTACTACCTGTATGTATAGAGTACAGCTGATTCTCTGTATCTGCAGATGTGAGATCTGTCCTTACAGGTGGACCCACAATGGAACTTGAGCCCCCTTGATTTGGGTACCCACAAGAGGTCCTGAAGCCACTCTTTCATGGATACCAAAGGACGACTGTACTTTGTTAACTGTTATGGTTTAATGAATGTTAGGCATTCACGTCCATTCATGAAACCATACTGAAGATCGCACTGCGTTTTCATCCAGATGAGCTCCTTGAGGATGGGAAATATCACTTCTTCATTTTTGTATATCAATAGGTATTTTTAAGGTATTTTTAGGTATTTTTAAGGTAAGTGAACAAATTAATAGTATAGCTTTTATGTAAGTGCTCTTCCTTATCACCATGACCCAACTGAGCTCAGGGACTCAGTCGGTCAGTATGTTACCCACCAGGGTTCTTGGCCTTCCCCAATCAATAGAAATTGACTGCAGGCTAGACTAGAAATTCAGGCAAGGCTGTATTGGGGTCCCTGCTGCAGCAGAGGGGAGCGAGAACAAGCAACAGAATCCCTTGCTTGCTGACTCCCCAAGGAGGGACACACTTGTTCCTTATATGGGGTGAAGCTGGGGGTGTGTCCAGTGGCCAGGCAGGAGGGAAGGCTTAGGTGGTTTGCCTACGCCTTAGGTAGTGGTGTGTGCAGGGGGCATGTGCAGTACCCTGCTTTTGCTCCCAACACCCTGTTTTTGCTCCAGGCTTCTCAAAAGTGGCAGTTGGGTTTTTAGTCTCTTTGTATCTTTTGGGTCCAAAATTTGCCCCCGCAGTTATTTTTAGTCCTATATAGTTTCTTTGTATTTTGTTGCTCCAGGAGAGGTGTGTCTAGTTGCGAGCTTTGCAGCAGGACAGCAAAGGGTCCCAGGTCCCAAGCCTGTCTCAAGTATAGAGGCTGAATTAAACCAAAAAGGATACATTTCAAAGGGACAGGGGAGCAGAGTAAATGCCCATGATTACCACTTGGACTGCAGGGCTTCATCTTAATAAACTCTGAGGACTAGTTGTTTCTTAACCTCCTGGAATCCAGTCCTGTTTGCTTGTTTTTTTCCTTTTTCTTAACATTCACATTTCCCATTATCTTGAAAATGTCCTCTGCTTTAGGGAAAAAAGTAGGTATATGAAGATAAAAGACATTCGATCCTTAAGCCACACAATGCATAGAAATGAACTCTAGTTACATTTCAGATTTAATGTCAAAAGAAAACTTCAAAATTTCTGACCATAGCGCAGGGAAAGATTTTTAAAAATTAGACCAGAGAACTCTAAGTTGAAAAGATACATACACCTCAGTCTTCATAGCAGCACTACTCACAACAGCCAAGACATGGAAGGAACATACAAGTGTCTACTGACAGATGAATGGATAAGGAAGATGTAGTTGCTGCTGCTACGTCACCTCAGTCGTGTCCGACTCTGTGCGACCCCAGAGACGGCAGCCCACCAGGCTCCCCCGTCCCTGGGATCCTCCAGGCAAGAACACTGGAGTGGGTTGCCATTTCCTTCTCCAGTGCATGAAAGTGAAAAGTGAAAGTGAAGTCGCTCAGTCATGTCCGACTCCTAGCGACCTCATGCACCACAAGCCCACCAGGCTCCTCCATCCATGGGATTTTCCAGGCAAGAGTACTGGAGTGGGGTGCCATTGCGTTAGTACATACATACAATGGAATAGTCCTCAGCCATAAGAAGCATTAAATAATGCCATTTGCAGCAACATGGATGGATCTAGAGATTATCACACTAACTGATACATGTCAGAAAAAGAAAGACATATACTATACAATATCACTTACATGTGGAATATTAACTATGATACAAACACAATATTCACTTTTCTACAAAACAGAAACAGACTCAGAAACACAGAAAACAAGAAGGAAAGGGCGTGGGGAAGGGCTAAATTAGGAATTTGGGATTAGCAGATATGCACTATTATATATAAAATAGATAAGCAACAAGGTCCTAGTGTATAGCACTGGGACTACATTCAATCTCCTATAATAAACGACATTAGAAAAGACAATGATACAGAAAATGCATATGTATAACTGAATCATTTTGCTGTATACTAGAAACTAGATTGATAAATTAATTCATTAAACATTCAAATTCCTGTTTATCAGAAGACCCTATTCCCCAACTCTGTTTGAATTAAGATGTTAAACATATGTTGGTGTGTGTCACACTTGGGTATCACCACCCCAGAAATGAGATGTTCAGCCAAAGTTTGCTGCCACACCCAACACGACAGTAATTCAGGAAGACATCCGCCTGGCAGGATCTTCATGTTCCCGTGAGAGCTTTATCTAGATGATTTAGGGACTGGAGGATGGAGTGTGGGAGGAGTGTGCAAATCCTTTGTTACCAATGGAAAAAGAATGTAATACACATGACCAAACAGATGTCATGAAGACCTTGAAGGAATGCAGCAGATCTTATATCTTCCTAGATCGAAAGACCCTGGACACTGGCACAAACACAAAGGCTCTTAATACATGGAGGTGTGGAAGACAGTATCATCCTCACTCAGATCAGATCAGATCAGATCAGTCGCTCAGTCGTGTCCGATTCTTTGCGACCCCATGAATCGCAGCACGCCAGGCCTCCCTGTCCATCACCAACTCCTGGAGTTCACTCAGACTCACGTCCATCGAGTCAGTGATGCCATCCAGCCATCTCATCCTCTGTCATCCCCTTCTCCTCCTGCCCCCAATCCCAAAAGCTATTACTTAGATCACTATTTTCACCAGAGATTCCTCACTCTTTCATATTCATCAACCAGGGGCTGTCCTCTCCAGCCTCTATTGCCTATAACTAACATAAACAAACAAACAAACAAAAAAATCCACACACAAATAAACCCCCAAAACAACAACAAAAAAAGGTTGTCCGCAGAACAAATAAATTCCCCAGTAGTGACAACAATATTTTGTTTTGGGCTTCCCGAGTGGCACGAGTGGAATCTACCTGCCAATGCAGGAGATGTAAGAGACGTGGGTTTGATCCCTGGATTGGGAAGATTCCTTGGAGAAGGGCATGGCAACCCACTGATATTCTTGCCTGGAGAATCCCATGGACAGAGGAGCCTGGCGGGCTACAGTCCATAGGGTCACAAACAGTTGGACACGATTGAAGCGACTTAGCATGCACACGGGCATTCTGTGTTTTACAGTTTGCAAACGACACCAAATATAATATCTCACCTGAATCTCACAACAACAAGTAAAATCAGATACTATTCATCTTATATCGTAGATGAAGAAACTGAAGGTTAGAGAGGTTGTGTGACTTTTGCAAGGCTACACAGGCAGGAGGTGGCAAAGCCAGGACTTGAAATTCCAGGTAAAGGGAACACAGTGGGAAGCCTTGGTTTGCAATTAAATGTAACTAAAGGAATAGTGTGAAATGAAGATGGTATCAACTTTCTCCCCAGAAATGTGTTCAATTTTACTCTTGGCTTGGCCATACATCTTATAGTTGAGAACACATATAGACAAGGGGCCGTCATACAGAGTGAAGCAAGTCAGAAAGAGAAAAACAAATATCACGTATTAAGGCATATATGTGAAATACAGAAAAATGATACAGATAAACCTATTTGCAGGGCAGGAATAAAGATGCAGACATCGAGAGCAAATGCATGGATGCCAAGGAGAGAAAGGTGAGGTGGGATGAATTGGGGGGATGGTATGAACTGGGAGATTGGGATTGACATACATACTATGTACAAAATAGCCGACTAATGAGAACCTACCGTGTAGCACAGGGAACTCTACTCAGTGCTCTGTGGTGACCTACATGGGAAGGAAGTCCAGAAAAGAGGGGATATATGTATACATATAGCTGATTCACTTTGCTGGGCAGCAGAAACGAACACAATATTGTAAAGTAACTATATTCCAAAAAGTTAATTAATAAATAAATAAAATCACTAACACCAATCTCTCCTCACAAAAAGGCAAGGGACAATACCCTCTCTTGGGTATTTGTTGAGACTTTCCATCCTTCACGAATGCATCCTTCTCACTTACATGTTTGATCCGATTTTCTTCACTCTTTGACCTCTTGCACTGGGACTCTGGCAAGCAATATTTGTCTAAGGCCTTTCTCTGAGTTTGGTGAAATTGTTAACATCAATAATGACATAAGCAGTCACCCGATAAAGAGTCCTGCTTATTATGGGCCAGCACCAAGTGCTCTGCATGCATTATCTCATTTAGCCTCCCAACAACTCAATGAGGTAAGTACTATTTTGGTCCCTATTTGACGAACACACTGAGGGGCAAAGAGATGAAGTAATGTATCCAAGGTCAAACTGCTGGTAAGTGGCAGATGAAAGACCAAGCTGTCCGACTCCAGACCCCTCACTCTTACCACTGCCTTCAACTACTTCACAGTAGTCAGGCTGGACCACTGTCTCTCTTGGGTTCAGTGACCTTGTCATCTGGTGGCCCCTCAGCTGCTGGCTTTGCACCACCTCTCAGCTTTGATGAGCTCGCAGCTCTAAGCGATAGCATTCCCTCTGCCAGCGTCTCCCCCAGGAGTCTCCAAATAGACAAGGTTAATCCCCAGGAATAGATGCCATGGCACCCCATCCTCATTCCCCTAGCTGAAGGAAGGGCTGGCTGCGACTCCCAAGGAACTGCCCTTCCTTATGGGAGTCACTGAACAACCAGCACCCCCACCCACATCCAGTGAGTGTTGACGTGGGACACGAAGACCCAGGCGTCTAGACTCACTGGGGCCAAGTCCAAAGGGCCATCCCAGCTCCAGAGCTCCCATGGGGTTGGATGAGGCTCTGCTGCACCTGCTTCCCAGTTCAACTCCTTTCCCCAGTTCTGCTTCCTTTACTCCCCAACAGAAGATGTTCCCAAGTAGTGTGCGGTGTGTATTTAGTCGCTAAGTCACGTCCAGCTCTTTGCAACCGCAAGGACTGTAGCCTGCTAGGCTCCTCTGTCCATGGGATTTCCCAGGCAAGAATACTGAAGTGAGTTGCTATTTCCTTCTTTTTTGCCCAAGAGCATTCTTCAGTAATCGTCCTGCATGCGCACACACTGCAGCCTCAGACTTGGGTGCCCAGGAAACGCAACAAACTGACCAAACATCTCTGCCCAGGGCCTCAGCCCCCAAGTGCCAGAGCAGTCTCATGCAAGCTGAGCTCTCAAACCTGTCTGGTATTTCTGTTGTCCTGTTGCCCAGTCTTTGGCCCTGCCATGTGCATATTGACTTTTCTTCTCTTGTTCTTCAGTCCACTAGAATTTTCTGGTGTTCATTCCTTTGTTTATGAGTCCCACCTATGCCTCCAGCCAAATCAGAGCTGTGCTCTTTCTGCGACCTCTCTAACCCTTGATGATGTTGCATGTCCCAACCTGGGACCCAAGTTTGTTCTGCTGATCACGTCCACACCTTTGGGTGATAGATGTGCTTGCAATTTATGTGCATCGAACGCAAAATAAACACGTGGGCAGGAGTAGAAGGATCCTTGGGTCTTGAAGGCAGTGCAGATACCTACAAGTAGACCCAGAAATCCTTGGCTAGTGTTCTACTATTTCTCTAAGCTCAGATCCTTGCTCCTTCCAAGCCAAGATGCCATCATAATTCAGACAGGCTTCTTTATCTCCTACCTTTTCAACTTTAGTCTGCTGGACACTCTGTTGTCTGATTTACTTCCTAAATGAAGCTCTCATGACTTCCCTGGCGGTCTAGTGGTTAAGACTCTGTGCTTCCAATGCAGGGGGCATGGGTCTGATCGCTGGTTGGGGAACTAGGGTCCCACATGCTGCGTGGCATTGCCAAAACAAAACTCAAAACAAAATCAAGCTAAATGAGAATCTTAATCAGTGGACCCTCCCCACTTAAAACCCTCGTGTTCCCTGATGCCCATGTGTCTCATCCAAACCACCCAACAAGGCTGAGATCAGAGTGCCCCATTCATCCTGTCCCAAGCAGCCAGCCTCTCCAGGCCTTGGTGAAGCCATTCTTTCTTTTGTTTTAAAACACTCAGAAAGAGTGATCCATATGAAGAACTGATCCATATGAAGAACTGAAGACAGTTTATCCTGTTCTTCTCTTAGAACTTAACCTGGGGCTCCCGTGATTTACAGTCATTCATATACTGGGTTCCTCTTTCTTCCTAGATGACAACCAACTCAGGAGACTATGGGCCACCAGAGCAGTATGAGACACTTGATGGCCTCTCAGGAGAGATTTGTGGAAGTGATTTGCTGTCTCCCAGCATGACCATAGATTTATTCTCCTCCACTTCTCCTTGACCCACCCCCAATATTCCTGAAATAAATATAAATATAAACACTACCCTAAACACATCTCAGAAGAAGGATGATTTAAAACCTAAGGTAGAATGGAGGGAAAATAAGGTCACTGCTTTAATTTAACAAGAAGAGTTAAAATCTTGAAATGATGTTTTTGGGGGCTGCACACGGTTTATGGGCTTTTCTCTAGCTGTGCAAGCAGGGGCTGCTCTCTAGCTGTGGTGCGAGGGCTTCTTATTGTGGTGGCTTCTCTTGCTGCAGAGCATGGGCTCTAGAGTGCATGGGCTCAGCAGTTGTGGCGCACGGGCTTTGCTGCCCTGCGGCGTGTGGAATCTTCCCAGACCAGGGATCGAACCCGTGTCTCCTATATTAGCAGGCAGATTCTTAACCACTGGACAACCAGGGACGTGCCTGAAATGATATTATATTTAAACAATGGACTAAACCCAGGGTAGAGAGGGGCCTTCTAAAACTCTAGTGTAGGCTAATTAGAAATCAAAGGTAAGCAGGTGATAAGTGTATAAACTACTTCTAAAGAAAAAGGTGAATATTTTACAGAAAGATTTTAAAGCTGAGCATGTTAGCTTTTGCTCTTTCCTAGACAAGTGGACAGCTGGCCCCTTTTCCTGGGGGTGGGTTGGGCTCAGGGCCTGGCTCTGTGGTTTTGCCCACCTTTGCTGGCCAGTTCAGCTTTCGATACTAGCCCGCCTGAGAGCCCAGAGTCCCAGCTCTGCAAACAGTGATATTATCATATCACAGCTGAGCTACAAAAATAACTGCTTCACATTCAAACACACTTCTGTCTTATTTCCTTAAAGTCATGTTCCCCCAACAAATGGCTGGAAGCTTCTGGTAGGAAGTAAAGCTCAACTGAGTTTCAGAGATAATGGAAAAAGGCATAAGATTCAAAGAGATTCTTAATGCACACAGCAGTGACTCTGAGTGGCATTTGGATCAGCTTTGGACCCTCTTTGTGTCCTGGGGCCTTCTCTCCAGATGGGCAGCTATGTTTCAGGGCAGGTTGTCCAATTCTGGAATTGGTCCTGATGGTGGGAAACAAGGGGCCTTCTCTCATCTGCTTTCTCTAACAAGCTGATGTCCAAACAGACACAGTCCAGTCTTTGAAAGTCAAGCCATCCAGGGTGGGTAAGGCATTGAGAGATTCTCTAGAATAGATTCAACGGCAACAAGGGAAGTGATGTGGATAATGGTATTTGCAAGAAGGATTTGCATACTGCAGAAAATTTATCCCAGTAAATGTTTGGCTGTAACATTGCTTTTATTTTTTATTTTTATTGCTGGTTTGCCTTTATAGATGGTCAAGAGAGGCTCTGACCCAGCCCCACAGTTTCAAGGGCTCCTCAGATATAGACACACACACACACACACACACACTGAAATACACATGGTAGCCAATCCCTTGAAGTCCAGTGCTCAGGGCAGGCAGAACAACCTGTAATCCTAAACATCCACTCTGGTGACCAGCACTGCTCAAATCTACAGTTTTATATCTCTGGTAAATAAAAGGCCCTGAATCTGAGTACCCAAAAGATGTGTATGCACCACTGCTGACTTCAAAAATGACCATTATTAGGAGTGTAGACAGGATTCGAGCGGCAGAAGTGCTGAGATAAGAGAAAAGACAAATTCATTACCTTGTTAAGTTCTTCCTCTCGTAGAGCAAGGATGTAATAAATTCTTGCATAATGAAGAATTATTTCCCAATAGTGCCAGGAGTCCATTTTCTTGTTTCCTTTCCCATTCCAACTCAGGGTTCTGGGTGGTGCTAAAACAAGTACATACAATGTGTGTAACAGTTGTGCATATATATTGGCCAACATTTTGCAATATTACATAACTTCTATTTTCCTTACTTTTGTATATAAATATAGTTCTAATTCTAGAACTCGGGCAAATGCCAGGAGACAGTGAGGGACAGGGAGGCCTGACATGCTGCAGTCCGTGGGGTCACAAAAAGTTGGACATGACCTAGAAGCTGAACAACAATAGCATAGTTCTAGATAGAACATATGTGACATATAAAATAAAAATGGATTTTTCTAGAGTTGCATGTAGTTTTATTTTTATACAAAAATGCATAAAAGGTAATTAAATCTTTAAAAATTGTAAACATCTCCAGAATTATTTAAATAATTTTAAATTTTGATATTTACTAATTAAAATATATGTTTGCATTTTGGTTAAAATGGGTAATTTTGAATATTTTGGAAGAAAAATAACTTTTCTGGAAACATCTAAAATAATTAAATTGGTATCTTCCTATATTAACATTAATTTACATATTGATTAAAATATATTCAGATTTTGTCTATTTTAATACAATTACATTTATTTTTAATCTGTTAGATTACTGCTATTAATGAAACACAGACTTTGGAAAATCTTGATTATGAAAATATAATTAATGATTGTGCTGAAATAAAGGCAAGAAAATGAGTGCTATTAAATAAATATATCATAGTTTATGAATTTATATGTTTTTATTCTTACTACTCATCCAAATAACATCCCAGACAGCCTTACACATGATCAGGTTCCCTTTTATTTTATTTTTAAAATATTTTGGCTTCGCTGGGTCTTCACTGAAGCGTGCAGACTTAGTAGCTCTGAGGCATGTGGGATTTTAGTTTCCCAACCAGGGATGGAACTCTTGTCTTGGGTATTGAAAGGTAGATTCTTAACCACTAAACCACTAGGGAAGTCCCTCCCCTCTCTTAAATACTTTACTCACTTTTAGTCATAGAAATACCATATAGTTCTCTATTTTTTGTGAGTGAAGGTTATTAAGATGTAAGGACAAAACTTTTCTTTGACAATCTGTTAACTTGATTCATAGCTTCAAATACTTAGACACATGGCAAATGAGCCCCAGGCCTAGCAAGTGATAGGAGTGGGCAGCTCCCCAACCTCTTAGATTGCTGATACCATAGTCTTTTCTAAATTTTATTGCATGCTCACACTGAGACAAGCACCCTACTAAGTGCTTTTCTGTATTTCATTCATCCCTCACCATAGTTTTCCAAGATAGGCATAATTTCAGATTTTTTTTTTTTAATATTTATTTATTTATTTGGCTATTTTGGTCTTAGTTGTGGCACAACGGCTCTCTAGTTGTGGCATATGGGCTCCGTAGGTGTGGTGCGCGGGCTCAGTAGCTGTGGCACATGGGCTCAGTAGGTGTGGCGCATGGGCTCAGTAGGTGTGGGATTTTAGTTTCTTGACCAGGTATCAAACCTGAGTCCCCTGCATCACAAGGCAGATTTTTAACCACTAGCCCACCAGGGAAAACCCAGCATTCCCAGATTTAGATGAGGAGGCAGGGATGCAAGGCACTCGCTGGTGGTCAAAGGACCATGACCAGGGGAGTGGTCTCCCATCCTGGCCTCCAGAGCTCCAACTCCCTCTGTGACCAGCCCCGTTGCTTCCCCCAGAAGCTCTTCCACGGCAGAGGCTGACAGGCCAAGCCTGTTCCTTGTTTGCTTCCTAGAGACTCTTCGTTGGATGATTTTTTTGTGGTCGCACCCCTCCACTCCCATTATATACCTCTTTAAAAATCCTGGATCGATACATCTATAAAGGATTTCAAGCTCACTAGATAATCTAGATACAATATATGCCAGGTGCCAATAGACATTTGCTAAACTATTCATGTGTTTTCAGTCCTATTATATTTCTAAAACTTTCAAAACAACGGAAATGCCTAGTACATTTAATTGCACTAATAACCGACTGACTGACTGGTAAAGAATCTGCCTAACAATGCAGGAGACAAGAGACACAGATTTGATCCCTGAGTTGGGAAAATCCTCTGGAGAAGGAAATGGCAACACACTCCAGTATTCTTGCCTGGAAAATTCCATGGACAGAGAAGCCTAGTGGGTTACAGTGCATGGGGTCGAAAAAAGTCAGACACGACCGAGTGCGCATAAGCATATGAAGAGTATATATATCATCAGTTATAGCTATTCAAGGAAATGTCATGCAGGTGGTGATGAAAGCTACAATAACATGGAAAATATTTAGATATAATGTTACATTTTAAAAGTTCCATATAAAATTACATATATGTCAGAATAATATAAAAATTACCATAGTTATGAAAATGGACACATTCACAGGAAAAAAAATAGAAAACACAACTAAATGCTAATAATAGTTATGTTTAACACAGTGAATATTAATTTATTAGAGTATTAGATATTATTAGTATTAGATAACATTAACGTGTTCAGTTCAGTTCAGTTCAGTTGCTCAGTCCTGTCTGACTCTTTGTGACCCCATGAGTCGCAGCACGCCAGGCCTCCCTGTCCATCACCAACTCCCGGAGTTTACCCAAACTCACGTCCATCAAGTCGGTGATGCCATCCGGCCATCTCATCCTCTGTCATCCCCTTCTCCTCCTGCCCCCAATCCCTCCCAGCATCAGAGTCTTTTCCAATGAGTCAATTCTTCGCATGAGGTGGCCAAAGTACTGGAGTTTCAGCTTTAGCATCATTCCTTCCAAAGAAATCCCAGGACTGATCTCCTTCAGAATGGACTGGTTGGATCTCCTTGCAGTCCAAGGGACTCTCAAGAGTCTTCTCCAACACCACAGTTCAAAAGCATCAATTCTTCGGCACTCAGCTTTCTTCACAGTCCAACTCTCACATCCATACATGACCGCAGGAAAAACCATAGCCTTGACTAGACAGACCTTTGTTGGCAAAGTAACGTCTCTGCTTTTCAATATGCTGTCTAGGTTGGTCATAACTTTTCTTCCAAGGAGTAAGCGTCTTTTAACTTCATGGCTGCAGTCACCATCTGCAGTGATTTTGGAACCCCAAAAAATAAAGTCTGACACTGTTTCCACTGTTTCTCCATCTATTTCCCATGAAGTGATGGGACCGGATGCCATGATCTTCGTTTTCTGAATGTTGAGCTTTAAGCCAACTTTTTCACTCTCCTCTTTCACCTTCATCAAGAGGCTTTTTAGTTCCTCTTCACCTTCTGCCATAAGGGTGATGTCATCTGCATATCTGAGGTTATTGATATTTCTCCCAGCAATCTTGATTCCAGCTTGTGCTTCTTCCAGCCCAGCGTTTCTCATGAGGTACTCTGCATATAAGTTAAATAAACAGGGTGACAATATACAGCCTTGACATACTCCTTTTCCTATTTGGAACCAGTCTGTTGTTCCATGTCCAGTTCTAACTGTTGCTTCCTGACCTGCATACAAATTTCTCAAGAGGCAGATCAGGTGGTCTGGTATTCCCATCTCTTTCAGAATTTTCCAGTTTATTGTGATCCACACAGTCAAAGGCTTTGGCATAGTCAATAGAGCAGAAATAGATGTTTTTCTGGAACTCTCTTGCTTTTCCCATGATCCAGCGGATGTTGGCAATTTGATCTCTGGTTCTTCTGCCTTTTCTAAAACCAGCTTGAACATCTGGAAGTTCACAGTTCACATATTGCTGAAGCCTGGCTTGGAGAATTTTGAGCATTACTTTACTAGCGTGTGAGATGAGTGCAATTGTGCAGTAGTTTGAGCATTCTTTGGCATTGCCTTTCTTTGTGTCAGAATAATATAAAAATTACCATAGTTATGAAAACAGACACATTCACAGGAAAAAAAATAGAAAACACAACTAAATGCTAATAATAGTTATGTTTAACATAGTGAATATTAATTTATTAGAGTATTAGATATTATTAGTATTAGATAACATTAATGTACTCAGTTCAGTTCAGTTCAGTTGCTCAGTCATGTCTGACTCTTTGCGACCCCATGGACTGCAGCACTCCAGGCCCTCCTGTCCATCACCAACTCCTGGAGTTTACCCAAACTTATGTCCATTGAGTTGGTAATTCCATCCAACCATCTCATTCTCTGCTGTCCCCTTCTCCTCCCGCCTTCAATCTTTCCCAGCATCAGAGTCTTTTCAAATGAGTCAGCTCTTCGCATCAGGTGGCCAAAGTATTGGAGTTTCAGCCTCACCATCAGTGCTTCCAATGAACACCCAGAACTGATCTCCTTTAGAATGGACTGGTTGGATCTCCTTGCAGTCCAAGGGACTCTCAAGAGTCTTCTCCAACACCACAGTTCAAAAGCATCAATTCTTCGGCACTCAGATTTCTTCACAGTCCAACTCTCACACCCATACATGACCACAGGAAAAACCATGGCCTTGACTAGATGGACATTTGTTGGCAAAGTAATATCTCTGCTTTTTAATACGCAGTCTAGGTTGGTCATAACTTTTCTTCCAAGGAGTAAGCGTCTTTTAATTTCATGGCTGCAGTCACCATCTGCAGTGATTTTGGACCCCCCAAAAATAAAATCTGTCACTGTTTCCACTGTTTCCCCATCTATTTGCCATGGAGTGATGGGACTGGATGCCATGATCTTAGTTTTCTGAATGTTGAGCTTTAAGCCAATTCTTTCACTCTCCTCTTTCACTTTCATCAATAGACTCTTTAGCTTTTCTTCACTCTGCCATAAGTGTGATGTCATCTGCATATCTGAGGTTATTGATATAATACATAATATTAATGTATTAGAGTGATTTTTTCTTTTTCTTTTTTTCTATGTTTTGTTTGATTTTTATATTTTTAACTTTATTTTTATTGAAGTATAGTTGAATTACAATGTTGTGTTAATTTTTGCTGTACAGCAAAGTGATTCAGTTATATACATATATAATTATATGTATATATAATATATATAATTATAATATTATAAGTATAACAATATATAATATATATGTATATATACATTTCTTTAGTATTCTTTTCCATTATGGTTTATCATAGGATATTGAATATAGTTCCCTTATACAGTAGGACCTTGTTTTTTATCCATTCTATGTATATGTTTACATCTGCTAACTCCAACCTCCCACTTATTGAAGGATTAGGTTAATTTCATATTTTAAAATGCTGACTTAGAATGCATTTTGTCTAAAAACAATAATGAGTTGGTGAACAAGGCCACCACCTCGTTACCAGCAGGGCATGCCTGTCTCCCTGGCACTGTACCCTCTTTAAGATGAAAGCTGCCACAGCTGCAGAGGCTCTCCGTGAGTCTGCTTGCTGTTGGCAAGATACATTTTAGAGATCAAGCACTTTAGGCTTTGTCATGAGGAGGAGAAGAGATGAAATAAATCACGGACTTTGAGGCTTTGATACAAACTGCAAACAGAAAAGTTCTATCCCTTTCTAAGGGAAATGCTGTCCATCAAATGCTCCCCAGGGTCATGGAGCCCCACAACTTGGTCGGCAAAGTCGAGATATAAGCCACATATGATGAGAACGCTTCCTCTCTGCACTGACCGCACCTCATGGCATCATAACATCCCAGCTCCCCAGCCTTTGAGGGGACGCCGGCATTCTCTTGGTAATGTGGCAAACTGGCGGGGAGCCCTGAGGACCTTGAGACCATCTGTGAATAGCCAGATAGGAACTCTCGGGAGAAGATGGGATGAGATCTGAGATTAATTGGAGAGTTGACACATACACATGATCATGTGTGAAATAGACAGCTAGCAGGAAGCTGCTTTATAGCACGGGGAGCTCAGCTCAGTGCTCTGTGAAGACCTAGAGGGATAGAATGGTGGTGGCGGGGCGGGGAGGGAGGGAGGGGATATATGTATACATAGACATCCTGGAATGTGAAGTCAAGTGGGCCTTAGAAAGCATCACTACGAACAAAGCTAGTGGAGGTGATAGAATTCCAGTTGAGCTATTCCAAATCCTGAAAGATGATGCTGTGAAAGTGCTGCACTCAATATGCCAGCAAATTTGGAAAACTCAGCAGTGGCCACAGGACTGGAAAAGGTCAGTTTTCATTCCAATCCCAAAGAAAGGCAATGCCAAAGAATGCTCAAACTACCGCACAATTGCACTCATCTCACACGCTAGTAAAGTAATGCTCAAAATTCTCCAAGCCAGGCTTCAGCAATATGTGAACCGTGAACTTCCTGGTGTTCAAGCTGGTTTTAGAAAAGGCAGAAGAACCAGAGATCAAATTGCCAACATCCGCTGGATCATGGAAAAAGCAAGAGAGTTCCAGAAAAACATCTATTTCTGCTTTATTGACTATGCCAAAGCCTTTGACTGTGTGGATCACAATAAACTGTGGAAAATTCTGAAAGAGATGGGAATACCAGACCACCTGATCTGCCTCTTGAGAAATTTGTATGCAGGTCAGGAAGCAACAGTTAGAACTGGACATGGAACAACAGACTGGTTCCAAATAGGAAAAGGAGTACGTCAAGGCTGTATATTGTCACCCTGTTTATTTAACTTATATGCAGAGTACATCATGAGAAACGCTGGGCTGGAAAAAGCACAAGCTGGAATCAAGATTGCCGGGAGAAATATCAATAACCTCAGATATGCAGATGACACCACCCTTATGGCAGAAAGTGAAGAGAAACTAAAAAGCCTCTTGATGAAGGTGAAAGAGGAGAGTGAAAAAGTTGGCTTAAAGCTCAACATTCAGAAAACGAAGATCATGGCATCCGGTCCCATCACTTCATGGGAAATAGATGGGGAAACAGTGGAAACGATGTCAGACTTTATTTTTCTGGGCTCCAAAATCACTGCAGATGGTGACTGCAGCCATGAAATTAAAAGACGTTTACTCCTTGGAAGGAAAGTTATGACCAACCTAGATAGCATATTCAAAAGCAGAGACATTACTTTGCCAACAAAGGTTCATCTAGTCAAGGCTATGGTTTTTCCTGTGGTCATGTATGGATGTGAGAGTTGGACTGTGAAGAAGGCTGAGCACGGAAGAATTGATGCTTTTGAAGTGTGGTGTTGGAGAAGACTCTTGAGAGTCCCTTGGACTGCAAGGAGATCCAACCTGCCCATTCTGAAGGAGATCAGCCCTGGGATTTCTTTGGAAGGAATGATGCTAAAGCTGAAACTCCAGTACTTCGGCCACCTGATGTGAAGAGTTGACTCATTGGAAAAGACTCTGATGCTGGGAGGGATTGGGGGCAGGAGGAGAAGGGGACGACAGAGGATGAGATGGCTGGATGGCATCACTGACTCGATGGACGTGAGTCTGAGTGAACTCCGGGAGTTGGTGATGGACAGGGAGGCCTGGCATGCTGCGATTCATGGGGTCACAAAGAGTCGGACACGACTGAGCGACTGATCTGATCTGATAGCTGATTCATATTGCGCAACAGAAACTAACACAACATTGTAAGGTAATTAGCCTCCAACTAAAAATATATTAATTTTTTTAAAAAGAAAAGAATGGAAGATTCATGAGCCTTTGCTCATATCTGCCTCACCTGAGTCTGTCTTGGTTTAATATCAAGGACACGAAAGACTCACCCAGTGTTGTCAAAAACAGGAAAGACTTACCCAGCGGGAAACTCCTAACCTCCTGCCTCTCTTCTCACCCCTCTTCTTCTTTTCCAACTGAAGACCCACCATGTGCCAGCTGTGTTGCTACACAGTGGGGACACAGTCACATCAGACAGGAATGGGCCTTCAAGGAGCCCGAGGTCTACCCCTTCCCACTGAAAGGGTGGCCGTTGGACTGCCTAGAGTCTTGTTTGAAACTCAGACTCTCGGGTCCCGAGGAAAACCCACTGACTCAGAATGTTGATTTTGGCAGGTTCTCGGGGTGATTCGCAGGCACCGAAGGTTGAGAAGGCAACCTCTAGGAGGGTAAGCCCTGTTTCTTAGGAGTGTTGTTTTAATAAGATTAAGGAGTTACACTCACTATGGAGAATAGTATGGAGGTTCCTGAAAAAGCTAAAAATATAATTCCTATACGCTCCTGCAATTCTTCTTCTGGGCATATATCCAGAGAAAACTATAATTTGAAAAGATATATGCATCCCAGTGTTCATAGCAGCACTATGTACAATAGCCAAGACATGGAAGCAACCTAAATGTCCATCAACAGATGAGTGGATAAAGCAGATGTGGTACATATATACACAATGGAATATTACTCAGTCATAACAAGGAATGAAATAATGCCATTTGCAGCAGTATGGGTGAACATAGAGATTATCATAATAAGTGAAGTAAGCCAGAGAAAGGCAGATATCATATGATATCACTTATATGTGGAATCTACTAAAAAAAAAAAAAAACAGTTAAAATGAGCTTATTTAAAAAATAGAAACAGACCCAAAGACGTATTCTAAAAAGAAACTCATGGTTATCAAAGGGGATAAAAAGGTAGGAGAGGGATAAATCAGGATTTGGGGATTAACACATATGCACTACTATATATAAAATAGGGAACCAACAAGGACCTACTGTATAGCACAGAGAATTCTACTCAATATTTTGCAGTAACCTATAAAGGAAAAGACTCTGATGCTGGGAGGGGTTGGGGGCAGGAGGAGAAGGGGACGACAGAGGATGAGATGGCTGGATGGCATCACTGACTCGATGGACTGAGCCTGAGTGAACTCCGGGAGTTGGTGATGGACAGGGAGGCCTGGCGTGCTGCGATTCATGGGGTCGCAAAGAGACTGAGCGACTGAACTGAACTGATAAGGGAAAAGAATCTGATAAAGAATATATATATATACATATATGTATGTGTGTGTATATATATATATAAAGGACTGAGGATTGAGTGTTGTTATTTAGCTTTCACAAACTATTTTAGCTTATTTTACCAGTATCCACTGGAAGTATATATGACTGGCAGGAGCGTCTGTCACGAGACAATGATGGCCCGTGGGAGTGGAAAGTCCCCTCTGGGAGGCTTTGTGGAGTGGGCAGAAGGGAAGGAGAGAGGACAAGGGAGGAAGTGGATGTGGGCTTCTGCCAAGGAACAGTCAGGAGATGAGGGGTGTGGGAATGTCCCCTGTAACAGTGGACATCCCAGGACTAAGCAAACAAGTTTGGAAGGGCTGCCTTCCTGGAGGCAGCATCTGAATGGGATATACCCTCTACTCAGGCTCAGAAAAGGGGCTTCCCGGGTGGCTTAGTGGTAAAGAATCCACCTGCCAATCCAGGAGACTAGAGTTTGGATCCCTAGGTTGGGAAAATCCCCTGGAGGAGAAAGTGGCAACCCACTCCAGTATTCTTGCCCGGAGAATCCCAGGGACAGACGAGCCTGGTGGGCTATAGTCCATGGAGTCACAGAGTGGGACATGACTGAGTGCGCGCGCGCGCGCGCACACACGCACACACACACACACACACACACACACACACAGGCTCAGAAAACCAAATCGCTTCCTGTGTTTTGTCTCCTGAATCTGCAAGTATCTCACACAGCCACTCAGCAGAGGAAGGCATTCAAGAGTGCAGGAATAAGCCAGGGGGCTCCAGGAACTGGAAATCCAGGACCTCCACCACTCCCTGTAAGGAAGGATTCTTGGAGATTGCAGGGAGGTGGGTTATTATGATCGTTGTTGCTGTGTTTTGAGAGGGAAGTTTTGTTTTTGCTTGGATTGGCCTTCTCTCTACCAAAGTAAATTTGAGGCAATATATCTGTTTCAGAAAGGACACTTCAGGAATAAAAAGGATTTGGGATTTCTGACCAAGGCTATATGCTTGTTGAGTGTGGCTCCACATCCTACCGGCATCAAGAAGTAGCAGGAGTATCTAACCTGGGAGTTAGAGATTAAGGTATATAGTGTCACTTGAGTCTCTAGTATCTCCAAGGCACAGCCCTGAGATATCTCATCACACAGGTGTTATAGAGGGTGCCTGTAATCTTTCCTACCTTTGAGCCCTCTGACTTTCTGTTGCATTGGCTGGAAACCGTCTCTCAGCATTCGACATCATCAGGTGGGAGAGGCTTGGATGAAGATTTACTTCTTCCCTTCGGCGGAAATCACAAGTACCGGCAGCCTATTTTGTAGGTCACAGCCATACCTTGCTATCCCCGGGAGACTGGTTCCAGCATCTGAGGCAGATTCCGGCTTCTGCGAATGTTCCAGTCCCGTAGCCAGTCCTCCATAGGCGAAGGTTCAACCAGTTATTGCTCACCATCTGCTTCTGGTTGAGTCCTCGGATGAGGAACCCACAGACATGGAGGGTGGAGCATCTAATATGCTTTATATTTGGTTTTGGCATGTGCAGAAAGCGTTCAAGTACATTTATTCTAGATGGGTGTTAAAAATAGTTAAGTTTTTTCCCTATAATATATGAAGAAACAATTTATAAGGTATCAATCAATCTCTGGGCTTCCTGTGTGGCACTAGTGGTAAAGAACCCATCTGCCAATGCAGGAGACAGAAGAGTTCAATCGCTGGGTTGGGAAGATCCCCTGGAGGAGGGCATGGCAACCCACTCCAGTATTCTTGCCTGGAAAATCCCATGGACAGAAGGGCCTGGCAGGATACGGTCCACGGGGTCACAAAGAGTTGGACACGACTGAAGTGACTTAGCACACACACAGGCAGTTAAACATTCATTTTCTTATAAAGAAGAATCAAGTCTAAGTATTTTAAAGACCTTTTCATGGAAGGTAGCTTTGAGGGCGTGTGAATAATGCTAAGAATAGGATTTAGACTTTCCATCTCAGTTTAGTTAAGTCTCTCAGTTGCGTCCGACTCTGCAACCCCATGGACTGCAGCACACCAGGCTTCCTTATCCATCACCAACTCCTGGAGCTTGCTCAAACTCATGTCCATCAAGTCGGTGATGCCATCCAACCATCTCATCCTCTGTCATCCCCTTCTCCTCCCACCTTCAATCTTTCCCAGCATCAGGGTCTTTCCAATGAGTCAGTTCTTCGCATCAGGTGGCCAACGTATTGGAATTTCAGCTTCAGCATCAGTCCTTCCAATAAATACTCAGGACTGATTTCCTTTAGGATTGACTGGTTTGATCTCCTTTCCACCTCACTCCAGTGTAAGCTCAGGAAAGTTTGTCTGATGTCTTTCTCAGCTGTTTTCACAGAGGAGTATGACACATGGTTCCCTAACACTCTCTCAGAATAATTTTTGAATTGAACTGAACGTCCATGACACAGCGATAACCAGCAGGCACCTAGGCTGGTTGTACATGTTTGTCTGTATGTGCATGCATGCTGGCATGTGTATATGTGTGGTCACATGTGTGCACGTGTGCGCTTGTGTGCCTGCATGTGCTTGTGTGCATGCACACGCATGTGTGTGTGTGCACATATGACCGAATGTATGCTTGCACATGTTCTCATGCCTGTGTGCATCCATGTGCTGGGACAGACTGAGCTGGAAGAGAGACCTGGAGAACAGACAGAGTGAGTTGTATTTCCAAACATGGGTGGTGTCTCAGCTCTGACGTTGGCCCAGCCCTACTGGGTTGGAGGGCATTACTGGCTCTATCTTAAGCCAGGATTCCCTTTCACCCACTGCAGACAGAGCATAAAAATATCTCCAGCGGGTAGCTTTCCCAAAAGGGGGAGGCCCTTCACTTTCACGGGAAATACTGCATTTAAGGAAAAATAAGTCTCCTGGCGGGGCTGAGGTGGGGTTTAGCCACGACTGAGGTTTGGTTCCCAGGGTATCGGGGAGGAAGAGTGCCGAGCTGTCGTTGGGAAACCCGGAAAGGGAAACGTGGACGTTGCGCCTCCCTCTGATGTGGGGGGAGGTGGACCAAAGGACGGTGAGGTTCTCTTCTGGCCAAGTTGCCTGCAGATTCCTCCTGTGAGGTCAGCCTTGCCCCCCCACCGCCTTCCCCGCCCCCGCCCCAACCCTGCTCTGCTTCCTGCCGCAGCCACTGGGCACCTTGTCCTTTCCTCAAGCAGCCTGATTTTCCAGCCACCAAAAATAACAACATTTGATACCAGGCCTCTGAAAGCTTTGGCTGGGGTCATGTTTCCAAATTCTTGACTCGAGAATTGTTAAATGAGAACTCCTATTTTTTTTTTTTCCAGTCAGGCTATTTTTTTCCTCTTTTTTTTTTTCTTCTTCTCAAGATGTTGGGAGAACCCCAACCAAGGAATCAGTGCTTAATGGGTCACAGGGTATAAATAGCAGTGTTGAGATCGTAACACAAGGCTCTTTGTACTATCATGCAACTGAACCTTAAAAAAAAAAAGAAGAAGACGAAGAAAAAAAGCTTCCAAACAGACCAGTTAACATACCAGCCTGGGGACTGGGGGCGAGGGAGGGGGGCAGCATTGCTGAGCACAAGCTTCATTCTATATTTGTCCATGCCTGCATTCCACTACTGCCATCTATTTACAGCCTGGCCATGTACACAGGATTCCCTATTCATTAAACATGGATTAAAAAAAAAAAAGATTCTGTATGTATTTTTGTTCTGCTGAATAGTTCACAGACATACATGAAGCCAATAAAGTCAATCTTAACTGCAAATCCTGAGTCTGGGCTCGCATCCATGGCTCCTAACTCTGTAATTGTTATTTTACTTGTTAACATGAGGCAACTTCTTCTCATCCATGAAATGGGAACAAACATAGCTTTGCTCTAAGTGACACATAGTGTTGTTCTAAAAATTAAGAGAGAAGATCTGTGGGCTTCCTGGCTTTGAGGCACTTTAAATATGAGATATTATCCTAATTAAACTAAATTTTCATCATGGGGTCAGTCCTTTAATGAAGTTAAATGGGAAGATCCATTAATTTGCTATCAGTCATTGTATTTGGAGTTCCTGAGGGATCCTGAAAATTGATGAATTATGACATGCCCAACGGTATATTTCTGGCTGATTATGGCAAGCCCTGGGTGGTATTAAAAGAGATGCCAATTTTTATGTGACAGTGAAATTCATAGTCTCTAACAGAAGTATGATTATACCAATGAAAGGGACCAGGCTGAAGGGCATGTGACTTAGCAGCTGACAAGTGCAATAATTCTCAGAATTTTGTGGCTCAAAATGTGTGCTGGCTACTAAGAACTGGGATTTTAGAAATAGAAAGTTCAGGTTACAAGCCTACTGGGCAGAAACTCGAACTCTTGGTGCTGGCAACGCGCCCCAGGCACTCAGGGGTGGGCCAAGGTTCTGCCCATTCAGTGTCCTGTGTTTAAATTCTGAGTCTGTAAGCAAAAAAAAAAAAAAACTTGTTGGAAGCATTCCCTTACCTTTTGGAAACTGCAAAATAAAATCTCCTTTGGCAAAGAGTCTCTTTCTTTTGTGGGCTCTCCTACAGGGCTTCTTGGGCAGGATTTACCTCTGGGCTGCCATGACCCCAGTTCCCCAGTTGCCTGCTGTCCATCTTCCCGTGGGGATGGTGGTTGGGGGTGGGGGTGGGGGGGCAGGGGTAACACTGTTGTTCAAGTCCTTGGATTAACCAGAAAATTAGCAGGAAAACAAAACAGTAGGGGGTCAAAATGGGCTCCATACCACACGGTGAAAGTATCTCGGAGATGAAGCTGCCTGTTAATGAGGTTTAGAGTTTCAGCAGCTGATGTTTGAGTTGGGTTGCTAGGAGAGAGAAGCAAAGAAGGGTACAGGCAGCCTTGTTTACCCCTAGCATTGGCCTGGAACCCGGGTACAGGCATATTCAGATACCAAGGATCACACGTTGAGCACGTACCAGGTACAGCTACAGCAGGAAGCATTTTAAATAGATCGTTTCATTCAATATCCACAAACGTGCTATGAGACCAGTGCTTTCCTTATGCCCGGTCTGCATAAGAAAACAGAGCCCTAGAAAATAACTTGTCCAGACTTCATGCTGCTGCTGTTGCTAAGTCGCTTAAGTCGTGTCCGACTCTGTGCGACCCCATAGATCTGGGCATGGGATTCTCAAGGCAAGAACACTGGAGTGGGTTACCATTTCCTTCTCCAATGCATGAAAGTGAAAAGTGAAAGTGAAGTTGTTCAGTCGTGTCCAACTCTTCGCAACCCCATGGACTGCAGCCTACCAGGCTCCTCCATCCATGGGATTTTCCAGGCAAGAGTACTGGAGTGGGGTGCCATTGCCTTCTCTGACTTCATAGTGAGGCTGAATTTGAACCCAGACTATTGGATGTCCAAACCTAGGGGGTTACTGACTTAGCTAAACTTCCTTTTTGCATAGCTGTAGACCCAGGTTCAATCCCTGGATCAGAAAGATCCCCTTGAGAAGGGAACGGCAACCCACTCCAGTACTCTTGCCTGGAGAATCCCATGCCCAGAGGAGCCTGGCAGACTACAGTCCATGGGGTTGCTAAGAGTCCAACATGACTAACACACACACACACGCACACACACACCCTAAGCCTAGTGCAAATGCATCAGGGCTCTCCCAGAACCAGGCAGGGGTGGGGGTGGGAATGTCTGAGATGTTCAGGGATGAAAGGTCGCAGTGTTACAGACTGAGAACCGGCCCCAGAGGCCAGGGCTCCAGGCTCCCGACTAGAGTGTCTGGCAGCCCCACTGGACCTAAATCAGGAACATCTGAATGGCAGATTTGAGCCCAAGTGTCCACCACAGCCTGTCTCTCCTCCACGCACAGGGCACAGAAGAATGCTGCCTGGCCCAGAGCTGTGACTTTGGAGGGAAGATCTGAGTTTACTTCCTACTGATGCCGTACACTGATGAAAAGAAAATCCGTACTTCACGACTTTGTATGCACCCAGAAAATAGCATTTAAAAGTATCCTAATCGGTAAAGATTAAAAAAAAAAAGAGCCTGTGTTCTTTGGCTCAGTTTGGTCCTCTGATGTGAAAAAAGCATGTTCTCTGTGTCTTAGCCTCCCGGGAGCTACACTGCTTAACTTCTCTAGGTCTCTGGAAGGACTACAGCCCTTGCCTCTTACATGTTGAGCTTTGAGACACAAATTTTTTTGTTTCTTTCTTTTTTAAAAAAATTTTGGACACACCAAGGGGCTGACAGCATACCCATGTCTTTGGGAGTGAAAGCTCAGAGCCCTAACCACTGGACACCAGTGAATTCCTGAGACACAAACTTCTAATCCTGACTCATGCCGCTCTCTGCTCCTGCAAAAAAAAAAAAAAAAATCCTGAAGTCTTCGAAGGAACTCTGAAATTTTACCCTCTTTAATCCTAATTCAACACAGCATCCATGAGTTCCCTGTAATGGCTACTTCAAATGCTTTCCTCAGGCTTACTGCTCCCTTCTGTGTTTATCTGTGAGCTTCCCAGGCGACGTTAGTGGTAAAGAACCCACTTGCCAATGCAGGGGACATAAGAGAGGGAGGTTCATTCCCTGAGTTGGGAAGATCCCCTAGACAAAGGCATGGCAACCCACTCCAGTATTCTTGCCTGGAGAATCCCATGGACAGAGGAGCCTGGTGGGCTACAGTCCATGGGATCACAAAGAGTCAGACACGACTGAAGCGACTTAGCACACACACACACACATGTTTATCTGTGTCTTCCCAATAGACTGAGAGCTTCCTGAAGATCCCCCAACCCTATCTTACCCGTTTCTGCCGTGGCGCCCAGTGAGGAGCCTTGTATACATACAGAGCACACACGGAATGAGCAGGTCAGTGGAGGCAGGACTGAACACGTGATGCTTATGCAGCATACGTACAACCTACAATTCTCAGGGTAGAGGACGGAGAACACCTCCTGAGTGCCCAGAACGTCCTGGTTCAATTCTGTTCCACCACACCTCGCACCTTGCCGGGAAGCCTGGCCCATTTCCTGCTGGATGTGCTTTGCATCACCTATTACCATCCTTGCCTAACCCTGGGGGCTGGGGAGGGAGGGCGTGTTCTTCTTTTTGTTCTGAAGTGTGCCCAGCTTAACATCAATTCATTTTTACTCACATACCTGGGCATTTCTCCCAAGGTGAATCTTGCGCCCCTTCACACAAATGGACAATATTTGCATCTTCCACGCCCTCTTCCCATCCATGCCCTAAATCAGACTGGTCTCCAAGTCTGATCTACTTCTTTGTTGAAATGGCTCATCTACTAGCTCCTCTGTGCTGCCACACTGGTCCAGTTCCTCAGAATCTGGTGGCCTGTCAGCGGCCCTAAGTCTACATACCCGAGCCGCAGTTCCATCCTTCATGAAAACCTCTGCCCCGGTGACTTCCCACGGCACTGCTGTCATGACAGACACCCTTGGACCCCTGATGTCTTCTCATACATGAGTTTCAGGGCCTTTGGAAATTCCACCTGACGCTATAGTCACACTTCATGTCCCATCACTCCCCAGTAATTATCTTTCAGTTAGGAGTCACAGATTCTGCTTGGTCCCCAAATATGTGACGCTTATTTTTGCTCCGTCTGATGTAGTGGTCCCCCCACCTCCAGGGTACCTCCTGGAACCCATCCTTTCCATGAATCTTTCTTTCCCTTCTGTCACCAGCTAGACTTGCTCCCTTCTTTGAATCTTGCAGCCAAAGTATGCATCAGGCCTCCCTTGACCTGCTTGAATATCATTTTAGTGGGATCCATAATTTAATGTATATTAGTTCAAAATTTTCAAGTAGATTCTAAGTTCTTTGAGAATAGGATCTGAGTCTTGTTCTTCATAATCAGTATCTGCTGGAGGGAAGGACTTACAAAAATTGTGTCATATGCTTGTGCCTAGGACTGCCTAGGTTTTAGAAAAGGCAGAGGAACCAGAGATCAAATTGCCAACATCCGCTGGATCATGGAAAAAGCAAGAGAGTTCCAGAAAAACATCTATTTCTGCTCTATTGACTATGCCAAAGCCTTTGACTGTGTGGATCACAATAAACTGTGGAAAATTCTGAAAGAGATGGGCATACCAAACTATCTGACCTGCCTCTTGAAAAACCTATATGCAGGTCAGGAAGCAACAGTTAGAACTGGACATGGAACAACAGACTGATTCCAAATAGGAAAAGGAGTACGTCAAGGCTGCATATTGTCACCCTGCTTATTTAACTTATATGCAGAGTACATCATGAGAAACACTGGGCTGGAAGAAGCACAAGCTGGAATCAAGATTGCCGGGAGAAATATCAATCACCTCAGATAAGCAGATGACACCACCCTTATGGCAGAAAGTGAAGAGAAACTAAAAAAGCCTCTTGATGAAAGTGAAAGAGGAGAGTGAAAAAGTTGGCTTGAAGCTCAACATGCAGAAAACGAAGATCATGGCATCCGGTCCCATCACTTCATGGGAAATAGATGGGGAAACAGTGGAAACAGTGTCAGACTTTATTTTCTGGGGCTCCAAAATCTCTGCAGATGGTGATTGCAGCCATGAAATTAAAAGACGCTTACTCCTTGGAAGAAAAGTTATGACCAACCTAGACTGCGTATTAAAAAGTAGAGACATTACTTTGCCAACAAAGGTCTATCTGGTCAAGGCTATGATTTTTCCAGTGGTCATGCATGGATGTGAGAGTTGGACTGTGAAGAAAGCTGAGCGCCGAAGAATTGATGGTTTTGAACTCTGGTGTTGGAGAAGACTCTTGAGAGTCCCTTGGACTGCAAGGAGATCCAACCAGTTCATCCTAAAGGAGATCAGTCCTGGGTGTTCATTGGAAGGACTAATGTTGAAGCTGAAACTCCAATACTTTGGCCACCTGATGCGAAGAGCTGACTCATTTGTAAAGACCCTGATGCTGGGAAAGATTGAAGGCAGGAGGAGAATGGGACGACAGAGGATGAGATGGTTGGATGCCATCACCGACTCAATAGACATAGGTTTGGGTGGACTCCGGGAGTTGGTGATGGACAGGGAGGCCCAGCATGCTGGGATTCATGGGGTCGCAAAGAGTTGGACACGACTGAGCGACTGAACTGAACTGAACTGAGGACTGCCTGACTTTGCTGAGGAAAACTGGAAAGCGTTTACAGAACATTATATCTATTTTTTCTGGGAAAAATCAGGGCTTGCAATGGGGGTTTTGTTTGCATTGACTGCTGTTGCTACTTTCTTCCATTTCTGCTTTTTTTTTATTTATTAAAAAAAAATTTTTTTAAGTTTTTGGCCATATCATTTGGCCACTTGGCCATACCAGGTGGCATGTGGGATCTTAGTTCCCTGACCAGGGATACAACCCACACCACCTGCACTGGAAGCCCAGAGTCTTAAACCACTGGACTACCAGGAAAGTCCCCATTTCTGCTTTTTCCTCCTTTTTTTTCTCCTTTCTCTTTTTATTCATTAAATGTCTGTTATGCTTCAGTCCTTTTTCTGTAGGCTATAAGGCTGCCAGATCTTAAAAACACGATAACAATCTAAAATGCTCACGGCCTTACCATATAGGATGCATACAATGAATGTTTGTTGAATAAATTAATTAATAAAACCTCTGGTCTCTAGAATCCATCAGATCCCCATCTTATTGAAGCCAAATGCCTCCTTCTTTGTTCTGAAAGCCTAAACTCTGGCTTTTCAACGTTTTAGTCCCCTGAGCACTTCCTTCATTGCTGTTTTTCTGTTTTCTCCTCTTTCTTCCATCTCCATTCTGCCCTCCTCAATCTTCTAGTGTCCTCTTAAAAATGATTATTTAGCTTTTAAAGCATCCTCTTATGGCATAAAGTTCCATGATTATTCATTACAATTGTTGGACATTATCATATTTGCTGTAGCAAGAGGCAATCCACTGAGATTAATCAGTGTGAAATGTGCAATTTATGAAATGACCTCTGTATACCCTAAGAAAAAAATGTAACTCATTTATAAGAGATGAGGTTGTTGGTGTAGTTATTACTAGAACCTCCAAAAGTGATTGTGTATATTTTCCAAAAAAAAAAAAATCATCATGCCTTCTGGATTGGAGCTGCAGAATGAAGGTATGCGTGGCAGTGGTATTGTCTTAAAGTCCCTTGTGTTGACTTTGAACCCCACTCTGCATCCACCAGGGAGCTGTCAAAGGACCTTGAGTAATAATGTCACATATCAGGATACCTAGCACTTCCCCAGTGGCTCAGCCATAAAGAATCTGCTTGCAATGCAGAAGATGCAGGAGGCGTGGGTACGATCCCTGGGTGAGGAAGATCCCCTGAAGGAAGGCATGGCAATCCACTCCAGTACTCTTGCTTGGAGAATCCCATGGACAGAGAAGCCTGGTGGGCTACAGTCCATAGGGTCACAGAGTCGGGCACGACTGAAGTGACTGAGCATACACGCAGGCATACACGCACATCAGGATACCCCATGTTGTTGGATTACACTGCTACATCCACAACAGAGTTAAGGAACCTCTAAGAGTACCTCTTGAGAAAACCAAGACAGGAATCAGGATGAGAAAATAGGAAATATTCCATAGGAAACCTAACTGCAGGCATAGACAGTCTGTGTTTAAAGCTAATAATTCATGTTTTCCTTGTGATAGCAATTCTACATTTTATTTAGCATAGCAATCACCCCAATTGATTCATAAAAGCAAAATTGCCTAATCAATGGACTAGAAATACAGTCACTGTGAATATAAATTCTTTCCTCTTCTAATGATCCCAGGCTAATCGTTGCAGTTCTTCTGGCTCGTTTTCCTGATTAAACCAGGAGAATAAAGACAACAGGAACATGTGACTCCTGCATCAGCAAGCTAAGCCATGAAGCATGAGAAGAAACCAGTGAGTGAAAGGGGGATAGTGAGTCTAGTATAATCCATTCTGCGGCACACACCTTACCTAATATTTGCTATATTGATAGCCGCCCTCCAACCGCCAAAGTGTTACTCTTAAATATTGGGGGAAAAGGGGTGGGGATTTAGAGTTAGCAGATCTAAATTTAAGTAGAGGCTTCTCTTATTTACTATATACAATAAGTCCCCTGCATATGAATGAATTCCATTCCAAGAGTGTGTTCATAAATCCACTTTGTTTGCAAGTCAACAAAGTTAGCCTAGGTACCCAACTAACACAATTAGTATAGTACTGTACTGTAATAGGTTTATAATACTTTTCACACAAATAATATATAAAAAAACCAACACAAAAAGTAAAGAAAACATTTTTAATCTGAAAGCACAGTACCTGGAAAAGTGTAGTAGCACAGTACAGCAGCTGGTGTACAGAGGCTGGCTCTCACATTAGCATCTTTGGATTTTTGCAACTTGAAGGTCCTGGTGGCTCAGTCTGTAAAGAATCCACCTGCAATGCAGGAGACTTGAGTTCGATCCCTGGGTCAGGAAGATCCCCTGGAGGAGGGCATGGCAACCCACTCCAGTATTCTTGCCTGGAGAATCCCATGGACGGAGAAGCCTAGTGGTCTACAGTCCATGGGGCTGCAAAGAGTCAGACATGACTGAAGTGAATTAGCATACATACATAATATATATACATATATATATATATATATATATATATATATACACACACACACATAAATATATTCCTGCAGAATTTTTATTATTTTTCCTCTTTTTGCCAAATTTTTTTTTAATAATAACAAATTCCAGATGGGAATCTCAGAGACAACCCCCTCCCCAGGGACTGCCCCCACAAGCTTCCCAGTCACCTTCCTCCTGCATTCTTTGTCCCCACCAAACCATCCCAACCAGAACAGCGTGACTCACTCCTCTTGGCGGCATCACAGCCCTACTCGAACGCTGACAGTGGTAAAGTTGGCTGCTAGGAGTTCAGTCCTGAGATCACTCCCTTAGCGGCAGGGAGGCAGTTTAGAAACAAGGAAGTCTGAAGTGAGCACACAGCTGCCAGCCTGTTGGCCACCACCAACCCCTCCATGCTGGACTCACTCTGCCCTGACATACAAGGGAACACACCTCTCTTTCTGGGCAGCTGTCCTCTCTGCTGCCTATGACCCCACAGGCTGAGACCACTCAGCCCCAGTGGTCACAAGTCCCGTAGGCTGCAGCACTACCTGTGCCCTAGACTTGGGCACTGCAGCTGCAAGCTTTAGAGACTTAGCAGCAGCAGCAGCAGCTTCAAGCTTCAGAGACTGACGCAGAGATCTAAGGTTATCGTGCACATCCAGACCACCCCTTGGCCACTGTGCAGTAGCTGCTTGTTTGGCTGGGATTGATCCTACCCCTGGCTCCAGGGAAGACCCCAAACTAGACGCCAGTCAGGGAAATCTCATACCCTTGCTCTGGGATCAGTCAGGGTGTGGGCAGACCTAAGCCAATCAGAGCAGGCTATTCCCTTGGCCACATGATGTCAGGAACAAGCCAAGCAGAGACAAGCTTGGTGCTCTTTCTGCTCTGTTCTGGGAAGGATGCGACTGCTCTTTCCTCTTGGGTGTGAATAAGAAAGCATGTCAACCATCTTATAATCTTGGGGGAAGCCTGCCTGAAGATAAAATCAACACAGGGAAGGTGGAGCCAAGAGAACCAGGGAGAGATGAGGTATGAACCTGAAGTGAGTCAGACCTCAAGCTGGTCTGCTGTGGATTCTTCAGTTACAAGAGCCAATAAGTTCCCCTTAGAGTTGAATCCTGTTTGAATAGATTGTTTTTGTGACTTTGCATTTGAAAGCATCATCTCTGATAGAAGCATCACAACCTGGGGCAGCCAGAGGAGGGGAAGAAAACTCGGAAAGTGGCCATAATGATTATTTTACGTGTCAACTTGACTAGACCATGGCACCCAGTTGTTTGGTCGAGTGAAGGGTAGTTCATCCACAGGCTCACCCAGTCCTGATGTTGCTGTGAAGGTACTTTCTGGATATGATTAGCAGTGAAATCAGTAGACCATGGGTAAAGCAGATTGCTCTCCATAATGTGGGTGGGCCTCGTCCAATCAGGGGAAGGGCTTAAAAGCCAAGACTGGGGTTTCCTGAGGAGGAATTCTCAAGACAACAACAAAGATACTCCACCTGAGTTTCAGCCTGCAGAGCTCAGCCACCATGGTGACTTGTAAATACATTTATTATAGTTCAAGAAAAAGCAGCCAGGCAGCAGTTCCCATATGAATCATCCTACATGGAACTTTTAGCCCACACTGAAATAAGACAGTGTACAGGCCTCCTTCACTGCCCTTCCATGTTGTAATACCAAGGGTACTTCCAGTCTTGTGAGATCTGCCCAAAGTAGTCAGCCTCCTTAGGCATATAAACTCTGACTTCTTTATCTCTTGTGGCCTTCCAGTGGGAACCAGAGGGAAGGGAGGCTCACCCACAGACTCCCCTCTCCTATCAGCCTTGCAGGAAGGACTCTGCATTTCTCCTGGGACCTTTGACTTCTTGGCCCTGATCATGGACCCCAAGGCACACACCTGACCATGGCAGTTCTTCAAGGAAGGGTAGAAATGTGACCCAGTGACTTGTAACTGCACCAAAGCCAGGAGAACCTGTTTCTAGACAAGGCTACATCCTGAGGATGAGCTTGAGATTTAGGGGAAAGTCTTGGATAAACACTTCATAGACAGAGAAAAGTTAATCAGTGATGTTGTCCAGAAACTAGTCTCAGTCTTGATATTTTTATAAATTAAACATAAGGGGAAGTAAGTCCCTGAATTCATGACTCAGGTAAATCTTCTGTGGGTAGAGGGATCCTAAGTTAGGTAAAAGTCAGCATTTTTATGCTACTTTAGAGCTTACAGCACATGTTTGTGTACATAATTCTACATTAGTTGCTGCTGCTACTGCTAAGTCGCTTCAGTCATGTCCGACTCTGTGCGACCCCATAGACAGCAGCCCACCAGGCTCCCCCGTCCCTGGGATTCTCCAGGCAAGAACACTGGAGTAGGTTGCCATTTCCTTCTCCAATGCATGAAAGTGAAAAGTGAAAGTGAAGTCGCTTAGCTGTGTCCGACTTAGTGACCCCATGGACTGCAGCCCACCAGGCTCCTCCATCCATGGGATTTTCCAGGCGAGAGTACTGGAGTGGGGTGCCATTGCCTTCTCCGTCTACATTAGTTAATTTAGGATAAAACTGGCCTTAACCCTTGCTGCTACAGAGAAGCAGAATCAGAACTGAAGCATCTATAGATGTCTCCAAGCCACCCTCTCTCGGGCCCCTAGAATACAGTAGCCTTCCTTTCTTTTCTCCCTCAGGGCCAAGGATGGATGGGACCAGTAGAAGTCAGGCAGAGGAGGGCCCTGAAGACTTGCATCAGAAGCCTGATGGGCAGAGTTTGCAGGCACAAGAATGGACAAAATGTTGGAAATCCATATTCCCATCGAGAGTGACAGGGGAGGGGTCCATGGAGTGGGGGCTTGGATAGAAAACTCTGGAGTTTGGAAAGGTTTCAATAGCCATTTAAAGAAGGACTATCAGGGACTTCCCTGGTGGCCCAGTGGATAAAAAGTCACCTGCCAAAGCAGGGAACCTGCGTTCCAGCCCCGGTCAGGGAAGATTCCACATGCCGAGAAGCAACTAAGCCAGTGTGGCATGACTACTGAAGCCTGCACGCTCTAGGGCCCGTGAGCCTCAACTACTGAGCCTCCAAGCTACAACTACTGAAGCCCGGCGCCTGGAGCCCACGCGCCACCACAAGAGAAGCCTGCACACCGCAACTAGAGAGTAGACCCCGCACTCTGCAACGAAAAGCCTGCGCTCAGCAACAAAAACCCAGCACAGCCAGAATAAAGGACAACCAGAGGGATTCCAGACATAGAGGACCCATGGGAAAGACCTGAGTGGTGAGGTCTCAGGTGTTGGCCGAAGGATGAGGGGATGAAGTGATCACTCTCCCCACCCTCTGATCCTCTCTGTTTTAGAATAATTAGACACTATGTTTATTATGTGACTATCCCAAGGAAACTTTATAAATCACTTAGCCCTCACAAGAGACTTATGAAATGGGTACTCTTTTTCTTGCCATTCTACAGATGAGGAGGCTAAGGTTTAGTGACATCTGGAAACTTGGCTATGTCTGAGGACATAGCCAAGCTGGGGTGGAGCCAGGTTTGGAATGAAGACAGTTATGTCTTTAACCACTTCGACCCATTAACCACTTCTCAGCAAAAGTATTGCTGTTGCAACTGCCGCTAACCAGCTTCTAAGACCACCTGGGCTGTTAGGTGAGTCAGACTGTCTTCCTCTCTCTTGCCCTGCCAAGAGGAGATGGAAAGCTGGAGTGAGTGCAGCCAGCCCCCACTTTTGCCTTTTTTTAATCTTTTGGCCTCGCTCCACAGCACATGGGACCTTAGCTCCCAGACCAGGGATCAAACCTGTGGCCTCTGTATTGGAAGCGCAGAGTCCTAACTGGGCTCAACAGTGTCTGTAGGATCCCTGTGCTTGCCCTTTGACCCAGTCCCTGCTGGCGGGCCCTGCTCTGTGACTGGCTCCCCTTAGCTTCCTCCTCGGTACAACCTTCCTGGGTAATTTCTCCTCATGTAGGCTAACCCTGTTTTCACTGTATCTTATAAACACATTTTTATGGTTCTTATTTTTCACCACACTTTCCTCATTAAGATTAGAGACTAAATGGATTCCTTCAACAACTATTTACTGAGAGTTCAATATGCCACTCGTCATTATGACACACTTATTACATGCCAGACATCATAGTATGCACCTTATATACTCCTGTCAATTCGTCCCCTCAACACCTCCACGAGGGAAGTAATATCCTTAACCCATTTCACAGATAATTAAATGGAGATTGGAGGGTTAAATCCTAAAGGTTAAAAACAGTTGGAGCTGGAATTTTTGCGTAAGCAGTCTGATTCCAGAGCCCACATACTTTACCATGAAATAGATTTATGGAGAGAAAGAATAAGTGAACTGAGTGAATAAATGAATGATTCTGACTGATGCTGATTCTTCTCCTGTGATTCTTCCTCTCCAAGCTCTCATTCTTGTACACACAGTCTCTTTTCCTTTACTGCTTACAATTCAAGTTGTCCACCTAATTCCACTGAAGTCTTCAAACCCTCAGTAAACATGCAGACTGACGATCAGTGCAGTCTGGTACCAGCTGACACTCAACTCAGGCAATGTTGGTCCCAGAGACCCTGAATGAGCTCCTTCCAGGACTACAAAAAGTTCATGATTACTGAAGGCTTACTTATGGGCCTAAAGGTCCATGTGCAGAAAAGTGTAATTCCTAATACATGGACACAAAATGATTTTTTAAAATAAATCCAACAATTTTACTGAAGTCAAAGTTCAATGTAGGTGTTCTTTTATTTTTCATCATACATCATTTTTACTGATTATCTTAAAAGAATACAATAGGTTCCATCACATTCTCACTCCCTCAGGTCTCCCCTCACTCACCTGCCACCAGCCATACAAATATCATCTTTGCTTTTAAAGCCATACATAGACGGAGGGAGACCGTTCTGGTGGGTTTTAGGTAGGCTGACCCTTCAGTAAATAAATCTGAGCAGAGAACCTTTTAAGGAAAACATTAATTCCCTTTATTTGTGGTCTATAATTTTATTTCATTTTATTTTCAATAGAATGATATATCCCCCAAGGTGTTGATAACTTCACAAACCACCTGATGCTAAGCTCTACACCCAGTGGCAGTCCCAAGTACAGGACTCTTGGGATTCTGGCCTAGGAGAGAAGATGTATCTTCTGTGTGACAGCAGGGGGAGCCTCTTCTTACCAGTGTTTCAAAACTGTTTGCTGTGACCCCCTTTCATGATATAACCAGAAGTCAACATTTAAAAAAAAATTTTTTGTGTGTGAACCATTTTTAAAGTCTATTGAATTCGTTATCATATTTTTTCTGTTTCATGTTTTGGTTTTTTGGCTTTGGGGCATGTGGAATCTTAGCTCCCCGACCGGGGATCAAACTTGCACCCCTTGCTTTGGAAAAGAAAATCTTAACTACTGGACACCAGGGGAGTTTCATTTTTAGTGGCACACACTCACTGCACCCAAGTACCTAACGCCTACCACACATGCCCAGTGCTTTCTCATAGCTGGCTGACATGAAAAATGCTATCATAGGGATTGTCCAGTTTAATTCCTTAATCCCTTTTCAGGTAAGTACATGGTCATTTTAAAAATTGCAAAATAGAAACACTACATTAACTGAATTACCTGAAATGACCACACGAAGCCCAAGGTATCTGGAGACTCCCTGACCTTTATTCACTGTTTTTGTGTATCTGGAATAGAACTGGACAATTCTGAGGTGTGCTTTCACAAAAACTTGAATTTGTATCTCTCAACATAGTTTCCCCTCAAAGAGCTTTGTGAAGGAGCAGAGCAGGCTGCGAGTACAGGGCTGCTGTGTCAAGACAAACAGGCTCCAGCCAGAATAACTTCCCAGGAATCAAATTTCCACCGAAAAGGCTTCCAGGTTCCTCGATAAAATATATAAGGAGCGGACTGTTTTGTATGATTTCCATCTCAAGCTTCTAAACTGGTTTTCGTGCCTGTTATCTAGAAAGAAAAATAAGGTGATGAAGGAAGTCTTTTAGTAGGGTTGTGTCTAGGTATTCATAAGCCTGGAGCAAGGATTTATTCTTTTTTTTTAGATTCCTGTCCATCTTCTGCAATCCTTTTTTAAACAATGACCGAAAATGTTATACAACTCTTAGATTACAGTGAAGTTCCTACGCCCCTGCTCCAAGGCTAGTAATCAACAGTCATTTTGTTAAAAGGATGGGCTCATGCTTATTATTATTATTTTGGAAGATACTGCTACAGAGTATTAAATTCAATAATTAACAAAAATCAGAAGTTAATTAATTGGTGGCACCTCAAGGGTCCACTAGTAGAAAAAATTTTTTCTAAGGTATAAGTTTTTCTATAAAAAGACAACTCCCTTTCAGCAGTCAGTTGTTACAGACTTTTATCTGACTTGGTAGTACCCACAGGTGTAGTACCCACACCGAGATCTACTTAATAAATACATTTGTATTAACATGTACCGTGCATCAGTGTTTTTTGCTAATACAGTTGCCCCTTAAACATGAGTGCTTACTCCACCAGCATGGAACATATGCCTTATTATAGCCACAGTCTTAAAAAAAAAAAGGCAGCATCATGATTTCCAAAAAGGGAGTGTGACATTTGGGGCCGCTCTTGTCATGCGCCATCTCCAACTTAAGACAAATCCACCCTGTACTGCTTGGCCCGCGCAAGGACCCTCGCAGGCGGCAGGCACGGCTGTTGCCGACGCGCGTTTGATCTTTTCTGGGCAGCCGAGGGCTCGCCACACCCCTGGGCTGGCTCCCGGGTCGCTTGCTCGGCCTCGCTCAGCAGGAGCCAGACCTTTTACTTTATTTGGTCCACCACGCGGTGACCGTCCAGGGAGCGCGCTGGCGGCGACGCACGGCCTCGCGCCCGCACATTCCTCCCAGGAACGCCGGCGGGGGGCGCGAGGTATCAGGCTCGGCAGGGCCGCGGCTCCCCTCTAATTATAGCCGCCGCAGCTGGCTCGCCCATGGGCCTGGAGCTCAGTGCGGGATGGGCCACGGCGGCCTTACGAGGCGGGTGCGCCGCCACTGCTTCCGGGCCCGAGCCCGGCCCCGCCCCGCCGTGGCCCCGCCCCCGGCCCCCGGCCCCGCCCCCGGCCCCGCCCGCCGCTGGGTCCCGCCGCGGGGTCGCGCGGATCCACGTGCGCAGATAGCGGCGCGGGGAGCAGGCGGTGTTCCCGTTTGTGCTGCCCGGGAAAAATTCTAGAATAAATAAATACGGGTGCGGCGTGAGTCAGGGTGCAGCACTGGAAACCACAGCAAGGTCTCCTCGTGGGCGAAGGCCTTTACGCAGGCGGCTGGAGAGTCCGGGAGCCTCCGCCCCTTTCCTTCCCCTCGAGTAAACAGGGCTTGGCTGAACCGGCGGTTGTTTTCTTCCTTTTAAAAAACGCCATTCTGAGCAACCATAAAAAGTGAAAAAAGATCTACAGTTTGACAGTTACGACCCAGCTCCCATATTCTCAACCGGCCTCTTGATTTGTATGAAGAAAATGGTGTCCCGTGGCCCCTTTCGTGCGTGATGGTTGCCTGCTGGACCTAATTAAAGCGCTTTGAATATAGGCTTGTGTTCCTATGTCATAATTCCACCAAAGTTCCGGATGTAAGCTCCGGAAAAGTCGGTTCTCTATAGAAGAATTTAGCTCTGACTATACTTTCCAACTCCTGGAAAGAAACCAACTCACCGTTAAATCTTGACGGTACGTGCCCTTCATCCAGAAAACACGCACCCTACCTGCGGTATCGACTCAAAGCTCCAAGGACGGTGGGGGCTATGGCCTCTCAGCTGTTCAAAGCCTAGAATGATGTGCCTCCTTAATAGGTGTTAAATAATAACAGCGGCAGCCCATATGGTGCTTGTTAAGACAATAGTATTCCAAAACTTCCCTAATGACTGTGACCCTCCTGTGAAATTCTGATTTCAATTGTATGTGGGTTACAATAAATCTTTATCTTTTATCACCGAAAAAAAGCTAATCAAATTGCTGTTTGGAGGCTGGAGTAACAACGTGGGTTAAGGCATGCAGCAGCCTCTTTCTACTTTGCAGCTCTCTCATGCTGTAGAGAACATGAAGGGCCCAAGGCCAAAGCTGTGTGTAAAGAAATGCTGATTTATTCAAGTCGTAGACAATCCTTACTCCTACGTTTCACTTCTCTGCACAACTCTCACTGGTACGGTTTAATATTTTAAAATCCTACGATAAAGGAAAATAAAGCTCAGTGATTTTGAGCTTAAAAATAATTTGAGTTAAAAATAATAAGAGTAATTTGAGTTACAAAAACTCTTTCCATACATTAAAATAAATTTAGGCCCTTCGCTCCGGGGAAATGTTTGAGGATTTTTGTTTTTCTTGGCGAGATAGCCACATCTACAGTGCAAAATATTCTGCTTGCACTGTCACAGGAAAACTGTTTTCTAAATGGCAGAGAAATACACGACCCAAATATTTGTCTCCCAACGTTGCTACCTGAGTACACAGCAAAACATGACTTGTGTTGCTCAAGATGCTGCAGTCCCCTCAAGGGCATCTGAACTTCACCGGATAGTAATGATACAAAGAATGAAATAGCAGTTGCTAAGTAAAAGTGGTAAGTAATGAGATCTACAGATTATACAACACAGTTCATTTCCCCCCAAATATAAACTATATTTAGAAACACTGAAATGTGACATATTACTCTATACAGGATATATTATCTCAGTATCAAGGCCTTCTGTCGAATTGCTGGAGAAGGCTCTTTAGATTATGCGATCTAGCTTCTAAAGTCTATTCAAAGGATGAGATCAACCAGTACATTGCAATTGAAACTAGGAATCCTGTAGTCTAGTCTGCAGACCTTGTCTGACCTAGGAGAAAAATCATCTCCTAAAAGGATTTTCAAGGATGACTTTCGTGATAAATTTTACGTGCACTGAAGAGTTCCTATCCTATGGTTTTGAGTTTTAAAGGGCTATTCTGCATTTTCTTTTTAAAGCAGTGTTTTAAGTTTTTATTATAGTAGAAACTGTTCATACCATTCTAATAGGATTGTTCTATTAAGGAGACTTTACTTCCATTGTTTTTCAGATTAAAAGAACAGCTTTTAGACCCAATGTCCAGATGATCTGCCTACAGTATACTTTTGCCCTGAAGTACCTTTTTTGTAACTTGCACGGATTGGTGAGGCTCAGCCCCACAGAGTAGTGCACAATATCCTGTGACAAAGACCAGTGAAATCTACATCTGTATATTTCATATTCTGTAATTAAAAAATAAGTTATACCTCAAATTAAATCAAGCACTGTAAGTTGTATTGACATGGGGAAGGAACAAGTAACACTGATGAGTTAAAACAAACTTCACCATTAAATTGAGTATAAATGATTCTGTTAATGGTAAATTGGGATAGTGTGGCTATCCCTAATTATGGTCTTATCTGAGGATTAATAAGAGAAATCCACAGATAATCCATAAATCCAGTCATTGTCTATCTTCCAACTTCTTAAGTAATTTACCAATTGATTTTTTGTGTATTTTTGTGCCTTTTAAATGCCTGTGTGGGGTTCCTAACATTTGAGGAAAATGCAGGCTATTAACAGAAACTGCAGCAAAAGATCTAGACAGTTGACAATCTGAGAAGTTACACCCGTTTTTATTGAATTGTAACCAGTTGTAATCAGTACTATTGCTGTCAGAGGCCTAAGCAGTGGCACTGAAGGAGTTAAACAACGTCCCCACTCCCACCTCACCACCCCCCACCCCCATTTCTAGAACCCCAGATGATGAAGTAGGCAAATCTGTATTCCATTCATTGTGCCTCTGCCCTTGGTCTGTGACAGAGGAAAGGCGTGTCCTCACTGTTCCCTATGAAGAAAAGGCAAGCAAATAAGGGTGACTCAGTACTTCCAGTGGCCTACACACGACTGAACATTTTTCTGAATGATTCCACGTATACACTTTGGAATCAGGAAGAGAAACATTCTAGTCTTCACTAACCAAATAAAACCATCTATAAATCATACGTAAAACAAGTTTGAGTAACGGGGGGACTTAAAAAGTCTAGGAATTAAAAGGAGCTCCATGTTTTCCCTTCAATTTTTTCCCAGCTTTGGGGAATAAACAAAGACATCTGCCACATCAAGGGGTCAGATTGGTGTTTTTTTTAAAAAAACTGGAAACAATGCAATCATCACAGTTTACTTTGGGAGGCGCTTTTCAAATTATAAAAATGACTTCTGCAAGCTGCACTATTTTCAGTTTCACTGAAAATAAAATTTAGCACCTTTAAGAAGACTAATAGTTTAGCAGTTCTTTTAAGCTTATTAAATGGAACATCACAGTGTGTATTATAATCTAGAAATAACTTATTAAGGATACTGTTTCTTAAAAATGCCCTTAAATAGGCTAATTAAAAATTCATTAAAATGCATGGACTCCTGAAGTTACTGGGCCACCTCTAACTATGCATTAACTGTTGCTGTTTAATTTAAAACATATAGTAAGTCTATGTGTACCTGATCTTAAACACTGTAGTAAGTTTCACAAGTTCCTTTTGTAGAGAAGTCTGCCAAGCCATTAATCAATACGAGTAAAAGCTGCAAACATCTAGGAAATTTCTTACTATGTGATAGTAGACAGGAGTTTGTTAAAAATATCTTTATCTCGGTGCTTTCCACCTTTTATCTCCATTTATAAATTTAAGTTTCAGAGCATCACACATGGCTTTGGCTCGTGACTTTATTCTAAAGCTTTCCAAAAGGTAGGCTTTTTTCTTTCTCTTTCGTCTGCAGTGAATTTTCTCTGGCCCAGCATCGCTGTTTTCTTCCACTGCTTTCCAGTGAGCAACTCCGTGTCTTGACAGTCTTTCCAATGTCATCACTATCTTCTCTTTCCAATCTACTATTGCAGAATGGCAGGCTGAACTGCAAGTTGAAAAGTAAATAAGTGCTCTTCTGGCTGTACTTTGTTCAGCTCTTCTCTTTATCTGCTTCCCTATCCAGTTGCCCTTTCCCCAGTCCCTAGCACTTTCTTCCGCCTTCCATCAGTTGCCTTTTTGTTCCATGTCTTTTATCTCCTCCCTTTCTCCTGCTGGTTCAGTCAAACCCCAGCCCCAAACCCACACATCCTCTGGTCACATTGCCACTGGTGATTAAAACAAGAGCCACTCTAAGCTTAAACAATTAAAAAAGGCCTCAGAAAATGTTCAGTGCTCCCAATTTTATTTTTATTTAATGCTAAAAGTTAAAGAAAAAAAAAAGTACTGTAAATCTGACAAATGACAGAATGCAGGTGATATTTCCATAGCGTGATTTTAAAATAATGTTGATATCTGAGATTACACTCACTTTAGTTGACATGAGTTTCATCATATATAGAAAAAGTATCACCTTCAACTTAAAAAAAAAAGTAAAGGTTAAAAGGTGGCACACTTTTAAAATACTTGGTGGCCAAGGAAAGGTATCTAGTAATAAAGTTGTAAACCATGTGTACGTTCTTATAACTTTTAATGTGAGGCCACATGAAAGACAGTACATCTGTTAAATTCTATAAATTGTTAAAGCAAAAAAGGGGAAAGCTTCAACACCCCATCCCCTAATATTCTGAGTATTAAAAGCACAGCTGAAATATTAGGATTTGAAATCTGATACTGCCCATGTACAGTAAGTAGCTTTCTGACATCTTTATCCAGCTGTGGAGAATCTCTGCACTGTCCTCAGTACAACAAAGAATCAAACCCATGTCCCAGTGCTAACTTTTTAACTTCAGAAAATGCCAGAGAAATAACCCAGACCAACACTTTGCCAGCTGCAAGCCTTCTATAAGGCCACCCAAGGGCCAGTCGGACTCTTATTTTTTAATAGGAGTAAACTCAACATGCAGCCCTTTAAAGCTGTTTAAATTCTTCCTCTTGAACACCAGCACAGAGAAACCATAGGTTGTCTTTTCCACAGCTGGAGAGACTTATTCAAAACAGCAGGATGGTTCTTTATTAATCTTTTGGAAAGCTTATCTGTATAAAGATTGCAAAACATACAGATAGCTACCACAAATTAGGTCAAATGACTGATCAACTTGTAACGTCTATGAGGTCAAACTCCAGTTTATAGTAAAGTGCCTAGATACACATTTATACAACAGACCATAATAAATTGAATTCTTTACAAATGTCTTTATGGGCATGTAAAATCGACTGTGTTTCTGCATGTGTGCATTTACATAAGAGAAACCAGTCTGATCTGAGTCATAGATATTCCAATTTTTAAAAAAAAGTGTAACAACAAACTGGTTAATCATGCAAGTCTGTTTGTAATATAACAATGACCGGTAACATGAATTTGCACAGCATTAATAATAGGTGCACTCATTAAAAACACCATGAAAAAAATACTGTATTTGGTGCAGTATCTGATTTTCAAGTGTTAATAACTCGACCATTAAAAAATATTTGAGCAATTTAAAAAAGAAAGACAAAAACACAACTGAAAAAGTTAATCCAAAGTGGGTAACAATCTGTATTTTCAAAGTAAAAGCTCGGTTGTGAACCATACACACAAGTTGTAGACCTCGAAGCCATGATTCAGCCTAATTATAGGGCCAAGTTACAAACACCTGAACATAAAAGGATTTAAAGTAGTGTAGTGTTCCTGTCAATGTTAAATCATAACAGCACAAAAGAAAAACCAGTATCACTGTGAGACAACTATTTGTAATAACTGATGATTTATTGGTTTAAAAAAATCATTTTACTGATGCAAAATAGTGATCAAAAGAAATTAGTTTACAAAAGGCTTCTAAAAATAGTTTGAGAGGTGGGGCCTGTCTATCATGTAAAACTGTTTCTTTAATTTTCGCTAGTTTATCATTTTTGTCCAGAAGAACAGTATTATTCACTTGGTATTTCAAACGCACGTGAGAAAGAAATGACAGGTTTCCTCCACCACATCTGGGCTGTCACCGATGTGCCCACGGGCGGTCCTGGCAGCACCTCCGCTGTTACTGTCATTGTGCCATCCTGTATTTAGCACTCACTAGGGACAGGGTGTAGGTGATCACATCAACAGCAACAGCGCTACGGGTAAACGATAAAACAACAAAACACCAAACGGAAACGAGACCAATCCCACAATCTCCAGTTCACCTGGACTGTAACTTCTTTTCAATTCTTTTCAAAGGAAACGACCACAGCAACGACAGACAGAGCTCCAGGGGGTTTCAAAAGATCAAGTGGCGCTGCAGAGCCAGGCTCCATGCAAAGATGGCAGTGCCATCTTGTCCCCACCAACAACCGTTATCACTGTCTTGAGTCACTGGATTGTGTATTATGTAACCAACTAGCATGCAGCATTGTCATCTTACAACTGATCACATGGGCAGTGAACAGTGGTCAACTCTGCCTTAAAAAAAAAAATCACCCCCCCCCAAAGTAAACCCCCCACACAGTCCTGAAAATCTCTCAGCAGCAACTCTCAGGCAGTCATCAATAACCTAACAACTGAACTTTAAGAACAAAATCGAGAAAGATTCACAATCGATTTCCTGTTACTCTAAAAGGGCAATGTTTGGGGGGAACTTGGTGACATTTCTCAGTGGCATGCCCACTTCACAACACTGCCCCTTTCCTCATTTCCTTTCCTTCTCCACCAGTTGGCCTTCAGCCTGAGAAAGGGGCCAGCAGTAAAGAATAACAGACAGTAAGGCAATCTTACAATGTCAGAAAATGTATTTGGCTTTTTTTTTTCTTTTTAAAATAAGTGCATACAAATACAGCTAGAAGCGTTTCTGCTTTGCCAAGTGCTCTAAAAAAGCAGCTCAAGTCACAGCCTACATTGAACGGTAACTGTCACCAGAATAAAGCACAAAGATATGCTAATAACGTTAACAAAAGAAGAAAATGCTTTTATAAGTACATACCTTTTGTCGTCAAAAAAAAAAATAGAAACACATGTATTCAAAAAAATCAAAATTATACAGCCATGTTTATGAAGTCTACATTTCCCTTGTCTTGGATATATATATATGTGGAGATATATATACAATTCAAGCAGTTTTAGTTAAGATTAATCATTGGGTTTTTCTGAAACCGGAAAGTCACGAGTCTCTCTCTTTTTTCACTTTCACATCTCCAGCAAGGATGGTTGCAATCTCCCCTTGCATGAAGGCCCAGGGGACATTGGAGCCCACAAGAGGGCATTTTTCCCCACTGGGACAATAGACCTCTCCACTAGCTCCCTGCTGTTTGATGCTTTGTCTGGAGCAGGGGAAGCAGAACTTGTGCGAAGGAACAGAAGGGCACTGCACAAAGTGGGTGTCCTCCAGCCGCTCATGGCAGAGGGTGCAGCACAGTGGGGCGCTGGCGGCCAGAGAGGAGTCCGGGAGGCTGGCGGGGTGCACTGGCTCCAGTCCTCCGGCACTGCCTGCCCCCTGGCCCCCCACCTCTCGGGGGCCCAGCCTTCTTTGGTTCATAGAGGACGGAGAGGGTGGACTGCTGCTGTTCCGTCTGGTGGTGGAGTGCACCTGGTTGGCATCTTTCGAGGCATGACTGCCCCCTGCATTGTCTGCTACTAAAATCAGGGCTGCCATGGGGGACTGGCCGTTCTGGGCCGCTTCAGGCGGTGTGGTCCGGTTGGAATGAGGTGAGGCAGTGGGTGGTGGTGGCGACACAAAAGAGGATGTAGGAGTAATGGGGATCTTGAGCCCTTCTGTGGATGTAGACAGCCACGGCTGGGCCTCTCCATTGATCTTAGGAGGCCCAACTTCACCTTCTGGCTCAGGAGAAGGCTTCCTTTTCCTTGCTGTTCTTGCAACTGGAAGAACAAAGACAGAAAAGGGGAAAAAAAGAAATAAATGAACGTGCACTAAAAAGGATCTTTCTTTCACTAACACACAACACAACCCTCTGAAGAATTTCTATTCTCCAAAAGCTCGTACAGAAAAACCAAGTTTCAAGAGCACGTGCAACTTAAACCACTTAAGACTGAGAAGGCTCTGAGGCAGTCTAGCAGTTAAAAAAAAAAAAAAAAAACGCACGGAAAAAGGCACGGACAGCACTGCCTGTTTTTCCACACGCCTGCAAGTACCCAGGCTGCCCTGTGCACATGAGTTAACGCCCCCCACCCCCCCTCAGGTTAAAAGGTGATTGGTGCCCTCATGCTCGCATCCAGGAATGTGCTGGGAAAGGAAAGCCCTGTGTCGCTGCCTATCGGTCCATCTGACTCATCTCTGTTATGCTGCTTCAGCAGAGGAACACGTTGCCACTAAGCACTGGTTCCGCCTAGAGCAGATCAGGAAGTTGGATGTTTGCTATTTCTGGGCCGGGGGAGAACGGCCAATAGGAAGAGCACCCCCTCCTCGGCTCTCAGGCCCCGCTTCGCCCCTAGACCCCCTCACTCCACAGCCGCCCCTACCTGCTTTAGACCCGTTGGCCCCGTTGGCCTCGAAACCCAACAACCTGCCTGCAGTCAGGGCCGGCTCCTTCTTAAACTTGCTCTCGAAGGGCGCCGAGTGGCCGTGCTGGTGCAGCGCCAGCAGCGTGTCTCGCACGGTCTTGGGCCGGTTGACCCAGTCCTGCTCGCCCGGCCCGCGGCCTTTGCCTGCGCCCTCGCTGCCCAGCTCGGCCGCCCCGGCCGCGGTGGACAAGCTGTCGGCCGGGCCGCGATGCGAGGCCGCCGGCGGCTGCTTCTCCTTGGCCGCCGCCTCGCGCTGCTCGTGCTCCGCGGCCGCGCTACTCGACACGGACGCCGGCCGCTTGTGGGCGCCCATCTCGGCGGGCTGCGCCGAGCCCAGGCCAGCGGCCGCGGCCCCGGACACGGCGGCCAGCGAGGCGGCCGCACGGCCGCCCAGGCCGAGCGCGGCGGGCAGCGGTGTGGCCGAGCCGTTCATGAGCGGCACCAGGGTGGGCGGCACGGCGTGGCCGCGCCGCGGGTTCGGGCTCTGGCGGTTCAGCTCCGGCGGCTCCTCCAGCTTGGAGAAACCGTTGGGCACCAGGATGCCGTTCACAGGCGGCGGCTGCGGTGTCGGCGGCTGGGCCAGGGCGGCGGCCGGGCGGCTGCCGCCGAAGTCGGAGCCCAGGCGCGGGGGCCGCTCGGCTGCGGCGGCCGCCAGAGGGTAGCGCTCCAAGGCCTGAGGAGCGCGCGGGGCGGCCTCGGGGCCGCCGTGGCCGAGCTGCTGCTGCTGCTGCAGGAGAAGGTCCTTGGCCGAGAGCGGCGGCGGCTTAGCGGCGGCCGGGGCCGCGGCGCCGGGCGGGGAGCGGCCCTCCGGGAAGCAGCCGTGCGCCCGCTTGAGCTGCCGCGCCGTCTCGATGACGAACTCGACGCGGTCGGCGCCCTCGTAGTTGACGCAGCCGCGGCACACGGGCTCGGTGAAGTCCCAGATCATGGCCCAGGGCATGCGGGGCAGGTCACACAGGTAGCATGACTGCCGCCTGGACGCGGCGGCCACCGCCACAGCCGCGGCCATGTCCGAGGAGCCCGCGGCGCCGGAGGAGGAGGAGGAGGCGGAGGAGGAGGGGGCGCCGCCGCTACCCGCCGGCACCACGCGCGCCCTCCTCCCCCCCCAACCCCGCGTCTCCCCCACCAGCGGCGGCGGCGGCCGCAGAGGCGGCGGCGGCGGCGGCAAAGTCCGCGAAGGCTCGGCGCCCGCGCAGCGCCCCCGGTGCACGAGGGGCGGCGGGCGCGGGGCGAGGGGCTGCAGCCGCGGCAGCACGTCCCCCCGGCCGGCGCGGGCTCGGGCGGACGGCGGGGCGGCGCGGCGCGGCGGGCGCGGCGGCGGCGGCGGGGTCTCGGCTGGAGCCGCGGCTGGCCTCCAGACCGGGGCGAAGACGGGCCGCGCGGACGCGGAGGAGCGCAGCAGGTCGCGGCGGCAGCTGGCGCGGAGTGCGGGGCGGGGGGCGGGGAGGTTGGGGGGGCGGGGGGCGGGGGGCGGCCGCCGGGGCAGGCTCAGCCCGAGCGGCGGGGCATGCCGCGCCGGGGCGGCGGCGGCGGCGGCCGGGCGGCGCGGAGCTCGGACGCGGCGCGGACCCCGGGTCGCTCCGCTGCTCTCTCACAGCTCCTGGCGTCGCCGCTCTCCAGCGCCCGCGTCAGCGCCCAGCCCGCCTCAGCTCCGCCGCCGCCGTCGCTGCTGCTGCTGCCGCCGCGGCCGCTCCACTTCTACAGACTTGATTCTTCGACAGCCTCGCAAGGCGCCTGCGCGGGCCCCCTCCCCTTGCGCGCGCGCCCGCCCTCCCCCGCGCCCTCCCTCTCCCCCCTCCGCAGAACGGGCGCTGCTGGGAGAGCCGGCTCCTCTGCTCCCGCCCTCCCGTCCGCGCCGCGGCCTGTGTCCCCGACGTGAACGCGTGGCTGGCGCAGCTTGTTTCCCTCCACCCGCTCCGCTACCTCGACCACTCGGGCCGAGTTTCCTCCCCTTCAGGTCCGTTTAGACCAAACCGTGTAAAACTCGTGTTTTGAAAAGCAAGGCTACTTTGTAACTTGGTTCTGTCCGTTTTTAAACATCTTTTAAGGAGCTTTATTTGAACTCTTCGGCAAGTGCTTTTACACTCGCATGTGTTTTGGGGAGGACACAGGCGCCGCCGGTCCCCTGAAGTTTTACTAAAAAGGGCGTGCTCTTAGGCCTAGGATCGAGTCCACCCGCCGCTTCCCGGACCCCTTCCGAGAGGGAGCAGAAGCGCCGCGCGATGCACGCCGCTCTGCCTCCCGGCCGGCCCGCGCTACCGCGCGGGGGTCCCGGCCACCTGGCGCAGGTTCGCGCGGCAGCCGCGTGACGTGGGCGCGGGGCCGCGGGCCGCGTGCGCCGCCGCCGCCGAGTGCGCACGCTCCGCGCAGACGTGACTCGGCGCCGCTGGCACTGGCGGCTCCATTGAACGAATGCACATTCCAGGGATCCGGGGTCAGCGGCCAGAGAGGCCGCGTCACCGCGCAGGCTCCGCCCCCTCCCCCCCCCCCCCCCGCCGGCGACTCTAGGCCTCCAAGCCCTGTCCACGGGGCCAAACTTGGGCTCCAGGTGGCGCGGAGCACGGGCATGAGCGGCGGCGGGGTCCGCGCGCGCTTGGGGGTGAGCGGCTGGCTGGCTCGCGGGTCGCATGGACCCGGCAGATCTCGGCTATTCCCGGCCCCGCGGTGCGGGCAGGGGCGACCTCGAGCCCACCACACGGCCCAGGCTGGGCTTAAGTGGGTGCAAACCCGCCTGGCGCGAAGGCGACATGTGGGTGCAGAGCCAGCCAGTCTCGCCGCGTTCTGCCACCGTTGGCAGCCACAGGCTGTGCCCAGACTGAATTGAGCACTTGAGTTTCACACTTTTATCGGGAGGAGGAGCTGGCGTGTGTTATGGTAAATCACTTTTGGCTGGTCGTTAGTCTTTCTGACTAATAGACGCGGGCTTAGTCACTCTCAGTTGGGACCTTTACACTTCAGCTCTGGAAGGGCGGCCTCCCGTGCTTCCTTTGTTGGAAAACAGGCCCACCTCTCTCCCTGAGACTGGAATGAGCTGGTTAAGTGTGGGAAGAACAGGGTACTAATTATATTATCTTCCCTACAACTGGATTGGTAGGTGGAGAGAGAGAAAAAAACCCTGCTGACGTTTCTCTCTAGTTGTTGCTATTGAAAATGCCAGGTTGCCTCAAAGGATTAACCACAGGGAAGAGGAAAAACACCCTTAGAGAAACAGTGGAGGGAGCTGCTTAAAGCACATGAGAAAACCTGTTCAAAAATGGCACAAAAAATGTAATGCCAGACCTAAATGTTTTGTGCAGGCAAAGCCTGAAATGTCTTGTGGGGATTTCCAGAGAAGGCGCGCCTCCCTAAAGGTCTCCCCATCTGCTCCCGGATCTTGCCCTGCAAATACAATCCTGCTCACCCTTTCTTAGCTGGGAGAATAGGACCCGGATCCCCAGCAACTGGTGCCAGTGGGTTTGGCCACACCTGGTCCCTGCTATCATGCACCGCTTTCAGGACCTGTCATTCTCCTAGGAGACCCAGAGCCTCTCCTAGCATGTAACTTAAGCCACTAGGCCACTAACCAAAGGGAATGAGACCCAGGCTCTGTGCTGTAGAGAGATGAGCCATCTCAGTACCCCCAAGAAGTGGCCTCAGTAAGCTGGGATGGAAATATTAAAACAACTCGGGGTTACAGCCACGGCCTAATTTTACTCATTTACCTGCGAGCAGGCAGGCACTGTAATATCCTCGTGGGACAGCCTGTCGCTCTATCCCAAAATAGAAACACTGAGCTCCAAATTCTGCCTTGAGGGGTACTAAGTCCGGGTTTTTATGGAACAGAGCTTTTCTTCTCCAAATGAAGAGCATTTCCTTTTTATTTTACACTACCAGTTTAGTGTTGAAACTTCAAGTTGTTGTAACTTCCCTAACGAAATGCCCAGTGGAAGATGGAAAGGTTTGTTTTAGTTCTGGTTTCTCTTGCCATAAAAGGATCTGGAATCAAGGGGGTTAAGGCTGGCCGTGGGTCCAGAGCAGCAATTCCTTATATTGTATCAAAAGTCTTTCATGCTGCCTGGCCTTTCATGTCTCTCCGAAGCAGCTTTATCGATGTATGCTAAGTAAACAGAGCTTTGTTTTCGTCTTCCACCGACCGCCCTCCCTCCCGGCACAGACTGGAGTTGGAACCCTTCCAAAGCGGCTGCTGCAGCAGTTAGAGCCGCCTCCTCCACACACAGGAGCAGGGTTTCTAGGGTGAGGCAATGCGTCTGCAATTCGCAGAGACAAGGCAGGAATTGTAATTGTAGTTCATCATGTGATGACTTATGAAAGAGGAAGTTGGTATGTTTTAGTCACGTAGACTCTGCCCTCTTGCTTAAAAGGCTCCAGATCTTCTCAAAAGAGAACTCTGATCATCTCTGCCACTCCAAGTCAAGGTTACCAGGTTGGCTGTGGTGTCCTACACATTCCTGTGTGGCCAGACAGGCTGATGCCGGGTGAAGTGTTGGTGGGGCAGTGGGTTGAAGCTGGCTTTTTAGCAGAATGCTGAAATGCTGCAATTTGTATTAAGAACTAAAGGAATATTCTATGGGGAACACTTCTACTGAGACAAGATGGAGCAACAGTCTTCCAGCTCTAATTTCTAACATTAAAAAAAAAGAAAAAATTGCAGTTTAGAAACAAAAGGATAGCCATTCAGTATGCTACTCTCCAAAAATGGCATAAGGAAAGTGATTGAAAGGTAAACCAGACAGAGCAGTTCTAAGCAGTAGCTCAGTGGGTAGAACAAATCCAGCCCCTGTGTGAGCATTAAACATCTAAAATCTGAATCTGAACCTGGGAGCTCACTCCAGTTGAGATGCTCCCTGTACTGGCAGGTGACAGGGCATTGTAAAGAAATGATTCTCACCAGATGACCCTGATGGAACTCTGCCTGGAGGACACATAGCTGTGGGAGAGCGATGACCCCCTGCCTCCAGCAATGTGTGGGTGCTGTCCAGGAGGTGGTATTTCTAGGGATTGCTGAGTTCCTTCATGTCACCCTATATCCACGCATGGAATCACAGCCTTCATTCTTTAGAGTGCAGCTTCTATTAATAACATGATGTTTCAACCATACTAAAGCTTCTTAAACTCTGACCCTGGCATATTTGAAGGTTAAAAAAAAAATGCAGCCATATGGCATCTGAATATTTGTGGCTACCATCCTAGGCTCCTTGTACTTGGCCAGAAGTATCCTAAGACTGGAAGAGCATGTGTGATATTCAAGGCTTTCCACTTTGAAAAAGTTATAAATACATATTTGAGCATATTTGTTTATATGACACATCCATACATACTATGGAGAGTCATGACATAAAAGAGCCTTCTGTAATAGATATGAGCACCTTCCTTCTAAGCAGTAGCATTTTATGAGACAATCCTACTGGTTTTCGAATTGCAAATATGCTATTTTAGAAATATTTTCCCTCTGTTTGACCTCTCCCTATAGCCTACCTCCCCTGTGTGCAGAAAACATTCAGATACTAAAGAGACTTCTGCATGTGGAGGAGATAAACTCTCTGTGGAAGGTCTAGGAAATCACCGAAGCTCTCAATCATCCACATATACACACAGAAGCTGTTAGTCACTAGCCTGTGTGTAAACAGGTACAGTCCCCACATACAGTAAAATTTGGAGACTTGATGTAAATTAACTACTGACTATGTCAGAATTTAAAGAGCCAAGTGAAAAATACAGATAAAGGAGAGATTGAGGTCACACACTCGCTCAGTCTGCAAGGAAATTTGGAGGAGAACTGGAAGGCATTCAACAGCCATTTGATGCCAGAACCCACCTATTGACTTTTTGGAAAGAGCATGATGAAATGCACTTTTCTGGAATAATATCTGGATGCGGGTTTAACCTCTATTTAAGACACTCACTGAAATCCTTTAAAAGATACCAGGGGGAAGACACTGACAAAAGAGCAAATCAACCTCAAAGATAATGTTTGAAAATAATAATACACTTTCTCTCATTTAGCTTGCCTACTTAAAAGGTAACTTTCCTACATACACATTAAGGAATAAGGGGACGGAAAAAAACAGAAGATGTTACAATTCTGAAAGGTTAAGCATGATGTGATAGCTTTATGTTTATTATTGCTTTCATATGGGCATTCAGAAAAATTATTTTGAGTATAAATTTTATTCATGTCCTTTTTCAGAAGCTGAAAACCTAAGATAGTGAAAAATTAAGTGATTTTCTTGCAGTAACATTAAAGATGAGTGCCAGAATTGAAATACAGGTATGAGTATTTTTGCCTAACCATATAGTCTAGAATGGGTGACTCAGACGGTAAAGAATCTGCCTGCACTGCAGGAAATCTGGGTTCAATCCCTGGGTTGGGAAGATGGCTACCTACTCCAGTATTCTTGCCTGGAGAATTCCATGGACCAAGGAGCCTGGCAGGCTACAGTCCATGGGGTCACAAAGAGTCAGGTATGACTGAGTGACTAATACACACTCTCATACTTTAGAACATACTATATACGTTTTGCATTTAAAATAAAATGTATGCACAGTTTAGAGGCCTAGAAGAAGAATGTTAACATTTGTGAGTGTTAGCAAAAAGACTGTTAAAATTTGCCTATCTATACCCGTATTTATAGGAAACAAGATTCTAGTATAGTTCATAGGACAGGCGATCCAAAGAAAAGTCAACAGTCACAACAGATAGAGATATATGGTAGAGGTGAGTCAGTTTGCCACCATGCCATGCCCAGTATGGAACTCCTTAAATGGTAGACCGTTTTATACTGGTGAAACTTAGAATTTATAAACTATAGATAAAAATTGATGTTGGTGTTTGGATACAAAATTCATTTCTAGGATTTAGTTGAGCGAGGAAATGGTTTGGTTACTCACCAAATTGGAATACTGCACCTCTAACTCTCTATGACCTATTTCCCTAAAAACAAAAAGGGAAGTCTCATGAAATCATTTAATTCCTCGTATAGGACACCAATTCTGGCTACTCTGCATGCAGACAGGTAAATACAATAGGGCTACAAGGCACTGAAGAGAAAAAACCATGAAGTCAGATGTTTCATGGAATTTCATCAAATAAAGTTTCATTTTTGTTGCTTGTATTTCTTATGAAATGGAAGGGAGCCAGTATGAGCTAGATTAACTTTCTCTTGAGAAGATGCAAATATATTTCACAAAAGAATGCCAATCAACAGGACAATTTGGCCTCTACCAATGGGGGTTTCTATAATCTGTTCTGGTGACTGACTTGCCCTGGTCTAATGTGTTTAGCAAACACACACAAAGTAATTTTATTTAAAGCAATTATATATGTAGGTGATAGCCCAATGATATCCAGAGATGCAAATATTAACCGTAAGCGTTTGAAAACTTTAACTTTTTTTTTTTGGTCAATTTTGGGCATAAAGGAGACAGAGAACTGACTCCATGTAGAAGGAGAAAAGAAAGTTTAAAAGCCTAATTGTGGGCTGTAATTTGTTAATTGGAGTGAATGCCAATCTGCGTTGACACCACATCTATTCCTGGGCCCACATGGTGGTGATACCTCTTTGGCAAGGGGAGTGCAAAACCATGGAGAGAATTCAGATTCACACTCAGAACTGAAGTTCATACCAGGAAAGTGAAAGTGAAGTCGCTCAGTCGTGTCTGACTCTTTGGGACCCTGTAGACTGTAGCCTGGAGAAGGCAATGGCACCCCACTCCAGTACTTTTGCCTGGAAAATCCCATGGATGGAGGAGCCTGGTAGGCTGCAGTCCATGGGGTCACGAAGAGTTGGACACTTACTGAGTGACTTCACTTTCACTTTTCACTTTCATTCATTGGAGAAGGAAATGGCAACCCACTCCAGTGTTCTTGCCTGGAGAATCCCAGAGACGGGGGAGCCTGGTGGGCTGCCATCTATGGGGTCACACAGAGTTGGACACTACTGAAGCGACTTAGCAGCAGCAGAATATAGCCTACAGGCTCTTCCGACCGTGGGATTCTCCAGGCAAGAGTACTGGAGTGGGTTGCCATTTCCTTCTCCAGGGGATCTTCCTGACCCAGGGATTGAACCCAGGTCTCCCACATTGTAGGTAGACGCTTTACAGTCTGAGCCACCAGGAAAGTCCTAAAAATCGCCAAGGGAGCCATGGGAGCAGATAGCCTGAGTTTGAGCCCTAGCAAAAGACCACTGGTGGACAGAAAGAGAGAAATAGATTTCCTTAAAGCAACTGACTAAATATAACATGTTTACTAAAAAGCTGGCCACAGACAGCTAAAATGCAAATACAAATGAACTTTGATGGGCTAGTTGGCAAGCCTCCTCAGCCCTTTAAGCAAATTCCTGAGTGATAAAGTTTGTTCTGAAACATACCTGGGAGCTAGCACTTATGAACTTCCTAGGGGCTCTTATCTTTTAGGATTTAAGAAGTAGCTAGATTGTGAACGTTTTTCAGACTGCTTTTATTCTTTCTTTCCATTTATCTATCTACTTACCTACCTATCTATGTTTGCCTTAGCAGACCAATTCGTTATCCTTAATGATGACTAAGACATCAGCTTCTGTTTACTGATTTGGTGAACTGAGGTACCAGCACAGTAAGGAACTTGCCTTGAGATGAAGGAATATACAGTCGAACAACAGCTAGAATTCAGGTTTCCCAAACTGCAGTTCTTTCTTTAGCCCACTGGTGGGCTGCCTCCTATTTCTATTTCTTTCACAGGTTCTTTTTTACATACATGTACATATCTGCATAGGAGATGTCTTTGGGACCATCGGTTCTCTTCACGCAGCTGGCCTGGAATCTGAGACAGATCACTGGAACACTCTGGGTCTGTGTTTTTCTTGGTTGGAAGAGGGAATTTTGAACTTGACACCATTTCTGCTCTGACCCTTCATATGGTGGGTGAGAATAATGGAAACAAGGAGAATGTGGCAAACCCAAGCCCAACATTCTTCTGACTCATATGGAATCACAAAACAATGCAGAAAAATAGCTGTAAGTGCCTGTCCACTATCTGGGGGCTTTGTGCCATCGGATAAAATTGTGAGGTTAAATGGCTACCAAATCATCATATCATCTGAGAATATGTCTGCTTGGTTTGGGCTCAGATCCCAGGCTAGGAGTGTCTAAACCACAGTCTATACTTAGTTTAAGTTAGCCAGTGGAAAAGCATCTGTATCAGCATTAATATGCCCGACTAAAGTGTCTCAAAGCTTATAGAAAATATTTCTTTCCACAGGAGACTGATATATATGTATATATGTGGTGGGCAAAACTCAGTATACTAACCACAGGCCTTTCAGATTACTCAAGAGGGCCACAGTTGAAGAAAAAGAGAAGGAAAAAACAAAACAAAACCTGACAACAATTCCATACACTGCAGCATTTGGCTGAATAGGTCAGCAGGATGTGGAAACTTGTTTTGAGGTTATTTAGTATTCTCACCCAGGATCCCACTGCTTAATAGCTGTGTGGTTCTTTGCTGGCTATATACTGAATTTATGAAGGATGTTGTGAGAGTAAGTTCTAGGAATTCTGATATTTTGAAATTTGTTGTGCTTTTGTTAACCACAGTGAAACGTTACATTTGTGGCTTTCTATACAACTTTCATTTATTTGGTTCTGGTTATGAAAAAACTTAATGAAGCTTCATCAGTTCTGTGTATTTCAGAAATCGTGGTGGGGACTTCCCTGGTGGTATAGTGGATAGGAATTCACCTGCCAATGCAGAGACCAAGGGCTTGATTCCTGATCTGGGAAGATCCCACACGCCACGGAGCGACTAAGCCCATGTCCCGCAACTACTGAGCCCTGCACACCTAGAGCCTGTGCTCCACAAAAGAGAAGCCACCTCCATGAGAAGCCTGTGCACTGCAACTAGAGGAAGCTGGAGAAAGCAACGAAGACCCAGTGCAACAACAACAAAAAAGATTTTTTTTTAATGTGATGGCGGGAAGCATTTACATGTGGTTGTTGTTTCATTTCAACTATTCTTCAAAAACGGGGGCGAGAAAAGCCAAGTTCTCTAGTTTTCATATAAAGATGACTCAATTTATTTGAAAATGAGTGTTCCAGAATCAGACTTCCAGATTCCATGAATTCAGAGTGTGGAAAAGGACACGCAGCTCCCTTTAGCTGTAACAGGAGACAGTCTTTTAAAAGCCTGGAATGCTGAAGCTCTCTTACACTGAAAACATGTTAGGACATGCCTTCTTGGGATGCTACCAAGTGGTTTAGGCTCTGAATTCTACATTCTGTACTTTTGAAATTGTTTTCTGTTGGCAGACAACCTCTTGATTATTCTCATGTGATGAGTGTTCAGGCCAACCTCTCCCATTCCAAGTAATTAAAAGACAGCAACAAACTCATACTCTGTGAAGTATCTACACTTTAGCATAAAGTTGTGGGTTGTGTGAGTGCTGGGCTTATAGTGATCAATTCTATGAGCTTTGTAAGTTGTGGGTTGTGTGAGTGCTGGGCTTATAGTGATCAATTCTATGAGCTTTGTCATTTGTTCAGTCAGTAAGTTGTGTCCAGCTCTTTGCAAACCCATGGACTACAGCACCCCAGGCTTCCCTGTCTTTCAGTATCTCCCCGAGTTTGCTCAAACTCGTGTCCATCGAATCGGTGATACTATCCAACCATCTCATCCTCTGTCATCCCCTTCTCTTGCCTTCAGTCTTTCCCAGCATCAGTTAAAAATCATACACACACTACCTGCTGCTGTGGCTGCTAAGTCACTTCAGTCGTGTCGGACTCTTAGCGACCCCATGGACTGCAGCCCACCAGGCTCCTCCGTCCATGGGATTTTCCAGGCAAGAGTACTGGAGTGGGGTGCCATTGCCTTCTCTGACACACTACCTAGAATGCTTTATTCTCTAAAGCTTACTCCTGCTGTTTAAAAGTGTCACCATGTTAAGGAATGAAAAATTATAGCGACTGGGGAAAAGTTTTCACCTTTTTTCATTTCCCTAGTAAAATTAAGCAATAATTTTCATTCCCCTCAGCTCCTTTTGGAACCAAGGCTAGCAGTGGATTAAAGGACAAATAAATGAATGAACAAGTCTATGGTGTTTCTTTCTTCTGCCTCAGAAAGATGCAGTTTCTCCTGCCAGCAGGAGAAACAGGTTAGATGCAAGGCAGTTCCCCCATTCCAGAGAGCCTCTATTTTTAGGCAGTTCTGATTCATGAATTGGAGAATTGCACTAAATTAGTGTACTGTACAGCATGGGCCTGGTTAAGTTAAAGTAGACACTCTGACCCCCTCCACCCCTCACTCTGACCACCAAGAGTTCATTTCCCAGGGGCATCTGTGGGTCCCAAACAAAGGGGACCACTGAAAACCCTGTCCACATTTACCCTATCATAGGCCATGTGGTAACAGAAGTTTTCATATTTCTTGAACACCAGCAGGATTCTTAACATGCCCCAGAACAGAGACGCATGGTCTTGGGTGATGATTTTTAAAAAAAGATGTCATCTCATTTCATTCTGTGGGAATTATTCTTTAATCATCTGTTTTATTGGGAAATTTCCCAGAGATAATGCACTGAGAAACTAGCCTGGAAGCAGACAGACAAGACAGGCACAACAGAGTTCTTTTTAAAATACTTCATTTTGGAGACCAAGAATACAACTTGTAAATCTTTTTTATGCTTTTATTATGGTATATAAATTATGACATTTTAGGAGAAGCCCATAAAGCTAGCAGAAGCAAGAAAGTCAAGTTTCTTTTTTTGAGCTTTCCATAGGTAGTATAATTTAAATAATTCTATGGTAGAATTTCAACACCTCTGATAGAGCATGGTTGTTTACGAAGTAAGAACAGTAATCCTCATGTTAAAAGGTGGCATTGCTACCCTAGGCAGCAGATGGTGTTATTAAATACACAGGCAAAGTCTAAGGTCATAAGGAACTAACAATTAACCAGAAATACGATCTGCCACAGTCGTTTAATGGGTAACCTACCAGATATATGCCACTTGTATTATTGCGAGTGTTGGGAGGTGTATTGTCAAGCTTCAGAGCAGTCGCACAATCCATTTAGAAATATTGTAATTATATTCTTATTTAAGCATTTTGTGAAACCAAAAAACCAGAAAGAAAGTGAAAATCAGTGTGATTTCCTCATAATATTGCTCTCTCTTGCCTGCTCTGAAAAATACTGATTCAGATTGCACAATTTCATAGCCATCCCTCAATTTAATTGGTCTCCCCAAACTAACACTATCAGGATTTTGGGTTTTATACTGCTAGTGGGCGGTGTTCTAAGACCTCTTTATGTTATCCGAGACATCATTTTTGCTCCTGCACATTTTGTAGTGTGAAGGTGATGCGAAAAGATTCAAACCCACACACGTGCCAACAAGGGGATGGCTTGGAAAAAAACAGCTGTGTAGAGGAGGGGCAATGGATGGTGGGGAGGCAGTGGGAAGTGTAGTCAGAGACTAACCAGCAAGCAATGAGGACACTATTAAAGTAAAGAAGTGGGCTTAGTTTCTATTGTAAATTAAATATAAATATGTCAATAAAAGTAAGAGCTTTATACATAACAGCTCAATTCCCTGTGGGTTTTTTCAAGCAGTTTTCCACAGGGAATGTGGGATTGATTTTCTTTCCAGTTAGGGCTTTTGAGGATGAGGAACTGAATCCTAAATTCACTCCAAGGAAAAATAATCAAGAGGGCAGCAACCAAGTCTGAATAGCAAAGACCCAGTGACTTGGTTAGAATTAGGAAAAGTGAATCTTGGCCTTTTGGCCAGAACTCCAAAGGGTATCAGAGAGTTTAACTCCAACCATCGTATCAACCAATCTGAAAAACAGCATCTGGAAAAGCAAAAACAACCCCAGTTCCCCAGGTAAATAGAAGACGAACAATGGAAAACAGGGTCCAGAGGTCACTGGCTAATCAGGGTAAATAAGTGGGTGGACAAAAGCTGTTCTTTCATTTTCCCACTGTTGGGTTTGATGAGGAAGTCTCAATCACGGAAGGAAAAAAAAAGCATGCTAATAAGAATGTTTTTCACATATTTTGATGTGTTTATTTACTTTTCTCCAAGTTTAAATTGAGTAAGGAAAGCACAGCATCTGAAGACACAGACTGCCGAGTTGAGAGCTTTGTCTCCAAGCTCAGGTAGCTTGATTTTTCCCTGTGGCCAGGACTCCTGCTGACACTTCCAGTCGTCCTCAGAAAAGCCATTGAGCTACCCTTGGGTTGAATGAATGAGAACTTTCTGGAGAGCGGAAGACTGGTGGAGGTCCAGCTGGAAAAACATATGGCCGCAGAGGCAGAAAGAGCGCTTCTTCAGGATTGTGAGTGGTATAAAAAACGTCTGCAGGCTCAAGGCAGCCGTTACAACCTAAGATCTTACTAAGCATGATGGATGTTCTTATTTCTAGGACTGCCTCCAATGTACCTGGACCGAAGCCAGTGCTGCATCCTCAGGCGCCCCTAGGGATTGTGCGTGCAGGACGGCACCACCTCACAGCCCCGCTCTGAGGTCAGGATTCCACGCCCACTACCCGCCGCCTCCCACTCTCCCACTCCCCTACCCTCACTGGGGCCAGGAGATGGCGGCCCATTGTGCCTTCTGAAAGAAAACAAAGTTTGCAAATCACTGTAGACTGTCTTATAATAGGTAGGTCAGGAGGGAAAATGACTATGGTAAATTCTCGTCTTAACCACACATGACCTCAGCACATTTTTGAGCTGCACAGTGACACAGAATGAACTGAAGGAGAAAAACCAGGCAGTCTGGGTTCCAGACCAGGACACCACGAGGAGCTGACTTTTACAGGTAAAGGCACAGCCTTGAGGTTTAATAGCAGTGCCTCCCTGCCCAATATGATTTCCAAAACAGCGGGAGGCAATATGTGATTCTCCATGTTGATTCTCCACAGTAATTATCTTTTATTGCTAATAACCATTCATGCCTGTTACTGAGCTTTAAAAACGTTTTGTATGGAATGCTATATCCCTTACAAAAGATAAATTAGGAGGCGATCATTCAAATTATTTAGAAAAAAAACTGTCTGAAGTTTGAAATTTGACTCTTCAACCCCATGGACTGTAGCCCACCAGGCTCTTCTGTCTATGGAATTCTCCAGGCAAGAATACTGGAGTGGGTTGCCATTCCCTTCTCCAGGGGAATCTTCCCAACCCAGGGATTGATTGCAGACAGATTCTCTACCATCTGAACCACCAGGGAAGCCAAAAAAAAAAAAAGTAAGTTCCTCTAGAATACTTACATAGTATTAGGTCTTCAACAATTTAACCAGTACATATTTTAATTTTTTTGCCACACCACACAGTATCAGTGGGACCTGTTTCCCAACCAGGGATTGAACCTAGCCCCCTGCAGTGGAAGCATGAGTCTTAACCACTGGACCACAACATGACTCCCAACACATCCCTTTTAAAGATGCACAACACAGATGCCACTGGGAAGGTAGACAAGTATACCCCTTTTATCCTCAACTGTGGCCTTCCTAGCGTAGCCAAAGCTGATACCACAATTTTTCTTCAACAGACGATAAGGTCTCCTCTCAACTTCTCAGTGGGTGTTTCACCACCATTTTCCTTATGATGTGACAGTTGTAGAAGCAGCAGTGACCATAGTCACAAAAATCAGGGCCTGATTTTATTACCCCATCATTATGACAATTATCCTTCCAGTTTTCTCTTTGCTCATGTACACACATTTTCAAAGCACATATTTTCATTACTGGACAGAGAAAGGCCAATAGGTCAGTCACACACACTCTAAGATGATAAAGCAATGTCATTAACTTAGGATAAAAAGAAGCAAATTACAGCCCTTTATGCTTAGGCTGTGTTTTTCCTTTTAAGAACTCAAAGCTAAACCCAAGATGACCAATGCATTTGCGTGGGTGTATGTATATATCTGTGTATGTATATATGTAATATACATGCATACATTATTAGTATAATACTGTATTATTATATATAATTATTATATATTATTTGCTTTGCTGCGTCGCTTCAGTCGTGTCCGACTCTGTGCGACCCCACGGACTGCAGCCTACCAGGCTTCTCCATCCATGGGATTCTCCAGGCAAGAACACTGGAGTGGGCTGCCATTTCCTTCTCCAATGCATGAAAGTGGAAAGTGAAAGTGAAGTCACTCAGTCGTGTCTGACTCTTAGCGACCCCATGGACTGCAGCCCACCAGGCTCCTCCGTCCATGGGATTTTCCAGGCAAGAGTACTGGAGTGGGGTGCCATTGCCTTCTTCCAATATTATATATAATTATTATATATTATTAGTATATTATTAAAATATATATTAAAGATAATGTTAGGTAGTATGTTACTAGTTACAAATGAACTTTCCATCCATCTGGGTCTGGGGAAAGGCTTTGAAGCCCCAGCATTTTCTAAATATCCAAAGAGTGAAAACAAAGTCATTTCTTCTCAAATATTGCCTTCCTTTTTGGGGGTCATCAGGAATGCAGAGGTGGGTATGGGCTGGAGACTCACTAAATGATTGTTGTTGGTTGTTTTTTTTTTTTTTTTAACTGTGCTGCATGGCATGTGGGATCTTAGTTCCTCAACCAGAGATCAAACCCTCACACCCTGCAGTAGAAGCAGAGTCTTAACCACTAGATCACCAGGGAAGTCCATAAAAGTTTGCTCTTTCTAATGGATGCACAGTCCCTGGATCATCTTGGCTGTCTAGCTGTGTTTCACACAGTGCTAAAAGCTCGAAATCCCTGTGTCCAGCCACTTTAAGTCCTGTGAGAGTAACTCATTCTCTGATGGGTGCCTCTCCTGCCATCTTTCTGTGTGAACACAGGCAAATTGCTCTCCTGTACTTCACTTGCTTCTGTAAGTTGACATGAAAACAACAGCAAGACCAAGTGACAAATGAATTGAGATTTACTGATATGTCCAGAGACATATCAGTATGGGTACATATCACCCAGCACTTAAGAGTACAGGACCTGGAGGAAGAGAACCAGAGCTCTCATTCCTGTTCTGCACTTTACCAGCTGTGTGATAGGCGAGTCACTTAAACGTTCTGTGCCTCAATTTCCTTACCTGTGAAATGGGTATAAAAAACAGTACTTACTGCAGAGGTTGATAGAGGGAGTCAGTGACATGAAAAGTGTAAAACATACAGCCTGTCCCCATTAACACTGGCTTTTGTCATCTGAGGTATTTCCAGACTAGGCTGAAGCAGGTGCTTGTTCTAAAACCAACCAGTTCTTGTACCTCCTGTAGCCAGACTTCAAGATCTTACTTGAGGAACCACCCCTGCTACTCAGCACCCCTCCACACCCACCACTCCAGGAAGTAGTTATCACTCAAGCTGCCAATGACCTCATTCTGACCATCTCTGTGAGACTCTTATCTTGAATCCTTTCTGACTCATCCACCACTATCACTCCTTGAATTTTTTTTTTCTCACTTTGGCTCATAAAGTAATATCCTGGACCTGCTGAACTTAAAGAACTTAAGAAGTCCCTATGCATGTGTCTTATCTGTTCTCTGCTCACACCACACTTTTCTCCAGGCTGGAGGTTTTAGTACTCAGCACACAGAAGGTGCTCAGCAAACATAAAACTGCCTTGAACTGTGACGTTCAAGGACTTCCTCATCGCTGTCCTTTCATGTTGTTTTCCAGATATGGGAGCTGTTGCTGCTCTTCCTGGAATCTCTGCTGCTGCTGCTGCTGCTGCTGCTAACTCGCTTCAGTCGTGTCCGACTCTGTGCGACCCCATGGACTGCAGCCACCCAAGCTCCTCCGTCCATGGAATCTCTGCTACAGGGACATAAACTCTTTAAGATTGCCTGACTTATCATCCATCCTTTTCTTCATTTGAGACTTGAAATTCGAACTGTGGTGCTGGAGAAGACTCTTGAGAGTCCCTGGGACAGCAAGATCAAACCAGTCAGTCCTAAAGGAAATCAACCCTGAATATTCATTGGAAGGATTGATGTTGAAGCTGAAGCTCCAGTACACTGGCCACCTGATGCGAAGAGCAGACTCATTGAAAAAGACCCTGATGCTGGGCAAGATTGAAGGCAGGAGGAGAAGTGGGTAACAGAGGATGAAATGATTGGATGACATCATTGACTCAACAGACATGAGTTTGAGCAAACTCCGGAAGATAGTGAAGGACAGGAAAGCTTGGTGTGCTGCAGTTCATTGGGTCACAAAGAATCAGATACAACTGAGTGACTGAACAATAACAATAGTTAAACTGAATCTCCCAAATAAATAAATAAATAGAACCTGTTTCAGGTTTCCAACTTGTGTGTGTGTGTGTGGCATTTTTAAAGTCTGAATTTCACTTTATTTGGAAAATAGACTTAAAAATTAAGTCCCCCAAGTATCAAAACCACACACGATTTATCTGAAAACAATTGCTCTTGGGATGTGTAAGATGCCTTTTCACAAGGGAATCATATTATCTGAGAGGTAGAACCCCAGAAGATGTATTTAAAAAATAAAGTTTCTGTCTCAAACACAGCAAAGTATAATAACTATTGGTTCAACCTCACCCTGAGTCCCCACAGCTGTGCAGGGCTACCTCAGCGTGGGGATTAAAACAACAAAAAAAATGCCTTATACCTAGGAGTGGGTGTGTGCTAAGTCACCAGTCGTGTCTGACTCTTTGTGACCCTATGGACTATAGCCTGCCAAGCTCCTCTATCCATGGGATTCTCCTGGCAAGAATACCGGAGTGGGTTGCCATACCGTCCTCCAGGGGATCTTCCCAACTCAGGCATCTAACCCGAGTCTCTTATGTCTCCTGCATTGGCAGGTGGGTTCTTTACCACTAGCGCTACCTGGGAAACCCGCACCTAGGAGAATCAAGGTTAGTTGAAATAATAGCTGATAACTTAAAAAGAGAGGTCAATTTCCCGTTAAATACACATCCACACATTTTCTGAAGTTAACTGTGCATGATTTTTTTTTAAAGAATTACCCATTACTTTGGATTATCCACACCATTAGGTATGGTTGTGAACATACCATTTTTATAATATTATACCTAGACTTAAATTCAAGTTTAGCTGCTTAGCAACTATGGAAATTTCACCAAGTCACTCAATTTCTCTGAGTTTCAGTTTCCCCACCAGTAAAAAAAGGACAATAATATCAACCTCACAGAGGTAAGTGTGTACAAAGTGCCTACTTAGCACAGTAAGTGTCTGGGTCAGAGAACAGAAAGCACTGAAATATAGTGATTACCCTGGAGGAGGGCATGGCAACCCAATCCAGTATTCTTGCCTGGAGAATCCCATGGACAGAGGAGCCTGGCAGGCTACAGTCCATGGGGTTGCAGAGAGTCAGACTAGACTGAGGGGACTTAGCACAGCACAGGAATTAATAATTAGTGGGTCAGCACCCAAGCCCAGCCTTGCATTTGATGTCAGGTGTAGGTTGAGTTTTGCTTTCACAAAACTCAAGACAAATAGCACACACAACTTAATCAGGAAATCCCCTGCCACACACATAACTAAGAGCTAAATTATGGGACTTGTCTACAAGCTCCCTGGGGGTTCAGAGGAAAGAGACCAGTGATCATGTGTGGACCTGGGGCAAAGTGGATAGGAACCTGGCCTGAGCTTTGAGAGCTGTATAGGGCTGGGACAGGAGGTGAGGGACATCTAAGGTGGCCGTGGCTGGGACAGGGTTGTCGTCCCCCCAGCCCCCAAACTACTGAATGAATGGAAGTGTGTGAACAAAAGGCAAAGACTGCAAACCTGGGACATCCCTGAAGATCCAGTGGTTAAGACTCTGTGCTTCCAATGCAGGGGGTGCGGGTTCAATCCCTGGTCAGGGAACTAAGAGTTCACATGCTGTGATGCCAAATCAACCAAACAACCAACCAACAGAAACAACAACAACCAAAATGAAGGACCACAAGCCAGTTTGTGGGAGGGTGAGAGGAGCCTTCCATTTTTGCCTTTGATGGGTGTTGATGTCAGAATGGAGAAGTCCCCCTGAGCAGGAGCTTAAAAACTAGGGAAGGAGTTTGGGCTGAAGTGGTAGGTTACAGAGCAGGGGAGAAGACAGTGAAAACAGTGGTAAGATCAATTCAGGTAGGTTAGGAATCATTTAGTAGGAGGAAGCTGGGCTGCAGAGAAGTTGGCCAAGTGTCTGTGCCAGGAACTCTGATGAGAGGCCAGGAAAGCTGGGTTGGAGGCGTGGGCAGCCAGGCTCAAGCAGAGACAGCAGTGGGCATGGGACTTATGGCTCCACAAGATCTTTGGAGAATGGTGTGAAAGAAGAGACGATCCCAAGGCTGGCTCCTAAATGTCTGCAAACTGGTAGTAACTCTACTACACAGGAAAACAGAGAGAGAGCGAGCTGATGAGCAGGGAGGATGAGCTCAGGGGAAAATGTGTTGGTTAGTTTCCAGTCAGTGATGATACCCACAAGCAGAAAGGCCCAGTGAGCATTTGGACAGTCAAAGGTTCTGAAGTCATTTCAGTGAACAAAAGCAATGAAATGGATGAGGCCTGTGAGGGATCAGTGCAAATAGAAAAAACTAGAAAAGTAAAGACTGTCTTGGGTAATGTATAAATTTAAAATATGAAAATACTCCAGGAATACCTATTATGAATACATGAACCTAAACAAAATCAGTTGTCATATCCAGGGCTGCATTTGACTTTCATGGCTCCAGAAGTGCTGTGGGCATTTTTGCCTTTGTGGTCTCCTTCCTCCAATTAAAAAAAAAAAAAAAAAATTAAATCCTGCAACTGTAATGGTATAAAGACAAATATAATCTAGATTGAATTATTTTATAGCTACTGTTGCATTATTTTTTTCTCTCTTCTGATTTTATTTTTTTTTCTCTTCTGATTTTAAAAGAAACTAAGATTATAGCACAGGGAACTCTGTTCAATATTCTGTAATAACCTACGTGGGGAAAGAATCTGAAAAAGAATGGATATATGTATATGTAAAACTGAATCACTTTGCTGTACACGTGAAACTAACACAATACTGTAAATCAACTAGTCTCTGACTTAAAATTAAAAAAAGAAATCAAGATTAAAATGTTTTCATGGGTCCCTAAAAGTGTCATGAACATAAGGTTACATTAACACTACTTTTGGTTGATCTGTAAAGATCAAAATCTACTCATTCTTTTCCTAGCGTAAATTACATTTTTCTTTCTCCCTTTACATTTGTAAAGATCCTTTCAGCTCTCTACATCTGCGTCAGAACCACTAAACCCTTCTAGAATCTCACTGTAAATGTCCACCAGGGATTGGTTATTTGGTGACGTATATATAATACGTATAAGCGTTGAGCTCACGTGTGGATTTACTCATCTTTTTCTCTCTTGCAAAGCAGTATATTCTATAAATGGAATAAAACTCAATATTAAAGACAAAGAAATCAATAAATGTATAATGAAAACAAAAATTTGGAACACAAAACTAGGATCTCAAAATGAACACGTTGTATGTTCCCAACCAGGAATTCTTCAGTTGGGTTTGCAGTAATATTTAGTCATTGATAATATATTTCTCTGTTGTTGTCTATACACCCCAACCTGGTTGAGTTTCTGAAAAGCCTTGACATCAGATTATGGAGCATGTGTAGATCATTAAAAAGCCTTCTATAATATTAAGAAGATAAAGTGATAAAATTAAAATGCTTAATTCCAAAATAGTAAGTTTATTTATTTATTAATATTTATTTTTTATTTGGCTGTGCTGGGTCTTAGTTGCAGTATGTGGGATATAGTTCCCTGACCAGGGATTGAACCTGGGCCCCCTGCATTGGGAGCACAGAATCTTAGCCACCGGACCACCAGAGAAGTCCCCCAAATAGTAGGTTTACTTGAAGAACATTTTGGGAGCTGAAAACTTCTTGAGATGTTTGTGGTGAGGCATCCTGAAACGAAATCTGTGGTACGACTGTGTCAGCTTGGAGTTCTAGAGTATGCATCTCATTGCTGGAAGATGATTGGTATTTGCTTACTAACCCTTCAATGCAACTGGTGTCCTGGGCCCTACTCTTGCGTGCAATGACAGAAACTGTTCCCTGCTCCCCAGTGACCATCCTCCTTTCTTTCTTGGTAAGAGAGGCCTCATTTTCAGCTGGGCTCCTACTCTTGCGTGCAATGACAGAAACTGTTCCCTGCTCCCCAGTGACCATCCTCCTTTCTTTCTTGGTAAGAGAGGCCTCATTTTCAGCTGGGCTCCTTGCCTTAGTCACTGATCACCAACCCATACCTTCTTCTTGGGCACCATGTTCCAGTCTCCCTGCCAGTTATTTATAAAGCCATATGCTCAAGTTCTGGTCATTGGGAGTAGAAATGGTATGTGTCACTTATGGTTCTGACCTTCATAAGCTTCCCTTGCCAGTTCTCCATGCTCCTCCCTGCTTCTAGAGCTTGATGAAAACAAGTAAGAAGAACTTGGAAGGTAAGTGTTGAAGATGGCAGAGGCACAAGCCAGAAGGAACTTGGGTCCCTCAATCACTGCCTGGAGGAGAACCACTTGCTAACAAGAGTATCTTTGGACTTTCTTCTTTCTGAATGTTTGAGCCTTTCATCATTCTGGGGTTGCAATAGTAATCTACAAGTACCTTACTGAAACAGACTTCAGAAGCAGGAGACCCTATTTCCCAGCTCCACATGCTGAGTATAGCCAGGTAACTAAGTTCTGACCAATGAGATGTAAGCTGAATGACTTTTGTGTGACTTTGCAGGAGGCACTTAAAGGAAGCTGATTTTAATGGGAAGGGGAACATTTTATCTTCCTTTGTTTTCCTTCTGTTGCTGTCTAGAACTCAGACATAACGGCAGGAATTCCATTGGCCATCTTATCACCTTGCAGACAGAAATCATTCACCAAGAAAATGGAGCAGAGCGATTAGATTCCTGATGGAATTGGAGCTGCTCAGCCAGTTGCGGACCCCAACCCCTCTCACAACACTTTCATGTTAGAGAAATCTCTTTCTTGTTTAAACTACTCTTTTATTTGAGGTCCAATGTATTTTTTTTTTTTAAATGGACCGTGTTTTTGGTGTCAAATCTTTGCCTAACTTTAGTCCTCAAAATATTTTTCTATAAGTTTTAAGATTTATGTTATATATTTGTTCATGATCCTTTTTGAGTCCATTTTTGTCTAAGGTGTTGAGGTTAAGGTTGAGGTTCATTTCTTTTTTGGAACAATTTTTTTTTCTCAGTTGCTCCAGGACAATTTGTTTTAAAGTCTATTGTCCCTTCATTGAATTGTTTTACACCTTGTTGAAAATCATTTGGACATATGTGTGTGGGTCCTCTCTGCTGGTTTACAGACCTAAGTGTCTCTCTCTCCATTAATTCCGCACTGATAAAGTAGACATCAGGTAAAGTGATGTTTCACCATTTATTCTTCTTTTTCAAGATTGTTTTAGGTATTCATGGTCCTGTGCCTTTCTGTAAAAATTTAAGAATAAACTTGTGCATGTCTACAAAAAACCTTACTGCAATTTTGATAGAAACTGAATTAACCCTATAGATCAATTTAGGGAGAATTGAGGTCATTACTATGTTGAGTCTTTCAAACCATGAGCACAATATGTCTAAGTCTTCCTTGACTTACTCATCCCTTTTTGTAATCTTCAGCATACAGGTTCTGTACATATTTTGTTAAATTTATACCTAAGTATTTAATTTTTTTTGGAATTATTGTAAAGATGTGTTATATACTAATTTTAATTTCCAAATGTTTATTGTTAATATGTAGAAATGTGATTGATTTTTGTATCCTGCAAGTTTATGAAATTCACTTATTAGTTCTAGGAGTTTTATTGAATATTTCTTGGGATTTTCTACATCAACATTCATATCAACTTCAAATAACAGTTTGATCTCTTCCTTTTCGATCTGCTCTCTATTCAAAAATAACTCAGCCAAATAGACTTTTTCTGCTGAAACTATGATGTGAAAATAGAAAACTTTCACTATAAAACTTCTTGTTTTGTTTATTTTTAATCTACACCTGTTTCTCACCTTTATCCCTGAAAGAAGGATTCAGGAGTTATAGGAACTGTTCCTGGACAACTTTGTTTCATTTATTGCTAAGTTGGTTACTAGTGGCAAAGCACTCAGAAATTCTACAAAAGAAACTGCAAGGTGAACTCTTAAAGTTACTTTAAAAGCAGAGGTTAATTTTGTAGTTCTTTAGTCAGAATTTCACAGCAGTTTACATTATTTTCATTTAGTGTCATGGGTATCTGTTGCTTTTGCCTGCTCGACATCCATTTCTTCCTGCGATAGGAGAACCCAAGTATTCTTTTCGGAAACAACCTCCCTGACTCTCAGTCCTTGGTGGGGCTTATTCCCCTTCAGCCACAAGATGGGTGTGTGCTCCAAGTCTGATGAGAATGTTAACCAGGGTTTGTTTCAGGAATGAGGGTGTGTTGTAAGCTAAGCCTATGGAAGCCAAGCCTGCTGGCCCCTGGAGCTGTACTAGAAGGGTTGGGAAAGAGAAACTCTCTTCTTGGGTAGTTAAATCAAGATAAGTTTAGCCTAGAGCTTCTGGTGAGAAAGATGGGAATGTGAATGAAAGCAGAGAGAGGAAGGCAAAGTTGAAGCCCCGAGACATATTCCTGAAGACTTTATGTGAAGGTCTAGGACTAGTTACACCTGAAAGTCTACTCCTGCATTTTTCTGTGGACATGAACTCTGCCCTTTATTTGAGTTGTATTCCAGTCACTTGCGACTGACAGTCTTGTCTGTAGACTGAATTTCTTACTAAATTACTGGGATATAGAGTTTTTGTCTTGTTTTTGGCCACACAGTTGTGAGATCCCAGGTTTCTGACCGGGGGTTGAACCAGGGCCATGGCAGTGAAAACACCTAATCCTAACCACTGGACCTCAAGGAAACTCCCAGTATATAGAGATTTTTAAAAATTCCTTCATGAAACTTTTTCTAGTTGGTAGGAAGATGGCTATTCCTCCCCAAAGGCTCTCTTATGACCTGTATTTGTTTGCTTTCACCTGTATACAACCTAAAAAATTTTAAATGTACTTCTTGGGACTTCCCTGCTGGTCTGGTGGCTGACTCCAAGCTTGCAATGCAGACGGTTTGATCCCTGGTTGGGGGAACTAGATTCACATGCCACAGCTAAAGTTCTCATGCTGCAATTAGAGATCTTGCAGTGGCTTAACTAAGACCCAGTGTAGCCAAATAAATAAATAAAAATAAATAGTAAAAAAAAAATTAAATTTACTTCTTGAGTTGCCAGAAAGTTCCTACACACTTGTCCTTGCAACTCATATTAAGTAGTAGGGTCTGTGATGAACATGTTTTTATAACACCCAGCAAAGTGTCACTTGCTGTAAGAAACTTAGACACAACTTCCAAAGGCAAGAAAAGACAGCCATTCTTTCTACAGTCTTGTGGAGAAACCTTCCTGTCTCTCCCCTCGGGGTAACCAGGAAAGCCTGTTTTTCCTTTTCCACTAGCTCCTTTTGGGACCAATACCTTTTGCCTGGGGGAAGAGAGTGCTTTTCTTTTCTTATCCTCTCTGAAGTGGTTTTGTGCATACATGCTAAGTCGCTTCAGATGTTGTCTGACTCTGTGACCCTATGGACCGTAGCCCGCCAGGCATCTCTGCCCATAGGATTCTCCAACTTGCTGCTGCTGCTGCTAAGTCGTTTCAGTCATGTCCGACTCTGTGCGACCCCATAGATGGCAGCCCATCAGGCTCTGCCATCCCTGGGATTCTCCAGGCAAGAACACTGGAGTGGGTTGCCATTTCCTTCTCCAATGCATGAAAGTGAAAAGTGAAAGTGAAGTCACTCAGTAAGTGTCCAACTCTCGGTGACCCCATGGACTGCAGCCTACCAGGCTCCTCCGTCCATGGGATTTTCCAGGCAAGAGTACTAGAGTGGGGTGCCATTGCCTACTCTGTCTCCAACTTGAGTCCACCACAATTTCCCATTTATGATGAATCCAGCAGAACATCACATAATATCAACAGAAAAACCCCTGTGTAAGAAAGAGTCATGCTGGAGTGAAGGAGCTCCTGTGTGTGTTATTGCCTCTGCAGAAGGGCTGTAGCGCAAGATGCGAGGTACTGAGGGCTGGCCATATAGGGTTCTGCCAGCTGGGACTAGGATTTGCCAGCCTGCCTACAGATGCCAGGGGGCACAGCACTACAGGCCAAGCTGGATTCTTTATGAGCGTGTGTTCATTAGGGGGAAACACTTCCTATGCCAGTGATTGAAATGGAACCTAGATGTGCACTCTGCTGCCTAAATAAAAGCTTTCACAGGTAGGCCATTCAGACTCAATTAAGAGAAGCAAAACAGGATGCATCAGGGCCATGGCCACAACCCCCATCGCCGAGAATGAGCGGTGAGTGGTCCAAATGGATGGGGGGGGCGTCAAGTGACACCTAATTTACAGCAGGAGCTCAGCCCTTTTACGCTTTTTGCCGCTTCACTGGAACAAGGAGAAAAAGACATTAGGATGAAGGCTAATGCGCTGTGGACACATAAAGATGAAAGAGAGAGGGGTGCATGAAATGTCACTTACTTGAAGGTCTGCTTTAGGCTTTTCTGTCCTCTTACCCCTGAAAACACATTTCACAGTGTTTTAACCATCTGTGGTCCACTCCAGAGCTCAAGACACCTAGACTTTTCTGGTTTCTTGTCAACCCCAGGCATAGGAAGCTGCAGCCTGTCATTCAAAAGGAAATAACAAGTGTCTTATTACTGCCTCTGCTGAGAAAAGATATGGATGTAGCAAACTCCTGTGTTCTGGGTAGAATGGTGCCTTTTCAAAGGTATGTTGGGGACTTCCCTGTGCTCCCATACAAGGGATTTGGGTTCCATCCCTGGCCAGGGCACTAATTCCTGCATTCCATGACTAAGACCTGGGACAGCCAAACAAATAAATAAATATTTTAAAAATAAATAAATAAAATCCTTTAAAAAAGATATGTTCAAGTCCCTAATCCCAGGACCTGTCAAAGTCCCAGGTTCCTGGAGACATAATCAGCTGAAGGTGAGATGAGATGGAAACTGGATGGGCCTGATCCGGTGTGGCTGGTGTCTGCACGAGAAGGGAGGAGACATGAGGAGAGCACCATGTGATGTCGAAAACAGGGATTGGGGTGATGTGTCCACAAGGTAGAAAAACATCAAATGTTGCCAGCAACACCAGAAGCTGAGAGTAAATGCATGGGGCAGGTTCTCCCCTGGAACTTCAGAGAGAGCATAGCCCTGCTGACACCTTGATTTAGGACTTCTAGAATCCAGAACCGTGAGAATAAATTTCTGCTGCTTTGAGCCACTCTGTTGGCAATCTGGTAATGGCAGCCCTAGGAACCTAATCAGATCAGATCAGTCGCTCAGTCGTGTTCGACTCTTTGCGACCCCATGAATCGCAGCACGCGAGGCCTCCCTGTCCATCACCAACTCCCGGAGTTCACTCAGACTCATGTCCGTCGAGTCAGTGATACCATCCAGCCATCTAATCCCCTGTCGTCCCCTTCTCCTTTTGCCCCCAATCCCTCCCAGCATCAGAGTCTTTTCCAATGAGTCAACTCTTCGCATGAGGTGGCCAAGGAAACTAAGACACCCGACTAAAGAGTAAGTGCAGGAAAAGGTCACCATAGATCTGTCCCAAGTAGTCATAATGAAAGATGCCACTTTCCCCAAAGGAGGTGCAGCTCCCTAAGAACTTGAGAGGCTCCCTAGATGTGGCTGCACGTGTGAGGCCCCACCCCTGCGACTGGGGGTGCTTTAGGGCAGGAACCATGTCTGTTCTCTTTTGCATCCTTCATTCTGTGCCTGAAACCAGCAGTGCTTGATACATGTCGAAAATATGACCCAACCAACGGGAGAATGTGTGTCAGATGAGTGGCTCACGTTATTTCACACGGTCACTCAGTGTCATCATCTTCCACTAGTACGTGGGCTTCCCTGTTGACTCGGATGGTAAAGAATCCGCTGCCTTGCAGGAGCCCCGGATCTGATCCCTAGGTTGGGAAGATTCCCATCTAGAAGCAAATGGCCACCCACTCCAGTATTCTTGCCTGGACGATTCCATGGACAGAGGAGCCTGCTGGGCTCCACCATGAGGTCGCAAAGAGCCATGACTGAGTGACTAACACTGACTGACTTCATTAATTGATAGGTAACTGGCAGGACTGAAGCTCCAATACTTTGGTCACCTGATGCAAAGAGCGGACTCATTAGAAAAGACCCTGATGCTAGGAAAGATTGAAAGCAGGAGGAGAAAGGGATGACAGAGGATGAGATGGTTGGATGGCATCACTCAATGGACACGAGTTTGAGCAAACTCCAGGAGATAATGAAGGACAGGGAAGACTGGTGTGCTACCGTCCATGGGGTCTCAAAGAGTTGGATGTGACTGAACAACTGAACAACAACAGCAAACTCGCAGGACTTCCCTGGTGTTAACAACAAACTCGCAGGACTTCCCCAGTGGTTAAGACTTTCCTGCTAATTCAGGGGGTGTAGGTTCAATCCTTGGTTGGGGAGCTGAGATCCCGCATGCTCAGGGTCAAAAAACCAAAACATAAAATAGATACAGTATAGTAACAAATTCAATAAAGTCTTAAAAACTGTCCACATTAAAAAAAAAATCTTAAAAAAAAAATATGTAACTGGCAAAGAAATCAGGTCCAGTACCTTCATTGGCGGAATCCACTCTCGGACTCTGTAAGACATAACCTTGGGTTTCTAACTTGGTCCTTGGAGCCCCTCAGGGGCAAATGTTAGTCACATCTTTCTTTCAATCTGAAAATCCCCCTGATGTTGTTATTCTGCTACTCAGATGTAGCTACAGTTTTTAAACTTTCAGGGCAAAGTGTGTTATTCTCCATTTAAAATCAGCCCACTTAAAATGATAACTCTTTTGTGCATGAGTTCATCTTAAATACCTCCTGAGGCTGTAGGTAAAGGGTGCCCTCACCAGCAACAACCACTCAGTGAAATAATACCAGATGTAAAATCAGCCACATGGGTCTCTTGGCGGGAAATAGAACCTGTGGGAGTTTTCATTTGCTGAAACCCTGGAACTGAGGCATCTTGTAGTGCTGAGTGTGAAAGTATTTTATAAACTGTATAGGGCTATAAAGAAGTTAGTTATTATGCTTACTATTTTTCCTATTCCATATCTTTGATTGGATAACAAACCCAAAGACTTAGTAACCAACTTTTTACTTCTTTGGACTGCAATTTCTTTATCCAAATGACGGATTTATTGTTACTATCCCAAGGCCCCAGCTAAATTCATTGTTCCCTTTGATTTTATGATTTATCAGTAGGGATGTGTATATGCCTAAGTTCCTGAAATATGTGGGAATATATTTGGTGACTTGATTGGTGTATAATATTAAATTGTTTTGCATACTTTTTCAGAATAGATTTTGTATAATGTAGAAGACAAAGTTTTTATTTTTTGAATTTATCTTATTTATTATTTTTATTATTTTTTTTCCTACCACGCCCCACAGCATGTGGGATCTTAGTTCCCTGACCAAGGGTTGAATTTGTGCCCCCCGCAGTGGAAGTGCCTAGTATTAACCACTGGATTACCAGGGAAGTTTGACAAGGTTTTTGAAAAAAGTAGAAAAGTAGGAAATAATGAAATACAATGAGAAGGACTTAAGAAAATATATCCATTATAATCATTAAATCTCAACTTACCTAAAAAGGAAAAGAGTGTATTCATGATTAACATGGGTATATTTCATGCTATGGCGAAGATAATTTTTAGGAAAAAAGAAAAGCAAAAGCTGCCTTTAGATACAATTAGAAATCCTACATGCCTTTTAAATGGAAACAGCCAAACAATTTTTCACTGCATAAAAGAAAAAGCTGAAATAACCCTAACTTCAAGTTACAATTGCACAAACAAACACCATATTAAAAGAGGACCATTATTGTGTTTCGAGAAGGCAATGGTACCCCACTCCAGTACCCTACTCCAGTACTCTTGCTTGGAAAATCCCATGGACAGAGGAGCCTGTTAGGCTGCAATCCATGGGGTCGCTAAGAGTCGGACACGACTGAACAACTTCACCTTCACTTTTCACTTTCATGCATTGGAGAAGGAAATGGCAACCCACTCCAGTGTTCTTGCCTGGAGAATCCCAGGGACGGGGGAGCCTGGTGGGCTGCCGTCTATGGGGTTGCACAGAGTCGGACACAACTGAAGTGCCTTGGCATAGCATAGCATAGCATTATTGTGTTTCTTGGAATCAACAACTTTTTCTGTAACTAAAATGTCCTTTGTTATTCCTGAACACTGCTAGAAGGCGGGGTGAGTGGGTAGAAATACAGAGTCACGAAGTAATCTACAATTTTTAATCTAATGTAATCAATGTTTCTTGCATATATTTATTTGCTTTTTTGAGACAATAGGCTTTTGATTTTAGTGTGTGTCAAGCCTTGAAATCCCCTCTCCATAGAGAAATTCCTGGTTCTACGTAGGGTGGATCAGAGTGCCCTTGAACCATAGGTCACTCTTCCTCAAACGTGGGCCAAGCAACACAGACCCTAGATAATAGAAGAGTCTGTCAGGTGAGGGCTCCTGAGACACAGGGGAAATACGATGAGCAGGATGGATGTTAGAATCCGTCTCTAAAAGATAAATATGCTTTTCTCCTTTTTAGGTAATTTGAGATTTAATTATTTTGATGGTTGTATTTTGTCAAGTCCTTCTCATTATACTTCCTTATTTCTTACTTTCCTACCTTTCTAAAGATGACAAATAGGGTGGTCTGAGCTAAAGGAAATGAGGCAATAGGCAAAAACAAACTAAAAACCAAAAACCTGTCATTTCTTTCCATAACTTCCTTTAGGTCTTAGTCCTATGTTTCAAAAAGAGTTTTTAAAAATATTTTAAGAAATATGTAACAAGAGCTGTAAAAGTGCTTATATCTCTTGTACTAGTAATTCTGCTTCTCAATATTTATCTCAATAATCATAACTGTGTAATCCGAAGTGATGGATGAATAAGCCTGTTTACTGAAGCTTTACTTATAGGAAAAGTGGGAAACAAACTCAGTGTACAAAAATGAGAAAATGGTTAAATAAGTCATAGTCCATTCATATGATGGCATGGAATGTTTAAAAGTCACATGTTTAGAAATGGTTGTTGAGAAAGGAAAATGCCCAATCTGTTGAGTGAGATAGGCAGATTCACAATCAAATATTTCACATAGTTATAATTTTAAATATATATTATGTCTCTCTCTCTCTCTACACACACACACACACACACATATATATGCCTATACAGAAAAAAAAATCAGAAAGAACTACACCAAAGTGTTAACTCACTGTATCTAAGCAGCAGGATTATAAGATTACAGGTGATTTTTTCCAGTTATTTATATTTGGCAGTATTTTAAGAATTTTCTGCAACAAATCTGTATTGCTTTTAATGTCAGAAATATTAATTTTAAGGTTCTGTTATTCATGTACTTTCCTTTAAAATGACAAATGTCCTCCTGCCAAATCAAAAATGTGGACACCATGTTTGGCTTTTAAGTAGTGAGTTGCAGAGTTATGACTAAACACTCTATTTTCACACATAAATGACTCAGTCAATGAACAGATATTTACAGTAAGTCCCCTAAGTACCAGCTTCCAAGTTGGGAATTTTCAAAGATGGGAACATGAGTTGTTATATCCAAACACATAAGTTAGTTCAAATTTCTGGCGTACATTGTCACATGCATACACCTCTACAAGGGGTTGTGCTTGTGCGTACTTTCTGTACAATTCTGTATAGAATACAATCGCGTCTTTATTTCAAGCCCAGGATGTGTGGTACTAAGTTGGTTCAGTTGTGTCCGACTCTGTGTGACCCTGTGGACCATAGTCTGACAGGCTCCTCTGTCCATGGGATTCTCCAGGCAAGAACACTGGAGTGGGTAGCCTTCGAACCCTCCTCCAGGGGATCTTCCCAACCCAGGGATCGAGCCCAGGTCTCCTGCCTTGCAGGCAGATTCTTTACCATAGGAGCCACTAGGGAAGAACAAGATGTTCCTAACGTTTGGGCAAATTTACCCAAGCTAACTAAGCCTTGCCCAAGCATCTAAGACCCAGGCTCAGCTTCTCAGCTCAGTCTCCACAAAGCATGGAGGCAAAGTCTCTACAGGTTCCCATCCTGATCTCACGGTATCTTGTCTTCCCCTGTTCTGTCTCAGAAGGAAGTTCTGTTGGTCCGTGAAGCTTGGCTTGTTATATGGTTGTAGAGCTCAGGAATTTCTAAGCATCCTGTTTCAGCACTGACTGCTTGATAAGTTGATCAGTGGTTGCTGTATTTCTCCTTATGTTAGCTTGACAGGCTGATAATTTCCAAAGTCGATCCCCTCTCCTTTCCCTTTCTCTCTCCTCATCTCTCTCCAATTTACACATTTCTATTTTCCAGTTGCATATTCTAAGTACCTCAAAAAAGAGGAAGCAGGGCCTCTGGGCTCCCTCAGTCCAATCCCTGCACAGTTGACCCCTAGGGGCTTCCTCGCTCCTTACATTGGATGGAGCCGGGGCTTGCTGCTGCGTGAAGGGTGACCTGTGGTTGAGACCCACTGACAAGGGCACGTATAGTTTGTTTACAGAGTGCCCCCACTGCAAAGGGTGGGCCTGCCTAAACTTTTTTTTTTTAATTTTTGGTTGGTCCACATTGCAGGTGGGATCTTAGTTCCCTGACCAAGGATTGAAAGTATGCCCCCTTCCTCGGGAGCATAGAGTCTTAACCACTGGATTGCCAGGGAAATCCCCCGACTATAAACCTTTTACTCCCTGCTGTAGAAAGCCTCTTGGTGAACAGAGAAGCATCTAAGCAGGTGGTTTTCTGATGCAGAAGCCTCTGGGGATGTATATTCTTCCCACAACCTTTCCCAGGCCCTGATGTGTGGATTTCACCGAGTCACTCAGGGAAAATGGGTACCAGTCAGCAAACAGCAACAGTGTGCCCTGGGATTCTACTGCACATCCCAGGTCTTGAGTCATTGATCAAGATAACCATTTAAACCTCACTGGGAGATAGCACAGCCCAGTGGTTATTAAGCACCCTTGGTTCAAATCCCAAGTCTGTTGTTTACAAGTTTCTTGCTTTTCAGAAAGTTTACTTAAATTCCTCAAGCCTCACTTTCCTCATAGGGGTGTGGACAAGCGATAGCAAAGTGTTGCCCTTTGACCCATTGCCCTGCTTATAGAATGCTCTCAAGTAGAGGACAGCCCTTACAGTTTTTACACATTCCATAGACGACACCTTTCCTCATACAAGGTGTGTGCTTTGGTGAACATATCTATAATGTATGTGGAAGAAAGGAGGGTGCAATCGATAAGGCTTGCTGTCAGAGTAGCTATAGTTGAACTTTCTCCCCCCAGGAAAATATGAACGTGTCAACAGTTCTTATATATCATATGAGAAGGAGACTTGGGTTTTTCTTTCAGTCTTTCATCAGTTGAAAGAAAACATTTCATGGTCTGAGTGGGGTTAAAAGTAAAAATCAATGGAACAGTGAAGTTTGGTTTATTTAACCCTCTTTTCTCCTCCTACTGCCCTGGCAACGTAATATTCATTCTGCTGTATGCCCACTATCTGTATTTTTTGTTGCTTGGGTTTGTTTCTTCTTCTTTTGAGTAGCAGTATCTTTAACAGTATTTCAACTGTCCAGAAATGGAAAAAACTATAACTCTTAAAGGATATGAACTAATACTAATCACATAATATGTAATAAAATCTGGGCTTTCTTTGAGAAAGTAGCCATTCTGGAGAATGGAGTTCTAGGCCATTGAAAATTTGTACTCTGAAGCACTAAAAAAAAAAAAAAGAAAGAAAAAGAGAAGAAAAAAGAAAGGGAGGGAGGAAGGAAAGAAGAAAAGACATTTTGGGTAAGAAAGTTCCTAAACTGTAATTCAACCTCTCTTGTTTTCTGAAAAAGTCTGGGAGACTGTTTAACATCTTTTTGTTCTTTCCATGGTCTTGATGTCATCACGCACGTGTGCGTGCTCAGTTGCTGTCATGTCTGACTCTTTGCGACCCCACAGACTGTAGCCCACCAGGCTCCTCTGCCCATGGGATTCTCCAGGCAAGAATACTGGAGTGGTTTGCCATACCCTCCTCCGGGGGACCTTCCCCACCCAGGGATTGAACCCACATCTCCTGTGTTTCCCGCATTGCAGACGGATTCTTCACCCACTGAGTCACCTGGGAAACCCCTTGACGTCATCATAATAAGAACCAATTCTAATGTTATTGTATAATAAAATCATGTGCTTAGGCAATTGAGAGACACAGGAATATTTGTGGGCACACAACAAGTCTCCATATTCCTGGGCCTTTTTTAATTCTTCAGTCTGCTTTTTTACTTTTCTACTTTCCCCTTTAGGGTGTGAGCAGTTTCTTCTCATTAGCATGTATGTCTATAGCAAGGCCTCTCCCTACTTCTAATTTTCTATTTCTAAAGTGCGCTGGGCATGAAAGTGAGAAGATCACAATTACGGCTGTGTGTACAATAAACTTTACTTTTTGAGTCTGAGCCTAAGAATTATTTCTCCTAAGAGCAAATATATGTATAAGAAAAATATTTTTCAAGTTTTGTTCTAATTAAAAAAAAATTCCTTGTTTCTAAACTATTTTCTGCATAATTGAGGTGATGCAATGACTCAGTTCTACGTAAAATTCCACCCCTGTCAGTTATATGAGGCTGAAGTGAAGTGAAAGTTGCTCAGTCGTGTCCAACTCTCTGCTACTGTCTGTACAGTCCATGGAATTCTTCAGGCCAGAATACTGCAACGGGTAGCCTTTCCCTTCTCCAGAGGATCTTCCCAACCCAGGGATCAAACCCAGGTCTCCCCCATTGCAGGCAGATTCTTTACCAGCTGAGCCACCAGGGAAGCCTAAGAATACTAGAGTGGGTAGCCTATCCCTTCTCCAGCTGATCTTTCCGACCCAGGAATCCAATGAGGGTCTCCTGCATTGCAGGTGGATTCTTTACCGACTGAGCTATCAGGGAAGCCCTGTATGAGACTGGTTAGTTATTCAAATGCTTCTATTCAGATAATATATTTCTTCAATGCACTGAAATTGTGAATATTTTAATAGCTCTGTGGATGCAACTGACACGAGAGGAAAATATTTCAAGATTCCTTCAGTGATCTTTATGCTCGTAAAACCCAATATATCAAAGGTGGTGTTTGATCACAGATAATTAATATCATCAAAAATCTGTCTCAGGCGCTATTGCCTGACTGGAAACACTTTCTTTTTTTCTCAGTTGGTTAATGAGATGTGTGTCCATGACCAGCTGTTTCTGTTTATGTTCTATTGGTTCAAAAGTGTAATCAAGACAATTGCCAGTCCTTCAAGATTTCCTGGAAGAAGCTGGAATGAGTATGATACATCCCAAAAGTGGGTTGGGAGCAGTTGGTCACCAAACACTGTCACATTCAACTGTGAGATGCTTCTGATTTTCCACTTTGGCCTCTTTCCTCCAGTGCAATTTGGGACTTGGAGCAGATGGTGAATGACTGGCTTTCCAGAAAGATCCACACTGGTCCCTGGACCCTGGAAGGCCTCCGCTGCCCCCACTGTTTATATTAGCTATCACGCACAGCACAGTCTCGTGATACCCTTTGCAGTCAGCAAGTTTATCTTGAGTTAAAGTTTTACCAATAGAAATGAAGTCGTGTTTACAGCAGTTTTGTAGCAAGTAATGTGCAAATAGCACCTGCGAACATTTTCAGCACACATGTTCGACTCTCTCTTTCATAGTTCCCGTTGCAATGAATGTTGGTGGGAAAACCAGACATTTTCCAATCTTTGGCAAATGTTAAAATACCGGAAATGATTCACAACCACTGCTGTTAAGATGACTGGGAGTTGCTCTTGTTAGCCTCAGAGCACGTTCATTGATGTTAGATGCTCATCCTAACATAAACCCAAACTCAGCATGCAGTTGAAAACCCAGAATGCTGCTAACAACTATTTCCTCCCTGTATCAAGAAGCTTCTGTAGGAACGTCCCGGGTGGTCCAGTTGCTAAGACTCTGTGCTCCCAATGCAGGGGGCCCAGGTTTGACCACTGGTCGGGGAACTAGATCGCATATGCTGTAACTAAGACCAGGTACAGCCAAAACAAATAAAGAAATACAGTTTTTAAAAATCCTCTATAGTTAGAATTTTTAAAAATATGTTATAATTTAAAAGGATTTAATAAACTTGATTTCATCATGCTCTCCAACCTCTTTATTTCATATTATGTATCAGATGCAATGTGTTAAGTGCTCTTCAAAGTGCTTAAAACACAAGTTCATTTAATTTTCATAGCAATTTTGTGACGTTGTTGTTGTTTAGTCGCTAAGTCACGTCCGACTCTTTGGGACTCCGTGGACTGCAGCATGCCAGGATTCCCTGTCCTTCACTGTCTCCCTGAGTTTGCTCAAATTCATGTCCATTGAGTTGGTGATGCCATCCAACCGTCTCATCTTCTGTCATCACCTTCTCCTCCTGCTCTTAATCTTTCCCAGCATCAGGGTCTTTTCCTATGAGTCAGCTCTTCGCTTCAGGTAGCCAAAGTATTGGAGCTTTCAGCATCAGTCCTTCCAATGAATATTCAGGGTTGATTTCCTTTAGAGTTGACTGATTTGATCTTGCTGTCCAAGGGACTCTCAAGAGTCTTCTCCAGCACCACAATTTGAAAGCGTCAATTCTTTGGCACTCAGCCTTTTCTATGGTCTAAATCTCACATCTGTACATGACTACTGGAAAAGACACAGCTTTGACTATACGGATCTTTGTCAGCAAAGTGATGTCTCTGCTTTTTAATATGCTGCCTAGGTTTGTCATAGGTTTTCTTCCAAGGAGCAAGCATCTTTTAATTTCGTGGCTGCAGTCACTGTCTACAGTGATTTTGGAGCCCAAGAAAATAAAATCTGCCACTGTTTGCACTTTTTCCCCGTCTATTTGTCATGAAGTGATGGGACCGCATACCATGAGATTAGTTTTTTTAATGTTGAGTTTTAAGCCAGCTTTTCCACTCTCTTCTTTCATCCTCATTAAGAGGCTCTTTAGTTCCTCTTCGTTTTCTGTCATTAGAGTGGTATTATCTGCATATCTGAGGTTGTTGATATTTCTCCCAGCAATCTTGAGTCCAGTTTGTGATTCACCCAGCCTGGCACTTTGCATGATGTACTCTGTATATAACTTATTAAATTGTTATTATATTAACTTAGCTTACATGTATGTGAACAGAGGTGCACAAAGATTAGGTCATTTGTCCAAGGCCACATTGGTTGTAAATGATGGACAAATTGAACCCAGGCCTAGACCAGGTAAGCGTAAAATACCACACCATGTTACCTACCTATGTGAATGTAAATATTGCTGATTCTGTCCTTGTTTTTAGACAAACTGAACCAAAGTTGATTTAAAAGAAATATCTACTGTATTAGCTTGTTAGGGCTGTCATTAAAAAAAATACCACAGACTAAGCAGCTTAAACAGAAGAAATTTACTCACAGCTCTAGAGGCTAGAAGTTTAAGATCAAGGTGTCAGTAGAGTTGGTTCCTCCTGAAGCTTCTCTTCCTGCTTTGTAGACAGCCATCTCCACTCTGTGTCCACATGGTTTCCTCTGTATAGGTCTGGGTCTTAATTTCTTCTTCTAGTTATATTGAATTAGGGCCCACCCAGATGAATTCTAAATTACCTCTTTTAAAACATCATCTCCAAATACAGTCACATTCCAAGGTTACGACTTTATAAATTTGAGAAGGGGTTGGGGGACACAATTTAGCCTATAATATCTCCTAGATAGCCATAGTATGCTAGCCATTATGCAAAATGTCCAAATGAGCTCCATGCTCTTTAAAAACAGACAATACTCAAAATGGACATTTATTTGAATGACAAGGTTGAGATAGTTTTTGTTTTCTTCTGGAAGATTGGTTTGACAAGTCTGTCCAGTTTGAAGTGAATACTATGACAATCAGACATAGTGCTGAAACCACTATTTTATCCTGACTACTTCCCTTCCTCCTCTTACATCGAGTGTGAGTGTGGGGGAACTACTCATCTGTCACTTATCTATCCATCCACCCATCATCCTTTCATCCATCCATCAATCCAGCCAGCCAGCTAGCCAGCCACCTGTCTATCATCTCAATGGACCAGAGATTGAAGAGTGAATAGTCATCTTGTTGGTTAACTATATTTTGGGCAGGTATTTAGAAAGACTTCATTTTAGCTTTCTCATAATAAAACGTGAATTTACGCTTACTGTAGAACATATGAAGTCTTATAAAGAGAAAGAGATATATGGCAAGAAATCTAAGGTAAGCCATCTTTTAAGTAAACCCCTGGTTACAGTAAAAAATCAGAGAGATGTGGAAATAATAGGTGTGTACATCAAATGTGAGGTACTCATCTTAAAGTCTGGCACGTAGCAGGGGGTTAAAAATATTAAGAGAAGGTAGGAAGAAGAGATAGAAAGAAGGGAGGGAAGATGGAAAGGGAGGGAAGAAGGGAGGAGAGCTGGGGAAAGAAATCAGGTCCCAGTTATGTCTGACAAATGGCATAAATGGATACTGACAATGATGTAAGTCCATACAATGATTAATCACACGGAAGACTATGATTTTACTCCTTGTGCAAGAGCAAATATTATCCAGCCTTTCCTGGTTCTAATTCTAATTCTCCAAGTACAGCATGTCTGTCTGCGCTGTGTTCATCACTTCTGCAGCTACTATTCATAGCACGGAAGTGCTGTCTAAACGAAGTCTAAACCTCCGCACAAGCATCAACATCAGTGTTGGCCAGTCCTTTCCCTTTTCTTGGTTTTGCATCCCAGAAAACTAAAAACAAACCAGGCACCAGTGTTTTCTCATCTAGACTCAGAATCCAATATTGTCATTTCTGTCATACCCTGGTGGCCAAAACAAGGGCAAAGGTCTGCCCCATTTGAAGGGAACAGGGCATAGATCACGCAAACCAATGGAAGGTGTGTCAAAGAATTTGCAGATATATTTTAAAATTGACAGGTGACGAACTGACGTCACTCACGTGGCATAAGTGCATACGTGTAAGGTGGAAAGGTCCTTAAAACAATTCAGCGTAGCCGAAAAAATTTTAAATCTTATGCTTTGCTTCAATTCACTTTTTTATGCTATTTTTGGATCGGTTCACATATGTATAAATCAATCAACAAATACGTTAGTGAATGCGTTCAAAAGGTTTGGCTAGTAAGGTACACAATTTGAAAACAGATATTCCTAAATACCTTGCCCAGAGCCTTGCTTTCCCTTCCTACTTATTAAAAAATCAAAGGTCCTCTGTATCTAGCTCTACCAATAGCCTTTCAAACTTTTTAAAAACTGCTTCTTGGACTTCTCTGGTGGTCTAGTAGTTCAGACTCTGCACTACTAATTCGGGGGGCATGGGTTTGATCCTTGGTTGGGGAACTAAGATCCCACATGCTGTGCAGACAAAAATAAAAAATAAACTCACATATCCTTGGTCTCATGACCTGAAGACCCTGTTAATATTTTTTTTTTTTAAGACACAAAAACTGTTTCTTAGAGTTCCATTTTCTAGCCGGTCTCATTGATAGACCCTTAAATGGATTCCAGCTTTCTGCTGTTCCAAACCACGCTGTCATGGGCATCCTTGTCCTGTATCAGTTCAGTTCAATTCAGTTCCGTCGCTCAGTCATGTCTGACTCTTTGCGACCCCATGAATCGCAGCACGCTAGGCCTCCTTGTCCATCACCAACTCCCGGAGTTCACTCAGACTCACGTCCATCGAGTCAGTGATGCCATCCAGCCATCTCATCCTCTGTCGTCCCCTTCTCCTCCTGCCCCCAATCCCTCCCAGCATCAGAGTTTTTTCCAATGAGTCAACTCTTCACATGAGGTGGCCAAAGTACTGGAGTTTCAGCTTTAGCATCATTCCTTCCGAAGAAATCCCAGAGCTGATCTCCTTCAGAATGGACTGGTTGGATCTCCTTGCAGTCCAAGGGACTCTCAAGAGTCTTCTCCAACACCATAGTTCAAAAGCATCAATTCTTCGGTGCTCAGCCTTCTTCACAGTCCAACTCTCACATCCATACATGACCACTGGAAAAACCATAGCCTTGACTAGACGGACCTTTGTTGGCAAAGTAATGTTTCTGCTTTTCAATATGCTATCTAGGTTGGTCATAACTTTTCTTCCAAGGAGTAAGCATCTTTTAATTTCATGGCTGCAGTCACCATATGCAGTTATTTTGGAGCCCCCCAAAATAAAATCTGACACTGTTTCTACAGTTTCCCCATGGCATAATTTTGCCAATGTAACTGTAGGCTAAATTCAGGCAGTGAAGTTCTTGGATCAAAGGTTATAGACATTAAAATCATGATTGATATTACTCAATTGCTCTTAGAAGGATCTTAATATTGGGCAAATGAATACCAGTTGACAGTTCTTAAATTTATATTTGCAAATGCCTACTTGTCCACATATCTTCTTCCCAGGCACTAATTATAATAAAACTTTACAATTTCTGACATTTAGGTGAAAGATGGTATCTTATAGTTTCCAGTGAAATTTTTTATCAGACATTTGCATCACTTTTTAACTGTCCATTCATATCCTTGGCCTTATTTTCTATTGTGTTATTCTGCTTTTTCTTTATTGATTTGTGTGAGCTCTTTGTAATTTAAATAAATTAAATTATGTTTCTCATATACAAATGTTGCAAATATTTTCTGTTTTGTCATTTTTAAGGTACTTTTTGTCACACAAAATTATGTTTTCTTTTATGGTATGAAATTTATGATTTTTTAATCTATGGCTTCCTTGCTAAAAAGGACTTCTCCAAACAGGGATGAGCAATAAATGCACCCACAGTTTTTAAATTGTGGTTTCAAATTTTAACTTTGAAGTTTTTATCCACATATGCTTTACTGGGAGTGACAAGTAAGGTAAGAATCAGTTTAAGTTTATATTTATTTATTTACTTTATTTCTCGGCAACACGAGTGGCATGTAGGATCTTAGTTCCTCGACCAGGGGTGAAACCTGTACTCCCTGCATTGGGAGGTCAGACTCTTAACCACTGGACCAGCAGGGAAGTTCTAAACTTTTTTTCCCAAATGGCTAGCCAATGGTTCCAACACCATTTGTTGAATAATTCCTCTTTTCACTTTCAAGCAAATCTTAAACTGATCCATACTCGTTGAGTAGTGCCGACCATGCTGGTAGCTAATGACTGTGACCTGGATTTAAAGTAGAAGCTACTATTTAGCTGTGGGCAAGGGAAGATAGTTGAGAAGATTCTTCATGCAAGAACCTTCTCGCTACAAGCAGCTATGTGGCCCCCAAATCCTGGTCCTTAACCCTGCTAACTGCGCACTTCTTGCCTCGGTGATAACATGTCTCTTCTGTCTGTTTGGCAGTCCTTAGCTACATGATCCTTCCTTCAGTGTGCAGATCAGCACACTGGCCAGCCACTCTGTAAATCGCTTTTGCAGAGAGCTTTTGGAGACCATTCAGGAAAAGCTATCAATGAATAGGTTAGAATTTGAAATAAACCACTGAGACCAATGTGAAGGTAAGTAACGGAAGGACTTCATATGGACTTGACCCTGGTCTTTAAGAAGCTGCAAGGCTTGTTTAAATTGGAGTGGCCTGGTTTCTGTGTCTTACCTGTGCAGTCAGAGGCCCTGGGGGTGAGATTTAAAAGAAGCTGCCCCATGTCATTGGTCCATTTGGCTTGGTGGTGTAGGGTAGGTGGGAGGGATCCTCTGGTGAGATGGTCACGCTTTAGTCACCTCTGACTCTTTGACCCCGTGAACTGTAGGGCTCCTCTGTCTATAGATTCTCCAGGCAAGAATATTGGAGTGCGTTGCCACGCTCTCCTCTATTGAGAAGACAGAAGCTAGGATTCAGCGGAAGTTCTCTTTATCTCTCTGCTGCTGCTGCTGCTGCTAAGTCGCTTCAGTCGTGTCCGACTCTGTGCGACCCAGAGACGGCAGCCCACCAGGCTTCCCGTCCCTGGAATTCTCCAGGCTCTGGTTTTCCTAATTGTCTCATCTAGGCTTCGAGGAAAAAGCTGCGGTGGCGGGTGCCGGGATTCAGCCTTCACCCAGCAGAGAGGCTGGACATCCGCGCCAGGACTGGCCAAGCCAGGATCCAAATCTGGGCATCTCCTCCCCACACTTGAAGTGTTCAAGCCCTGTAGGCAGCCTTGTGTGAGACAGCGAAGCCCTCCCACTGAGAATGGAACCCATCCCTACCATGCACAGCCAGCAGAGGGGGGGTGGGGTGAGGGAGATGTGCTACCCACCCTGTGGCAACTTGCAAGTCCCAGAGAAGGGTGCTTGACATCACCCGCACCCCCTTGCCTGTGCCAGCCTCCCAGTTCCTGAACTCTGGATCCAGGTTTCCATGGGAGATTTTGATGCTCAGTCTCCAGCCAGGGCGTGGAAGAGAGGGGTCCAGGGAGAGCCCCAGATACAATCTCAGCCCCGGGGCCTCTAATTGCACAGGTTAGACACAGAAACCAGGCCACTTCAATTTAAAAACAATCTAGGATATCATGCTAATTACAGGGGTTTGCAAGCACAAGACCCAACAAGATTTAGATTCAGTAGTTAACAAAAATCGGACAGTAGAGAGCAAGAATTTCACATCAATAAAAATATGACCCCACAACATGCAATGGAGCTGTTGCAGTAAATTTTTTCCCCAGGCTGCAGGTATTTTCCATCACAGATGCTTCATTCCTGACAGAGGATGGTGTGGGTAGGGCTGCTTTCTGTATTCACTTAAAAATCACTTCAATCTGCTGGAAAAGGTTGAATGACTCCTACCTTTTTGTTTAAAAAAGAAAAAAAAAAAGAGGCAGCTTTGAAATGAATGGCTTCATTGAATCAAATCACCCAAGAATTCAACTCAGCAAGGCCATCTAGGTCCCTAGCAGCCATTTTCCTCCTGTTCTGTTTTGAAGGCAGAGTTCAGTCTCGTCGTTCTGGGATCCCTATGTTTCTTTAATGATGTACAGCTCTGTATCCCCAGTGCGTGCCTCCTAAGTCACTTCACTTGTGTCCGACTCTTTGTGACCCCAGGCTCCTCTGTCCATGGGATTCTCAGGCAAGAGTACTGGAGTGGGTTGCCATTTCCTTCTCCAGCGGATCTTCCCAACCCAGGGATTGAACCTGTGTCTCTTATGTCTCTTGCATTGCAGGCAAATTCTTTACTACTAGTGTCACCCAAGAAGCCCTGTCATCCCAGGGAAGTCACCTTTCAGGCCACACAGCAGCCCCCACCCCAAGGGCACTGAATGCAAGGGCATCAGTGCCGTCCCTGGATCTCCGGAGGAGTCCATCCCGGGGCAGGTAGGCAGGTAAGGCACTCACCTGGGCTTCCGAGGCCACAATCGGTGCTACCACAAAGGACTCAAGTTATGACAGGACAAAAAGCATTTTGCCAAAAGGGAACCATAACTCTTAGATCTTGAAAAGTCAAAGCGTCCCCTCTCTCCCCAGGCCGCTCTGAGCATCTGAGGCCGGCGCCTGCGGGCAGGCGGGTCATGGCCGAACCAGGCCCCCATGGTACCATGCTGCATTTCCCAATCTAACTTTGTTTAGATTGCGGAGAACATTTTTTCGATCCTGAAAAAAAAAAAAAGAAAGAAAGAAATCACTGTGGTTTCTCTCCTACCCCCACCCTCTATAATGGCCACTTTTAAGAAAGAGTTTCACCATGTTTCCCATAAAACCAAAAAATAATGAGGATGCTGGCCAGACATTCTTTGTTTCTTTTCTTCCACGTCTGTTGGTAACCCCTACCCCAACCTCTGTGCCCCAGGCCTGCCTGTCTGCCCGCTGTCCCCACACACCCCTCATTCACGCTGGGCCCCAGCCAGGCCAAGTCCCGCCTTTCTCCTGGACAGACTTCCCCTTCCAGAACCTAGCTCAGCACTTTCTCGCTAAGTCACCCCGGGCTAGGGCTGGAGGCGGCCCAGTGACTCCCCAAGTCACCCAGCTTGTCCTGCGATCACTCCTTTTCCCTCCCCTCTTCCTCGTGGGTGCTCATAACCCATCATCGCCATCAACCACGGGTACCCAGCTCCATGTGGCCTTCAGCATCAGACAATATTATTCTGCAGCCTCCCCTCTGTAAGTCTTCTGAGGTTACTTCACATGCGTGGGCATGCGGGCACTCTCTTCTCAACCCACATACTTTTAGGGATTCCTTGTGTCTTCCAGTCATTTTCTGTTGCCGGTCTCCTCCCCACAGTGTGTTCACGACTTGGCACCTGAGTGCTGTTGACTGACCAATTCCCGTCCTTTCTACTTCCTTCAACAGGGCAGGGTCATGGCTGAGTAGCCGGTTAGTCAAAGCTCCTGGATTCTCTTAAATTGTCCTGCTACTGAGTCACCACGAGAGCGTAGACAAGCCACTTCCCTTCCTCATCCCCCACGTCTGCAATCTTGCCAGGCTCTGTGCACATCCTCAAACAACGTGGCTAGAAGGAACCTAATGTGCTGCTCATTGTGGTGGGTTTGTCCCTGGCTGATTCTAGAATCCCAGGTAAATCCTGGGGCTAGCACAGGTTTTCCTTAGCTTCTCACTTCCTAGCCCACGAGAGAACCGCAGCAGCTCGCTGCAGCCTCTGCCATTGATTTTGCTTAGAGAAGGGGGTGAGAAATTCAGACTCTCTTTCATACATTTCTAACTCATGTGCAAAAGTAATTAGGTCCAACTCTCAGGGAGTGATCTGAGAAATGAGGGGTGAAACTAAGCAAAGCTGTCACCATGACAAAGAAGGCTCTTGTCTGCTCATGAGAGGTTCTGGCCTCAAACCTTAAGCCATGCCTTGGCCCACTGACACTTAGACTATCCTGATGCCAAGCACTGGCCATTTTTGTTGTTCAGTCGCTAAGTCGTGTCCGACTCTTAGCGACCTCATGCAGCACGCCAGGCTTCCCTATTCATCCTTTACTATCTCCCGGAGTTTGCTCAAATTCACGTCCATTGAGTCGGTGATTCTATCTAACCATCTCATCCTCTGCTGCTCTCTTCTCCTTTTCCCTTCAGTCTTTCCAACATCTGAGTCTTTTCCAATGTCATCTCTTTGCATCAGGTGGCCAAAGTATTGGCACTTAAGCTTCAGCATCAGTCTTTCCAATGAATATTCAGGATTGATTTCCTTTAGGATTGACTGGTTTGATCTTCCTGTCCAAGGGACTCTCAAGAGTCTTCTCCAGCACCACAATTTGAAAGTATCAGTTCTTTGGCACTCAGCTTTATTTATGGTCCAACTCTCACATCTGTACATAACTACTGGAAAAACCATAGCTTTGACTATATGGACCTTTGTCAGCAAAGTGACATCTCTGGTCTATAATACACTGTCTAGGTTTATTATAGCTTTGCTTCCAAGGAGCAAACGTCTTTTAATTTCATGGCTGAAGTCACCATCCACAGCAATTTGGGAGCTCATGAAAATAAAATCTGTCACTGCTTCCACGTTTGCCCCTTCTATTTGACATGAAGTCATGTCATGTCATGGGACTGGATGCCATGATCTTAGTTTTTTTCAATGTTGAATTTCAAGCCAGCTTTTTCACTCTCTTCTTTCATCTACATCAAGAGGTTAGCATGCCATCATTTGCATATCTGATGTTGTTGATATTTCTCCCAGCAATCTTGATTCCAGCACTTGCCCATTTGAGGTATTAAACAAGCCTTGGCCGAGACGACTAAGCTGGGTCCAGAGGAAATGCTAACAGGACTCTGGCTTGGCTCTAAAAGGCCTTACTATCTTCTGAGAGTTGGAGTATTTGCATATGAGACCTACGTCTGGGCTGGTAACTCTCATGCCCCTTGACTGCCCTTCCTCTTCTGGGAAGCCATATGCAGGTAAGCCAAGAGAAGCAGTAAGCAGCGTGCAGTCACCCTCAGAGATCAGCAGAAACAGAGCCGCCCATGTTTGGCTCAGAACCCAGATACCAGACACTGGACAGGAATTTGCCCTTGGGAAGCTGTTGCTTAACCTTCTGGTTCCTCAGGCTCCCTGCCTCCTCGACAGAGGCCAAGCCCAACCAGGAGGCTGGCTGAGGCCAGGCTGGTCAGCCAAGGCCAGCTCACCCAGGCTTAGGCCAGGCTGGGAGGGGTCTAGCTTAACCTGCAGGAGGCCAGACACTGGGCAGGATCCTAGTGGACAGGCAGGTCTATGCAGCTTCTGTTTCCCAGTGGGAAAGGACGGGTTTCCCCAAAGCTGTTTAGGGAAAAACTCAACTTGTCTTCAGCCTGGATCTGATGGAGATGGAAGCACCAAGGACCCAGGAAGAAGCTGGAGCCCATTACATGCCTTGCCTGGAAGTGAAGAGAGGTCTGTCTGTAATGGGATCTCCAGCTGACACAGTTTCATGGACAAGCCCAGCCCCATGGGATAGACTTGGGGTCTGTGGCCTTTGTCCCCAAGTAGCCCCACCGACATCTTCCATTATCAAAGAGGGAGAAAGGAAGAGAAGAACAGAAGACAGTTGTCTGGGGATATGTATTTTCCCTTATGATGTAAACTGAGTTGGAAATGTCCCTAGGGACACCTAAGGCTGTTTCGACTGTAAGGCCTTTGGGTGGGCGATACATCCAGTCTCCAATCTGCCCTGCAGGCTGTTGGTGCTAGACAAATGGGTGACAGCACCATCACTGTGGGGCTTCCCTGGTGGCTCAGAGAGTAAAGCATCTGCCTGCAATGCGGGAGACCCAGGTTCAATCCCTGGGTCGGGAAGATCCCCTGGAGAAGGAAATGTCAACCCATCCCAGTATTCTTGCTGGGGAATCCCATGGACAGAGCAGCCTGGTAGGCTACAGTCCACGGGGTGGCAAAGAGTCAAACGTGACTGAGTGACTTCGCTTTTTCATCGTCACTGTGGTCACCTTCACAGGAGTATCTGGGTGGCACCCAGGGCCTCATGGCATTCATTGGAGCTTCCTGCTCATTCAAATGGTGGTGGTGGTTTAGTTGCTAAGTCATATCTGACTCTTGCATTGCAACCCCATGGACTGTAGCCTATGAGGCTCCTCTGTCCATGGGATCTCCCAGGCAAGAACACTGGAGTGGGTTGCCATTTCCTCCTCCAGGGCAGCAGAATTCTGGAAGGATACCACATAGATTCAGTTGCAAGCATTTCTTCCTTCTCTGGGAACCCAAACACAATACAGATCTTGGGGGATGTGGAGGAGAGAGTGGGCTGAAGGTCAGGGCAGAGAGAGCTGGCCCCAGATTAGGTGTTTCTGATGAAAGATATCCCAGCTGGGGCATTTCCTCCAGGAGTGATTCTGCTCTTATCAATTATGATGATAAATAACTGAGTCTGTGCATCCCATTCATACACATATGTAGACATTGTGTCTCTGTGCAGGGAAGTAAGATTAGGAATATGGCCCTTTTAATCTCTCTGATTTCCTATCATTTAGCCCCTATCCAGGAGCTCTGTGGACAAGGTTTTCCCAGGGGATGACAAATAGCTTGGACATTTCAGGAAGATTACAGTTGGTGATTGTGGGTGTGAGAGGTCAGTGGGGGAGGAAGAGCCCGTTCTGAGGAGGTCCAGTTGTTGTTGTTTTTTTTAATATTTATTACCTTGTTTATCTATTTGGCTGTGCAGGGTCTTAGTTGTGGCACGTGGGATCTAGTTCCCTGATCAGGGATTGAACCCAGGCCCCCCTGAGCTGGGCTCTTGGAGTCTTAGCTATGGGACGATCAGGAAAGTCCTCACTGCTGAGTTTTAAAATCTCAAGTTTGCTCTCTTAGCTCCCTTGGCTTTAAGGCTGTCCCAATAGATACAGGAAGGCCAGCACCTGGGAGACAGGCAGCCTGGGCTGGAGCGAAAGAGCTGCAGCTTCTCAGATGAGTTAGAATGAGTCACAGCCCAGGCCTCTGTCTGGTTAAGCAAAGGCCATGCCCCAGTTTTGTAACACCCAAAGGTGGAGGGTGAGGAGCACTCCCTGATCTGTATACAATGGGGATGATTTCAGGCCCAGGTTCGAGAACTGAGAGCCCACTGCCTTCCAAGTAGCCCCGAGGCCCTGGGGTCCTCGCCCCACAAGCCCACCCTGCTTCCTTCTCCTCTAAGCTATGCAAACCCAGCTTTCCTCAATTCACGCCAAGAAGTCTTATTTACCTGTCCTCAGTTTACCTTACCTTACCCTTCCACACAACCAGTCCTGTCTTCCAGGCTGGGAAGGGCTGCTGTTGACATCACCTCCCCTGAGGGAGGAGAAACACCAAGAAGGGGTCGGTCAGTGATGTCACCGTGTGTCTGGAGGCCAAGGAGGTTTGTTCTCTTGCCAAGCTCTCTGCATTCCTTGGTACTGGCTCAAGCCAGCCCCTCCCCCGCCCCCAGGGACACCAACCAGGATGTGGTAAAGTCGCTCTGGGGTGCCCAGCTCCTCACTGACTAGTAAATCCATAGAACACATAAGATGAAATGTACAAGCATCACAAGTGGATAAATTACTTTATTTGTGCATTTAGTGAGGAATTTCCCATTGCTTTCTAAATGAGTGAAAGGTACAGGCTGGCTTTGGATGGTATCTGATTAATGAGAGGCAGATTTGGATAAAAACATAGTAAAGGTTGCAAGTGCCTTGGATGGTATTCCAAGTGGAGTGGCCTGGAAGTTTGCAGCAAAAAGGAAACCAAACACAATCTTCTCATTTCGGACACTTTCTGGTGGATGTTAAGAGTTTGCCTACAGTTTAAGCAGATGCTGGAGTTTCTCGACATGTGTGGTGAGTGGTTCTGAGGAGCAGGATGCTGGATGAAGGATGTGGGGGCTTTGCTCCTGGTTGAGCTGTGGCAGGACCTCTGGCCATCCCCTCTTCTGTGTCCTATGGCAGGAAGTAAGGACGCAGGACAGGGGATCTGGGAGAGGCCTCGGGTGACCTAACCTCTCCCTTGTAGGTCCAAGGGACTCCTTCAAAACAGCCTGTGAGAGAACTGGATCCACAGCTCAGTACCCCAAATGGGGACACCCAACATACTCACCTCACCCCACCCAGCATCCTTCATTCAGCAGCTTTCACCGAGAGGGTCTATCTGTGTATAAGACACTGGGAGGGGGCTGAGGGCCTGCGATCCACGGCTTGGGGCTGGTGTTTAAGTTGAACTAGAGAATTAAGACAAGTGCACAGGAGAAGTTCCAGAAACATTGAAAGATTGTGGCCCTGACTGAGTGTGGTGGTGGACAGGCTTTGAAAGCAACTGGGGCTGGAGCTGGGACTTGAAAGAGAATCAGAATTATATTAGGACACTGGATATGGGAGGGTACCTTGGGCATGGCCAGAAAAGGAGTGGGTAAACCATGTGTCAAGTACGCTTAAGTACTCAGCACAGCAGGCCTGGGCCCGGGCACAGGGCAGGGAGAAACAAAGTGACCAAGGCAGGTTCTAATCAGCCTTTGTAGGTTCTTGAAACTCAGGCAAGGGGGTTGGACTGATTCGGAGGGACCCACAACAAAGTGTTGTAAGGAAGGAATGGTTCAATGAGGCAGTATTGACGGAGAACTGACCCTTTTCCGTGGACTGTGATAGATCCCAGAGGTTGAGTCATGAATAAGACATGGTTGTTACTCCTAGAGATTTTCTAGTTTGGGAGAGAGATGAATAAGGAACAGATACTTCCTGTGAAATGTGATGAGTGCGGCGGTAGAAATATAACTGGGTTGCTTTTGGAACTTAAGGATGAGGCTGGACACCTGGTGGTCTGCAGGTAGGGAAGCCACGGATGGACTTGTGGGTGGCAGTAGGAGTTTGAACTTTGTCCCGAGGGCAGTGGAGGGAGGCATGGGAGAGATCAACCTGCGCCAAGGGAGGGGCAGGCAGGACGTGAGAAATGGAGGCAGTAGATGAACAGGTGAGGGCGGAGGCCGGGAAGAGCTCATTAATTGAGGTGGATGAGGCCAGCGGCACTGGGGAAGGACAGGGTAGGAGATGCTTGGAGGTCAAAGCATCCACCGGAAGCTCTTGGACATGGCTTGGTGAAAGGCGATAGAAGCTGGAACTGCAAAGGAGAGCCTTCTAGGCACATCCCAGCTCTTGGATGGTGGAACTTCATCCTGAGCACAGGGCATGGATCTTCCAGGTGGAAGGCAATTGTGGAACCAGTTATCTCTTTGAGATCAGTCTGTTAATTCTTTATGTTCTCTAAAAAGAATGGAATTCCCCCCAACCTCCCAAAGATGACTTCTGCTGACTCTCAGGAAATAATTTCTGTTGCGTCATTTTTTTCCTGCCTCAGTTTTCATTTGGTTTTCCCATTGTTGTAATCCAGGTTTGCAATGTGCTGTCCTACTGTGTTGAGTATCCTTGTATGTCTCTTTGTCTGCTATTAAAATTATCCTGGTTCTTATGAATGTTCGTATTTTTACATCTGTTTCGTGAAAAGTCTCACTTGCTTGCTTTTTCTTCTTCCCTAGCAGCAAACTTTGAAAATGTATCTTCTCTTTCCACCTCTCTTTCCCTCTCTCTCCCCAACTTTTTTCCTTCCTTCCCTTGCTTCCTTATATTGAGTTGGCCAAAAAATTTGTTTGGATTCTCCATAGGATGTGACAGAAAATCTTGACTTTTTGGCCAATACTTTCTCCCTCCCTCCCACCTACCTTCATCTCAAGCCTGTGTGTCCTAAGACAGAAGGGTACATCTTTTTCGACTCTGCAAAGTATCCTTGTAAGATGCACACCAGAGAATTTCACAAACACCCAACATCCAAGACATTTCAAGGCCACTGCTGGGCAGAAGACAGATTTCTGGTACTAGCAAGTCTTACTGGGAGGGGCTGGGGCTTGTGACTGGTTTATTCTAAGCCTGGGACGGTGATCAAGATGGAGAGGAAGAGGAAGGCAAGACAACCGAGGCATGGAAAGGTGTTTCCTGGATTTTTCAAGACCTGTAGAGTCTTCCCCTATGGTTCAGCGGGTGAAGACTCTGCCTGCAATGCAGGAGACACAGAAGACATGGGTTTGATCCATGGGTTGAAAAGGTCCCCTGGAGGAGGAAAATGGCGATCCACTCCCGTATTCTTGCCTGGAGAATCCCTGGACAGAGGAACCTGGTGGGCTACAGTCCAAAGGGTTGCAAAGAGTCAGATATGATTGAGCAACTAAGCAAGAACAGAGTCTCAGAGCAAGGGAAGTTTTGAGTTGGCTAAAGGTTTCAGTTTGGGTATTTCAGAGCATCTTATGGAGAAACCTGAATGAATTTTTGGCCAACCAAATAGAATATATTCTATTTAGAGAGGAAAACAACATGCTATCTGTCAACTATGCCACAGGCCCACACTTGGAAAGAGATGTTTAACATCATATAGTGTTTACAGCAATGTTTCATCAGAACCGGTTTGCCTGTCCATGGCTAGATACCATTTCAAAGTAGGTGTAAACAGCCTTGCTCTCTCTCCCTCTCTCTCTCCCCTCCCTCTTCCTCTCCCCTCACCCAGTGAAGTTTCCAAAAGAACCTTTGTTTAGTCATACTCACAAGCTCTCTTTGTCCCAAGTGGCTGTCACTGTCTCAGGCCCTTGTGTGTGTGTTTCTCACGACATGGCCAGGAGGGAGCTGGTCTCATCACCCACAGGCAGGTTACCTCACTCGTCCAAGGCCACCAGAGTGTGTCACAGCCTGGGTTTAAACCCAGGTCAGGTGGCCCTAATCCATTCTCTCAGCAACGGCACCATTCTATAATTTCTCTCTTACACACTTTTTACTTCACAGATTTTTTTCCTTTTTTCTTTTTTAAAATATTTATTTGGCTGTGCCAAATTTTAGTTATGGCACTCGGGACCTTTGATCTTCGTTGCAGCCTGTAGGACCTTTAGTTGAGGCATGTGAGATCTAGCTCCCCAATCAGGAATTGAACTCTGACCCCTTATGTTGAGAGTGCAGAGGAAGTCCCCAGATTTTCAAATAGAGAACAGGATTCTAGTAGGATTTTATTACATGGATACATGTGATGTTAAAAGCTCTTTTAACTTAATGATCCTGAGTCTCTTATGTCTCCTGCATCGGCAGGTGCATTCTTTACCACTAACATCACCGGGGAAGCCCAAGTGAAAGTAAAAGTGTTAGTCACTCCGTTGTCCAACTCTTTGTGACCCCATGGACTGTTTGTAGCCTGCCAGGTTCTCCTGTCCATGGAATTCTCCAGGAAAGAATACTGGAGCGGGTAGACATTCCCTTCTCCAGGGCATCTTCCCGACCTGGGGATTGAACCTGGGTCTCTTTGACGGCAGGCAGATTCTTAACCATCTGAGCCAGCTGGCCTGAAGGGAGATTAAGTACCAAAAATTCTAAATTTTCTGCATCCAAGTTGTGGGTGACTGCTTTTTCGGGCCAGATATGGAACAACTTGGGGAAGTTCCTTGCCTTTTCCTAAAGCATCGGAATTGCTCAGAGCATTGCCTGAGCAGGTCAGCCTGGCCTCAGAGACGACAAGGCCTTGGGTCCATCTGACATCACAACCCAGGGCTCCAGAACAAGGACAGATCGCTTTGCTCAATAAGAAGCCTGCCCCAGCCACTGGTATTTGTCTCCATAGAGTCCATTCCACACTCCCTGAGCCTCTGTTCCTGTCTTTTTATTAACTAGCAGAGGAGGATATTTATGGAGGAGGGAACTCTATGGGGAAGAGGAAGTCACCAGATTGATTTCTGAAGACCCCTCTGTGTGCCTCTCTCCTGTGAGACCCTGGAGGTCTTTAACTCAGTGTCACAGTCCTGCTTGGAGTCCACCCACCCCCGCTCACCACATGCTTCCTGCTCCAAATGTCAAGGTTTTCATTTGACCATGATATCATGAGCCGAATAAAATTGAAAACAGCCAAATACCACTTTATTTACAGTCATTTCTCACTCCCCCCTAATTTCTGGTCACAAAGAAAACCTCTCTTTAACAGTGCCAACCTCCAGATCATACCAATCGCCAAGGAGAAGCCCCATCAGTGCAGGCATCAACCACAATGTATATCACAGCCAAGGGAGCTCGCTCACCCTGAGGCTGTCCCTGGCACAGGTGGGGTTTTCCATCACATGCTTTTTGGGCAACAGGGATCCGGGGGCAGAGGGAGCTCTCAGTTCCTTTTCCCCAAACTGGAGACACTGAAAAACATTTCCAAGTAAGCCCCCAGGATTCAGAGGAATGCTTATTTACACTTGCAGGAGCCGGACTCTGAAATTCCCTCCCGAGTGCCCTTGATCCTAAGCTTGGGCTGTGGCCGAGCCCCAGCATGTAAATATTGCTAGCTGATCCTTCCTGCCCCACTGCTGGATCTTCATCTGGGTGGACAATTTTACTGCAGCCCGACTTCTTCAGGCCATCTATTATGGGCTGGTTCATGCACACCTCCTCATTTATATATTGACGTTCTAAAACCCAGTACTTTGTTTGGAAATGGACCTTTAAGGAGATGATTAAAAAGCAGAGACATTACTTTGCCAACAAAGGTCCGTCTAGTCAAAGCTATAGTTTTCCCAGTAGTCATGTATGGATGTGAGAGTTGGACCATAAAGAAAACTGAGCCGAAGAATTGATGCTTTGGAACTATGGTGTTGGAGAAGACTCTTGAGAGTCCCTTAGACTGCAAGGAGATCAAACCAGTCAATCCTAAAGGAAGTCAGTCCTGACTATTCTTTGGAAGGACTGACGCTGAAGCTGAAGCTCCAAAACTTTGGCCACCTGATGCAAGGAACTGACTCACTGGAAAAGACCCTGATGCTGGGAAAGATTGAAGGCAGGAGGAGAAGGGGACGACAGATGATGATATGGTTGGATGGCATCACTGACTCAATGGACATGAGTTTGAGCAGTCTCCAAGTGTTGGTGATGGACAGGGAAGTCTGGAATGCTGCAGTCCATGGGTTTGCAAAGAGTGGGACATGACTGAGCAGCTGAACTGACTGAATGTCAAATAAGATCATAAGAGTGAGGCCCTAATCCTATAGGTCATCCTTAAAGGAAGGAGAGAGGGGCAGCAGCAGTACCCATGCCCTGGAGGAAGGGCTAGGTGAAGACCCATCAAGAAGGCAGTCATCTGCAAGCCAAGGAGACAGGCTCTGGGAGCAACCCAACCTGCTGACACCTTGACCTTGGACTTCCAGCCTGTATTTTGAAAATACAATTCATTTCATAATTTGGGTACTTACTGGATTTTGTTTTTTTCTTTCTCAAGTGTATAACATAATCCCATATCTCAATGGACCATGGCTATCAAACTTTAGTATGATTTCTAGACATGTTTAAGTCTGTTTTTTTTCTCCTTCTAAATCATCTATGCCTACAGTCATTCTTTTATACTTGTTGAGTATAGATTTAATTATTGTCATATGCAGCAAGTCTCTGCTTTTTATCCAGTTTCATTCCTGGAAAATTTATGACAAAGTGAATTGCCTTAAAGTAGATTCTATTTTACCATAGGCACAATGATATAATTCAAAGTTTTATTGTTGATTTAACATCAGATGAATTTTAGATATGACCATAATATGTCACAAAAGCAAAAACACAGCTGTTTGAAATCTCTGTAATCAATTACAAGTCAAATGAATGCCCAAGTCATTTAAGAGGATTAAACGAATTGTATATATTTGGTAATAAAAAGGGCTGTATGTGTGGATAAAATAGAAAAATTCCTTGTTTTTTTGATGCTTCCCAGACAGTTCATTCTACACACCAGCACCAGATTAATTTTTATAAATGAGACAGTCGATAGACATTTGCTAGTTCCCCTTCTCTTGTGAGATCAAGTAAACAATCTTTGAATGTGGAAGTTGCTCACGTGGGAGCCCCTGCCACCTCTCCTCCCCAAACTTAGCTCACTGTTCAGGAAACTGGTTAGCAGCTCCAGATCCTTCACACATGGCTCCCATCTTCCAGCTTCGATGCCTTTACTCTCTGCTTGCTCAACCTTTGCCCACCTCTCCAGCCATGTCAATCCCTTTCCTCCTAGGAGGTTCTGTCCCTGTCCTTGCACTCGCAGACCTACACAGCACCTCCCCACCGAGCCTAGGGACTCCTCCTGGACCTCAGAGCATGGTCCGTGGTTGGTGGATCACCTTGCATCTCCCTGGAGCATCACTCTGTGCTGTGTCTGCTTGCTGTGCCATCCAGGGTGGACAGCCAGCTCCATCCACCACTGTGCATTAGGAAAGAGAAGGGAGAAACACCAACCTTTCCTGAGGACCTACTATGTACCAGGCATCACATCTGGCATTCTTATATACATTCTCTCATTGAATCCCTACAACCATCTTAGGCGGTAGGGATTAGTTTTTCCATTCACTACTGACAATACAGAGGCTAAAAAATTTCTTCAGCTAACTTCGCTAAGAAGTGATGTGACCGGGATTTAAACCACGACAGTACACAGCAAGGCTCTCAAGCTAGAAATCAGGAGATCTCCAATTCAATTAACCTCTCTGAATCTTAATTTTGCCTATGAACGAAGAGGGCTAACAGCATCCCCCGCTTGAAAATATGTGAATTAATGGAAGACATACTTTTGAAATCCTTCATCAGCTATTATGGTACCATTGTTCCTGGTTCCTATCACACTCTGATGCTCAGTAAATGTGTGTTGCAAAAAACAAACAAACAAAAATGTGTGTTGCTAGATAGGTTTCTATTTCTTCTGTCAGGAGTTGCAGTATCTGTTGGTCTCGTCAGCCCAGCTGCTCTCTTCCTGCTCTGATCTAGTGACAGTAATATCCATGTTTTCATCTTTGAAAAAGAAATCATGCCACCATCTGCTGAGAAGCGTTTCCTGGTCCAGAGCAATCAGACTGGCAACACTTACCTGCACGTGTTTGCTAGCATTGCCCAATGTCTTCAGGAGAATTCTTCCAAGTATTTTGTAATCTGTGTTGGGGAATGCTAACAAACTCTAATACAGGACAACAGCTTGCTTTTTCTTGAAAGATAACAATGGTCAATAATCATGGCTGTGTCTCCTATTTGTGGGGCTCCTACTTAAATGGACTGAAAATCCTTGCTGCTGCTAAGTCGCTTCAGTCATGTCCGACTCTGTGCGACCCCATCGACAGCAGCCCACCAGGCTCCACCGTCCCTGGGATTCTCCGGGCAAGAACACTGGAGTGGGTTGCCATTTCCTTCTCCAATACATGAAAGTGGAAAGTGAAAGTGAAGTCGCTCAGTCTCGACCCCATGGACTGCAGCCCACCAGGCTCCTCCATCCATGGGATTTTCCAGGCAGGAGTACTGGAGTGGGTTGCCATTGCCTTCTCCCGAAAATCCTTGAGATGGGGTTAACTATCAGCCTTTTCTCTGCAGACCAAGCTACCTAAGAAAAGCAGTATTATGTGTGATGTCATTTATTTTAAAATTTATTCTTGAAGTATAGTTGATCGACAGTGTTAATTTCTGGTGTACAGCAAAGTGATTCATTCTTCTTCATATTTGTTTCCATTATGATTTATCATAGGATATTGACAGGATATTGTGCTATGGAGTAGGTCTTTGTTGTTTATCCATCACGTGTATAATAGTTTGCATCTACTAATCCAAAACTCCCAGTCCATCTCTCTCCGACCCACCTTCTCTCTTGGCAACCACCTGTCTGTTCTCTATGAGTTTCTTTCTACAAAGTCATGCATTTTTGTTCTTGCATTTTGTTCATGCATTTTAGTTCCATTGTTCTTTTGCATGATAATGCTGAATTTTGGCTTCTAACTTATGTTTCCACATCTTCTGAGTATTTGTGGACTATGTTCAGCATCTCTTACTGGCTGAGTTTCTTTTATGTACTGGGGTCTTCAGGTTTCCTTCTTTGTCCTTGTTCTTTCCTTCGTGATTACCCAGCTTAGCTCCTTGCAAACCCTTCTTCTCTATTTATTCTCATCACAATATGATTTTGACCTTCAGATTTCCTAGTTAACCTTTTAGGAATTTCCCGAAGTGGGCTCATCTTTCCCTGCTGTAATTAGAGTTCTTGTCTCAGAACTTGCTCCTTCTGTAATTTCTCTCCTGCTTGTAACTTTCCTTTCATTGAAAGGAGTAAAATCTGTAATTCTTTCCATGTCTTAACTGTAGTTTGGATTTTTTGGTAGGAAACTTGCTCACCCTTCAGAGTTCCTTTTCTACCACAACTGGCTGTATAAAATCATACTTATTTTTAAGATGGAATAGTCCACAAAAATAGGCACCAACAACACTTTTGTGCATAGAGTTAGCATCTTCTAGATATAGATTTTATTTCTCTATCCTATATTCCTGTTCTATAAGATAGCCAAAAACAGTGATCAAAACAGGAGCCTTACCCAAACAAATCCATTCTGCAGTATCTATAGCATGTAAACCTTTCCCTTGTTGCATTTTCCCCTCTGCCTAATTCAACTGGTCATAAATATTAATTGGCCCCATGGTTTCAACTTTCCATTTCATATCTGTTGATAGACACCTCTCTGGATAGACATCAGACAGTTAATCCATTTTAACCAGCCTCAGCTATTCTGTTTTCTGAAGAACATTCACTTTAGAGAACTCAGAGGAAATGTATTTCTCTTTCTGCTTTCTTTGGCAGGTCTCCCAAGGAAGAGATGATGGTGAGAAGAGGTTCAGCCCACCAGCCTTTACTATCTTCCTTCCTGTCCTTTGCTCCAGAAGACTCCCACTTGTCTGCCCATGGAGCTCATCACCACACCACCTGTTACGCAGTGTCCATGCCACCTGGCTGCCATTGCAGTGGTCCACCCTCCCAGGGGGCCTGAGCGGCTGTCCCTCTTGGTCTGTGTGTCCTACCAAAAGCCTTGCTAAATGGAGATGTGATGGGGCCGTGGTCACTGGCAGGGTTGCTCATGGATTGCTGATGGAATGCGTGGATGGGAGGCCAGTCTGATCCACTCTTGCTATGAGTCATAGCTGGTCTTCCCTGGTCAAGCAGACCCACTATCCTCACGTGGGGACTCTCTGCCAGGTGGCTGGGTTTCATCAACACGAAAGTTCATCCGCCCCCTTCATTTGCTGACTCTGATAGACAGTTCTTGTGTGTAGAGGGGTCCTCCCCTTCTGTGGGGTCACCCGCGGCAGAGAGACTGTTTCTGCACTGCATGGCAATGATCCCTTTGGGAAATGGTTTGCTCAGTGGTTAGTAGAGGTGAGCCTTGTGTGACCTGCAAGGTAACTGGGTCACAGGTGTCCAGCAGACCCACTTGTGCTTGCTGTTCTGGAGTGAGAAGCAGACAGGTAGACAGAAGGAAGAGGTGCATACACGTTTACAGAACAGAGATTGGTGGAGAAGGTAAGAACTGAAATTCAGATTTCACATAACTAGAGTTCTCCCCTTCTCCCTCAGCCAGAGGAATAATGAATAATAGAGAGTAGTAGTTATAATAATAACCTGACCTGCCTCTTGAGAATCTGTATGCAGGTCAGGAAGCAACAGTTAGAACTGGACATGGAACAACAGACTGGTTCCAAATAGGAAAAGGAGTTCGTCAAGGCTGTATATTGTCACCCTGCTTATTTAACTTCTATGCAGATTACATCATGAGAAAACGCTGGACTGGAAGAAACACAAGCTGGAATCAAGATTGCCGGGAGAAATATCAATAACCTCAGATATGCAGATGACACCACCCTTATGGCAGAAAGTGAAGAGGAAGTAAAAAGCCTCTTGATGAAAGTGAAAGTGGAGAGTGAAAAAGTTGGCTTAAAGCTTAACATTCAGAAAACTAAGATCATGGCATCCGGTCCCATCACTTCATGGCAAATAGATGGGGAAACAGTGTCAGACTTTATTTTTTTGGGCTCCAAAATCACTGCAGATGGTGACTGCAGCCATGAAATTAAAAGACGCTTACTTCTTGGAAGGAAAGTTATGACCAACCTAGATAGCATATTCAAAAGCAGAGACATTACTTTGCCAACAAAGGTCCGGCTAGTCAAGGCCGTAGTTTTTCCAGTGGTCATGTATGGATGTGAGAGTTGGACTGTGAAGAAGGCTGAGCGCCAAAGAATTGATGCTTTTGAACTGTGGTGTTGGAGAAGACTCTTGAGAGTCCCTTGGACTGCCAGGAGATCCAACCAGTCCATTCTGAAGGAGATCAGCCCTGGGATTTCTTTGGAAGGAATGATGCTGAGGCTGAAACTCCAGTACTTTGGCCACCTCATGGGAAGAGTTGACTCATTGGGAAAGACTCTGATGCTGGGAGGGATTGGGGGCAAGAGGAGAAGGGGATGACAGAGGATGAGATAGCTAGATGGCATCACTGTCTTGATGGACGTGAGTCTGAGTGAACTCTGGGAGTTGGTGATGGACAGGGGGACCTGGCGTGCTGCAATTCATGGGGTCACGAAGAGTCAGACACAACTGACTGACTGAACTGAACTGAACTGAGTTATAATAATAAAAATAGAGTCACACAGGGTAGAGGAGAGAGCTCCTCCACTTCCAAGGGGGTCTGGGTACTTGAGGAAGGACCTGCATGTTCTTTGTTGGGGATGCAGACTGTGGCCATCAGCAGTGGGGTGGGGGTGGGGGAGTCAGTGGAACAGGACAAGACTGTTAGCACGTGTAAGACACAGATCCTTCTAAACAGGAGCAGGAGACTGACATGCTGTGCTCAGTATGCTAGGCGGGGATCAGAGCCTATGAAATCTGGGTTGCTACTATTAAGGGGACTCATAATGTGTGAAAAGTGTTAATTGCTTAGTCATATCCAACTCTTTGTGACCCCATGGACTGTATCCTGCCAGGCTCCTCTATCCATGGGATTTTCCAGACAAGAATACTGGAGTTGGTTGCCATTTCCTTCTCCAGGGGATCTTCCCCACCTAGGGGTTGAACCTGGGTCTCCCGCTTTGCAGGTAGATTTGTTACCATTTGGGACTCATTAGTATCCACCAATCACTGGAGTCTGGGCTTTATAAGAACAACACCCAATGAGTGGGGTGGTCTGTGAAAACAGGTATGGTGATACTCCATCACCAGCTAGCCTTCAGAAAGGAGGTAGTTTTACATTCATGCTTGGGAACACACACAATCTCGTGCTAGAGGAATATAGAAATATATATACATATGTCTCTTATAAAAGATCATCTTTGGGCCATCAGTTCCAGAATCATAGATATGATCCAAATTACAAGAGCTCTGAGAACAGGAGCTCCTGTACCTAGCAGACTCAGAGGAATAAAATCTCACCTAGTAAGTCCTGGGAGTAGCGAGGGTCCTGGGAAAACCAATCCACCTGGAGGCTGAGACAGGTGGGAGGAGGAAGTGGCATATCCACCATGGCAGGTGTGATGCACCACTGATCCCGGGAAGCTCTCATGTTGCCTGGGCATCAGGGTAGTTTCACAGGCACCAAATATAGCCACATGTCAAGGCCATGGGGTTCAGTCTCCAAGAACTTAGTCTTTCCAGCTCAACTAACACTGTCCCCCAAACTTCCAAGCAGATATTAGAGCCAGACCTCCATGCAAGCTGGGGTGGGATTCTCCAAAACCTTCACTAGTTCTAGGCAGATCACTGCAATGCTGGGCATGGCACACCTATCTGCTAAGTCTTTCATCGTAATAGTGGTACTTTAGTGAAAGGATTCAGAAAGCCCAATTCCTAAAGGAGACGTATTAAGTCAGGCCCTTATGTAACACCTGGAAATGGAAATAACAACCCACTCCAGTACTCTTGCCTGGAGAATCCCATGGACAGAGAAGCCTGGTAGGCTACAGTCCATGGGGTCTCGAAGAGTTGGACATGACTGAACGACTTTCACTTCACTTCACTTGTGTAACACACCTGCTTACTGTAAATAAGAAAATCCTAGGAAGATCGTCTACTGGATTAAAATTAATTCCCACTTTTCCTGCAGTTTGGACCACAGCCTTGAAATAGTCAACTGGAAGGATGATACCATCCTGTGTTAATTACTGTACTCATATGCTTTCTCCCTTTCTGTTCTTTCCCTTCTTACTCCACCCTTGGAAGGCAGTAGAGATTTTTTTCTCAGCATAATCCTCCATAGCAGAATGCTAGGCTATTCCAGTATTGGCTGCCCTGGTCACTGCTGAAGCTTTTGCGAATCCAGTAAGAGGCCTTGAGGGCTTAGATAGTGGCTCAGATGGTAAAGAATCTGACTGTAATGTAGGAGACCTAACTTTGATCCCTGGGTCGAGAAGATCCCTCGGTGAAGGGAATGACAGTTCATTCCAGTATTCTTGCCTGAAGAATCCCATGAACAGAGGAGCCTGGTAGGCTATAATCATGGTGTCATAAAGAGTCCGGATGTGACTGAGCAGCTAATACTTTCACTTTCAAGAGGCCTTGATGGTGGGAAGGGAGAAGGTTCTTGACCACCCTTCCGGTCTTTCTACTGCTTTTCCCAAGTCCTCATTAACTTAGTTGGAGGGGAAACGATCTTGTAGCTTTCAGTCACCATCTTCATCTTGTGTTGGGGAAATTAGGAGGGATTTCTATTGAAAATGAGATAAAATTGATTTAAAAAGAAGAGCTACCCTGCCTCATTTTCTGACACTGAGTCCAGTGACTTTCAGACAAGGTAGGATGATGGTTACTTTGTCTCATGCTCCCACTTCACGCTCTGGGTCAGTAACCCCAAAACCCTACCAGTCGGAAAAAGGAGCCTCTGGTCCCCTATGAGTGGGTTTTGCTTCTTTCAGGAAGTCTGCAAACTGCCCTTCCAACTCTTGCCTTCCTAGCCCTCTCCCCGTAATGTTGAGAGATTTCCGTTCCCAGAGAAAAGGCTGGAAACTGCTTTGGGAGGAGGGGAGGCTGATGGTGATGAGGGACTCTGGGTGGGGCTCAAGGAGGAAACCATCTGTTAGCGGGACTGGGGATGAAGTCCTCATGTACCCCATGGGGTCAACAAGTTAGGGAAGCAGGCAGAGGAGCCCAGGTTGGTACATGTGAGTTGTGTGAGGTGCATGCTTGCTGGGCCCTAGGAGACAGGGCTGCTCAGTCAGTCTACTAACCCTAAGGCTAACTCTAACCCTAATGGAAGACATGGGAAACATATTCAACCTCCTTATGCTCATTCATGTTTTGCCACTTGATTTTTTAAAAAATGAGTAAAATGTGTGAGGCTGAAACTGAAGCACTAATATTTTGGCCACTTGATGTGAAGAGCCAACTCATTGGAAAAGACTCTTATGCTGGGAAAGATTGAAGGCAAAAGAAGAAGAGGGTGACAGAGGATGAAATGGTTAGATAACATTACCGACTCCATAAACATGAATCTGAGCAAACTCCAGGAGATTGTGAAGGACAAGGAAGCCTGGCATGCTACAATCCAGGGGGTTGCAAAGAGTCAGACACAATTTAGCAATTGAACTAACAACAAGATGTCTTAAAATTTCCTGTCACTTTTTTCTGTCAATTAATACTTAGACTTTGAATAAGTTCTGTATTCCATATGTCATGGCTATGTTACTTAGGACTTAAAAAATGTATGCCTGTTAGCTATTTCATTCCAGAAGGTGATGTTCTTCATCAACAAAATATTACCTCCTGTGGCCCATGAATTCTCCCACCTTTGAATTTTAATTTGATATTAATTTTGTGATATTTATTTTCTTTTTGTTTTGTGTTGACCTAATGATTTGCCCAATCTTTTAATTTTTATGAGTTAGTGCGCCTCTTATAGGCAGCATATAGATGAATTTTTTAATAAAATATAAATTAAATCAATAGAAAGAAAATATCCTAGTAAATCAGTAGCTATAGAAGGTATGAAACAAGTTGTTGATGAACTATCTTCAACAAAATCAAAAGGCTCAAATGGATATATAGTTTATGGGTGGCTTTTTTCAAACTTACAAAAAGAAATAATTCCCATACTAAATAAATCATTGCAGAAAACAGCAAAATAGATAAAGCTTTCCAAGTCAATTTATAAATTTGTGTAATCTTGTTACCAAACCTGGGAAACCCAGAACAAAAACAGCAGCTACACACCAATATCATTTATAAATAGAGATTAAAAGCTTTACAATGTTTTAGCAAATCAAATCCAGAAATATATTAGAAGAATAATATATCATACCAAGGAGATTTTATTCCAGGAATGCTTCAATGTGAAGAAAATAATAATATAATTTATCGCACAAAAAGGTTTGAGAAAAAAATCTCAACAGATACTAAAAAGGCGTTTGTTAAAATTCAACATTTATTCCCAGTAAAGGCAATTAATAAACATATACCTAATATCACGGTTAAGAATAAAATAATAAAGACATGACTGTTAAAAAATGAATAAGGATGTTTATTACTATAACTGCTATTAAACATTTTCCTAGAAGTTTCCATTAGAAGGCATACAGAAAAAATAATACGATAAAATAAAAATATTTGAAAAAGAGGAAAAATATTGCAAATTATGTGATTGTCTAGAATGACTTGAGCATAAAATACAAAAGAACTTATCTATCAAATATATATCTGAGAAGCAGTAAAGCTTGACTGCAGCCTTGAAATTAAAAAACGCTTGCTCCTTGGAAGGAAAGCTATGACAAACCCAGACAGCCTATTAAAAAGGAGAGACGTCATTTGCTGACAAAGGTCCATACAACCAAAACTATGGCTTTTCCAGTGGTCGTGTATGGATGTGAGAGTTGAACCATAAAGAAGGCCAAGCACCGAAGAAGTGATGCTTTTGAATTGTGGTGCTGGAGAGGACTCGAGAGTCCCTTGGACTGCAAGGGATCAAACTAATCAATCCTAAAGGAAATCAACCCTGAATATTCACTGGAAGGGCTTTGCTGAAGCTGAAGCTCCAGTATTTTGGCCACCTGATGCTAAGAGCCAAGTCATTAGAAAAGACCCTGATGCTGAGAAAGATTGAAGGCAAAAGGAGAAGGGCGTGGCAGAAGATGAAATGGTTAGATACCATCACTGACTTAATTGACGTGAATTGGAGCAGACTCTGGGAGACGGTGGAGGACAGAGGAGACTGATGTGCTGTAGTCCATGGGCTGCAATGAGCCAGACATGACTAGTGACTAAACAACAACAAAAACTTGATAACCAAGTGCAGAAACTCAGGGCTGCCGTTTGAAGTCTGACTCTGCCACTTGCCAGCTATGTGACTATGGACAAAGAAATTAAGTCTATCAATCAAAAAAAAAATCAATAAACTTTGGCTTTTATTCTGAATGAAAATTCATTTGAGGGTTTTGAACAGAGATGAGACACCTTAAATTTAATAAACTGGTTTTTTTGGTATCATGTGATATGAATGGTTTTGTTTCTTTATATTTTTTGACAATAGCTGTATTTTACTTTATAAACATAAAACTCAAGACTTTTTGAAATATTGGCTGAGAATTATTCAAATAAGCGTGCTAAAAAATTAAATTGCAAATAAAAAACCACACAATTATTCTACCATATCAAGACTACACTGGAATTTAAATCAGAGAGTCTAAAAGCAAAGAATAACAGTGGTGAACTACAAGACAAATATCTCAAATTATTTGCAAGTCAGAGGTCAGTGTTCCCTCTGCCCTCTGATTTGGGAAGAGTGCCCAAAGTCTTTAGGGAAGACAGCATTTCATGCCTTGTCCTCTCCCCTTCCCCACCCTGAATAACTTTTTTTCCCAAAAAAAGAATAAAGAATACTCAATGAAAACTATTAAAATGCTTGGCAAAACTACACAGACAGACACAGAGGCCAATTAAGTATAAATAGTTCATACCAAAACTGTCTTTTTGACCCAGCCACTAATATCTACGGCCCCAGATTTAACTGTTTGGATAAAAATGACAAAACAGACAAACGACAGGGCAGCCAGCCACAGAGGAGCTCCCGTTAGGAGTGTTGCTATTTGTCTGAAGGATGCTCCGTATGTGTCCTACGAGCACAGGAGGCGATACAGATATCTGACTACCTCCCTAAACCTGGAGAAGATGACTTTTTCCCTTTCAGATTTAATCTGTGCACCAACTACCACTTTTTTTTTTTTTTGTCTAAAACAGAGTCCACTCCCTTCTTTGGATTTAGAAGCTATTGATACTTCTTTTTTTTTTTCCTTTGAAGGCTTAGCTGCTTTATACCTTGAAAGTGAATACACTAATGGCCATTATGAGAAGACAGCCTCACCTTTTGGAGGATGAATGCTATGGGGTGTGTAACCCCAAGAGTTCAAATTCTGGTCCCTGCACTTAGTGTGCAAGGCTTATTACATTTCTTCACCCTCTTGGGTGTCAGTCTTGCCATCTGTAAATGCAGGACGGCAATACCTGCTTTGTTGTGAGGTTGCTGTGAGGGTTCCACGTGGTAATGCTTTGCAACCTCTTGTACTCTATACTTTAAGGTGATACTGTCCTCTTGACTTAGCTAAGCACTCTTCACTCATGGTTCTTGAGGTAAAATTTAGAGCAAAGTATTTTGTAATACCAAAGAAAAAAACCAAAACAAAACTGTTAGCTTTTTATGCAAAAATTATTAAAATAGGAAATTTACTTTGATTTATCTTTTTTTCTTGGTAAGAGTGAGGATAGGTGTTGCTATCATTCATTTATATTGTTTGAGCACCAATCATGTGTGAACTAATATTTGATAAGAAGATAGTCACTTTATAGACTGTATATTAGTCTATAGTCCTGTATATTAAATATAACCCTGTATATTACAATTCAATTAAAACTATTTCAAAAGCACAGCTGAAACTTCCATTTCCAAAAGTAAGGTGGGTTGGACTACCTGAAATCTCTCTTCCTAAGAAACACCTAGAAATACTGAAAACGTATAACACCTTTTAAAGTTATCATTTGAATTCCAAGAATGTAAGAGAAATCCCTGGGGTGAAAAATGAAGGTGATGGACTCCCCTGGAGATCCAGAGGTTAAGACTGGACTTCCCCCGCAGGAGTTGTGGGATGGATTCTCTGCTCAGGAAACTAAGATCCCACAAGTCACGCAGTGTGGCCAAATAAATGAATAAAATAAAATAAACTATTCAACACTAAGAAATACACAAACTAAGGAAGGATTAATAAACAATATATGAAAAAAATGAAGATGAATGTGAATAGCAAAGTGGTAAGCATTGCTACTGTTAGCAACTGCCTGGATAAAGAAAGAGCAGTTAGAGAATGGGAAGGTGCCAGTCTTACTAGGTAAAAGGAATTTTTCTCTCTCTCTCTCAAAATTTCACACACACTCACGTGGCATACTGAGTGTGCCCCATATACTTATGGGGCTTCCCATGTGGCACTAGTGGTACAGAACCAGCCTGCCAGTGCAGAATACATAAGAGATGTGGGCTGGATCACTGAGTCAGGAAGATCCCTTGGAAGAGCGTATGGCAACCACCCCAGTATTCTTGCCAGGAGAACCCCATGGACAGAGGAACCTGGCCGGCTACATTCTGTAGGGTCACAAAGAGTTGGACACTACTGAAGTGACTTAACATATACCCACACATATACCTATTGCCCAAATTCAACAGGTTCAATCAAGATTTTGCAACATTACACTTATTTTCCTTTTTTTTATTAACTCAAAGGAAGATTTTATTATTTGTTTCTTTGGCTGCACTGAGTCTTGGGCATGGAATGTGGGATCTTCCTTCCTCATAGAGGCATGAGGGATCTTCCCTGACAAGGGATGCAACCTGGGCCCCCTGCAGTGGGAGCTCAGAGTCTTAGCCACTAGACCACCATGAAAGTCCCTAAGATTTTATTATGTAAAAAGTAGAAGATTCAGAGAAGAAAGCAGGGGACTTTACTTTGGAGTTGGGCAGAGGTCTTGATCTTTTTTGTTTTGTTTTTGTCTTTGTTTAGTCACTAAGTCATGTTCAACTCTTTTGCGACTCCATGGACCATAGCCCACCAGGCTTCTCTGGCCATGGAATTTTCCAGGCAAAAATACTGGAATGGGTTGCCATTTCCTTCAACAGGGGATCCTCCTGACCCAGGGACTGAACCCACGTCTCCTGCAGAGACCTCCTGCATTGCAGGCAGATTCTTTACTTCTGAGCCACCAGGGAAGCCCTTTATCTTCAAATACCCTTTTCAAAAACAGCTTTTCCTAGGGGAAGATTTGGCCATCTTTATTTTCTATGAAATGTGTGTGACATTCCTTTCCATACATAGGTATGTCTCTTAATTTATTTAAAGGAACGGAAATCTGTGGGATTTTCATATTATTTTCCTAAAATTGATCTCTCATCAAGTACTGCAGATTGTGTTCCTTCTGATACTAATTTACATCTTCATCTGTGATAAAATAATCTGATAGGAAAAATTTCCAATATGGAGAGAACTTTTGTAATACTATGAAAAATTGAGTTCTCTTATTTCTGTCTGACACAAGTAATGAGTCTTAATAGCTACAGCTGATTCTAAGTAATAGTTCACTGAAAATTACACATTTTGTGGAAAAAATAAGCAATATGTTCAATTAGAGCTATTTCCTTTGGTAAGAGCATTCCAGAAGTGAAATACATATTATTTTTCTGATGTTAGAATTTCAGTCATTAAACAATGGCTAAAAATCAAAAACATGTTTTAAAAATTTTATTGAAGTATAGTTGATTTTTTTCAGAGAAGGCAATGGCACCCCACTCCAGTACTCTTGCCTGGAAAATCCCCTGGATGGAGGAGCCTGGTAGGCTGCAGTCCATGAGGTCGCTAAGAGTCAGACACGACTGAGTGACTTCACTTTCACTTTTCACTTTCATGCATTGGAGAAGGAAATGGCAACCCACTCCAGTGTTCTTGCCTGGAGAATCCCAGGGATGGGGGAGCCTGGTGGGCTGCCGTCTATGGGGTCGCACAGAGTCGGACACGACTGAAGCGACTTAGCAATTTAGCAGTAGCATAGTTGATTTACATTATGTTAATTTCTGCTATACAGCAAAGTGATTCATATATATATGTAATGATACACAATTATACATACATATTCTTTTCATATTCTTTTCCACTATAGTTTATCATAGAATGTTGAATGTAGTTCCCTGTGCTGTACAGTAGGACCTTGTTTATCCATGGAGCTCCATCTTTATTCTGCACGTTGATTGGACTCAGCATAATAAATTGCAGAAGACATCAAGTTCTGCAGTTCAGTGATTCAGAGAGATAGGGATTCTCAGTGCTGAATGGAGATGCTGGATTCTCCTTAGCACCACAATGAATGAGTTGAATCTGATTCCTTTTAGCATGAGATTAATTAAAATCCACATAGCTCTGAGATAATAGGAACTACCTTAAATTGTATTTATTTGCTTAAGGGTGTGTGTCTTGGTTTCCCCGATAGACTGCAAGCTGCCTGAGGATATAAAACATAGATCATATCTCCTTGTTTCTAGTGGACAGCTATGCTCACAATTAAACTCTCAATAATTATGTGTTACCTGTACTAATGAGTGAGTGAGTTAGAAAGAGTTCCCTGGTGGCTCAGTGCTAAAGAATCTGCCTGCAATGCAGGAGATGCGAGAGATGTAGGTTTGATCTTTCCTAGGTCAGGAACTGGACATGGAACAACAGACTCGTTCCAAATAGGAAAAGGAGTACGTCAAGGCTGTATATTGTCACCCTGCTTATTTAACTTATATGCAGAGTACATCATGAGAAACGCTGGGCTGGAAGGAGCACAAGCTGGAATCAAGATTGCCGGGAGAAATATCAATAACCTCAGATATGCAGATGACACCACCCTTATGGCAGAAAGTGAAGAGGAAGTAAAAAGCCTCTTGATGAAGGTGAAAGAGGAGAGTGAAAAAGTTGGCTTAAAGCTCAACATTCAGAAAACTAAGATCATGGCATCCGGTCCCACCACTTCATGGGAGATAGATGGGGAAACAGTGGAAACAGTGTCAGACTTTATTTTTTTGGGCTCCAAAATCACTGCAGATGGTGATTGCAGCCATGAAATTAAAAGACGCTTACTCCTTGGAAGGAAAGTTATGACCAACCTAGATACCATATTGAAAAGCAGAGACATTGCTTTGCCAACAAAGATCCGTCTAGTCAAGGCTATGGTTTTTCCAGTGGTCATGTATCGGTGTGAGATTTGGACTATAAAGAAAGCTGAGAGCCAAAGAATTGATGCTTTTGAACTGTGGTGTTGGAGAAGACTCTTGAGAGTCCCTTGGACTGCAAGGAGATCCAACCAGTTCATCCTAAAGGAGATCAGTCCTGGGTGTTCCTTGGAAGGACTGATGCTGAGGCTGAAACTCCAGTACTTTGGCCACCTTATGGGAAGAGTTGACTCATTGGAAAAGACCCTGATGCTGGGAAAGATTGAAGGCAGGAGGAGAAGGGGACGACAGAGGATGAAATGGCTGGATGGCATCACCGACTCAATGCACGTGAGTTTGGGTGAACTCCAGGAGTTGGTGATGGACAGGGGGGCCTGGCATGCAGTGATTTATGGGGGCGCAAAGAGTCAGATATGACTGAGTGACTGAACTGATCTGAACTGAGGTCAGAAAGATCCCCTGGAGGAGGAAATGACAACCCACTCCTGAATTCTTGCCTGGAAAATTCCACGGACAGAGGAGACTGGTGGGCTACAGTCCACGGGGTCACAAAGAGTCGGACATGACTGAGAGACTGAGCAAGCACACAAATCAAAGCTGGATATTCAGTGAAAGTTGCTCAGTCGGGTCTGACTCTTTGATACCCCATGGACTGCAGCCTGTCAGGCTGCTCTGTCCATGGGATTTTCCAGTCAAGAATACTGGAGTGGGTTACCATTTCCTTCTCCAGGGGATCATCCTGACCCAGAGATAGAACCTTGGTCTCCCACACTGCAGGCAGACTGTCTGAGCCACCAGGGAAGCCCAAGACAGAGTTGTGTCCAGTTCTTTGCAACTGGCTACATGGACTGTAGCCCACAAGGCTCTTCAAACCACAAGGTTTCTTCAAAACCTCCTCATATCCTTAAAATGCATCCCTTGATACATTTATCTTATTCTTTGTTAAATCTGAGCTACCTTGAAAGGCTACTGATCTTTGCAACCAAATATTTCAGTTCGGTTCACTCAGTCTTTGCAACCCCATGGAGTACAGCATGCCAGGCCTCCCTGTCCATCACCAACTCCTGGAGTTTACTCAAACTCATGTCCATTGAGTCAGTGATGCCATCCAACCATCTTATCCTCTGTTGTCCCCTTCTCCTCCTGCCTTCAATCTTTCCCAGCATCAGGGTCTTTTCAAATGAGTCAGCTCTTTGCATCAGGTGGCCAAAGTATTGGCCAAGTATTCAGCATCAGTCCTTTCAGTGAATAAGCTTGCAACCAAATAAGCTATGTCTAAAGAACCTTATCAAGGTGAATTTCATAGCTTGGGTATTCAACCCCATCCTGCTGGCCATTCCTGCAGATGGTAGGGAGGTTTGAATGATCCAGAGCATCTTAACTGAAGGAGCCTTGTCACAACCAGACCTGAGAAGGTCCAGGATAGAAGAAATCCAGTGTGAGATCAGGGCAGCCTTCTGATGTTTCAGAGGGAGCCACACGGCATCTGCTGATATCTTTAATCCAATTGACCACACACAGCGGCCTTCACTCTTGCGACAGCAGTCAAGCTAGACAACCAGATGCACCTGCAACAGCGTTATGGAATTCCATGATTGGAATGGACTTTAGAGCTCTCTTAACTCATATATTACTTCTACAGCTTTCCTTTTTTCCGTTTGTTCTTTAATAAGTCATGTTCGACTCTTTGCGACCCCATGGACTGTAGTCCACCAGGCTCCACTGTCCATGGGATTTTCCAGGCAATAATACTAGAGTGGGTTGCTATTTCCTCCTCCAGAAGATATTCCTGACCCAGGGATCAAACCCATGTTTCCTACATTGGCAAGCAGATTCTTTACCACTGAGCCACTTGGGAAGACCTAGACTCTAAATAATCAGTTCTTAAAAAAACAAAAATAAACGTACTTGTCCTTACAAGTGATCATACCATCACTTCTTGAACATGACAGGGCAATCTATTTTTAGATAATTCTATTAGAAAGAATGTTGGCCCCAATTTTAAGCCAAAGTCTGACTGAGGGACTGAGCACACACACACACACTACCTCCTTTTAGTTTTTCCCCTTTGGTACTACTTCTGAACCTCTGCAGATGTATGCAAACACAGAATTCTTTAAAGAACAAAACCAGCCCTTCAAATATTTGGACAAAAAGAATCACATCTCTTTTAAGCCTTTTTCTCCAGGCTAATATGCTGAATCCTCCAATCATGTCTTTGATAACATAATATTGGATCTCTTCACCATCAATGTCACCCTTGTCTGGCAGTGCTCTAAACTGTCTCTGGATTATTCTTAAAATGCATCAGCATGCACCTTTGGGTGTTACCTGGCCAGGGAACAATAGAGCAAAGTTCTCGCCTTTATTTTGGCTTATGATTGCCTTCACCCTCAGAAGACACCTCACTTTTCCCTGCAGTTGTGTTTGAGTTCACCCAAGCCTTCCAGTCTTCGATGGAAGGCTGGCCTGGAGTCAGACAGTCAGGGTCTGACCTGCTTGTGCCATCTGGGGGTCACTAGAGTGGCTGGTCTCATCCTCTCAACATTACCTTCCTTTTAGAGAATCAGCCTCTGCCAGCTCCACAAGGGAGAGCTCTACTCCCTGCCCCAGGAATGGGCCACAAGTGGGCTCTGGTCTTAACTAGACCTAAGAGATCCTACCCAGATCACTTAGCTGTGAGGAGCCTTTAAAAGGTCATGGAGACTTGAAAGTGACTCTGTCTTTTCAGATGGCTGTGAGTGAGCAGGGAAACCAGGCTGCAGAGGGCATAAAGGAGGTTCTAGAAGCAGAGTGTATATGAGTGCTCAGTCATGTCAAACTCTTTGCTACCCCATGGACAGTAGCCCATCAGGCTCCTCTGTGTGTGGGATTTCCTGAGCGAGAATACTAGAGCTGGTTGCCATTTCCTCCTCCAGAGGATCTTCCCGATCCAGGGATTGGACTCGCATCTCTTGTGTTTCCTGCATTGGCAGGAAGATTCTTTATCAACTGTGCCACTTGGGAAGTCCAGAAAGCAGTCCATAAGGGCCTCATGGAAACAGAGACTGAGAAACTAAACCAATGACATCACTTTTCACAAGTTCCCACTAAACCTCTTCTGACTAGTCTCCATGAGGTTTTTCTGTTTGTGAGGTTAAGTTCATCTTTTAAAAAATAATTTTTAAGTCTTTAGTTATTTGTTACAAGATTACTTGTGTTTTATGCTTTGATTTTTTGGCCTCAAGGTATGTGGAATCTTTGTTACCCCACCAGGGATCAAGCCCATACCCCCTCCATTAGAAGGTGAAGTCCCAACCACTGGACTGCCAGGGAAACCTCAGGTTAAATACATTTAAATGTAAGATTCTTCAAATGGATTTTGGTTCTGAACAATCTTTGCCAAGACTTTAGGCAAGTCTTGAAATCTCACTGTGCTTAATTTTCCTTATGGATAGATTGCATGATTGTCTGATAGTCTGTTTTCACTCTGATTCTACATCTTATTATTTCCATTTTATACTTCTGTACTCAGGAGGGTGTTAAAAATAAAAACCAAGGTGGCTAACTTTATATATGATCCCTGGTAAATTTCATCTTGGTTTCGGTTAATCTTCCAAAACATCTCACATGTTGGAATATGTCTGCGTCTGTGATGATCAAACAGCAAATAGGAAAAAAAACTTGAGAGTAATAAGAGCGTACTTCTTTCACAGAAATCTGTATAATAGTTGTTTCTAACATGGTTGAACCATCCAGAAATTTAATTTATGTGGCTTAGAAATTCATTCACTCATTAATCTGTTTATCTATTCAGTAATTTCACCAGAAGTTCATTGTCGACTGAGGTTGTGTTTTCCAAAATCAGCAGGAAGATATATGAGAGGTAGAGACAAAGCTTTGATTTACTGGGATCTGTTAGGATGGCCACCCAAGCATGAAGTGTCTGCATCTCAAAGGACCCTACAACGGGGCTCTGGTGCATTGGACCAACTGGAACGCCCAGTCACCACCAGTTATGCAAGGTCAGACACATTGCATAAAGAACAAATCAAACTCAGACTAGTCAATTTGCTATTGGCTGGCAACACTGGCATAAAGATTTGGTAGGAAAATATATAGGAATTTTGGCTACAGTGAGCTTTTGGCTTATCTTCAGATTCCAGTTATGCAAGGCTGTCCCCCATCCCTCGGTACCTCAGATAAATTCAACAGCAGCTTGGAGTTCAACTTGGTAACTGAGACCAAACAAAGAATAAATCTTTGAGGCAAAATGTGGGCTGCATCTATTTGTGGTTCGTAGAGGCTTCAAAAAGACAGGCTGGCAGAAAGCAAGACTGACTTTCTACCACAGTGGGATGGGCGGGAACACACACACCTCTGAATATGTGAGAAGACGAAGAGCAGAGACAGAAGGGGCAGACACCTGCCTCCCTGTCACCTTGGCCACCGCCCCCTCCTAAGGCTGTTTGTAGCTGGCTCATCTCGGGTAACCATCACGCTTTCTGTGAACCATTGAGCCCCTGGTCCTTGTGTCTGGTCTTTGTCTTCAGCCAGAACTGCTCCAAATCCCAAGTTTAAAATTTTGGCCTTCCTCAGGGAGAAGGCAATGGCAACCCACTCTAGTATTCTTGCCTGGAAAATCCCATGGATGGAGGAGCCTGGTAGGCTGCAGTCCATGAGGTTGCTAAGAGTTGGACACAACTGAGTGACTTCACTTTCACTTTTCACTTTCATGCATTGGAGAAAGAAATGGCAACCCGCTCCAGCGTTCTTGCCTGGAGAATCCCAGGGACGGGGGAGCCTGGTGGGCTGCCGTCTCTGGGGTCGCACAGAGTCGGACACAACTGAAGCGACTTAGCAACAGCAGCAGCAGCAGGGCCTCAAGCGCCTCCCCAACCCCCTCCAATTACCTCTCTTATATCTCATTTTATTCCCATCCCAACCACTTCATTCTTCTGCATCAACTGCTCTGTGAACCCCCATTTCTGGTAGAATCAATTAGCTGGGCTCTGTTTTTCTTTTTTTTGTATTTTTAAAAATATTTTTTAAGTTGAAGTATACTTGATTTACAATGTTGTGGCAATCTCTGCTATACAGCAAAGTGATTCAGTTATACACTTTTACACCTTCTTTTTTAAAATATTCTTTTCCATTATGGTTGATCACAGGGTATTGAACATAGTTCCCTGTGCTACAGAACCTGCCTGCCAATGCAGGAGACGCAGGTTTGATCCCTGGGTCAGGAAGATCCCCTGGAGGAGGAAATGGCTGCCCACTCCAGTGTTTTTGCCTGGAGAATCCCATGGAGAGAGGAGCCTGGCAGGCTACCAGTCCACAGGGTCACAAAGAGTCGGATACAACTGAGCGAGCAGAGGCTCACTCTATATAGTACAACTCTGTTGTTTATTCATTCTGTATATCATCGTTTGCATCTGCTAACCCTGAACTCCCAATCCACCTGTCCCCTCGCTCTCCCCGCTGGCAATTACAAGTATGTTCCCAAAGTCTGTGAGTCTATTTCTGTTTTGTAGATAGGTTCATTTGTGCGGTATTTTAGGTTTCACATATCAGTGATATCACGTGGCATTTGTCTCTCTCTTTCTGACTTACTTCACTTAGTATGATAATCTCTAGTTGTGTCCATGTTGCTGCAAATGGCTTTCATTTTTTATGCTGAATAATATTCCACTGTATATACGTGCCACATCTGCTTTATCCATTCACCTGTCGATGAAAATGTAGGTTGTTTCCATGTGTTGGCTATTGTGAACAGTGCTACTTTGAACATAGGGGTGCATATATCTTTTTGAATTAGAGTTTTTCTGCGTATATGCCCAGGAGTAGGGTTGTTGGCTACATGGCAGCTCTATTTTTAGTTTTCTGAGGGAACTTCATACTGTTTTTCATAGTGGCTGCACCAATAGTCGGGCTGATTCTTCATCTGGAAAATGGGTATAATCACCCCTACTTCGGAGAAGGCAATGGCACCCCACTCCAGTACTCTTGCCTGGAAAATCCCCTGGATGGAGGAGCCTGGTAGGCTGCAGTCCATGGGGTCGCTAAGAGTCTGACACGACTGAGTGACTTTACTTTCACTTTTCACTTTCATGCACTGGAGAAGGAAATGGCAACCCACTCCAGTGTTCTTGCCTGGAGAATCCCAGGGACGGGGGAGCCTGGTGGGCTGCCGTCTATGGGATCACACAGAGTCAGACACGACTGAATGACTTAGCAGCAGCAGCAGCAGCAAGCCCTACCTCATGAGATTGGAAACACACTAGGTGTCTTCGTTGTGTGGGGCAGGGTTGCTCATAGCAATGCCCCCCACCTTCCCCGCAAGTAAGGGGTGCCTCCTTCTCTACTGTGTCTCCTCCTCTCCTCACAAATGTGGTCTTTTCCCGCTTTAGAAAAGTCCCCAGCACTGCCAGTGCCTCCCTCCTCCTCCTCCGCAGAGCTCACAAAGCCCCCTGCCTCCTCGCCACTAGTCACCACGTTCATGGGGATCTTACAGTCTGTCCCTACCCCATCATTCCCCACTCTGTCCTCATCTTTCCTCACCTTCACAGTCTAGTCCAGTTCAGAATCTCAGTGTGATTCTCAATGTTTCCCTCACTTTCTCTCTAATCAACTCATGGCTAGACTTGGTTGATTCGGTCCCATGAATGTCACCTTTCTGCCCATGGCCCCAGAGCCAACCTCCCCACCGTCTCCAACCAAGACTGTCGTGACTTGCCTCCCTGCCCCAGGCTTGGCCTGTTTAATCCACACTTCACACCCAACTGCTAAGAGACCATCCGTGACTCTTGTCATCTCCAGGACAATGTCTGACTTCCTTCACACGCACATGGGGACCTACCAGTGGCCTCAGACATCCTCACCACAGGCCAGGCCTGTCACACAGGAGCTGGACGCAGGGGTCCCCACCCCATGCCTTGCCAATGCCAGAGCCCCCAGGGCCCCCTCAAGGGGCACGCTTCCTTCTGGCTGAACTGCCACTGCCCTTTCAGTGTTAAACTCCTCATCCTGCTTTAAGTGAAAGCGAAAGTTATGTCACTCAGTTGTGTCCTACTCTCTGCGACCCCATGGACTGTAGCCTGCCAGGCTCCTCTGTCCATGGGATTTCCCAGGCAAAAATACCGGAGTGGGTTGCCATTTCCTTCTCCAGGGGATTCTCCCAACCCAGGAACTGAACCTGGGTTTCCTGCCTTGTAGGCAGACGCTTTACCCTCTGAGCCACCAGGGAGTCCTGCTTTAAGGTCCACCTCAGACGCCTTCCAGCCTCCTCTGCAGGACCTCCCTGCATTTCACCCACACCCCACAGCTTCCCCTCAGGTACAGCAGGCAGCAATCTTAGCCACGGTGGGAGCCTCAGCACCTGGCCTGGGCCAGCTTTACACTGGGAGACCAAACACTGTGTGATGCACAAGGAATAAAGTGAGAGAAGAAACCCTCTGGAGACCTCTGAACCCAGAGGCTGAGGAACCACGTGAGACGCAGCGGCACTCCAGAAAGGCAGACGCAACCCCTGCCCCATTCATGTTTCAAGAAGAACTTGAGAGCGAACGCAGAAGCTGTGTCATGAAATTACACTCTGGAGTGGAGTGGTGGTTCTGACCTCCCCGCAGACGAGGTCTAGTTTTGGCTTGGCTGGTGCTCAGCTCACTGAGGTGACAGGTCTCACGGAGGGGAAGATTTGGCCACCATTTCAAGATAAGCTGCTGGGGTGGTGCATTTGTGGCTGTTCAGGGCAAGGCCATGTAGCGAGGAGAATGTCACCATAAGCCCTGAGAGCTGAACTAAGCAAGAACAAGGGCAGATTGGAAGAGAGAGGTCCATTGAACTCTGCAGACACTCCCAGGGTGGGCTGAGCCCTGGGGCCCTGGCAGGCAGAGATTTCCCAAGACAAACCCAACCCAGAGCTTTTAGAAATCCAAGCATTGATTTCTGACCCGAAGGCAAGTTAGCAACGCGATGCATCGCCAGCCTACATCGTCCTGGTTTGCAGCAAAGATCAGAGGGAAGTAGAGGACATCGAAACTTTCACGGCCACGGTCATGAGAATAAGCTCGACGGGGCTCAGAATGAGATCTGAGAGAAACAGGCCTGGCTCTGTGGAACGTGAGAACTGGGCCATAACGGAGGAGTGGCCATCAGCACTGCTATGGGGGAGGAAACGTGGGAAAGCTGGCACTGCCCCATCGGGAATTCTGGGTGACACTCTTCACATGTGACAGCTGACACGGAGGCGGTGGTGACAGAAGTTAATGGATGACTCAGAGGCGTTATTTATTATTGTTATTTTCGCCCTCCCTCACGTGGTTTATAGAAAATGCTTTGCCAAGGTTGGTGGGCCCAGCCATGTGCAAATGAATGACCTAATGGTTCTCAGGGGAACCCCTCTCTGACGCAGCTAGAAGGCAGCGTGGCAGTGAGAGGGAGTGAAAGGTGGACTGAGCAGCACAGAACCAGGAGGAGGAATGAACCATGGACCATGAACCGTGGACCATGAATAAGACCATTGAGCAACTTGCTTGGGCTATAAATACCTCTGGCCCCTCCAGACGAGATGGGCAGCTCAAAGCTCAGGGCCTGTAGAGGGTGGATAAAGATCATCGCTATGGCCTGACTTCTGAAAAGGAGCAAGCATTCTGCAAGGTGACCCAGCCTGGACTGAGTTTAAAAATATATCAGATGGGAAGTTGCTGGTGGTCCAGTGGTTAGGACCCACACTTCCACTGCAGGGGGCCTAGTTTAGATTCCTGGTCAGGGAAATAAGGTCCTGCAAGCTGTGCGGTGCAGCAAAAAAAAAAAAAAAAAAATCAGCAAGGCTAGTGCCACATTAATTACATTATACCTGGAAACATTTGCCAGGGGATTGTGTAGCCCATGATTGACACAAGGTGATTGTATCAACAGAGATGGTACAAAGTCCAAGGCTTTGCTTAGCAGGTTCATGCGTGGAAAAGCTAGGCTCTTCATAATATGACGAACTTCTCCAAAGAGAATGATACTGGACATTTTTTCCCCCATGGATCTCTCTCTTTACCTATCATCTGTCTGCAGCCAGAGACAAGGTTGGATCAGGCAAGAAGAGAAGGCATTTATTAATACATGGATGTGCTTTGAGAGAGTGAGACAGAAGTTTTTGAGAATCTTAGGGTGCTTTCCTTTATTTACATATTCATTTCATTGTTTTCTTTCTTTCTTTAGGAAGGGTCTTCTTTTAGGTTTAGAAACCCAAAAGGGTGCATGAACCTATTATGACTTGGATGTGGGGTTCTGAACATGTGCATTCCATGTGTTACAAAATGATCAGATTTCTGTTGCACAGAGTTCATCCATGCTTTTCAGGAACCAAAGAAACTGGAAGAGAGATTGTGTGATGACTTACACGTGGACCATGAATAAGACCATTGAGCAACTTGCTTGGGCTATAAATACCTCTGCGTCAAGCTTAAGAAGTCAGCAAAATCCAGGGGACACACGCATCTTAGAAGGGACAAATCCATGCAGAATAGGCCCAGGGGTCAAGGCTTATCTGCCCTCAGACACTATTTTGATAGGCCACTCGTGGTGTGGTTGGCCAAGTGTCCACCCACACAACCTCACCATGAACAGCAAGTCATCTCTAGCAACTTCTCTGAAAATCTGTGGCCTGCTGCAGCCAGGAGGACAATGAGGTTAGGGTGAGTGGCCAAAAGGAAGGAACCAGAGAGGGAAGAATAAGAAGGGCCTGGCTGCCAAAACTCAACTGGGAAGGTGGTTTGATTCAACTGCTTCTTATGGACTGATGTTCCCTTCAGTATAAGCCAGATCCAAACAGTGCCCTTCACAGAACTGTGATGAAAAGCCTAGAGGAGGATCTTAGGAAAAAACACAGTCCAGGCCGATGCTGCAGTGCAGTCCAAAAGTCTCTCAGCCAAGGGGGCTGGCCAGTGGGTGAGGCCAGGAGGACGGTGCAGAACTTGAGCTCATGGTACCAAAGGGACACAGCCTTAAGGACAGCGGTATTCCAATCACATGAGAGCTTGACAGGAAACAATAAATGGAGAAATCAACAGGAAGGCCAGGATACTTCTTTGAAAAAATCTAAGGCCATGAGCATCTGCCAGGATCATCCAAGGGCTGTCACATTTGGCTGGGGAGTCAACTCTAGGGAGGGCTCATGATCAAAACTCTCTGGATGTTCATCTGGAATGATGAATGTTTCTGATTCTGAAGCTCCTCCAGAGCCAAGCAAAGAGTACATTATCCCTTTGGTTGAAGTAAACAGAGACGAGGGCCTCCCAAACTCCTGGCCCTAACACATCAGGGAGGCTGTTGGCCCATGGCTTCTTGTTGGCTAGACCATGCCTCTAATGACACCATGGGCAGCTCTTCTTGGTGTTACCAGCAGTAGTCATTCCAGCTGGGTTAAGAAAAGGTAATAGAGTAAGAGGAGAATTCTGGGCACTGGGAGGAGTCAAAAGATAGACTTTATCAGAGTAACCAGCACTTTCCTGTTTTCAGGACATATCATAATTACAACGTCTGTATTCAGCTTGGGATCCAGCTTCCTGTACTGACTCAGTTCACAGCAGCCCCAACCCTCTCTCTGTATTTCTACAGGACATGTATTGCCTTGAATCATTCTTAAATGTTTCCTGTATGCACTACACTCTTTCCAATTTATTGGGTTGGCCAATTAGTTTGTTCGGGTTTATCTGTTAATATGGTATGGAAAAACACAAACAAACTTTTTGGCTAACCTGATAATAATCCTTTGCATGCGTGCATGGATGCTCAGTTATATCTGACTCTTTGTGACCCCGTGGACTGTAGTCCACCAGGGTCTTCTGCCCATGGGATTTTCCAGGCAAGAATACTGGAGTGGGTTGCCATTTCCTCCTCCAAGGGATCTTTCCGACCCAGGGATTGTTTGCATTGGCAGGCAGATTCTTTAGTGCTGAGCCACCTGGGAAGCCATACTGTACCTATAATGAAATTCAAAGGCAAGTTAATAATGGCCAGTTCTTATCCTCAAGGAACTTCAAGTTCAGTGAAAGGAACAGGCACACAAAGAAAAAGACTGTGGAAGCACTGAGGTAATAGCCTTGAGGCTGGCTTGGCCAGTAGGGCTCACAGGAGTAGGAATGGATCATGATGTTTCTCCAAGAGACAATGGGTGTGATTTTATATCTGAAAGCAGAAGTACAAGACAGGTGGAGATCCACTGTGGAAAATCGCATGGAAATCTATAATCCATGAAACCGGAGTGGCCAGAAATGGAAAATCAGGTTTGGGGGTACAAAATAGAAGTCAAGAAGCAGAGAGCTGGGAACAACGAGGAGGGACCTGGGGCTCTTACCTAAAATGTCTATTGCTTGCTGATTTTGTAGGGAGGGGAAACCAGGAGAAAGCCTGTAGATGAGTCCATTGTACTGAGGTGATCGGGATAGAATGTCAAGTGGGAATAACTTTAAGAGATGGTTAGGAAGCAGATGAAAAAGAAGAAGGCCTCTAAAACAACCCTGAAGTTCTAGCTTGGGGCTGCCTGGTAGATGCTTGATGATGATATAAAATATTGTTCCGATTAGAGGAGGAGCAGGCTTAAGGAGGGCTTCCCAGGGGGTGTTAGTGGTAAAGCACCTGCCTGCCAATGCAGGAGATGTAAGAGACACGGGTTTGATCCCTGGGTCGGGAAGATCCCTTGGAAGAGGGCATGACAATCTACTCCAGTATTTTTGCCTGGAGATTCCCATGGACAGAGGAGCTTGGTGGGCTGTAGTCCATTGGGGTGCACAGAGTCAGACACCACTGAAGTGACTTGGCACACACGTGTGCACACAGGCTTGAGGGAAAAAGGGTCGAGTCCATTTGGGGCATGTAGAGTTTCACAGTTTTCAAGGATGGCCAAGTAGACCGGATGCTTAGTGGGTCACTGGAAATTAGTGGGTCATTGGAAATACTGTCTCTGTATCTCAGAATTGTGATCAGGGCTGGAAAGTGCATCTTGGGGCAGTAAGCCCAAGACCCAAACGGGGAGTCATTTACATCTCAAGAGCAGTCATGAGAATGAGAGAGCCATTCAGTGGGGTGGCCATAGCTAAAGCTGAACTATAAAAAAGCTGAGGAACGGGTAGAAGTTGGGGCCATGGAGACGGCATGGGTAGCCTTATTAAAAAATGAAGTTGAAGAATTTCCTGGTGGTCCAGTGGTTAAGACTCGGCCCTTCCAATGCAGGGGGAGAGGTGGGTTTGATCCCTGTCCAGGAACTAAGATCCCATATGCCACATAGTGAGGCCTAAAGAAAAAAAAAAAAGGAAATGTTTATGATGAAGGGAAGGCATGACACAGAGCAGTCATTTGAGAAGGATTTTTGGAGCAGGGTATCATTGGCATATTTGAAGGGCATGGAAAAGAAGCCAAGGAGAAGACAGGACTGAAGATTCAAAATCGAGAAGTGATCGCAGGTGGAGGTTTCAGGGGTGGTACAGGGTTAAGTGACAGGGCAGCCTTTAAAGAGCAATGATCCTTCATTTTCTGAGGCAGAAGAAAAGTGTTCAGGATGGATGAGAAGCTGAGTGAAGTTGTAAGGCCACAAAACATACCACTGTTTCCAGAACTCTGTGCGTGTGTGTTTGTGTGTGTGTGTGTGTGTGTGTGATGCAAACCATGCTGTCTTGCATGTAGGAGTCGGTTTTCTCTAAGTATTTCAAGCATGGATATATCCTCTCCCTTAGATAGTCATCTCTTTAAAGGTAAGGACTGTGGCTCCCACTACTTTTGCCATCCCAACAGCACCAAGGATAAGAATTGTGTGATTTGTGAATGAATCTTGTCTTGCTCATTGCTGATGTTTTTTTCAGATTATCCAGGCAAGTCTTTAGGAAGCACCAAGTGCCAGGCACTCTTCACCTCTTGAGAGCTGGGGATGCCTTTAAAGATTATTTGCATTGACCTAGTACACTTGGCAAGCGTGGATTTAGTTGGAATAAGATGAGGGGGAAAACTCAACTTACAGTTGAAAATAAGAATTACTTGGTGGAAAGAGAGGATATTAAAAGAAACAAAGACAGTTTCTCTTCCTCTTTTTTAAGGTGCTGTGTTGTTTAAAAGTCAGGCTAAGCTGGATGGTTCCAAGGTGGTGATTTGGTCCATTCACTCTGCTCTTTCAACTTCCCTCCTTGTCTCTTTAGTAGTCATGTCAGGGCACACAATACACTCCTCATAAACATGGGGCTAAATCACAGCTTCACCAACCAAGCAACGAGCAGGGCATTATTTGATTTCATCCTCCAACTTTGGCTACATGTTTGACACAGATCTACTAGGAAATTTCCTCTATAGTGCCACCTGGCCTCAGCTCTTCCCTTCCTGGTCACTCACAGCATTTAAAGTGCCTCTTATTCATTTTTTGAGGTATAGTTGATTTACAATGTGTTAGTTGCTCAGTTCAGTTCAGTCGCTCAGTCGTGTCCGACTCTTTGCTACCCCATGAACTGCAGCACGCCAGGCCTCCCTGTCCATCACCAACTCCCGGAGTCCACCCAAACCTATATATATTGAGTCGGTGATGCCATCCATCCATCTCATCCTCTGTCATCCCCTTCTCCTCCTGCCTTCAATCTTTCCCAGCATCAGGGTCTTTTCCAATGAGCCAGCTCTTCGCATCAGGTGGCCAAAGTATCGGAGTTTCAGTTTCACCATTAGTCCTTCCAGTGAACACCCAGGACTGATCTCCTTCAGAATGGACTGGTTGGATCTCCTTGCAGTCCAAGGGACTCTCAAGAGTCTTCTCCAACACCTCAGTTCAAAAGCATCAATTCCTTGGCACTCAGCTTTCTTCACAGTCCAACTCTCACATCCATACATGAACACTGGAAAAACCATAGCCTTGACTAGATGGACCTTTGTTGGCAAAATAATGTCTCTGCTTTTTAATATGCTATCTAGGTTGGTCATAACTTTACTTCCAAGGAGTAAGCATCTTTTAATTTCATGGCTGCAATCACCATCTGCAGTGATTTTGGAGCTCAAAAAAATAAAGTCTCTCACTGTTTCCCCATCTATTTGCCATGAAGTGATGGGACCAGATGCCATGATCTTAGATTTCTGAATGTTGAGCTTTAAGCCAACTTCTTCACTCTCCTCTTTCACTTTAATTAAGAGGCTCTTTAGTTCTTCTTCACTTTCCGCCATAGGGGTGGTGTCATCTGTATATCCGAGGTTATTGATATTTCTCCCAGCAATCTTGATTCCAGCTTGTGCTTCATTCAGCCCAGCATTTCTCATGATGTACTCTGCATAAAAGTTAAATAAGCAAGGTGACAGTATACAGCCTTGACGTACTCCTTTTCCTATTTGGAACTAGTCTGTTGTTCCATGTCCAGTTCTAACTGTTGCTTCCTGACCTGCATACAGATTTCTCAGGAGGCAGGTAAGGTGGTCTGGTATCCCCATTTTTTCAGAATTTTCCACAGTTTATTGTGATCCATGCAGTCAAAGGCTTTGGCATAGTTAGTTGCTGCTGTACAGCAAAGTGATTCAGTTATATGTATATATATAGAAAGCCTTCTTCAGCGATCAATGCAAAGAAATAGAGGAAAACAACAGAATGGGAAAGACTAGGGATCTCTTCAAGAAAATCAGAGATACTAAAGGAACATTTCATGCAAAGATGAGCTCGATAAAGGACAGAAATGGTATGGACCTAACAGAAGCAGAAGATATTAAGAAGAGGTGGCAAGAATACACAGAAGAACTGTACACAAAAGATCTTCACGACCCAGATAATCACGATGGTGTGATCACTGACCTAGAGCCAGACATCCTGGAATGTGAAGTCAAGTGGGCCTTAGAAAGCATCACTATGAACAAAGCTAGTGGAGATGATGGAATTCCAGTTGAGCTATTTCAAATCCTGAAAGATGATGCTGTGTAAGTGCTGCATTCAATATGCCAGCAAATTTGGAAAACTCAGCAGTGGCCACAGAACTGGAAAAGGTCAGTTTTCATTCCAATCCCAAAGAAAGGCAATACCAAAGAATGCTCAAACTACCACACAATTGCACTCATCTCACACACTAGTAAAGTAATGCTCAAAATTCTCCAAGCCAGGCTTCAGCAATATGTGAACCGTGAACCTCCTGATGTTCAAGCTGGTTTTAGAAAAGACAGAGGAACCAGAGATCAAATTGCCAACATCCGCTGGATCATAGAAAAAGCAAAAGAGTTCCAGAAAAACATCTATTTCTGCTTTATTGACTATGCCAAAGCCCTTGACTGTGTGGATCACAATAAACTGTGGAAAATTCTGAAAGAGATGGGAATACCAGACCACCTGATCTGCCTCTTGAGAAATTTGTATGCAGGTCAGGAAGCAACAGTTAGAACTGGACATGGAACAACAGACTGGTTCCAAATAGGAAAAGGAGTTTGTCAAGGCTGTATATTGTCACCCTGTTTATTTAACTTATATGCAGAGTACCTCATGAGAAACGCTGGACTGGAAGAAACACAAACTGGAATCAAGATTGCCGGGAGAAATATCAATAACCTCAGGTATGCAGATGACACCACCCTTATGGCAGAAAGTGAAGAGGAACTAAAAAGCCTCTTGATGAAAGTGAAAGTGGAGAGTGAAAAAGTTGGCTTAAAGCTCAACATTCAGAAAACGAAGATCATGGCATCCGGTCCCACCACTTCATGGGAAATAGATGGGGAAACAGTGGAAACAGTGTCAGACTTTATTTTTCTGGGCTCCAAAATCACTGCAGATGGTGACTGCAGCCATGAAATTAAAAGACACTTATTCCTTTGAAGGAAAGTTATGACCAACCTAGATAGCATGTTCAAAAGCAGGGACATTACTTTGCCAACAAAGGTTCACCTAGTCAAGGCTATGGTTTTTCCTGTGGTCATGTATGGATGTGAGAGTTGGACTGTGAAGAAGGCTGAGCACCGAAGAATTGATGCTTTTGAATTGTGGTGTTGGAGAAGACTCTTGAGAGTCCTTTGGACTGCAAGGAGATCCAACCAATCCATTCTGAAGGAGATCAGCCCTGGGATTTCTTTGGAAGGAATGATGTTAAAGCTGAAACTCCAGTACTTTGGCCACCTCATGCGAAGAGTTGACTCATTGGAAAAGACTCTGATGCTGGGAGGGATTGGGGGCAGGAGGAGAAGGGGACAACAGAGGATGAGATGGCTGGATGGCATCACTGACTCGATGGACGTGAGTCTCAGTGAACTCTGGGAGTTGGTGATGGACAGGGAGGCCTGGCGTGCTGCGATTCATGGGGTCGCAAAGAGTTGGACACGACTGAGCGACTGATCTGATCTGGTCTGGTATATATACACATATATAATTTAAATTATTTTCCTTATGGTTTATCACAAGATATTGAATCTAGTTCCCTGTGGTATACAGTGGGACCTTGACGTTCACCCATTCTATATGTAATTGTTGTTTGTGTCTGTGAGTCTGTTTCTGTCCTGTCAGTTCATTGGTGTCATATTTCATATCCCGTTTACAGGTGACATCATATGATATTCGTCTTGTCTGGCTTATTTCACTTAGCGTAATAATCTTTAGGCCTATCCACGTTGTTACAATTGCATTGTTTCATTCTCTTTTATGGCTGCGTAGTATTCCATTGTATATATGTGCACATCTTCTGTATCCATCTGCCAGTGGGTATACAGGCTTCTTCCATGTCTTGGTATTGTGAATAGTGCTGCTATGAACACAGGGATGCATATATCTTTATGAATTAGAGTTTTGTTCGGATATATGCCTAGCAATGGGATTGCTGGATCAACTCTATTCATTTTTAGCACCTGGTTACAGTCCATTTAGCACCTTAGTAGTGCTTACAGCTTCCTTTCACATAGAATAGTTACTGATGTTCATTCATATCTTATCTCCTTCACACATCAGACATGAAGTTCCTAGAGAACAAGGTCCATGACTGAATCATCTTTATATTTCTACTACAATAACTGGATTAGACATTGACTAAATATTTGTTCTTGGATGAATAAATGATTCACTGTCTTAAGTGTTCATGGTTTTCTGAACTCAGATTTCTCAACTATAGGATGAGGCAACTTATGAGTCTGTTTTCCTTTCTGACTTCATGTACATTAGAGAGTTATTTCTGTGAGTGAACCAATGTTTTAATCCTGTGCTAAGACATAGCAGATTTAGAATTTAAAATCTAGATGGAGAGACAGAAATAACACATATGAAAATAGTCCAAAATATGACAAGCTGCTTATGCTGAAGTCTGAATTGTGTGCCAGACCCTAGAGATGAAAAGACAAACAAAATATCAATGCCAGAGGCCCAGCCACGGGCAGTGTCACTTTGGGGATTCTCTGTTATCACTCAGAGCACCCTGGACAGGATGGCCCTTTCGGTTGGACCTTCATTGATTGTATTGTGGAGAAAAGAATAGAGAGTGGATGATCAAACTTCTTTCTCAGCAGTGAGCGGACTGTTATTTCAGGATGGGGGGATGTCAAAGGGCTGAATTGGGAAAGGTGTGGACATACAGTTGGGTTTCAGTGAGGGGGGGCATGAAGAGCCTGAACTGTAAAAGAATACTGGGATCTTGAGGAAGGGAGCACACAGAATCAGGTGCAGGGAGAGAAAGGAAGAGGATGCTCTGGAGGGCCAGCATCATTTGTTGCACACCTGTGTCTAGGACTGACTGGCCCCACTAAGGAGAAGAGCATCAGCACGGCTGGAACAGAACAGTGGACTCATCTTAGGATGTGGGGCCCAGGAGTGGGCCAGTGACCCTGTCACAGTGTATAAGTATTTCCTATGCCACTGGTTAATGAGATGGATATACTGGGGCAGGGAAGGTGGTTCCACCTCTGTCCACTAACATAATCAGAGCCATCCCTCTCCTTCCTCCCACATGCCCCTCCCAAGAGTGGACTTGAGTGAGCCCCCAGGAAATCATTTTGGGGTAGTGTGATGCCATCGCTGATGCCATGGCTTCTGGGTGCTGGGACACGCAGAGCGCCCCCTCCCTGCCAGTGTGACAGCATAATATTTCACCCAGTCTCCTTCTGGCTTTGGAACAAGACTGAACTGTTGAAAACCTCCAAGAGGAAGCCCTGTGAAGGTGTATAAGAGGCCAGGGGGCCTTCAGTTCCCAGGAAGACCTTCTTTGGGGGGCTTTAGCTCTTTACAGTCAGCAAGTACACATTTCAGCATCTCTAAATCTTGGAGACTGTGTGCAAAATGCACGAGGCTGTTCTCCAGGTTTTGCAGAGCTTAAATGTCATGCTTGTTATGCCTGGTCATGTGAAAGGGGGCCAGGGGCCAGCTGCCAGTACCACGAGAGCACAGAGGCTGAGCTGAGTCCATGACCCCAACCTCCAGCACACCATCTCAGTTTGGGGGGAGCACAGAGGCTGAGCCGAGCCCATGACCCCAACCTCCAGCACACCATCTCAGTTTGGGGGGACATTTCTGCTTGTGTGGTTTTGTTTGTTTGACTGTTTTAATCACCCACCTGGAGTGTCCATCTCATTCCCAGCTACCCTCCCTTTGCTGGTGAGGATTCACTGGGAAGCAAGGCAGGAGGAGAGAGCAGACTCCATGGGACAATGACTTTCCACCAAGCCAGGCTGGAGGTTCAAGAAGGCGGAGAAGCCCTGTTCCAGCCCCACAGGCTGCCCTGGCCATGGAGAAGAAGCATCAGAGACAGGGAACCCCACAGGTGAGGCAGGAGCTGTCCTGGGGCCCAGTCTGTTCTTTCCAACTCAGCTTGGGGCAGTTAGAGTTGCCTTAAGTCACTTGTAACATCAAAGAAGTGCCTCTGAATCTTGGCCTAGGACTTGTTTGGAGTTCATGCCAGAGGTTCAGTTTGAAGTGCTCAAATTAAGGGCTTCCTCTTTGCAATTAATTCCAACAAGCAGTCAAGTTTTCTTCAATCTGGCAAATATTAGGACCTGAGGCCAAACCATGAGATAGATAGATAGATAGATAGATAGATAGATATATAAATTAAGTCACAAAGACTCCTTACAGAGTCCCTGGTTCAATGGATTTGGGTGCAATTGGAGAAACATGTTCCTTATGACAAAGATAACTATGTAACTAATGCTTCAGGTGTTTAGCCCACATACATTCTGCTATTACACATGTGGTCCTGTCCTCATTGTGCCCACAATTTAGTAAGGGGAGGGGGAAGACTGAAGTAAACAAAAAAGGAAATAAAATGTGACTAGCAGTGAAGCAGTGGTGGGAACCTCCTATAGACAGAGAGGTACAGAAGGAAGCTGAGATCTGGAAACCAGGAGTGAGAACACCAGGGAAGTGAGAGTGTGTGCAAAGTACCCAGGGTAAACGGGAAGACCTAGGCAAGTCCAGGAACCACACCAGGCAATGGCACTAGAAGGAAGAGAAGGTTGGTGCTGGGAGGGAGGGAGCTGGTTGGTTGGATGGGGTGCAGGGCTGTGGCCCTGGGTGTATGTAGGCTTCATATAAACTCACCAGGAAGTGAAGTGGTGACACACCTGAATATCTGATCTTTCTGGTCTTCTGTAGAGCGTGGACTTGAGGGATCCCAACAGAAGCAGCTTAACAGACGGGGTGTGCGTCAAGAAAGTTCACAAGCCAGAAGACAGTCCTTAGTGCAATGGATAGATAGGAGTTGCCATGTGGAGAGGAAACACATCTTACAGAAACAAAAAGACTGCAGCTACACAAAGTTGGATGGAAGATGAGTGGTTGGGGGAAGAGCATGGATGCCAAGGCAGGGGGGCAGTGGAGGCTTGGAGGCCTGCCCCCAGGGCTGAGCCGAGGAGCAGGGGCTGATTCTGTGTGTGGTGAGGACCATGGGGCACTGTCCAGCTACTCCCGACTGGCCTCTTTGTCATCCCTGGGGGCTAGCTCTGCTGAGGTTGGTATCCTGGGGCCTGAGGGCACAGGGCTGCTGGGAAGGATCACCTGAAGCTCTGACACCAGTGCCTTTTGTCACTTGAGCCCTGAAGTGTCCCAGGCTCCCTGCACTGCGGCCAGAAGAGCACCCATCCGAGGAGGGTCGGGGGGGCGGGGGGTGAAAGGCTCTGCGCTCAGGCTGCAGGGATCAAGGGGTTCCCACCCACCTCTCCTCTGAAGTATGACTGTGCATCTGGACCCAGGGTCACGGTCACAATAGCTCCTTCTTGGTATCATCACCACCCTCTGGCACACATTGTCCTCCTACAGCGGGGGCCAACCTAAGCCTTAGCTGGCACATCGGAGCTTATTTGCATCAGATGATTGTGTGCTAATCACCGTTGGCCCCAGAAAGGCTCCCCAGGGTATAAGGACGTGCAGGGACCAGTTTCTCCAATGGCACCCCAATCCATTGAACCTGGGACTCTGTGTTAGGAGTTTTTGTGACTTCGTTATACAGATATATCATGGCCTGGCCTCAAGTCCTAATATTTGCCAAATTGAAGACAACTCGACTTCTTGTTGGAATTAACTGCAAAGAGGAAGCCCTTTATTTGAGCACTTCAAACTGGACCTCTGGAGTCGATCCTAAGCAAGCCCTAGGCCAAGATTCAAAGGTATTTCTTTGATGTTACAAGTGATTTAAGGCAACTCTAACTGCCGCCAGCTGAGTCGAAAAGAACAGACTGGGCCCCAGGACAGCTCCTGCCTCACCTGTGGGGTTCCCTGTCTCTGATGCTTCTTCTCCATGGCCAGGGCAGCCTGTGGGGCTGGAACAGGGCTTCTTTTTCCTCAAAGATGTCTACCATACCCTCTTCTCTTTCCTTTATGGTCACTTATAGTACAGTGTCTTGCACAGAAGAGGCAAACAATGATCTCCTGAGTGATTGATTAAGTGAATTGTAGAAATAACTTTGAGATGAACATTTGAAGCCTTTTATTGTATTTTATTTTGCTTTCATTTTTTTTGTTGTTCTTTTATTTTGCTTTATTTTATTATTTATTTTTGTTTCTGGTTGCACTGGGTCTTTGCTGACTCAAGAAGGCGTACTCTAGTCGCAGGACGCGGGCGGGGGGCGAGCAGGGGGCTGCTCTCCATTACGGTGCACGGGTTTCTTGTGGTGCACGGGCTCTTGTTGTGCAGCGTGGGTTCTAGGAGCGCCGGGTCAGTTAGTTGCAGCAGGTGGGTTCAGTAGCTGTGGCACTCAGGCTTAGTTGCTCCTTAGCACATGGCATCTTCCTGGACCAGGGAACAAAACCGTGTTCCCTGCACTGGCAGGCAAATTCCTATCCACTATACCACCAGGGAAGTCCTGTTTTACTTTATAGGCTTTCATTTTAAGGGTAACTTTTGGTTGCATTAGGTTCACAGTCATACCACGGCCTCAGGTCAGCTGCGGGGTGAGAGCAGCACCTGACAAAGGATGAGAGAGAGACTGCTGTTGGCCTGGAAACTTCGTGACCACAAAGCTGTCTCGGGAGCTGGTCCCCGAGCCAGGATGCAGCACATCCAGGACCCTAGGCCTGCATAAAGCACATGCCCAATTTCATAAGATTTTTCTCCTTGCGTTTCCAAGGCTGATTTAAAGACTGCCTCTAATGAATCAGGGTCATGGTGAAGGACTTGGAAAAGAGTGTAAAGAGAATCCATTTTTCACCGTCAGTGTCAAAGTTTTATCTCTTTGGCTGAGTCTGATTTAATCGATAGTTAGTAGTTTGGTTAATTACTGATGAATGATTTAGAAGTTGTTGTACGAAATGTAGTACAAGAGAAATATGAACAGTAAGAATAAATATGGAAGGTTAAAGACCATAAAGTTACTAATACGGCTTTAAGCTCTTCCCCTGCATCCCCAGCTCCCTTAATATTTCCTCATAGACTAAAGCAGAATCTGTGAGTCATCCTAAACCATCCACTTCCTCCTTCCTCCATCTAGTTTTTCATTAAAATTTGCCACCTATTTCCCTGATCTCTCTCCTCTTTTCTGTAAGACTGAGAAAGTAACAGTACCTATCTCATTGGGTGGAGATGAGGATGTGTGCGTATATCCTAAGTTGCTTCAATCATGTCTGACTTTTTGTGATCCTGTACACCATAGCCCAGGCTCCTCTGTCCTTGAGATTCCCTAGGCAAGAATACTGGAATGAGCTGACATGCCCTCCTCCAGGGATCTTCCCAACCCAGGGATTGAGCCCTGCATCTCTTATGTCTCCTGCAGTGACAGGCAGGTTCTTTACCACTAGCGCCACCTGTGAAGCCCTGGTAGGCCATGGTGAAGTGAATTCTGGGAAGACTGGACCCTCAAAACCCCTGATCTTGGGGTTCCTTGGCAAGATTTGCAAGGAGGGTAGAAGATGATCAGGAGGGACACACATCTCTGTAGACCTTCGGGAGATGGGACCAGCACAGACCAGACCACATGAGATCTGGAGTTCTTCAAAGTTCTCAGCCAGACAATGGACTGAGAAAGCTTTCCCCTCTATGTTTGCTAGAAAGAGCTCAAACGGTCATGATTCACACATTTCATACCCTTCAATGTTAAGGAGAAATATATTACTTGTATGTTTCTACAGTGATCACAGAATTCGTTGTAAAGATCGCAAAATTTGTGTTTTTTTTAAAGTCTGTATGGATTTTCTCCATCTATGGTACTAAAAGTACTGCTGCGACTATGGGAGTGTCTGAGAAGACTTTTTCCCCCTCACTCAATGTGGGTCCTCATTTTTGAACTTACTGAGAATGACTGCCTTATGGATAAAGTCTGATGAACATGGTTCAGAGTTCCATCTGTGATGGCATTCCTGCTGCTCTCCCAGCCTCATCTCTCGGTAGCCCCACACCCCTGAGAAGATAAAAATCATATGTTCATTCGTTCATTCTGCTAATATTTATTATGTACCAGATGGTGTCCAGCTCAGGTCAAGGCTCTCAGGAAAGAGCTGAGAAGACCCAGACACCCAGATCTCCTGGAGTTGACATTCTAGTCCCCTGGCAACTCAAGCTGCTTCACATCTGCACACTGTCCTTCCTGCTGAAATGTCCCACTCCCCATACCCCACATCATCTGCTCTACTCAGGCTCCCACCTTTGCAGGAAACTTTTCACAGCTCTCCCAGATCACAGAGTCCCTGAACCGTGCTCCCCGTGCGTGCCTCAGAGCATTCCCACCTGGTATAGGAATATCTTTTATCTATCTGAATCTTCATTACAGTACGAAGGTGCCTGTGTTGGATGCATTCATGCATCGCCAGAGCCCAGGCACAGGTCCTGCACAGGGCAGGGCTTCTTAACGTTGCCCAAACCTTGACTCGAAGTTATGCCTCTGTCAGAAATATGGCCATTGATCCTGCGGTTCTCAACACAGAAAGTGTTGGTTGCTCAGTTGTGTCCAACCCTTTGCAACCCCATGGATTGTATCCTGCCAGGCTCCTCTGTCCATGGAATTCTCCAGACAAGAATACTGAAGTGTATTGCCATTCCCTCCTCCAAGGGATCTTCTTGACCCAGGGATTGAACTCAGGTCTCCTGCACTGCAGGTGGATTCTTTACCGTCTGAACCACCAGGGAACCTCTCAACCCAGGATGCATGTTAAAATCATCTGGGGAGCTTTTTAAGAAGCACCATGGCCAGCTCTCCTCCCCAGAGAATCTGATTTCATTGGTCAGGGAGAACGTGCCTGGGCATAGGTAGTATTTCAAAACTCCCTAAGTGATCCCAGAGTTGAGAACAACTTACACAAAAACAAAGACCAAGTGATCTGGCCCTTCAGATGGCTGCTTCCTGTTCACATGCATATTGAGGGCATGAACTAGGTCACCAGGACAGCAGAGTCTCATAGCACCTCACTGTGGTTTGCCATCACTCACTGCTGTGCGTCACTCCAGGTCCTGTCTTCTGTCTGGACCAAGGCTAGCAGGTATCCAGATAGGGGCCCCAGCAACAAGGGTTTGGGGATGCAGGGGCTGGCCCTTTCCAGGGGGCAGGGATTGGCACTTCGCAGCAAAGATGGAGTCCTTCTTGGCCTTGAGATTGTCCCCACGTGTGCCAGCTCAAAGGACACTTACTTAACCTTCCAAGACATATTCTTGCCCATCTCAGAGCAGAGTAACTCCCACTCCTGAATCCCTTGAGGGAAGTGTGTGGAGGAAGAGGGTGACTCGCGTGGGGTGACAGCTCCCACTCCATCTGTCCTGCTTCTCCCCCACCGTCCCCCGACCCGTAGCTGTAATGTGGCTACGTGAGTTAGATCCTTTAAAGGAAGGGAATAAACAGAGGCAAAATGTGTGTTTTCAACACCTCAGGGCCCCAGCCAGCATCATCTTCTCTAGGAAAGGTGTTCTGTAGGCAAGATAATAATTAACTGCTTAATTTCTGCTGGTTTCGGCAGGATGCACACCAGGACTTTTGACTGTAGCCCTTTTGAGAAGATCAATTACCCACATCAGACTCCACAGTCATGGGTAGGACATGGCGGCATATTAAAAGAAGCAAATAATAAAAGATTTCCCCAGACCAGAGTCTGAGAACATCTGCTCCATAATACAGACCCAGGTCGCTCAGTGGTAAAGAATCCACCTTCCAATGCAGGAGATGTGGGTTCCATCCCTAGGTCAGAAAGATCCCCTGGAGAAAGGAATGGTATATTGGAATGGATATTCCAGTATTCTTGCCTGGAGAATCCCATGGGCAGATGAGCCTGGTGGGCTACAGTCCATGGGGGTCACAAATGAGTTGGACACAACTTGGTGACTAAACAACAGACCCTACACTGTAAATGGACATCGAGGAAGCTTTCAATATATTTATTTTTCCCTCATATCTTCTCCTACCTTCAAACAAAACAGAACAAAACCTCTGAAAATCAACTACACATTAGCTATTTTAGGATTTTTGGTCTTTTTTTAGCTAATCGACATAGTTCCTGCACACCTTAAGTACATGTTAATTGTGTGTACTATTTAGTGGTAAATCATAGTATATAATCCCAACAGGACACTTTATGTGTACTTGTAGATCAATTTATTCAGTCAGCCTTGACTGCTTAAGACTAAACAATATAACTTCAGTTTGCATATGTTCCCTAGGTCATTGAAAAAGAATCTGAGTCAGTGCATTTAAAGTATAGAACACTGATAGTCTAAAATCACAGTCAACTGCTTAGCTCTTCATTTGAATAAAACCCAGGTACCATCTAGTTCACAAAGATCATTTTATTTCAGGATTTACAGCAGTGCCATACATCTGGAGGAATCTTCCTTCCTCTCCCCCTTCTTTCTTATTAGCATTTGAAAATGATGAATCAAGAAGAAAATATAAATGCACTGTGAATCTTTGAAAACCAGGGAGAATATATATCTTTGATAGTATCAGGAAGGCTTTGTGTGTCCGGTGCTGGGCTTAGCCTGTGTGCATATGGAGACTTGGATGAGATGACATGATTGCATCTCTTAGATTGTCTATTTCAGAAAAATGTGCCCAGTGGCAATGGGGAGGTGAATGGGAGGCAAAGGGATGAATAAAGCTGTTAAGTACACTCTCAGGATACTGGGATGAAAAGGAGTTGAGGGTGGAGACAGATTTGGGTGGGAAGATATGTACTGAGCGGGTTGCCCCAGGTGGCTCAGTGGTAAAAAATCCACCTGCAAGGCAGGAGACACAGAAGATGTGCGTTTGATCCCTAGGTCAGAAAGATCCTTTGGAGCAGGAAATGGCAACTCACTCCAATAATCTTGCGTTGGAAATCTCATGGACAGAGAAGATTGGAGTGCTATAATCCATGGAGTTGCAAAGAGTCAGACATGACTTAGGACTCACACATGCATTTCCATAAGGAGATGTCACGCATACTTTGGGAAATGAATATTCAAGTACCATGAAGAGGTCCCTGATTTAGATGAATTCTAGGGAAGGTGGGGAGGTGATTTAAACGGCTGTGGGTGGCATGGCTGTGGATGGCACAGTTGGGCTAGGGTTGGTTTTTGTTGTTGTTTGATTGGGTTGGGGGGTTTTTGGCTATGCCACATGCAGGATCCTAGTTCCCCAACCAGGGTTCTAAATCATCCATCCGGCAGTGGGAGCTCAGAGTTTTAACCACTGGACCACCAGGGGAGCCCTGGATGAGGCTCCTTGGGAGCCTCCTGGGAGCATGTACAGCTGAAGAAGAGAAGGGACTCAGGAAGCTGGGGCACCAATATCAACTGAATACACAGGGGTTCTGTGAGTGGAAGAAACGCAGAAGAGCGTTACACCATGAATGCTAAAGGGAGGAGGGAGCTTCAGGGTGACGGGCCATCATCAGGGCCAAATATTCCAGGAGGACAGAAGAAGGTGTCTCATGAAAAATGCCCTTTGGAATACAGGCATTTAGGAGGTCCATATATTTGAAGTAATAACAGTTACGATGAAAAAGTGTCAGGCACAGATACTTTTTTTTTTACAGATTTAAGTAGACTAAAAAGAAGTAAGGGGAATTTTATGGTGGTCCACTGGTTAGGCTCTGCACTTATATTCCTGAGGACCTGGGTTCGATCCTTGCTCTGGGAACTAAGATCTCACAAGCTGTGCATCTCAGTCAAAAAAAAAAAAAGTAAGAAAGGCATAGTGGAGACAGCAAGGGTCTTAGAGAATTCAGTGGTGTCCAAGTCTTTGCAGCCCTGTGGACTGTAACCTGCCAGGCTCCTCTGCTCATGGGATTTCCAGGCAAGAAACTGGAGTGAGTTGTCATTTCCTTCTCCAAGGGATCTTCCCAATCCAGGGATCAAACCCAGGTCTCTTGCATCTCCTACATTGGCAGGTGGGTTCTTTACCACTGTACTACCTGGGAAACCCACAAGACAGCAAGGAAGGTATATATAAGAGAAAATGTTGAGAAGGCTGTGTGGACTTTCTGCAATCCTGTCTGCAGGTCAGATGGCTTCAATCATGCCACAGGTGTTAGGGCACCTTCAACATGACAATCTGTCCCACCCTGGGGATATAACAAAAGTCCACGTGTCCAAAGAGTTTTCCATCTGTGGTTCCAGAGAGACATATGGACAGACATGTCAAAATGCAAAACCATGAATCTTGGGCAGAGTAGTGTTTAGCATAAGTCAGGATCACTAGAAAAAAGACATGATCTTTGCTCTCAAGGAGCTTATTACCATTTATGTCCATGGAGAGTTATAACAGGAGTATTGCTTTAGAAGAGAAGCCTCGTACTTTGGGTACCCAGGAAGAAAAATCAAATATATATTTTAAGTGAAGATTAAGGAAAGTCTCCCTGAGAAGGTTACATAACTTCAAACTTTGAAGAATGGGTAGAAAGGCTAACTGGATGGTCCATGAGCCTTTGACCATGAGATGGTCATGTCAGGCAGAGGATGTGATGTTTTAAGGAGAAGTTTAGGAGAAACCTCTGGAGGCATTGTCTTAACACACAGGAGTAAGAATCAGGTAAGAATCTAGTACACAGAGTCAAGTTTCTGGCAAAAGTTACTTGGATCTAGTTTTTATGTCCTCTTGAGTCACCAAGATGCAGGTTCCTTAACTACTCTCGGACCAAAGGTTGGGTCCACACCATGGCTCTGTGAGGAAGGCAGGGGAACAATCCTGCCTTTGTTGTGAGTGTACATGTGTGTGTGTGTGTGTGTGTATTCTCAACCAATAAACAGTGATCCTTGGACAATGACATCACACTGACCTCAAGGAAAATAAATATGGTAGCCTACATTCATGAGAGATAACTGAGTAACCAGCAACACGCTCATGCCCAACAGTCCTTTCTGTGGTTCTATCAGGAAGATCACATATTCTCTCTCCCCCAAAGACCTCAGGTCTCCAGTTTGTTTTTGAAAATATGGTATCATACCAAAAATACAGAGATAGGGCCTGGGGACAGAATATAGGAATGTGAGGTTTAAATATAGTTGGATAAACTTTTTAAATCCCAACTTTCCATGAAGGGAAGGGAGCTTAATTTAAACAAGCAAATGATTACAGGCGCCTACCAGCACATAAACAGGATCATAATTTGAAAGGTGGTCATCATTCTTCAGAGTTCAGCCGTTATCCTGGTCTGAATTTCTAGCCCTGTTTTCCCCACACAAGAGGCTCAAGTGAGCTGAGGTTTTGGCCTGTGTTAACAGCCACTTTTTTTTGGCAAAGAACAGGACAGAACACACAGCAATCAAATCAGCCTCGACATTGGCTCCAAACACCCAATGTGCCTGGACACGATGGTGTATTTTCAGGCACATATAAACTTGGCCTGCATTCTTCAGGCCGTGAGTCTGGCACCTCTCTGGATCAGTAAATAAGCTTTTTGAAAAGCCCAAACAAACCATAAGGAAATCCTGCATTCTGAAACAAAAGGTATAAAAGCTAAGTAAAGACACACACTGCCATTGTCTCCTTTGCCAGGATGTGAGCCGTTGCCTTGGGAGAAAGATAACATGAAAGACGCCATAATTGCAGGGCCAAGACCGTGGGCCCTGTGAAACAGAACAAAAAATAGCAAAAAAAAAAAAAAAAGAAAGAAAAGAAATGCTCCGTGTGTTTTCAGCCGGGCCAGGGGAAAAAAAATCAAAGGAGCAACTCCCTCTTGAACTTGTTCAAAAAATGGAGACACAAGGGAGGGGAAATGAGAAAGAACACCAGGATTAGGTTAAAGTTTTCAGGAAAAACATGAGGGTGGGAGAGAGAAAGGAAGAAAGAAAGAAAAAGGCAGAACAATTTAATGACAGCCAAAGGAGCTAAGGGGAATAGGGTGTGTTTTTAAAAACATGTTGGCTTTTTTCTTTCCCCTTTTTTCCCTTTGTTCAGGGGAAGGAGTGTGGAAAAAGAAAATGTTGGCCCATTTCATGAATGAGAAGAGAGTTGAAAACCAGATGGCTTTACATTCGCTGAGCTTTTAAATGGCTCTTTAAAAAAGTATCTTAAGGAAAATAAAGTTAAGGGGTAAGGACCATTGGAAAATAATGAAGATCGGTCAATAAACTATTGATAAACAGGGGTTAAGAAGGGAGTATTTAGAAAAATTGAAGATGTACAAATGAGAGACTGCAATAACACGCATGCCAGGGTATTTAGTGGGTGTATGTGTGTATGTCTGTATACACACACACACAGTTAGTGTTTGTCCCTTGGTCATGTCCGACTTTGTGACTCCATGGATTGTAGCCTGCCAGGCTCTTTTGTACATGGAATTCTCCAGGCAAGAATACTGGAGTAGGTTGCCATTCCCTTCTCCAAGGGATCTTCCCAACTCAGGGATCGAACCCAGGTCGTATGCACTGCAGGCAGATTCTTTATTATCTGAGCCTCCAGAGAAGCCCATGTATATGTATACATACATATGTATATACATATATCTCTCTCTCTATACACATATATATTCTTTTCCAGATTCTTTCGAATATAGTTCCCGGTGTTATACAGTAAGTCCTTGTTGTTGATCTATTTTACATACAGTGGTGTGTATCTGCTAATCCCACATTTCTAATTTCACACCCCCTCTTCTCATTTTGGTGACCATAAGATTGTTTTCTAGAGGCAACTATTTTTACTGCCATCCTGTATATAGGGGGTACTGAGAAGAGGTGTCTTAACATTACGTTGCATCTTGTACTAATGTCGTGCATGATAAATGAACTCATTGTTCTCAAGGTCTTGCATGTTAGTCTGGATCTCATGTTTACCTCCTTCTTCAGTGGCAATATGCGAGAACTGACTCAAGCAAAAGAAGTTTAAAATGCTGTTTGGCAGGGAGCTAAGCTGGGTGCTCTGTGATAACCTAGAGGAGTGGGATGGTGGTGGCCGTGAGACGGAAGTCCAAGATGGAGGAGATGTATGTGTACATATAGTTGATTTTAGAGGTGGTTGCATAGCATAACCGATTCAATGGATGTGAAGTTGGGCAAGCTCCGGGAGACAGTGAGAGACAAGGAGGCCTGGAGTGCTTCAGTTCATGGAGGCTACAGAGTTGGACCTGACTTAGCGACCGAACAACAATAAGATAGCTGATTCATTTTGTCACACAGCAGAAACTAACAACGCTGTAAAGCAATTATACGTCAATAAAAAGATAAACTAAAATGCCATTGGTGCTAAACAGAAACAGAAATACATCCCCCAGTAGAAAAGGAAATTCAGGCACCAGGTAATCAGGGGATCGTTAAAGATCCAAGACCGTGCCAATGACTAAATTATGATCTATGTTCTAGAATTCACACATCTTCCAAGAGGAGGACGAGGAAAGAAGGTGACCTGGATCTCAGGTGCTCATGCAGGCTTGCTGCTGGGAGTCAGCACAGAGGCAGGCCTGGTCTGCATTCACAATGTGGCCACTGCCAGAGCTGGCTGTTTATTTTTTTCCTAGTCGTTTCCCTCCTCCAGGATGGCAGAGCTAAATAAATGAACACCACATCATTCTTTCAAGCCCCCTCCCCAAGCACATTTCAGAAGGACTCCAGCTACACATTGTGAATTGCACCTGCCCTTTTATGAGGCCAACTAGGGCTTCACTGGTGGTTTAGGCAAATCTAACTTAGAAGAATCTGCCTGCAATGCAGGAGACCCAGGTTCGCTGTCTGGGTTGGGAAGATCCCTTGGAGAAGGAAATGGCAACCTACTCCAGTATTCTTGCCTGGAGAATTCCATGGACAGAGGAGCCTGGCGGGCTACAGTTCATGGGGTCACAAAGAGTCGAATACGACTGAGCAACTAACACTAAATAACGCATTTTATGCCAGAACAGCCCAGTCAAGAGAGAGGAGGGAAATGCCTTACTGGTTCCTGCACAGAGACAAGACCAAGGGAGACATGGATTTTCAGCTACTGGTCTTGTTATGAGGGCTTTGAGAGTTCAGATGACAAGGGGGTGAAGGTGGTTAGTGGACACACCTACACACCACGTAAGCGTCTCTTGCTGAATTACCCCATCCTGAGCTGGCAGGCAACAGACACAGGCCTTCATTACCTCCTGGATGGGTCTCTGGGGGCCCCTCCAGTTTCTGCCCCTCCAGACTGGGCCACGCATCCAGGGCCTCCCTGCCCACACAGGTTACTCATCCCCAGCCATCTGCTCTGGAACACTGTCAGGGTCAGTGTTTCTACGTTGCCTGCTGCACTGATGGATCAATGACAGTCAGCAGAGAACAAGCGGTGCCAGAGAGGAATGTCCTCTTCTTCTGGGCTGACTCAGCTGGGGACAGGAAGACCAGGCATCTGGCATTTGGCAAAGCCCTTGATCGTCCCTTACGAAATATTAACTGAAATGGATTTGCGTTGGCTTGGTTCTGAGAAGGTCACTCAGGATGCATTTAAAAGGCAAAGGCCCTGTGTCAACAAAGGGAGGAGATAAGCAGCTTGCCGTCTCTCTGCGCTAATGTGTCCGATCGTGTACCTCAGACTCGGTTTTATATCTCTCTGCAGATCAGTGTGTTTTTATGACAACCGTCTCCATAGCAACCAGGTGTCCAGACACACAGCGGATCTCAGGGATATTAAATCTCAGCCTGGGAGGGAACCCCCTCTTGGCTGTAGTTTCTGTGGAGCCATTTGGGGATGAAGGCTGGTGGGTGGGCTCTGGGGACGTGTGTGGGCTTCCCTAGGGTCCTGCTGGGAGAGGAGACTTTTCTGGATTATTTTTACTAACTATCCAGAAGAAAGGGTAAATAGCAGGTCAATTCAACGCTGATGAAACTAAATGGAAAAGAGTTGCAAACACCAGAGAAATTATCTCAATGGTAGAGGAGCAAATAACCAAGTGAGGATTGTCCTGGTGAGCCCAGATCTTGGTGTTAGTATTCCAAAATGAGAAGGTAGGGGAGGTGAACAATGAGGGGACTGTTTGAGGAGGTCTGGGAGAGAATGATGGCAACTTCCCTGGGTCAGGAAGATCCCCTGGAGGAAGAAATGGCAACCTATTCCAATATTCCTGCCTGGGAAATCCCATGGACAGAGGAGCCTGGTGGGCTACAGTCAATGGGGTCATAGAGTTAGACATCAAAGCGAGACTGAGCACATATACCTAATCTTAAAACAGGGAAGCCACACAAGGTGGGGGAGTGAAGGGCTCCAGGGGAAGGGGCCATGCAGCTGAGGCTCCCCTAGGGTGGCCAGGTGAGTGCAGAGAGCTGATCTAGGGGGGAGCAGAGGGGGATGGTGGGATGCAGGGGGGCCGGGATGCAGGAGGGGGTGTGGAGGACCCACAGGGCAGTATCTTCTTATGGCAGCTCCTTATCTCTGGGGGCAGTCGTGCCATGAGTCACCCCGGGTTCTCCCCAAAGCTGAGTCTGGCTGACCCCGATCCCAGTATCCTGCCGTACCCAGGGCCTCTTTTGTTTTGAAGTGTTGCCCCTGGGCTAGCAACTCACACAGGGCAGGATAAGGATGGTCCAGACAGAACCGGAAGGAAGGCACAGCTGATGAAATGGAACAAAGGGATAGTGGTTGGAAGCCTGAGTGACACCTAAATAGGCTGCAAATGGCCTTTTGGGGGGAACTCCCCTTGCTGTCATAATCTAAACCAGGACCGGACTAGGCGGGGTGGCCTGCTGGGGAGGTGACCCACGGGCGAGAGGGAGGAGGGTAAGGCCGCCTCCCCTCTCCCTTCTCCCCCTCAGTGATCATCGTATCAGCCCACGAGTCACAGGGCTGAGGTTCACATGTGTGCTTTGTCTATTGCAGGACGATACTTGGATCCCTCACACTAGGTGTGTCCATTAAAGAAAGCTGACCTCTCCCGGAGGAAAGCCAGGGGTTAAATCTGTAACCATCAGCAAGTCTGCCAACAAAATAAAAGGAAGCCACATTCTCCATGAATGAAGGAAGGAGCAGGAGGAAGGTAGTCCCACCCCCTCCCCTACCCTTTTCTTTTTTTAAAACATGAGTAAGATCCTCAATATGTTTGAGATCATTTAGCAAATTGTCTGAAAGGGGCCGTGGGTCAGGAACCAACATTTCGTGGATGTAGAAACCACACTCCTCCCACATCCCCACCCTCCTTGACCCCAGAGATAGCAGGTTGGGTGTCATGGGGGTCTGTGTTTAGTTAACCATTAGCAATTCATAAAAATCCAGACCCCTGCACACTCAGTCCAGTCCTTGGGATGTTATTAGAAAATCCTATTTCTGGTCTGTTATGAAACAGAGGTTTTGATGTGCTGCCAGGTTTATGGGGAACTCTGGAAACAGAGCACTTGCTGCTCTAAGAAGCTGAGCCTGGTGGTGTTACATAAAGCTTTCCTAGCAACTCAGGTTTATCAGAGAATGTGAGGCTGCAGTGGAAAAAAAAAAAAAAAAACCAAGGAGTTAATGCAAAACATGAGCCAACCCACTATCCCCGTTTGCTCTGAGGCCAGCCGGCCCATTTGTGGAAGTGATTTTAACCCATGACACCCCAGAACTCCAAGCTGGCTCCAAGGTTCAGCCCAAGAATACAAGCTCAGAGCTGAAAGGCACCTTCAAAAGGACCTCACGAAATGCAAAGCAGCTCTTTTCACCTCTGAACCAATGGCTTATAGTGTGTGTTAGTCGCTCAGTTGTGTCTGACTCTTTGCGACCCCGTGGACTTTAGCTCACCAGGCTCCTCTGTCCATGGAATTCTCCAGGCAAGAATACTGGAGTGGGTAGCCATTCCCTTCTTAAGGGGATCTTCCCAACCCTAGGATCGAACCCTGGTCTCTTGTATTGCAGGCAGATTCTTTACCATCTGAGCCACCAGGGAAGCTCGATTGCTTATTGAAATTCACACAAGCACATCTTTTCTGCCCTTCTTGGGGATGCTCCCAGTTTCTCTGGGCACCACAGAAATAAAAGGGGGCAAAGCCGCAGCATGAATCTCTGCCAAGCTAAATATGCTTAATGGCGCAGCTTTGGATCTGAAGTCAATGGGTGAGAGTCTTATTTCCGGACTCCTGGATCCAAAGTGATGCAGCATAGGGTAGAATCCTTTTCTGCTGAGGGTTGCCCACTTCTGTGAGGTTTCTGAAAAGTGAATGTCCCATCGGTTGTTTTAAATCTCCCAGTGCTGCGAGAGTAGGGGTGCCTGGGGGAGATCTGGGAGCTGAAACCACACAAAATCCCAAAGCAAAGCTGCAAATAAAAGCCAGTCCCACTGTTCATGGTCTGCTTACACATAACAGCCCAAACTGCAGTGTTCTAGAGAGAAAGAGAAAGATTCCCCAGCCACGAGGATGAGTATGACATGCTGGACTGGGCAGGGGGGCATATGTCAAGAGGGAAGACGGTTGAGTTGGAATTCAAGGGGAACAAAGAAAGGCAGTTGGAGAGGTATGGTTCCCTGGAGGACAGCCCTCGATAAACCTACCCAGGGACCGAAGTTTCCCTGTCTGTAGTCCACTGGACCCCAGGTTAGTGCCCACCTCCTTGACAGTCAGCGAGAGAACCCTCACTTCATTTGGGAAGGAAAAGGATGACTTTCTGAAATCCCAGAGCCTTCTATCCCTGTGATGACAGTCACCCAGCTGGAGGATTGTTTTTCCTTACAGAAATGTGATTGGCCCGAATCTAGAGGGTCCATATTCCCCAGGCTTTCTTCACTGAATCAAATGCAAAGGGCTGAAGAAGGCAAAAGCTACATGTCGGCCTTGAAACAAACAAAGAAGCAAACCCCAAGACATCCTAGTTGGATCTGAACTTGAATTCACCTAGTAGAAGGTGAATTGCTATTTTAGGTAGTCCTTGAGACACCACCAACAATCCAGAAATGAATTTGCACTGAGATTCCTCCTAAAAGATTTCATTAAAAGTGAAAATTAAAAAAAAAAAAAAAGATGGTGAACATCCAACGAAGCCTGCAGATGTGCCGAAGGAGGACAGAGGAGTCCAGCCCCAGCTCCTCATACCAATAGATCTGATTCTGCCTATTTAATCATCAGGAGAGGGGGAACCCTCTCCTCTGCAAAAGCCAGCCTGTCCTCAAGCATTCCTGCCCCACCCACAGGTGGGGGAGCCTCCCTGCAGACCCAGGATGCCCGGCGAGTGTCCGGTGGTAGGAAGTTGTCTGCACCCTGCCCCTGTGTGGCCATAATGAGCCCATTTCAATTGAAATGAGATCAATACTACTCATTTTTTTCTTGCTGGCTCCCAAGTGATTCATGAATCTGAAAACTAGTTCATGAATCAGAGTGGGGGGGGGGGCAGGGCGGGGGCGGGGGAACACTTGTGCAGTCAGCGAACCTCGATTCCTTTCATGAACCCAGACAGTTGCATAACGCTTGCCTGCCTGCTGGTTGAAACCAGCCTTTTCGGAAGCAGCTTTTGGCTTCTACTTGTTCACCTCTTCTCTTTCTTGAAAGGGAAAGAATGACCTCGGTGCTGCTTGTGTGTGTGTCTGTTTGTCTCGGGGGGTATCTCCATACCCTTTGTCTGTGTAGCCCAGTGGGTGTGTGTGCCTGTGGGTGTGCGCATGCAATAGTCTTTGTGTGCACATCGTGTGTTTGTGCGTGTGTGTGTGTGTGTGTGTGTGTGAACCAGTAACGTATGACTAGCCGCGGGCCCTTTAAACCTGAATGGCAGCCAAGTTCATTTCTCAGCGGTGCTTGGTAAGGAAGCACGAGATGGGGCAGTTGGAAACCACAGCCCTGCGAGTGCTGATTACAGCCTGCGAAGGAAAATGAGATTTTTATCTCACAGGAATTCAGTTATAAAAATAAAATACAACGTCTGGCTTGATTCAGCGAAATGGACAAGCGCCGGGGCGTGTGTGCATTTCACAGAGATGCCGGACAAGAAGCATGACCTCAAACAGTGCGCTTCGAGCAAGTCAGAGGAGGTTGGGGGGGCGGCTACAGGAAGGAAGTGGGAGTGGAGGTGTGTGTGTGTGTGTGTGAGAGATGGAGGGAGAGAGGGGGGTGGGAGGAGAGAGAGAGAAAAACCACCCTGCTGGCAAATGAGTGCAGCGAGGATGATGTCATTGGAAACAGTTGGAGGAGAGGGAAGAAAAACAACTCAGAGCTGGGCTAATCCTGTTTGCTGCCCTGAAGGGAATGGAAGGCAGCCAAGGCAGGGAGTTCTGGGAAACCATATAAGGGTGCCAAGCAGGCTTTGCCGCCAACATTAGGAACTGACAGCTTTGTTCTTTGTAACTTGGCTGCCCGCCAGAGGCCTCATTTCAGCTCTGCAGCATGATTACCCTGGACGGCCGCCAGCCCTGCGCTGAGAGCTCCTTTTCTTCTCCCCGAGCTTTTTTTTTTTTTTCCCCTCTTTCCCTTTGCCAAACATGCAGCAGTTACCATGGCAGTCGAAAGTAAAGTTTAAAAAAAAACACAACAAAGTAGGGAGGCACGCCTTCACCCAGATGTGCCAAGAAGCAGAGAGAAAAGGCAGTTAACCTAGTCGTCGGGCCTCTGACTGCAGGAGAGAACACGGAGGCTGACTGTCAAGCCCCGGGGAGGTGACTCCAGGATAAACAGAGGACCTGGCCTGGCTGTTGACAGAGAGGGGCTGGCTCCCAGGCCCTGTTTGCCTTCTCTTTCTCTCTCTCTTTTCCTGAGGCATTGTGGAGTGCGTCATGTGAAACGGAAAATGTCATGATTTCCACTGGGAATGTGTCCACGGTTCTGAGAAAGCTCCAGAAACCCCGGTCCACCAGGCACTAAAGGGAGCAGGAAGGCGGGGAGAGGGTGTGGACCGTCGCAGTGGCCCCCTAGTCACTGAGGCGAACCCAGTGAGGGTAGGTGGCCAGCGGCCACGGCTGAGGGGCTCTGCTGGTGGCTGTGCTGGGCGCCGGAGTGTTGCAGGGGAGGGCACTGGGGGATTTGGTGCAGTTGAGACCCCAGCCCCCAGAGTGCCAGAGGGAACCCAAAAGCCACGGCCGGTCCTTTGTGCCACTTGGAGGAGACCCACGGTTTTGCTTTACAAGGGGACTCTGTGATGAGTCCGGTGTCGCTATTTTTAACCGGGTTCATTTCCCACCTGCTTGGAAAGTGGAACATCTCCTGGGAGGTGACACATCATGACCATCGGCAAGTCTCCAGGCAGAGAGCTGCCAGGTTACATACAAGTGGGACTTGGTTGCCAGCCACCACCCCCCGCCCTGCCCAGAGCAAAATCTGACATCCCCACCCCCGATGCTGGGAAGGGCCTCTTCTGGTTCTAGAAGTTTCTGCCACAAGGACCAACTTGGCCGTTTCCTGGCTCCTTTATTTGGAAGAAGGCAAGGCCACAGCAGGGGCTGCTCTCACATGCCTGTGGAGGCCTCACTGTGAAACAGCTGACCATTTCCTTCCGATGCCCACCCCACCCCATCCCCAGGCCCTCTGAAAGGGGCATTCACTTTCAGGAGCACACGTGACCACCTCCTCGGTCCAGGGATGAAAGCAAAGGTGTCTGGGAGGACACAGCCCAAGGTTGGGTGGGGAGAAGCTCCAGGAGGGTCCCACTGTCCCTATTCCTTGCCTCCTGCTTTTACCAAGGCCAGGCTGTCTTTCTCCAGCAGCCACATAAGGCTCCCTGGGAGGTTGGGAGCTTTGTCTTTTGGCAGGAATTCCCAAGGCAGGGTGACTCGGGCTCCTTAGAGGGCACTTACCCTCACCCATCCCTGTGGGCAGAAGCCCCACACCTGGCTGCCACCCTGGCCCCCAGCCCCCACGTACCCTGGCTGTCACCCCTGAGGAGGACACGGCCAAGGGAGAGCTAGAGTAGGGGTTGCGGGGGTGGGGGGGGGCTCCTGTCTAAACAGCCCCCATGAGCTCGGGCTTCAAGAAGACAGCAGAACCCAGAAGCACAGGAGCTGGAGGCCTGCAAGAGACACATTTTCATTTCCAGTTGGGGACAGAGCAAAGGAAAGCTGATTGGGGGCCAGTTTCTTACAAATTGGAAAAGGAAGGGGCCGCATGGATTTGAGAGCTGAATCTCAAATTCTGTGCTGTCCCCTGTCCTTAACTGGTGACTTAGAACTAGGGCCGCTGCCCTGATGGGAGGAAAGGCCATGGCGTTTGCAGCTGACACCAGTGCCGGGCCTGGCAGGGCCCCGTCCCTGTGCTCTGAGACGTTGCGAATGATGGAAAACACTCCCTGATGGGTTTCTAGAAGCCACCCTGAGTCAGAGGGTTCCAAGCCCATTTTGGTCCAAGATAGACCTAGGGTCACAGTATGTCTGAGCAAGTGAAACCCCATGACTGCTAACCCCAAGGACTCAAGCCTGCCTCCCCGGGTGCTGCCTGGAAAGCCAGCCTCTAGCAGGGATGTGTTAACCTGCCCTTCCCACGCCAGACGACGGTAGAAACCTGACTTCCTGGGCCTAGTTTTTGGAGGTCTTGCCTTCTTGCCTACAGTCTGAAAGTAGAGAAGGACAAGGTTAGGAGAAACAGAGTATCTTCTGGGGAAAACAGAGGGCTCCTGGACACCCCTCCAGCACCTCCAGTGGCCGATGGGTACCAGGCCCTGCAGAGGGAAGGGAATTTACTTCCCCTAGGGGCCTCCTCTTGTCTCAAGATCCATGGATTTGACCTAGCATGGATGAAACAGCAGAAAAACCATTACCCTCACTTACAGATTAATGTAGGTTTCCTATTGGGTTTGTCAGGCAGACAGAGACAGAGAATCCTAGGGGATTTTTTTTTTTTTTTTTTTCCTGAGAAACCAGGAGAAAGCAAAAGCAGATCTGCACAGTGGAGGATGTGGAGGTGGGGATGAATGCATTTTTAGCAGCTGCAGAGGTCTAAAGCCAGGACAGTATTTGCAACCAGGTTACCTGCTCAAGTTCTCCTGTGATCTTTCAGTTCTGCTGCTAGTCTTTCCCCCTCCTTAAAGAAGCCCAGTTTAATGTTTTGCTTCACCTGCATGGTAAACATAATCACATACAGACATTAAGCCTGCACTAGAAAAATCAATGTACAGAGAGATTCCGCCTTTGCCTTTGGTCATATCAAGACTTTACAGCTATAAATAGAAAGCATTTAAAATATTTCTCTTTGTAGATAGACAAGTGAAACTCATCACCAGCTTTCTAGCTAGAGAGAACCCTTTGTGTGTTAGGGAAAGTCAAGGACCAGAAATTCAGATAAAGCTCTGATATGGTGTCCAGGGCCTGTTGGCTTGTTAAGCCAAAGATGCTAGGATGGTCTTCAGAATACAATGGTTGAACTTGACATGCTGGCTCCAAAGTGCTGCTTTAATGGGCCACCTTCAAAAATGTCCTTTTAGCCCCACCCAGTTGGGTTTGGAGGACTTCCCTGCTGGCTCACATGGTAAAAAAAATCTGCCTGAAATGTGGGAGACCCAGGTTTGATCCCTGGGTCAGGAAGATCTCCTTGAGAAGAGAAAAGCAACCCACTGCAGTACGCTTGCCTGGAGAATCCCATGGACAGAGGAGCTTGGCGGGCTACAGTTTGTGGAGTCAAAAAGAGTCAAACACGACTGAGTGACTAACACTTTCAGAGGGGTTTGGAGAGTTTGAAGGCTGATTCAGGTGAAGCTATTTCCAGAAGGAGGGGTTAGAAAAATTGCCATTTGGAAAGCCCGTGTTGAGAGGTTTTAGAGACTTGGGGGTTTGCATTCGTATTTGGAGTGCATAAAACTCGCACGTTCCTGGTCCCCGCCATTGGAAGATGGATCAGGAGACACCCGCATATGTGCATATCTGGGCCATCATACTTAAGTTCTTGCCACACAGACACCTCTAGGATTAGTCAACAGGTTCATCATTTCTGTGTCTATAGCTTGTCCTACCTGTGCAGCAAGGCCTCCCACCACAAGATGGATGGAGAAGGAGCCCCACCAGCCTGGTGTGTGAGGCACACTCGTCCTGCGTGTGTGACCCTCCCACCATCAGCCACAGGGATGTCTGCTGTCATTCGACTGGCCGTTCAGGTTGACTGGCCAGAGAAGGGAAGGTCTAATGTGTAGCAGCAGCACCTGTGACCTTAGTCTCTAGGGTCTTCTGCAGGCTCTGGCCACCTCCAAGGTGGGCCTTGAGTGACACCACACAAAACCTTTCTGGGCCCTGGCTCCTTTCCCCCAAAACTCCAACCCGGAAGCCTGGCAGAACTATCCTGGGACTGCCAGCTGGGCACCGATTTTTAGTCTGTTTCCTGGTCCTCTTCTATTTACTCAAGAAGGCATCTGTGAAAACCAGGAATGTTTTTTCTTGCCACAGAGTGAGTTCTGGGGCGTAATCTGCGCTGAGGTCACCCACGGCACTTGCTTTGGCCTGTTTGCGATAAAGCTGGGACAGGACCTGAAGGGGGAGGAATGTTTTTGTCACTTGTCTGCATATAGCAGCCATGGGGCTCTGGAGGCCCAGCTGAAGGGGTTCCTCAGTCTCCTTCCTGGGGTCCTGGGGTCCCTGGTGTGGCACCAGGGTCTTGTTGTACTTCCTCTAGCCCAGGGCCAGCTTCTCCAGCCTGAGTGAACAGGGAACCTGGGGATCTTGGGTGAGTCACAGACTTCTTTCCCCACTGGGGTAGATGACATCTCCAAAGCCCCTGAGGTTTCCATTATCCAGGGAGAGCTGTGGTGGAGACAGTTGACAAATAATCAGTAGCACGTGATGATGCATGGCCCAGCCGCATGGCAGGGATAGCAGATGCCATCCACATTCCAAGGAGGGACAGCACGTTCCAGCTGTACCAGTGATGGGGGTGGCCTCTCAAAGTCTGTACTGCTGGACCGAAGGCTCGGTTTCCATCCATTTGACATGGGCAGACAGGACCAGACTACAGAAGCACACCATCCTATGGAAGCAGAATGGATATCTAGGTGCTGGTTTGCTAACGTGTGTGGGGCCAAAGGTGGCTTCCATCTTTCCCCTGGGTCCTCCCTGGAGCCTGGCAGGACGTGAATCCTGGCTGGAAGCACCAGAAATCTCTTCTCGATGGATTGAACATTGAAAGAAGGGAGGAGATGTAATCTTTGCCACATGGTCTGGATTCAGAGAGGTCCCTGTAATGGGCTCCAAATTCCAGTTCTTCAGAAAAATCAAGCTTAGCCTTACAGAAGGCCTCAAATGCATGTGGTCTCAGGGCCACATCTACCCACCGAACAATTGGGATCCATGGGCTTACTCGGCCATCCACCATTTCAACTAGAACAAAGCCTGCAAGAGGACCTGAGAGTGACCTGCACAGGGACATTGTTTGCTTATGACCCAAACCCAGAGTGTTGAATTCTGCAAACGGTTGCTTTTATGGCAGCAGTGAGCACAGTAGTCATCGAGAGGCTGGAGAGTTTGGTTTTTTGTTTTTAAAGATGATGAGAAAAGTCTCTACTATTTCAGTGAGAATGTATCCTTGTGTAGATTTTTAGCCAAGTGAAACTGTATGTAATCAGGAAAAGACAAACATGTATATTATCTACATCCCCTTCTAACTGCGTGAGATAATGTAAAACTGCCGGAAGTATCAAGCGAAAAGAATAAAAGCGGTCTGTTCAACCCCTGGCATGTCCTCCCCTTTCAGTTCTAGAAACACCCTTTGGCTGATAAGGGTGGACAGACAAGGAAACACACACCCAGCTCTGCACCTTGTCATACGCTGGGCCAGTGTTCTGTTTCCCAAGCCACAAAGCACCATCGTCTTTGTGTTAAATCTACTTTAGCTTATATCAGGCGAGTGAAGTGGCTACAGCAGAAGTCGCAGGTTGGCTTCGGCTGCCAGGATTTTGCCCAATTTGTGTGCCTTTATGACCCATCACCTATATGTGAGGCCACAGGGAAGGCAATGTGACCTAAGGGAGGACGCGACTGAGTGTGTGCACGCTCAGTCTCTCAGTTGTGTCTGACTCTTTGTGACCCCATGGACTGTAGCCTGCCAGGCTCCTCTGTCCAGGGGATTTTCCAGGCAAGAATACTGGAGTGGATTACTATTTCCCCCCTGGGGATCTTCCCGACTCAGGAAAAGTACCATGTCTCCTGCAGCTCCTGCAGTGGCGGCGGATTCTGTACCACTGAGCCACTCGGAAATTGAATAGGGGCTAAGAAAAGTGATGGGCTTCTCTGGTGGCTCAGAGGGTAAAGCATCGCCTGCAATGCCAGAGACCTGGTGTCGATCCCTGGATGGGGAAGATCCTCTGGAGAAGGAAACGGCACCCCATTCCAGTATTCTTGGCTGGAAAACCCCATGGATGGAGAAGCTTGGTAGGCCCATGGGGTCGCAAAGAGTCAGACACAACTGAGCGACTTCACTTACATCTTCTTTTAGAACAGAGCTAGAGCAGCATGCCTTGATTCTTTGGGAGAATTCTGACTTGTAAGTGTGACCTGTGATAAAGGAGAATGGTGTCCAGTCTGCAGGTGAGTCCTGCCTGATCTGCCAGGTATGGTAGGGCAGGACCACGGTCCTCATCAACCGTGCCCCCAGAGACATTTATTTCACACCCTGCACAACAGTCCCTGACAACATAGCCCTGCCTGGCTCCAGGACAGACCTCGCCGTCCTGTGGCAGCAGTGGGTGGGAAGGAGGGGCTTGTCCATGACACAGTTAAAACCAGAGACAGTGGGACACACTGCAGGGAACACACTGCAGCTATTTTTCTGGTCTGTTTTATTTTTTGCATTTATTTTACTTTTTTACTTTTTGACTGCCATGCAGGGCATGCAGGATCTTAGTTCCCAGGCCAGGGATTGAAGACATGCCCCCAGAGTGGAAACATAGAGCCTTAACCATTGGATCACCAGGGAAGTCCCTGCAGCTCTGTTTTAAGCCATACATACTTCAGGCTATGTATGGAAATTTGTGGGTTAGCTGGATGTACTTGGGGGCTGCCCTGGTGGCCCTCATGATAAAGAATCCACCGGCCAATGCAGGAGAACTGGGTTCGATCCCTGGGTCAGGAAGATCCCCTGGAGCAGGCAATGGCAACTCACTCCAGTATTCGTGCCTGGAGAATTCCACGGATAGAGGAGCCTGGAGGGCTGCAGTCCACGGGGTCGAAAAGAGTCGGACTCAACTGAGGGACTGAGGATGCATGGATGTATCTTAGAGTGAGGGAAGTTCATCCAACATGGGGAGCTGGGGCCTCCTACAGACCAGAGAATGTGGCTTCTAAGCCAAGGACAGGTCACTCAGGGTAAACTGTGGCATGTCTGCTTTCTCGGGGGCAGCTCTGCTGAGGTGCAGGCTCACCAAACCACAGGCTCCCAAGAGCCGCCGCGTCCCCGAAAGAAGCCTTGGGCACTCAGAGGCTGCTTCCCGGAAATGGCAGGGGAAGCCCCAGACTGCAGGCCCTGGAGCAGACCGTCAGTAATGCCTGGGATCTTTACTGGAGAAGCGTGGAGAAGAAATGGGTCAAGCTGGCCAGGAAACTGCCAGGAGGAAGCCCACCCCCCACCCACCCCCTCCAAAGCTCCTTACAATGCACACGTCACTATTTCCAAAATATGCTCAAAGATGTGATCTCAATCAAGGGAGGATCCATCTTTACCACACACCCTTTCCTGGTGTTCAAAACCAAACTGCTGGAAACATAAAGATAAAAGGAATCACCAGAAACTGAGGAGGAACTGGTCACCCTCCAGCTCCTTGCATAAGCCCACATGGGCTCTGACATGGGCGGTGATGGAAGGCCTTGCCAGGCAAATCTTCTGACGCCTGCATTGATCTGATTCTTTCACTATCAAAGGGGAATGCAGTAAGACCAGCAGGAGGAGAGAAAATAGAGAGAACCAGAGTGATTAGCAGTGTTTCCCCGTTGCTGAGTCACGCTTTTATAAAGACCCAGGTCTGCAACCTTAACTGGTAACAAATGATGAAAATCTCACCATTGCCCTTTCTGGCATCTTCACTTGGAATAAATGCAAGAATGAATCTTTTTTTTATATATATAAGCATCTATGGGATTCGTTGGGGCTTCCCTGATGGCTCAGCAGTAAAAAAATCTGCCTGCAATGCAAGAGACATAAGAGACACAGGTTCAATCCCTGGGTCGGGAAGATCCCCTGAAGGAGGGAATGGCAACTCACCCCAGTATCCTTGCCTGCAAACATCATGGACAGAGGAGACTGGCAGGCTACAGTCCAGAGGGTCATAAAGAGTCAGACATGACTAAGTGACTGAGCACACATACACACGGTATTCATTAGAACTCACAAAAATATTAAATACTTGATTGATCCTTAGAATCTACCATCACAAAGTTAGATTAGCATCGTCGATGGTCATTTCAAATTTTCAATGGAGAACTATTCTCTATACACCTGTGGCACGGCAGAATGTACATGTGTGTTGAGGTGTTGGGACAGAAAGGGACCCTGATCTGGACAGGAAGCCCCCAGCCCAGGGCCTTGTTGGGGGTGCTCCTCCCACTCTGCTTTCCCCTCCGTCTAGCTCCAACCAGCATCTCTGTTCCTGCATCTTTCTGGTTGCTGATGGCTCAGACTTTCTCTCCCATTTCCAGGCCTCCTTGTGGAAATCCAGTTTCTTGGCCTGTGCTCTCAAATACTTCACAGGACACAGTGGACATAATGCTGTTGCTGCTCTAGGCCACCAAGGACAACCTCCCTAGGGACCCTGCTCTCCCCATGTGCCCAGAGTACCCGGTACTGCAGCCCCTCAAGTCTGAAGGCCTCCTTTCATCAGTACCCACTGCCCCAGGGCTTGGAGAAACAGAAGAGAGTGCCTAGTGCCTGCTTCCAGGAGCTCCAGTGGATGAAGAATCAAGAAGAAATCAGGAAGCACACCTGTGAGCCAGGGAAGACTGCCCAGTGCTAACTGCCTCGCAGAGAAGCAGGCTGGAGGAGAGGGCACCAGGCAGTCAAGGAGGGCTTCTCTGGGGAGGTGACTTTTAAGACTCGGAGAGAAGAAGCCAGCTCTGCAAGGTCTGGAAAGCAGCATTTCAGACGGAAGGTGGCTGGTCTAGGGCCCCAGGGAGCAGGGTGTGTGAGAAAGAGACAGGATGAGGGAGGTGGTGGGAGCAGGTAAGACTCTCCGTGACAGCTCTGAACAGGCTGGGACCCCAATTGTTAGCAGCCTTTAGGAAGGGAGATGAGGTTGTAGTTTACAAGGTGAGATATCATTTTGGCCTACGTGTGGGCAGGAAGCCCAGCGGGGAGGTGTCTTCTGGGGTCCCACCGAGACAGAGGGCTCTGGCAGCGTCATGGTAGCAGCTGCACAGGGCCTCAGCCACACCCCATCGGGTTTGGGGTGCGGTATACCGGGGACCCGCAGCAGCGGACGTGGACGGAGCCTCTCCACATGACATCCTTGAGGGTCCTCCTGCCTCTGCTCCATTCCTGGCCCCACCCACCAGTGGCCCATCCAGCTGGTCCTGGCTCCATCTCTAGGTGTCTCATCCCAGCTCTTCCTTGGCACAGTGGCTTGAGGGACAGAACGTGCCTCCTGCTTGACCTGGCTCCCGGGTGCCCACCCTGGGTCCCATCCATGCAGGCATATCTCACCAGGCCTGGCCCAACAGGTGGGGAGCCCTGCCAACCAAAAACCAGGAGGCAAGGGTTGAGGTGAGACTAGGAAGGAGGGAAGAGATCCATCCGCTAAGAGAAGGATGGGAGAAAAATGAGATGCTTTTCCACGTTGGTACCCAGTGGTTGTGAGTCTAGAATAATCTATAGAATAATGATGACTACTGCCCTTGCTGAGTGCCATCCTGTGCTAGCCCTGGGCAAGCATTGGGTATCCTCTGATCTCACCATAATTGTAAGGTGTGGGATTGTCCCCGAATGACAAGTGAGGAGGCTGACCTCAGACAGGTTTAGAAACACATCAAGATAACACATCTAGGTGCACAGAGAGCAATTCCATGCCTGGCCTGTTTCTGCAAAGCCCGAGTCCTCTTCCTTACGGAAGTTCAATCAAACGACTTGGACACGTGGGACTGTGTCAGAGTGTCTTTCCACCCTTTTCCTAAAGAGAATCCACGGAAGGAAGCTGGTCTCAGGCAGCTTGGACCACAGAGAGCATCAACCCCCGTGTGTTCCTTTGTCCTGGTGTCTGTGTTTGTGTTCATGGGCTTTTGAGGCTTTTTTCAGGCATTTCTGTCTTTCCTGTTTGCCTCAGATTCTCAGCTCCTCGGGGGAGGGACTGAACCATATATTTCTTGTTTCCGGAGCTCTGGGCTCCACACTCTGTATCCAGGGACCACGCAATGGATGTTATTGATGGGCTGACTCAGGCCCTGTCTGCCCACATGAGCCATTTTGAGCAGCTTTGACTGAAATTCGAACAGAGTCAGTTAAAGCCGAATAAGCGGTCTGGTCGATTCCCTCCTCCCTCCCCACCCCTGCTCCAAGTGCAGCCAGGAGATGTGGGTCTGCCTCCTATCGGATCTCTCCGTCATGAAGGAAGACAAGGCTGCAAACACCCCAGATCCTCCCAGAAAAGCAGCTGGCACTCTCCCTGCCACTGGAACCTGTCCGATGGATCCTGATTCTCCAAAGTGACCTGGCTCAAGGCTTGTGATGGCCATCTTCCCACCATTCTTGCCATCTCCACCTGACACATAGCCCTGCACATCTGCTCCTTGCCCAGCAGAAAGGAACAGATCCAACCTAGCTCTGTGACCCTTCCCTGTCCTTCTGGGAAGTGACAGGGAGGAAGGTGATTCTTAAAATTAAAAAAAAAAAGAAGTCTGTGATTACCCAAAAATGTATCCACTTGGTCCTTTAAAGAATGCTTGAACAAAGTTCAGATTTCATCAGGAAATTAAATTGGCTACAAAACAGGTCTAAGTATGTTCACTGGGTCAGACTGAAACCATGTAACTCAGACTGGAACTTGAACCCATGGGCTTTTTATTGGGATCACCTCTGGTCTTGGGACTTAATAAAGCTCAGGTTCTTGATGTCTCATTGCAGAAAGAATTCAGTGAGAGACAAGAGTGATGGGTAAGCAGTGAATTTATTCAGAGAAAAACATACTCCACAGACAGAGTATGGGCCATCTCAGAAGGCGAGAGGCCCTGAACTATGTGGTGCTTAGTTTTTACGGAATGGGTAATTTCATAGGCTAATGAGTGGGAGGAGTATTCGAACTATTGGGGGGAAGGGGCGGAGATTTCCAGTAATTGGGCCACTACCCATTTTTTGGTCCTTGATGGTCAGTCCTGGGACTGTCTGCTGCTGGTGGGGGTGTCACTTAGCTTACACTAATGTATTACAATGAACATAGGATGAGGCTCAAGGTCTAGTGATTCATCTGCCCTCTCGGACTGTTTGGTTATAATCAGTTTGTGTCATGCCCTTGAGTTATGTCATTCTTCTAAAGGTTGTGCCCTGTCCCCTTCTGTCCAGTTTTAGGAACTTTAAATCCCAAAACCCTATTTTTCAGAGTTTAAAAGAAAAGAGAATATTAATAGGAAAGAGGAAATAAAATACACAAACGCATTTGCTTGGGAGCACATTAAGTGTCTCTGATACAAACTGGTCATATTGGTTGAATCTTGGAAGAGGAACGTGTGTCTGGAGACAGGAGTGGGAGGGAGACTTTTCCCAATAAAGCTCTGGAATATTTTCAATCCTGCTAACATGACTTACATAACTTATTTAAGAAGCAGAGATACAATATTTTTTTAAAGCAAAACAAGAAAAGCAGAGAGATAGAGACATGAATTTATCCAAGCTCTGAACCACATCAACAAACGATTTCGATAGAAAACAAGCCATCACAATGAGGACCCCATCATACTCAGATGTCAGGGAGCATGTTCAAATAACTTTCTCTACAGAGATCGACTCTTTAAGACATGCTGGGTGCTTTCATCGTGTTCCATTGGGCACAGAGAAGAATGGATGGATGGCTAATCTTACAGGAAGGAAAAGTGGTGAAGGTGGGTGGGTTGACCCCAATTTTTGCTTGTGACCTAAAAGAATTCAGAGGAAACAGAGAGGAAGCAGGGGCAAGGGGCCGAACAATCTCTCCCCAGTTGGCATCCCCAAGTCCGCCTTTGAACAGTCCCATCTTAGGCCATTGCTTTGGGCTCGGTATGGAAGCCAGGAAGAGAATTTAGAAACAAGGAAGGGAAGAAAAAGATCAAGATGAGAGGCAAGAGCAGGCAATCGAGGACATCGGTAAAGGGTGAGGACTCAGCAGTGGGAGGTGGGGAGGGTTCCCCTTCACCTCAATCTGCCTGACCCCACCTGAAGTCAAAGTGAGCTTGTAAAAGCCTGCAGGCCAATTCCTTAGCCTTCTAAGAAGAGCCTCTCCTGCAGCAAAGGTCAGATGCAATGGCTGGTTCCCAGCCATCCCTGGGGCCTCCACATACTTCCAGTTCTCAGGCAGCTCCTTCTACTCCCAGGTGAGGGCGTGCCACCTGCAGAGAGGGAAAAGAACTCTGCATGGGGGCAGGAACATTCCAGTCAAAGCAAGTCTCCTCTTCCCTTTTTCTAAGAACTGTCAGCTTCAAGGTGGCATCAGGGGCTGCTTTCCATTTACAGATAAAAAGAGAAGGGAGAGAGGAGAGAGAGAGAAGCACAGATGTGAATTACTGGGTACTGCTGAGTGGCTCCCCTACTGAGCCTGTTGCTATGGCAACATACTCTGGTTGTGGACCACTTTGGGGAGGGTTGGGTGCAAAGAATTGCAGAGAAGCATCGTGGAAACAGCAGTGTGAGTTTGGGCCTAGGCTTTCTGTATTTCTGGAATCATTCTTAGTATAGATGCATTTTTTTTTCTTTTACCCCTGCATATTCAGCAGTCGTGAAGCATTTCCAAAACTCTCACACTTTCCAAAATGGAAGGCATATTCCTGTCTTCTTTTCCACACTTACACCTTTCCATCATTCAGAGTGTCTCTCTAGGCCTGTCTCCTCTAAGTAAAGCAAGAGGATGTTGGATGTCTCTTCCAAACACGCTTTATTATACTTGCCTATACAAGATTGCTGTATTTAACTTTGCATCTATGAGATGAACTTACAAGGTCCGTCATGATTATACCCTGAGCATCATCTTTGTTCTACACCTCATCCCATGGTGACTGTTCCAGGGTGGGATGCATTGTGAGAAGGCCAAGCTCTGTCTTTGCAATGTCAAGAACCTGGTCAAGTTTATTGCGGGGGGTGGTGGTGAAGGAAAGCAACTTAATTGCCCTCATAGATCTTAGACATGAAGAGGCCTAAGTCACAGTCTGGTCATCCAATCTATTACGTGGTGGTCAAATTTCTTTTTGAACACCTATAGGACAGTTACCTCATCCCCTTCAGACAAGGCCTCTGCAATTACTTAGCAGTTTTCTTCTGAAACATGCTCAGAGTATTGGTTTTCTCTCAGAGCTGCAGTCTAACTGGTATGGGTTGGAGTTCAATGCAACCAAGCAAATGATTGCCATGGCAGTTACATTCCTTCTCACCACCTCCCTCTTACTAAACAGAGCGACAGCAGGGCTGAGCAAGGGCGAGGCATGGCAGGTGCCAAACACCATGCACCCAGTCCTGAGCTTATGACCCTACTTGGGATGGGGGAGCTTACATAGACTATTCCCTGAGGTTACAGCCGTGTTACAGCAGGTACTGGCATAAACAGCAGTAATAACAATACCATAACTACCATTTATGAAGTGTTTATACATATCAGGTCTTATCAGAGATGCTTTATAGTTATGATTTTATGTAACTGGCTAGAAAGTAGCAGGATGTCAGTCTTGGCTCACCTGGTTTCAAACCCATGCTCTTTTCAACACTGTTCACCAAGCCCCTGAGTCATCAATGCAATTGACAAATATTTATTGAGGACCTACCATGACAGGCACTGCTCCCAGTGGTCAGGAGAGATCAGCAAATAAAACTGAGATCCTGGACCCCGAGGGAGATGAGGGAGAGTGCAATGGAAACAAGAAATCCCAAAGAACAAAAATTAAAACCCAAGTGTGAAAAGAAGGACCAGAGATGCTGGGACAGGGCAGGGTGGGGCGGATGACACAGGTGAGTTCAGTAGAGATCAGAGTGGGCCCACCAGAAGGGGAGGTCAGAGGCAGCGCTCAGTGAAGGGCTCTCCTGGGACTAGGTGGGAGCGAGTTCTGGCTAGATAGACCAGGGAGGGCAGAGGACCTCCAGTGGGGTGTTTCTGACTTGTTGCGGGAACATCAAGGAGGCGGGGGTGGTTAAAGCAAAGTGAGTGAAGGCAGAGACATGGTTTGGGACAGAGTGGAGGTGGATGTGATGAGGTCAGCTACTCCATGTATGAGCCGCAACCTCTGCAAGATTCTGAGCAGGTGTCTCACCACCCACCTTTTATTTTCCAAGGGTCCCTCTGGGGCTGTGTTGATGTAGAGGGGGAGAGGGTGGCGCTGCCAGATAACAGCAGTGGAGGGAATGAGGAGGGGCTGGATTCTCGATGTATTTTCAGGAAATATATTTTCAAGGGTTTCCTGACAGTTCAAAAGCAGGGTATCAGGGAAAGAGGGAAGTCAAGGATGGCTCGGAAGTTAGGGGCCTGAACAGCTGGAGGGAAATAGTCTCTACTCATCACGACCCCTGTCTCCCACCCAGCTGAGATGAGGAGGCTATGGGTGGGGTGGGGTGGGTATAGGCAGAGGGGAGCCTGGCTGTGAGGGTAAGGAGCCGGGTTCAGGCATATTGAGTTTAGGGCATCTGTTAGCCCCACAGAGATGTCAAGAAGGCCTTTGTATGTATTTTGAACGTGGAAAGTATTTTCGGACATCCATAAAAAAGTATGACTTTCAAGATTTTAGATGCGGGACCTCCCTGGAAGTCCAGTGGTCAAGACTCCACCTTCCAACACAAGGGGTGAAGGTTCGATCCCTGGTGGAAGAGCTAAAATCCCACATGCCTCACAGCCAAAAACCAGAACGTAGAGCAAAAAATGTAAGAAATTCAATAAAGATTTAAAATTCTTCTGTGTACCAACCATCTTATATTAAAAAAATTAAGATTTTAGGGGTAAGCTTTAATCATCACGGGAACGAAAACAGGTATCAAACTCCTTGTTTCCCAGAAGGCTCCTCGTGGATGAAGTCTCATAGTAATTGGTACAACAGAAATTACGGACCCGGATGGGCAAGGAAAAAGGAGGGAAGTAAACCAGAAGCATGCGAGGAAGCTGGTCTGGGGTGAGTAATTTTTGTTCCAGAGAATCACAAGCTGGCCAGATGCGTTCAAAGAAACCTTGTGTCTGAGGAATCCAGTGAACTGAAGACAAGTACTTTATCTGAGTGGGCTTCCCTGGGGGCTCAGACGGCAAAGAATCTGCCTGCAGTATGGGAGACTCGGATTCAATCCCTAGGTCAGGACGATCCCCTGGAATAGGAAATGGCAACCCACTCCAGTACTCTTGCCTGGAGAATCCCACGGACAGAGGAGCCTAACAGGATACAGTCCATGGGGTCACAAAGGGTTGGACACGACTGAGAGACTAACACTTTATCTGAAGGAATAATCCAAGTCTTATGTACAGATCTGGAAGTGAAAAGCCTGATTAACTTCACATCAGGTTAACGAAACTCTTGGAAACCAACAACCAGAACTTCACCAGAGGGCCCAGAGGTGGGCCCTTCTTGCCCTGGATTCAGCAGGAAGGAGCAGCAGACTTCTTGTTCTTCTGTCTGCCTCCATGCCAAATTTACATTCAAGTGTTCCCAAACTCCTTGGCTCATTACTACAAGTCTCAGAAAAAGGACAGGGCTGTTGGGCTATGGCTGGGGCTCCCTTTTTAGGTCACTGCCTTTCCTCCTGGTGCTTCCCACGTGACACTAATGATAAAGAACCCACCTGCCAACGCAGGAGACATAAGAGACTCGGGTTCGAACCCTGGGTCAGGAAGATCCCCTGGAGGAGGGCATGACAACCCACTCCAGTATTCTTGCCTGGAGAATCCCATGGACAGAGGAGCCTAGTGGGCTGCAGTCATGGAGTCACAAAGAGTCAAGCATGACAGAAACGACTTAGCACATACGCACACAGGCCTTTCCTCCTGGAAACTGAACTGCTCTATGTGGCTTTTGATATTTCTACTTTTTGATGCATGGAAATAAATCTTATCAATTCAGATCTTGGAAAATCACCAGCCAGGGCTGTGAAGTTTCAGGTATAAAATAATCATGGAGACGTTGAGAAGTCGCTCCCTCGAAGTCTGAGCAAAGTTCATGTAGTTCATATAAAATGCCCAGAGGAGTCCTTCTTGGCGAGGCAGAGCTGAGACTTTAACATGACAAGGTAGATTTTTCAGTCTTGCTGGAGAAAACTGGGTGCCTTGCCATGGAACCCACTGCAGACGTGTGCTCGTGTTTCTGTGTCTTGGGCTCTGGGTTCTATATATAAATCCTCTCTTCATCATCACCAGCAGAGTTTATGATTAGAGCTGGGATCTGTGTGCATTGAGTTAAACAAAGACTGTCCGGGCCCTCATGGGCACGGGCTGGAGTTCTTGGATGAAGAGCCAGGGAAGTGCCTCTGTGACGTCATCTTGGCCCTCTCACACATCATCCTGGTGTTCCATGTGCCTCTGGGTGACAGCCTCCATCACCAGAAGCCTGATTAGAACAGGGAAGTGGGTTTGTAGGCTCCTAGGAGAAGGCAATGGCACCCCACTCCAGTACTCTTGCCTGGAAAATCCCATGGACGGAGGAGCCTGGTAGGCTGCAGTCCATGGGGTCGCTGGGAGTCAGACACAATTGAGCGACTTCACTTTCACTTTTCACTTTCATGCATTGGAGAAGGAAATGGCAACCCACTCCAGTGTTCTTGCCTGGAGAATCCCAGGGACGGGGGAGCCTGGTGGGCTGCCGTCTATGGGGTCGCACAGAGTTGGCCACGACTGAAGTGACTTAGCAGCAGCAGCAAAGAACCAAGGGCTCTACCTACAGAGAGTGATGGGCCTCTGACCACACACAAACACACACACACCATTCTACTTGAGTATCAAATGTCCACTGGCATTACTTACATTACTACTGTATCTGGAAACCTATCAAAACCATTCCGTGTGATAAACATTAACTACTATGCTTCATGTACTACAGTGATAACTATCCATTTGTATATCGCTTTCCTCATCAGACTGTGTGTCCCTTAATGACAAGGATGGGGGCCTTTCAACTTTATATCCACAGTCGGAAGTCCTCAGTGCAGTACACAGTGAGTGCCTGATAAATACTGATCAAATGAATGGGGAAACTGAGGCACAGGTCTTGAGACCCAAGTCTGAATATAAGCTCAGGATTTTCCTTTGCAGACGAGTGCTTTTGCCAGAGGGTGGAGGAAAGCTTGAGCTCCAAGCTCTGCAGGATCCACAGAGAATTTTTTCTAAGCTTATTTCTAAGAAGGGGCCAAGGAGCTGTGTGTCTTTTTCCACTGGAGCCAGACGTTTATGCCTCTGCCCTGTGGATGTGGTCCATCCACCACAGGGAGTGCAGCATCCCTGCGGTCTGTTCAGAGCATCACAGTCACGGCTGCTCCCCCACCCCCACTCCCCGAGCTGCAGGAGAAACGTCCGACAGGAGACGAGAGGCTGCCACACTGGCAGACTGTTCTACTCCTCCTGCCAAGGGTCATGCCTTGAAAATATCTCTAATTTTGTTTTCATAGCTTGTTAACCTTTTCCTTCCCAAAACAATGCCCGTGTTTGTTTTGGCTCCTTTCACGGACGGAGGACGGGTCTGAGTTGGATGCACAAAAGCATTTTTTCCCTTAATCTCATTACAAGAGCTCCTCACTCTTGAATTCTTCCCAGGGCTTGCTTGCTGTGAAGTGATTTCCTCTTGGAATTGGTTTTTCTGTTTGTGAAGCTGGGCGAGCAAGTATGTTTGGTTTTGTAGGGAAACAGGGAGAGACAGCAAAGACAAAAGCGAAGAAAGCAAAACCCAGCAATCCAGTGATATGCTGGGGAGTTCTCATATTAATGGGACCCAGCCTAAAATCTCTGCCACTCGAAGCAGTGTACTCAAATTCTAATGTGTGTGAGGGTACCACGCTGAGGTCATCTTTCTCCGTGTCGTCTCTTATCTATGTGAAATTTATAAAATGTGTGATGAAATGGGCCAGTGTTTTCAGACCGATGTTTCTCCTGTGTTCAGAGTATCTTATTTCATCCTTGCATGTGCTCCTTCTGCTGGCGTGGCCACCCTGGCTTGGTTCTCACAAGCAAGTGACATTCTTGACCTGTTCCTTCTGAGCATGGTGGACAAGGCACCTCGATTTTTTCTTCTTATGATTTAATGTTCATCATCATGTCTTGAAGGAGTTTTCAGTTTAACCAGTGTGTCGTTCATTTTTCTAGCCTTCACCAAAGTCTTCCTTTTCCTTTGGAACTGTTTGGTAGATTATCTCTGCAAATACGAAACTGAAACAAGGGGCAGAGGATTCTGGAAGATGAACGGTGGAGCTGGGGGAAGCTGACAAAGAATACCACTGCCAGACTGCCCGCCATGGCCTGCACCTTTCCAGTGACCGAGGAACAGGGCCAGGTGCATTTTGCCTACTGTATATTATATGAACTATTGTGTACGGGATGAATTGTATATTGTATGTAGATTGCATACACACTATTGCATAGATTGGGAAACATGCCTTCCCCCTTTTCAGGCCCACGTTATTCTTTACAAGTTAAATAGAGAACAGTGTGCCCACCCTGCAAGAGGCAGTGTGGGCCAGTGGATAGAGGAGGTATTCTTGGCAGCCTTTCTGAGACCCTTTCTCTTATTAGCAAGCTACTTCCTGTCAGCTATAAGAGGTGCATGGGGTACCAGACAGCATCCTTTTTTCCTCCCTTAAGCATTAATTTGGACATGAGCTGAAAGAAAGGAGAGACGCAACACAGTCCCCACAGTGAGAGCTTAGAATCCAGTGAAACTTACAAACAGAAAAGAACGTGTAAGCCAGTTCTTGACAGCATCTCCCGAGCACTCACACGTCCTCTCCTGCTCCTTATTATATTTTCACGCAGAAGCGTGTGTGGGTGAGAGAAGGATTCCGGGAGTCTACAAGTCCTGGTCCTCCAGTGCTTTTCAATCACCATTCATCTCGGTGGCTCTCAGCCCCCGAGCCCATTTGCTGAAGACGAGTGACTCATTCTCTCTCAAACAGTGGTGCTGACAGTTAATTGAATTCCAAAGCTAACGTTCCTTCCTACCTACGGCAACTCTTCACAGCTCAGAGCTCCAGAGTGCTCTAAGCCAGGGGGAGAGAGAGGTGCCTTTCTCATGTGATTGAAAGGTCGTGTTTACGGGTAAGATTCCATTTCTCTCTGACACTCAGGCTTAGATGCAAACTTGGTCCAGGAGAAAATGGACTAGACAGTAATTAGGGTTGAAGTTTGTTGTTAGCATCTTCCTACAAGGCAGAGGGCGATGGCAGACCAGCGTCTTTGCCCTCCTTGCCTAAACGGTGTAATTGGCAAGCAGCTGGTCCCTCTTTTAATAATCCTTCATCTTCCCAGCAGTGACCAAGGGTGGTCGCTATTTACTAGCTGCCGGGCTGCTGTTTAGAAGGAGGGAAATTAATGCAGAGGACATCACTGAGGAAAGATTTACTTCCAGAGTCCCTTTGCAGCTTGTGTACATTTCAAGAGGAGGGTGATGATACCCAGTGGGGAAGATGATTGTTTCCACTGGGGGCATCCATTCCACTGGGTGGTTGGGTTGATTGGCCTGAAGGGTGTCATGGATTAACATGGAAACAGACAGTTATATATGCAGGGAGAAGGAGATGATTTGTTCATGTGACTTAGCAGACTGTCTTAGTGATCACGTGCACAAAAACCCTGGAGAAGGAAATGGCAGCCCACTCCAGTACTCTTGCCTAGGAAATCCCACGGGTAGAGGAGCCTGGTGGGCTACAGTCCATGGGGTCACAAAGAGTCAAATACGACTGAGCATGCACACAGGCACACAAAAGCAAACCAACTGTTTTGGGAGCTTCCAAATTAGGCCGTGGAGTCTGGAAAGCCATCCCCAACACCACCCTTACCTCTTCAACAAGCCCTGTTTATGGTGATGGTTTCTCGTGGTTGATCACTGACTCTGTCTCTCTGGTTCTTGGTTGTTTGGGATTTACCTGAGGCAAAATGACAACCCAGGTGAACTCCTCTCGTCCATCCCCTCTTGAATTCCTCTTTGTTCTCAGCCAGGACTGGGTCACAATACACAGCCTGCTGGGGCCTGTCTGCGCAGGACCTAGCTGAGGTTATGAACATCAGGCAGCAGAGGGAAGCTTTAGGCTGGGGTAGTGAGTGGGCAACCCAGACCTGCAAACCCCACACCCTTGCAGAAACTGTTTGAGTCCCTCCCAGTTTTTAATGCAGAGAACTCACTTTCTGACTACGGCCCTAAGGATCAGAGAACCGTCTACACTGGCAGAAAGATTGGTGAGCTACCCCTTCAACTGCCTCTTGTTACAAAAGAAACATCTGACACTCTCGTGTTCACAATAGAAAGTCTGAATCAGATCTCTATCCTGACTTGTACCAAGTCTCTCAGACCACCCATATCACAACAGTGTATTAGGGGTGGGGAGGGAGGGAGTTTTAGGTCAACTGATTTGGTTTGAATACACTGATCTTCAAGACCCTTCTGTCCAAGAGAATCCTACCTCCTCATTTTCCAATAACTGGTTGTAGAAAGTCATTCAAGAGATGCTGATTTGAGTCCTGGCTAATTTAGCTAAAGTTCTTTTGGAGTTCCTTTTGTCTTTTCATAGTTGATTTACAATGTTGTGTTAGTTTCCCATATACAGCAAAGTGATTCAGATACATATATATATATAGATAGATAGATAGATAGATATCCAGTTCCTTCTGCTGGGGGTTCCAAGCTTGGTCTCTGGCAAAGTGCCTTGAACCTTTGGAATCTGACAGTCTTTGCTTGGGCTTCCCTGGTGGCTCAGTGGTAAAGAATCCACCTGCCAATCCAGGAGACTTGGGTTCAACCCCTGGGTCAGGAAGACCCCTGGAGAAGGAAATGGCTACCTACTCCAGTATTCTTGCCTGGGGAATTCCATGGACAGAGGACCTGATGGGCTGCAGTCCATAGGATCGCAAAAGAGTTGGACATGACTTAGCAACTAAACAACTACACACACACACACACACACACACACACACACACTCACACACACATATTCCATGGACAGAGGAGCCTGGCAGGCTATAGTCCATGGGGTTGCAAAGAGTCAGCCACAATTGAGTGACTGAGCATATATATATATATATATATATATATATCCTTTTTCATATTCTTTTCCATTATGTGGAGACAGTCTTAACTCTTTTGGGTCTTGATTTCTTCCCCTGAAAAATCTAGAACAGTGATAACAGTAATAATAGTAATTAACACCTCACTTGATGAGTCATCAGGATTACCATGAGGGTCTAGTGAATAATGAATATGAAATTATTTGAAAAGTATAAAGTTCTCAAAGTGTCATGTAGTGTTTGTTATTGATAATAATAATTTCACTGTATTCTCATCCCTTAAGAACAGCCAGCCAAACTCTATATCTCTTTTGTTGTTATTTGACTTCTAAGTCATGTCCAACTCTTGCAATCCCATGGATTGTAGCCCACCAGGCTCCCCTGTCGATGGAATTCCACAGGCAAGAATATTGCAGTTGGGTAGCCATTTGCTTCTCTAGGGGATCTTCCTGACTCAGGAATCAAACCCACGTCTCCTGCGTCTTCTGCTTGGCAGGCAGAGTCTTTACCACTGAGCTACCAGTGAAGTCCATCTATTTCTCTTTCACCAAAAAAAACCTTTATGCTTTGGGCTGTTTGCTTCTCCCAGACACTGACCACCTGCTTCTGGGGTTGGATTGTGACCCTGATATTCACCTTTCTTGTGAACTAGTCAATTTCTTGCCCCCCTTTTGTTTCTGTTGTTCCCTTTAACATTAATGTAATCATGTAGAGATGGTGGTAGTTTTGCCATGCAGAATATAGATGCTGAATTGTTGTAAGAGCATCCCCATCATCACAGAAGTGTTTGATGGGGATGTGTTGTGTGTTTGAACTTGCTCATGGATTTCCGAGCTCAACATTCAAGACTGTCTGTGGTCCCAACCTATTCCACCTTCCCAGCCCCTAGACATGTTCCTTCTGTCACGGGAAATATCTTTCCTTTTCTCCTCCTGCCTTTCCAGCTCTGCCTGTGTTGGATCCTCTACTTCTGGTCTATTGTGGCATCCCCATGTTCAATCTCCTGGGGCCTGGGCATCTCCTCCTCTTCCTTGAGGGTTGCCCTGAGCTTCTCAGCAAAAGGCAGTTCTTTGCTCTCAGAGTTTCCACAACTCTGCTGAATGTCTTTCATATCACCTTTCACATTCTGCCCTATGTCTTAGATCTTCATCAGTATGTCTTCTGCTTTCTCTGAAATAAATATTAATACTTGCTGAATGAAGGGATTAATGTGTTGCCTTGGAATAACTGATGATTTCTATTTGTAGCTGCCTCCATAATTAGGTTACAAGGTCTTAACAGGCAGGGACCACATCTTATCCACAAATATAATTCAATTAACCAACATGTTGAGGGAGCCAGTCTGACCTGGCCTCAGATGAGGTGCTTTCAGAGTAGGGACAGGGTATATGAAACACATGTCTGCCCTTAAACTCACAATCTAGTTGGAAAGACAAGACCAAAAAATGCACAGAACAAGCAACCCAAATGTCCACCAATAGGGGACATATAAGGGATAAAAAAGAGAAATTATTGTATCTATGTGTCATAGAAATTAACCAACTACTGGTACACTCAGTATTGCTGCTGCTGCTGCTGCTGCTAAGTCGCTTCAGTTGTGTCCAACTCTGTGCGACCCCATAGACGGCAGCCCACCAGGCTCCCATGTCCCTGGGATTCTCCAGGCAAGAACACTGGAGTGAGTTGCCATTTCCTTCTCCAATGCATGAAAGTGAAAAGGGAAAGTGAAGTCGCTCAGTCACGTCCGACTCTTCGCGACCCCATGGACTGCAGCCCACCAGGCTCCTCCGTCCATGGGATTTTCCAGGCCAGAGTACTGGAGTGGGGTGCCATTGCCTTCTCCGATACTCAGTATTAATGAATATCAAAAAAGTTATGTTGAGCAAAAGAAGCTCCCAAACTGATCTACCGTTTGATTCTGTTCAAAACAGATTCAAAAAAGGAGAAAAACTAAGTTATGATGTTAGAAATCAGATCAGTGGTTGGTGGGGCTGAGTGGGTGATAGGTGGTGGTGAAGGAAGAGGGGCACGTGAGAACTCTGTAGCAGTGGGACTTTTATCTTGGGGTGATGGTGACGTGTATACATTGTCATCAAACTGCATACACTTCAGTTCTATGCATCTCATTGTATGTAAATTATATAATCAAGTCAACTTTAAACAGTATTTTTTGAATCGTTCTTTTTTTAATTTTTATTTTTATTGACGTCTAATGGATTTACAATGTTTTATTAGCTTCTGCTATACAACAAAGTGGTTCAGTTATACATGTATTCTTTTCCACTGTCATTTAGCATGGGATATTGAAAACAGTTCCCTCTACTATTCAGCAGGACCTTGTCATTTTATATACAGTATTTTGTATCTTCTAATCCCTCCCCCAAATTTTGTCTTTGGTAACTGTAAGCTTCTTTTCTATGTCTGTGAGTCTGTTTCTGTTTTGATAATAAGTTCATTTGTATCATATTTTAGGTTCCACATATAAGTGACGTCATATAATACTTGTCTTTCTCTATCTGACTTAATTACTCTAGATCCATCCATGTTGCTGCAAAGGGCATGATTTCATTCTTTTTGTGGCTGAGTAGTATTCCATGGTATACACCACTAAATAGTACTTTAATGTAAAAAGTCTGTTCAAGACAACAATTGAAGAGATACAGCAAGCAAGTCAGGATTAAGAATAAAGCTTAATTCTATGACTTCCCTGATGGCTCAGATGGTAAAGCGTCTGCCTACAATGCGGGAGACCCAGCTTCAATCCCTGGGTGGGGAAGATCTCCTGGAGAAGCAAATGACAACCCACTCCAGTGTTCTTGCCTGGAAAATCCCATGGACGAAGGAGCATGGTAGGCCATAGTCAGTCCCTGTCGTCACAAAGAGTCGGACACGACTGACCGGCTTCGCTCTACAGACAGCAATTGTATTGAGGGTTGGGATGGGGAGATGGGGGTGCGCTCTCTGTGGTCTTTTTTGGGGTTCTTGGCCATGCCTTGAGTCATGTGGGGTCTTATTAATAGTTCTCTGACTAGGGATTAAACTCACATCCCCTGCATTGGAAGCACGGGGTCTTAACCACTGGACTATCAGAGACATCCCTTGATGGTCTTTAAAGCAGGGATTCATGTAGCACATTGAGGATGATAAAGGCGAGGAAGAGTGTGTGCCAGGTGGGAGCATCTTATGCTCCATCTGTGTTGACCTCAGCCGTTATCATAGACCTAGAACCCCAGAAAGCACTTAACAAGTCATTTTTTGCTAAAGAGATGAGCTCAGAAGAATGAGTTCTTTCACCCTCTGTCCTGAAATGTGGGCACACATCAGGCCAGGGTCACGCCCACATGGATTTGTGGGCACTTCATGTGCCCAAGCTGTTTGCCCAAGCTGTTCTCTCTGCCTGGTACCCCTCCCTCCCCTTTCTTCTCCAGGAAAATCCTATTCCTTTCCTAAGATTCAGCTCTTCTTGCTGAGAGGCTCCAGGCGGATTCTCTCTCTGGGTCAGGCTCTCATGGTGACTCAGTTCTTTGGTTCCCCTGATCCTCTTCCCTTGTACCCTGGCTAGCAGTCTCCGATGGGTCTGTGAATAATTCCTAACTAGGAGCTTGCCTAGTTAGGAAAAAACTTGCCTTTTTTTTTCTAATGTGCACGAGAGGCAGTGCCATGCATTCAGGGCTGACTAAGGGTTTCATTGTCACTCCCACTCCCGCTCCTTGGTGGGGTACTCAGCCCCTCCACCTGTCCACCTTTGCAGGCTGGCTGCACCCTGTACATTCCTGGCCCACAGGGAGCCCAGGAACCTGCAGGAGTGGTTTTCTCAAAGTTTCCTTGAGTGCCCAGCATCGAGTGCCCAGCACTACGAACCCGTGAGCCGTCTGTTGGCCTGCATGTCTGCAAACAGTAAACTGCAGCTAGTGAATTTCCACGTGGTAAATTCTCCTGTCAATCAGCACCACTGCCTGGTGGCAGGAGACCAGAAAAGGGGGGATCGTTCACAGAATCATAGGATAGCTGATGGTACATGTGTCTAAAATGGTCATCTCGTCCGACAGATGGAGAGACCGAATTTTAAAAGTGAAATGATCATCTCACTGTGAGGACCTTCAAGAGCCAACAGAGAAGCCAAAGAAACCCTTTCTGTCTTCCTCAAAACCCACAGGGTGGCGAGGGGAAAAAAAATAAATCAATCAAAGTCACCTGGAACAGAACCATCAGGAAGGAAAGACATGCTATTTTCAAGTTTCTAAAAGGATATTAGTAACAGTCAGGGGGGGAAGAAACCCACATGAAAACTACCCTTGATAAAGGCCTTTTGGAAGCAGATAAAGGTGTGTTTTGCTGCCTTGAGGTCTTGAGTCTTTCACTGTGCTTTGTCCAGCTGGGTTTGGAGATTGAGGTCTGCGAGTGTGATTGTGTATTTGTTCCAAGTGATACTGGAGTTGTTTGCTTTGAACAAAGTGACTTTGTTCCTTTGTTGGATGTGGCCAGCAGCAGAGCCGTTGCTTAGGAAAGGAAAACACACACACACACACCAGGAACTCGCTCAAAGTAAAAGGGGTTTTGTGGGTTATATGTTGGCACAAAGGCCAAGGCAGCTGAGCATGGCTATGGAGGCAGAGATCTGGCCGTCCCAGGGGCAGGGAGGGACAGCCTCGAAGGATTTCCTTTCCAGGGCCTCCCTGAGGCAGAGGCACTGGCCCTGGGCTCTTTCCAAGAAGTTGGTCAGGGCAGTTTATCAGAAGCCAGGAAAGAGTCTCATTTTACTGAAAGATCATTAGCAATTTGCTTCCCTCAGAAGATGGGACTTATTAGCTGTCTTCTGCAGGGCCAGGAGGCCGGAAGCCCAGAGTTCTGGCTGGTGTGAGCCACAGCTCTCTAAGTACACCTACTGTGTGCCAGGTTGTGTACCAAACCACGCTAAACACTGTCTGTGCATCCCTGTGTTAAAGCATCCAAGACCTCACAGGACAGGCTCAAGGCTGCACAGGAGTCAGCCCACAAGGCCCACTGTGTGCGTCCCCTCCCGACGTCAGCAACATCATGGCGCTAGCCTGAAGTTGGCCGTGATGCAGCGGTGCAGCCACTCTGGAGAACAGTGTGGAAGTTCTTTAAAAAAAAACTCAAAATAGAGCTACCATATGATCCCACAAGCCCCACTCCTGGGCATGTATCTGGAGAAAACCATAATTCGAAAAGATGCATGCCCCCCAGTGTTCATATCAGCGCTATTCACAATAGCCAGGACATGGAATCAACCTAAGTGTCCTTAGACAGACACAGGGATGGAAAAAGATGTACAGGGATTCTTGAACTGTGCTGATCGGGTGAGAAGGAGGAGCCACCAGCCCTCATCTGCATCTCCAGCCTCTCCCTCCTCTATCTTGGTCATCACTCTCGGATGGACAGTGGCTACCAAGGCTGGCTGCTAAGTTTCTATTACTTTTCTGCCAAGGAGGCCCCAGGTCTCAGGGGCCACCTCGGATATCCACAGCCCATGTGTGTGATATTTGCTTTCCACTCCAAAGTGGGCTCTACAAAACCCAGATTTGGGTCACAGAAAGAAATCATCACATTTCCAAAGAAGCCTGTGACCAATACTAAATGCCATTGACAGAAGTTGTGTCTGTTTTTAATTTGTGGACAAAGACTTACGGATAGGTGCAAAAATAAATCCTTTTTTGCAACCCAGAATTCATTGTTCAGTATGAGTTTTGATACAGATAAAAAGGAACAATTTACCTGAAACAGATTCAATAGAGAGGGTGTATTGATAAACATAAAGATTGCTTTCAGGACTATAGACCTGATCATTTCCTCCATATCTTAAGCTTTTAAATTATCAGCTATATTGTTTTAGGCTTCCCCAGTGGCTCAGCAGTAAAGAATTCACTTGTAATGCAGGAGAAGTGAGCAGGAGATGTGGATTTGACCACTGGGTCGGGAAGATGCCCTGGAGAGGGAAATGGCAACCCACTCCAGTATTCTTGCCACCGCATTATTCTTGCCTGGAAAATTCCACAGACAGAGGAATCTGGGGGCTACAATCCATGGGGTCACAAAAGAGTCGGACATGACCTGGGGACTAAACAATAGCAACATATTGTTTTAGTACTCTAATTTTAATGTTGACACAAAACAAAGATGGCTTCTGTTTTTTTAGGCTTTTGTCTTAAGAACGCAGTGTGTGGATTTTAAAAAGGTATTGGCAGGACTTCCTTGGTGATCTAGTGATTAAGAAGAGTTCACCTTGCAATGCAGGGGACCCAGGTTCAATCCCTGGTCAGGGAACTAAGATCCCACATGCCTCTGAGCAGCTAAGCCTGCACCCCACAACTAGAGAGTCCATGTGCCACAACGAAAGATGCCACATGCCACAACTAAGACCCCGTGCAGCCAGACAGAAAACAAATAAATAAAGGTACTGGTATACCCCCAGTGATCTGTACTGTTCTGGGGTGATTTGAACATGTGAGCATGATTTGAACTTAATACCTTTTTGGAAGGTGTCAAATTCAAAACTAGGCAGATCCATCTCCTGACCCAAAACATGGTCCTAAAGTAAACTGCTTGAGGAAATCGGATCCCAGAGACTATGGGTGGAAATTTTAAAGTGTGTCCATATTCCACTGGAGATCAGAGAAGTCTGGACGGACTGACATGACGGCTGTAGATTGAGCAACACATCTCTTTGAAAGAGCCGTCTCATCTTGAAGATTAGGACTTGAACTAAGGTGATTGACCGTGGAAAGAATCAGAACATGTGAAATTCTTAAAAATTTATGGACTGAAATACATTTGCCCGTGTTACACATAAGACAAAAAAACCTTTTCACTCTGTGCAGAAAAAAAAAAAAAAGCACCATTGAACACTTGAGCACATTTTGCCCTGACTTGTGTAAATCCCAGCAGTCACGGGCGCCATTATTAATGGCCTCTTTGTTGTGCATCAATAAACTTTACAAGATAATGGAGGAGTGATGGTGTTGGAGTTTTTCCCCTCTCTTCTTCTCTTTCTAAATCTTTCCTGGCTTTGTGGCATTGCTGCCTGGCACACTAGTAAATGATGTATGAGATGAAGTATGGCTTTCTTCCAGCCAAGCAATGGCTTTGCCACCATTGCTTCAGTATTTATTATTTGGAGTTATGTTTGGGCTGGTCAGAAAAGTCCATCAATGTTTGCTGCTGTTGTCTGAAGACCAAGAAGGAAGGGGAGGAAGAAGGAGAAAAGGAAGAAAGGTTTGTATAATAAGAAAAATAAACTTGGTCTGGTCTGTAATATCAAAGTATCCGTTGGACTGACTTCTCCCTAATATTTTAGGATTCTTTTAAGGAGAGAAAAGGTCTTCATCACCATTCTGCACCCTTTCCTGTGGGGTTCACCCCTTCCATCTGGGTCATGGTGGTCTCATCAGATGGTTTATTGCCTTTAGAGCAAACATATGTGGGCTTGGTTGTGTTCATTGCTTAGCAAAATATCACAAAAATGTGTGACTATCTGTCAACCTGTACAAACTGCATTTTTCCATAGACTTTTCCCATCAGTGATTTGCCCAGGTGATTCCTGCTGCCTTTAAATTGTTCAGATCTTCTTGTGCTTGTTGTTCATGACCACATAAGTAGCTTCTTATTAAGAGCTGACTCATTGGAAAAGACCCTGATGCTGGCAAAGATTGAAGCCAAAAGGAGAAGGGGCAGCAGAGGGTGAGATGGTTAGATAGCATCACTGACCCATGGACATGAGTTTAAGCAAACTCCAGGAGGTAGAGAAGGACAAGGAAGCCTGGTGTCCATGGGGTTGCAAAGAGTCAGACACAACTTAGCGACTGAACAACAAGTTCTCTAATTATCTACATATAAAAGTGACCCATTTTTATTTCCGTATAGAATGCTATTACTTGTTCCCAACCTATTTCTAGAAAGATGCTTGGCTCTACATCTGAGTTCAAACTCCAGCTTTGTTTCTTACTAGTTCTGTCACCTGAAAACCTGGACTTTATTTCCCTGTGCCTGAATTTCCCCTATGTGGAAGCATAAAATGTGTTTTCCAAAGTTTTTCATTTTTTGTATTACTTCAAATACAGGCACCGTCTTTCTCAACGCCCCATGCAGACTGTGGGCTTCATGATGTCAAGAATCATGTTGCAGTTGTAGTATCAGGCACAGTGTTGGGTGTTTGTTGATTGACAAGCTGTTTCTCCAGCTTTGAAACAGTGAAAACTATTTCCCAAATTCTTTTTTTTTTTTTTTTCTGTTGCTTTGGGTTTCAGCCAGTACATTCTTATAAGCCAAACGAGGACTTGAGTTATTAGAAGCAACACAAAATATGCTCCCAAGTTCAACAAGCAAAGGCAATAGATCTAAATGACAAGCTCCATGTATCCAAAGAACCACACATTCATCTTTCTGTGGGATCAATTCAGGGCAGATGCAATATCACTTTTCTTGTAAAACAAGTAGTGATTTTATGTTCCCAGTAATTCTATTTCTACATCTTGAATCAACGTGAGTTTTACCTGAGTTTATTAATAATAGCTACATTTATTGAGTGCCTACTAAGTAGGGATGTATTGATAAATAGGCTTTAGTTGAGGGGAAAAGCCCTTCTTTATAGAATCTATTGATTTTCATGAAGGAAATACTATAGTGGTCAGTTTCAAGCTTCCGACATGACATCAGTGGACACGTGATTAGTCCAATAGGAGCTGCCCACCCACCACCCCGACTATGGCTGGAGCTACAAGTACAGGATTAGCAATAATTTTCACAACAACCCTGCAAGAAAGATATTGTTCCCATGCTGTCAGTGAGGAAACAGGCTTGGAAAACACTTTGCCCCAAATCACATACATAGCTAGTCAGAGGTGACTTAAGGTTTAAACCAAGGTCTACATGACTCGCAAACTCAGTCTTCCCAGAACTTCACATTTTCTTGGCATAACACTGTGAACAAATGGGCGAATGCAGCGGCCCACTAGTCACAAATCCTGGAGAGACTGGACGAGCAGGATTCAGATTCTGTCCAGTGAAAGATTCAAGCCTGCCCGAGAACTCCTGACACAGCCTTGAGAGACGTGCACTTTCTCACAGCCGAGAAGGTGGTACTCATGTGATTAGCCAGGAAGTTGTCACCTCGATTAGTTCTGGCACATTCCCACGTGATATAATTAACCCAGATGTGTGGTACCTATCCAGGGTGTCTGGAGGGGAGAGTGTGGAAGGAGGTTCTCACAGAAGGGATCGAAAGGGACACCATCATGCCCACTCCTTCAACAGGTGCTGGTCAACAAAGTATGCTGGTTTTCAGTGATGCTGTGATGTGACCGGAAAGGGAATTTTCAGCATATCCCCAAAGGGGTTTCAAATGAGTTCTGCAGGTTCAGTTTCTTTCTTCTGGTAACTCTGGGTCTGCCAAGGCCTCCTTGTCTTTAAAACTTGGAATAGTACTGTTCATCTCTTCAGGAGAATTAATGAATTCAAAGCTGTAAAGGCTGTAAAACCTGCAGATGATAGCAAACATACAAATACACAATGTTTTTCTTTTCCTCCTGTGACTTGGTTCTCTGGATGTCACATCTTGCTATCAAAAGACCTAGATGTAACCAAAGCAAACAAAATAATTGCTTTCCGTACTTATTTCTGTTGTAAAAGGGTCCTATGTTATAAAACAATGATAATGACAAAAATAATAATACTTTGTGCCTGGGTAACACCTTTCTTCTGAGGAGCTCAAAGCACTTTACAGACACAGGAAAAAATTGTCAACAGACAATTTATACAGAAAAAAATCGACTTGTAAGAAGTTACTCTGTGGGGGATAATGGTTCTGTTATTTTCACAAATTGACTGACAAACACAATATCTATTTCTGGTCTAAGCCAGGAATAAAAGCGCCACGTAGGAGGAAGGCAAGAGGACTCAGAGTGAGCAAGGAGATCGAAAGGGCTACTCTTCTGGTTATTTACCTGAACGCAGTCTAGACAGAGTCTGGGACAATTCTGACCCCAAGTAACCCTGTAACTAAAGGCTGCTCATTGGCCTGGATGATAGTATGAAGGGATGGCTACCTGCTTACTAGACCTTCCATGGGGCTCCTCTCTGGCATCCAGATGCAGCTTGTTGAATTATCTTAGCAGATGTTGGAGGGTAAAGCTGGGAACCCGTCTCCAGAGCGCCTCTCCTAAATGAACTATAGGGCTGACTCTGCTTATTAAATACTCACACCACCTTCCAATTTCCCATGCCTTCCTTCTGAGTTAACCTTCCAATTCTCACCCACAATCCACGAGCCACAGACAACTAGCTACAGACCTCAGAGGGGACTTTGAAGTATCAGAAAGAGAAACTAAGTAAACAATCTCATTTACAATTGCATCAGAAGGAACAAATATCTAAGAACGTATTTAACCAAGGAGATGAAAGACCTGAACTCTGCTGCTGCTGCTGCGTCGCTTCAGTCATGTCCGACTCTGTGCGACCCCATGGACGGCAGCCCACCAGGCTCCCCCGTCCCTGGGATTCTCCAGGCAAGAACACTGGAGTGGGTTGCCATTTCCCTCTCCAGTGCATGAAAGTGAAAAGTGAAAGGGAAGTCGCTCAGTCGTGTCTGACTCTTAGCGATCCCATGGACTGCAGCCTACCAGGCTCCTCCGTCCATGGGATTTTCCAGGCAAAAGTACTGGAGTGGGGTGCCATCGAACTCTGATGTTGATGAAAGAAATCAAAGACAACACAAACAAGGGAGAAGATACCCCATATTAACAGATTCAGTTCAGTTCAGTCACTCCGTCATGTCCCACTCTTTGCGACCCCATGGACTGCAGCACACCAGGCTTCCCTGTCTATCATCAACTCCCAGAGCTTGCTCAAATTCATGTCCATTGACTTGGTGATGCCATCCAACCATCACATCCTCTGTTGTTCCCTTCTCCTACTGCCTTTAATCTTTCCCAGCATCAGGGTTTTTTCCAATGAGTCAATTCTTCACATCAGGTGGCCAAAGAATTGGAGCTTCAGCTTAAGCATCAGTCCTTCCAATGAATATTTAGGACTGATTTCATTTAGGATGGACTGGTTTTATCTCCTTGTAGTCCAAGGGACTCTCAAGAGTCTTCTCCAACACCACAGTTCAAAAGCATCAATTCTTCAGTGCTCAGCTTTCATTATGGTCCAATTCTCACATCCATACGTGACTGCTGGAAAAGACATAGCTTTGACCAGATGGACCTTTGTTGGCAAGGTAATGTCTCTGCTTTTTAATATGCTGTCTAGGTTGGTAGTAGTTTTTCTTCCAAGGAGCAAGTGTCTTTTAATTTCATGGCTGCAGTCACCATCTGCAGTGATTTTGGAGGACAAGAAAATAAAGTCTGTCAGTGTTTCCATTGATTCCCCATCTATTCGTCATGAAGTGATGGGGCCCGATGCCATGATCTTAGCTTTTTGAATGTTGGGTTTTAAGCCAGCTTTTTCACTCTCCTCTTTCATCAAGAGGCTCTTTAGTTCCTCTTCACTTTCTGCTATAAGAGTGGTGTCATCTGCATATCTGAAGTTGTTGATATTTCTCCCAGCAATCTTGATTCCAGCTTGTGCTTCATCTAGCCTGGCATTTCGCATGATGTACTGTCCATGTAAGTTAAATAAGGAGGGTGAAAATATACAGCCTTGACGTACTCCTTTTCCTATTTGGAACCAGTCTGTTGTTCCGTGTCTGTTGCTTCTTGACCTGTGTACAGATTTCTTAAGAGGCAGGTAAGGTGGTCTGGTATTCCCATCTCTTTAAGAATTTTCCACAGTTTGTTGTGATCCACACAGTCAAAGGCTTTGGCATAGTCAATAAAGCAGAAGTAGATGTTTTTCTGGAACTCTCTTGCTTTTTCAATGATCCAACAGACGTTGGAAATTTGATCTCTGGTTCCTCTGCTTTAGCTAAATCCAGCTTGAATATCTGGAAGCTCTCGGTTCATGTACTGTTGAAGCCTGGCTTGTAGAATTTTGAGCATTACTTTGCTAGCGTGTGAGATGAGTGCAATTGAGTGGTAGTTTGAGCATTCTTTGGCATTGCCTTTCTTTGGGATTGGAATGAAAACTGACACCTTTTCCAGTCCTGTGGCCACTGCTGAGTTTTCCAAATTTGCTGACATATTGAGTGCAGCAGTCTAACAGAATCATCTTTTAGGATTTTAAATAGCTCAACTGAAAGAATGAATATTGTTAAAATGACCATACTCTACAGATTCAGTGTAATCCCTAGTAAAGTAAGACTTGCGTTTTTTCACAGAATGAGAACAAATAATCCTAAAATTTGTATGGAACCACTTAAGATACTGATAGCCAAAACAATCTTGAGAGAGAAAAACAAAGCTGGAGGAATCACACTCCCAGATTTCAAAGTATAGCACAAAGCTATAGGTATCAAAACAGTATGTTACTGACCCAAAAAAGCAGACGCATAGGTTGATGGGACAGAATAGAAACCCCACTTATATGGTCAATTAACCTACAACAAAGGAGGCAAAAATATACAGTGGGGAAAAGACAGTCTCTTCAATAAATGGTAAGAAAAACTAGACACCAAATGTGAGAGAATAAAGCTAGACCACTTTCTTACACCATAAATAAAACAAACCCTATCTCTGGATAAAAGACTTGTAAAACCTGAAACCGTAAAACTCCTAGAACAAAATTTGAACAGTACACTCTTCAACATCAGTCTTAGCAATGTTTTTATTGGATCTGTCTCTTCAGGCAAGGGCAGCAAAAGCAAAACCAAACAGATGGGACTACTTCATAAAAGGCTTTTGCATGGTGAAAGAAACCAACAATAAATTGAGAAAGCAAACTACAGAATGGGAGAAGATATTTGCAAATGATATTTCTGCTTGCAATATTCAAAATAGATAAAGAATTGCTTCAACTAAATACAAAACATCTGATTTAAAAAGTGGGCAGAGGACCTGAGCAGACATTTGCCTAAAGGAGACATACAGATGGCTAACAAGAGCATGGAAAGATGCTCAACATCACTAATCATGAGGAAAATGCAAAATCAAAACCATGATGAGACATTGCCTCACATTTGACAAAACGGTTATCTCAAAATGACCAGAAAAAAGTACTGGTGAGGATGTGTGGAAAAGTGTGCACTCTTGTGCACTGGTATGCATGTTGTACGCTGTTGATGGGAATGTAAATTGGTGCAGCCACTATGGAAAACAGTATGGAGGGTCCTCAAAAAACTAAAAATAGAACTATCATACAATCCAGAATTTCTACTTGTAGGTATTTATCCAAAGAAAATGAAAACACTAACGGAAAAAGATTTTTGCATCCCAATGTTCATAGCAGCATTATCTACAATAGCCAAGATACAAAAGCAACCTAAGTGTCCATCCACAAATGAATAAATGAATGAACAGGGGAAGGGAGTGAGGTGATGAGCAAAATAGGTGAAGGGGATTAAGCGGTACAGATTCCAGTTATAAAATAAATAAATCCCAGGGATGTAATGTATAGCATCAGGAATATAGTCAATAGTCCTATAATAAACTTGTATGGTGACAGATGGTAACTAGACTTATAGTGGCAATCATTTCATAATATATATAAATTATCAAATCGGTATGTTGTCCACCAGTATGACGTAATATAATATTGTAAGTCAATTATGCTTCAAAAATAATTGAAATGTATCATATTTTACAAAAATAGTGCTGCCATGTGAAAGAAGTCTTTTTCACTATCAACGAAAATGAAGGCAGTGGACCCTAAAAATGCATGCAGCCCACTCAGAAACACTACCCTGGTGGTCCAGTGGCTGAGACTCGAAGCTCCCAGTGCAGGGGGTGTGGGTTCAGTCCCTGGTCAGGGAACAAGATCCCCATGCCACAGCTAAAGATCGAGCATGCTGCAACAAAATCCACACACAGCTAAAACTTGACACAGCCAAATAAATAAAATAAGAATAAATATTTAAAGAAAAAACAAAAAGTTGCTGGTTCTAGGTTAGGAATCCTTGTTCCGGGAAGGAGCCTACTGGGGCAGGAACATCAGGCCATGCATTTTTGGCCTGGAAAGTTTGTCTTCCTGCAAAGAGAGGCGTTAAAGACAAAATTAAGTAATGAAGGCTAAGGGCACCTAGAGAAGCCAAGCAAGGTACTTAGCTGAAATTTCTTTCTCTGTAGAGGAGAAATAAAAAGTCCTCAGATCCAACGGTGAACCCACGTATGTGTTGTGTGTGTATGTGCTCAGTCATGTCTGACTCTTTGTGTCCCCATGAATGGGGGTCCACCAGGGTCCTCTGTCCATGGAATTCTCCAGGCAAGAATAGTGGAGTTGGTTGCCATTTCCTATTCCAGGGCATCATTCCAACCCAGAGACCAAATCTGTGTCTCCTCTGTCTCCTGCATTGGCAGGGGGATTCTTTACCACTGAACCCACCTAGGAGATGCTGCCCCAGTTCAACCTCCCAGTCTCTCCAGCCCTCTATTGCAGAATCTTTTCTTTCTCCATGCTTCCCACGGGATTTTTCTGCCTCAGCTACTGGCTGCCCCATCACCTGAGTCCTCAAGTGTGCTATCCGGGTAGATGGGTCTTAGTGAGAGAAAGTCTGGGGGGATGGGAAGGGGAGTTTGATCCCTGATTCCTAACATCTCTTCCAGCTGCATGCACCACGCAGCTGTATGTATGAGAGAGAAAAGCAGGGTGAGGGCGTGTGTGTGTGCAGCAGCCAGAGTGGGCGAGGGGAGAGCTTTCATCACCAAGACCAAGAGTTCCTGTTTATAAACATTGGCTCACTGTTTAGAGATGTGAGGGGAATTAACCACAAAATTCGACCCACAACTTCAGGCCGTCTATTTTCACATCCGTCACACCACACATACTTTCTCTCTCCACCCGAAAGCCACCACGTAGAAAATAATTTCTTTCTATCGTAACTATAACCAAAAGGAAGAACGTACTAAGGGTTATAGAGGTGGGGAGGGTCATGCCTGGCCAGTGGGATTACTCTGGGAAAAGTTATCAAACGGGCAGGACTTGTAGCCCTGTTGGCTAAATAGGTCCATTGGCAGACTCTTCAACACTTTCCTGCCCCCTAGCTGCTGTGGAGGTTGGGGGGTAAGGGGCAGCTACCTGTCAGCTCTCTGATGGAAGTGACCATGGCTTAGGGCATTTACTCTTTCCAGATCTTTTTGAAGCCCCCAAAGACTTGGAGATCCCAACCACATGTATCTCAATAGGATCTGAAGTGCCATCTTGAGCAGGGAGGCAAAGCACCCATGTGTAGGAGGAACGGAGCTCCAGGTGTGGCTGCCTTCAATCCACCTGTGTCCATACTGTCATGAGATGGTGCCACCTAAATACAGCTTCCTCTTGGGGCCCCCAAACCTGTTCTTACCCTCCCCCTCACCAATTCCCCAGACACTTTTGATGCAGACTAACCAAGGACAGGGCCTCATACCTACCTCAGCAGATCTTGGCACATTTGACCAAATAATTCCAAATGGGGGCTTCTTTTGTAGAAACGTGTTTGTTTTTTAGGTTTTTTTTCCTTTTGACCTTTTTATTTTGTATTGGGGTATTGCCAATTAAGGGGGCTTCCCAGGTTGCGCTAGTAGTAAAGAGCCTGCCTGCCAGTTCAGGAGACATAAGGGACACAGGTTCGATTGCTGGGTTGGGAAGATCCCTTGGAGGAGGGCATGGCAACCCTCTCTAGTATTCTTGCCTGGAGAATCCCATTGACAGAGGAGCCTGGCGGGCACACAGTCAGACGTAACTGAAACGACAGCTGCAGCAGCATAGCTGATCAACGATGTTGTGACAGTTTCAGATGAACCGCAAAGGGACTCAGCCATATATACTGCTTTGGTGGAAACTTTTATTGATGGGATGCTCCTTAGATCAAGGCCATTTCATCAGGACATACTAAAATTAATAGCAGTCAATGAACATTGAGCATTTAATGCATGCCATATTTGGTGCTAAGTGTTTTATATACAGGACCCCATTCTGTCTTTGAAAGAGCCCTGGGAGGGGAACACTATTATTCTCCCCGTTTTGGAATTGAGAAAACTGAAGCTTCGAGAAGTTAAGTAAGTTGCCCAAAGTCACACAGTCAGCAGCAGGGCCAAGGCCTGAGCCTGTTTAACATCAAAACTTCTTTTCCTACTCTCTCCATTGTACACACACAAAATTGTTTTCTGGAAGGTTCTAAGCCTCTCCTGCATTCAGTCCTAGATAGGAGTAGCAGAAAAGCATCTCCCACAGCAGAGGGAACCTGGAAGACACAACAACAGGAAACACACAGCAAACAGAAGGTTAGTGCTGTGGCTGATTGTCGAGAACCTCAAAACATTCAGCAGAATCACCCCTCACACATGGCCCCGACCACAGGCAGCATCCTCTCTCTACACAGGCTGTGGATCTGACGACGCCGCTCAGGCTGGAGCGCGACTACTCTCTGAAAGGTTTCCAGCAAATGCTCCTAGCCTGTTCTCTTCCTTCCATCTTTGCTGTCTGCCTCCTACCTTCCTCTCCTCTGCTGATCCGGAGGGACCCGGCTCTGCTGGGTGACCTTGAGACACGCCCTCTTCTGCATCTATTTCCTCATCCGGTTTGTAAAATGAGCAGAGTTGTTGGGTCCTGAGAGTGGCTGTGTGGATTAAACACGGTATGAAAATGAGTGACTAACACTAGCACATAACTGATCATCAGAAAGTGTTGGTGACCTCATCCCATCTTTATATTTTCCCTTCCTTCTCTTGGCCTTAGACCATAATGGCAATTTCCTCCACCTGGGGACCCCCCCCCCCGTCACTTTCCCAGTGTGTGAGTCATGGATGGGGGATTAACTGTGACCACCTTCCTTTTCAGATCTCACAATCTGGGTGTTCAATGCCGTGTGGTGGCGAAAGGAAAACACACGCTGTAAACAGATAGGACATTTTAATTTTCTTCTAAAATCATTTTAGATTTTGAGTTGGAAGGCAACCTCCCAGGGCTCCATCTTCCTCAGGCACTGCTGGGAAGAATGATGAAGTAATTCAGCCATGCCCAGAGGAGTTGGTATCCCTGGAAATTGTCCTCCTGTTGGATGGCACAGCTCACTCATCCCAGTTGCATCATTGGGAGATGGGCCAGCCCTCAGCCCCTCTCCCCCTGAAACTTCTTAGCCTCATTATTGGTGGCAGGAAGTTCCATCTCACAAAAGTGACTGCCCTGGTGTTTGGGCAGTCTCTGGGGACTGGGATGACCCAGAAGAAGGGGACTTGCCACGTCAACCAGAAGGAGCAGAAACAGGTGAAACCTAGGAGGTGGACCAGGTGAGGAATTCTCGGGTGCCCAGCTGGAAAGGGTTCTGGATGGAAGGTGATTTGAGGAGAAGAGCTCTGAAACATGGATGGTGGTGGTTTCATCTGGGTTTTGGGTTTTGGGTCTCCCTGGTGGCTCAGACGGTAAAGAACCTGCCTGCAATGTGGGAGACCCAGGTTCGATCCCTGGGTCGGGAAGATCCCCTGGAGAAAGGAATAGCTACTCAGTCCAGTGTTCTTGTCTGGAGAATCCCATGGACAGAGGAGCCTGGTGGGCTATGGGATCCCAAAGAGTTGGACTTGACTGAGTGACTTTCACTTCACTCGGACTAGGAAGATGGTTCTTTCTGATGAAAACCTGAGCTGCACACCCTTCCATTTGGGGGCACTCCAACAGCAGGATGTAGGAGTTTCACAGACCATATTCCAAAGAGCACATCTAGCCATGATTTCATGTTCTCCTGTGGGAATGCTCCCCATTGCTGCTTTTCAGCTCTTGCTTAGGTAGCTGAGGAGTTGGGCCAGGTGGGCAAGTAGGGGGACCCACTTTGTGTGCAAACTTACAGAGGCTGAAGCTCTCCAAGGACAGAGCTAGAGCTGAGAGAAGAAGGTTGTACGATGAGGAATCCTGGACTCAGGGAAAGGCTGGCTGCTCCAGGACACAAAGGCCCCAGGAGGTATTCCAGGATCCCTGGGCTCCAGCATCCTGCTTTCTCAGTTTCACCCCGAGTCCCATCCAGAGCTCTGTGCATTAGTGTAACCAGAAACACAAGCTTGCCTGCTCTTCCCAGGGCTGAATGGAGCAGCATAGAGAGAGAGGCCACTGCCGGTGAAAGGCAATCACACCCAAAAGCAAGCTCTCGCTCACTCCTCAGGACCGGCAGCTCCCCAGGACGACCAAAGATTAAGATGTTCCAGCCCCTCAGCTCCCCCAAATGCTCTCTCTCTTCCAGTCACCTCATCTGTGTCACCCTTTTGAAGCTGTGCTCCTATTCCATGAGCATCCCAGGTCTTAAGATGATTCTCTCCCACATCCCTTCCTTCCTTCCAAATGACAAGCAGGTGTAAATGCGGGGTACCTACTTTTCAAAACCAGGAGGAGGGCAGGATGCAGGTCTGGGAAGATGGGTAAGAGGGAAAGAGAGAGAGAGAGACACAGAGAGAGAGCAGATGGCAGTACAGGGCTGGACCTGAACCTCTTTCTAACTTGGAAGACAGAGGAGGGAGGAGGTGTGCTGGGCTTATAAGGCTAAGGCTGTGGCGATGTGGGCCTGGGGGTCCTGTATGTTCCCCAGGCCAGGGCACTCCATGTGGGCAGCTCAGAGGTGCCCACGCCTGGAACACAGTCACAGTTTTCTTTACTCGACATTTACCGTCAACTGGGGGATATCTTTCATCTTTCTAATTACTTCTTCATGACAAATACATGTGTATGCATTGTACCATGAGGGCACTCGTGTGTGTGTGTGTGTGTGTGTGTCTGTGTCCTTACAAGAAAAACTTATCCTCTGTAGTAAATGAAAAAAAAAAAAAAAAAAAAAACCAAACCAGTATTAATTATGTTTTGGACTGACTTCACAGAGGTCTGGGGACATAATTTCAATAAAAACTATACTCATGATTCCAATGCTATTATTCTCATTTGAATTTTAACCCTAAGAATTTTCCAGCCTGTCAGCCAAACCAACACTTGGGCAGACTGACAGTTTTCAGAAGCTAAAATCATTCCAGCCTTCGCCTGCCTCCTAGGAGAGGCTTGGGATTCTGGAGCTCAGACGGGACTGTGTCCCTGCCCCCATGGCTTTGCCCACTTCCTGCGGCTTCCTGGCCCACTTCAGCCTTCAGGTAGATGAGATGCTCTTGAATGTGCGGGCAGATCTGCCTTCGAATGTACTGGAATGCTGCCTATTCCCTGCTGCTTTCCATGTGCCCTGCTCCATGATTTGGCCACAGAGTTCTGAGCAAACCCCATTCCCCTCTGGCACCCTCACTGGTCACGGGGGGCAGGTGGAGGGCTGTCGTGTGGAGCAATCAACAGAGGGACTCCTTCACCCTCATCTGTAAGCCCCTTCTGGACTCCAAAGGAAGGTAGAATGGCTCCTCAAGCCTGCCCCGGGGGTATGGAAAACCCTACCTGTGGATGGACTGAATCAAGAATCTCAATTTCTACAGCTTCTGTGCCAAACCATCGGGCTTCCTTTGGTTCCCTTGTTTCTACAACATGTTCCTTCAATTTTGTAGAACATAATTCATTATATATCCATTAGGTATACAGATCCTCATTTATACATATGGCGAACATATGTATGTATGTGTGTATATATATATAGCATGCACACATACATATATATACAAAATGTGGATGGTGTGTTCCAACTTAAAGACCCACACACTCACACCCACCACATAACCACAGTTCTCTAAGGACTTCACAGCCACCCAAGTCTCCATCCGCTGCAGGCTCTGTGAGGTCCTCCTGGCTTCTGTAACTCAGTTCTGTGCATTCACAATGGGATTTGCTGCATTACTGGGCATTTTCCTAAGAGGAGAGGACTTCTATTCTGTTTAGTTGTCAGTGAAAACAGAATTTTCTCCTTATGATTTGACATATCTGATAACTGAAAGAACTCTGGGCTGACAAGATTCTGCTCCACACATTGCAAATTCTGCTTCTACTTTCCTGTGGATCAGGTTCTGGACACAGAAGCCACAGGATCTGTTTATATGATGATGTGACCCCAGGCCCTACAGGGGCCTAGATGATGATGCCCCTTGAGCCAGGATGGGAACCAGGAGGAGTAACCCTGGAAGCCATTTCTACATCAGAACAGCTAGGAATCATTTGATATATATAGAAGACACTGCAAACTGATAAATATCCCTCAGTCCAAACTCAATATCTTCCCAACTTAATTTTCCCTTCACCATATCCCCAAAATACTCAAAGCCACTTCAACACCATGAGAAAATAGTAAGGTGTATCAAGGCAAAGTAGGGTTGGAAAAAGACAAAAGTCTTAACCTACTTATCTTGCTTCTGCAAACTTTACAAAGCACATGCCCATGTGAGCTGATTATTATGATGCCTCAAGGTCCACAGAACGGATGGTGCAAGTGAGGGGGCCTGAGGTTAAACTTTATTAACCTCCTGGTACCCATCTCTGAGAATAGAATTTGGCAACAGTTGATAAAAGGAATAAAGAAAATCAAGTATTCCAGCAGAAAGCAAAGCTGTAGCAGAGATGTGGTATGCTCAGGACTATGTGGTGAGCAGAAGCTCATTTGAGGAAACAGTTGTGGGCCAGAGGGTGGAGAGAATGAATATCTGAAAGGCAGGCCAAGTGCAAATCACAAAGGGTTGCAACTGTTGGGGTGAGACATCTTGATGTCAACTGTACAGCAAGAAGCTTTGAAGATCTGCCCAAGACTCGAGGCTGGGGACAGCCCCTCTCTCTCCCCATCATAGTCAAATTCTGGAAAAGTGAATTTGGGATGGGGTGGATGTGAGGCAGGGAGACCAACTCAGAGGCATCAGCTGCCATGTCCTGTGTTTTAGAATTCTTTGCGACAGACATTTGACAGAAACATATACTCCTTGACTCACTAGTGACTTGACTCACTAGGCATCAGTCCTGGGGGGTGCTGAAGCTTCTTCCTGTTCTGACCCTGTAAACCCTTGGATGTGACCTTGATCGAGTTTTACCTTGTGGGGTCAAGGTCTTGGGAACTGTGCTCCACAGACTGTCACGATCCTCTCCAGGTACCAATTCTCAGCAACATGCTCCTAATCAACCGCACCTCCCCCAACACTCTTGCTGTCTGTCTTCCCAGGCCAGGAGGCAAGAGGATGTGGTGGCTTCATTCCAGGAAGAAGCAAAGGGTCTCCATGGGGTGGTAATCTTGGAAACGGCATGGAGGGGACCGAGAGACAGCTGATTTGGCAGCTAAGTGTATTCAGATAGCAAAGAGAATGGAAGGAAGAATATTGTGTGTTGAGCTGCAGGAGCGACACACAAAGCATAAATTGGTGCACTTGGTGGTGGATGTGTGCACTTGGGCAAGAATGGAGTCCAGCTGCTTCATTTTCGAGCTTCATGTTCATGAGCTTTGATCACAGGAAGGGTCAAGCATCTCCTTTACCTCTTAGCCTACACTCTCTCCCGAGATGTTGTGACCAGTAACTCCAGAGTAGCAGTGAACACTTGGGTTGCTTCCACTCCCTGGCTATTGTGAACAATGCTGCTATGAACATAGGTGTGCAAATATCTGTTTGAGATCCTGGGTATATGCCCAGAAGTTGAATTGCTGGATCATATGGTCATTCTATATTTAATTTTTAAGCAACTGTTGAATATTGTAAATAGCACACCTGCCATAAAATAAATACAAGTGAGGCTCAACATCCCCACATGCTGTCTAGTCAGCATCTCAAAGGCAAAATATCTCAAACCAAAGTCTTGATTTTCCCCCAGTCCTATTCCTCCCCAGTGTTCCCCACCTCTGTAAATGGAATCACCAAGGTGGCCAAGGCTGAAACATTTGGCATTATCCATGACTCCCCTCTTTCTTTCATTCTCCACGGCTAACCCATCAGTGAATCCTTATAAACTCTACTCTCACAACAGGGCCCAAACCAAATCCCTTCTTGCTACCTTGCTGCTACCACTAGGTCCGTCCCCTCGCTGCCTCTCACCCCAACTGTTACAATAGCACCCCACAACGTCCTCACTCACTTTTAAGTATTTTTATTTATGTATTTGGCCACACCAGGTCCTAGTCGAGTCAGGTAGGATCTTTGATCTTTGTTGTGGCATGCGGGATCTGCAGTTGTGGCTTACAACCGCTTAGTTGCGGCACGTGGGCTCTCGTTTCCTGACCAAGGATCGAACCCCTGGTGCCTGTGTTGGGAGTATAGAGTCTTAGCCCTGGACCCCAAGGAAAGTACCAAGATGTCCTCATTCTTGTCCTTCTACCTCGCTACTTTCATCCAGCTGCTAGAGGGATTCATTTTAAATGTCAGTTGGATTGCAATCCAACTCCTCTAATCAACACTTCCAAAGGCTTCTTATCGCAATCAGAAAAAACACACGACCCCCCCCCAACACACTTGACCATAAAAAGAAAAAAATAATGCCATTTGTAGCAACATGGATGGATTTAGAGATTATCATACTGAGTGAAGTAAGTCAGACAAAGACAAATACATGACATCGCTTATATGTGGAATCTTAAAAAGGGTACAAATGAACTTACCTACAAAAGAGAAATAGAGTTATAGACGTAGAAAACAAACTTATAGTTGTCACAGAGTGTAGGAGGCTTGACCCCCCCAACGGAGGACAAGCCCGTTGCCTGGCCTCCCATCCAACCACTGTTGCCCGACCCGCCCATCTGGCCTTGACTCTTCCTCAGACATTGGTTAGCTGGTTCCTTGGGGTCTTGACCTTGGGAGATGCTTCCCATAACTCTTAACGCAGCTTATTACAATGCCAGCCCCTCTAAGTGGCTCCCCCGCAGTGATCCTATCTGGGATAACAGCCCCACCTCCCAGCCTTCTAATTCGACTTCATTCCTCTTCATAGACATGGCATAGTACCTGATTCTCCATCTCTCCTTCCAGAGGGTAAGCTCCCTGAGGACAGGGAGAGGCTTTGGTGGCTGCCATGTCCCTGTGGCACAGGATAGGGTCCCTGCTCCCCATTAGCATCAGCACATCTCTGTCTCTAGGCAGTTCAGTTCTGCAGACCCAGGAGAGGAGAAAGTGCCGAAATCCACTTCCTTGACACCTGGGCAGATTTAGGGTTCTGGGGTTCCCAGACCCTGCACCCAGCGCCTTTTTTTTAACTTATTGGAGTGTAGTTGATTTAGAATGTTGTGTTAATTTCTGCTGTATGACGTGAATAAGTTATATACATTTTTTTAGATTCTTTTACCATATAGACCATTATAGAGTATTGAATAGAGTCCCCTGGCTATACAATAGGTCCTCATTAGTTCCCTATTTTATATATAGTAATGTGTATATGTCAATCCCAATCTCCCCCACGCCCTGTGACAACCATAAGTTTGTTTTCTACGTCTATAACTCTTTCTTTTTTGTAGATAAGTTCGTTTGTACCCTTTTTAAGATTCCACATATAAGCGGTGTCATGTATTTGTCTTTGTCTGACTTACTTCACTCAGTATGATAATCTCTAAATCCATCCATGTTGCTACAAATGGCATTATTTTGTTCTTTTTTACGGTCAAGTAATATACCATTGCGACTTTTAACTTACAGAGTCCAGAGTGCACACAGAGATGACTTTCAGTGCTTTAGGAAGGTTTCAGGCCCACAAACAGCTCCAGACCCTAACATATTGGTGGCTTTCAGTCACCCAGCCACTGTGGCAGGACCGGGACTCTAGGGTCCATGTTCTCTTCGTCAGATTAGGCCACCTCCTGAGGCCCTCTGGCTCACTGGAGAAGACTCTAATGCTGGGAAAGATTGAAGGCAGGAGGAGAAGGGGACGACAGAGGAAGAGATGGTTGGATGGCATCACTGACTCAATGGACATGAGTTTGAGCAGTCTCCGAGCATTGGTGATGGACAGGGAAGCCTGGCATGCTGCAGTCCATGGGGTCGCAAAGAGTCAGACACAACTAAGCAACTGAATTGACTGAGGCCCTCTGACCTCCTTTTGAATATGAGTATTTGGGGCTAGCTCTGGGCAGCACTTCCCTCATGGATTGTATTCTTCGGAGCACTAAGATCACCAGATAAGGAGTGGAGTGAGCGATACTTAAGGAAGAAGTGGAGGGGGCAGAGACTGGAGAAGCAAAATCAGAAATGGCTTCCAAAGTGCTCTGAAGTTATTTTGGGCTTGAAAAATCTTTGTCCTAAGGTCCAGAACTTCAGTGTGAACCCGGTCTCAGGAAATGGGAAGACCTGATGACAAATGGTCCTAACCGAGAAGCACTTTGAGCTTCTTGAACGTGAATGAGGCCAGAACTGGGCATTATTCTTTCAGAGCCTTGTCTCCCCTATGCAAGTTGTTTGAGTTTTCTTCTTTTTAAAAAAAAAATATTTATTTCTGGTTGCGCTGGGTCTTCGTTACTGCGTGGGGGCTTTCTCTAGCTACGGCTAGTGGGGCTTACTCTTCATTGTAATGAATAGGCTTCCCATTGCAGTGGCTTCTCTTGTCGTAGAGCATGGCCTCTAGGTCACAGAGGCTCAGTAGCTGTGGCACACAAGCTCAGTTGCTCCTTAGCATGTAGGATCTTCCCAGACCAGGGATCGAACCCGTGTCCCCTATATTGGCAGACAGATTCCTATCCACTGTACCACCAAGGAAGTTCCGCTTGAGTTTTCTAATAGTCACTGGGTTCATCTCTTCAAGACTGACCCTATAATTTATTGTTCAAGCAAATGCGCTTTTGAGAATAAGGGGCTTCCCTGGTGGCTCAGCTGGTAATGAGCCAATGCAGGAGATGCAGGTTCAACCCTGGGTTGTGAAGATCCCCTGAAGAAGGAAATGGCAACCCACTCCAGTATTCTTGCCTGGAAAATTCCATGGACAGAGGAGCCTTGTGGTCTACAGTCTCTGGGATTGCAGAGTCAGACATGACTGAGCATGCACGCACACACACTTCAGTTACTCTGGGACAACAGTGGGGATTGGACTGTCGGGGTTAACAGGATGCATAGTCTCCTTGCTGTCTTTTCTAACCATGAGGAGTTGAGTGATGATCTAGCATTTTAATGCACCAAACAAGGAAGTGAAATTCTTAGCCCTGCCCCCACCAGAGGGTACAGCTTCATCACTGCTGCTGGTGTCCCTGCCACCCTCTGCTCCTTCCCTGTGCCCAGGTCTAATTAATCCCTTTCTCTAAAGGTCTAAATTCTTCTTTGAGTCTTCTCCCTCAAATATCAGCAGAGGAATGCTGATTTCAACCACTCTTTCCTGACCCCCACAGATTTTCCACAGCATGGCCCCTTGAAATGACCCCTTCTGGGTGCTATATGAATATCTGCTCTCAGTGAGCTGGCTGTCTGGTGGAGGAGCCTGGCCCTGCTGGTGTTGCCCTAGGTCCCTGACCACACGCTTTGGAAACATCTCTTCAGCAGGGTCCCGCTTACACTGGTCTCTTATAAAGGTTTGTTCCCACGCCTCGAGGAGGAGCAGAGAGCACCAGAGCTGCAGAATGCAACTTTGCTAAGATCAAAGCGAGTGCCGGCTGAGGCTTCAAGTCTACAACTCCCCAGCAATCCCTTTATGCTTGCCAGGTGAGCAGACTTGATGGTGAGCGGACATGCAGAGACCAGCGAGACCTGAGCCCGAAGAAGAGGGCTTTCTACAGCTTGATGGCTCTGTCAGGGGTGCACATAGTAGGTGCCTCTCAGTAAATTTCAGCTGAGTCACTGAATGATCGACTTCATCAATCATGCTCCCAAAGCTGTTGAGTCAGTGTGATGGGTGGGGTCAAGAGCTTCACAGCGAATTCTGGAATGTTAGAGCTCTAAGAGATTTTGTGTGTGTGTATGTGTGTGCTTAGTTGTGTCCAACTCTTTGCAACCCCATGGACCATAGCCCACCAGGTTCCTCTGTGCATGGGTTTCTCCAGGCAAGAATACTGGGTGGATTGCCATTTCCTCCTCCAGGGGATCTTCCCAACCCAGGGATCGAACCCGCATTTTCTACATTGGCAGACAATTTCAGATGTGTAACCCAGGTGAGGACCCTGAGAGGTAAGATGGCCAGCCCAAATTTTGCTAATGTCAGGGACTAAACGAGGCTCGGCTCTCCTGACAGCTAATCCTGTACTTCTCTGTCTACACCACATGCCCCAGGCCAGCTGGCCCTTTGACCACCACGATTTGCCTTCCTTACAATTTTACTAGGGATATCGTTTTCATTTTTGTTTCTCTAATGCCTCCATGGTGTTTAACACTCCTGTGTTATGGTAATAAGAGAATTTCTGTGTGACCCTAGGCCAACTATTCACCATCTCTGGGCCTTCTCTTGGATCCATAAGAATAAATACGATACTGCTGACCTGAATGCATTGTGGCTGTATTCTAATGTATATGTAATTGCAGAAAGATTTTGGAAATCCAGGAATGGTGCTCAAGTAGACACCGGTGCTGAGAGCATTTCTTGGAGAAATTGAAAGGGAACTTTTCTGTCTGTGATGGAAGGAACAGAAGATGGTTCTGAGCAAATCTAAGCTCATGCAACTCTGTGCATCTGAGCACCCAGCCTGGAGCCCAGTGTCACCTTTTGGTGGGGGAGGAAGGAATCTGGTAGGGGTCCGAGAATGCAAGCATCCTGTGGAGAGGGCTTGACAACACCCTGACCCTCCTCTACGCAGGGCCCTGAGTACTGCCCGGTAGGGTCTGTCCCGGCCACCTGCCCACAGCGCCAGCCAGCAAGGGAACAGCCTCCCTTGTCAGCTGGGCTCCCAGCGTTGCAGATGGAGGGGGAGCCGGCTGCTTTTAATTAGAGGCGCTGCTTTCCTGTTTTCCATTGGCGGCCAGTTTCTAAGTTTCCCCGCACCCTCTGCCGCTTCCCAAAAGCAATTTCTTTTTTTTTTTTCCAAGAATCCAAACTGTCTGGAATGAGAAAGGAGAAAGCTATCATTATGTGAGCTGCATGGTGGCTTCTGTTGCCTCTGCAGTCATTTAGAGGTGGTCAAAGGGAGGCCTCCACTGTCCAGACGTGGCCTAGGGTTCTGCTGTTAATTCTCTCCTCCCCATCCCATGGGCTCTTCTTCTATACCACTGAAACCCTGTGGGGAGAATATCGCGGCACCAGGCTCTGATCCTGGTTAGAACTCACTTCCTCACATGAAGCCCAGGTCCATTTAGAACAGAGGGACTTCAGGAGGGCTGTCAGAGTTTGCAAACAAGAATACAGGGCACCCAGTTTCACGTGAACTTCAGACACACCGCATAACTTTCAGTGTAAGTATGTCCTAAGTGTTGCATGTATACTTTTAAGAATATACCATGTATACTTGCATTACAAAAACGATTCTTTGGTGACCTGAAATTCACATGTAACCTGATGTCCTGTATTTTATCTGGCAAACTCTTTTCTGAGGTCCACAGAGAGTCCCAGACCACAAACCTGAAAGTCTGCTGTCCCCAAGAGTGGGTTGTGTGGAATGTATCCCATTTGGGAGAGGTCAGCAAAGCCAAGGGGAAGACAGAGATGGCTGTCCTGTGTCACCAGGATGAAAAAGAGAGACTCCTCAAATCTAAAGGCATCCATGTTATAGGTACTTTGGCTTGTTCAGACAAATCAGCATGCAAGGGGAAAATGACAACATGGTTCCAGGCCACAGGACCTATGGATGAGCCTGGTCTGCCCAGAGGCCAGTGGCTTGACCAAAGAAGGAGAAGGAAGGACACAGGCCAATCTGGGGGGGTGCAAGCCTTAGGTCAGTAATTCCTAGCCCTTTTTGTCCCTCCATTCCTGCCATGGTCTGCTTTGATGCTACTCTGGTTCCACCTCATTATGCCTTAGATGGCTGACAGCCTTAGTCTTCATTTAGTTCAAGTTTAATTTTATTTGAGAACAGGTTTACAAACACAGAACATGCTCAGACAAAGGAGAAGATTCAGAATCTCTGCACGGAAACTGGAAAGTTCTAGAAGATTCCAGAAGGACAGGCAGAACAAGTAAGGCAAAGTCTCAATCCCCCAGGGTCCTTCCTCTTCTGGAGGAGATGGCCAAGGGGAGTCTGGAAAGACAGCAGTGCTCCCCCTGCCAACAAGGCAGATGGGAGTACTCTGCCTGGAGACAAGTGAGGTCCCCCACAGCCCACCCCAGACAACCCTCAGACCTGAGAGCAGATGAAAAAGGTTCTCAGGCAGCAGAATGTGCAGCCTGCTGTTATTTATAAACCGTCATGGAGCTTGAGAGGCGGTCTACCAAGTTTCCCCTTATGTAAATGACAGTTTACAATGCACAGGGCACACACGTTGCGTAAACCAGGCCTGATATTTTAAACCCTCTCTGTTCGCAAAGGGTGTTGTGCTTTGTTCTCCTCTCCAGTTTCCCACTTCAGGAACTGAGATCTGTAAAATTGCACGTGGTCAATAGGGAAGTCCATCAGAGCTGTTCTGAGCGGCCGTCCTCCCGTCCCCACCCCCACCCCAGCTCTGGTTTCATCTAGGATATCAATTATGGGCTTTTACATAAGACGGGCTAATGCATTTTCAAAGCAGGCAGATCCCCCTCCCATGTTTTGACAGTTTGGCTTGAGTTGAAATATAATTAAACTTTTTGAAAACCAGGGCTTTGAAACACAATCCCCTCCCTGTTGACACACCGGTTGTTTTTTGTTGTGTTCTTTTTTTTTTTTTTTTCCTTAAGAGTTGGGTTTTTACTTGCTGTGGTGCATGACTTCGCCCTTCACTTTCTGCACTCAAAACAAACACTGGTTTCAGGCATTCAGCTTTTCTAGCGCTGCATAGCTGAGAGTGGAAAAAATAACATCTGAAACAGGACGGGCTTTTGATGTTCCCTCCTTATGACAGACACATTTGAAAACCACCGCGGTGAGTCACTCACATTCTGTGCATACCCTCTCCAAGGAGCAGGAAGTGTAGGTATTTTAAACCCTGAAGCCAGGAGAAGTTTTCAGCTGCATCTTGGCCCGCACCCCTCCTGAGAGAAGCTCAGTGGCCCTGCTCAGTGTGACCCAGGCTCCTGCCAGCCTTTCTTTGTTCTCTTTGCCCTGGTTTTGCTTTTTAGGCTAGCAGGCCAAGTTGGAAAAGCACAGAGCTAGCGAATTTACAAAATCAACAAAAACTTAAAAAGAAAAAAAAATCAGCAACAACAGCAGCAATGGAGGCCAGTGGTTGGTAGGGGGCAGGCAGATGGAGCCATGAGATGTCCTCAGGCAGCTCACTAGGGACCCAGCTCTGGGGCTCTTTGGCCCAACAAGAAATAAAGTCCAGTCCCTGTCAGCTAACTTCTAACCCAAGTCATTAGCTGTGGGGAGCGTCCCCAAGTCCCCTCCTCCACTAGCTCCAAAGGCCAAAAGAACAGAAGAGGAGGGGAACTAAAGACAGAATTGAACTGAAATAACTTTCTTTCACTCATGTGCATGCTCAGTTGTGTCTGATTCTTTGCAACCCCGTGGACCGTAGCCCACCAAGCTCCTCAGTCCGTGTAATTTTCTAGGCAAGAATACCAGAGTGGGTTGTCCCTTCCTCCTCAAGGGGATCTTTCCAGTCCAGGGGCTGAACCTGCATCTCCTTGGTCTCCTGCTTGGAAGGCAGATTCTTTACCACTAGCGCACCTGGGAAGCCCTGAAAATGACTTTAAGAGGAAGGATTTTTTTTAAAAAAGGACTTGGTGGAAATAAGCCAGAATTTGCTCTGAAAGAAGTTATAAATCTTAACCTTCCTTGGGACAGGAAACCCAAAGAGGGGTGCGTGGAGCTTCTGAAGATGGGAACAGGGTGGTGGTAGGAGACCTTGGCTTCCTCTATGGGGAGGGAAGACTTCCCAGAACATCGGTCTCTGATATCACCAGCAGTTGATACTGGGAAAGTGGTAGATTCATGCAAGAATTCATTTTGCTCTGATGTTTTTGCTGTTGTAGACAGCTTTCTTGAAGAGGTGGAGTCGTTTGAGAAAAGCAATCCCAGCCTTCAGCATTTTTAGAACAAGAACATGGTATGACCCTTGAACTGCTTGGGAACCGTGTAAGCCACAAAAGCACCCCAACTATGAAGAACTATTGCTATTGTCTCAAATGCCAGCTGCCTCTCCATCCTAATGGAATCTAAGGACTTTCTGGGTGGAAGAAAATCCTGGAGTTGTCACAAGCAGCTCCTTAAGAGGTCAGATTGCTCAGAGCATCATGGATTCTTTGAGGGTTTTATTGTGACGTACAAATTCCTCAGAAGGGCAGTGTCCAGGCATAGCACAGACAGGGTGAAGCATCTGGGATCAGTCACAGAGGCAGTCCATGGGACACCCAAGGGACAGCATGAGGATTAGTCTCCTATCAGACGGTAGAGAATCCACCTTCAGTGCAGGAGACCCAGGTTCAATCCCTGGGTCGGGCAGATCCCCTGGAGGAGGGCATGATAACTCACTCCAGTATTCTTGCCTGGAGAATTCTACAGACAGAGGAGCCTGGAGGGCTACAGTCCATGGAGTCACAAAGAATCGGACACGATTGAGCAACTAACACTGCTATGACAAATGACCATGAACTTGGCAGCTTAGACAGCACATATTTATTATCTTGCCATTCTGTAGGATGGAAGTCTGACATAGGTCTCACTGAGCTAAAATCAAGGGACAACAGGGCTGCGGTTCTTCCAGAAGCTCTAGGAGAGCTTCTGTGCCCAGCCCCTTCCAGAGGGGACTTTTGGCACCATTCCCCTGATCCTTCACCCCCCTATTCTGCCCACTCCCCCCACTTTCCAGGACCCTTGTGATTACACCTGGAGAATCCAGGGTGAGCTCCATCTCTCAAAGTCAGCCAATTAGTAGACTTGATTCCCTCTTCGACTTCCACTCCCCTTTGCCAAGTAGCCTGACATCTTCTTAAGTTGTGGGAATGAGGCTGGGGGCATGTTTGGTGGCCACTATTCTAGGAGGGTCCATAGTATCCTTTGTCAGTCTCACTGAGCATAACACAGTTTCTCATTCATAATAAGGTAATTGACATTATGCATATGTACTATCTGCCAGGCATGGTTCTAAGTACATCTCATTGTACTTATTCTTCATGACAGTTCTGTGATGCTATTATTCACTCCATTGTACAGATGAGGAAACCATACAGAGAATGTCCATGGCCAGTAAAGGGTGAAGATGGTTAGCACCGAGCCTCTGGCCCAGACTCCAGGTTCTCTAGATAAATATAGGGCTTGTGTGCATGCTCAGTTGCTTAGTCATGTCTAACTCTTTGCAACCCCATGGACTATAGCCCACCAGGCTCCTCTGTCCATGGGATTTTCCAAGCAAGAATACTGGAGTGGGTTGCCACTTCCTACTCCAGGGAATCTTCCCCACCCACAGATCGAACCCACATCTCTTGCACCTCCTGCATTGGCAGGTGGGTTCTTTAGCACTAGAGCCACCTGGGACATCACCTTCCAAACCCCCAGGGCAAGTCCTCCTGCCCCTTGTTCCCTTTAAGTCCTCCTGCAGAGAGAGAGGGCTCCCTGTTATATCAGAGGACCAGCCCAGCTAAGAAGGTGAACTATAAAGTTCTGTTCATCCTGCTGGGCTCACACCATCCATGTCCTGACCACTTGAAACTGTTTCCAGCTAAGAATTTGGAGGAGCCAGAAACACATGCAACCTTGCATACTTGGCTTAGACCATGACAATACAAGCTGGTGACAGCTAGGGCTTGGAAATCCTCTTGCTGCTGTTTTCCCTGAGTGGAGAGGACCTTCTGCAGAGGAGTGGGAACTGGCATCAATTGGAATATGGTCCCACCCTTGAGGGGACCCTGGAGTCCCCTGGATTGGAGGAAAAGCATGCACACTCAACGCGGGGAGATTGGGTCCTCCTCCTCATCCTGGCCCTGTGACCCTCTGCCCCCACAGATGGTCCCCCAACCCACCAATGTCTTCTTGACTTCCAACAATGACAAACGGAAGGCAGAATTGGACATCCAGACTGGGAGTTGCCTCCAGCCCCTTGATGTTTTCAGAAATCAGTCTGAGATGCAACGGCCGGGCCCTAGTTGGCAAGAAAGACCCCAAACCAGACAGAAATAAGAGCCAACATGAAGGTCCTCAGGGCCCCAGGGAAATCAGCCAAGAGAACCTCCACTGCCAAGTTCCGCAAATTTCACAAGTTTGTTACAAACCCCACAAGTGTTGTTTGGTTGCTTAAAAACGATTTAATTTTTGCAATCTCCCAGAGAGAGAGTGCCCCAAATTAAAACTGATGTTTGAAAAATAGCAACTATGGGGGATGAAAGATGGTTCTTCTCCAAGGAGGGAGGCCAGCAGGAATGGGGGAAACAGTCTAGTGTCAAAGGAAGAGAACCCTTAGGTCCAACACCTGGAGCCCTGAGATGCCAGGTGACAGAGCCGATTCCCCCCTCAAATAACTAGAAAAGCCATCTTCGTGCAATTCCCCTGCAAATCTGATTGTCATCAGAAACTTGAGCACTGGGAGTGAAAGGAGGCCCCCTGTCGTAGGGGAGCACGGGGTGAGCTGCAGCCTCAGGCAGGCCTGGGTTTGAAACGGAGCTCAGCCGCTCACTCACTTCATGGCTCTGACAAGGTGCTCAGGTTAGCTGAGCCTCGGTTTCCTTGACTGCAAAGGTAAGGTGATTGGTTGGGACCAGACATCACGGGGATGCTGGGAAGTGATGATCGTGCTGTGAAGCACACGACAGCTGGTAGTCTAGGGGACCTCCTTCATGGTCGTTACTATGAGTGTCATCTTACACGTCATTACTCCTGGCATCAATATGGTCATCAAGTTGGCCTTCTTAAGAGGTCATCTATAGAGCAGGATACTTTGTGACCCCTCATGCTGCTCATACAATTCCCTCAGGGCCGTAGGGCTGAGGGACCACCTGCATGGACTTGGACGAGTGAGCTCTGCACAGCCCAGCAGCAGATACAACATGGCCTCAGTTCATCACGGTATCCTCTGGCCTGTGGCCCTGAAAGATAGCACAGCGGCAATATCCATGTCGCCAGGAGCCTGTCCCTTCCAGGGGCCTTTCACACCCCAGGACCAGCAGCAAGCAGGACAGAGGGATCCACGCTCACAGATGGAGCACCCAGAGGGGAGGCACCTGTGTCGTGGAGAGGTCGGCGCTGGTGACCTGTGAAAGAGGCCGCCACTGTCGCAAGGGCATCTGGGGGTTATGTGTCAGGGGAGTGCCTTTCCAGCCTCTTTGTTTGAATGAAAGCTGACAGCAAATAAGCTGGTTCCACATTGTATAGCTGAGCACCAGCCGGCTGTATTCACAGAATCACCTTTGACGTCTTTCAATTGCCTGGCTGCCTGATCGTCGTTCAAGTCACCTGGGTCTCCCCAGCACCAGCCTGGCACACAGGCAGTTCTGGCTGTTCTTTAAAGAAGGGCCCAAGGACTTCCCTGGTGGTCCAGCAGTTAAGACTCCATGCTTCCCCCGCAGGGGACACAGGTTTAATCCCGGGTCAGGGAACTAAGATCCCAGATGCCACACAGCACCGTCAAAAAGAAATAAAATAAAGGACAGCCCACTTTGGTCTGGATGAGGGGCCGGGGACAACGGAGCGCAGGCTCCAGGGACTGACTTGCCAGCAGTGGCTGCACGTGATGCCGAAAGAGTGGGGAAGCCAGGGAGCTCTGGATTTCCCCCGGGAAACTTCCCATGCAGGGCACTGAGCAGCCTGACCTTCCACCTAGGCAGCATAGGATGGCTGCAGGGAGCCACAAGATAGCCTGACAACCAGCGAGTGACTACATCTACTCCTGCCAGCAATTGCAAACCACGGGTGTCTGTGAGGGTCTCAGGAATCAGCTTGCTAAACGCCTCTCTCTAGCGGGCAGTTAAAATGCTACGTTCACCCAGGGAGGGCAAACTTGGGGAACATCACTCAGTTCCAGAAAGAGGAAAAGGCACAGAACATATACCCTGCAGGTGAATCGGCCTGCCTGGCTGTCAGGAAATCTGACAATTTCAAATGTCAAATAATCAGGCAAATGGACACCAACCAAAAGAGAAGCCAAGCTGGTCAGAGTAAGTGGTATGGCAGTGTTTTATTTTTTATTTTTTGATGTAGACTATTTTTAAGTCTTTACTCAACTTGTTACAACATTGTTTTTGTCTTGTGTTTTGGTTTTCTTGGCCATGAGGCATGTGGGATCTTAGGAACTGAACCTGCAGCCCCTGCATTGGAAGGTGAAGTCTAAACCACAGGAGCACCAGGAAATCTCTCAAGCAATGTTTTAAGAGCTTCATGTGAGCTAACTCATTTAATCCTTGTGACAACCTAACAAGCTCCATACTGTCCTTACCCCTGTTTTACAATGAAAAACTGAGGCAGGTTAAATAAAGTTCATATGTGATGATGCTGGGCTTTGAACACTTAGACTGACCCATGGTGGGAACACTGCTGACTTCCGGGCCCATGCACCGGATCTGGACACCAAGCTGAATAAAAACAGGACATCTTGCAAAGCAAAGAAAGAGGAATCTAAAGATGTCAACAGCCTCCCTTTGGCAGAGGGGAAGGACTGGTGAACAAGACAGGTCAGGTTTCTAAACTGGCTTCCGTCCCAGCAAAGACTTTCTCTCCGCCTTGGAGAGGACCTGCCAAGACCCTCTTGCTCCACCCAAATGAATCGCACAAGAGTTGGGAAAGCAAGCCACCCCAAACCCTGCCCCCGTGCCCCACTGGGCACAGAAGTGCTGCTTGCACTGAGCTGTGGCAGGGTTTCCAACTGCAAACAGAAGAGGGCTGGCAAGGAGCAAGGGAGGGATGCTGATCCAGACGTTGAGTCCCACCCTAAAGAGCACGGCACTTCCTAAGAGCCCTCCTGGAGCCCCTGGAATGGTTCTAGGTAACACCCAGGGACAATTCCAGGTCCCTAGATGTGCCTCTGGCAGCCTGCAGCCAGTGCTACAGCCAGTCCCCTGCTTTCAGCTGGTGACCTTCTATCCCAGCTCCGATGAGCCAAGCCAGGCTTCACTCTCACAGGACCCACCAGGAGCGTTCCTGGGAATCCCTGCCGTTTCCCGAGGCTACTTCACCAGCCTCTCGAAATCTACTGTGTATCCTGACTTGAGGCACATCAGGGGCAGGATGGCCAAGAATGCACCTTGTCCTTGCAGAGCCAATGAGACTTTGAGCTGATATCTGGTAGATGGCAGTTGGGGGCGGGGTGGGGGAAGCGCAGTGTAATTAGAAAGCAGAAATCTCAGTTTGATTCCTATTTGCAACTTGCAGCCTGTAAGACCAGGAGCCCACCATCCGCCTCAGAAAAACGAAGATAATCGTACCCAAGCCACAGAGGTGTATGGGTGTGATCTGAGTTACTGGTTCATTGATTCACAGAATATTTGAGCATTCATTGCACGTGGAGTCCTGGAAGTGAAAGTGTTTTGAAATCAGAAGAGCACACCGTGGTCTGGGAGGAGGAAGGGGTGCTAGTCTGAGGAGCAGAGCTGTAGGCAAAGAAGAGAGTCTCCAGGGGTCTCTGCCTGAGCAGTCAAAAGTGCAGGAAGCAGGGGCCTCCCACAACCTTGGGGTGCCATGGAGTCTCTGTACCTGGGGCTACTGCTTACCTTCAGGTAGCTCCCTGCGGCCAGCCTCTGAGATGGCAGACCACACCCTGTCTCTCAGCTGGTCAAGACTGGCATACAGAGAGGAGACGAACCCTGCCATACCCAGTATGCAGCCTAATTCAGCTCCTGTCCTTGCAGCTGCAGTCACCAGCCCCAGAGAGGCCCCTACCTGGAGTGGGTCCACATTGAGAGCAGTCCACTGGGTGGCTCGGGAAGCTCCCTGGCTGCAATTGATGCCTCCTGAGATGATGCTCCAAGTAGCTCACAGCTTCAGCAGAAAGCCAGCTGGTCTGGGAGGCTCCCCACTTGCTCAGTGGCACCTCACAGACTGCCACCTTCTCAGGCTTCTGCTGGACCAATGGATGATTGAGGATGCTGGTGATTCAGAAGCTGACGGAGATAATCGCTCAGTCCAGGCACCAGCTCTCTCTTCTCCTCCTCCCTCAGCCCCATCGAACAGCAGTTGACAAGGTACCTTCAGATGACCTGGCATGCAAGTCCCTAGAAATTGCTGCCGATCTTCTCTAGAAACTATGCCCACACCTAGAGAGAGGGGTAGTGTCTGATTGCCAAGCTAAACTCTGAAGCACCAGGTCTGGTCAGACAAAGGCAACCTTCCAGGACCATGAAACTAACGAGGCTCTACAAAAATCACATCTACCCTTTGTCCTTTTAGGGAGAACCTGAGTGGTGAAATAAATGACTTCGCGTTTGATGGAAAGAGAGCTGGGCGTGACATCTGCAGATCTGAGCCTGTCACGTCTATGACTTACTGGCTTTATTCTCCTGGTGCCTCCAGTTTCTCATCTATAAAATGGAACAATAATACTTGTGGGTCAAAGTAGAGTTCCACATGTACAAACGCTGTGTAGTTTATAAGGAGGGCTGAGTGTCATTTATCAGCAATCTTGGGTAGAACCTCCTTGGAGAAAGGAGCAGAGATGGTAGAAACATTTCTACCTGTTTACGATTCTGAAATCCTGGAATCTTAGTTTGTTTCTGTGTTTTCCAGCAGATCTGGAACACGATGTTCACTTGTGAACATTTTGTCTGTGAAAACTAATTTCCTTCTGGAATACAAGATCATGGCTGACCTTAATCCTGGGTCCATTTCACACAGGCAGGGTGGGTTGGACAGCCACATGAAATATCCCTGGTGTCTACATTTAGAGACTGACATAAAATTAGTTGCAACTAATTTTGGCCAGTGGATGTTTCAAAGAAAATGGAAACTCTAATCCGCACCATTAGCTGGGTGCTTTTTCACACCAGTGATGCTAACCCACCAGGAAGCAATGTGTCAGGTACCCTGGGAAGCATTTAATGGGCAAGCTGGTGAAATGTGGGAACCAGGCTCCATTAGGAGAATCCTCCACTGATTGATTGGCTCTTCTGGGTAAAGTTTTCAAGAAAACAAAAGCCTTCTTGGTAGGAATCTAAAGGATCAGGCATCCTGGTTATGTTGGGAAGAAGATGGGTTTGGAGCCAGACAGATCTTGATTCAGCGTGGACTCTAGATAGGGCTTGGGGAGCAGTCTCACTGAAAGGGAGGTGGCTGGCAAGACATATCAGAGTTTGATTTTGTCCCCTGCATGCTCATCACTTAGATAATATGTTTATTTGTGCCAGGGAGAGTTTTGGGGATCAGCGGCTACTGAAGCTGGGCAGAAACCCTCCCAAACCACCCCTTGGTGATGTTACTGTCCTGATACAAACTCAGGAACTGCCACTTCCCATCTCTGTGACTGTGGCCAAGTAACTCAGCCTCTGTGAGCTTCTGTTTTCTCATTTTTATAAGAGGAATAATAATAATTCCATCCTGGCAGGGATTTGTGAGGGATTCTATGAGACAGCATCCGGGAAAGGGCTTAGCACAACTCAAGGGTATAACAGGCACTCAGCATCAGCAAGTCTCTTCCAGCGCAGGCGCGCAGATGTCTTAGAATCCTAAGGAGGGAACCAGATGGGCACTTGGATCTGGAAATCTGAAAAAAAAAAAAAATACGTTGGTTAGATTTGTGAGGGTTTGCCTTTGGATTTTGTGGCCCACCAACAAGTGTGCTCCAAGAGGGTGCCACATCTGCCCCCCATATTGTCAGTCAGGAGCGCCAAGTAGTGGGCTTACTTGAAAGGGAGGCCTCACGGACTGAGCTACAGCAGGCAGTGCCAGGCCTGCAGATGAAACAGTCACCATAGCGAATGAATTAGACCAGTGGTTTTCCTAAGGTCTGGAGGCAGCAGAATCTTCCTACAGTGGTTTTTTTCTTGCCTTTCTCTTGAGTTTTTTTTTCACCCTTTTCTCCCCCCTGCTCTCTCACAGAACTCCTAGAGTCTGGACAAGACACAGGATGATAGAGGCAGACATGATAAGCCTCTTTCAGTACCACGTTCTTTGCAAGGAATCTGCAGAGGCTCCCTGTGGAAATTACGGGGCTGGCAGGAAACTACTGCATTGGCTAATGACCAACACAATGAGCCCATTCATTCGTTCATTCAAGCATTGGTTCAAGAAGCATTTACAGAGGGAGCCTCTGAAGCTTCCTCGAAGATGGTAAGATAAAATGCCACACAGTCCCAGGCCCCGCACATCAATGATGCATCCTGGGTAACAAACAATGCCGGCTCAGTTAGAATAGAAAGTTGCAAAGTTATGCGCCTTGAGACCTTGACCAGTGGATTGCAGACACCCACATGTGCACATTGGTTTCTTTGCAGGGGATCAGATGTCTGACTTCGGTCTACCACACCCTGATGGCAAGCCATGTCAGCCCCGTGTCTAGCTCATAGCACACTTACTGAATGAATCTGGAGGAGCCCTCTTTATTGCCTGCAACTTACAGCTTCCCAAGGATTAGGAGTCAGAGGAATAAGCCATTTAAGTGAAATTGCTTTTGAAACACAGATGAGTTGGAAACCTAGAAGAAACGGCTCTTGGCAAGGAACGTTTGGGATTTGGAGGGTTCCGTAGCTCACATTGTTTGATGCTTCCATAAACCAGCTGCTTTCACCTTTCCCTAAACATCAGCTCCAAAGGGAGCAAGTCAGCCCAGGGCTCTCTGGGCAACAACAGTTTCCTGAATAACGTGCAACCTCGTCTGGAGGGCCCAGCCAATCAACACACAGACTCCAGAGGAGTGTCGCGCCCATCCAAAGCATTTTGCTTCTCTTCTTTCCATGGTTTCCATAACAACGAATCACATACACACACACACACTGCAATACAGTGTCAGTTCAACTAAGCTTGTTTCCCAGCACTTGACACAATAGATTCCTCACCACTCAGGAGATATGTCTTCTCACCTGGGATCTCTGGGGCTCCTGCTTCTGGGGGGCCACAGGGGGTCTGACACCAGTAGCCCATCCTAGGGGACCTCCCTTTTCTCTCTTCAAGAGCAATCCCTCAGCAATCTGTTCCCCTCTTTTCAAGCACACCATACTTACCTAGGGCTTCCTGGGAGGCTTGTCGGTAGAGAATCCACTTCCAGTGCAGCAGATGCAAGAGACGCAAGTTCGATCCCTAGGTTGGGAAGATCACCTGGAGAAGGAAATGGCAGCCCACTCTAGTATTCTTGCCTGGACAATCCCGTGGACAGTGGAGCCTGGTGGGCTTCAATCCATGGGGTCACAAAGAGTCAGACACGACTGAGCACATGCACACACTTGCCTAAATGTGCCTGGAGAATCCCAAGCCAGAAAGATACTTGCTTCATCTTTTCTGATTTCAGGGTCCCTTACAACCCCTTCTCCCAACCCTGCTCCTACCCGGTTCATAACCAGCTCAAAAGAAAACATAACTAAGATTGTACCTTTGATGGCCTGCAATACAGCAGCCAGATGAGTGATCCCAGTGGGATCTGAATTTCATTAGTCAAACCAGGATCAGAGGGTTCTGGGTAAAAGTTTGTCAGGCTCGGAGAGATCCAGCCAAGGCTGTGTGAGGACGGAGGCTGCATCTGGCTGCAGGGACACTTCTGGAGGGCTGGCTCAGAATGAGAAAAGTAAGCCTCCCCTTTGCAGTCTGCAGATCCAAGCTGTGTGGTCTCAAAGCCTCGGGATCAGCGGGGAGGCCCCAGGCCAAAATTTCAGGCTTAGACTTCTGGACCCAAATGGGTAGGCTTTCATTATGATGAAAAATACATAAAGTTGAGTGGATGGGTTTTTGTTTGTTTTTGTCTTTAGACTATTAATAGGTTTTAATACAGTTGTCTGGAGGTTTTAGAATAGAAGGACATACCTAACATAGTTCTCAGCACCTTGTAGGAGTTGCCTATAGGATTGCTATTGAAAAAGCAAAGGAGAAGGCCCAGCCCTGCCCAGTCTGGCTTGCCTCCTCCTCCGAAGCTGCACCTCCCCCAGCTCAGTGGGCTGGGAGCATCAGTTTTGCTCTCGCCACCGCCACCTGTAACTGGGTCACCAATAGTCTTGTACTCAGCAGAAGAAATCAAATGAGAGTGTGAATTGGGGACTGGGTTAGTTGACACGGCTGCTCTTTTCTGGTGTGCTTTATGAGAGTGTAAGACAATCCCAGTTTACGGCGGGGTTTCGGTGTAACGGAGATTTCTCAGCGCTTTGTGCAGCCTTGCATTCAGTCCAGACAAAAGGTAATGAGCATCATCTCAAATTACCTAATCACATGGTTGCAGCAACCCATCCCCGGCCGCGCTGGGCATTTCCATGGTGTGGTCCACCCGAGGAGCTCAAAGGGCTTAAAGAAAACCCTTTCTTTATTTGGGAAGTATTATTATCTGGGTTTGACCGAGAGAGGTACGGAGAGGTGACCTGCTTTAAGACCACACAGTAAGAAGGGGCTGGGCTGAGCCTGGGGCCCAGGCAGCTGAGTGGAGCTCCATGGCTGGGAGATGACACACAGAAAGCATCTCGCACAGAGCCTGCCCTGGCCAGGCCCTGGGGGGACTCGCGAGGACATTGCACTCAGTAACAAAGGCCAGTACAGATGAAATTCAAAAGCCTCAGCCTGAGGAAACGTGTGCAGAGAACTGCCTTCTCCTTGAGAAAGCAGAATGCTGACCACATTGCAGGACAGGCATTAAGACACCAGAACTCAGATTACCAACTGTTTCTTCAGCCCTTACTGGGTGCCTGGTGGCACGCCTGTGGACTGACTGCCAGAGAGCACATTGCCTCACCCCTGCTCCAATATGACAACGTCACTGTCGTTAATAATCATAAATGCAACAACAGTAATGGTTAGAAAAGAAAAGCGGATAGTATTTTTCTGACCTTTTCTGCAGATGGTCATGCCTATCCAAAAAAACAGAAAATACAATAAATATTCCAGTACCAAGCAAATGCAATGGATTAGCCCCTATAATTACATTAGTTACATTTTAGTTGCATGAATGTGTTATTTGAGGAAACGGAAAAACTTATTTCCAGATTGTTCTATTGCAAAAATGAGGAATACCATTATAGTTTCTGTTTCTGATGGGTAAATTCTTTCATTTGACCATGTACTTGAAAAATTGATTTTGAAATTTTCATGCTCAGTGGACAGGATAGCCAGATTTGTCATCTACTTTTACTCCTGGTTAATGAAAGAACATAATTTATTAATTTTGGTAATTGTCTTTCCAGGGACTTCCCTGGCCCAGTGGCTAAGTCTCTGAGCTCCCAATGCAGGGGATCTGAGTTCAATCCCCGGTAGGGGAACTAGATCTCATGTGCTGCAACTGAAGATCCCTCAAGTGCATGCTCAGTCGCATCAATCATGTCTGACTCTTTGCAACCCCATGGGCTAAAAACCACCAGGCTCCTGTGTCCATAGAATTTTCTACTTAAGAATACTGAAGTGGGTTGCCATTTCCTCCTCCAGGGGAACTTCCCAACCCAGGGATTGAAACCGTGTCTCCTGTATCTCCTGCATTGCAGGTGGATTCTTTACCACTGGGGAAGCCCAAAAGACCCCTCATACCACAATGATGATTGAAAATCCCAAGTGCTGCAGCTAAGACCCGGCCATGCTGTGCCCTGCTAAGTCACTTCAGTCCTGTCCTACTCTTTGCGACCCTATGAACTGTAACCCACCAGGCTCCTCCATCCATGGGATTCTCCAGGCAAGAATACTGGAGTGGGTTGCCCTGCCCTCCACCAGGGGATCTTCCCGACTCAGAGATCAAACCCACTTCTACTGCAGCTCCTACATTGTAAGTAGATTCTTTACCGCTGAGCCACTGGGGAAGCCCTAAGACCCACACAACCAAATAAGTAAATATTTTTTTAAAAGTATCTTTCCTATAAAGCAATGGATATATTGACAGCTCTTAAAATACACATGGCAAAAAGTCACAAAAAATCACTATAAATTCTAGAAATTGCAGTACTGCCCACATCTTTATTTCTCTAAAATCCATTCCACTCTCTTCCAAATGTCTCCATAGGGGAAAAATTTTAAACACAAATAAAGACTTGAAGTTTGACAGAAGAGATTCACAGAATTGAAGTAACTCAAGTTTCATATAAAGACACATTGAGAGAAACAATCACATGACAAATATAGAGAAATAAAGAAAATTCAGAGCAAGGGAAAAAAGAAATAAGAGGTGACAGTGCAGCCAGAGGGGAAAAGTCACGTTCAGTCTTAGTGCTCTGATGTAGCTGCTAGACTTGAACCATAAGTTTCACTCTACATTCTGGGCTTCCTGGCAGCCAAAGGAAAAAGGGAGATGTGGTTAGTCCTGGCACTCACATTGACAGAAAAGAAACCCTGTGGGAAAGCCTTAAGAAAAGTGACTTGTGGACCAGTACAGAAGAATCCACTCAAGGGCCAACCAAGTCTACCAAGGGAGACAGAAAGTTCCAGGACAATTTAATTCTGCTTTGGTTTCCTTTCCATATTGGTTTCAGGCCAGGAAAGGATTAGTGTTGGAAAGACATAGCAGAGACCCTGTGAAAAAACATCAGAAAGGAAGTAACCAGAAAAGATGAATTCTGTTAAGACATTAGAAAATGTGTATTTAGCACATTTTAAAACTGATGTTCATCCTACTCCAGGGCATATACCCTGAGGAAACCAAAACTGAAAAAGACACATGTAACCCATTGTTCATTGCAGCACTATTTACAACAGCTAGAACATGGAAGCAACCTAGATGTCCATTGACAGACGAATGGATAAAGAAGTTGTGGTACATATACACAATGGACTATTACTCAGCCATTAAAAGGAATGCCTTTAAGTCAGTTCTAATGAGGTGGATGAACACAGAACCTATTGTACAAAGTAAGTCAGAAAGAGAAAGAGAAATATCATATTCTTGCAGCCATGAAATTAAAAGATGCTTACTCCTTGGAAGGAAAGTTATGACCAACCTAGATAGCATATTCAAAAGCAGAGACATTACTTTGCCAACAAAGGTCCGTCTAGTCAAGGCTATGGTTTTTCCTGTGGTCATGTATGGATGTGAGAGTTGGACGGTGAAGAAGGCTGAGCGCCGAAGAATTGATGCTTTTGAACTGTGGTGTTGGAGAAGACTCTTGAGAATCCCTTGGACTGCAAGGAGATCCAACCAGTCCATTCTGAAGAAGATCAGCCCTGGAATTTCTTTGGAAGGAATGGTCCTAAAGTTGAAACTCCAGTACTTTGGCCACCTCACGCGAAGAGTTGACTCATTGGAAAAGACTCTGATGCTGGGAGGAATTGGGGGCAGGAGGAGAAGGGGACGACAGAGGATGAGATGGCTGGATGGCATCACTGACTCAATGGACGTGAGACTGAGTGAACTCTGGGAGTTGGTGATGGACAGGGAGGCCTGGCGTGCTGTGATTCATGGGGTTGCAAAGAGTCGGACACGACTGAGTGACTGATCTGATCTGATCTGAATGCATATATACAGAATCTAGAAAAACAGTACTGAAGAATTTACTTACAGGGCAGCAATGGAGAAACACGCATAGAGATAAACATGGGGAATGGGGAGGAGAGGGTGAGAGGTGTGGAGAGAGTAACATGGAAACTTACATTACCATATGTAAAATAGAGAGCCAACGGGAATTTGCTGTATGGCTCAGGAAACTCCAGCAGGGGCTCTGGATCAACCTAGAGGGGTGGAATGGGGAGGGAGACAGGAGGGAGTTTCAAAAGGGAGGGGATATATGTATACCCCAGAGAAGGCAATGGCACCCCACTCCAGTACTCTTGCTTGAAAAATCCCATGGACGGAGGAGCCTAGTAGGCTGCAGTCCATGGAGTCGCTAAGAGTCAGACACGACTGAGCAACTTCACTGTCTCTTTTCACTTTCATGCATTGGAGAAGGAAATGGCAACCCACTCCAGTGTTCTTGCTTGGAGAATCCCAGGGACGGGGGAGCCTGGTGGGCTGCCGTCTGTGGGGTCGCACAGAGTCGGACATGACTGAAGTGACTTAGCATAGCATAGCATATGTATACCTATGGCTGATTCATGTGGTTTGACAGAAAACAACACAATTCTGTAAAGCAAGTATCCTTCAATTAAAAAAAAAACAAAAACTGATGTTCAATAAATGGCAATGCTTAATCCAAAGGACTAGATCAATAGTAATGAGGAAGATAAAGGAGAGAGCTGGGCAGCAAGGATGGCTTAACGTTGCCTTTGAATTCCACATTTGCCCTCTCCCTCGCTCCTCCAGCTGCCAGGAGGCAGCCTCAGCTCCGGATCTGGGCACGTGGGGACCAACATCCAAATCCTGCCTCTAGGGCATCTTCCCTGGTGATAATGGCAGACTGACTCATCACAGACTACCCTCTTGCAGAAAATACTGGAAAACATGGACAAGACACATTTTTTTTTTTCCAATCTACTTCAAGCCACCGAAAAACCACCAGGGCATTACAAACTAAGGAACCAAGATCCCCAAAAGAATGCATGATCTGAGAGAGGAGTCTCAGCCACTTTTCTCCTTGGGATTTGTCAATTCCTAAGCAATATCTGAAAAGTTGAGCAGTTTCTAGGAATCTATGGGGCTGGGGTGACAAAAAAAAGGAATTCAGGGTCCCACAAGAGGGGAGGGCCAGGTTGAACACCTCAGACTTGCAGCTGAGACTCCTTGAAAAAGCACAATCCAGAAAGAAACCAGCCTGCAGAAAGTTCGAATCATCTTTCAAAAGCTCAGTCCTTGATTCAATCAGTGTGATGTAAAGCAAAGAAATACATTTCTGAATAATCCACGAGTCAACAAAGAAATCATGAATGGAAATGAGAAACTATTTTAATGAAAAGATAATAAAACTAAAACACATCAAAACTTATGGGATGTACCCAAAGTGCACTTAAGAGAAATCTGTAGTCTTAAGTGCATCATTAGAGAAGCATGGATGAAGAAACAATGAACCAAGTTTCTATATTAAGATTTTAGTTAAAGAACAACAAGTTAAATGCTAAAATAATACAAGGGTGGAAATAGTCAACATCAGGAATTAATGAAGTAGAAAACAATAATAAAACAAAACCCACAAAGTCAAAAATTTTATTTTAAAAAGACTAATAAAGTTGATAAGCTCCTGATAACACTGATTTCTTTAAAAAAAGAATGAGGCACAAATAATCAACATCAGGAATGAAAAAGAAGACATCACAATATAGCCTATACCTATGAAATAGGAGGCTGTTCTGAATCAGTTTACTGTCTTATATCTATTAAATAAATGAAATCCACAATGAAAAATCTTTCTACAAGGAAAACTCCAGGACCAGATGGCTTCACCAGTGAAGTCTTCCAAACACTTAAGGACGAAATAACATTAATCTTACACAAACTATTCCAAAGAATAGAAAACAAGTGACTTTTCAACTCATTTTTGAGAACAATATTACCTGAATGTCAAAATCTGACAGGGAAAGAAAATTATGGGCCATCTCATTCTCCTGACATGGGTGCAAATACTAAACAGAATATTATCAAACTGGACCCAACAATATCTGAAAAAATAATACATCACAACAAAGATAGGCTTTATTTCAGAAATGAAAGATCACCTCAATGTTCAAAATCAATTAATGTTCATTTGTAATTAACAAAATGAAAAAGAAAATAATTTATCAACTCAATAGATTCAGAAAAAAAATCATTTGATAAAATGAAACCCCTAGTGATAATAAAAGGGAAAAAAGAACTGTCTTAAGAAACTAGGAATAGAAGGGCAAGAAGGCAATGGCACCCCACTCCAGTACTCTTGCCTGGAAAATCCCATGGATGGAGGAGCCGGGAAGGCTGGAGTCCATGGGGTCGCTGAGGGTCGGACACGACTGAGCGACTTCACTTTCACTTTTCACTTTTATGCATTGGAGAAGGAAATGGCAACCCACTCCAGTGTTCTTGCCTGGAGAATCCCAGGGATGGGGGAGCCTGGTGGGCTGCTGTCTATGGGGTCACACAGAGTCAGACACGACTGAAGTGACTTAGCAGCAGCAGCAGCTTAATATGATGGAGTAGCTACAAAAATATCTCTAGTAAATATCATGCTTAATGTTCAGTATTAATACTTTTCCCCAATACTGAGAATAAAAGAAGGATGATCCCTGTCTTTATTTCTATTCATTATTATACTGGGAGTCCTAGCCTTTGCAATAAAGCAGGACAAAGAAATAAAATTTTAAGAATTAGAAAAAATATTAATTAAACTGACATCATTTATAGACCATAAGATTACGTATGTAGAAAGCACAAAATAGTTTGTAGAAAAACTGTCAGAATTAATAAATAAATCAAGCAATGTTGTTGGATTAAAAATATCAATTTGCTTGATTTTTTGTTAATTCTGGCCTTTTTTTTTTTTTTTACAGATTATTTTGTATTTTCTGCATATGTAATCATGTCATCTGTATTTTTTTATGTAACAGAAACAGAAAGTAGAATTCAGGGAAACGTTAAGAAATTAGACTACATTAATATCTGGACCTTCTTGTCATCAAAAAAAAAAAAAAAAAGTAAAATGAAACCCACAGAGAAGAAGATATTTCAGTTCATTTGACTGACAAAGGACTCATATCCAGAAAATACCAAAAACTCCTACATATCATCAAAAAAAACACACGACCCAACAGAAAAATGAGCAAAAGACTCAAACAAGGCAATAGGTATTCAAATGACCAATAATATTTGAAAAATATCAGTTTTATTAGTCATCAGGGAAATACAAGCTAAAATACATTCACCAGAATGGCAAAAATAAAAAAGACCAGCATTATCAATTGTTGGTGTGAATAGTTACCTCCCTACTCACCCCCAGACTCTCACCAGAATTTGTTATAAGTATGAACTGGTACAGGCACATTGCAAAACTATTTATCTGCCTCTACTAAAGCTGAACATAAGCACACCTTCAGTTCAGTTGAATTCAGTCATTCAGTCGTGTCCAACTCTTTGTGACCCCATGAATCGCAGCACGCCAGGCCTCCCTGTCCATCACCAACTCCCAGAGTTCACTCAGACTCACATCCATCAAGTCGGTGATGCCATCCAGCCATCTCATCCTCTGTCGTCCCCTTTTCCTCCTGCCCTCAATCCCTCCCAGCATCAGAGTCTTTTCCAATGAGTCAACTCCTCGCATGAGGCGGCCAAAGTACTGGAGTTTCAGCTTTAGCATCATTCCTTCCAAAGAAATCCCAGGGCTGGTCTCCTTCAGAATGGACTGGTTGGATCTCCTTGCAGTCCAAGGGACTCTCAAGAGTCTTCTCCAACACCACAGTTCAAAAGCATCAATTCTTAGGTGCTCAGCTTTCTTCACAGTCCAACTCTCACATCCATACATGACCACTGGAAAAACCACAGCCTTGACTAGATGAAACTTTGTTGGCAAAGTAATGTCTCTGCTTTTGAATATGCTATCTAGGTTTGTCATAACTTTTCTTCCAAGGGTTAAGTGTCTTTTAATTTTATGGCTGCAGTAACCATCTGCAGTGATTTTGGAGCCCCAAAAAATAAAGTCTGACACTGTTTCCACTGTTTCCCCATCTATTTCCCATGAAGTGATGGGACCGGATGCCATGGTCTTCGTTTTCTGAATGTTGAGTTTTAAGCCAACTTTTTCACTCTCCTCTTTCACCTTCATTAAGAGGCTTTTTAATTTCTCTTCACTTTCTGCCATAAGGGTGGTGTCATCTGCATATCTGAGGTTATTGATATTTCTCCCAGCAATCTTGATTCCAGCTTGTGCTTCTTCCAGCCCAGCATTTCTCATGATGTACTCTGCATATAAGTTAAATAAGCAGGGTGACAAGGAAACTCATAAAGCATTAAAAATGAGAAAACTACTTGTAGCCTTAACAACATTATATCGAATTTGCAGACAAAATTCTGAGTGGGGGGAGGGGGCAGAGGGGAAGCCAGATATAAAGAATGCAGGATGTACAATTACAGTTTCACAAAATCAACAGGCCAGCAATCTAACGTTTGGTGACAAAAATGGTTATCACTGGGGAAGAGGTGATTATTAGAGAGGGAGGGTGAGGAGAGATTTTTCTGATTCCAGTAGTACTCTAGCTCTTGTTTTGGGTGAGGGCAGTACGGATGAATTTACATTTGTGATAATCTATTAAGTAGCACAGTAAAGTGTTTTTTATGTCCATTAGACTTCAGTCTTAAAAAAATTATTTACTAGCTGTGTGACAGTAGCAACTTACTTAGGTGTGTTGTGTTTCTGTCCTTGTTTAGAATATGGGTATATAACAACCATCTCAAAGGATTATTCTGAGATACAAATGAAATAATATATGTGAAAGGGAAGCAGAGGATGAGCTGAATAAACAGTAGCTGCTTTGTTATCACTCTAAAGGATTTCAGCCATTTCATTGTTTACTTCTGGGATTATCTGGGTTTAGCTGCTTCCCAAAGCAGCCAGTTCCCTTCCTGGGCACACTAGTCAGCACTAAACCTGGGAATTTTCCAGGCTGGTGGTCCTCACACCTACAGAGGGATTAGCTGCTTGTGGGTGTGGTCAGGATGAGGGTGGAGATTAAGCTTCTGTCATCCCAGACAAGCTCAAGCCTCTGGCTTCCCCACAGGAGGCCCAGAGCCGGGTCTCCAGGAGGACCCTAGACAGGGAAATGTAGTCATTTGATCCAGAGGAAGTCTGTAGAGCTGAGACTTGAATGAAAGAGAGAGGGAGGGTAGGCAGCAGCCCTTGCAGACTGTCGGTCCCTGAGAAGGGAGAGCCCAAGGAAAACCCAGCCTGGGACTTGCGTGATGGGGCGTTCAAAGGGAATGGTTCAGTGGAGTGCCTTGATAATAATGCGGGTGCTGCGATGGCCTGGAGCACACAGACCACTCATCCTGCTTGAGAACAGGGAACCGCAGACTCGGCTATTTCTGAAACTCATGGGAGATGATGAAATATGGACTACAACTGCTTTTGGCCAATTCCTGTTTTCTAACAGGTTCATATTGTCTTGGTTCCTGCCTTCGGGGGCAGACCCCTCTCTCTGAGACCTGGCTTTGTCAAGTTGCTTTTTCAGTTTGAGAGGTAACACCTTCAAACCCAGGGTCTACCTAAATCTTCCTTGAGTAGAAAAAGATCACTGGGGAGTTCTGCTGAAAATGCATATTCCTTGGCCTCAACCTGGACTCACTGAATAAAATTGTTAAGGAAGAAGACCTGGGAATCTATAGTTGTAAAAAGAGCCCCAAGGGATTCTGATGGTCATTCGAATTGGGAAATCAATCTTCCAACCTGGAACCTTTTCTGTTAACTTCCCACTTAGGATAACCGCCCTCCCTTTATTCCCAAGTTTCTCTTTTTCTGTGGAATAAGCTCTCCTAATGGTAGTTCCTAGCTCTGTCCATCCCAAGTTATCAAACCTCTTCTCTTGTGCAGGTCCCAGTCAGGACCTTTGTAGCCGTGAGCCTTACCTGCACACCTATGATGCTGAGACAGTGTCCTCTACTACAGTTTCACATCCTAACTGGAAGAAATCCAGTTACATGACATGTTACAGAATTCAAACAAAAATGTATTTTTTTTTTTTTTGAGAATTTTGGGATTATTGGTAATACCATGAAGTAACGCAAAGCCATCCTGTAAAATCACTACGCACATCTGAAATAGCATCTTGAGAGTTACTAATTAAAATAACATTATCTGCCAGGTAAGAGTACTTTTCCCTGTCAGTATTTCTCAATAATCATTTGTCCAGGAGCTACTGCTCATAATTGAGAGTTAGTAATAGACTGATGCAAAGAGTTGACTCATTGGAAAAGACTCTGATGCTGGGAGGGATTGGGGGCAGGAGGAGAAGGGGACGACAGAGGATGAGATGGTGGGATGGCATCACCGACTCGATGGACATGAGTTTGAGTGAACTCTGGGAGTTGGTGATGGACAGGGAGGCCTGGTGTGCTGTGATTCACGGGGTCGCAAAGAGTCGGACACAACTGAGCGACCGAACTGAACTGAACTGAATAGATTAGCTAAAGTGGTACATACGTACACAATAGCCATGAAATAGAAGGAAATAATGCCATTTGCAACAAAAATGGATGGACCTAGAGATTATCACACTCAGTGAAATGTCAGACTGAGAAAGACAGATGTCCTATGATATCACTTATATGTGGAATCTAAAAACAAACAAAAAATGATACAAATGAACTTATTTAAAAAACAGAAGCAGACTCACAGACTTAGGAAACAAACTTATGGTTACCAAAAGGGAAGGAGGAGGAAGGACAAATTAGATAAATTAAAAGTTTGGGATAAACAGAAATACTAACACATAAAATGTGTTAGAAAACACATAAATGACAAGGTTCTACTGTATCAGTTCAGTTCAGTCACTCAGTCATGTCTGACTCTTTGCGACTCCATGAACCGCAGCACGTCAGGCCTCCCTGTCCATCACCAACTCCCGGAGTTCACCCAAACCCACATCCATCGAGTCGGTGATGCCATCCAGCCATCTCATCCTCTGTTGTCTCCTTCTCCTCCTGCCCCCAATCTTTCCCAGCATCAGGGTCTTTTCAAATGAGTCAGCTCTTCACATGAGGTGGCCAAAGTATTGGAGTTTCAGCTTCAACATCAGTCCTTCCAATGAACACCCAGGACTGATCTCCTTTAAAATGGATTGGTTGGATCTCCTTGCAGTCCAAAGGACTCTCAAGAGTCTTTTCCAACACCACAGTCCAAAAGCATCAATTCTTTGATGCTCAGCTTTCTTCACAGTCCAACTCTCACATCCATACATGACCACTGGAAAAACCATAGCCTTGTCTAGACGGACCTTTGTTGGCAAAGTAATATATCTGCTTTTTAATATACAGTCTAGGTATAGCACAGGAAAATATATCCAATATCCTGCAATAAATCATAGTGGAAAAGAATATAAAAAATAATATATACCAGGTGCTGCTTGTAGTAAAGAACCTGCCTGCCAATGCAGGAAACATGAGACTGGTTCAATCCCTGGGCTGGGAAGACCCCTGGAGGAGGGCATGGCAACCCACTCTAGTATTCTTGTCTGAAGAATCTCCATGATCAGAGGAGCCTGGTGGGCTACAGTCCATAGGGTACAAAGAGTCGGACTGAAGTAACTTAACATGCACAAACACACGTACATATAGAATCAAATGACTTTGCTGTGCACCAGAAACAAACAACATTGTAAATCAACGACACTTTAATTTTTAAAAAGAGTTAGAACATCTGAGTCTTAGTCTCAGTTTTGGTATCAATGAGCTGTGGGAGATGGCTCTAACTAATTGGGTTTCTTCATCTTTCACATGCACAGTTGAGAAGACTTTATCTGCTTTCCAGGGCTCTTATCATCACATAGGCCAGAAAAAGGGCCCAGCAGACAGATGACAAGGGTTTCATTGAATGAAGCAAAATATGAACAAGTTAGTGAGTGAGTAAAGAAATGACGATACACTCAGAAAGAGTTTTATTAAGAATAACTAAGAACAAATGTTAGATCTTTTAAAAAATTAAATCCCATAAGGTACGAGGCTGAGATTCTCTGAAGTGGCGCCTAATTTGGAGATAGAGTCCTGCCAGGAGAATGTTCTTCTCTGCCGGTGTCTGTGCTGACCCTCTGTGCAGTCTGCTGATTGCTCGAAAAAACACATTGGGGATCTCTCTTGGGTTTCTCCTTCTTTTGTCTCTCGGCTCATGGTTGCATTGGGACTGCCAGGGAGCAGAATTTGGTGACAGCTTTCAGGTTTGATTTGCCAGTGAGAATGTTTGGCTGAGTGTGGGGTTTCCGTGGTGTAGCTGGCCCATGGCCTTGGATCTCTTCCGGTTTCAGTGAGCCCACGGCATTATCCAAATGGCCTCTTGCAAATGGTGTCTCAGAAATGAGAAATGCATGCGTGTGTGAATGTGGAACTGTGCACACATGTGCTCATAGAGAAGACAGTCCTCAGACACCCAGCCTCTTGGACACCTGGCCTTGAAAATTATATGGAAGCATCCTCATCACTGTCCGCAAACACGCCTTGTCATTATTTGCAAAGCACCATCTATAGGACAATGACATAAGGTGAAGTGAAGTTGCTCAGTCGTGTCTGACTCTTTTCGACTCCATGAACTGTTGCCTGCCAGGCTTCTCTGTCCATGGGATTTTCAGGCAAGAATATGGGAGTGGGTCACCATTTCCTTCTCCAGTGAGATATGGTACCTTCCGTAAATTTACAAGCTAAGTTAGGTAAAATGTTTATACATGGTTAATCAACCTCCCATATACATCATCAGGTTTCTTGGTTACATGCCTTAGAAACCAACTCTGGATAACTTAAGGGGAAAATGGAATTATTGGGAAGGTTAGAGGAACAGGCTTAGTAAATGGCCTTAAACCAAGGGATCCAGGAAGTAGAAACAATCTAATGCCTTTAAGGAACATAGCCGTGATGGCTGGACTGCCTCCACCACTTTGGCCAGTTCTAATCTCATCATCTTTGTTTGCATCATTAATTTATTCACTGAATAAATAATCGTGTAGCAGGCTGACGCTGTTCTAAAACTGGGGTTTCAGACATGAACCCAAAAGGCAAAACTCTCTGTCTCTGTGGAGCTGACATCCTAGTGGGGTCATCTCTCACTCACTCAGGTTGGGCCAAGCTTGGTCCTACGCTTTTGGCCAGGCTGTTATGTGCCCCACAGTGAACTCCTTCAACCTAGAAAATGAATGTAGATACTGGGAAGTTTTTAAATGATAGTTTTGTACTACATCATTAAGTTCCTATCAAAGTCTGGATAATGAATGAAAAGATGTTCAGAAGAGCTCAAACTCTCTTCCAGGTGGGGAGCATGGGTAGCCATGCGTTTATCTAAAAAGGGTCTTGGAGAAATTAGTCATTTAGGGGGAAGCTGGGTGTCTAAAGGCCCAATCAGGAAAGTGTTCTCCAAGCTCACTGTATGAGCAGAATTTCACAGAAAGTGACTGCAAGAAAGCTCTAGAACAAAAAGCCCATCCTTTCAAGGACTGAGAAGGACAGGGTTCTGCCCACAGCTTCTTGAGATCATGGAGTAGAAAGAGCAGTTCTAAGCAGATGTGAAATAACTATTCAATTGCTTCTTCCTTCCAACCCAAAAGTAGCCAGTGTAAGCCTCCATTGGACGCCCAGGCTCACTGGGAACCATATGACCATCATGGTAGTGACAGTGACCATGGAGATTTGGGGTTCTGACAGCAGAAATTAGTCTGCAAAAGAATTACTTGTCCTTCTACAAGGAAGGGACATAATACCGTCAGAAGAAGGAGAGGCAGGAGCCCAAAAGTGTAATTACATCTTGGTGTCAATTTGTTCTTCTGCAAAATGGAGATACTAGCCCCTTTCCTGCCAAAAGCAAATGGATGTCGATAATAAACTGAGATAAGAACAAGATAGTGAAAAGGATACAGAATAGGAGAAGCCATGGGACCTGGTCTTGCATCCAAGATTTATTAGCTGTGTGACCTTGGGCAAGTCACTTAAATTTTCTGAATCTGTTTATGCATCAATAAAATGAAGATAGCAATTCTTCTCAGGTATGTACAGAATAAACAAATAAGATAATGTATGTGAAAGCCCTTTATAAGTTACGAAGTACACAGACCTTATAAGGAGCTATAATTTTTATGCTTTAATGAATGCCTATGACAGTTATCAATAGACTACCAGGAAGAGTTTTAAAGATACTTGTTAAATAACTAATGCCCACTGTTTCTTCCACTGCATTATACTTAGGCTGCCGGCCTACCTTGCAAAGGGCCTGCTGAGATCCCACTCACCTCCAAAACAAGCCAGTGGCCAGAAGGTACTGGAACAACTTGGGCCCAGGAGGGCATGGAGGTGATAAATCTTGTGTATTGACCCAGGAAAAAGCCCCAACAACAAAGCCCAATTTATTATCTTAGTAAATCACATATTGTTCCTGTAGCAAAAAAAAGAATTCTCAGGAATTCTTCCTAAGATTGTGCAAAGCATCAGAGTCTCTAGGAAGAGAAAAAGAGGGCCCGAATGGATAGGAGCTGAGCTGTGGCCACTAGGTAAAGTCAGAGAGCTCCTAGATGACCCCATGAAACTGTCCCTATGAAATGCAGTTGTTCAATAGGATTGGGATGAATTTTCCCCCATAATCTAAAAGCCTTCTATGCCTGTTGCTAACATGCTTCCCCAGACTGGCTCAGTGGGTTAGAGAGGGTGTTTCAGTGTGTTGGGGTACCAGCGTATTTTGGTGGCTTAATTTTTTAATATAGGCCATTCTGCTGAAGTCTTGCAAAGTAGTCTATGTAGTTCATATTTAATGTCTAAATAAAAGCAAATTAAAATTAATCTTGTTTAGGGAATTCCACAGCTCCCTCTTGAGATAAGTGGAAACACCCCAGGGTGATATAAAATTGAGTTTGGGAATTGCTGTGTTGGAGTGCCGTGCTAATGAGGTGAAGGTCAGGGGTTCAATCCCCATGTGAAGGGAGCAGTTAATTTCGCTCTGCCTCATGGCCTCAGATTCCACCCTTAACCCTGACCATCTGCCTCAAAGATGAGCCACTGGTCTCTAGCAAGACATGCGATGGAAGGGCCAGATCCAGGCAAATCCATCAACCCTGTAGAAAGACAACCCAAAGCATGACCCATGTGTAATGCACCAGGATCTGTAATTTCGCAGATAAAAGCACGATGACAGTATTACTTTATGTTAAAAATAAAAATATAGAAGAGTCCAATGAATCAGATGTTGGGGATCCATAAACTCTGAGGCATGACTCTTCATTCCCAAGAGTTTAGTTAATTTGTTAGAGAGACACCTTAATAAATGCGATGCATTAATATATATGGGATTCCCAGATGGCACAGTGGTAAAATATCCGCCTGTCAATGCAGGAGACACAAGAGATGCCGGTTTGATCTTTGGGTCGGTTCTGCCCACAGCTCCTTGAGATCATGGAGTTGAAAGAGCGGTTTTAAGTAGATGCTAACGAACTATTCAATTGCTTCCGCCTCCCAGCCCAAAAATTGAGCCCAAGCTCTGCAATAAGAGAAACCACTACAACGAGAAGCCCATACACCACTAGAGAGAGTAGCCCCCACTCATCGTAACTAAAGAAAGTCCACACGCAGCAATGAAGACCCAGCCCAGCCAGAAATTAATTAATTAAAATAAGTAAATTGACTATTTTTACAAAAGGAAACTGAAGGCTGAGAGAGGCCAGAACTCTGGATTTCTGTGCCTTGGGAGGCTCAGAGCTTTGAAAAACCCATAGGGCAAGGAGCAGCAATATGATGCCAGGAATCGGCAGAGAGATTAGGGGACTGGATTAGGTGATGGATCAGCAAACAAGGCAGTCATCAAGAGTCTAACAATATTTTTCACTGCTAATAAGAGCCGGAAACCTCACTGGGGACTCAAAGCCATGGACTGGCCACATAAAAAGAATAGCATTAAGGTCATACTAAGCGAGAAGGACACTTAGGTGTCTCCCCCTTTGTTCAACAAATATTTAGTGAGAAAATTCCAGAAGCCAGGCACCAAGGCAAGTGACCAGAACACAGACTGGCCCTAAGACAGGAAACAGAGTAGCAAGAATGCTTGGGAGCATGTTGGAGGAAGAGCCATTCTGGATAAGACAAGGAAGTGACACAGAAGAAAGCTATGACAGACAAGTGTGGGATGAAAAGAGGAGAGCAGGATTCCTGCAGAGGGGACAGGATCACATGGCCCTGATGTCAAAGGACTATCACTACAGCCTGGGTTAGTCTGCAGAGGCTGAAAATGTTACTCCTGGTCCCTCTAATGTGGGAATCGGGGTATATGGCTAGTGTTTGTGTGCTGCCCCGCTCAGAAGTAAAGGCTCAAGGCAGGAAAATCCTGAAGAGCAGGCAACTGGGGTCACACTCACTGAGTGGATCAAAAAGAACCACAAGCTGGACTTCCCTGGTGCTCCAGTGGTTAAGAATCTGCTGGCCAGTATAGGGGACACAGTTTCAATCCCTGGTCCAGGAAGCTTCCACAAGCTGCAAAGAAGCTAAGCTCAGGCACCACAACTGCTGAGCCCAGCTGCCCTAGAGCCTGCGAGCTACAGCTACTGAAGCTCCAGAGCCAGTGCTCTGCAGCAAGAGAAGCCACCGCAGTGAGAAGCCTGTGCCTTGCAACTAGAGAGGAGCCCCCGCTCATTGTAACTAAAGAAAGCTCACAGGCAGCAGCGAAGGCCCAGCCCAGCCAGAAATTAATTAATGAATTAAAATAATAAAATGTTGTTTAAAAATGAAACCATAGGCTGAGAGAGGCCAGAACTCTGGATTGCTGTTCCCTGGAAGGGTTAGAGCTTTGAAAAATCCATAAGGCCCTTCTGGGTGGTTTGACCCTCACAGGTCTACCTGATGGGCACCCTACCTCTGCTGGCACTCTCTGTCAAAAGGGCCTCCTGCATGGATAAGGCATCATCCCTAGGGAGCTAAGAAGTCACGTGGACCGCAGGGAGCGAAGAATCAACTGGATTCCTAGCAGAGAAGAAAGTGACGTCTTTCAGTTTGATTAAGGCTCACATGCCCAAAGAGCCCTTCGGCTGGATGGGGGCTCTTCCTCTGACTTTTCATTTCCTGGGGATGTTACATACTTGGCCCATGACAGAGGCCGCCTTCTTCCGAGTGAGAAAGTGGTCAAGAGCCTCTCAGTCTTTGGAAAGCAGAAGTCAGGATGCCGAGTAGAACAATAAATCCTTCATACTTTCAACAACTTATCGAGCATATACGATGTGCCAAGCCCTTGTGCCAGCCCCAATGACCCAATAGTGAGTAAAGTATGCTCTCTGTCCCCAAGGAACCTACAGTCCCATATGTCAGTCAAAGCGAAGAAAGGTTCTTCAGTTCTAACAGAACCTCAAATTAGTAGGGTTCAAACAAGCTGGAACTTCCCCTCTCTCTCACATTTCCATGTATGTATAAAGAGTCCAGAGCTCGGATGTAGAGACCCAGGTACCTTCCATCTAGGATGCTGTCCTCATCCATTTAGTCCAAGATGGTTCATCACTGGGTCTACCTTCCAACAAGGGGGAAGAAAGTGAGGGGAGCAGAAGAATGAGAGACACAAATCTCTCCCCGCAAAGGCCCAGAAATGGCACCTACCACTTTAGCACAAGCTCCATCTACAGGAATGAATCCTCTGACCCTCTTATGATGCAAGAGATCCTAGGAAATGGGGTCTTTAACTAGACAGCCATGTGCCCAGCCCACTTTCAGTTCCGGCGGAAGAAGGTGATTGGGGCTGGGGGTAAGCAGTCATATCTAATTAAGCAGGGAGGTGAGTAGCAAGACCACATACCTCTCCTGGAACAAGAGCTAATGAATGAGTGATCCAAAGCTGGGCAGAGGAGAAGGAAAAATCTACAAATGCACAGGACCTAAAGGGCAGGGAGAAAGGGCAATAGGGAAAAACAAAGGGAACCACTGATGCTCATGCAGGGTTTCAGACTACCTAGGAATGTCACTGAATTTCCTTCAGAGGCAGGCATCACCCCCGACAGTAGTACAAATGGGAAAGGGAAAAAGAAGGTGCAGCCTGAGACAGATCTGAAGAAGCAAGCTCCTCAAGGGTTCATTTTTTGGTTCCAGAACTGTCCATCATGAAAAGGGGACTAACGGTGAGGCCGGTTAGTGACACCAACTTGTTGCCTTGCCAACCATCCTAGCGGCCACAGCAATGCTGGTGGTGATGGCAATGTGATGCTGGATGAACACTTTGTCTCTCTAGTGGAGCAGTGAATTCCCTTAGCATCCTTGGATGAGAAGACTGGTGAGTTAGAATCTTTAATTGGAGCTATGCTGGTAGGCAAGGGAGAAATCCACATTTGTGAGCACCATCTACAGAAATTCTAAGCCCATCCTCTGTAGAACAGGACCTGGACCAATAGCCAGTCTCCCAGTGGTGGATAAGCCCAGACTCACAGGATGCGCTCACCACCCCTCACCCCTTCCCAGCATGTTTCAGATTTTTCTTGCTTTTCATATTTTCATGCAAAATGCACAAGAAGTGTTGAGAACCATTTCCAATGATTTGCCCCCTATGCTGTGCCTGGCCTGGTGCTCAGCACTCAGTGGCATTTACACATGCGTTTTCCACTTTAAAAAGGCCTTCACAACATCTTAACCAGATTCTTTCTCTGTGAGGTACATGTAATGGGAATCATAGTTATTCCCACTTAACAGATGAGCAAAATGCAATCCATGATTTACCTAAGATCATGTGACCAAGTCCAGAACCAAGGCTGACCTAGATTCCCTCCTTTCTGAGGATCACTTCCATTGGTCACTCCTGCTGAACCCACCTCTTGTTCCGGCTGCCTTGAGAATTTCTCCTCCAGTACCACGTGCTGGGCTGCTCAGTGATGTTCTAATATAGGTCAAACCCCAGGGCAGGTAAACTTCACTCATTATCTGCTCACCTTGTATTATAAAACAGAGAAATTAGAGAGCGACAGTTCTCTTTAAAAAGCAGGGGGAGGTTTGCAAAAGACTTCCTTGAAGGTCCTCTGGGGCAATTATGATATAATAATCTCTGGAATAATTGCTTTTCCATTCTGTTTTCAGGAAGGCACCTGCTGTGGGGTGGGAAGCACGTCAGGTCGTGAGAACTTGAAGGGAGCCCAGCTGTGTCTGAGGAGCACTGCGGTGGTTTAGTGAAACCTAATGTTAAGTAACTAGACTATGGATTGGGGTTTGTGATTTTTGTTTGTTTATTTCAGTCTTCAGCTTCTGTCATTGGTCAACTTCTGAGGGACTAAACAACGCACAGTATGTTGGTGCTGCATGGAGCTGGGCTGCATCTCAGTCCTCATCTTAGGTGACCCGGCATCATTTGAGCCAGCTGATTACTTCCTCCTCCTGAAACAGCTCCTTCTACCCCCACCTCCTCTGAAGTTAGTAACACCTACCCTACGATGTCTTCACAAGGATTAGAAAGAGCCTGTTTTGGGTAGCCTATCCCATCTCCAGTGGATCTTCCCGACCCGGGAATCAAACTGGAGTCTCCTGCATTGCAGGCAGATTCTTTACCAACTGAGCTAACAGGGAAGTCCTTGAAATAAATAAAGAAGTTAAAATTTAAACAGGAAAGTGCATGTGCAAAAATAAATAAATAAAAGTTCAAATTAAGAAAAGAAAGACATGTTCAAAAAATTAATTAAAATTAAAAAATTTTTTTCATGTGCAAAAATAAATAAAAATGAAAAAAGAAAGAGCATGTGCAGAAAATAATTAAAATTTTAAAAAGGAAGTGCATATGCGAAAATAAATAAAAATTTAAAAGAAAAGCATGTGCAAAAATAAGTTAATTCATTGAAATTTTAAAAAGAAAGCATATGTGCAAAAATAAATAAATTGAAATTTAAAAAGAAATATAGAGCTTGTTCAAAATAGAAACGAATTCATTAAAATTTTTAAACGGAAAACGAATATGAAAAGTCAATGTAGGACCTGAAGTGAAGTGAAGTGAAGTTGCTCAGTCGTGTCTTTGCGACCCCATGGACTGTAGCCTACTGGGTTCCTCCATCCGCAGGATTTTTGAGGCAAGAATGCTGGAGTGGGTTGCCATTTCCTTCTCCAGTGTAGGACCTGGCATGGGGTAATTCACTGATATTGTTGTTATTCCAGAGGTAAACAGAGCCACGTGAAATACACAACTCTGACCCAGTAGATGTCCACACCCTTTTGACCTGGTTGACCTCCAGCTTGGTTATCATCACTGCTAAACTCTCCCTCCTATGCAAAAGATACAAGCTACTGTGGTGCCCTCAACAACATTCTGTTCAGCAATTTCATTGTAAACCATCCATCGTGCAGTCAGCAATATTTATGGATATGTGGGGATATTGCAGAAGCTGGAGGCCCAAAGAAGAATAAGACTTTGGCCTCTCTCCTCATGGAGCTCATGGTCCTTCACAGGGGATGAGCAGGTAGACGAGCAATGTCAGATGGGGTGGTAAGTTCTAGGACATTCTGGGGCTAATCTGTGGCCTGCCTAGCACCTCCTGCTTCATCCCATTCCACATCCTCAGTCACACACATTACACCCAAGGTTCCAGACCATCGGCAACAAACCCCCAAATGAGCCCTCATTGGCATATCCAGTTATGCTGACCCTGCAGCAGCAGCAGCCATGGTGACACAAACTTCTAAGGATACCTCATAGGGCCAAGTAGTGAGCATCTGGCCCTCAGCTTTGTCGTACTGGCCATGGTTTGGCCTTAAGGTAAGCTGGTTCACAATGGAATGAAGGGCAGTGAAGTGAGGCCACGTGAGTCCCTCTAGACCAACTCAGAACCGAAGGGAGCTTGAACAAAGGCCAGGGAAGATCCTGTCTGGGTCTTGCCTCCCTAGTCAAGTGGGGAGACACTGGTTCCTTCTGGTCTTTCCGGAACACAACTCCCTTCCCCTCTGCCTCCTGGGGGTGGGGGGCACTTCCTACCCAGTGGCAGAGAAAGGTTGTTCAGGATGATGAAGTGCAGGCTGGGGGTGGTGCCCCACCCACATTTCTTGGCCCAGCTCCAAAACAGATCCCCACCTCTTCACTTCTCAGCTGCCATTTCACCTTGGGGCCAAGTTCTTCCCTCAAATGGGTGCCTGGAGGGAACGATTCACCAGCAGGCCGTGGGAGGGCCTTGAGGAGGAGGGTGTTTGGCTCCTCTGTAAAAGCTTGAGCAAGAAGTGCTGTCAGAAGGCCATAGCCAGGGGCTAATTCTTCTCTCTGCGCCAAAGCTCCAAGAGCCTTTGTTTGATTAAGGTGTTTCCCCCATGGTTGCCAGAGTGCCAGCCATTCCTACAAGACCCTACTTGATAAGGCAGGACTAGGAGGGTAGGTGAAGGGGAGCTCGGGGTTGCTGGTTGGCAGGCGGCAAGTGGCTGCCTGTGGAACTTCCTGGCACCCCAGGCCCTTGTGCTGCTGTGCTCAAGTGGCTTTGCACCCAGAGGAGGGTTTCAGGTTCACATCCGGAGGGGGCATGCAGTGTTCCCATCTGGAGGGCTGGCCCTGCAATAGAGGGAGGGCGCAAGCCCTCTGCAGTCAACAGGGGCTGGCTTAACCTCAGAAGCTTTCCTGGGAGTCACCTAAAATGGACAGTGTAGGTCCTGTGACCCCAGGGCCAGTTCTGAACTTGCCAGGACTCGGCTCCCTTCTGAGCCAGGAAACACTCCTCTAAGAAACGTTAGGTGTGGATAAGTGGGGTGGGGGCGGGAAGAGGAACCCTGATCACTATCTTTCCCACAAATCCACCCTCCACATGGTGGTGAGAGCCCGGGTGTGAATGTATATAGATGGTACTCAGATCTTAGCAGCTACTGGGGCTGGATGAGCAGTGACTGCACCTCTGAGACACACCTGAAAAGACAGAGGTGATAACAAGGATGGGGCGGTGCTGTTTCGGGGATGGAGGAAATGCTGTGTGTCCACCACCTTCTCTCTCTCTCTTTCTTTTTTTTTTTTTTTTTTGCTGCTGCGCTGCATAGCATGCAGGGCTTTCTGGCGGCTCAGACGGTAAAGAATCTGCCTGCAATGTGGGATACATGGGTTCAATCCCTGAGTCGGGAAGATCCCCTGGAGGAGGACATGGGAACCCTCTCCAGTGTTCTTGCCTGGAGAATCCCATGGACAGAGGAGCCCGGGGGGCTACAGTCCATGGGGTCACAAACAGTCAGACATGACTAAGCGACAAAGCACAGCACAGCGTAGCATGCAGGATCTTAGTTCCTCTACCAGGTATTGATCCCATGTTCCCTTCAGTGGAAGCTTGGAATCCGAACTATTGGACTGCCAGGGAAGTCCCCATATGCCTAGCTTCTAACCAGGGCTGGCCACATAGAAAACTCTCAAGAAACGGTGGTTGCTCAGTGCTCTGTGACAACCCAGAGGGATGGGGTGATGAAGAGGGAGGGAGAGAGGGGTTCAGTTCAGTTCATTTCAGTCGCTCAGTCGTGTCCGACTCTTTGCAACCCCATGAACCGCAGCACGTCAGGCCTCCCTGTCCATCACCAACTCCCGGAGTCCACCCAACCCATGTCCATTGAGTCTGTGATGCCATCTAACCATCTCATCCTCTGTTGTCCCCTTCTCCTCCTGCCCTCAATCTTTCCCAGCATCAGGGTCTTTTCAAATGAGTCAGCTCTTCACATGAGGTGGCCAAAGTATTGGAGTTTCAGCTTCAACATCAGTCCTTCCAATGAACACCCAGGACTGATCTCCTTTAGAATGGACTGGTTGGATCTCCTTGCAGTCCAAGGGACTCTCAAGAGTCTTCTCCAACACATCAGGATGAGGAAGTGCAGGCTGGGGTGGTACCCCTCCTCTGCCCCCGCTACATTCCTTGGCCCAGCTCCAAAACAGATCCCCACCTCTTTACTTCTCAGCTGCCATTTCACCTTGGGACCAAATTCAAAAGCATCAATTCTTCGGCACTCAGTTTTCTTTATAGTCCAACTCTCACATCCATACATGTACACCCATGGCTAATTAATGTCAATATATGGCAAAAAATCCACCACAATATTGTAAAATAAGTAGCCTCCAACTAAAATAAATTAATTTAAAATTAAAAAAAAGAAATGGTGACTGCTACCCTCCTTCCAGAGCTCCTTTCTGTCCCCCTAAGTTCCTTGGGCAGACTTTGTCAAGTCTCACTTTATGTTTCTGTGATAACTCTCCAGGATTCGTATTCTGAGTATTTGCATTCACCTCTCCAGCACATCACCAATGCTTGGGTGTAGGAATTCTGCCTTGCTTGGTATCACCTCCCCAGCTGTGTCCCCCTCCCTCATACAGAGGTGCTGATGAGGGTTCATCTACCCCTGGGCTCTAGTTCCACTTCAGAAAGTGTCAGCAGCCCAAATAAGGCATGCCCAAGACTCAGGAAGGCGGTGGAGAGGAGGCAGTGGTTCTTCTTCCCATTCTGTCATCCTTACTTGGTTCCCATCCCTGCAGAGTACCAATGAGACCGTCCTTTATCAGCCAGAGAGCAAATGGCATGTGGGGAGGCCTGGAGTTGAATTGAAGGGTGATCACTGCATTAACCGCAAAATGAAGATAAAAATGCACGACCCCCTGAAGCTCAGAGCCAGGCTTAGCCTACCCCACAGTCCTTCTGTGAATAAATAGTAACCTCACACCATTCATCGCAGTTGGCACTAGTGGTAAAGAACCCGCTTGCCAAAGCAGGAAACATAAGAGACACGGGTTCAATCCCTGGGTCAAGAAGATCCCGTGAAGGAGGGCATGGCAATCTACTCCAGTATTCTTGGCTGGAGAACCCCACGGACAGAGGAGCCTGGTGGGTTACAGTCCATGGGGATGCAAAGAGTTGGATATGACTGAAGCGACTTAACATACATGCATCACACCATTAAAGAAAAATAATGGACACCATGAGTGCTTCAATAAAATCATTTTCTGATGGACAGAAAGTTTCTATCTTTGAAACTGGAATCGAGAGAAGGTATGTCTGGTCCTCCTTTCAACTGTGCACGCGGGAGACTTTGCCTGATCCCTGGGATCTGAGTTAGGGCCTGTTGCTCTCTCTGTCATCATCTCCTGGAGCTCTCTGTCATAGCTCTTGCCACATAATCTGCGTATGCTTTATTTGTACAGGTATTTGTTTAATATCCACTTCATCTCTATACTCACAGGTTTAAAGACAGTGATGTATCCAGGGTCTAGCATCCTATTTTATATATAAAATAAGCTCTCAATGTATTCATCCAATAGATAGTTCCTAAGTATCTTCCAAGTGCAACATAATCTTCTAGATGTTAGTCAACACAAACAACAGACAGAGGGATAGTTTGTCAAATTAGTAAAGACACTGAACTGGGCTATGGGACTGTATCAGTTTTCTATGGCTGCTGTAACAAATGACCACAAATCCAGTGGCTTACAATAAGATAAATGCATTTGTCAGAAGTGAAAAGTGAGGGATTTCCCCAGTGGTCTGGTGGTTAAGACTTTGCCTTCCAATACAGGGGGTGTGGGTTCGACCCCTGGTCAGGGAGTTAAGATTCCACATGCTCGGAGGCCAAAAAAAAAAAACAAAACATAAGACAGAAGCAATATTGTAACCAATTCAATAGGGACTTTAAAAATGTTCCACATCAGAACAAAATCTTTTTTTTTTTTTTTTTTAAGTGAAAGATCAGTGTCTCAGGGCTAAGCTCAAGCAGCAGGGCTGTTTCCTTCCTATGAGGGGAGAACCTATTTCCTTGCCTTTTCTGGCTTCGAAAGGCAGCTTATATTCCCTGGCTCCAGGCCCCTTCCGGCAACTCCCAAGCCAGCAGTGTAACATCTTCAAACCCTCCATTTCTAATCTCTGCTCCTCCGGTCACATCTCTGACTCTGACCTCCTGCCTCTCCCTTATAAGGACTCTTGTGATGACATTGAACCCATTCAGATAACCCAAGGTAATCTCCTCACTTCAAAATCTTTAATTTAATTGCACCTGCAAATTCCCTTTTACCATGTAAAGGAACATTCAGAGGTTCCAGTAATTAGGTTGTGGACATCACTAAAGGTCCATTATTCAACCTGCCACAATGACCTAAGTAACACATATTTGGAAATCTTTGAATGAATTAGGTTTCCTAAATACTAGCAATCTCTTACTCCAAACCTCAAGGTATTTTTACAAAGTATATGTCTTTGAAATCACATCTTACTTACTCAAACTGGAGAGGATGTTTTCTCATCAGCTCTGAATAAACATTCAGACATGTCCATGCTCTATGATCACCTGCAGAGGAGCAAGGGGACCCCCTTGCTACCCCCTCTCTGGTAGATTAAATTGTGTCTCCCGCCAAAAGATATGTCAGCGTCCTAACCCCATACCTGTGAATGGGGTCGTATTTGGAAATAGGGTCTCTGCAGAGGTGTTCAGACAATGTCTTCCTAGATTTGTTGTTATTTAGTCGCTAAGTTGTGTCTGACTCTTTTATGACTCCATGGACTATAACCTGCCTTGCTCCTCTGTCCATGGAATTCTCCAGGCAAGAATACTGGAGCGGGCTGTGATTTCCTTTTCCAGAGATCTTCCCAACCCAGGGATCGAACTTGCGTCTCCTGCACTGGCAGGCGGGTTCTTTACCCCTGGATTAGACTAGCCCTAAACTTAGTGAATTGTGTCCTCATAAGGAGAGTGAGATTTGGACACAGAGATAGAGGAAAGAAGGTCATGTGACAGGGAAGGCAGAGACTGGAGTGATGCAAGTAAGACAAGGACGGGCAGGATCCACAGGAAGCTGAAAAAAGAAAGGAAGTCTGCCCTAGAGCTTATGAAAGAAGCAGGGTCCTGTGACACATCAATTTCAGACTTCTGGCCTCTAGAAATGTGAGAGAATACATTTCTGCTGTTTTAAGCCACCCAGTTTCTGGTATTTTGTTACAGCAGCCCTAGGAAATGAATATAACCCCTTCACCACCCTATACCCCAGGGGGTGCCAGAAGGACTGCCCAAGGATGCTGCAGGAGCAGTCTCAAATTATCTCCCTCATCCCATGCCTCTTTCCCACTCCACAGCCCATTTCTTCCACATTGCACACACTAGGCCAGGAGGAAAGGCTTTGCCATTGAGAATGAGCCACTGATTTCCCCTCCACCTGGACTGCCTTCTCCAGACTCAAAGTCACCACTGTGAATTCATTTTTTTCCCCCTTGTTTCTTGGAAAGCACCTCTCAGGACCATTTCAAGAAAAACAAATTGTGAGGTTTGCTTAGGATCTATTTAAAGGGAATCATCAGGGCAACTTCCAATAACAAACCAGAGGCCAGTCAGAGCTTTAGGACAAGACTAGAGCCACTGTGAATGTGTGTGCCCTGCCAGCTGGGCTGGACCGAGGCTGCCACACACCCATCCCCTGGCACGGCCACCCTCGTTCACCAGCAGCTTGGTTGCTGGTTTCCCAGCCCTCTGCCCAGATGAACACAAAACTGCATGGTCACCAAAAAAGAACTGCCAAGCAGTATTGCTGAAAGGTTTCCCACCTTGGCAAGTTCACCAGGAACATTTTGAACCCACAGAGCTCCTTTCACCCAGAAATCCCAAACCACTCGGTTTTAACTGGTTCTGTGTGTATGAAGCCTGTTGCCAGCCCTTCAGAGTGAGGTGAATAGAAACTGTTCCTCCTGAGAAGGGTCCACTCAAGCTGAGACTTCAAAGAAGTGAAGGAGCCATGAGAAGATGCAGAAAGCAGTATCCTGCCAGCGGGAAGGGTGTGTGCAAAGGTCCTGAGGCAGTAAAGTTGCTGGCCAGTGTTCAAGGAACTGAACAGAGAATGGCAGGAGTGGTGTGAGCATAGGGAAGCAGGAGCAAAACGAGGCCAGAGAGGAGGGGCTCGGGCTGGATCACAAGAGCTTTATTACAGGTTTGGATTTTACTCTAAGTACAAAGGGGAGCTACTGGAGGGTTTTAATGATGAGGCTGGAAAGGGACAGAAGATAGAGACAATTCAGGGGAGAGTGATGAGATTCAGTGGACTGGATGGGTATGGGAAACACCGATAATGAGGACTCCAAAATGGCACCCAAGGCTGAGCCCACACAAGAGGTTCCCATGCCACTGGCTTACTATGTGCAGCCTCTTTGGGACTCTCTAGATGTAAAATTATGTTCTGTGACTTCAGAGTCTCCACCTTCCAAATCTGATGAAGAACTTCTAGAATGTCCCCTGGTGTCCCTTCTGTGAGATGGTACCAACACAGTTTCGTGAGCTGTTGGGAGCCATGAAAGGGTGCATTCAGGCTCCAGTCACCAAGATTGCTGGAGCAGCCCTCACAGACAAACTCTCCACCCCCCATTCATTCCAAGTCCTCCCCAGGCACATCCTGAATTGCCTCATTCCATAATCAGCACACCTAATACCATCCTCTTCCCAACCTGAGTTCTCTCCCTTCAAAGCCGCAGTAGTGAAAGTCATTAAGAGAGGTCAAAAGATGGAACCAGGAGGTGTTTAAACACCCAGGGAGCAAGGGCTGAGCCTTTTCCTTCCTTTCTTGTTCTCAAACTTTTTTGCTCATACTGGGAACATTGGCTGTTGACGCATGAAATATTGAGGCAACCTTGTTATATTCCTGGCACCTTATTTGGCTGAATGTGCCTTTTCAAAATCAAGACATTCTGGTGTTTTTTTTTTTTTTCAATAAAAAATATGAAAATATCCCAAAACAGAAAGGAGTACTGAGGGTAACCATATAAAAACATTTTAAGCTGAGAAAAATAACCCAGTCCCACCAAGTCCCACAGACAACCTTGGTTTCCATGGGATGTTAACCAAGTACAGCGCTCCTAGCAGTGGGTGGGACAGGACACTTGCTCTCAGTCCAAATAAGCAAACATCCTCCCCAAATCCAGTATCCTTGCCCCACATGCTGTGGTTCGAATTTGCTTCCTGTTTTTGGCCCTCCCAAAAATACTTCTCACAGACTTTTTTTTATTCTCATCTCCTCACCTTGAAAAGCACAGATTTGCAAGCACAAGTATCTTAGCTTAGTGGAGACAAATCCAGCAGGCATTCAAGACACTCGGGCGAGAAGAAATGCATCTCATCAGAAAATTTCCATTGCCAGCACTTTAAAAAACAAATTCCCAAGATAAATGGGTCTTTACTTATAGGACCAAGGGCTTCATTATTTTTCAAACACTTTCCTGCCTCCAAGAAGCCAAGAAAATTGGTCATGCACCTGGCCAGCTGATCCAATCTCAAAAAATTTTCTGACCTTAATGAAAAAGCCCTAATTTTTCCTCCCCTATAATAAATGCATCTTCTCTCCTTCCAAAGCAGTATTCAGCCTGTGGGTTAGGCAGGCAAGGTGCCCAGTTTATGCAAATGGGCAGAAACACCTGATTTATCGGGATTTTTCCCACTGCCTTTAATCCAGGAGTCCCTGCTCCCCAGGGCCTGGGAAGGGGACCAGATGACTCACGGACCATGACTCCAGGGGACTCAAAGAGCAAGTACATTCGAATGTGGACTTATTTACATATATATGTGTGAAGGTAGGGTGTAAAGGGAGGGTATTAAAAGACCAAAATCTTAGAGACTGCCTGAAGGTGTCAGAAAAGCTAACTCAGGTGGAAAACTCTCCCTGGAAAAAATATTTCCCTGCTCTGTAGATGCTTCTAATCTGTCTTTCAGAAGCTGGAAGAGAATGGCAAGGATTTGGACCATGGCCTGGAGACAGAATTATTTGCAGCTCTCTTTCCCAAGGAATGAATCGCAGCCCCTCAGGCTGGTACAGCAGGTGCTGTGAAATCTGGCTGACAGGTCAACTTCAAGGTGATCTGCTTGCCGAGGCTTCTCTCTGTTCCACTAATCGCCCATCGCACCTCAGGTGCCTGGTAAAGGTAAATAATTATGACTAAGTGCATAAAGCAGGAGGGTCTTTGCACACCTGTAATTATCCCCTGGCAAGACTCTACAGAACTGGGGAGTTTCCCAGAGGGGCGGTGGGGGCTGTTTCGGCAGAGGGTAAGTCAGGGTGGGTCTTTTCAGGCAATATCTGGCTGGAGGAACCAAGATTCAAACACAACACCGGATGCCTGTTTTGGGGAATGACTAGAAGACTCAAAGTTCCCAGGCTTCTAAGCCGTGATAAACCTGGCTAGGATGCTCACACATGCCGATAAATGTCTCAAAGTAAACAAAACCTCATCCCCTTCCAGCTGCACTGTCCCAGAGAAATAAAATGGGAGCCATGGGTGTCATTTTAAATTTCCAATCGCCACGTTTAAAAAGAGAAACGGGTAAGATTCACTTTGACAACTTAATGGACCAAGAATATTATTTCACCATTAAATATAAAAGATATCATCTCTAAAATATAAAAATTATTAATGAGATTTTTTTTACCACACTAAGGCTTCAAAACCCAGAGATCTGTAGTATTTATGGCACATATGAATATAGACCACCTGGAGGAGGAAATGACCACCCACTCTTGCCTGGAAATATTTCTTGCCTGGAAAATTCCATGGACAGAGAAGTGTGGTGGGCTACAGTCCATGGGGTCACAAAGAATTGGACACAACTGAGCGTGCACACTGGAGAAGGCAATGGCACCCCACTCCAGTACTCTTGCCTGGAAAATCCCATGGACGGAGGAGCCTGGTAGGCTGCAGTCCGTGGGGTCGCTAAGAGTCAGACACGACCGAGCGACTTCACTTTGACTTTTCACTGTCATACACTGGAGAAGGAAATGGCAACCCACTCCAGTGTTCTTGCCTGGAGAATCCCAGGGACGGGGGAGCCTGGTGGGCTGCCGTCTATGGGGTCACACAGAGTCGGACATGACTGAAACAACTTGGCAGCAGCAGCAGAGCGTGCACACACACACAACACGTGAATTTAGACCAGCCACATTTCAAGTTCCCAAGCACCATATTAGACACATAGTCTCTGAAGATGATGTTCCCCCCTCAAAACACTTTGACTTCCCTGAAACATTTTCCATAGAATAAATGAAACTGCGATGTTTGACTCTTACTTGATTTAAAATGCTCGCATTCTTAATAAGATAAGATTTTCTAAAAATGTCTTTTGAAGAGTACCAAGCAGCCTTGGTTGGCCCTTTCCTTCTAATGCTGAGAACTGGAATCAAAGCATCATATGTTAGGCTAATCAGTTTTTGCCCCTCACAATGGAAAAATAAATATAGCCAGATTCTTTATGAGAAAAAGTTTTATTTATCAGGAAGCTGTAGTATTTATAAACTAATATGAAGTAAATGTCCTCAAGATATCTAAAGCACTCAAACAGATCTCAACAGGAAAAAATGCAAATTCATAATCAAAATTGTAGATATTAACTGCCCCATTGCTTAGGGCTACTCACCAACCTATGGTTGGACACCCACATGTGTTCGCGTGTTGTCTGCCAGGGACCCTGGGCACACAAGCTGCCCTGGAGGCCAGCAGGGCCTAGTGACAGCCAGGCAGACTCAGAATGCAGGGGCAAGAACGGCCTCGAAGCCAATGTCTGCCGGAGAGGCTGCCTGGGTAGAAGACTCTAGGCCTGGATCCAGGGCTATGGCTAGGAATTCTGCAGGGAGGAAGGCAGGAAGGAGGGACACGGGGAGGGAGTAGTAGGTACAGAAGCTGCATCACCCTGGCTGTCAGGGAAATGCAGGCTGTTAGTGAAGCACAGAAGGAACCTCCAGAGTGGGATGGTCAAGACCAGTGCTGCCCAAGACCAATACAACATGAGTCTTACATGCAGCATTTATTTTTAGTAGCCACATTAAAAGAAACATAAAATTAATTTTAATAACATTTTATTTAACCCACTTTTTCCAAAACATGATCATTTCAACACGTTCAATACTTCACGTTCTCTTGTCACATAAGTCTGCGAAATCCCATGTGAAACTTGCCATCATAGCACATCTCAGTTTGAAGCAGCCCCATTTTCAAGGCTCCAGAGCCACAGACCCCGGCGGATACCATATATGGCTGCGCAAATCTAGCTATGGGTGTGTGTAGAAGGATCCATAACTTCTGCTCCGATTCTTAAGTCCAAGAGAGAAGTCAGATCAGCTTAGAGGGAGCGGGCTGGGGACACAGAGGGAGATCAGGTCATCCTGATCTCCTTTGGAGGGGCCAGCATGCCTGGCTCTTCTATAACCAGAGATTGAATGAGAGGCACCAGCTCCTCTCATGCGTCCCCAAGGGTGTCTGTGCAAACAGTGTCAAGATGATGCAGAGCACCGAGGAACATTCGCTAAATTTTGCCAAGTGCTTGGACACCCGATCACAAGGGTGACCCAGAAAACTGCCAGTGCACCTGTGATGAGGGGCTTGGCGCGGAGCCCGGCGTGGAGGTCACCCGAGGTCACTGCCGGAGGCGGGGAGCCCAGCGCCGAGGCTGCCTAATGTGGAAATGTTTGGATCCGAGAGGGGCAGGCGCTGGGGGCAGCCTGCAGGCCGATGGGGAGGAGACCCGGCCGGCGGGGGCCGGAGCTCAGCGCTGACAGTAACCAGGCGCGCAGAGGACCACGTGGTCCGCAGCGCCGCGCCTGCCAAGACCCCGACAGCGTCTTTCCTAATAAGTCTGGCGATGCCTGTGTCCTTTCTCTCTCGGCAGAACAACCTCTCGCCTGCTCCCAGGTCTTATTTAAGAAGAGCGGGCCGCAGGGGAGACAAGCAAGCCAAACCCAGCAGAGGTGGAGGCCAGCCTTCTTTCCCCAGGCTTCCCCTCTCCGCAGAAGATCGGCTTTGTGAATGAATAAAGGGACACTTTCTCCAAGATGGCATACTCCACGCTCCCGTTGTTGAGTATGGGGTGGGGTCGCCCCCCACCCCCCCCCCCCCGCCCATTTCCCTGAGTATTACCTTCTCCTGCTCTTGCCTACCCCTCCCTGCAAAGGCACCGCCCCTCTAACTTCAGAAAGAGGTCACCCTCCCAGCATCTGGGTCTGGCTTGGGAATCCACGCTTCCTGGTTGCCTCCCAGCCCCACACAAGGGAGGGCAGGATTACAACACGTGTGTGTTTGGGTCAAAAGGAGCACTTTTGAACTATGGCTGCAAGAAAGAACAGCCTGTACAGCCACCCCGAGTCTCCCAGCAACAAAGAATGTACAACAAAGAATGATTAGCCCTCACTTGCAAAACAATTTTTTTTAAAGAGATGCAGCGTGGTCTCTTTATAGGGTCGTGGAAGGAGGGTTAGCTGGGTGGAAAGGCGCCCTCCCTGGACACCAGAGCCCCAGCGTCATTCCCGCTGGAGGGAGCCGGGAGTGGGGGGTGGGGCGGGGGGGCGGTGGTTTATGACCTTGACTTTTACTCAGAAGCCCTTGTAACACGATTACCGATTACCGTCGGGGTTTTGCAAGCTTCCAGACCCAGGTGTGGTTGAAGGTCAGCTGCTGGCGGACAAGGGGCTCTCCTGCCGTTGGGAGAAGGTTACAAAGAATAATTTTCCTGTCCAAGGGCTCGTAGATGATTAACATGTTTCTTTCTGTTAACCAGAGAGTTAATAGTCATTCCAAGCCCTCTTTGATAATGGGGGCGGAGGGGAGAAAAGGAATACTGTTAACCATTAATCCAGGAAGATGCCATAAAAGTTAGTATGGAAAATACGCAGTTTGGGAGAGGAAATCACAGGCAAGGCGAGCCTGGTGGGGACAGAGGAGGAGAGGGAGCAGAGTGAGGCCATAAAGTTCATGCATGCTTAGAGTGGGGGACTTTTTTTTAATCCTTTGCCTTGTTACATTGCACTGAGGAAACAGCGTAGGGATAACAAAATAACAATCGCGGGAACATTATAAATAAAGCCAATTTTATTGGCTCTTTTTCTCCAGCCTCCCACAGCTGAGTGTGTCCTCTGCATGACTTCTTCTTTGGGCCTCTTTGCAGAGGAGAGGAGCCCAGACACCCCGCCTTCCCTTGGAGAAAGTCAGGGTGACCAGAAGGCTCGTCCCAGGAAGCCTCTCCTGGGGGCCCCTCTAGCCAGTGCCTTCATCCCCCACTCCAATCATCCTGCTGGGCCCCTGGGCAGCCTCACCTAGAGGAGAAGGTGCCCATCTGCTGCCCTGGAGGAAAGCAGTGTCAGCCTGTTTGCTGCAGCCAGGTTATGACACAAGGCCCTGGTTCCCATGAGAGGTTTCACAGCAGGCCTGGCCCGGGACACAGGAGGACACAGGAGCAAAACTCTTGCTTTGCGCAGGCAGCTCCCAGGTACCCCACCAAAGTTTCTGGGTGCAGCACACAAGCCTGTATATTAAAAAAATTTTTGTGTCATTGATGAGGTTTCTACTTGATGCCCTGCACTTACTTTTATTGATTGATTGATTTGATTTTGGCTGGGTCTTTGATGCACCTTGACTTTCTCTAATTGTGGCACAGAGGGCTCCTTGGCAAGGGGGATCTTCCTGCCCCGACCAGGAACTGAACCCATATCCCCTGTAATTCTTTCCCACTGGACCACCAGGGAAGGCCCCAGCATGTGTATTTTTTTAAAGCCTAATTCTCCTGTGTAGCTACAGTCGAATGGTCATCACCTGGAGGAGACAGGGTGGAGAAGAGAGCTGGGTTGCAGGACTCAGAGTAAGGTGAGGCATGAGTTGATGGCCCAAGAAGATGACAGCCAAGATGAAGAGTGTGTGATAAGTGTGGATGGTCAAAAGGCTCTGGGCAGCACTGGAGCAATGCCGTGGGGACCACACTGGGGAGACTACCCACTTCCCTCCCAGAAACTTGGAAAGACATGGTGGATAGTATAGATACCTTTGGAACCACTCCTTTCATCCAGTTCCTGGAGGGACACAGGCCAGGGAAAGTTGACTTCAGGGAGGCATGTCCCAAGAGCACGTGACACTCATATGGTAACTCACTACTTGTGCAGGCAGAGAGAGATGGCTTCTCTCCTGAGCTCTGTTCTCCACTTGCTCCGTGAATGAAGGTTTCATATTTTCCATCTGTTAAATGGAATAATAATTCTTGACATCTGCCTGCCTCACTTGGACACTATGAATAGAACATTTTCCCCAAGTGCTTTGGGCTGACGTTAAAAGGAACTTCCTAAACATTAGCGCACTCACTGCTAGATTTTCTTGGACACCAGTCAACTTAAATGGATAATAATAAATTCCTCTGCCTATCTTTGTTGAGAGATTAAAAGAGAGAAAAATCCCACAAGACTTTGGTTCTTGAATCCTCTGCTCTACAAAATCTCTTTTGGGAGAAGGGTCTGAGGATATATCCAGGGTTGTAAGATGGCAAGAGTTGTTTCTAGAATATTGTAGTTTTAAAATCCCCTTTCCTGAATGATATAGACAAAAGCAGTCTGCAACAGGAGGAAAAGAATGGAGTTGAGTTGCTACTGGACTTTGGGACCATGTATAGACATGGGATAGATTCCTAGATACGTGTACTCATTGGCATTTATTTATTTAACCCATAGCAACTTACAGAGTGTTTATAATGGGCCCCCAACCACTAGCCCCAGGTGTTTTGCCACGGTCTGACCCCAGAACCAGCTCTTCCTGGCTGGACCACCCCCCACCCCCGCAGAGTCAGGCGGTGCCTGTCTTGCACCCCAAAACCCACTCACATGTTCCCTCACTCTCTATGTCTATGGCGAGGGGTGAGGGAACTTCCAGGCAAAAGGAAGTTGTTTTCTGGTCTGTGTGTGGTGTGTATGTGCCTCGGACACACAGAGACTAAAGGGAGGAGGAAGGATAGAGATGCCAATAACCACCCCAATAGCCTAAGATGGGAGTTCCTGGGGGTGAGGTTGTGAAGTCCAGGTAAAATTTCCATCTCGCTAAAGAGTTTGTAAGTATCTCAAGCATCAGGATCTGAATTCCCTTATATTCTGTAGGGCTGTTTACACAACAGGGTTTTGTTGAATGGCAACTGAAGAGGTGACTTACTCAGTGGATTTGAGAACTAAATCATTCACTTTTAACTCCTGCTGGTGTAGACAGATATTGAAGGGGTTTTCTTGTTCTTGCCTCACCTGGGGGCCTGCTGTTCCCTGTCTGGACTAAAAGTGGAAGGCACAGAACAGCAACAAAGACGCAGCCTCTGAAAATTCAATCCCTGTAAATTAACGCTAGGCCTTGACTCATGTCAGTGGGCTCCCACTTGCCAAGGACTGTAAACAGACAAGAGGAGGAACCTGACTGGAAATGCTCCTTGGATCTTATGCTTCTTTTTTTCCTACCCAGGGGCTTAAAAGCTTTCTCAGCATTTCCTGCATCTTCCATGGCCAGATGGGAACCCAGCACATCCTGGGACTCACCCGAACACAGCCAACCTGTCGTCAGGACATTTTACAAACAAATCCATCCAAGGATAGAATGGGATGTCTCCCAACACAGAGAAGGTGTGTCTCATGTTTGCCAGCAAAGACTGTGCCACCGCTTACTTGGCATGCCATGAAATGGACTCCCACCCTGGGTGATCAGTTACACCTGCCAACCAACTTCAAGGGTCTCTTCCAACTTGAGATCCTTTATTTCCTGTGGTTTCAGGTCGGGGGACTATAGATAGAATGTTGATAAGGCATAGATTCTGACCCCACAAGAAAGGACAAAGCTTTGATAAACACAATTGATTTGGTGTCTGGGCCATCCTAACAGATCCAACATGTGCCAGCTAATCCACTCCCTGGGGCTGAAGCTGGTCATGCAGACACCTGGAAAAGCTTGACCACCAATGGCAGTGACAGCGGGCAGTAATGGCTTCCGTTTGGCCAGTGTCCCTGTCCCTCACGGCTCCACCCCCATCCTTCCGAGCACCTTCCGCATTATCTGAAAGGTGCGCTTGGTACAAAATGTGTGTGAAAGGCGCTTGCATAAAAGTGATTTTATGGCTCTGGCTTGGGTTTGGAAGCTAAGCAAACAGAAAGATCTCAGGAATAAAAGGGGCAATAAAATCATTACATGATGCTTTGAACTCATGCTAAATACCATCTGTATTTCAAGGTTCTCAACATGTCTTACCAACAAGTTCAGAACTGTCTTTGTTGCCCCCTTTAGTGGGTGGGGAAACTGAGTCACAGCTGGGCGAGGGCTGGAGAGCCTGCAGGGTTTGCTTCAAAGACCAGCTCTTTGGTGGCCGGTGGGAGAGCAGTCCCGACCACAGCTTGGTTCTGAGGGAAATGTACAGATTCTGAGCCCTCGGTGTAAATCCTACCCACACAGCACACCTGAGATCCAGCAGCTGGCTGGTTGCCTCTGGAGTTAACCACAATAATATCAGCACAGACCAGCCTTCGTGCTTCCTGTACATCGGGCACCACCTCTGCTATTTCTCACTGCAGTCCTGAGACGTCGGTATTCTTGTCCTCCTGTGTAAATTGGGACAGTGAGGTATAAGAAGGTGAATGCATTTGAAAGGACCCCCACTGGAGGGCGTGGTGCTGGGTTCTGATCCCAGAGCCTGTACATTAACAACCAGGATGCTTACTTCTGAGAACTAGGACCAGGCCACCATTTTTGCTCAGAAGCCAGAAACTTTCATTTACCTCTCCAGTCTTTTTTTTTTTTTCTTGGCCGCACTGGATCTTAGTTGCAGCATATGGGATCTTAGTTCCCTTGACCAGGGATCGAACCTGAGCCCCCTGTGTTGGGAGCTTGGAGTCTTAACCACTGGACCACCAGGGAAGTCCATCCCTCTAGTCTTCATCTCAGAATATGGAGAAGGCCAGGGACAGATTCTGACAGGTTTCCCTTAGAGGTCAAGGAAACAGTTTGAAAGACAATGAACAAAGCCATGAGATGAGCCAGACAAGCATTTCTAAAGTCACAAATACAAAGAATCCCCCTCTCAAATGACAAGAGATTGTTGAGATGTTGGAGAAAATTCTAAAGTAGTCATTGCTGGGACTTCCCTGGTGGTCTAGTGGTTAAAAGTCCTCACTTCCACTGAAGGGACACAGATTCAATCCCTGGTGGCAAACTAAGATTCCACATGCCACACGTGGCCCAAAAAAAAAAAAAAAAAGAAAAAGAGTATTCATTGTTCTTGTTATTTTACTATTTAAAATTTGAAAATTGTCCCATTGAATGTATTTTGATTGTCCAATGGGGAGATAGCTCAAGAGTTACAAAATGAAATACCATGGCCCACGCAGCACCCACCCTAGATGCCGTGGTGCTCAGTCACCCACTCCTGGTGCACCCAAAGCCCCTCCTGGCCCACAGGGGACTCTGGCTAGCTGCACAACAAATCTGGCTCCCTTTCCTCCTGGGCAAGCTGGGCTCCATTTCCCAGCTTCCCTTGCAGTTAAGTAAAAGCCACATGACCAGGTTCTGGCCAATGAGATGTATTCTGGCCAATGTGACTTCCGACCAGCGGGCATTTCTCCACTGTCTTTTATCTTTGTCGGTCTCCTGGATGTGAATACTTGGGTGATTGATCTTGGAAGCCACATCTTGAGAATGTCTGAGGCTCCATCAGCCTGGATTCTGAAGGCCTCATTGGAATGAAACTCTTTCCCCTGGTTCCGCTGCTGGTCGAACACAACTGATTTGCTGTTGAGAGTCATCCTTAATGAATAAATCCAACACATGGAAGCTATTCCAGTTCATGGGGCAGAAGCTGGTCAGGTGGATGGCTTAAAAAAAAAAAAAAGAAGAACTCAGAATGGCTTCAGTGACAGTTACAATACATTATAAAATGTCATAAAATGTTAAAATAACTTGCTTTACCTTAACTAATAGAGCAATTTAGAGATAAGAATCCACCCTCTCCAGACTAAAAATGAAAAATTCTCTAACTATCAACCCCTGACACAGTAGAAAGGAACCCGAGGCACAGAAACATCCCATTATTTTCCTTCTTTGTTTGGTTAGTTGTCTGTGATAAAACTCAACTTCTTCAGTTCCCTTCCTGGATACTCTGGGCTGAGGATGACAAATGAGTTTAGTCTGGAAGCCACCTCCAAATGATTGATGGTCCCTACCTGCACTGAGGATTCTGGGACCACATCAGGAAAGAGCACAGTGATTAGATGTTCTCCGCCAAGTGCATAGAAAGGGGAGAGGCTGCCTGTGCACTTGCATCAGCAGCCGGCTCCCAACTACCTGTCCATGGGTAGATTCCCTCAGAATCACTTGGGATGCTCGCTCACAATTCAGTCTCCAAGGCCCCACCCTCTCTCTTACACGATTAATGAAACTCTCTGGGTGTGGACCCTGGAAAGCTACATTTTTATGATCTTTCCATATCTTTGTGATAAAGAGGTAGCTTTGAAAGCCATGCAGGTGCACACAGGCACCTAGCCAAGATATTATAAACAGCGGCAAAGACCACCAGACCATCTTCACTGCCTGGAGCTGGGTGACCCTGGGAGAGTCACTAAACCTCTCTGTGTGCAGTTGCCTCCTGTTTATATTAGGGATAATGATATCACCTTCCTCGTAGGGATATTAGGAAGGTTAAATGAGGTTTTGCATAATAAGCATTCACCAAATATTAGTTTTTGTTATATTATCTTCTTTTAAGTGTCTATAATTGTATTCTGCCCACAGGCACTGCCATAGGTAAAAACGCTGTTTTCTAAGATTTCCAGATGCCCTGGACAGCACCACCATCCTGAAAGAGTGTGACAGACAAAGCACATGGGGTTCTAGGGCAGTGGTGATCATCACTGTCCACTCACTGCTGCCTCATGACTGCACCCAGACTGGGTGAGGACCATGAATGGGGAACAACCTGTTGAGAAGAGCCTAGAGGGAGGCAAGAGGTGAATACATGTGGATGCTATCTTGGTCATGACCGTGATGGTTACAGTGCCTGGGACAGTAATGCCAGTGATGACGCTGGTCACAGTAATGACCGGAAGAGAGGTCACAATGGGACATGACGGCAGTGTGCCAACCAACTGTGCTGATGTGGGATCAGGACTGTCAGAGAACAAGGCGCTCCATCTTTCCAACATGAACTCCTCACATTTAAGCTCATCCATATCACGGGACTTCCCTGGTGGCTCAAACAATAAAGAATCTGCCTGCAATGCAGTGGACCAGCCCCAGCTAAGCCTGGCTCTTTTCAGCTGATCAGTAAATACGTGGGAGAACAGAAAGCTAGCATCTTACTGTTCTATCTGCCTCTCCATGTGTGGGCAGTGTTTGAGCATAGGTGAGGCCAGGCTCCTGGGGAGGAAAGGATTGCGCGGGTGGTGTGTAGGGATGTTTTGATTGCCTTTTCAAAGTGGAGCCTTGGCCCAGGGTGGTGGTGTCTTGGGAACCCAGGGGACCTTGGCCAGTCCCAGGCAATGGGCTTCAGTGAAGTGTTGCCCACGAGGGACCCTGGGTGGTCAGAAGCCTGGGCATGCCTCCTCCAAGCACAGCCCCCGGAACCACTCAGCAGAAGAGGAGCCAGGAAGTCTGAGCTCAGGCCCCGCCCTGCCATTGCTCCTGGCACAGCTTTGAGCAGATCTTTCAACTTTTGTGACTCAGTTTACTCAACTGCCAAATGGAGATCATCACGTGGCGCTCCAAAGACTTTTGTAATACTGTAATGAGTGTTTATAAAGCACTTTGTAGGAGTTTATGGTTATTTGAGCTAGGAAAGGAATTACAAATTATTCCCGAGTAAACAGTATTTAGAACCTGGATTTTCACCAGTCAACAGGTTTGCCTGAATGTTTACAAGATCATTGTAACCAGACACCCTGAGGTCCCATCAGTGCAGACTGGTTTCACTTGACAAAGTACCTCTCCTTCCTGAGAAGCATGCTATATGCTTTGGGCAGGGGGTCATCTGTGTATATGTCGTGCTTTTTTTGTGATTCATGAGCTAACAGGACAACTGGCTTCAGAAATGGAAGCCAGACACTCATCTTTCTTTTTGATTTTTAAATTAATTTTTTAGGATTAAGAGACAGTGGAGAACTGTTTGAAAAGCCAACTAAACCTGATTTCTCCCCAACTACATCTTCCAAAGTGCTACGTACTTCTGCTGGAATTTGCACTGCATAGGGTATTAATAGATAATCACTGATAAAGAGATACACGTGTATTTCCTTCAGAAGTTTGGAATACATAAAGTGCTTGTGTGTAGTGGAAAAAAGGATAAAACATGGTGAGTTGCTGTGCCAAGCTATGTGCTTCCCCTTGCCCTGTTTTTCCCTCATTTGCACAACTCTGTTATAGTATAAACAAAGTTAGCATCCAGATAGCAATGTCACCCAGAGCCAGTGTGTGACCAGTGAAGCTCACATTCACATCCAGCTATGTCCATCTCTGCTTCTGTATTATCATTATCGCTGCTGCTACAACACCATTATTTATGCTGTGCTGTGCTTAGTTGCTCAGTCGTGTCTGACTCTTTGCGACCCCATGGATGGTAGCCCACCAGGCTCCTCTGTCCCTGGGATTCTCCAGGCAAGAATACTGGAGTGGGTTGTCATTTCCACCTCTAGGGCATCTTCCTAACCCAGGGATTGAACCCAGGTCTCCCGCATTGCAGACGGATTCTTTACCAGCTGATCTACCAGGGAACCCACCATCATCTATACCTCGCTACAAAGTACACAAGCACCCTACAAGTTTCCCAAACTCTGTCCTATTCCCTTACCATACAATCAATGCTCTCAGCCTCCAAGCAGAAGAAAGCAGGCAGGATGTGGAGGACAAGCGAGAAAGGGAGAGTCTGGGGCAGAAGTTGGGGCTCCTTGGCCTGACTTGGGTTGGTCAGAGAAGCGGTGGGACAGAAGAAAAAGAGCGACTTTCTGAACTTCTAATATTGGGATAGGAGCCAAACTCAGCTCTTGTTTTGCTCTCCACTTCAAAGACCAACCTGATTTTGCAGAACCGTTGCTAACTGCTTCCCTGGTTAACATGAGCCAGGAAGCCAGAAGCTTCTGAGATTTTTCTCCCCCAAAATCATTTCTATGAGGAGGGTCTGGGCTTCCTAACCCTGACCCATCATTAAGAGAATGAAGATGGGAAAGGGGGACGTGTCATGTCAGAAGATTGTGTCCTTGTCCACAAATCATTTTTATATCTATGATTGCGATTAAGCCTAAAAGAGAGAGGAGATGAACAGAAGGAATCAGGTCCAGAGAATTTCCTACAAACTACTCAGCCTGGTCCTGGAAACCCACCACCGTCTGACAGCGAATTTCCATTCCCATCACAGGGTGTCCATCCAAATCCATTCAACAAACTTTCACTGGAATCCCTTCCCTATGCTACATGTGGTGTTTATACAAGGATGTGAAGGAACCATCCCTGGCCTCGAGGAATTTATAATCTAGAGGGGAGACAGAAAAATGATATTATTTCAGAAAACTGCTTTAAAGGGGAGATGAGTAAAATGCCCTGTGAGAACATTCCATTCTGCTCAGCTCAACCAGACTCTTCACTGCTCAGAAAAATCCGAAAATTCTCAGCTTAAGGTATTGGCTCTTGCCTTCCTGTTTGCCCTAGATGTATGTCAGGCTCCCAGCTCCCTTTGGTTTAAGTCTTCACCCCCTGGCATATCAGGGACACTGCTTTCTCGAGGAAGTCTTTCTAATGCCCCACATTCTGTCTCCTTGGAACTCTTAAAGCTCTTACTTAGTATCTCCTTTATGACACCTCTCATTTTTCTGCCCAGTTATTTCCACATTTTACTTAAGCCCCCCTCTCCCCAAGGGCATGCACGTCTGCATGCTAAGTCATGTGAGTCATGTCTGACTCTTTGTGACCCTATGGACTGTAGCCCACCAAGCTCCTCTGTCCATGGGATTCTCCAGACAAGAATACTGGAGTGGATTGCCATCTTGCACAGGGTAGGTGCTCAGTAAATCTTTGTGGGCTTCAATTAAACCCTATTGAAAATATTATCAAACATTATTAAAATATTATCAAAATCATGAGGAAATGTAATCACATCTAATAGCATTAAAAGATTCCTCTAACAGAGTATTAAGTTTAAAAAACCAGATGAATAAGATAGAATAGATATTAAGGCATCGTTTATGTGTGTTGTTTCAGTCTGGGTCCTGGTAGGAAGCAGAATTCATTCCATGTTTAGTTGAAAAGACCTCATTAAGAGCTGTGAGCGGGGATTTCCCTGGTGGTCTGGTGGTTAAGAACCCATCTTCCAGTGCAGGGGATGTGGGTTCAATCCCTGGTCAGGGAACTAGGATCCCACATGCCACAGAGCAAGTAAGCCCATGCACCGCAACTGAAGAAGCCTGCGTACAGCAGTGAAAAGCCAGTACAGCATCACCTCCCCCCGCCACCACTAATAAAAAGAACTGTGGGCAGAGTTAAGTGAACAGGTGGGAGAGTGACACCCTGACCAGTCCTGGTGGGAAGCCATTATGGCTCCAAGGGCATGAAGAGCAATGAGGGGGATGGCTGGGCCTAGGCCTAGTTAGGACTGAAACCTCACGGGAGGGTCCAGAGGTGGAAATTGAAATCAGCAAGGACAGAATATCCCTGGGAACTGTAGGCAAGGAACAGTGTTCCAACTTCTCTGCCTGCCACTGGCTGAACGTAACAGGATGCCAGCATGGGGTATGCAAAGGAGCCTGGATTCTGCCCTGATGGGCCAGCCTCTGGGATGAAGCAGGGCAGAGAAGGGCAGAGAAGGTCTGGGGACTCCGTGGAGACCACAGAGGACACACCCAGGACAGGGTAGAAATGCATACCCTAGGAGTTGTGATTATGAAGGACGGTCAGCTTTTCCCTTCTCCCTTTTATGCAATTAAGTCTTTTACAATGAACATGTGTTGTCTCTATTACCAAGGGAAAAAATAGGATTTTTCATTTAACACTCTGACCTTCTAGAAATCCATGTGGGCAAAAACAAAAGAAAGGAAAAAATGAAAGGCATATTTCATGAGTAGTGATCTGGACTTTTGAAATCTCCTTCAAATGTTTTCAATCTCTAACTTGTAAAGTCAAAGTCACGCCTAGCCATTCATGTATTCATGCACTCACTGATGTATTCATTCAGCAAATATGTCCCATGCTGGACCCAGGCAGACACAGCCCCAGATGCACAAAGCCTAACCTCTGGCAGAGAAAATGAAACATGAATCTACGTGCCAGAGGGCGATGGTCCCCAGGTGACAGATGAGAGGGAACTGTGGGAAACATGTAGGGGTGCCCAACACCCAATGGGTCCTCTTCCCTGGCCCAGAGCGGGGACACGGAGGGCTTTACCCCACCATCGCATTAGGTAGTATCCCTGCTTTCCCCCAAGAAGGCCAAGGGCGCAAAACAAGTCAGTGCCTCCCCTTCTATTGGGCTAACTGTCCATACTCAGACTGGATATATGCAACCTGACAATGAACTTAGGTGACACTCACTTAAATATTAACAAATAACCTAAGTGGATAGCAGGGGAGGGAAGAGGAGATAAATTGGGAGATTGGGATTAACAGATACACACTGTGCTGTGCTGTGCTGTGCTTAGTCGCTCAGTCGTGTCCGAATCTTTGGGACCCCACAGACTGTAGCCCGCCAGGCTCCTCTGTCCATGGGGATTCTCCAGGCCAGAATACTGGAGTGGGTGGTTGCCAGGCCCCCCTCCAGGGAATCTTCCCAACCCAGGGACCAAATCCATGTCTCCCGAATTGCAGGCGGATTCTTTACTGTCTGAGCCACCAGAGAAGCCCAACAGATGCACACTGCTATATATTAAATAGGTAAGTCACAAGGACCTACTGTATTGCCCAGAGAACTGTGTGCAATATCTTGCAATCACCTATTAATACAGTGGAAAATAATCTGAAAAAAATATGTGTAAATATATATGTACAACAGAATCACTTTGCTCTACACTTGAAACTAACACAGCATTGTAAATGAAGTATATTTCAATTTAAATAATGTTTTAATAAAAAATCAACAAATTAAGTGGGAATTTTACAAACATGATGCCAAGCCGCTGGCCCCCATGAGTGGGCTGTTTCCAGGTCTCATTAGATATAAGCTCACCCTGTTTCTGTCCTTCGGTTCTGCAACCCCACCCAGGATACAGTTCTCTGCTCCACTGGGCCTGATGTTTAAAGGCTCATCATGGAGAAGGCATGTACTGGAGTGGCAACCCACTCCAGTACTCTTGCCTGGAAAATCCCATGGACGGTGGAGCCTGGTAGGCTGCAGTCCATGGGGTCGCGAAGAGTCGGACACGACTGAACGACTTCATTTTCACTTTTCACTTTCACACATTGGAGAAGGACTTGGCAACCCACTCCAGTGTTCTTGCCTGGAGAATCCTAGGGACGGGGGAGCCTGGTGGGCTGCCGTCTACGGAGCTGCACAGAGTTGGACACGACTGAAGCGACTTAGCAGCAGCCGCAGCAGCGTGGTATTGGCCTTGGTTTGTCTCTTTATTAGCAGCTCTATATTCTCAAATCTGGGAACTCTTTTTAAACTCCCCCCAAGTTGGCAGACTCATAGAGAATAGTGGTTGTATGTTAAGTATTTATTTCTTGATTGAGAAAATATATAATGACAAAAGTCTATAATGAATTTAGGTATGTTTTCAAGTAAATAAATGTATGTTTTATTAATTATAACCATGTACATATATTTGAAAAACAAGAGCTCACACGAGTGGAAGGTGTGAATTTTTCAGACACGCCAACGCTGGCCTTCATCTGCCAAGCCCCTTGCCAAGCCCTTTCATCTGCCAAGTCCATAAACCTGGAGGTTTGGGGCACTTTCATCCACCATTCTTCAGCTTCTTTATCCCCAGCACCGCAAAAGAGTCTGCTGAGACAGTGAGGTTCATCTGGGGCTGGGGACCTTTGATCAGCCTGAGACATTCTTTAATTAAAATTTGATGTCATGGGAGGGGTGCCATTAAATTGCATTTTTAGTTAAGAAAATCAGTGCCAATGGCAAATGGAAGGAAGGATCGGGGTGGAAAAAAGAGTGATGTTCTTCCCACTTCAAAGAAACAGAAGCGAGGAAGGCGCCAAGATGGCGGAGGAGTAGGACGGGGAAAACACTTTCTCCCCCACAAATTCATCAAAAGAGCATTTAAACGCCGAGTAAATTCCACAAAACAACTTCTGAATGCCGGCAGAGGACATTAGGCACCCAGAAAAGCAACCCAACTCCTCGAAAGGAGGTAGGAAAAAATATTAAAGACAATAAAAGAGACAAAAGAGGGAGGGACGGAGTTCCGTCCCGGGAAGGGAGTCTTAAAAAGAGAGAAGTTTCCAAACACCAGGAAACCTTCTCACTGCCGAATCCGTGCCGAGCTTTGGAAGCACAGAGGACAACATAACAGGGAGAAAAAATAAATAAACAATTAAAACTCGCAGATTGCGAGCCCTACGGTAACTCCTCCAGCGGAGAAGCAGCGCAGACGCCTGCATCCGCCATTAGCAAGCGGGGGCTGGGCAGGGAGGCGCGGCACGGGCTGCATCGCTTAGAGTAAGAATCTGGCCCGAATACCCTGAGCGCTATCTGAGCGAAATAATTTGGGCTAGCAAACCAGACTGTGGGATATCTACCATGCGAAAAGCCAGCCCTAACCTAAGACACCGCCAGCCCGCGTACGGAACAAAGGACTAAACAGAGGTAGCCGGCTGCAAACCTTCCCCCTCCGCTGACAGGCAGCCAGAGCCGGAAGGGGGCAATCGCAGCCCCAGAGAGACATTATCTATAAAACTGGCTTCTTTGCTAACTAAATCTTATTGGGGGTCTGGACGGTCAACATCTGCCTGAGAAGGTGCGCCGGTTTTACACCCAGATAACCAAGTGGCGGGGAGGCGATAAGTCGCAGCATTGGCGCTCGCCAAACACCTCATCACCTGAGCTGCTCGGACCTGGAAAGAGCACAAAACGCAGCCCCAGCTGAGTCTGCGCCTCTGAGGACTACCTGAGTGCCTGAACCTGAGCGGCTTGGACCTGGGAGGTGCATGCAACCCAGGGCCAGCCTCGGATTGTTCCTGGCGGAACAACCTAGAGCCTGAGCAGTGTGGGCAGGGAGGCTACACGCGCCGTGAGCGGGGGCAGACCCAGTGTGGCTGAGGCACTGCGAGCGCACGCCAGTGTCATTTGTTAGCAGCATCCCTCCCTCCCTCCCCATAGCGCGACTGAACAAAGAGAAGAAATACAGCTCCACCCACCAGAACACCGACACAAGCTTCCCTAACCAGGAAACCTTGACAAGCCACCTCTACATACCCACACACAGCGAGGAAACGCCACAGTAAAGAGAACTCCACAAACTGCCAGAATACAGAAAGGACTCCCAAACTCAGCAATTTAAACAAGATGAAGAGACAGAGGAATACCCAGCAGATAAAGGAACAGGATAAATGCCCACCAAACCAAACAAAAGAGGAAGAGATAGGGAATCTACCTGATAAAGAATTCCAAATAATGATAGTGAAATTGATCCAAAATCTTGAAATTAAAATGGAATCACAGATAAATAGCCTGGAGACAAGGATTGAGAAGATGCAAGAAAGGTTTAACAAGGACCTAGAAGAAATAAAAAAGAGTCAATATATAATGAATAATGCAATAAATGAAATTAAAAACACTCTGGAGCCAACAAATAGTAGAATAACAGAGGCAGAAGATAGGATTAGTGAATTAGAAGATAGAATGGTAGAAATAAATGAATCAGAGAGGATAAAAGAAAAACGAATTAAAAGAAATGAGGACAATCTCAGAGACCTCCAGGACAATATTAAACGCTACAACATTCGAATCATAGGGGTTCCAGAAGAAGAAGACAAAAAGAAAGACCATGAGAAAATACTTGAGGAGATAATAGTTGAAAACTTCCCTAAAATGGGGAAGGAAATAATCACCCAAGTCCAAGAAACCCAGAGAGTCCCAAACAGGATAAACCCAAGGAGAAACACCCCAAGACACATATTAATCAAATTAACAAAGATCAAACACAAAGAACAAATATTAAAAGCAGCAAGGGAAAAACAACAAATAACACACAAGGGAATTCCCATAAGGATAACAGCTGATCTTTCAATAGAAACTCTTCAAGCCAGGAGGGAATGGCAAGACATACTTAAAATGATGAAAGAAAATAACCTACAGCCCAGATTATTGTACCCAGCAAGGATCTCATTCAAGTATGAAGGAGAAATTAAAAGCTTTTCAGACAAGCAAAAGCTGAGAGAATTCTGCACCACCAAACCAGCTCTCCAACAAATACTAAAGGATATTCTCTAGACAGGAAACACAAAAATGGTGTATAAACTCGAACCTAAAACAATAAAGTAAATGGCAACGGGATCATACTTATTAGTAATTACCTTAAACGTAAATGGGTTGAATGCCCCAACCAAAAGACAAAGACTGGCTGAATGGATACAAAAACAAGACCCCTACATATGTTGTCTACAAGAGACCCACCTCAAAACAGGGGACACATACAGACTGAAAGTGAAGGGCTGGAAAAAGATTTTCCATGCAAATTGGGACCAAAAGAAAGCAGGAGTCACAATACTCGTATCAGATAAATTAGACTTTAAAACAAAGGCTGTGAAAAGAGACAAAGAAGGTCACTACATAATGATCAAAGGATCAATCCAAGAAGAAGATATAACAATTATAAATATATATCCACCCAACATGGGAGCACCGCAGTATGTAAGACAAATCCTAACAAGTATGAAAGGAGAAATTAACAATAACACAATAATAGTGGGAGACTTTAATACCCCACTCACACTTATGGATAGATCAACTAAACAGAAAATTAACAAGGAAAAAAAAAAAAAAACATGTATCTATAAAGCTTACTAAAGCAAAGCACAGTAAAATGAGGTATGGCAATAAAAGGCATTAAATTTATCAAATAAAAAAATAAATAAATAAAGTGCTGAAAAATTAAAAAAAAAAATAAAAAAAAAAAAAAAAAACAAAGAAACAGAAGCCAATTCTGAGCTTAAAAAGCTCTTTTAAGGAGACTTCCCTAGTGGTCCAGTGGTTAAGAATCTGTCTTCTAATGCAGGGGACACGAGTTCGACTCCAGCTCAGAGAACTAAGATCCTACATGCTGTGGACCAACTAAGCCCAGCAAGCCCAGCAAGCAGCTACTGAGCCTGTGCACCCCAACTAGAGTCCATGTGCCACAACAAAAGATCCCACATGATGCAACAAAGATCCCACGTGCTGCAACTAAGATCCCACGCAGCAAAATAAATAAAATTTTTAAAAAAAATTTAAAGATAATCGATAAGAATCAAGCCTATCATTCAGCATTTATGTCAGTGATGAAGCTCTATCCCCACTCTGATGTCACCTCTTTCCTCCTAACTAGTGTCTATCCAGGCCAACTATAATCCCAAGCTAGTAAATACTCACAATCATGTGCTAGAAAAGTAATGAACTCCTTTATCACTGGAGATTGGAAATCCCCTAACTAGACTAAGCCACAAAACATTAATCCATTAAGTGTCTTCGTTTAGAGATGATGAGAACTTGAGTGACTTCCTAGAGTCTTATTGTAGGACTTCAGAGGTTTTGGTACCTGGAGTGAAGTAAGATGAGCAAACAAGGTTTCTGATGGCCATTCTGTCCAAAAGTAACTTGATACTTAAGTGTTGGGCACCCTAGTAATTTAATTCAGGATGAATGCAAATCGCTGTTTGTTTTTTGGTACAGGCCTTGCATTTCCTTAAGTAAAAGGCTCAATAACAATCAAGACCATCATAAGTGGGCTTGGAGGCCACAAGGAAGAAGCGGGGAGAGTGGCTGGCTCTTCCAAGCATGGCATCTGCACCATCCTGGAGAGGGTTGAATGGTCCCCAGAGAGGATGACCTGTTTCCCTGCCTGAACAACCTCAGACACCATTTCCCATTTATCTTTTCATCTCAAAGCCAGCAAGACTTGGGACTAATTTTCTTTGTCCATTCTGTTGGTTTGGAGATGTTGTAAGAGATCAAATGAATTGTAAGGCAGCTGAGGTCAGGTCCTTCCTGAAAGATATCCCAGAACATATTTGTAACATGAGTTCTTAACTCCAAAAGTTAAAGTTACTTGAGTTTGATATTGTTATTGAACGTCATAAATGGAAATCATAAAGGTAACTCTTAGGTGAAGGGAATTAAAAGATACAAACTTCCAGTTGTGAAATAAATTAGTCTTGGGGATGTAATGTACAACATGGCAACTATAGTTGATAATACTAATACTGAATATTTGGACATTGTTAAGAGTGTAAATCTTGAAATCTCATTGAAAAAAAAAAAAATTCTGTAACTATATGTGATGACAGATGTTAACTAGACTTACTGTGATCATTTCACAATTATGTAAATATCAAATCATTATACATTTGAATGAAATACATAACAAATACCAAATCAGTTATACATTATATCTGAAATGAATATAATTTTGCATGTCAATTATACTTCAATTTTTTTTTAAAAAGGTAACTTTCTGTAACCTCATTAATGAATAAAAGCTCTAATAACTCAAAGGGCATATAATAATAGTAACATTGGTCTGATCTGAAAACGAAGTCATAACTTTTAAAGCAGAAGCTTCAGCTTTCAAATTACACATTGATCTAGATAAACATATCTATTAAACTGTGTCCTGGTACAAAGCATCTGATGGTTTTCCTGGTGGCTCAGACAATAAAGAATCAGCCTTCAATACTAGAGACCCGGGTTCGATCCCTGGGCCAGGAAGATCCCCTGGAGAAGGGAATAGCAACCCACTCCAGTATTCTTTCCTGGAGAACTCCATGGACAGAGGAGCCTGGTGGGCTACAGTCCATGGGATCTGACACCATCTACAGTCCAAGAGTCAGACAGGACAGAGCAACTAACACTTTCACTTTCACAAAGTATCTGATGTGGAAAGGATGTGGCCACACGCACCCTGGATTGATAGAGAAACTTGCTCCAGAGGAAAAACTGGCTCCCTGGATAATGCACCAAGTTGAAGAGAACATGGATAAATCTCAGTTATCTGATGAGCAAGATTTAGTTAACTCACTAGGAAATGAACACGTTTGGAGTATGAACATAGCTAAAGTTTCATTTTCTCTTTTCATCTCTCCATTTGGTCCTTTGCATCAGGTGAGTAACTGCCTAGTTGACTTGGTCACGTCTTCTGCCATGTAATTCTTCATGAGGATATCAGCAACATCAGTGGCTCCCTGAAGTCTGGATGGACAGTGACTCACATTGTTATGTATGCAAACTCATGTTCCACTCCCGACTCCCACTAGTGCTTGTCACACTGGGGAAATGGGTCCCAGATTTCACACGGGGGCTCAAGGAGGAATGAGAGCCTCTTAAGGGAAAGTCTGTGGAACATAAAATTAAAATGCTTTTGGAGTCCCGGCTATACTTCAAGGTGTGGCCAAGAGGGGGAAAGAGTTGGACAGATTCCTGGATAATGGAACTTGTAAGTATGTTAATACATTGGGGAATTGTTTCTAAATGTCATCCAGTAATGCAGCCGTTGCCTCCAACCGCCAAGATAGTAAGTACCAGCATCTCCATGTAACTGAATGCAGAGCCAACAACATACTCGAATTCTCAACAAAACTGCCAAGGACGCTGAATGTGCATGCAAGTGCTCAGTAAATCCTTCTAGAATAGTCTATCCTCTGATGTCCAAGCCAAAGACAAAACCTGTTCCCAGACCTAGCAGAGGTTTTAGAAACTACATGACTATTCACCAAGGAGACGTTGAGTACATTTGCCGGCATGTGAAATAATTGTGATGGAAAGGAATCAATTACAGACCCATCTGCAGGCCATTAATATGATCTGTTGAAAAGGAGGCCAGATTCACCAAGTCAACCCGAAAGTCTAAAAATAGGACTAACGTGAGCCTGGCCCAGTGCGCACGAAGCAATAAAAAGATGCCTACATCTGCTAGATCAGGGTCCCTTGTGCTTCCTCATGCTTTACTACTTATCCTCAGGGGTCATTGAGAATGGAGGCATTTACTTTCTTTCCAGAAAAAGAGAAAGCATTCCATGACGATCGCTATGGCCAAAAATATCATCCTGTGCTGGTGCAGGAGAATAAACAGAGTTTGTTTTCTTATAACATAAATCCTACATGTTCCAAAGATCTCTAAAGAGTTGTATCTTTTTTTTTTAACTTTTTTATTGGACTACAGTTGCTTTACAATGTTGTGTTAGTTTCTCCTGTACAGCAAAGTGAATCAGCTATACTTATACATTTTGTTGCTGTTGTTGTTTTCTAATTTATTTTTCTAATTGGGGGAAAATTGCTTTACAATGTTCTGTTGGTTTCTGCTGTACAACAATGCAAATCAGCCATAATTATGCATATATCACGTCCCTCTTGAGCTTCCCTCTCTCCCCTATCCCATCCCTCTAGGTCATCACAGAGCTTCAGACTGGGCTCCCTGGATCATATACCAGCTTCTCACCAGCCATCTATTTTACACATGGTAGTTTATTATATGGGCTTCCCCAGTGGCTCAGCAGTAAAGAATCTGCCTGCAAGGCAGGAGACGCAGGTTTGATCCCCAAGTCCGGAAGATCCTCTGGAAGAGGGCATGGAAACCCACTCCAGTATTCTTGCCTGGAGAATCCCATGGAGAGAGAAGCCTGGAAGGCTATAGTCCATTGGGTTGCAAAGAGTCGGACACTGCCTACCATGCACGCATGCCCGCAGTGTAGATATGCCGACGCTACTTTTTGCATTTGTCCCACTCTCTCCTTTTCCCACTGTGTCCACAAGTCCATTCTCTCTATCTGAGTCTCCATTCCTTCCCTGCAAATAGATTCATCAAAACCATCTTTCTAGATTCCATATGTGTGTTAATACATGAGATTTGTTTTTCTCTTTTTGACTTACTTAGGGTCACTCTTAAGTGGTTCAAAGTGATTCATCTCCCTTGAAGAGATGTGGAAGTTACTAGAACAGCAACTGCCAAAGTGCAGCATAGGCAATGATATTGGGCAGTACATAGATGAATGATTTTTTAAATTAAATTTAATTAATTAATTTTGGCTGTGCCCTGCAGCATGTGGGATCTTGGTTCCCTGACCAATGATCAGACTCTTACCCCCTGTATTGGAAGCTTGGAGTCTTAACCACTGGACTACCAAGGAAGTCCCAATAATCTTGAAGAAGAGTTGTATATATTGTGATGTGTGTTAGAAAAAATATAACTTAACAAACCTGTAACTCCAAGATGTTCCATAGGATTAAGGTAGATCTAAAAATCAGTTGTAAAATAGTAAGCGCAATTCTTCAAATATATAAATACTAAATAAATTGGTAAAGGAGGTATGCAATGACACACACACACACACACACACACACAAAGGAAATCAGAAGGTAGCACAAAGATGGCTAAAATTGGAAAATATTATTCTAGGACTGAAGCCAGTTGGGTTCCCATGGCTTGGGTCAGTCACATAACACACAAGATCATTTTCACAGCTTTACAGAACACAGAACCACCAAGATCTCTGAGCTCTCCATGACCTTACTGCCTGACTGGTACCTCAGCAAAGTTGCAAGAACCACTTGGTTTTCTTAGGAAAACTTAGGAAGACTTAGAAACTTAGGAAAACTTAAGGCTAACTTAGGAAGTCTTAATTCAACCAGATTGAACAATAGGCAAAAATTCTTTTCTGCTCTAACATCTCTGGACCCAAATTCCTGAACTGGGAGCACGTGTTCCCAGTGCCCTAGAGATAAAACAAAGATTGTTTAACTCTTTTTTTCCAATTATTCCAATGAGAATTTTATTTTTATCACTGAAGTATAGTTAATTTAAAATATTGTGTTAGTTTCAAGTGTGCAACAAAGTGATTCAGTTATATATACATTCTTTTTCAGATCCTTTTCCATTATAGGTTATTACAAGATATTGAGTAAAGCTCCCTGTGCTATACAGTAGGTCCTTATTTATCTATTTCATATATAGTAGTGTGTATATGTTAACCCCAAACTCCTAATTTTTCTACCCCACTGCCAACCCACACTATCCCCCTTAGTAACTTTAAGCTTGTTTTCTACGTCTATGAGTCTATTTCTGTTTTGTATAATAAATAAGCTCATTTGTAACATTTGTATAGATTCCACATATAAGTGATATCATAGGATATCTGTCTTTCTCTGACTTACTTCACTTATTATGATCATCTCTAGGTCCATCCATATTGCTATAAATGGCATTATTTCATTCTTTTATGGCTGAATAATATTCCATTGTATATATGTACCACATCTTTATCCATTCATCTGTTGATGGATATTTTGGTTGCTTCCAAGTCTTAGCCATCGTAAATAGCACTGCTGTGAACATTAGAATGCATGCATCACTTCAAATTAGAGTTTTCTCTGGATATATGCCCAGGAGTGGGATTACTGAATCATACGGCAAATCTATTTTTAGTTTTTGAGGACACTCCATACTGTTTTCCGTAATGGCTGCACCAATTTGCATTCCCACCCACAGTGTATGGGACTAGGGTTCTGCTTTGCAATTTTGAACCAGCCTGAGGCTACAGGTTCAGGGAAGGGGTTCCTCCAGGCTTTTGACACATTATTCCCCCACGGCCTCCTCCCTAACAAAATAAGCAGGAAGTTTTGAAGCAGCTGGTCCATTTCCTGGGATGGTGAGGGTTGCCCTGTAGGAGGCATGAGGATGCACCCATAAGCATTTGCAGAAGGAAGGGGCAGGGGAAGGGGTGGGGGGACTGCAATTTGATGGGGAGGAAACTTGGGGAGTTAACCAGTTCATACAGAGAAAAGAGTTTGATGCCTTTTTACTTACCAGTAAAACTCTCATCTCTGGTTAAATAAACTGGCCATGATGGGAAACCATGTGGCTGTTAAAAGGAATGAGTGTGGACAAAGCTGCAGCATGATTTGGCTTTTATGTAAAAAGAAAGCATTTATACATGCTTGTAAGTAAACATGGAGTATTTCTGAAAGGATTTACCCAAACTGTTAACCATGATTGCTGATCCAAGTCTCCCAAGTCAGGCTGGCAGGGGAGGGGGCACCCAGCATGCGGCAGAAGCCCCACATTGGAGCTGTCTGTGCATTGGCAATTTTTGCAATGACCTGTATTTCTTTGATGACAGTAGCTTTTCAGATGGTAGCAGACAATGGGAAAATATTTTAAAGCCCATGTCAGTGCCCCAGGAATATTAGTCCATGAGACATATGCTTAGAGTGAGAGGTTCATTTGTATTTACATAATAATCACAATACATAATCCATATTACATAATAATCATGATGACATACTTGTCTTTACATAATAATTATACAGAATGCAGGTTGCATAATAATCATTATGAAACCTTCAGCAGAAGTACAGGCATGGACAAAGTATTTGTAATCAGGAAGGGATGAGACTGAATTGCCCTTGCTCTCCCCAAAGTGAGCGAGCCCCTCACTCACTGGCTGTAATCACCACCGCGGCTTGTGTCAAGCGCTCAGCTAGTCTTATCCCAGACATTAGCTCTGATCCTCACAAGAACTCTCGAAGATGGATTCTGTCTCTGTTTTACAGAGGAGGAAATTGAGGCTTCGGAAGGTCAGCCCATCACTGTGATAGAGAAACTTAAGTGTCCAGTAGCACCCACGTTCTCCTGTCCGCATTATAGAAGCCTCAGTGGGATTATATCTCCCAGCTCAAGGAAATGGAGTAGAAGCGATTTCAGGCTCACAGGGTGAAATGTACCCTCTCCCTCACCCTCTAGCTTGTGCAAAGGTCTCCAAGGCCCCGGCGTATGGGAGAGCTGTAGCTAGAAGGAGTCTAGCTCCTCAAATCAGCATCCGAGGGGAGTTGTCCACCACCCCGAACAGGATATAAACATCAGTGTTGAGGACCTGAAATCTGAGGGTTTATTTGCTACCTCTGCGAGAATTCCCCAAACAATAGAACTGCTGAAATGTAGCATCAGATACCATCCAGTCACAGAGGATAGAAGGTCGGGCCAGGATAGCAGAGCCATTGGCCTTCTAATGTGGACACGGGTTCCATCCCTAGTCTGGGAACTAAGCTCCTACATGCCTCGTAAACTTAAATTGTTGTTGCTATTTAGTCACCAAGTCGTGTCTGATTCTTTGTAACTCCAGGATCAGCAGCTCACCAGGCATCACTGTCCTTCACTATCTCCTGGAGTTTGCTCAAACTCATGTCCACTGAGTCGGTGATGCCATCCAACCATCTTATCCTCGGTTTCCCCCTTCTCATATTGCCCTCAATCTTTCCCAGCATCAGGGTCTTTTCCAACAAGTTGACTCTTCACATCAGGTGCCCAAAGTATTGGAGCTTCAGTTTCAGCATCAGTCCTTCCAATGAATGTTCAAGGTTGATTTCCTTTAAGATTGACTGGTTTGATTTTCCTGCAGTCCAAGGGACACTCAAAGAGTCTTCTCCAACACAACTTGAAGCATCAATTCTTCTGCACTCAGCCTTCTTTATGGTCCAACTCTCACATCCGTACAAACCTGAATAACTCTATGCAAAAAAAAAAAAAAAAACCCAGCAACAACAACTGATCATATCTGGCACCGCATACAAAGATTATCTAAAATGGACATAGACCCAAAATGTTAAACATAAAAAGAATTTTTTTAAAAAGGGATATGTACTGATAACCCTTCAAATCAGAAGAAAGAAGCCAGTGGAGGAGAGAAGATTCAAGTGGTCACAGGTGACTTTGGGAACACATTGAGAGCTGTTCACTAACGCCTGCTCTGCTGGATGGCACAGTGTTGGGGGAGAGAGTGTGCTGGTGATGGACTTCACATCTGTGTGAAGACCAAGCCACCTCCCACTTCTACAAAGACGGCAGGGCTGGCTGGTGGTCAGAAAACAGAAGTGAGGCTCAAACCCGAGACAAATGAGGAACTGTCAAGTCAAAAGCAGAGTCCACTGGGGAATGAAAGCCGTGTGCTTATGTGGCAAGCCTGCAGAGAGGTGCTTGTCTAATATTTTCCAAGACCTAAGCTTTTTTTTTTTTTTCAAAATCCTATACAAGGAAATGTTACACAGAGGCCCCGTTACAGCAATTGCTTCACAAATGTTGCATCAGTTTTCTGGGGTAATATTAGCATTTAACTCTACTAGAGAACCAATACAAACATTCTGAAAACTCAAGCAATTAATTTCCTTTTTCAATTCTACATAATTCATTGATGTATCAATAAGATCCTATGAAATTTAAGAAGAAAGGTAATCAGTAATATTATGTTAAGATGAAATGATTAAAATTTTTTTAAATGAAAAGATTTTTTTTCCTATTCTACTTTTTGAAAGAGCTAGAATAGGTTGGACTATTTTTTGATTAAGTAGCATGAGTGCATTTATCAATGGTATCATTTTTCTGATTTCTAACAACATTATTCTCTGTACATTGATAGCCTGACAAGAGAATGTTTCCCTTCCATTTGTAGGAGATATTCACACTTTATCCCAGGCTGTCTTCTGGAATGAGAATATAGCAGAGATCAGACCAGCCCTTGAGGAATGTATATTCTGGTGGAATAAGTAGTCGACCCCATCAATAGAAGGTTGGGCTTGAGAGTTCGGGATTAGCAGATGCAAACTATTATATATAGGATGGATAAACAAGCCCCTACTGTACAGCACAGGGAACTGTATTCAATATCCCGTAATAAACCATAATAGAAAAGAATAGAAAAAAAAAAAAGAAGTGAACCCAAGAAAATGAGTTCTTTTGCTCACGGCAGTAAGCTGCCCAGAGCTGACTCCTGCTCAGCAGACCACGCCCACTGTAAATTACACATTTCACTGCATAAACAAGTGCCCCAGAAATACAGCTGGGAAACTTGACCCGGGTCAAGTTTCAACTGACTTTAGGTCTTTCCCTAAGCCCAGTGAGGGCTCCCAGCACACGACAGATCTCAAATAGAACAAGTGACTCAAAAGCAGTTGGTGAGATGGCCCTCTGGCAAGTGTCTGATTGGCCCCAGTGGAAAGCTGTTAGACAGCTCAGCTCAGAGCCCAAGTCTGGAGGGAATCCATAGGGCCTGGTTTCTGGCAGGCAGCTGGGCTGAAGGAATAGCAGGTCTCTCTACATGATCACACGTGAAGCCCTGGGAAACGCACAGCCTAGGGACCCAGCAGGCTTCCTGCAGAGCCAAGGCTCAGGCCCACCTGCGAGCCTCTGACCTCACCACACCACCACCCACGGAGGGAGGCTGTTCGGTGTTTCCAGGGAGTAGCAGTCTCTTAAGCACTACAACAATGTCAGCAGACTTGAATTGATTAATATCACACACTGTGATGGACTCTTCCAAAAAAAAAAAAAACGGTTCTAAAACAGTTGAGCAATTGCAGAGCCGAGGGCATTAGGAAAAGTTGACTATCTTACACCAGGCCAGCCAAGTAGTGAATCAGTCAGGGACAAGGCTGAGATGTTCATTTTTGTACAACAGGTTTCCTTCGATTAAAAAAGTAATGGGTGAAGCAGACAAAAAAGGACAAATACAACATGATTCCACTTGTAGGAAGTACCGAAAGGAGTCCATTTCATAGAGACAAAAAATAGAAGGGTGGTTACCAGGGTGGAAATGGGGAGTTGTTATTTAATGTGTACAGGGTTTCAGTTTGGGGAGATGACAAAGTTGTAGAGATGGATGGTGTGATGGTTGCACAACAATGAGAACGTACTTGATAACACCAATAAATGGCTAAAATGGTAAATTTATGTTATGTCTACTTTATCATGCACACAAAAAGTTGTGGAACTAATTGTGATTTTTTTGGGGGGGGCTGTTCCAAATGTGGGATCTTAGTTACCCAACTCAGAATCAAACTTGTGTCCCCTGCATTGGAAGCTTGTAGTCTTAACCACTTGACGACCAGGGAGGTCCCTCATTGTAATTCTTTAATTAGATCATTTGACGATTAGTTGGGTCTCATTTAGTACTTTCTTTCTGTATATGTACTGGCCTCCCCACAAGGCATTGTACCTTGGGATTCCTAAGGGCAGGGACTATTTATAATTTACCTTTTTAGACCCACAGAACCTAGTACAAAACCTGAAGGAGCATAATACTAGATAGATGTTATTTGAACCAAAAAAAAAAAAAAATGAACAACCAGAATTCCCTCATTGACAAAGCTCATAATACTGCATGGTGTTTTTTTCTAAAAAGATGTTCTGCTGCTGCTGCTGCTAAGTTGCTTCAGTCGTGTCCGACTCTGTGCGACCCCATAGACGGAAGCCCACCAGGCTCCCCCGTCCCTGGGATTCTCCAGGCAAGAACACTGGAGTGGGTTGCCATTTCCTTCTCCAATGCATGAAAGTGAAAAGTGAAAGTGAAGTCGCCCAGTTGTGCCCAACTGTTAGCGACCCCATGGACTGCAGCCCACCAGGCTCCTCTGTTCATGGGATTTTCCAGGCATGAGTACTGGAGTGGGGTGCCATTGCCTTCTCCGAAAAAGATGTTCATAGAATAGTAAAAACAACAAAACCAATAAATATTATTGAATGTTTTGCATTCAGAGTAAATAAAGCTTTTAATCCAAAACAACCAAAAAATCAGTTGTACGTCAAGAAAATGATTTTTTAGCGAATAGCAGGAAAAAAACACAAGAAAAAAGTTAAGTATATATATCTAGTCATATTGAAAGTTTCCTACCTAAATTACCCATGTAGCCCTGGCTTTAATGAGAAGTAAAAGTGTTGAATGCATGGATAAATGAATGACTTTCCTTCTTGGTCCGCAGGGCTGTATTTTCCCTGTCTGGCTATCAGAGCATTCCACGCCATGAGCCTTTCAGGTCCTTGGAGAGGTACAGGAACCAACTAATATCCTTCCACTTTATATATCCCTTTCCTGGGTAGCTCCCTTCTGCAGGGTGAGACAGGAAATGATCACCAGCTGCCCTCCCAGCTGACTCAGCCAGGAAAGCTTTTATAGGAATCTGTCTTCACTTCTCTGGTGCTTCTTTGGGTGAAGACTTTCTCATTTTCTGATAAACCAGATCTTGAAGGGGCTGAAATTTTTCAACAGCTAAAGGAAGAAACAGCAGAGAGAAATCCTGGTGTTATTCGAAGCTAGAGAGCACGCATGGCGCAGGGAACCGAAATGCCTCTCTCCTCCTGTTTTCCCTTCAGTGCTGAGCAACCCTCTCGGTGTCCTCAAATTCCTAAGATTTTTTTAAGCATCTCACATTTTGATACTAAATAAATCCAGCCATTTGTGCACTTCAGTCGTTTTTAGCAAAGAGTAAGTACATTAGCTGTTTTCTTTTCAGAACAAAACCAAAGTTTCATCTAAATCAAAGCCACCTTTAAAAATAAGGAGCACTTTCTTATAAGTACAAAAGAACCACCTTGAATTTGGTCAGGGTTCCTGGCCTGCTTCATAAGATGTTTCTAACATCTAGAGAGATGTCAAAATATGTTATCATAGTGAGAACGCTTTTTCTGAGCTCAGAAATTCAGAATGACAGGAGTTGTCATTTGTGGCAATATCATGAAGGAGAATCTAACAAAACCTCCAGCCACAGAATACCTAGATATGCCTACAGAAATACCAAACATGGTTTTAAGAGTGAGGCTGAGATCAGTGCAGGAAATCCCTGAGACCAGAGCAGGCTGAACACCAGAGCAGGTGCTGACAGTTCGGCTGCCCCGGCAGTGGGAGCTCTGGCAGGGAAGAAAAGTTGTCTTGAGTTTCATAACCACAGGCCACACTTCACACAGGTTTGCATTTAAATTCACTCACCTGTACAGTCTAGGAATCCCAAACCAACTAAATAACATAAGAAGAGTCCCAATCTCATTCTATCACAGGGGCATTTGGTAAAGCAAATGAAAAACTTCTCTATCGAAACAGATCCTCAATCTCTGCCACACAAAATCCCCAGAGTGAGAATTCTGTGAGATAGAACCACACAATCAAAAACTACACAGTGCTTTAGGAAATATGACCACGATTCCACCAAGAACCAGAGTTAAGACATACAACAGCAGACAGTATAAGACAGCGAATCCCAGGAACCTCAAGAACATCCCGATAATGAAACTATCAGAAAGAGGCTGGGTATTATGGCCCAAATGTAAAAGAAGTAAAAATTATCAGAAAATAATCAGACTCCTAAAAAAGAGACCAGACATTTTTGGAAAATGACCAAATATAACTTCTAGAAATGAAATGTATATAATAAAAAACAAAAACTCGATGAATGGTTTTAAAGATCAGGTAAGATAGCTGAAGAGAGAATTAGAGAACCAGAAAATGGTTTGGAAGGAGATTACCTAGAGGACAATGCAGAAAGAAAAGCAGTTTTAAAAAGAAGTTAAAGACATGAAAAGTTCTAGCATGGATCATATTGGACTTTCAGAAAGAAAAAAAAATAGGTCAAGAGTCAATATTTTAAAAGCTAGTGGCTGAGAATTTTTTAAAACAGGATGAAAATCAGGTTCAGGAAGCAAAATTAGGTCACACAAAGCAAAATTAGATACACAAAACTAGACACATTGTAAGGAAAAACTGCAAGGGGCAAAATCAATCAGGGGGGAAAATACTTTCAAAGAAACAAGTTAGTTTGGCAGAAGACTTTTTGATAGCAACAATATAAACGAGAGGTCAGTGGAAGATTCTCAAAGCACTGAGATATAGACCAATCATATTTAGCTTGGAAGTTAAAATAGCAAAGAAACAAACCAAGGCTAAATCACAGATCATGCCTAGGTTTAGTCATAAGTTATTTATGTAGGAATAATGGATTTCATGGCGGATGAGCTCTTGATCCAATGATCTACTGTCACCAACTTGAAAGTTTTAATAATTTTTGAGCAAGATCTGTGTGGGTCTATTTTTCTCAGGGCCCTACAAATTATGTGGTTGGTTGTGTATGCAGGTCCTGAGGACCTACTACTATTTAGAAGTAAGCAAGCAGCATTCCATATGACATGTGGTCAAGTTCATTAAAACAAAACAAACATGCAGAAAAATCTAGGTCTTGTATCTTGAAAGACAGAAAGAAGAACTTACGCAAACATATTTGATGGGATTTATCAACTACAAGTGCTCAAGTCCCTTGCACATGAGGAGGAGAGGGGGAACCAGGCTCTATCAGGGACCAAACCAAAACAGAGTAAGCACATCACCAAAAAGCAAACATTTGTTAAGCCAGGTAACTTGCACAATGCACCAAGGAGCTGAACAACAACAATAAAAGAGGAGTGGATAGACTTAGAGCTGGTGTCTCTAGAAAGGAAATCATCTTTCTCAAACACATGGATGGAAACACTCATCAGTATCATTGGAAGTCCCTCCTCTAACCCTTCAAGTTACAAGGGCCTTGTGACAGGTGGTGATGAGGAAAAGCTGCTGTAAAAATGTATCTCGAGGGACTTCCTTGGTGGCCCAGTCGTAAAGAGTCCACCTAACAGTGCAGGGTATGTGGGTTCGATCCCTGGTCAGGAAACTAAGATCTCACAAGCCTTGGAGATCATGCTTGCTGCAAGTAAGACCCAACACAGCCAAATTAATTTCATTATTTTTCTAAAAGGTATCATGATGGATTCCATTGTTTAATTATTTTATTTTGGTAGTGTTAGATTAATTAAGAATCTTAATTCCAAAAATGCAATTCTGTGCTGCATTGATATATGATGGGGCTTCCCAGGTGATGAGGGCAGGAGAAGGGGACATGAAGAGGAGATGGTTGGATGGCATCACTGACTCAATGGACATGAGATAGAGCAAACTCTGGGAGACAGTGAAGGTCAGGGAACCCTGGCGTGCTGCAGTCCATGGGGTTGCAAAGAGTCGGACATGACTCAGGGACTAAAAAACAACCACAGTCCAGGTGGCTCAGTGGTAAAGGATCCAGTGCAGGAGCTGCAGGAGACACGGGTTCAATCCCTGGGTCAGGAAGAACCCCTGGAGGAGGAAATGGCAACCCACTCCAGCATCCTTCCTGGGATAATCCCATGGACAGAGGAACCTGGACATCTACAGTCTAAAGGGTAGCAAAGAATCAGACCCAACTGAGCATGCACGCAGAAGAGTCTGATAATATTAGAAGATGCCTAAAGCAGGAAAAAGGAGCCATACTAGTATGAAAGTACCTGATTTATTATTTTTTCAAAGATATAGGTTTATGGCCTTACATGATAATGGGTTCTATCCATTAAAATAGTTTTTCAATATTACCCTGACTTTGGAAGAAATAGCAGTGTTAATTGGTCTATTTGTACTATATTTGCAGCCATCTTGATCCATTAGACCAAAAAAAAAAAGTATCAAACATCTAGGAGAAAGTGCCATATTTAGGACTGAAAATTCAGAGTTGCAAAATAGTCTTGTAGTATCAGAATTAAAATGGAAACATTTCATCTGCAGTTTTTGAGGTTATGTGGGGTAGGATGGAATTAGATGGCAAGCCAAAGCGAAGTAGAAGAAGACAGAAAAAGATGGAGACCGAGAGAGGGAAAAGAAACAGAGGCAGAGAGAATGATGGCTTCAGTTCCATACTGGGTCATGGGGACAAATTTGTAGTGGATTCCTAAAAAGGAATTACCTATGACTGTTCCAGTTGAGATAGAAAGTGAAGATTGCCTAGGAAATTAAATTAATGAGCATTTGTAAAGAAACTAATTGGATATAAGTAATGATTTCCTTTAGTGAGTCATTCTCATACTGGGAGAGTACAGAGTCTCCTTTGGAAGTCTTTCAGAATAATTTAACTCTTCAGTAGTCCAAGACACTATTCACAAGCTGAGATGTATATTCAGTGTGGCACAGTGTGGAGTGGAAAACGAGGGCAGAAGCGAAGGATTCAGAGAGGGCTCTCCAATCTCACCGCACACACACATCCCCTGAGTCGATCATCCATCTACTCCCTCTTTCCCTTCATTCCCCAGAGAACTCCCTGAAGATGGCTTAGTTTCTTTCTCTCCAAGGACAAATTATGATGGAAGATGGAGAAGACATTAGTGCCTGGCAGGATTCAACAGGAGATGTTAAGGATTAGAACAAGCCTAAAAACATCAAGAGTCTTCTCACAGTGGCCTCTGCCCCAATTCTTAGATTCTTCTTCCTCCTTTAAAGATTCCTCCAGATTGGCTTTGATAGTCAAACATCCTCTCCTTCCTCTTTCAGCTTTGTGGGGCATCTTTAGTAAACAGTGGCACTTCTCTGAGCATGCACTTCTCTGTGTGCTTTGGGAATGTATATTTTGAGGAAATTGAAAAAGAGAGAGAGAATGTGCTTTTGCTGGTTTCCCATGTAAGGAAGGCTCAGGTTTAGTGGTGCCATGCTTGTTGGTTTTTAGCCAGATGCCCCTAGATCAACCACATGAGTGGGTGTGCTTTTGTCAAAATGAGTATCTCACCATGGCCAGTCCAACAAATTGGACTTAATTAAAATCCAAGGTAAGTACACTGAAAAATGCTAAGAGGAAAAGGAAGAGGGCAAGATGAGGTTAGATGGGTCATGATGACAGTGAAGACAGAGGGAAGAAAGGATAGCAATTTCCTGACTCTTCCTAGAAGAGTCACTGGCTAATAGTGACTGGTGAGAACAGTGACCCAGGGACAAACATGAGGCTTAGGACATAGGAACCAAACTTTCAACATCAAAATCTTTAAAAGCTAAAAGAGGCATTTTTCAGACATGGTAAAAGAGAGGAAATTTTTAAACACTTCTAGAATGTGGCAGGTTGCAGGTAGCACAACTGAGCTCTCGCGTTTATTGTCTATTTAGTGTATTTAGTGGATATGCGTGTTACATAAGAGCCCGTGGGCATGTTTGTAGGTGGCAGGACAATGTTAAAAGTGGGGAAGTTCCTGCTCTTAGGACATGAATCCATCATCTGGAAATGTACGCCAGTGCAAGCTATTTCAGAGGATTCATTTCATATGCCTGCATGCTTTTTCTCTCCTAGAAGTTTCTAGTGATGGCTGCATGACTGTGTCCTTTAAAAGACAAATTCTCAGGTCAAGAATTTGTTAGCCTCTTCCACAAGCTAACGCTGGATGGTAAAATCTGGGTAGACCAGTAAAGCTAGTCACTTTTGGGCCAGTCTCTAATCTGCAGAGGAGCTGTATCTAGACAGTCAGAGACACAGCCAGCCAAGGGTCAAATGTGTTGTAAATCTTATTTTTAAGCTAAGAAGAAAAACTTTTAAAAATATATAGTTCGAGGAACTTGGTACAAAGATTCAAAACCATAAGAGTTATATTTTCTTTAAAAACGCTTAGCAGGACTTCCCTAGGGGTCCAGTGGTTAAGAATCCACCTGCCAATGCAGGGGACACGGGTTCGGTCCTTAGTCCGGGAAGATTCCACTTGCTGCAGAGCAACTAAGCCCGTGAGCCACAACTCCTGAGGCCTGTGCACCTACAGCCCGTGCTCCACAAGAGAAGCCACCGCAGTGAGAAGCCGCGCACTGCAACTGGAGAGGAGCCCCCTCTCGACACAACTAGAGAAAACCTGCACACAGCAACGAAGACCCAGAGCAACCACAAATAAATAAATTTTAAAAAAATTTTTTAAAGGAGGGGACACTCTTTTAAAAATGCAGCTGAGTTGCCCAGTCATGTCTGACTCTTTGCGACCCCATGGACTGCAGCACGCCAGGCCTCCCTATCCCTCACCATCACCCAAAGTTTGCCCCAGTTCATGTCCACTGCATTGGTAATGCCATCCAATCCTCTCATCCTCTGATGCCCTCTTCCCCTTTTGCCCTCAATCTTTCCCAGCATCAGGGACTTTTCCAATAAAGAGCAGATGTGAAGTCTGCTCTTCACATCACGTGACCAAAACACTGGAGCATAGGAGATGGCAAAATAGAAAAATGCACATATTGAGTGTTTTGTTGGGAAGATATTTGAGGACTGAACACAACAAAGGCTAATAGAGGTTCGCCAAGAGAACGCACTGGTCATACCAAATACCCTCTTCCAACAACACAAGAGAAGACTCGACACATGGACATCCCCAGATGGTCAATACCAAAATCAGATTGATTATATTCTTTACAGCCAAAGATGGAGAAGCTCTATACAGTCAGCAAAAACAAGACCAGGAGCTGACTGTGGTTCAGATCATGAACTTCTTATTGCCAAAGTCAGACTTAAATTGAAGAAAGTAGAGAAAACCACTAGACCATTCAGTTCAGTTCAGTTCAGTCACTCAGTCATGTCCGACTCTTTGTGACTCCATGAACTGCAGCACGCTAGGCCTCCCTGTCCATCACCAACTCCCAGAGTTCACTCAAACTCACGTCCATCGAGTCAGTGATGCCATCCAGCCATCTCATCCTCTGTCGTCCCCTTCTCCTCCTGCCCCCAATCCTTCCCAGCATCAGAGTCTTTTCCAATGAGTCAACTCTTCACATGAGGTGGCCAAAGTACTGAAGTTTCAGCTTGAGCATCATTCCTTCCAAAGAAATCCCAGGGCTGATCTCCTTCAGAATGGACTGGTTGGATCTCCTTGCAGTCCAAGGGACTCTCAAGAGTCTTCTCCAACACCACAGTTCAAAAGCATCAATTCTTCGGCACTCAGCTTTCTTCACAGTCCAACTCTCACATCCATACATGACCACTGGAAAAACCATAGCCTTGACTAGATGGACCTTTGTTGGCAAAGTAATGTCTCTGCCTTTCAATATGTTATCTAGGTTGGTCATAACTTTCCTTCCAAGGAGTAAGCATCTTTTAATTTCATGGCTGCAGTCACCATCTGCAGTGATTTTTGAGCACCCAAAAATAAAGTCTGACACTGTTTCCCCATCTATTTCCCATGAAGTGATGGGACCGGATGCCATGATCTTTGTTTTCTGAATGTTGAGCTTTAAGCCAACTTTTTCACTCTTCTCTTTCACTTTCATCAAGAGGCTTTTTAGTTCCTCTTTACTTTCTGCCATAAGGGTGGTGTCATCTGCATATCTGAGGTGATTGATATTTCTCCGGGCAATCTTGATTCCAGCTTGTGCTTCTTCCAGCCCAGCATTTCTCATGATGTACTCTGCATAGAAGTTAAATAAGCAGGGTGACAATATACAGCCTTGACATACTCCTTTTCCTATTTGGAACCAGTCTGTTGCTCCATGTCCAGTTCTAACTGTTGTCTCCTGACCTGCTTATAGGTTTCTCAAGAGGCAGGTCAGGCAGTCTGGTATTCCCATCTCTTTCAGAATTTTCCACAGTTTATTGTGATCCACACAGTCAAAGGCTTTGGCATAGTCAATAAAGCAGAAATGGATGTTTTTCTGGTATGACCTAAATCAAATCCCTTACAATTATATGGTGGAGTGACAAATAGATTCAAGGGATTAGATCTGATAGACAGAGAGCCTGAAGAACTATAGATGGAGGTTCGTGACACGGTACAGGAGGCAGTGATCAAGACCATCCCCAAGAAAAAGAAATGAAAAAGGTAAAATGGTTGTCTGAGGAGCCCTTACAAATAGCTGAGAAAAGAAGAAAAGCCAAAGGCAAAGGAGAAGGAAAGATATACCCATTTGAATGCAGATTTCCAAAGAATAGCAAGGAGAGATAAGAAAGCCTTCCTCAGTAATCAGTGCAAAGAAATAGAGGAAAACAACAGAATTTTCTTCAAGAAAATTAGAGATACCAAGGGAACATTTCATGTAAAGATGAGCACAATAAAGGACAGAAATGGTATGGGCCTAACAGAAGCAGAAGATATTAAGAGGTGGCAAAAATACGCAGAAGAACCATACAAAAAAGATCTTAATGACCCAGATAACCACAATGGTCTTATTACTCACCCAGAGCCAGATATCCTGGAATGCGAGGTCAAATGGGCCTTAGGAAGCACTACTATGAACAAAGCTAGTGGAGATGAAGAAATTCCAGTTGAGCTATTTCAAATCCTGAAAGATGATGCTATGAAAGTGCTCTCAATATGCCAGCAAATTTGGAAAACTCAGCAGTGGCCACAGGACTGGAAAAGGTCAGTTTTCATTCCAATCCCAAAGAAAGGCAATGCCAAAGAATGCTCAAGCTACCGCACAATTGCACTCATCTCACACGCTAGTAAAGTAATGCTCAAAATGCTCCAAGCGAGGCTTCAGCAATATGTGAACTGTGAACTTCCAGATGTTCAAGCTGGATTTAGAAAAGGCAGAGGAACCAGAGATCAAATTGCCAACATCCGCTGGATCATGGAAAAAGCAAGAGAGTTCTAGAAAAACATCTATTTCTGATTTATTGTCTATGCCAAAGCCTTTGACTGTGTGGATCACAACAAACTGTGGAAAATTCTGAAAGAGATGGGAATACCAGACCACCTGACCTGCCCCCTGAGAAATCTGTATGCAGGACAAGAAGGAACAGTTAGAACTGAACATGAAACAACAGACTGGCTCCAAATAGGGAAAGGAGTATGTCAAGGCTGTATATTTATTTAACTTATATGCAGAGTAGATCATGCAAAATGCCAGGCTGGATGAAGCACAAGCTGGAATCAAGATTGACAGGAGAAATATCAATAACTTCAGATATGCAGATGACACCACCCTTATGGCAGAAAGTAAAGAGGAACAAAAGAGCCTCTTGATGAAAAGTGAAAGAGGAGAGAGAAAAAGCAGGCTTTAAACTCCACATTCAAAAAGATCATGGCATCCAGTCCCATCACATCAAGGCAAATATATGGGGAAACAATGGAAACACTGACACTTTATTTTTGGGGGCTCTAAAATCACTGCAGATGGTGACTGCAGCCATGAAATTAAAAAACGCTTGCTCCTTGGAAGAAAAGCTATGACCAACCTAGACAGCATATTAAAAAGCAGAGACATTACTTTGCCAATAAAGGTCCATCTAGTCAAAGCAATGGTTTTTCCAGTAGTCATGTATAGATGTGAGAGTTGGACCATAACGAAAGCTGAGCACTGAAGAATTGATGCTTTTGAACTATGATGTTGGCGAAGACTCTTGAGAGTCCCTCAGACTGCAAGGAAATCAAACCAGTCAGTCCTAAAGGAAATCAGTCCTGCGTATTCACTGAAGGACTGATGCTGAAGCTGAAACTCCAATATTTTGGCCACCTGATGCGAAGAACTGACTCATTGAAAAAGACCCTGTGCTGGGAAAGATTGGGGGCAGGAGGAGAAGGGGATGACAGAGGATGAGATGGTTGGATGGCATCACTGACTCAATGGACATGAGTTTGAGCAAGCTCCAGGAGTTGGTGATGGACAGGGAAGCCTGGCATGCTGCAATTTATGGGGTCACAAAGAGTCAGACACAACTGAGCAACTAAACTGAACTGAACACAACAAGGCAAAGCTGACGGGTGCAATGACGCAGTTCCAACCTGAGCACAGTGGATTTGTGAGGAATCGTCCCCCTGGGAAGGAGAATCACAGCATTCCTAGCAGTTGGCATCATTTATCATTTATTTAACCTTGTTTATCATTCTTTTACTTTCCCTGTTTATCCATAATCAGAAGCGGTAGATGAAGAGAAGGACCGAGGACTCCTAGTAGAACTGAAGCCACTGCGTGACCTGAACTTGGCCTCAAGAGGTGTGAAGAATTTGGCCCTGAATTTGGAAGCTGCCACCCCTTCAAGATGCTGGCATTTCCAACAGCCACCCCCTGGCTGCTCTTTTTCAGAGGACTGCCCTAAAGCCCCTAGAGTAGTTCTGCCTTCTTATAAAAGGAACCAGAAAAACTTGGGAATATTTAAGGGGTGCTGATAGCTAATGACAGAACTATAAAGCTCAGGTCCCCTGGCCCCCAGCGGGGGCAGCCCTGAGGTGACCACACTCAGGAGTTCCCCTGTGGCCAGGACCGTATACAGAATTTGCAAGGCTTCCCTGGTGACTCAGATGGTAAAGAATCTGCCTGCAAGGTGGGAGACTCAGGTTCGATCCTTGGGTTGGAATGATCTCCTGGAGAAGGGAATGGCAACCCACTCCAGTATTCTTGCCTGGGAAATCCCATGGACCGAGAGGCCTGGCAGGCCACAGTCCACGGGGTCAGAAAGAGTCAGACCCAACTGAGGGACTAACACACACAGTGCGAAATGGAAAGGCACATCCCTTGTTCCAAAGTGATTAAGAATTTCAAGAGCATTAGTCCCAGGCCAGGGCCTCCCTGAGCATAGGCCCCGGGTCACTGAAAAGCTTGCTCCCAGGAAGGATTGAGTAGGAGCCATCCTCTGCTGGGCTCCCTTCCTGATCCAACTCCCCCATCTCTCCTACCACATTTCTCCAGGAAGCACTTCTCAGGGTCTGCTGCTAGGAGCCTAACTTAAGACAGGGTCACGGACATACCGCCACTATCCAATGTTTGTTAAATAGGAAGAGTAAAAATTGTCCCCAGCTACAGACCCCGCGTGACACCTCATTGCTCATTTTTGCACTGCTATCCCCAAAAGTTTAAGCCTGTTCCCATCAAGTCTGATGGAAGGTTCCTGCACTGCCTTGTCCATGACAAGAGGAGAAGGATGCAAAAAGTGGACTCTGGGTTCTGAACACACCTGCCTGCCCCCACACAGCCCAGGGGCTGATCATGAAACACAGCTATCCTGTCCCAGGGTTCTGCACAGGACGCAAGATCCTCACAAGCTGAAACTGCTCCGGAACACCAGAGGGAGCAGAGGACGGTGCTCTCCTAGAATGAGCCTTCATATCTGCAAGGAATGTGAAATAAATGGCCTCCTCTCTACAGAGGGCCATTTTCCCTCTTTTTAAATTTTATTCAAGTATTCTTGATTTACAGTGTGTATATATATAGATATAGGTATAAATATACATCTTTTCCCCCATATGCTATGAAAATTATTGAGTATCGTTCCCTGTGCTACACAGTAGGTCTTTGTTGGTTATCTATTTTATATATACAAGTGTGTTTATGTTCATTCCAAGCTCCTAATCTATCCTTCCCCACCCTTTCCCCTTTGGTTACCCTAAATGTGTTTTCTATGTCTGTGAGTCTATTTCCACGACTTTGAGTAAACTCTGGGAGACAGTGAACAGAGGAGCCTGGAGCGCTGCAGTCCACGGGGTCACAAAGAGTCAGACACAACTTAGTGACTGAGCAACAACGAGTCTATTTCTGTTTTGTATATAAGTTCTTTTGCATCTCTCTTAGGTTCCACATATAAGTGATATCAGATGGTATTTGTCTTTCTCTATCTCACTTCACTTATTATCATAATCTCTAGGTCCAGACATGTATATACAGATTGCTGAAAATGGCATCATTTCATTCTTTTTTAATGGTTGAGTAGTATGCCATTGTATATACGTACCACATCTTTATCCATTCATCTGTCAGCGGACTTTTAGAATGTTTCCAAGTGGTTTCCATGGCTACTGTAAATAGCGCTGCCATGAGCATTGCGGTTCACGTATCTTTTCAAATTAAAATTTTCTCCCAATACTCTCCCAGGAGTGGGATTGCAGGATTGTGTGGGGGCTCTGTTTCTAGTGTTTTGAGGGACCTCCATAGTGTTCATAGTGGCTGCACCAGTTTGCATTCCCACCATCTGCACAGGAGAGTTCCTTCTCCTCCACACCCTCTCCAGCATTTATTATTTGTAGGCTTTTTGATGGTGACCATTCTAACCAGCGTGAGGTGATATCTCACTGTAGTTTTGATTTGCATTCTTTCTCTAAAACTAAGTTTTTTTAAGCTTGGTATCAAGCCTCTGGCACTGAGCTCCTTCCATGAAGCCTGATTGTTTAACCCCATATTATTCTATTAGTAATGGTGATCGGAATGATGATGCTGACTTAACCATTCATGATAGAGTCCACCTAACTTAGATGCTGAAGGATAATGATAATGATGATGTTGTTAGAAATGTTTTTGTTTCTAGTATTCTTAAACACCACTGAATGAAATGATGATAGAAGCATCAAAGCCTATTAGTCCTTAAATGCAGAAGGAAATTCACTCTGTAAAAAGTTATAATAAGCTCAAATATCAATACCTGTAAACGTCCCTCAGCTTGATTTTGAGTAATACCTTAGTTTCTACTTCTTACCAAAGGTATCACTGAGTAACTGTTGGTATTGGTTGGAGATACCCCACAACATTTTGTTGTGGTGTGAGGAGGGAGGGAAAGCGGAGAGGGTGGCTGGTGGCAGTTTTCCCCCATATTTCAGCCCTTGAGAAAAACATCAGCTCTACTGTACTGGGAGTCTTCCAGCATGAAGCCAGTGGTGGCAGTGGGTTGGAGGAGGCCCAGAGCTGGGCTGAGTCAGTTGAGGAATCATCTTTGCAGCTGCCATTGCTAGCTCCCAGCCCTGAGACCCCACTGAGCTTTCAACTCCTAGTAATGCCCTCAGTGGATTGGGACCCTTCAGATCTACTAGGCAGAGAGGGTAACAGTCATGAGCATGGAAGCAGGGACAGAAGTGATGTGGGGTGGTGCTGGTCAAGCCAAAACCCATTGCTGAGGATGAGAAGCACTAAAAAATGTTCTCCTGTCTGGAGAACACAAACTCTTGCAGTAGATCCATTCTTGAAGCCAAAGCTTAAATTGAAACCCATAAGCAAACCAGGTAAAGGCAGAGCTTCTATCATTAAAGAAGGGGAATGGGCTGCCCAGAGACTGTTCTGGACCTTAATGTTTGTACCTGTGGGAGCTGATGCTGTGGAATGATCTTAGAACATGGAGAAAAGCATGGAGACCCATCACTCATCTGTTCCCTTGGAGACGGAAGGCAAAATGAAATTAGCAGGTGTCCTGTGACCTGTACTTTGCCTCATCTACTTACTAGCCAAATGAATGGCATTAGGCAAGTCAACTGCCTGCCTGAGCCTCCATCTCTTTACCTGTAAAATCAGAGAGAATCCTGTGGAGAACGGTTCAGAGGACAGGATAAGATGACATACGGATGAAAGCAAGTGTAATGTATAGGGATTGATAACAGATTCTCCCTCTTATTTGCAATCAGTAAAAGTGAAAAAGGAACAAAACTTTGTTCCGTGAAAGGTCCCTGAGTCTCAGACAAACCCCCAAGTCCTTGGCTGAATAAACTATGAGAGACCCCAAGGGCACTGGGGTGCTGGTGTAGGGCCTGCCCAATCCTCCCTAGACCACAACCAAGACAGAGCCCATTGTGGTAAGTGTCTCTCACTGGGTCATCACAGCTGTGTGCCTAAGTGCTCAGTCATATCCAACTCTTTGTGACCCCATGAACTGTAGCTTGCCAGGCTCCTCTATCCATGGAATTTTCCAGGCAAGAATACTGCAGTGGATTTCCATTTCCTACTCCAGGAGAGCTTCCCGACCCAGGGACTGAACCCACGTCTCTTGCATCTCCTGCACTGTCAGGAGATTCTCTACCACTATACCACCCAGGAGTCCCTGGGTCATTACAGGACGCCTGCTAATTCCATTTTGCCTTCTGTCTCCAAGGGAACAGACGAGTGATGAATATGCCTTTCTCCATGTTATAAGATCATTCCATAGCATCAACTCCCAAAGGTATAAACATTAAAAAAATGAAACCATTAAAGTACTAGAAAAAAAAAACATACTCTAGAACCTTGAAGTATGGGAGTTCAGTTCAGTTCAGCTCAGTTGTGTCCAACTTTTCCATTGAGTCAGTTATTCGCATCAGGTGGCCACAATATTGGAGTTTCAGCTTCAGCATCAGTCCTTCCAATGAATATTCAGGACTGATTTCCTTTAGGACTGACTGGTTTGATTTCCTTGCAGTCCGAGGGACTCTCAAGAGTCTTCTCCAACACCACAGTTCAAAAACATCAATTCTTTGGTGCTCAGCTTTCTTTATTAAGTATGGAAAGCCTTTCTTTTATCCAGAATCCATAACCCTGAAAAAGATTACTATATTCTATCACCTAAAAATTGATTTCACTTAGATACACACACACCGTAAGCAAAATCAAAAGACAACATTGTGGGGTTAATATTTACAACTCCTATCGCAGAGAACTAATCTTCCCTTAACATATCAAGAGTTCCCAGAGTTATTAAGGAAAGGGGGCCAAGCCAATAAGACAATTTTTGTTTCAATGGGCAAAGGATATGCAGTGGCAACTCATAGAAGAGGAAAGGCAAATGGCTCTTAAAAGAATTGAATGGTGCTCAATTTCACTTTAGAATAAGAGAAATGCAAATTAAAACTGCAATGAAATGCCACTGTGACAAAGCTGTGGGGAAGGAGGGTCTTCATTTATCACTAGAGGAGGAGAAGGGGACAACAGAGGATGAGATGGCTGGATGGCATCACTGACTCGATGGACGTGAGTCTGAGTGAACTCCAGGAGTTGGTGATGGACAGGGAGGCCTGGCATGCTGCAGTTCATGGGGTCACAAAGAGTCGGACATGACTGAGCGACTGAACTGAACTGAACTGAACTGAAAAGTTGTACATACTACACAATCCCATTGAAGGTATCTGGAAAACCTTAAAAATACTATAAACACACTTATCCCTTGATCCAACAGTCCTCCTTGCCAAAATTTATCCTACAGATGTACCAGCACATACAGGAAGTGTCCTGGTTGGCACTGTTTATAGTAACAAAAGATTGGAAGCAACCCAAGGGTCCATCAATAGGAAACTAGTTAAACAAATTTACGGTGTATCCATAAATAGGATACTATAAAGCTGTAAAAATTAGTGAAGATACTCTTTATGCACCGATTTGAAAGATCTCCAAGATATACAATTAGGTGAAAAGAGCAAAGTGCAAACCAGTTTGCACAGAATGTTAACTTTCGTCAGCCTTGCCACGCTAGTATTTCATTGTCATTTTAATTTGCATTTCTCTTAAGTGAGACTGAGGAGCCTTCCATTCTTTTATGAGCCATTTGCATTTTATTTTCTGGGAAAGAGGAAAGGAAGCGCATATATGTTTTCAAATACATAAATACACACATATTTGCTTGTATTTGTTAAAGACACCCAAGAAACTAATATAAGTATTCGCTTGGGTTGGGGTTGATGGGAACGAGAATAGAAGCCAGGATTTTTATAGCTTTGATTTATGAACCAAGAAAATGAATGACCTGTCCTAAAACAAAAGTAAACTAAATTAAGCTTTCCCAATGATGCCTCAGGCTCCTGTTAAACCTATCGTTTTTGCATTTGTCAAGCATTTTCCGAAGTCTAAACCTGACTTTGGAGGAAGGCAAGGTCAAACATGAACAGACAAGTATGGCTGCCGGAGAGACCAGGAAACCCAGAAGGAGGCCCCACGTGGATGCAGTCCCTGGCCTATTTGTAAAAGCTGAAATCAACAGAGGATGCTATGAAATCAGCAAGAGGAGCAGCCAATGCCTGCTTTGAAGCCAACATGGCCACTGAGTTAGGACATCAATCAACTTCAACAACGGGTTCGCAAGCAGCTGAAGAAAGAGAAGGCTCCCAAGCCGAGAATATTCCCTCTCTAGCTTTCAGGGCTACAGCTGGACCCAGATCCGACCTGACTTACATCTTGTCAGGATGACACATGTGCAACTGCTCTCATGTTTGGTTTAGTTATCTGCGTTTCTCTCCCAGCGCCAGGGATTGCTGCCTGTCACCCCAACTTTAAACATTTTTCCAGCCAGAAGGGCGCCCCAGCCACAGCTTTGCGGAAGAGTGAGAGCTGGCCGGGCGCTGCAAGATGAGACGGCACATCTGACGCACATGGAAAGAAAAAAGCAAACTGGAGTCTCCAAAGCCGCCTATCCCTGCGGGCTGAGCACTCGCAGCTTCTCTCCTTTGATGCCTCTGATTTTCTGAGCTCTGGAAGCACAACATGTTGGAAGTAAGCAGAGCAGCTGCCCCAGGAAAGAATATGCTCGTTCCGCTATTTCGGACTTCAAGGAAAAGCGCTGAGGGGTGTGGGGCTCTGGGAGGGAACAGACGCCAGTGTCTCCACAAAATGTCCTGTTCCCACCAGCCTGAGCTCCGTTCACGTCAGCTGATTTGGTTTGGGGAGGCTCCAGTTCCCAGACTGCTCCAGTTCCCGGGCTAGGGAGAATGCTTTTGTTCTGTTACTGATGGGTGGCATGGATTTATCACCCGCCTGGTGCTGCCCGGGTCAAGTGATGACCTGGCCTGAAATGGGGGATACAGAGGGATTCTAGAGACAAGATGGGGGAGCTGGACTTCCGCTGCCCTAGGCATTAAGCAGGATCACGCCCCCTGGCCCCCTCCCCAACCGCGCTGCCAAAGTCCAAGATCCCTCCAGATCCAAACTCACAGTGCCAGTTTCTGCAAGAACACTTTTTTCCCCCCTAATTAAAACCTGCAGAAGAAAGGATAACTCAGGCCTGGTTCACAAGCTCAGTGACTGAGAAAACCATCTTGGGTCCCCTGGAGACAAAGACTCACCCACTCTTCAGAGGGGACAGGGCACTGCAGAGTGTTTTTTCTGTTTTTTCCCACAAAAGTGCTAAAGGAATAGGGCAACCCATCAGTCAAGGCGAACATGCCACTGCCATCTGGAGAAACCAGACCACACACGGAGAGGTCCTGGGCCAACCAGCAGAGGACAGGACCTTCCTCCATCCAGTCCAGTGATATTACCTGGCAGAGAAGTAGCTGAGTCAGTGTTCTTTGACTTGCAGGAGGGGATTACCCCCTCCTTTTCATCAGGAAGCATTGGACCAGAGAGAAGGTGGTCAACACCAGGAAGATAGACCTCCGTGTGGCAGCAGCTAATCTCAAGGTCACATCAAAGCCAACCCACAACAGCAGGACAGGAACCCAGTGGATCAGCAGAGCTCCAGCCAGAATAGGAAAGGACTCCAGAGTGACAGCTAGCGTGCAAAGCTATGTCCCACTAAGGAGAATCTTTGAGGTCACTCCAGACACTTAACTTCCACAGAAAGGAAGGGCTTGGGCTCTGGAAGTTGTGCAGGTGGAACTCCAAACCAGAGATGCTACTGTTGGGAATCTACCATCACCCACTGGTCCTAGACAGCTATAAGCTGAGCACCCATGAGTCACTACGGTCACCATCCAAGTCAGCAGATCCAGAAGCAGCAACATAAGGCTGATCCGGAGTGGCTGTGCTTTCCTTATCTGCAAACAGGAAAAAAAGGTTAAAACCAACTGTTTCCATACTGGAGACGTCAAATAGCCCCACAACTAGCTCAAATTTGGCCATATCAGTTTTGCTAAACATTTCAAGGAGTCATACAAAATTCTTCACACTACTCAAACAATTTATTCTAATCCACTTAAATTTTAAAATAGTGTGTCGTGATGGAAACTTAGAGTGTAAGTGTCTGGGTTCAAATTCCAGCTCTGCCGTTGCCTAGCTGTGTGAGTATGGTCAAGCTACTGAACCTTGAATTTTTGACCATGTAAACAAGACAATAAAATGGAACAACAGACTGGTTCCAAAAAGGAAAAGGAGTACGCCAAGGCTGTATATTGTCACCCTGCTTATTTAATTATATGCAGAGTACATCATAAGAAACGCTGGACTGGAAGAAGCACAAGCTGGAATTAAGATTGTCGGGAGAAATATCAATAACCTCAGATATGCAGATGACACCACCCTTAAGGCAGAAAGTGAAGAGGAACTAAAAAGCCTCTTAATGAAAGTGAAAGTGGAGAGTGAAAATTTTGGCTTAAAGCTCAACATTCAGAAAACGAAGATCATGACATCTGGTCCCATCGCTTCATGGGAAATAGATGGGGAAACAGTGGAAACAGTGTCAGACTTTATTTTTCCGGGCTCCAAAATCACTGCAGATGGTGACTGCAGCCATGAAATTAAAAGACGCTTACTCCTTGGAAGGAAAGTTATGACCAACCTAGATAGCATATTGAAAAGCAGAGACGTTACTTTGCCAACAAAGGTTCGTCTAGTCAAGGCTATGGTTTTTCCAGTGGTCATGTATGGATGTGAGAGTTGGACTGTGAAGAAGGCTGAGCGCCGAAGAATTGATGCTTTTGAACTGTGGTGTTGGAGAAGACTCTTGAGAGTCCCTTGGACTACAAGGAGATCCAACCAGTCCATTCTGAAGGAGATCAGCCCTGGGATTCCTTTGGAAGGAATGATGCTAAAGCTGAAACTCCAGTACTTTGGCCACCTCATGTGAAGAGTTGACTCATTGGAAAAGACTCTGATGCTGGGAGGGATTGGGGGCAGGAGGAGAAGGGGACGACAGAGGATGAGATGGCTGGATGGCATCACCGACTTGATGGATGTGAGTCTGAGTGAACTCCAGGAGTTGGTGATGGACAGGGAGGCCTGGCATGCTGCAATTCATGGTATCACAAAGAGTCGGACATGACTGAGCAACTGAACTGAACTGAACTGAACTGATGCTCGAATTTTACTCATCTTTGAATAATGTGACTTTGTCTTATGAAATAACTTTTTAACATTGGCAGAATTTTCTATCTTAAAAAATTCTTTGTGCCATTCACAATGGAATGGACACATGCCATACCCTGTTAAATTTAATCTGCATTGTTAACATATTCTCCAGCATGTTATTTTTTAAACCAAAGTATAGTTGACTTTGGAGAAGGCAATGGCATCCCACTCCAGTACTCTTGCCTGGAGAATCCCATGGACGGAGGAGCCTGGTGGGCTGTAGTCCATGGGGTCGCTAAAGAGTCAGACATGACTAAGAGACTTCACTTTCACTTTTCACTTTCATGCATTGGAGAAGGAAATAGCAACCCACTGCAGTGTTCTTGCCTGGAGAATGGGCTGCTGTCTATGGGGTTGCAGAGTCGGACACAACTGAAGCGACTTAGCAGCAGCAGCAGCAGCATAGTTGACTTACACTGTTGTGTTAATTTCTGTTAAACAGCAAAGTGATTCAGTTGCACACTTCTATTCGCTCCCTGGTGGCTCAGATGGTAAAGAATCTGCTTGCAATGCAGGAGACTGGGGTTCGATCCCTGAGTGGGGAAGATACCCTGGTGGAGGAAATGGCAACCCACTCCAGTATCCTTGACTGAAGAATTCCATGGACAGAGGAGCCTGGGGGGCTACATTTCATGGGGTCACAAAGAGTCAGACACGACTGAGCCACTAACACACATATATACTCTTTTCCAGTATGGTTCATCATAGGACACTGAATATAGTTCTTTGTGCTGTACAATAGGATCTTGTTGTTTATTCACTCTATACGTGAAGGCCTACTGCTAACCCCAACTTCCCACTCCATCCGCCCCTCAACCCCTGCCCCCCACACCCTGACGACCATCAGTCTGTTCTCTGTATCTGAGATTCTGTTTCTGTTTCATAGATAAGTTCCTTTATGTGATACTGTAGCTTCATATAAGTGGTATCATATGGTGTTTGTCTTTCTCTTTCTGACTTACTTGGTATGATCATCTCTGGTTGCATTCCATCACATTCTTAAGTTCAGTCACTGAGAAATACAGTAAAGCTTTGCTTTGTAGTGGTTAAAAAAAAAGATGATGACACTCAGCTCACATGTGAACACACTCATGAGTAGTTTGCAATCCGTAAATGTTTGTGTAGTCATGAGTTATTCCTATCACAGTGAGAGTCACATGACCCACACATATTAGGGGGCTGCGGTGCCAATGAAAGTGGTCTCTGGGGATTAGAACCTGACCCTCAGAGGTCAGCCTAGCACAGGAACTACTTAGCTATGGGGCTTATGGGCAGAGAGGGCAGAAGGGGACCTCAGGCACCATTCAGTCCAAATACCACCCGCCCCAGGACACTGGGGCCCAGAGTGCTCAAAATTACATGACTAAGAGGCCCAACCTCTCCATCTGTTCACCATTTCCTGGTCTGGCCTTCAGAAGGCAGGCCAGTGAATAGACAAATGGGACTTGCTCACTGCCCGGCCTGCCGCCATTTCTCCCTTAGAGGAAGACAGTATCTTGTCATTTCTGGCACTTAGCAGAAGTTCTTAAAACTGAATCCCACTGCAGACGGCCCAACACCCTGAAGGCATCCTTCCTGCCGAGCCCCTCCCTATAACTCTGCACCCAGACTGGTTGCCCAGAGGCTGATCGAGCAGCACCTGCCCTTCTGCATCACCCCACCTTGGCCTTCCTGCAGCATATTACCTTCACCCTGACGCCGCCAGCACCGCAGCTTGTTCTTCCTCTGGCCCTCTTCCCACTCTGCTTTTTCCTTTGTCAGCCTCTAACCCCACAAATATTCCCTGTGCATCTCCTCAATGCTTTATGCTTTCCCTTCTCTCTCCCCCATCCCAAGAGCTGAGAACCCCTCTCATGTCAGCAGCCAACTCCCAAATCTACATCTCCACCCCTGACCCAGCTCCAGAGTGGCCCCCAGCAACCACGTCCTCCTGCTGTCCAAAAACCCATTCACCCTCCTCCCTCCAGTCCAGCTCCTCCCATGCTGGTGGTGACGCCTCAAAGTCACCCTAGACCTCTCCTGCCCCTTCACCCCACATCCTACGAGCCCCCAAGGTACTGCAGGTCCCTCCTTCCTAATGGCCCTCATATATATTGATTTCTTTCCATTCCCACTGTCAGGAAAGAGCCTCCAAAAATACATCTTGCCCATTGTCTTTTCCTCTTGGGAAACATTTGGAAACTCTCTACTCAAGGATATATCATTCTGGACTTGGTCAAAACCTGTGAGCCTGCCTTTCTGACACCCCTCTGATCATTCCTGAGGTACTTTTCCACACTCACCTACTCCTTCCTGAACCCTTCACCTTAGCTCCACTGTTTGTTCACTTGTGGGTCTGAGCATGTTTTATAAACGACTGTTTATTCCTTTCCCTTCCCTTGTGGTTCAGATGGTAAAGAATCTGCCTGCAATGGGAAGGGGGACCTGGGTTCAATCCCTGAGTTGGGAAGATCCCCTGGAGAAGGGAATGGCTACCCACTCCAGTATTCTGCCCTGGAGAATTCCACAGACTATATAGTCCATGGGGTCGCAAAGAATCAGACACGACTGAGTGACTTTCACTTTCCTTTCACTTTCACAGCAATCTCCATGTTTCAGGTACTGTGAGCTGTTTTACATCTACCAAAATGTGTAATCTGCACAATGATCCCGGGGAATGCACGCTGTCATCACCTAACCTTACAGAGGAGGAAACTGAGACACAGAGAGGTTAAGTAGGTTTCCCAAGGCCACACAGCCAGCGAGTGGTGGGATCAACATTGACCCCTGTGCCATCTGGCTCTGGAGTCACTGAACTGAGAGATTCACATTGACAAACAAATCTGTTTGTGCAAAACAGTTCCCAGACCCCTCAGTATTTGAGCATTAAGCCAGATTGGCACGGTGTTACATGGATTTTTGGAGTATCATTCCTGGAGGAAAGAAAGTTTTCCCACTGACCTTCAGGCATGGGAGAGGATGATGAAACAGTAAGTCATCCTGCCATTAACATTAAGTTCAATCACCCCTAATGGAATGTCACCTCCAAGATAGCCATTAAAGCCACCTGCCTCCCGAGCTGATGAAGTTCGGCATATATCACCATTACCTGTCCCTCTAACTGCCACCATGTCCCATGTCCGGGGAGTGCAAAGGCCTGTGGGGACACTGAGGGACACTCAGATCCACCTTGCAGGTGTCACCCAGAGGAGACAGGGCAGCTGCCCTAGCCCATGATGGAGATGCTTGTATTTCAGTGTGGTGGAGACTTGATGGAAGGTGAAACCCGACATAACACATGCAGGCTTTGACTTGCTCAAGGTGAAATGAGGCCCCAGCACGGAGTGGCCTTGCCTGGTCACTGAGCAGGATCCCAGACCCTGCCACTCAGAGCTGCTGGACAGCAGTGCTCTTCTGCAGGGCACATGGCTCTCGGCCAGGGTCTAGCTCCCTCCCAGGTCCCCCGGGCCCTCAAGGAGCACCCACTCTGCCTCAGATTAATGCCTCTAACATTTTTGGCACCAAAAGTCTTCAGAGGCACCATGAGACTGAGACTGGCTGGGACCTGGGACCCTTTGCTGCAGTGCTGCTATGCTTGCACCTGGACACACCTCTCCTTGAGCAACAAGATACAAAGAAACTGTGTGGGACTAAAAATAACTGCGGGCAGGTACAACTGGGGCAAATTCTGCACCCAAAAGATACAAAGAGACCAAAAATCCCAACTGCCAGTTTTGAAGAGCCTGAAGAGCAAGAACAGGTTGTTGGGAGCAAACCAGGGTACTGAGCATGCCCCCTGCACACAGCCCCACCTAAGTGGTGGGCAAACCACCTAAGCCAGCCCAACCCCTGGGCACACCCTTACCCTCATCCCATATACAGAACAAGTTCTCCCGCCTCCCCATCGGAGTGAGCAAGGAAAAACGTTACTTGTTTTCCATGCCTCATGGCTGCAGTAGAGGCCTCCCAGGAAAAGCTTGCTTGAATTTCTTGTCTGGCCTCTGCTGCTGCTGCTGCTGCTGCTGTTGCTGCTAAGTCACTTCAGTAATGTCCGACTCTGTGCGACCCCATAGATGGCAGCCCACTAGGCTCCCCCGTCCCTGGGATTCTCCAGGCAAGAACACTGGGGTGGGTTGCCATTTTCTTCTCCAATGCATGACAGTGGAAAGTGAAAGTGAAGTCGCTCAGTCATATCCAACTCTTAGCGACCCCATGGACTGCAGCCTACCAGGCTCCTCCGTCCATAGGATTTTCCAGGCAAGAGTTCTGGAGTGGGGTGCCATTGCCTTCTCCGATTTCTATTGCTTAGGGAAGGCCAAGAACCTGGTAGGTATCAATGTGAGGTTGTTATTTTTATCTCCCTTTTATAGATTAGATGACCTTTTACAGAATAAGATTCAAGGAGCTGGCAGGAGTAGGTAGGAATAACTGGGATGCAGAGAAGGGCTGGGATGAGGCCTCCCCATACCACACCCTCCTTTTCCTTAAGCGGCTGCACAGGCATTGTCCCTTCCTTTAGTGTCTGTACTTTGCCACATAAAGCAGATAGCATTATCCCCAATTAATAATGGGAAAACTGAGGCTCCGCCAGGCTGAAGGAAATGGCCCCAAGTGTACATCTAGCTAGGTGTGGGCCTGGACTCTGCCCCCAAGCACAGTGCCCTTTTCATGCCCTATCACCACAGTGGCAGTTGGCCCCTCTGTCACTGGACCCCCATCCTCACCCACCAGCACCAGCTTCGTCTGACATGGGGCAAAGGTCACAGCCCAGACCTATCCTTGTTTGCTGCTCCTTGGCTCTGCCTTGGACTTAACTCCCTGGACCCAGGGGCCTGTCCTCCCTAAGCCCTCACAGTGTTGCTCAGTTCATCCTCCTTCATGCCCAGTGCCACCTGCTTCTCTGCCCAGACCAGCTCCCATGATACCAACTAAGCACCACCCTGGACCTTTGTCTGCCTGCCCTGCGGACCCTGCCTGGCTCTTTCAGCCAAGCTAGACTCAGGTCCTGGTGCGTCCTCATTATGCATCACCGTCCCCTCCAAGCCTCAGCAGACAAAATCCCACTTTTGCCACCAATTCCTGGGTAAGTCAGCTTATGATATGAGCCTTGTTATGCATATTCTGGGGTCAGTTTTGACCTGCCCCAGCAGATAGAGGTTTGATATGGTCTGAATCCCCTAGATGGCCTTTGGGAAAGTGTGGCATTACTAAACTTAGAGAGATTCTCAACTTTCTATTCTTTTCAGGATCCTTTGTCTCCCAAACCCTATGCTCACCCACCCCTGGCCTATCAAATGGATCCAGTCAGGCAGAGGCAGCCCAGCTCCTCAGGGCTTCTGGGACCCCCTGCACACTGGTTAGTCCTTCCTGGCTGGACGAAGAGAAGCCCAGTCCTGGCCAGTCCTCCGCTTTCCTGGCTGATGGGTCCAGGCAACCCATCCTGCCCTCAAAGTTGTGCCAACATGCTGTTCTATGCCCAAAGAAGACAAACCAAGGTGAAAGGTAAGCTTGATTTCAAACAACAATCTCTATAATAGTAGTTAACATTTGTTTTAGTGCCAAGCACTATTTCAAGTCTTTTACTTGGGTTGACTCCAGAGTCCTTCTTTGAAAAAGTTGCATTATTACCCACATTACAACCAGGAAAGTCAAGGCAAAAGGAGCTAAGTAACTTGTCCAGAGTAAGTAATTATGGGAGCCTGGATTCAAATCCAGAGACTCTGACATGAGAACTAAATCTTAGGCACCACCTCTAATGTATGGAAATATAATTATGGTTCTGAGGGGAGAGTAGACTTCGGGGTCAGAATTGTAGTTTCACTGCTTATTCTGTGACAAGTTATTTAACCTCTCAGAATATGTGTTCCCTCATGTGTAAAAACTGGGCTAGTAATGAATGTCTCTGACAGTTAGTGAAATTACATAGAATGGTGTGTGGAACTTTCTGGAATAATGTCTGATATGTAGTAGGTGCTGGATCATTATGTGCTTCCTTGTTTCCTCTAATTAAGAAAGTCTTCAAAGTAAAGTGCCTACTGCTATGGTGATCACTTGAGTGCCAAATATTCCAGGGTCAAGGGGTTTTAAAAGAGCTCATGCATCTGTTCTAGAGGAATGCTTCTAATTTTTTGGAGATTTTTTTTTTTTAACCATCTGATATAGAGAAGAAAATCCATGGTCTTCCTTAAGGTTGTGGTTGCATTAACCATATGTATATATAACCAAATCTATTTATATATATATATATATATTTATATATATAATGTATATATAATAAACCATAATTTTCATGTCCCTGGAGGAGGAAATGGCAACCCACTCCAGTATCCTTGCCTGGGAAATCCCATGGACAGAGGAACCTGGTGGGCTACAGTCCATGGGGTCACAAAGAGTCAGACACGACTGAGCACAGTTTTCATGTAACATATATATCATCAAATAATCTTATCTGGTCAGTAGTCTGGTATATCTAGTTTGTCAGTTCAGTTCAGTTCAGTCACTCAGTTGTGTCCGATTCTTTGCGACCCCATGAATCACAGCACGCCAGGCCTCCCTGTCCATCACCAACTCCCGGAGTTCACTCAGACTCATGTCCATCGAGTCAGTGATGCCACCCAGCCATCTCATCCTCTGTCGTCCCCTTCTCCTCCTGCCCCCCATCCCTCCCAGCATCAGAGTCTTTTCCAGTGAGTCAACTCTTCACATGAGGTGGCCAAAGTATTGGAGTTTCAGCTTTAGCATCAGTCCTTCCAAAGAACACCCAGGACTGATCTCCTTCAGAATGGACTGGTTGGATCTCCTTGCAGTCCAAGGGACTCTCAAGAGTCTTCTCCAACACCACAGTTCAAAAGCAGCCACTATAAAACAGTGTGCATTAACTTTAGAAAGAGGAAATTTCCCATTCCCTAAGATAGGATTTCCAGTCTCCAGGTATGTCATGAGGATTCTGTGAAGGAGCCCTGTGATTCTCCCCAAACGTGGACAAGGCCTAACCCTCCTTACCCAAATGCAGCAACTGTGTACCCCTTGAACACCCCTGGCCCAGTCTTTCATGACTGGCACAAATGGAGAGGGGGTTCAATTGCTGAACGGAGGGAGTGGGTGCTCTATGGGCATGGAATAAAATCAGGGTGCTAAACTGCCTCTTAGAGAATCGGTGACCATAATTCTAATTCTTCTCTGACCCCCACCTTAAATCATTTAACCTCCCTGAGGTCTTTTTTTAATTATTTGTGAAATGTGAATTACAAACATCTCTGAAAATATGCAGTAAACGTGGTTTCCCATCCACATGCTATTCTCTCTCCTTGGAATACATCTACAAAGTTCTTCCCTCTTCTCCTTCCCTTTCTCTCAGCAAATTCCTATATGTCTTTCCATACTTAGCTTAGAATCTGCTTCCTCCAGGAAGCTCTCCAGACTGAAATGGTTGCCTTTCTCTGTCTTCCACAGTGCTCTGGCTGCCTTCCACCATGGCACTGATGCTCTATCTCTTTCATTAAACAGTGAACTCCTTCTCAATAAAGTGTATCTTGACCACCTTGAAACCCCCAGAACCTAGAAACACAGGACCTAGTACATGATAGATTCTCAGAAAAATCTTGTTGAATAAATAAATCATACACTCCATAATCCAAGCCATATTTTCTCATTCGCTTGCAACATGGCATATAGATTACACCTCTAGAAATAAGTCAGAGGCTATGAGATCAGAGAGTTGGGTCAAAAAGCAGAGCAAGGGGCAGAAGGCGCCACCACCCAGACATGCCAAGACCTTGGCTCCAAGCAACCTCACTAAATGACACAGCAACGAAAGGAGGGAAGGGCACCCTTTCTGCCCCTTGCCAAGCTGTAAAAAGTGGTGGCAAGAAAGCGTGTCCAAATTTTTTTTCTCAGATCATGCCAGCATGTGGAATCTAACCATGAGAATATTGATGAATCCCAGAGCAAAGTTGGAGGACAAAGTCAAACAGCAGCCAGTATTGTAGAGTCATCATGAGTCTTAAAGTTCATCTGGTCTACCTTCTGCTCTGTGCACAAACATCTCTGGACCCAGTCAGTCATTCCCATTCATGGAAGGGTTTCAAAAATCTCAAGCCCTTAAGTTTTAAGTTGGCAAACAGAAAAACCTTGTGGTTCCTCTGATACAGTGATGTTTTGAGAATAAACAGAACACTTACTATGCCCAATGCACTCCCTTGGGAACCATGAGGAATACAAAGCACCTGTCCCCAATAAAAGCTCATGATGCAGATGGAGCAGAAAGGCCAGTTCAGCTGTGGACACAACTGAGGGAAGCTGTAATAAGGACTGTAAGGTGAGCATCAGTGTGGGAGAGGAAGGCAAAAGCCAGGTCTGGGGGTTTCTGCAGAACTGGCCTCATTCCTTTAAAAACCTCAACCAATTCAAATGACAGACTTGATTCAAAAGAATCGACTGTTAGAAAAAAAAAATGGGACAATCAGAGAAATTTCCATCTAGATTGGGTATTGGGTGAAAGCAAGGAATTATTTATATTTTTAGGTCTTGAACAGTAATATTATGACATCTGAAATGTCCATCTTTTTTAGAGATTGCAAAATCTAGTATGTATTGAGTTGGCCAAAAAGTTCATTCAAGGAAGTGCTGGAGGTGGCTCAGGAACCTGGTTTGTTTGCCCCTGTGTGAATCAGAGCTCCAAACATCAGCCTGGTGGGTAGAGACCCACCTGTGTTGGCCTGTTTCTCAAGGATACGGTAAGTGCTGAGCCAAGAGAGAAGGCAGACGACTACATATACCGGACCCTGAATGCAGGCAGAGGGGGAGGGCACCAGGACCTTCAGTGCTGACTCTTGCCTCAAGGACAGACAGTCCCCCGAACCCTTCACTGGTGGACCCAGTCTCGGTCCAGACAGACCACCAGCCCCATGTGAGGCACTGTTGCTTCCTTCTTGGGGACACGTGGTCTTCTTGGGGATGTAGTTCCCTCTGCTCCTTCTCCTCTGGATTCTCCAGCATCTCCAGAGAAATAGATCAGATATGACCACACGAGAGTAAGCCTTGGGGTCACTTGCCCAGGACCCCATCCACCTGTCTCTCCCCACTACCCCTCCCATCCCCAGGCAGGATCCCACCTTGCCTGGCACTGTCTCTGCCAGGGAGTGGGCTACCTGGGGAGCTAAATCTGCTGCTGCTGTCCTGGCAGTGCAATCCCACAACTGCTTACCTCCCCCGGGGCCAGGAGGGGCCTCTGCTGCAGTGGGGTGGGCTTTCAGGCCCTGCCAAAACATCCTACCACCTCATCTCAGGCCTGATTTGCCTCTGACTCACCCAGTTTTTCTGAGATCACAGAACAATGAACCCTGGTCATATCTCCAGAGTGGACTCGGTGTTCACTGCTGGGGTTAATTGCCCTGAACGACCTGACAGTCTTCCTGAAACCACCATGGTTCACTTGAGTGAGGCAGGAGGTTCCTCTCTCATAAGCTTATCTTCACCATGCAGCCCTGGTAAGTAATTGCTGAGGGTTGCAAAATCAAAGGGAAAATATTTACAATGAGAGTTGACCTAAAAAGATCTAGACCGGGGTTAGTGTCCCTTCAGCTTGGCCTGACCACTTCCAGACAAAGCGCCTCAGAGGAAGGCAGGGCCTTGGGTACAAAGAGCGTGGGTTCAGAGTAGGCAGAGGCCTGAGTTCAAATCCTGCCTCCCCACTTAACTAGTTGGGGCAACAGAGTTCATCTCAGATGAGAGTTCCTGTCTCAGAGGGTTTTGCAAAGGAATTGAGATTCGTGCAAGTGAGATGCTTGGCATGAAATAAACATGCTTGGCCTCCTCCTCCACCTCTACACATCAGATTCCTCACCTTTTAAAAATATTTACTTATTTATTTATTTGACTGCATCGGGTCTTACTTGCAACACCCAGGATCTTTTGTTGCAGCACACCAACTCTCTACTTAGAGTGCGCACACTTAGTTGCTGCTCAGCATGTGGGATCTTAGTTCCCTGAACAGGGATAGAACCTAAGTCTCCTGCATTGCAAGGCAGATTCCTAACTACTGGACCACGAGGAAGTCCCCCAGGTTCCTCACCTTTTAGATAAGAAAGCTGGAGGAGGTGGTTCTCAAGGCCACTTTCAGCTCTGACTTCCTGCTGTTTCCTGAAATCACAGGGGTTGTAAGTTCCTCTCCTGGGGAGGATGGGGTGAGGCTCAGTAGTTTGATGCATTCTGCATCCAGCTGCCCCCCTGGCCTCTAACAGTGACAGCTCTGGGCTCGACTGCCATTGTGAAACCACAGGGACACCAAAAGACCTGTGGAGGCCTGGTCGCACATCCAGACAGGCTCCTAGCCTCCCCTCTCCATCTCAAAGGGCTTCTCTGCTCCAAGCACAGCGGAGATTTGTCCTTTCTGATTTTATGCACTCTCTCAAAGGTTACCAGCCGAGGACTTCCCTGGTGGCCCAGTGGTTAAGAATCCACCTGTTAATGTAGGGGACATGAGTTCCATCCCTGCTCCAGGAAGATTCCACATGCCGAGGGGAAACTAAGCCCATGCACCACAACTTCTGAAGCCCGCCCTGTAGCTCTCGAGCTCTGCAACAAGAAAAGCCACCGCAATGAGAAGCCCAAGCACCACAACTAGAGAGTCATCCCCTGTCTCTGCAACTAGATAAAGCCTGCAAGCAACAATGATCCCATGCAGCCAAAACATAAATAAGAAAAGTAAGTAATAATTTTTATAAAAAGGTTACCAGTTGGGTAGAAATGCATTATAAGACGTTTGGACTTTAGCCATTGTCCTGATGGGCAGCTTAGTGGAGAGAACCACCCCTCAGGCAGGTACTGGGAAATGAATTCACTCCTTGCAGGCTGATGGCTTTGGGCTCAAATGCTCCTCTAGTTCCTCACCCCTCTGATGACAAGCCACCATATCCACTCTTGCTCTGTTGGGTAAGATTTTCCCATCAAATGGTAGATCTTGTGAAAGTGTCTTTGAAAAGTATGAAACTCTGGGAAAACGGGAGAGATTATGGTGACTCCAGCTTGGGTCTCTAAACCAGACCTCCCATTAACCCTTCTGTTGTCTTGGGAAAACCCAAGACAAGAACTGGCCAAGCCTGTCACAGGTGGAATCACTGGGACTCTTTCTCTAACCCTTAGGGAGTGGCTGGCTGCCTTTCCATGGGAAAGCACACGGGATAAGCTGCGTGTCTCTCATGACCTCTAGGTGAGTGACCACATGCTCCCTATACCCAGGCCATTTCAGTTTATTCTCGTTACCCAGAGTAATCATTAACAGCACCCCCTTTTATTTTCAAAATAGCACCCCAGCTGTGCAAAAAAGTATACGGTCACCATCCCTCCACGCCAAGTAGTACCTCTATAGCCAAGCTGGATTGCCTTGGCATTGCATGCTCAGTCGCGTCCAACTCTTTGCAACCCAGTGAACTGTATTTTCAGGCAAGAATTTTCTAGGCAAGAATACTGGAATGGGTTGCCATTTCCTATCCCAGGGGATCTTCCTGACCCAGGGATCGAAACTGCATCTTTGGTGTCTCCTGCATTGGCAGGCAGATTCTTTACCAACAGCACCACCTGGGAACCTCTGCATTGAGACATCATCTGATGCAGATGTTACCCCCATTGCACTTCTGCAAGACGGGACACGGTTTCAAGGGGGATCAAAGGGTGCCAGGCCCAGACGTGCTCACCAGCCTCCTAGGAGCAGGGGCACAGATCTGTTCTGTAGCCCTTGGAGACCGGTTCCTTCCTCTCCTCAATTCCTTGCTCATCCAGCTCCATCCAAAGGCTCAGCCCTGCCAGTACCAGCATGGCCCGCCCCTCACCCAGAGCTGCCCCCAGCTGGGCCTCCCAGGTCTCACTCAGAGCTGCTTCCGTCTGAGAACCGCCCGGGAGCCAAGGACATTCTGTGCCGAATGGACCGAAGCTCCTCATCCCCAGGGCTGACTGTTCTCAGCTGTTAACACATCATGACAAGAGAAACTTGAAAGAAGGCTTGGGATGCCACAGATAGTTGAACTGTTAATGTTTAAACATATTTTTCCCTCTCAGCCAGCAATTCTGTGGTTTCTCTTATTGGGTTGGAAGCCTTCTAGAACACTTCATGTTGACGGCAGTTTACAATTATGTCACTTCCACCCCCTCATGTGCCCAAAAGGGGCCGCACAGAACAAGCACTCGTCCCATCTCACAGATAGTGACACTAAGTTCAGAACAGGCAAAAGATGCTGATCTTTCACTTGACCTAGCCACGCAGGCTTCCTTCTAATCAAGACTTTGACCAAATCATTCTCTCACACACATACACACGCTTACACAAACTCGAACCGTTCCCCAGGGGACCTTGTATGGTTTCCCCTCTCTGGTTTTACTCGTGATACTTTCCTACTTCCTGGCTATAAATACACCGAGGTCAAAGCCGTCTCTTGGTTTCACTCCATCAGCCAGAGAAACAGTTACTCAGAAGCAGACAGCAGGGAGCAGCCACAAAGGGAGAGGCGGCTGATCTGCTCCGTCCAGGACAGAGCGGGTATTTCCTTTGTGTTTTGCTTTTCAGAAGCAGCCACCAGAGTTCTGTCAGGGAAAGTCAAGCCCCATCACACACGCTTGTGCCCCAAGGCTTGGGCTGGATAAGCAAGGGTGGAAAAAGCACTGTCATTTTGAATGCTGCCTAAACCAAGACTGGTGGAGGTGAGGCCCCTGTATGACCAACCACCAGACCAGCTGTAAAAACCCACCTCCAGCCTTTACAGATGGGGGGTCAGGGCCACACCCCAGAGAAGCTATTTCTTCTAAATACCACTGTCTTTTCTTCCTCTTTCCTCACTTTCAGGGTAAATTCTTCCTCTATGTTTCATAGGCTTTGAGTTAATGTTTCTCTTATTATGAATTTATCATTCATAATATAATTATTATTTATCATATAATTGTGTTATTTATATTAGAGCTTCCCTAGTGGCTCAGATGGTAAAGCATCTGCCTTCAATGCAGGACACCCAGGTTCAATTCTCATTTCTCCTTCTGAATTCAATCTGTTGCCCCATCGTGAAGCCAATGGGAAACTCCACTGTACACTCATAAGAAAGTGAGAGTGAAAAAGGCGAATCAGGCCTCAGCAGTGTTTTGAAAATCGTCTTGGCTGTCCAGAGACCACTGTGAAGAGAAAGGCCAGGGAGAAGAGCCTGCCCTTCCCTAAGCAAGAGCAGGACAATCCAGGGCTCCCCTCCATGCAGCATGCCAAGGCCCTGAAGAATACAGTCACACTGGTCCCCGGGCACCCTCTGCATGCTGGAATTTGCATAGCCATAGGCACCCAGAGGTCCCAAAGCCAGGAACTTGCACCCATACAGACCTTGCAGGGAGATCTTGCTTTCCCCAGCCCAAAAACCTAACATAGTTAATGTTAGATTAATGCTGGCCTGCCCTAGTGCCCCAACCACTACCACCACCACTCCCAGGTCTCACAGTGGTCTGCTCCTGTGGCCATCGCCCGTGTGGTAGTGCATAGCACTATCAGCCTTGTTCTTGCCTTCCTGTGCCCATAGCCCAGCCATGGACGGATGCTCTTTGCCACCCTTTGGCTTTAGGTTTGGCCATGTGACTTGCATTGGCCATAAGTGTGTGGACAGAAAGGCCAAACAGCAGTCCTGAGCCTGGGCCTTGGGAGTCTTGCATGTTTCCACTTGCCCCTTTGTACTCCCATCGTCATTAGAAGAAGAGTCTACTGCCAGATCATTGCTGTCCCTTAGGCTGGGACCCCAGATGAACAATTATGGCAAGGACTGAGCCCCGCCAGTACCCACAGACCTATAGACTGAACCTAAGCCACCCCAACTGACCCTCAAATCCATGAATATAAACATGTATGGTCGTGTGCTGCTGAGGTTTTGCAGTTATTTGTTAACACAGCAAGAGCTAGCCAGTACACCTGTTTCCTTGCGTGTAGTCTCTTTAAGACTGTGAGTTATACAAAGGCTGCAACCAATGTTTGTTTTTATGTTGTTTCCCAAGAGCACACAGCAAGTATCTAATAAACGTCTTTTGAACATGGGAAGAAATGCACAGATGAACACCTAGACTAGTCCAGTTACCAGATCTGACTTCTGGAATCCTCTGACCCAAAGACCATCACAGAACGCATCAACAGTTACACACTAGGCATCCCAAGGGCAGATCCATACATATGCAGGGCTAGGCCAGCATTAGACCAGCCCTCATAACAGACAGTGAGGGACTTCCCTGGTGGTTTGATGGTCAAGAATCTGACCTGCCAATGCAGGGAACATAGGTTTTTATCCCTGATCCAGATTCCTCATGCTGCAAGGCAGTTAAGCCCATGCTCTGCAACTACTGAGTCCATGCGTCCTAGAGCCCATGCTCTGCAACAAGAGAAGCTGCTGCATTGAGAAGCCTCAACTAGCACGTCGTCCCCACTCACCACAGCTAGAGAAAGCCCAAGCACAGTGAAGACCCAGTGCAGCAACCAAGATCCAGTGCAGCCAAAAAATTAATAAATAAAATTTTTTTTAATTTTAATCTTAAGAAAACAGGCAGTGCAACAGGTAAAGCATCCCTTGGGGATTGTATTTAGCTATCCCTTAACTGAATGGTATCCTTAGCTGCCCTCTTAAGCTTCAGAGATGAATGGCCTCTCTTGGAGGCAATCCTTGGTGATCTGCTAGCCATTCTGTGCCCTGAACTGCCCTCACTCTCTGATGAAGTACCTTCACTCCACACCCCTCCACCTGCCTCATGATGTTATGGACTGCATGTATGCATCCTCCCAAAAGCTCACATGTTGAAACCCTAACCCCCAATGTGACGTTATCTGGAGGTGGAGCCTTTGGGAGGTGATTAGGTCATGATGATGGTGCCCTGATGAATGAAATTAGTGCCCTAATAAGAGACACAGGAATTCGCTCCTCTTTTGGCCACAAGAGAAAACAGCAAGAAGACAGTCATCTACGAACCTGCAAACGGGTCTTCATTAGACACTGAATCTGCTGGCATCTTGATCTGGGATTTCCCAACCTTCAGAACTGTGAGATATAAATTTCTGTTGTTTAAGGCACACAGTCTACTATAATTTGTTAGCAATTACAACCTGAAAGGACTGAGACACATGGGATGGCAAGTATTCTAAGAGGATCACATTGTTTCAAAACAAAAGGAGGCAAGGAGAGCAGATGTCGCCCTGCTGAGAAATAGAGGAGGCTGGACCAGCAGACTGTCCCACATCCTCTGCTCTCCCAGACTTGATAGCTCTGGTATGAGGGGAGGGGCATCAGCATTGCTCAGGGACCTGACAAGACACCCCACAGCCTAGGGGTTCGTGATGTGGGACATGGGGCCTCTGAAGGGGACAGGCTAAGTAGGGTATAGGTGGGAAGATAGAATCTGCAGATGACTGACTACCCTCGCCAGCTCCATGGCACAGGGAGCCCAAGGCCACACACCTGAGGAACAGAAAGGAGCCCTCCACAGAGGGTAAGCAGCCCAGACTAAGGGCAGGGTGGGTGGGCCCTGACTGAGACAAAGGCTCTTTTCTCTTCCCCACTACCTATGACCTGCCGTATGTCCACTTCCAAAGAGGAGCATGAAGGGAGATGGAGAGGCCGGCTTGACCTGGAATGTTCAATGTTATCAATATTCATGCAAAGAAGGCTACTTCCAGCCCAGGTCCTGTAGCAGCCTGAGAGGTCCTGAGAGAGCCACAGAAGTTGTAAGATCCCACCTCTGCAGGGGAAAGCCCCATGTCCTGAACCTTCATGGACCTTGGTGGTGAGGCAACCTTGACTGTGTAACAGCCCCGCTATTTTTGGAAACCTGTTTGGGGTGAACCCTTATAAATAAATTGTGTCTCTATGACTTGAAAGGCAACTCCAGATCTTTTAAAGGAGGTTGCGAAATAACCCTTGGCAGTTTTCTCTTCATCTGGAACTTGTATCTCTATTTTAAGCAAATGAACAGCCTCATGTCTAATGTGGATCCATAAAGATGGAGTTGGCTGGTCTCAAATTATGAATGAGCCTGGTGGTTGAGGGAAATACGGCTTCCCAACACTGCTGGGAACCTGGGGACCCAGAGCATCATCTTCTGAGCCAACCCAGAGAGCTGCTGAACTGAGCTGACCGTCTTACACAGACAGCCAAGAAGCACGGACACCATCCCATGTTGGACATGGAAGCGAGTCCCTTTGCATTCAGTGTCAGTGAAAAGAGGATGCCGCAGCCCTACTGCTCTACAGAAATGCTTTTGGTTTCAGTTTCAACTAATGATCTGGTACAGTGAGGTTCCTGGGCGCGTGACAGTCTCCACACGTTCACCAGGAACCCGGAGGTCACGCTAAACTCAGAAAACGTTCCCTCGTGCTTTGGTTATGTTTTGATTCTGAGTTTCCAAAGCTGGGAACCAAATGGCATCATGAAAGGGTGAGATCCAGGCCTCTATTATCCTGGAGCCTGTCATTGGTACAAGGGATGTTACACAGATGAAATCACCCACTGAAGATGTGTTAGGAAGGATGTCGCCCCCTGTGAAAATGGCACGTTTCATCCCTGGGGGCCAGCACGGTAAATGGGAATGAAGAGCAGGTTGACATTTTGATTTAAAGATTACTTGAAGGTAATGTTTCCAGAATGTTCGGAGCACACGAGGCAAAGAAAGAAGCCTGAGGATAGAGATTAACCCCCTTGCCTTCTCTGCACTGTTGGCCTTAACCTTCTCTGCTATACAAAATGGCAGAAGGTACTACTCAAAAGTGGGGGTTTGGAGGGTATGAGGGGTTCCATGCCCTGTGGCCACAGGCTAGGCCTGGTCAAGTAATTTCTATGCTAGAGCATTCATGATACACCTATTTCTTCAGACTTCCATTAAATGCAACAAATATTTATTAACTGTTCGATCTGATAAAAAAGATTCAGTAGCAGGATTTCCCTGGTGGTCCAACGGCTAAGACTCGGAGCTCCCGGTGCAGGGGCCCAGGTTCAATCCCTGGTCAGGGAACTAGATCCCACATGTGACAACGAAAGTTCCTGCATGCTGCGACTAAGACCTGGTGAAGCCAAATAAATAATTTTTTTTTTTTTAAAGATTGAGTAGCTGTGTAAGGCTTAGACCGGATTCTCACAAGTTTCAAATAAAGAGACTCACATAAACGAGTGTGACATGATCAGAGACTGAAGGCTTAAGGAGCTAACGCAAAGTATAGATTGGAGACACACTGTCTGGGGGCCTGAGGCAGGTGGTTTGGCTTGTCTGGATCTCATCATGAAGAAATCATAGCCCCCATCTAGCCGTCGTATATGACAGCTCTAAACATCCCAAGCCAGTTAGGAGGGACACAAGTCCAGGTGTACCTGTGACCTATGGGGCAGCCCCACACAGGCACCAAGAGATGGGCCCGGATCAGACCCCGGGGCTGGAGCAGGGTGAATTTCCTGCGAGGGAGCCATGGATACAGGAGGCGGAGAGAAAAGGGTGCTTATTAGTTTGAAGGCTCCTGCCCCCAGCAGCAGGGGTGATGGGAAAGGGCGGTGCTCGAGACAAAAGAAGAGCAGAGAAAAAGAAAAGGTGAGGGATGGCAGCTATGGAGAGGGGTTGAAAAAACTCTCGAAAAGCGCTAGGCTCTCGGGGAAACAGGAAACGAAAACCAGAATTAATTGATCAACAGGCTGAGCCTTCGACCAAAGCCAAGGTTTATTAAAAGACATCTGGTGCACTGTGACAGTGCCTTTTCTCTGGGCTTTTCTCTTAGCTGATGCTCAGGACTACCCTACAAGATAAATCAGAAATTGTTTCCCTGTTTTATAGATGGGGAACACTGAGCCGTGGCAGCCAGGAGCTCACCCGCTGTTGGCCGCTGATGATCGCATGGTCGTTATACAGTCTGCCTCCTCGCCAGGGGACCCAAGAGCCCCATTTTGAACTGAATCCCAAAATATAGATTTTTCAGAGTCTGAAGATTTTCTAAAACTCCTGGAACCAAGACATCAAAATACTCTCCAAACAGAATTGTCCTTTTATCCATTTCTGGAAATTTCTATAGAGAAGACCACCAGATAGCTCTTTGCCTGTGGGTGGGGGCAAGCACCGGAGGTCAGATGGAATTTAAAAAGCCCCGCATCAATCAATGCAAGGAGGTCGGCTCTCCCTGCTGTCGAAAGGTTGCTTTTCAAACCCAGGGTATAAAATAAATTAGGTCTACAGCAATTTTGAACTTCAAGGTGGGATACGCACACACACTTTCTCAACCGAGAATTTTCACTTGAGAACTACATGTAAGTTCTGGGTGTACCAATGGTTCCGAGCAGGAAGGACTCTGGGCCACAGACTGTGGACCAAAGGAAATTTAAAGGGCACTAGGGACTTCCCTGGTGGGCCAGTGGTTAAGAATACGCCATGCAATGCAGGGGACTTGGGTTTGATCTGTGGTTGGGGAACTAAGATCCTACACGCTGCAGGGCAGCTAAGCCTGAGCACCTCAGCGAGAGTCTGTGTGTCACAAGGAAGATCCCACATGCTACAATTAAGACCAGATGCAGCCTAATTAATTAATTTTTTTTACATTGCATTGTTTATTGCACCCTAGTCAGTACTTTACTAGTTTAATTTATAGAGAGGTGATCAAATAGGTAAATATATGAGAGGCATGTAGATATTCTGGTGTGTCATTGTCTTACTACAATTTTTTTTAGTTAATTTATTTTTTATTGAAGGATAATCACTTTACAGAATTTTGCTGTTTTCTGTCAAACCTCAACATGAATCAGCCATAAGTATACATATATCTCCTCCCTTATGAACCTCCCTCCCATTTCCCTCCCACCCCTCTAGGTTGATACAGAGCCCCTGTTTGAGTTTCCCGAGCCATACTGCAAATTCCAGTTGGAGATCTATTTTACATATGGAAATGTAAGTTTCCATGTTACTCTTTCCTTACATCTCACCCTCTCCTCCCCTCTCCCCATGTCCATATGTCTATTCTCTATGTCTGTTTCTCCATTGTTGTCCTGTAAATAAATTCTTCAGTACCATTTTTCTAGATTCCGTATATATGTGCTAGAATATGATATTTATGTTTCTCTTTCTGACTTACTTCATTCTGTGTAATAGGTTCTAGGTTCATCCACCTCATTAGAACTGACTCAAATGTGTTCCTTTTTATGGCTGAGTAATATTCCATTGTGTATACTTACCACAACTTCTTTACCGATTCATCTGTCAATGGACATATAGGTGGCTTCCATGTTCTAGCTATTATAAATATGGCTACAATGAACAGTGGGATACATGCTGCTGCTGCTGCTGCTGCTAAGTCGCTTCAGTCATGTCCAACTCTGTGCGACCCCATAGACGGCAGCCCCCTAGGCTCCCCCGTCCCTGGGATTCTCCAGGCAAGAACACTGGAGTGGGTTTCCATTTCCTTCTCCAATGCATGAAAGTGAAAAGTGAAAGTGAAGTTGCTCTGTTGTGTCTGACTCTTAGCAACCCCATGGACTGCAGCCTACCAGGCTCCTCTATCCATGGGATTTTCCAGGTGAGAGTACTGGAATAGGGTGCCATTGCCTTCTCCGTGGGATACATGGGATATATGTGTCTCTTTCAATTTTGGTTTCCTCAGGTATAGGCCTAGGAGTGGGATTGCTGGGTCATATGATGGTTTTATTCCTAGTTTTTTTTTTAAGGAATCTCCATCTTCCATAGTGGCTGTATCAATTACATTCCCACCAACAGTGCAATCCCAGGGACGGGGGAGCCTGGTGGGCTGCTGTCTATGGGGTCGCACAGAGTCAGACATGACTGAAGTGACTTAGCAGACCTAGCAGCAGCAACAGTGCAAGAGCATTCCCTTTTCTCCACACCCTCTCCAGCATTTATTGTTTGTAGACATTTTGATGATGGCCATTCTGACTGGTGTGAGATGATATCTCATTATAGTTTTCTATAATGAGGCTGTCTTTGCACCATTGTATTTTCATCCCTCCTTTGTCAAAATTTAGGCACCCATTTCTCTAATAATGAGCAATTCTCTAATAATTTGCATTTCTCTAATAATTAGCAATGTTGAGCATCTTTTCATGTGTTTGTTAGCCATCCATTTGTCTTCTTTGGAGAAATGTCTGTTTAGGTCTTTTTCTCACTTTTTGATAGGGTTGTTTATTTTTCTGGTGTTGAGTTGTATGAGCTGCTTGTATATTTTGGAAATTAATCCTTTGTCAGTTGTTTCATTTGCTATTATTTTCTCCCATTCTGAGGGGTGTCTTTTCACCTTGCTTATAGTTTCTGTTGCTGTGAAAAAGCTTTTAAGTTTAATCAGGTCCCACTTGTTTACTTTTGTTTTTGTTTCCATTACTCTGTGGGTGAGTCATAGAGGATCTTGCTTTGATTTATGTCATCAAGTGTTCTGCCTATGTTTTCCTCTAAGAGTTTTATAGTTTCTGGTCTTACACCATTAAATAAACACCAATAGGCCTTTAACCATTTTGAGTTTATCTTTGTGTATGGTGTTAGGAAGTGTTCTAATTTCATTCTTTTACATGTAGCTGTCCAGTTTTCCCAGCACCATTTATTGAAGAGGCTGTCTTTGCACCATTGTATTTTCATCCCTCCTTTGTCAAAAATAAGGTACCCATAGGTGCATGGATTTATTTCTGGGCTTTCTATCTTGTTCCATTGGTCTATATTTCTGTTTCTGTGCCAGTACCATACTGTCTTGATGACTGTAGCTTTGTAGTACAATCTGAAGTCAAGAAGGTTGATTCCTCCAGCTCTATTCTTCTTCCTCAAGACTGCTTTGGGTATTTGGGGTCTTTTGTGTTTCCATATGAATTGTGAAATTTTTTGTTCTAGTTCTGTGAAAAATGCCATTGGTAATTTGATAGGGATCACACTGAATCTGTAGATTGCATTTGGTATTATAGTCATCTTCAAAATATTGATTCTTCCTATCCAGGAACATGAAATATCTCTCCATCTGTTTATGTTGTCTTTGATTTCTTTCATTGGGGGGTCTTATAGTTTTCTGTTTACAGTTCTTTTATCTCCTTGCTGCTGCTAAGTCGCTTCAGTCCGACTCTGTGCGATCCCATAGACGGCAGCCCACCAGGCTCCCCAGTCCCTAGGATTCTCCAGGCAAGAACACTGCAGTGGGTTGCCATTTCCTTCTCCAATGCATGAAAGTGAAAAGTGAAAGTGAAGTCACTTAGTCGTGTCCGACCCTCAGCGCCCCATGGACTGCAGACTTCTAGGCTCCTCTTAGGTAGGTTTATTCCTAGATATTATTTTAGTTTCAATGGTGAATGGGATTGATTCCTTAATCTCTCTTTCTGATTTTTCAGTGTTTGTATATAGAAATACACAGTGATTTCTGTGTATTGATTTTGTATCCTGCAACTTTGCTAAATTCACTGATTAGCTCTAGTAATTTTCTGATACTTTCTTTAGGATTTTCTATGTACAGTATCATGTCATCTGCAAATACTGAGAACTTTACTTCTTCTTTTCCAATCTGGATTCCTTTAACTTCTTTTTCTTCTCTGATTGCTGTAGCTAGGACTTCCAGAACTATGTTGAATAGCAGTGGTGAAATTGGACACCCTTGTCTTGTTCTAATCTTAGGGGGAATGCTTTCAGTTTTTCACCATTGAGACTAATGTTTGCTGTAGGCTTATCATAATGGCCTTTACTATGTTGAGGTAGGTTCATTCTATGCCCATTTTTTGAAGAGTTTTAACTATAAATGGGTGCTGAATTTTGTCAAAGGCTTTTCCTGCATCTGTTGAGATTATCATATGGTTTTTATCTTTCAATTTGTTAATATGGTGTATCACATTGATTGATTTGTGTATATTGACAAATCCTTGCATTCCTGGAATACACCCAACTTGATCAAGGTATATGAGCTTTTTGATGTGTTGCTGAATTCTGTTTGCTAAAATTTTGTTGAGGAATTTTGCATCTATGTTCATCAGTGACATTGGCCTATGGTTTTCTTTTTTTGTGCTGTCTTTGTCTGGTTTTGGTATCAGGGTGATGGTGGTCTCATGGAATGAGTTTGGAAGTGTTCCTTCCTCTGTAATTTTTTGAAAGAGTTTTAGAAGGATAGGTATTATCTCTTCTCTAAATGTTTGACAGAATTCTCCTGTGAAGCCCTCTGGTCCTGGGCTTTTGTTTTTTGAAAGATTTTTTATCACAGTTTCAATTTCAGTGCTTGTAATTTGGTTGTTCATAATTTCTGTTTCTTCCTGGTTCAGTCTTGGAAGATTGAACTTTTCTAAGAATCTGTCCATCTCTTCCAGGTTATCTATTTTATTGCCATATAGTTATTCATAATACTTTCTTATAATCCTTTGTATTCCTGCATTGTCTGTTGTATCCTCTCCTTTTTCATCTCTAATTTTGTTGATTTGATTCTTCTCTCTTTTTTTCTTGATGAGTCTGGCTAAAGGTTTGCCAATTTTGTTTATCTTCTCAAAGAACCAGCTTTTGGTTTTATTAATCTTTACTATTGTTTCTTTCATTTCTTTTTCATTTATTTCTGCTCTTATCTTTATGATTTCTTTCCTTCTACTAATTTTGGGGTTTTTTGTTCTTCTTTTTCCAGTTGTTTTAAGTGTAAAGTTAGATTGTCTATTTGATGTTTTTCTTGTTTCTTGAGGTAGGATTGTATCGCCATAAACCTCCTTCCTAGAACTGCTTTTGCTGCATCCCATAGGTTTTGAGTTGTCAAGTTTTCATTGTCATTTGTTTCTAGAAATTTTTTTATTTTCCTTTTGATTTCTTCAGTAACGTGTTGGTTATTTAGAAACGTGTTGTTTAATCTCCATGTATTTGTGTTTCTTACAATTTTTTTTCTTGTAATCGATATCTAGTCTCATAGTGTTGTAGTTGGCGAAGATGCTTGATACAATTTCAATTTTCTTAAATTTACTGAGGCTTGATTTGTGAGAAAAGATGTGGTCTATCCTGGAGAATGTTCCATGTGCACTTGAGAAGAAGGTGTATTCTTCTGCATTTGGATGGAATGTGCTGAAGATATCAATGAGATCCACCTCACCTAACGTATCATTTAAGACTTGTGTTTCCTTATTAATTTTGTTTTGATGATCTGTCCATTTGTGTGAGTGGGGTGTTAAAGTCTCCTACTCTTATTGTGTTACTCTCAATTTCTTTTATGTCTGCTAGTGTTTGTCTTATATATTGAGATGCTCCTATTTTGGATGCATAGATATTTACAACTGTTATGTCTTCCTCTTATATTGATCTCTTGATCATTATGTAGTGTCCTTCCTTATCTCTTGTAATCTTCTTTATTTTAAGGTCTCTTTTGTCTGATATGAGGATTGCTACTTCAGCTTTCTTTTGCTTTCCGTTTGCATGCAATATATTTTTCCATCCTCTCACTTTCAGTCTGTATGTGTCTTGACGTCTGAAGTGGGTTTCTTGTAGACAGTGGGTCTTGTTTTTGCATCCATTCAGCCAGTCTGTCTTTTGGTTGGAGCATTTAATCCATTTACATTTAAAGTAATTACTGATATATATGTTCCTATTGCCATTTTCACTCCTTGGAAGGAAAGTTATGACCAACGTAAACAGCATATTAAAAGGCAAAGACATTACTTTGCCAACAAAGGTCAGTCTAGTCAAGGCTATGGTTTTTCCAGTGGTCATGTATGGATGTGAGAGTTGGACTATGAAGAAAGCTGAGCGCCGAAGAATTGATGCTTTTGAACTGTGGTGTTGGAGAAGACTCTTGAGAGTCCCTTGGACCGCAAGGAGATCCAACCAGTCCATCCTAAAGGACATCAGTCCTGAGTGTTCATAGGAAGGACTGATGTTGAAGCTGAAACTCCAATACTTTGGCCATCTGATGCGAAGAACTGACTCATTTGAAAAGACCCTGATGCTGGGAAAGATTGAAGGCAGGAGGAGAAGGGGACAACAGAGGATGAGATGGTTGGATGGCATCACCGACTCAATGGACATGAGTTTGGGTAAACTCCGGGAGTTGGTGATGGACAGGGAGGGCTGGCATGCTGCAGTCCATGGTGTTGCAAAGAGTCAGACACAACTGAGAGACTGAACTGAACTGAATTGCCATTTTCTTAATTGTTCGGGGTTTATTTTATAGATCTTTTTTCTTCTCTTGTATTTCTTGGCTATATAAGTCCCTTTAACGTTTGTTGTAACGCTGGTTTGGTAGTACTGAATTTTCTTAACTTTTGCTTGTCTGAAAAGCTTTTTATTTCTCCATCAGTTTTGAATGAGATCCTTGCTGGGTACTGTAATCTTGGTTGTAGATTTTTCCCTTTCAGTGCTTTAAATATGTCCTGCCATTTGCCTTTGGCCTGCAGAGTTTTTGCTGAAAGATCAGCTGTTAAGCGTATGGGGTTTCCCTTGTATGTTACTTGTTGCTTCTCCCTTGCTGCTTTTAAGATTCTTTCTTGTGTTTAGCCTTTGTTAGTTTGATTAGTATGTGTTTTGGCATGTTTCTCCTTGTGTTTATCCTGTATGGGACTCTGTGCCTCTTGGACTTGATTGACTATTTCCTTTTCCATGTTGGGGAAATTTTCAAGTATAATCTCTTCAAAAATTTTCTCATACCCTTTCTTTTTCTCTTCTTCTTCTGGGACTCCTATAATTTGAATGATGGTGCATTTGATATGGTCCCAGAGATCTCTCTTTTCATTCTTTTTACTTTATCTTGCTCTTCAGAAGTTATTTCCACCATTTTATCTCCCAGCTCACTGATTCGTTCTTATTCTTCAGATATTCTGCTATTGATTCCTTCTAGAGTATTTTTAATTTCAGTAATTGTGTTGTGTGTCTCTGTATGTTTATTCTTTAATTCTTCTAGATCTTTGTTAAATGATTCTTGCATTTTCTCCATTTTGTTTCCAAGGGTTTTGATCATCTTTACTATCATTATTATGAATTCTTTTTCAGGCAGTTTGCCTATTTCCTCTTCATTTATTTGGATTTCTGTGTTTCTAGTTTGTTCCTTCATTTGTGCAGTATTTCTCTGCCTTTTCAATATTTTTAAGTTATTGTGTCTGAGGTCTCCTTTCCCAGGCTTCCAGGAAAGTTGAATTTTTTCTTTGAAGAAAGTTGAATTCTTTCTTCCTTTTGGGTTCTGCCCTCCTAAGACTGGTCCAGCAGTTTGAGCTTTGTATAAGGTGAAATTTATGCTGAGTTTTTGTTTGTTTGTTTTTCCTCTGATGGGCAAGGCTGAGTGAGGTGGTAATCCTGTCTACTGATGACTGGGTTTGTATTTTTGTTTTGTTTGTTGTTTAGATGAGACATCCTGCACAGGGTGCTTACTGGTGGTCGGATGATGCAGGGTCTTGTATTCAGGTGGTTTACTTTGTGTGAGTTCTCACTATTTGATACTCCGACTGAGTGACTTCACATTCACTTTTCACTTTCATGCATTGGAGAAGGAAATGGCAATCCACTCCAGTGTTCTTGCCTGGAGAATCCCAGGGACGGGGGAGCCTGGTGGGCTGCCATCTATGGGGTCGCCCAGAGTCGGATACAACTGAAGCGATGGAGCAGCAGCAGCAGCAGGGTTAGCTGATCGCTGAGGAAGCCTTTCTTATCTCTCCTTGCTATTCTTTGGAACTCTGCATTCAGATGCTTATATCTTTCCTTTTCTCCTTTGCTTTTCACTTCTCTTCTTTTCACAGCTATTTATAAGGCCTCTTCAGACAGCCATTTTGCTTTTTTGCATTTCTTTTCCATGGGGATGGTCTTGATCCCTGTCTCCTGTACAATGTCACGAACCTCCATCCATAGTTCATCAGGCACTCTGTCTAGCAGATCTAATCCCTTAAATCTATTCCTCACTTCCACTGTATAATCATAAGGGGTTTGATTTAGGTCATACCTGAATGGTCTAGTGGTTTTCCCTACTTTCTTCAATTTAAGTCTGACTTTGGCTATAAGGAGTCTATGATCTGAGCAACAGTCAGCTCCTGGTCTTGTTTTTGCTGACTGTATAGAGCTTCTCCATCTTTGGCTGCAAAGAATATAATCAACCTGATTTCGGTGTTGACCATCTGGTGATGTCCATGTGTAGAGTCTTCTTTTGTGTTGTTGGAAGAGGGTGTTTGCTATGACCAGTGCGTTCTCTTGGCAAAACTCTATTAGTCTTTGCCCTGCTTCATTCTGTATGCCAAGGCTAAATTTGCCTGTTACCCCAGGTGTTTCTTGACTTCCTACTTTTGCATTCCAGTCCCCTATAATGAAAAGGACATCTTTTTTGGGTGTTAGGTCTAAAAGGTCTTGTAGATCTTCATAGAACTGTTCAACTTCAGCTTCTTTAGCATTACTGGTTGGGGTATAGGCTTGGATTACTGTGATATTGAATGGTTTGCCTTGGAAACGAACAGAGATCATTCTGTCGTTTTTGAGATTGCATCCAAGTACTGCATTTTGGACTCTTTTGTTGACCATGATGGCTACTCCATTTCTTCTGAGGGATTCCTGCCCGCAGTAGTAGATATAATGGTCATCTGAGTTAAATTCACCCATTCCAGTCCATTTGAGTTCTCTATTCCTAGAATGTCAACGTTCACTCTTGCCAGCTCCTGTTTGACCACTTCCAATTTGCCTTGATTCATGGACCTGACATTCCAGGTTCCTTTGCAATATTGCTCTTTACAGCATCGGACCTTGCTTCTATCACCAGTCACATCCACAGCTGGGTATTGTTTTTGCTTTGGCTCCATCCTTTCATTCTTTCTGGAGTTATTTCTCCACTGATCTCCAGTAGCATATTGGGCACCTACCGACCTGGGGAGTTCCTCTTTCAGTATCCTATCATTTTGCCTTTTCATACGTTCATGAGGTTCTCAAGGCAAGAATACTGAAGTGGTTTGCCATTCCCTTCTCCAGTGGACCACATTCTGTCAGACCTGTCCACCATGACCTGTCCATCTTGGGTGGCGCTACATGGCATGGCTTAGTTTCATTGAGTTAAACAAGGCTGTGGTCCGTGTGATCAAATTGGCTAGTTTTCTGTGATTATGGTTTCAGTGTGTCTGCCCTCTAATGACCTCTCGCAACACCTACCGTCTTGGGTTTCTCTTATCTTGGACATGGAGTATCTCTTCACGGCTGCTCCAGCAAAGTGCAGCCGCTGCTCCTTACCTTGGACGAATCGCCCCTCCTGACCTTGAACGTGGGGTTGCTCCTCTTGTCCGCCACCCCTGACCTCAGACGTGGGGTAGCTCTTCTTGTTCGCTGCCCCTGAACTCGGACGTGGGTTAGCTCCTCTTGGCCACCACCCCTGACCTCAGATTTGGGGTAGCTCGTCTTAGCCACCGCCACTGACCTCAGATGTGGGGTAGTTCCTCTCGGCCACTGCCCCTGACCTTGGATGTGGGGTAGCTCCTCTCGGGCGCACTTGTGCCATCACAGCCTGGCACTCTCTGATGCAGAGTTCCAAAGAATAGCAAGAAGAGATAAGAAAGCCTTCCTCAGCAATCAATGCAAAGACATAGAGAAAAACAACAGAATGGGCAAGACTAGAGATCTCTTCAAGAAAATTAGAGATACCAAGGGAACATTTCATGCAAAGATGGGCTCGATAAAGGACAGAAATGGTATGGACCTAACAGAAGCTGAGATATTAAGAAGAGGTGGCAAGAATACACAGAAGAACTGTACAAAAAAGATCTTCACAACCAAGATAATCACGATGGTGTGATCACTCACTTATAGCCAGACATCCTGGAATGTGAAGTCAAGACGGCCATAGAAAGCATCACTATGAACAAAGCTAGTGGAGGTGATGGAATTCCAGTGGAGCTATTTCAAATCCTGAAAGATGATGCTTTGAAAGTCCTGCACTCAATATGCCAGCAAGTTTGGAAAACTCAGCAGTGGCCACAGGACTGGAAAAGGTCAGTTTTCATTCTAATCCCAGAGAAAGGTAATGCCAAAGAATCATCAAACTACCACACAATTGCACTCATCTCACACGCTAGTAAAGTAATGCTCAAAATTCTCCAAGCCAGGCTTCAGCAATATGTGAACTGTGAACTTCCAGATGTTCAAGCTGGTTTTAGAAAAGGCAGAGGAACCAGAGATCAAATTGCCAACATCTGCTGGATCATGGAAAAAGCAAGAGAGTTCCAGAAAAACATCTATTTCTGCTTTATTGACTATGCCAAAGCCTTTGACTGTGTGGATCACAACAAACTGTGGAAAATTCTGAAAGAGGTGGGAATACCAGAACACCTGACCATGCTCTTGAGAAACCTGTATACAGGTCAGGAAGCAACAGTTAGAACTGGACATGGAACAACAGACTGGTTCCAAATAGGAAAAGGAGTACGTCAAGGCTGTATATTGTCACCCTGTGTATTTAACTTATATGCAGAGTACATCATGAGAAACGCTGGGCTGGAAGAAGCACAAGCTGGAATCAAGATTGCCCGGAGAAATATCAATAACCTCATATATGCAGATGACACCACCCTATGGCAGAAAGTGAAGAGGAATTCAAAAGCCTCTTGATGAAAGTAAAAGAGGAGAGTGAAAAGTTGGCTTAAAGCTCAACATTCAGAAAACGAAGATCATGGCATCTGGTCCCCTCACATCATGGGAAATAGATGGGGAAACAGTGGAAACAGTGTCAGACTTTATTTTTCTGGGCTCCAAAATCACTGCAGATGGTGACTGCAGCCATGAAATTAAAAGACACTTACTCCTTGGAAGGAAAGTTATGACCAACCTAGATAGCATATTGAAAAGCAGAGACATTACTTTGCCCACAAAGGTCCGTCTAGTCAAGGCTATGGTTTTTCCAGTTGTCTTGTACGGATGTGAGAGTTGGACTGTGAAGAAAGCTGAGTGCCGAAGAATTGATGCTTTTGAACTGTGGTGTTGGAGAAGACTCTTGAGAGTCCCTTGGACTGCAAGGAGATCCAACCAGTCCATTCTAAAGGAGATCAGTCCTGGGTGTTCATTGGAAGGACTGATGCTGAAGCTCAAACTCCAGTACTTTAGACACCTCATGCAAAAAGTTGACTCATTGGAAAAGACTCTGATGCTGGGAGGGATTGGGGGCAGGAGGAGAAGGGGACGACAGAGGATGAGATGGCTGGATGGCATCACTGACTCGATGGACATGAGTTTGGGTGAACTCTGGGAGTTGGTGATGGACAGGCGCCTGGCATGCTGCGATTCATGGGGTCACAAAGAGTCAGACGCGACTGGGTGACTGAACTGAATTGAACTGGGTTAGTCAGTCTAGGGTCTTGGAGTCAGTGCTCCTACTCCAAAGGCTCAGGCTTGATTTCTGGTCAGGAGTGAAGATTTCACAAGTGGTTTGTTATGGCATTAAGTGAGATTAAAACAAATATCCAAAACCGAGAAACCAAAGATGAACCCCAGACAAATGGCAGTTACAAAATCAGGCAAATAATAGTTAAAATAATGGAATATAAACATATACATATACACCCATTATAAAAGACAAAATAGTCAAACAAAAGTATAGTAGGTTGACCCTGTGAACAAAGGAAATCAAAAATATATTTACCAGTTAAAAACAAAACTAACTTAAGCACAAACTGGAAAACAAATCTAAAGCAGGTGCCAAGTGGGGAATAAAGCAATGAAAACAAAACTAATAAATATGTTGAGAGGAAAGGAAAGAAAGAAGAGATATGGAAAGTTAAATACAGGTATATGAAGAAGATTTATATACATTAAAGATTAACTGCAAGGGAAAAAGAACAGTAGGAAAGGCAAACAAAGGAATAAATATATAAAAAATATAATAGGTTTTTTAAAAATTAAAGTTATAAAAAAGAAAATTTAAAAATGGAAGAAGAAAGAAAAAAGGAAAAAACAAAAAGGAAAACTCCACAGAACTGCAAAAGCCCAACATAGAGGAGGCAGACATTTATAACAACAATAGAAAGTGTGACTGAATATACACAGATAAATATACATCCATACTCAAAATCAAAACAGTCCAACAAAAATAAAGTACAATAGATTTACCTGGTGAACAAGGAAACCAAAAATTATACCTACCAGAACAAAACTAATTAAAGCACAAACTGAAAAGCAAAACTAAAGCCAAGTGCCAACTGGGGAGTAAAGCAATGAAAATAAAACTAACAAATAAGTTGAGAGGAAAGGAGAGAAAGAAAAGAAAGAAAGAATTGATATGCAAAGTTAAATAGAGGTAGATAGAAAAGATTTATATGCATTAAAGATTAACTGCAAGGGGGAAAGAACAGTAGGAAAAACAAACAAAGGAATAAATATAGTTGAGCGTGAAAATGGTGCAGCTACCTGGTTTGCAGGGACCCTGGCAGCTCAAAGTGTGCAAGGACACAAGACTGCCTCCACCGCAGGAGTTATGGCCCTATCAGAGTTTTTTTCGAGTCTCTTGTAGCTGGCGATCAGAAGGCCTCTTTGGCCAGTCTTTCTCTGTAGTTCTGCCGGTTCAGGCACTTAGAGGGCTCCCTTGCCTGGGGTCCTTCTCTATTGTTCGGCGCATCAGGCACATAGAGGGGCCCCCTGGCTGGGGTCCTACTCTGTAGTTCAGTGCGTCAGGCGTTTGATGGCCCACCCTCTCTATTGTTCAGCTGCCTATGCTGGCGTGTGTGGAGAGAGAGGCTATGGTGATGGCTCCACCCCCTACAAGTGACTCAGCAGTATCGCCTTGCTTCCATGACTGCCTGGCTTTCCTCCACTGGCATTTCCCACCACAATCTCCTCCCTCACATCCCCTAAATCCATCTCTCTGCAGTCAACAGCAGCCCTCACCCTGGGATTGAATTAATTAATTTTTTTAAAGAGCATCTAAACCAAACCACCCCTTTATTTTGGAAAGGAGGAAACCAGAAGGTCAAATGACTTTCTCAAGATCATGAGCTAATATTCAAGTTCATCACCAGCTTGCCTCTTCCAAACTCCAGGCCATGGCCTTCCCCTTCTGGGGGTTAAGAAAAGCCAGTACTTCTCGCTCTTGGCACTTCCTCTGAGGACAGTTGGAGACAACGTTTATCAGCGGAGCCCTGGCACTGTGGCCACCACATTCCGCCCTCTGATGACAAGGACCTGGAGGGGTGCAGCGGGAAGTAGGGCTGGGGGAGGGGTGCCTGGGAGGAGACTCTCCGGGAAGTGAGCTAAGATGTGGGTGGTACCCACCAGAGGAGGTTCAGTGCAGCGAAGAGCTGTTTCCTACTAGGAGATGCAAGTGCTGAACACAAAAGAGTGAAGATTATGTCATTCCATTTCTTTTGTTTAATTTTATTGTTTAGTCACTAAGTCATGTCCGTCTGATTCTTTGCAACCCCATGGACTGTAGCCTGCCAGGCTCCTCTGTCCATGGGATTCCCAGGCAAGAATACCAGAGTGGGTTGCCATTTCCTTCTCCAGGGGATCTTCCCAACCCAGGGATTGAACTTCAGTCTCCTGCATTACAGTCAGATTCCTTACCGCTTAAGCCTCCCAGGAAGCCCATTCCGTTTATACAGATCTCAAAAGCAGGTGAAACTAATCAAAGGTGATCAAAATCAGGAAAGCAGAGGCCTTAGGGCTGATAGGGGGCTGCTCCCTGGAAAGGAGTAGGAAGAAACTTGCTGGGACCTGGGAAATATGCTCTGTCCTGATCTGGGAGGTGGTTACTTGGGTAGATGTGAAGGTTGGGCCATTTTAAAAGGGAGTTTGGGGTTGCTAAGAGTCGGACACGACTGAGCGACTTCCCTTTCACTTTTCACTTCATGAATTAGAGAAGGAAATGGCAACCCACTCCAGTGTTCTTGCCTGGAGAATCCCAGGGATGGCGGAGCCTGGTGGGCTGCCGTCTGTGGGGTCACACAGAGTTGGACACGACTGAAGCAACTTAGCAGCAGCAGCAGGACAACAGGAGAAGGCAACAGCACCCCACTCCAGTACTCTTGCCTGGAAAATCCATGGATGGAGGAGCCTTGTAGGCTGCAGTCCATGGGGTCGCGAAGAGTCAGACAGGACTGAGCAACTTCACTTTCACTTTTCACTTTCATGCATTGGCGAAGGAAATGGCAACCCACTCCAGTGTTCTTGCCTGGAGAATCCCAGGGACGGGGGAGCCTGGTGGGCTGCCGTCTATAGGGTCGCACAGAGTCGGACATGACTGAAGCGACTTAGCAGCAGGACAACAGGTCAGTCCTGAATATTCATTGGAAGCACTGATGTTGAAGCTGAAACTCCAATACTTTGGCCACCTGATGTGAAGAGCTGACTCATTTGAAAAGACCTTGAGTCTAGGAAAGATTGAAGGCGGGAGGAGAAGGGGACGACAGAGGATGAGATGGTTGGATGGCATCACTGACTCAATGGACATGAATTTGAGTAAACTCCAGGAGTTGGTGATGGACAGGGAGGCCTGGCGTGCTGCAGTCCATGGGGTTGCAAAGAGTCGGACACAACTGAACGACTGAACTGAACTGAATTGGGACAACGAGGCAGATCCTTGCACCCACTGGTGGATTTCCTAGTATCAAGAACTTTCCAAGCACTCCCAGGATAAGGGAGAGGCATACCCTGGGAATTTGAGATTGACATCTACACACTACTGTACATAAAACAGATAACTACTAAGGACCTACTGTATAGCACAGGGCACGTTACTTAATACTCCCTGATGACCTATATGAGAAAACAATCTAAAAAAGAGTGGATACATATATATGTATAACAAATTCACTTTCCTACACAGCAGAAGGTATCACAACATCGAAAATCAATGATATTCCATTAACTTTTTTTAAAACCTTAAATAAGCCAATGAATAAATAAATAAATGGGATTCAGGCATCAGTAGAGCGCTAACAGCGTTCAGGGACCCTGAAAGCTGGGAGAACCTCGTGGCTCCTGATGACATCTGCCCAGGTGAGGGTTACCATGTGGCCTCCTGGGGACTGTGGTTCGGGCCCTGCCCCTCTCTGATCTCTCACACACCATGGCTCCAAGTGATGCCTCCATACCCCTTCCCTATTCCTTGTCAGGCTTGTCCCCAAACCTTCCCTAGATCCATGATCTGCCCCAAGCCTCCTCTCAGTGTTCCAGAATTTCCCCTGTTCTGTGGCCCTGTCTTTGGCCAGGAGAGGGACGGTGGTTCCCAGCTTCAGACCCTCACCCAGGCAGCAGCCCCTCTCCTCTCTATGTCCTGGACTCCTAAGCCCCAGCTTGGACCCGAAGTCCCTATGCCCTCTGAGATGAGGCCACTTAGGCCTGGCCTGACACTTTCTCATGTGGACCCTCAGGGGTGCCCTGATAGGAATCCATAAATCCAGTCTTAGATCTACATGAGGAAAGTCTATGTATAGACACACTTACTCAAACTTACCCTTACATACTGCTCACACCTCCCAAATTCTGCTGGTCAAATGTCCTTGTCCCATGAAAGAAAGCCATAAACCCTATTGCTCAATTTGGTGACATAAGTAAACACAGGTTTGAAGGATTCAGCCCCAAGGTTGCGTTGTTTGAGCACACAATGATCAAGGATTTATGTGTTGAAGCTATAGTGGAAAGGCTGGTGAAGAACAAATATGGTGGCAGGAGTTAGAATCTGAGAAGGAACGCCAGCACAGTGACATCAGTCTCTCCAGGCAGGCACCTCCAGGACCTGGGTAAGAAAGGATCCCTATCAGAGCACCTCTCAGGAGGCGTGCCTTTGTGCCACCAGCTCTGTCGGTCCTCACTCTGATCTCATGAGAGTGACTTCAATTCCCCTTCACCAGATCAGAAAACTGAAGTCACACAGCTAGGGAGTGGCTGAGTGGGGATACCAGAAAACTATCAGTATTTGAGGAACTACTGTTACAGTGGAGATAGATGGAATCCATGGTCCTGCCTTCATGGAATCTATGAACTGCAAGGGAAACTGGAAACCAGCAATTCCTATGCAGTGTTGGTCAGGCCACATACCTAGAGCTCAGGGAAGGCTTCCTGGAGGAAGTGACATTTGAACCAGGATAAGTCAAGTGAGTGTGTCATGGGAGCCCTGGCCCAGGACCCATCTCAGCTCTTCTTGTGCCCATAGGCCTTCTCCTCCCGGCCTCCCAGACAGCATTTGCCCAGTCACTTTTGTCATCTGTGTCATTTGTCACAGCCCTCTGAGGAAATGATAGTATTCACAGGAGATGAGTCACAGCCGAGGGCTTGGGGGTTCAGCACCTCCACACACACCTCTGATAGCTGGGCACCCCATTGGGCGGCTCTGCCCCAACAGGCTGGCACAAGGCTCACCGCAAGGCCGGCCGCATTTCACTGGGAAAGCAGTTATGATTTCACACCACTTTCATATGTGTTTCCACATCTGAGTCTTACAACTAGGGCAGGCATTATTAGCCCATTATTGGTGGCAGAAAATGAGCTGTGAAATGACTCAGTGGGGCTCACAGTGAGTCAGCAGCCAGGCCAGGTGAGCAGGTCAGCGACATGGCATCAAAGGCTCAGAACAAGCCAACTGCACACTGCCAGATTTTTTTTTAATTGAAATATCATTGATTTACAATGTTGTGTTAATTTCTGTTGGACTATCCAGAGAAAATCATAATTGGAAAAGATACATGTACCCCAACGTTCATTGCAGCACTATTTATATGTAGTCAAGCCATGAAGGCTGGAGAAGGCAATGGCACCCCACTCCAGTACTCTTGCCTGGAAAATCCCATGGACAGAGGAGCCTGGTGGGCTGCAGTCCATGGTGTCGCTGAGGGTCGGACACGACTAAGCGACTTCACTTTCACCTTTCACTTACATACATTGGAGAAGGAAATGGCAACCCACTCCAGTGTTCTTGCCTGGAGAATCCCAGGGATGGGGGAGCCTGGTGGGCTGCCGTCTATGGGGTCGCACAGAGTCGGACATGACTGAAGCCACTTAGCAGCAGCACCAGCAGCAGCAGCAAGACATGAAGGTAACCTAAATGTGCATCAACATATGAATAGATAAAGAAGATATCGTACATAGATACAATGGAATACTACTCAGTCATAAAAAAGAACCAAAATGTCATTTGCAGCAATATGGATAGACCTAGAGATCATTACCAATTTAAAAAAAAAATAGAAACTAATGATGTAGAGGTACACCCCTTCCTGGGGGGAACCTTTTTCAATTTCTCTTAAGTGCCTCTAGATTCTTCCTATCTTCATATCTCAGTGATCTTTCACTAAAATCAAGGTGTTGGCCAACCCTGCTGCTAGGATTCTGAGAAAGCCCGAAGCATCTTCTCAACAGGGAAATAATCGCTTTTCCTCGACACAGAGAAAACGTAGAAATGGAGCAGGCACCGCGTCAGGAAGACACAGTGACAGCACCTAGAAACATCTGACTCCAAACAAAGGAAGCAATTGGAGATTCAGGATACACACCAGACCCTTCCACAGCTGCATCAACAATCGCCATGGGGAAAAAGTCAAGACAGCACAGGAGGCTCTGGCCGCCGATCCAGGTACCTAAATCAGCCAAGCTCTGGAAGGAAGCCACTTCCAATGTTCGTGTCAAAACAATGCTGCAGTCTCTTTTTGTCTCCACTGAGGTTCCACTGAATAGCAGCTGTCAACAACTCAGGAAGACGGAGGTTGGTTCCAAGTCTTTCTTCTTTGCAAGTGTTCTTTTCTAAACATTATATTATTGCTCTTTTCAGCAAGGGCAAAAATAAAGGCATGCAGGGTGACTCCAGAGAGGCAAAATATTTCCGCCTGTGCTGGAGCCTTTGTTTCATCGCTCTATGTGAGGGGGTCAAAGGTCCTGGTATTAAGAAGACAGAGTTCTTCCATGTCTTGTTGAAGGGGAGGATTATTGGTGGCACACTCTACTGTCTTCTAGAAGCCCCCTTTGGTCTTTACAAAAAATGTTTGGGTAGAATAAACAGTGTCAATTTTTCCAGGGCTTGGGAGGAGGGGCAAAGGGAGTTAGCATTTCACGGGGACGGACTTTCGGTCTGGGAAGACGATCAAGTTCTGCGGATGGATGGTGGCGAGTACAGTGTGAATGTACTTAATGCTGCTGAGCTGTATGCTTTAAAATGGTCCAAAGAGTCGATTTATGTTCAGTGTATTATACGACAATAAAAATCAGGCCAGAAAAAGTGTCAAGGAAATAGAAAAAGGTCACCGTGCTACAAAGAATCTAAAATATTTTACAGGTTTATTCTGCCAGTGTTTAATATTTAAGCAGAGCCCATTCGATTTTACTTGATTCCTAAGTCTGTATTCAGAGCCTGGTTTGCTGAGCACTCTCAGGAATAGCAAACATCCACTCTGGGCCAGTCCCGTGTCTGAGCCATCAGCCTTGGGGGAGTCGCTCTGTTCCCATGCCTTTCTCGTGGAACTTGAAAAGTTTGAATGACCTGACCTATGAGATCCCAGTGAAGAGTCAAGAACAAGTTCTTAGAACTCTTGGCTCAGCCAGCCGAGGCTCCTGGCGTCGTCAGTCAGTGTTCCAGGCAAACGTTTCCTAGAGGAAAACAGCAGCCAAGTTCAGCATCTTGAGTCGGTTCCACAGTTGGCTGACAGGCTGGACCATGGCTCATGGGCTCAGTTGTGGGCACACGTCCCTCACCTGGTGTCCAGAAAGAGTGCCCTACAGGACGTACCAGTGGGGTGTGTTGGGAGAGATGATGAAACGAGGAGCCCAAACATTGCTGGAGGGACCTCTGCTTTCTAGTTCTGAAAGCTTTTCCATCTTTCTTCCATTAAAATTTTCAAACAGTTACTTCAAAGTTATTTTTCTGTGGGATGACATATATTATCTTTCTAATGCTTTGCCCAGAGGCAAACTCCAAAAGAACAACTACAGCTTATGGATCACCTACCATAAGTATGCGCCAGGCACCATACTATAGATCTCTCATAATCTCCCCATCAGCTCTGCAAAAATTCTCAGCTCCATTGGAGGGATAAGGGAACTGAGGCTCAGAGACGTTAAGTAACTTTCCCCAGGTCACATAGCTAGTGAGTGGCAGAACCAAAATCCAACAAACTCAGGTCTCCCTCATCTCCAAAATCACACTGCCTCCGAAAAGAGGGGTGAAACAGTAAGGATTCACACTCAGGCCAGATTCATGTATGATGCTAAATATTTGGATATTTGAAAAACTCAGGGGAGCTGTTTGAAATATTTTGTTCTTAGAAACAGAGGCCATCCCAGACTCTAAATACTTCACAGTCCTTGTGGAGTGACTGGCACCTAGTAGATCCTCAGGAAGGGCAGTTGGTCAGAGACCCCAAAATCAAGTGCTGTTTGTGCCAGTTGCCTGAATGTGCCCCCATCCAGCAATTCTGTGAGCATGATGATAACAAGCCACATGAAAGAAATCAGCACATCCTTGGGAAGACAGCCTGACAGAACATGGCAACACCAAGGCATCCGGTTTCTCCTACAGTTCCAGCCTCCATTCGGTACTAATAACACTGTTTGGGCTCAGGCAAAGTGCTGGTCCGCCCTCGCTGGTGGTATCTATGCTCATAATACACCCTACCGAAGACTTAGCTGGTTACCTATCCATCAAGCTCTGGCTGTCCCTTCCACGGAAGAAAAGAACCAAGATAAGAGGAAGAAGCTTTGCTCAGGCTGGAAGAGAAAAATCAGCACAGAATTTACACAGTTCTGCTACCCAGGGACAGAAGAGCAGCCTTCCCAGAGTGTGTGTGTTTGTGTGTGTGTGTTTGTGTGTGTGTGTGTGTGTGTTTGTGTGAGTCTGTGTTGGGGGAATGAAAAGCAAAGTGTGTGTGTGCATGTGTGTTGGGGAATGAAAAGCAAAGCCCAGAATGTTGATTCCTTAATCAAAGACCCTTGTCTACACCAAGAGGAGGATATGGCTCAAGGATTTTGGAGCCCTTCTGTTGCATCGAGGTAGGTGATACCCTTCTCAACTTGCAGGTATCAATCCAGCCTTGATGACCCTTGAATTATAATCCTTCCCAAATCACAGGCAGGAGCCAGTGAGCATAATCAGGCAGGCCAAAGAAATGACCTTGAAAGACATGAGAGGGTTTGAAAGACATTCTAGTTCAGAGGCTCTCTAACTCTGCCACACATCAGAATCCCCTGGAGGGCTTATGAAAGCAGACTGTGTGCCCCCCATCCCCACCCCACCCCCACCCCCCAGCAGGTCCTGAGAATGCAGATCTCTGACAAGATCCAGGTGATGCTGATGCTACCGGTCTGGGGCCACAGTTTGAGAACCGATTTTCTAATTATTTCAAGAAAATGATTTAAGGGCATGAGAACGTTGCTCTGAATAACAAGGATATTATTATCAAATACCTCCCAAGTGCCAGATAAGTCACTGCCTTTGATATTTACAACACTCCTGCCAAGAAGGAATTAGTATTCCTGCTGTTCAGACTAGGATATGCTGGGACTTGGGAGTTCAGGGACATGCCTACCCCTGCACAGCTTATAACTAGCAGAGCCGAGATTTTAGCTGAGGTCAAGAAGACTGGAGGCTTTCTTGCTCTCCACCCTCTTTCTTGTCTCCTCTGGTGACTCTAGGCAGGCAGGGGGGGTGGGGAGAGTGCAGGAGGAGGATACCTGCAGAGCAGGAGCATCAGACAAGATGACACATACTGACAAAGCCAAGTGCCATGGATACGAGGGTATGAGGTCACAGGCGTTCCAGGTCCCCAAGCACTAAAGAAGCTATGGACTTTGAGCTGGCCTGGCAGAGAATCAGGTGACAGGTGGACTCTTGAGCCACACCTGTCCTCAAAGAGACAGGCAGGGCTGTCCATGTGACTCACACTAGAGCCAAAGGTCCTTGAGTCTGTGATGGACAGGAACACACTTCAGAGGTGGGGAGTATGTGTTGCCCATGGGCTTTGGCCAGCTCGAAGATGGAGACGCAGGAAAAGCAACTACGTTTTACTCAGCTCCTACTGTGAGCCACACTACTACTTCATTCAGCTGTCCATTTGAGGAGTAAGGGATCTGAGGCTCAGAGAGGTTAAGGAATTTACCTCAAGCTGCACAGAAGGCAAACAACTGAGATACTAGACTTAAAACTCAGGTTTCCCAGAACACCAAACCTGCACTTACCCTCTGACTGACCCTACAGAGCTCCTACTTAATCCATGTGAATTGGAGGTGAGTGTGGCCAGGCCACAGGAGAGGGTCTCCTCCTCTTCCTCTCTCACTTCTCAGGCCGGGGCAGGAGGAGGGGCTGTCTTCCAGCCAGAGAAAGGGTCTTTCTCTCTCACCTGTGCCACAGGGTAACCTCAGCTAAAAACTTAGCTCCACCGAACTTGTATCGGGAAAGAGTCCCTCAGAGTCACAGAGCAATGACTCGGGTAGAGCAGCATTGCTAAGTGACACCCACTCCCCAACCCACCATGACCGTGCATCTGGGGTTGTCAGGACCCTGCCGGCCACCCACCCACCCACCTGGGAAAACAGGCCATCAGGCACCCCTGGGCTCCAGGTTGGCCTCTGCTATAGTGTCTCAGCCACATCTTCTCATAGCAGGGTCCCAAAACTGCACCCCAGGATTTCAGCTTTGTAAGGCGCTTAACCAGAGAAGCCCCTGAAGTTAACCTGGGCTTGGCCTGCAGGGCCCCACCAGTTCCTAGAGGAAAAATCTAGTCGGGCAGGAGAAGTCCAAATATTTTTCTGCTTTAGGGTGCAAAGAGAGCCTCCTTACCTTCTGAAACACCCACGACACAAGACATTGTCGTGTTTCCCAAAAATGACCTTCTGGTCTGAGCTTCTGCCAGACTAAACACCCGGTCAACATCAGGTGGATGGTGGAAACTCTGGAGTTCACTGGGGCCTCTATCTCCCTCTGTCCAGTGTTGTGTCTTCCTGTGTTTGATAGCAAGAGGCCGGGTACACAATGCAAATACAGTCTCGGGCAGCATATGGCTTGCAAAGCACTATTTACAACAATTTGAAGGCACCAGCTTTCTGCTCTTCCACTGACCATGGGGGTCTGCCTTTCCCTTGACCTCAGTCTGTCTGCCAAGGCTCCCTCAAATGCTAATGGGTGGGAAGCATGTGAGTCCCGGGGAGCCCTCATTCCAATATGGGGTGCTAAATGGATTCCAGCAATTGTCCAAAGCGAAATATTGAATTGAAATGAACCTACTGTTTTTGCGAGAAGACGCTTTTGGCTGAGGTAGCTTAAAAAGAAAATCCAATCAAAATATCAGTGAAACCGGAGAAATCGGGGTCTCCTTGAGAATCACTGTATTACAGTACAACTTAGAGTCTGAACCTGTTGTTAAATGCACCCAATGTCACCAAGGACAAAGCTCAGTTTACAGAGCAGACAGATGAACAGCAGAAGGTATCACAGTCACGTGTTTTCATTGTAAGTGACTTGTAAGAGACTTCTTGTTACTGTTCCATTGCTAAGTCATGTCTGACTCTTGGTGACCCACCCCTGGACGGTAACATGCCAGGCTTCCCTGTCCTTCACTGTCTCCCAGAGTTTGCTCAAACTCAGGTCCATTGAGTCCGTGATGCCATCCAACCATCTCATCCTCTGTCATCCCCTTCTCCTCTTGCCCCCAATCTTTCCCAGCATCAGGGTCTTTTCCAATAAGTCAGGTCTATGCAGTAGGTGGCCAAGAGACAGCACAGATCCCAAGTGACTGAAGGGAGTCTTTTCAAATTGTAAGACTTTGCCAAGGTGATCAGAGAGGACTGAAGTCAGCCCTCATCCTACAAGGCTAGACGTGGAATTCTACCACCCTTGGTTATGTTAACACAGCACCAAAATGTTGTGTGGGCCTTACAATGGACTCATGCGTTCACTTTGCATTTTCTTTTTTTAAATTAAGTATTTATTTGGCTGCACTGGGTCTTAGACACACAGGATCTTTAATCTTCATTGTAGCATGTGAAATCTTTAGTTGCAGTATGTAGGATCTAGTTCCATGACTAAGGATTGAACCTGGGCCCCCTGCATTGGGAGCATGGAGTCTTTGCCACTGGATCACCAAGGAAGTCTCTCATGCAATCCCTCTGTTTTTCAGTTTTTGCTTATATGCTCATTCTAAGCAGGAAATTCTGTCTCCATCTGTCAGACTCTCAAAAAGAAGTTTTTGCTTTTGTTTTTTCATTTACTTAGTTTGGGTTTCTGCCATACATCAACATGAATCAGCCACAGGTATACATATGTCCCTTCCCTCTTGAACCTCTTTCCCACCTCCCAGCCCATCCCACCCCACCCCATCCCAGGACAGAAATGAACTGTTCCTGGTCCATGGCCCATGAACGTACCCTGGATGGAAGACACCTGTCCAGAGCCCACCCTGAAAGTGGGCTGAGCAGAGCTGGGATGGGGCAGCGAGCAGGAGGTAAGAAGAGTCACTCTCAAGTGGGAAAGCATCACTAGGTCTTGCTCCATATGAATGACTGATGCTACCAGGAAACTCAGGGACTCTGCTCTGAGCCCTGTGACCTAGATGGCTCCTCATTCATAAATACAAAAAAAAAAAGCAATTTTGTTAACACTCCCATGGACACTGCAGTCACTTGGGATCTGTGCTCTTTGTTGCCAAAGCCTCATTCATAACCCTAAACATCTTGTCTGTAACTAACATGGCTCAGGCCCCAGGAAACTGCTTCTCCATCACATCTCTGTATCTCTGCCCATGGTCTCTGGGAAAAAGAGAGAAACTCATTGCTTCCAAATGCCACGAAGGCCTTTGAGTTTTACCGTGGCTGCTGATTAGAGACAGGACAGGATTTCAGATCACAGAGAGGGTTTGAGCAGCAGATGCAGGCAGGTGAGAGCAAAGACAAATTAACATGTCAACTGCTTCCCCTCGGCCAATGTGACTGAACAGATTCTTGCAGCAGAAATTATCATTTCCCGGTAGACGCACTCATCTGTTTCCAGTGCTTCTCTTCCTGTTCCAATTCCTGTTCCCGGAGACACTCAAAAATTAACATGGTATTCGCAACAATCACACATGGCAGCTGGGGAACCTGGTGCAAAATCTCACAATTCCCATCATCTTAAAATTGGTGTCTTTGTAGGTCTAACTGTAACGTGTCTGATGCAGAACATGGATCCTTTATATTAGCAACTAGATGAGAGCTGAATACTAGCAATTGGAAGTATAGTTTACAATGATGTGATAAGATTTAATTTTCAGAAAATAACATTTAAGACATTTTATTTAAGAAAATTGAACACTTTTTACATTTGCTAATTACAATTTGAAGCGAGGCCGAGAGGAGCTACCCTACGTCCAAGGAGCGGCAGCTGCACGGGCACAGGAGGGCAGACAGGAGCTACTCCACGTTCAAGATCAGAAGAGGCCATTCGTCCAAGGTAAGGAGCAGCAGTTACGTTTTGCTGGAGCGGCCATGAAACAGATACCCCATGTCCAAGGTAAGAGAAACCCAAGTAAGACGGTAGGTGTTGTGAGAGGGCATCAGACGGCACATACTGAAACCATAATCACAGAAAACTAGCCAATCTGGTCACACGGATCACAGCCTTGTCTAGCTCAATGAAACTAAGCCATGCCGTGTAGGGCCACCCAAGACGGAAGGGTCATGGTGGACAGGTCTGACAGAATGTGGTCCACTGGAGAAGGGAATGGCAAACCACTTCAGTATTCTTACCTTGAGAACCCCATGAACAGTATGAAAAGGCAAAATGATAGTATACTGAAAGAGGAACTCCCCAGGTCGATAGGTGCCCAATACGCTACTGGAGATCAGTGGAGAAATAACTCCAGAAAGAATGAAAGGATGGAGCCAAAGCAAAAACAATACCCAGCTGTGGAGGTGACTGGTGATAGAAGCAAGGTCCGATGCTGTAAAGAGCAATATTGCATAGGAACCTGGAATGTCAGGTCCATGAATCAAGGCAAATTGGAAGTGGTCAAACAGGAGCTGGCAAGAGTGAACGTGGACATTCTAGGAATAGAGAACTCAAATGGACTGGAATGGGTGAATTTAACTCAGATGACCATTATATCTACTACTGCGGGCAGGAATCCCTCAGAAGAAATGGAGTAGCCATCATGGTCAACAAAAGAGTCCAAAATGCAGTACTTGGATGCAATCTCAAAAATGACAGAATGATCTCTGTTCGTTTCCAAGGCAAACCATTTAATATCACAGTTACTCCAAGCCTATGCCCCAACCAGTAATGCTGAAGAAGCTGAAGTTGAACAGTTCTATGAAGACCTACAAGATCTTTTAGACCTAATACCCAAAAAGGATGTCTTTTTCATTATAGGGGACTGGAATGCAAAAGAAGGAAGTCAAGAAACACCTGGGGTAACAAGCAAATTTGGCCTTGGAATATGGAATGAAGCAGGGAAAAGGCTAGTAGAGTTTTGCCAAGAGAACACACTGGTCATAGTAAACACCCTCTTCCAACAACACAAGAGAAGACTCTACACATGGACATCACCAGATGGTCAACAACAAAATCAGGTTGATTATATTCTTTGCAGCCAAAGATGGAGAAGCTCTATACAGTCAGCAAAAACAAGACCAGGAGCTGACTGTTGCTCAGATCATAGACTCCTTATAGCCAAAGTCAGACTTAAATTGAAGAAAGTAGGGAAAACCACTAGACCATTCAGGTATGACCTAAATCAAACCCCTTATGATTATACAGTGGAAGTGAGAAATAGATTTAAGGGATTAGACCTGCTAGACAGAGTGCCTGATGAACTATGGATGGAGGTTCGTGACATTGTACAGGAGACAGGGATCAAGACCATCCCCATGGAAAAGAAATGCAAAAAAGCAAAATGGCTGTCTGGGGAGGCCTTACAAATAGCTGTGAAAAGAAGAGAAGCAAAAAGCAATGGAGAAAAGGAAAGATATAAGCATCTGAATGCAGAGTTCCAAAGAACAGCAAGGAGAGATAAGAAAGCCTTCCTCAGCGATCAAAGCAAAGAAATAGAGGAAAACAACAGAATGGGAAAGACTAGAGATCTCTTCAAGAAAATTAGAGATACCAAGGGAACATTTCATGCAAAGATGGGCTTGATAAAGGACAGAAATGGTATGGACCTAACAGAAGCTGAGATATTAAGAAGAGGTGGCAAGAATACACAGAAGAACTGTACACAAAAGATCTTCACGACCCAGATAATCACGATGGTATGATCACTCACCTAGAGCCAGACATCCTGGAATGTGAAGTCAAGTGGGCCTTAGAAATCATCACTACAAACAAAGCTAGTGGAGGTGATGGAATTTCCAGTGGAGCTATTTCAAATCCTGAAAGATGATGCTGTGAAACTGCTGCATTCAATATGCCAGCGGATTTGGAAAACTCAGCAGTGGCCACAGGACTGGAAAAGGTCAGTTTTCATTCCAATCCCAAAGAAAGGTAATGCCAAAGAATCATCAAACTACTGCACAATTGCACTCATCTCACATGCTAGTGAAGAAATGCTCAAAATTCTCCAAGCCAGGCTTCAGCAATATGTGAACTGTGAACTTCCAGATGTTCAAGCTGGTTTTAGAAAAGGCAGAGGAACCAGAGATCAAATTGCCAACATCTGCTGGATCATCAAAAAAGCAAGAGAGTTCCAGAAAAACATCTATTTCTGCTTTATTGACTATGCCAAAGCCTTTGACTGCATGGATCACAATAAACTGTGGAAAATTCTGAAAGAGATGGGAATACCAGACTGCCTGACCTGCCTCTTGAGAAACCTATATGCAGGTCAGGAAGCAACAGTTAGAACTGGACATGGAACAACAGACTGGTTCCAAATAGCAAAAGGAGTACGTCAAGGCTGTATATTGTCACCCTGCTTATTTAACTTCTATGCAGAGTACATCATGAGAAACACGGGGCTGGAAGAAGCACAAGCTGGAATCAAGATTGCCCGGAGAAATATCAATCACCTCAGATATGCAGATGACACCACCCTTATGGCAGAAAGGGAAGAGGAACTAAAAAGCCTCTTGATGAAAATGAAAGAGAGTGGAAAAAGTTGGCTTAAAGCTCAACATTCAGAAAACGAAGATCATGGCATCTGGTCCCCTCACTTCATGGGAAATAGATGAGGAAACAGTGGAAACAGTGTCAGACTTTATTTTTCTGGGCTCCAAAATCACTGCAGATGGTGACTGCAGCCATGAAATTAAAAGACACTTACTCCTTGGAAGGAAAGTTATGACCAACCTAGATAGCATATTGAAAAGCAGAGACATTACTTTGCCCACAAAGGTCCGTCTAGTCAAGGCTATGGTTTTTCCTGTGGTCATGTATGGATGTGAGAGTTGGACTGTGAAGAAGGCTGAGCGCCGAAGAATTGATGCTTTTGAACTGTGGTGTTGGAGAAGACTCTTGAGAGTCCCTTGGACTGCAAGGAGATCCAACCAGTCCATCCTAAAGGAGATCAGTCCTGGGTGTTCATTGGAAGGACTGATGCTGAAGCTGAAACTCCAGTACATTGGCCACCTCATGTGAAGAGTTGACTCATTGGAAAAGACTCTGATGCTGGGAGGGATTGGGGGCAGGAGGAGAAGGGGACGACAGAGGATGAGATGGCTGGATGGCATCACCGACTCAATGGACATGAGTTTGGGTAAACTCCGGGAGTTGGTGATGGACAGGGAGGCCTGGTGAGCTGGGATTCATGGAGTCGGAAAGAGTTGGACATGACTGAGCAACTGAACTGAACTGAACTGAATTACAATTTGAATATTTCCTTTCAAATTTTAACCTCATATTTTATGAGAAAAGTGACTTTCTTTGAAATTATTGAGTTCGCCAAAAAGTTCATGCAGGTGTTTTTGTAGCATCTTATGTAAATACACGAATGAAATTTTTGGCCAACCCAGTATATGTAAAAATATATTTTTTAATATTTTATATGTACTCTCACATTTTTGATGAAAATACACTCAAGATTTTCATATTTTAAATATACCTACACAAAGAACTCCTTAGCTCATTGCTGTCCACAGAACAAAATGATGTGAAAATGTTCGTTTATAATGACAGGATTTGTGATCATGTTGAAATGGAAGCAAAAAATTAATTTAAGGAAATAAATATAAAATAATGATAAATTAAGTGTGTCTTTATTTTGTTTGTCATTCAAATGAAACAGATGAACATTTAAACGTGCAATAATAATTAATTCAGTCACCTCTAGTACTGCCAACTTTTGGTCATGGAAACATAGCTCTGGACAGTTTTAAATTTTGTCTTTATGAATGTATATATTTTTTAAAAGATAGAAGAAAGAGAAGACATGATTTAACCATTTATAGGCTTATTTGTACCCCCACCCTGTACTCTGCAAATGTTAGAGGTGGACCCATGAATTTAGAGAGAATTAAGCCAGATGTACCTATGAATCTGGAAGACAGACACTATTACACATTTTCGTTTCAATAACCACTTTCAGATAACCAGAACACCTTCAGCTTTTGTTTACAGGCATTTCCTTCTGCCTCAATAATTGTTTTTCTGTCTTACCAAGTAAAGCGTGTTCAGCACATAGTCCTGCGCCTGATACAGAAGACATTGAATAAATATTTGTTGGCTGAATGCAGTTCATTCGTTACACATGGAAAGAGGATATGAAATCTCAACCAATTGTGAATAAAGTCTGGATGGTTTAATCAACAGTTATAAATCCCCACAAAAGAATTTCATTCATGACTTGAGTTTCATTCATATGTTATAATTTGACAAGTGCTTATAAACTGTCACCATCACCCTCAGACACAGGTGGTGCCATCTTTCCAGAAACAAGGATCCAAACCATCTTATTATGATAAGTCTTAGATGGCACGTATCACAGGGCACCAGAGCCACAGCGTCTTCCCTTTGTTTCAGGAAGAAGAAGAACTGGCGTGTGTACAGCACTACTGTATCTCTGAGCACTTCACAATGTCTTAATAGGCTGTGGGTGGAAACAGAAAAAACAAACAGAAAAAAATACAGCAACCCAAGCTGGAAAACGCTGAGCTTCCAAACACAAGGGTGATGTGTGCCCCGTGTTCCCCACAGGATACTGAATTGCAAAACAGCCCAATTAATCTGGAAGCACACAGACCACCAGGTAATTTTCACCAGTAATGAAACAGGTCAAACCACCCTTCTCTTATCTGCACCTGACAGATCCGTTTCTCCCCTCAGGAGCCAGGAATAGTATTGTGTTGCCCTGGAGGCAGTACTTCTTGACCTTTTGCACAAGACTGCACACGTGCAGAATGCATCTGTGTGGCACACGAGGTGGGGGTGGGGGATGGGAAGCTGCTGTTCAAAGCTGGGCTCACAGCCCAGGACCCCGGGCTGCTCAAGTTGGTGGCTGAGTCACATTCTATCAGCCCAGCTAAAATCCATTTCGTCATGCCTAAGTCCATCAACTGGGAAGCTTTGCTGCAGGAGAATGCCTCCCTGATGAAGTCCCAGATAGAAATGGGGAGAGGTCCTCGGTAATTCTAAGATGCATGGTTAACCAAGCTGCTGCTGCTGCTAAGTCACTTCAGTCGTGTCCGACTCTGTGTGACCCCATAGACGGCAGCCCACCAGGCTCCCCCGTCCCTGGGATTCTCCAGGCAAGAACACCGGAGTGGGTTGCCATTTCCTTCTCCAGTGAATGAAAGTGAAAAGTGAGAGTGAAGTCGCTCAGTCGTGTCGGACTCTTAGCGACCCCATGGACTGCAGCCCACCAGGCTCCTCCGTCCATGGGATTTTCCAGGCAAGAGTATTGGAGTGGGGTGCCATTGCCTTCTCCGGGTTAACAAAGGGGCGAGGTTGAAACAGGACTTGCGGTGAATTGCGCTGTTTTCCTGTGCAACAGCGCTGCCGAGCAGAGCCCCGCCCACTTGCAGGGAGACCGGATTTATCACAGAAACCTGAGAAGGCCCTTCTCCAGGCAAGAATACTGGAGTGGGTAGCCACTCCCTTCTCCAGGAAATCTTCCCCACCTAGGGATCGAACCCTGGTCTCCTGAATTGCAGACAGGTTTTTTACCATCTGAACCACGAGAACCACCAGGGAAGCCCAAGAATACTGCAGTGGGTAGCCATTCCCTTCTCCAGGGGACCTTCCCAAACCAAGGATCAAACCAGAGTCTCCTGCATTGCAGGCAGATTCTTTACCATCTGAGCCACCAGAAAAAGCCCAAAGATTCCAAGTCTCCTCTTTTGACTCCCTTTTCCCACCAAGAAGGAGCTCCAGGTCCCACTTCCGGTTCTGAAATTCCCTGCTGAACTCTTGCAAATTCTCCCTTTACCAAAATAGGGAGGGCTCCCATCTGTGGTCTCCTTCCTCATCCTGAGATGCTAACTCTATCCCACATTATGTTTATCCTTTCATCTCTAGAATTAAAGGATTTTTTTTCTATGAGTAGCAGTATCAGTAAGTAGGAAGCTTCTTGTTGTTAGAACAGGGACTGAGTAGGAGGTCAATAGGATTAATAACCTGGGTTCTTCTGTTGGAATGGCCTCAAAGGTGACTGATTTACAAATGTTGATTAAATTGCTTCTCTGAGTAACTCTTGTGAGGGTCAAATAAAAATAATGCCCGAAAATCATTTGTAAGTTCTGATTAAAAATAGGTGGCATGCAGTGTGTCAGACACCCAGAGCATATCATTTTTTAAAACCCCCTTCTCTATGCCACAAAATTATTCATCTAAGAATCACATAATAATCAGTAATAGTCATTACCCTCTTGATGTCTTGATATGTTCTTTAGCTTTAAAATGAACAAACAATACAGAAAGAAAAAGAAATGCCAGTATTCAAAATATTGTTCAGATTCAGTAAAATATTTCACATATGAACTAAACTTGTCACTTACCAAACAAAAATATTGCACCTCGAAATTCACACTCTGCTTCACTGTGTTCAATTTTTAACATAAACAAGACCTTCAAGCAGTCACATGGGGTAACAGAATTGGAGTAGTTCAAGTATGTGTCCTTATTTTTACAATCACTATACTACCATTCTTCACATACACAGGAACGTACACATCACTTTTTAAAATATTTGTAAATGTTCTGTATATCACTTACTTCATTTAACACTATAGATTGGAGGTTGTTTCCTATCAGTATCTAGAGATCTACCTTCTTCTTGTTGATAATTGCTTCAGATCAGATCAGATCAGTCGCTCAGTCGTGTCCGACTCTTTCCGACTCCATGAATCGCAGCACGCCAGGCCTCCCTGTTCATCACCAACTCCCGGAGTTCACTGAGACTCACGTCCATCCAGTCAGTGATGCCATCCAGCCATCTCATCCTCTGTCGTCCCCTTCTCCTCCTGCCCCCAATCCCTCCCAGCATCAGAGTCTTTTCCAATGAGTCAACTCTTCACATGAGGTGGCCAAAGTACTGGAGTTTCAGCTTTAGCATCATTCGTTCCAAAGAAATCCCAGGACTGATCTCCTTCAGAATGAACTGGTTGGATCTCCTTGCAGTCCAAGGGACTCTCAAGAGTCTTCTCCAACACCACAGTTCAAAAGCATCAATTCTTCAGCGCTCAGCCTTCTTCACAGTCCAACTCTCACATCCATACCACTGGAAAAACCATAGCCTTGACTAGACGAACCTTTGTGGGCAAAGTAATGTCTCTGCTTTTGAATATGCTATCTAGGTTGGTCATAACTTTCCTTCCAAGGGTTAAGCGTCTTTTAATTTCATGGCTGCAGTCACCATCTGTAGTGATTTTGGAGCCCAGAAAAATAAAGTCTGACACTGTTTCCACTGTTTCCCCATCTATTTCCCATGAAGTGATGGGACCGGATGCCATGATCTTCGTTTTCTGAATGTTGAGCTTTAAGCCAACTTTTTCACTCTCCTCTTTCACTTTCATCAAGAGGCTTTTTAGTTCCTCTTCACTTTCTGCCGTAAGGGTGGTGTCATCTGCATATCTCAGGTTATTGATATTTCTCCCAGCAATCTTGATTCCGGCTTGTGTTTCTTCCAGTCCAGCTCTTCTCATGATGTACTCTGCATATAGGTTAAATAAACAGGGTGACAATATACAGCCTTGACGTACTCCTTTCCTATTTGGAACCAGTCTGTTGTTCCATGTCCAGTTCTAACTGTTGCTTCCTGACCTGCATACAGATTTCTCAAGAGGCAGATCAGGTGGTCTGCTATTCCCATGTCTTTCAGAATTTTCCACAGTTTATTGTGACCCACACAATCAAAGGCTTTGGCATAGTCGATACTTGCTTACTATTCCATTAAATTGATACACCATTTTTTTAAGGAATATATTATATCACAGGGACTGGAGGCATGAAGTGCATCCCAAAAGAACAGTTCTAGATGGTTCTTTTGGTTCTAGATGGTTCTAGATGACTATGCATTCACTCTTGAAATGAACTGTGTAGCTGGGTGAGGATGTGTTGGGAGGCCAACGACATACCTGTGTGTGTGTGTGTGTGTGTGTGTATACTCAGTTGTGTGTGTGTGTTTGTGCGTGCTCAGTTGTGTCTTGATTCTTTGCGACCCCATAGATTGTAGCCCACCAAGCTCCTCTATCCACAGAATTTCTCAGGCAAGAATACTGGAGTGGGTTGCCATTTCCTTCTCTAGGGGATCTTCATGAAGCAAGGATCCAACTCATGTTTCTTGCATCTCCTGTGTTAGCAGGCAGATTCTTTACCACTGCTCCATGACATACCTAGGAGGTGTCCAAAGTACTTTCCACAGAGAATACAGTGTTCATTAAAGGATAAGCGGTAAAAAATATGCTAAAAAATTAACATATATTTTATTAAAACTCAACAGTAATTTTACCAGTTATTTAGAACTTAGAAAAATAAAATTATTTTTTGTAGGGAGGACTATTTTGTTACAGATGCTGATTTTTTGTCAATGTGAGAAATTTTATTTTTTACTTTTATTGAAGTATAGTTGATTTACAATATTGTGTTCATTGGTGCTGTATAACAAAGTGACTCAGTTTTTTTAATATATATACACATTCTTTTTCATTATGGTTTATCACAAGACATTGGATATAGTCCTCTGTGCTATACAGTATGGAGAAGGAAATGGCACCCCACTCCAGTACTCTTGCCTGGAAAATCCCATGGACGGAGGAGCCTGGTAGGCTGCAGTTCATGGGGTCACAAAGAGTCGGACATGACTGAGCAACTTCACTTTCAGTTTTCACTTTCATGCATTGGAGAAGGAAATGGCAACCCACTCCAGTGTTCTTATCTGGAGAATCCCAGGGACGGGGGAGCCTGGTGGGCTGCCATCTATGGGGTCACACAGAGTTGGACACGACTGAAGCGACTTAGCAGCAGCAGCAGCTATACAGTAGGACCTTGTTATCTATCCATCCTGTATATAACAGTTCGCCTCTGCTAATGGCAAACTCCCAGTCCTTCACTCCCAACCACCCTCCCCCTCGGTAGCCACAAGTCTGTTCTCTATATTTGTGAGTATGCGTCTGTCTCTTACATACATTGATTTGTGTCCTACTTTAGATTCCATATATAAGGGATATCATATGAAATTTGTCTCTCTCTGTCTGACTTACTTCACTCAGTATGATACTCTCTAGGTCCATCCATGTTGCTGCAAATAGCATTATTCTAGTATATATCAGATCTTCTTTATCACAGAAAGTGTTTAAAATTGCCTATGACAATAAAAAATAGACTCATTTGGGTTCATTCTATTCTTTTATTGACTCAGTTATTTTTGGCTGTGTTGGGTCTTCATTGCTGCACGCGGGCCTTCTCTGGTTGCACTGCTCTTCATTGGGTGTGCGGGCTTCTGATGGTGGTGACTTCTCTTGCTGTGGAGCATGGGCTCCAGGAGCATGGGCTGAGTCACTCTGCAGCATGTGGGATCTTCCTGGACCAAGGCTGCAGCTGGTATCCTTTGCATTGCCAGGTGGATTCTTAACCACTGTACCACCAGGGAAGCCCCAATTTTATCCTCATTTTAAAATTCCCTACAGACAGAAATCTTGTTTTGCCTGCTCTGGAGGGAGGGGAGCCCTACTCTCACTACTCTGCCCTAATACAACATTCCTAATGCCTATATCCCTGGAGCACACTCAACTTCTTGTCTAAGACAGAGAGTTCTGGCCCTGCACTCATGCAAGCTGTCCAGTCAACTCCCAGCTTCTAGGTGAGGTCGCCAAAACGAATGGTGGAGAGTTTTTCTGGGATAAATCACAATCTCCCCTCTGCTTCCTTCCTCTACTCTAGCACCACCCAATTAGCATACAGGTTATATACTCTAGAAGACAAAAGAGAAAATTAAGTCTCTGCGTTTCAAAATCTTACCCCAGTATCCGGCACTGGGGTGCTTGCAGCATGTCTAACACTGTGCTAAGAGCTTACTGTCCATCATCTCATTTAATCCTACAAACCCTGGAAAGTAGGTATAAAAATCATTACCATTTTTTAAAACCTTTTAAGTAGAAATTTTACTGTATACCATTTACAGGTGTCATCCCTAACCCAGTGGTGTTATTTGAGGGGAGAGGCAGGCAAATGTCAAATGCCATTTTAAGAATCTGATGAAAGTTACAGATCATCTCTGAAGGAAAATTCACATATGCAAAGAGAAAAAAATTTACCAGGTATATCGGAATGTTTATGGATTTCTTAAAGCTCATCCCTGGACTCAGGTTAAGAACCTCTACTTTTTTTCCTTTTTGGCCACTCCGCACACGGTATTCAAAGATTTTAGTTTCCCAACTAGGGATTGAACCCTTCAGTGGAAGCTCAGAGTCTTAACCACTGGACTGCCAGGGGAGTCCCAAGAACTTCTACTTTAAACAATGATAAACACAAGGAACACTCTTCTGTTTTTAAGATGAAAGAGAAAACTAAGGCTCAGAGAGGCAAAGTGAATAATTGCCCAGAGCCTCACAGCTAGTAAGGGGCAAAATCCTGATTGGCAACCAGCTGCTTAAGCTCTGAATCTTCAGCCTAGGCCACTCAGGACCAGGGTGAAGGGTTAAATTCCTCTCACGTGAGAATGAATACGTTTATCAAGTCTGTTGGATATTCCCTCTTACGTAAGAAAAACAGCGCTAAGCAACACAATACTAAGACTGGCAAAAAATAAAAAGGTGGGCTTCCGGTGCCCTCTGGGCACACCAGACCTGGAGGATGAAGGCAGGAGGAAGTGGGAGGAGTCAAGTGCCTCTTTCTCCTAATTGTTCAGAAGCTGAGTCTCATGAATGCCTCCTCTTCACACACATTTGTGGAGCACCTTGCTTGGACCAAGAACCAGTCCAGATGTGCAGTAGAAACTTCTTCCTTCATCCCCAGTGGGGCCACTCAAGGAAAGCATCACCATCAGGAAACATTGGGATACATGTGGCCAAGGCTGGGTCTTAAAGGACCAGCGTTCTATGCAGAAAATTTTACAAGTCCAGCTGTTTCTACAAGCTGGGGAGACAAGAAGGAACTCTATCCAATGACATACTTCCTTCTTGAGAATTAATTAGTTTTCCATCAAGAATACACTTGGTCTGGGGGTTGGCCGACCTCTCATTTGCAACGCTGGCCTGGGGATTTTACGTCAGGCTGTTGGTCCTGACCTAACACTTTTTTATTTCCTCAGCTGCTTTCATCCCAAAGTACAGCCACTTCCAGAAAGACTGGCAGCATCCCAAGAACAAAGTCATAAGTTTCTAAGATTCTCTGGTGAATCAAGCACGCAAATGTTCTCAGACCATCACCGTGACCGTGGTTTCCGTTATTGCCTGGAATACTCCAGTGACTGGAACCTTGAGCTTCGAGACATCAGACCTCCTCCTCCTGAAATCAATTCCAAGTTGGCCTCCTCCCACATCCTTTATGACCAGATCTATGTGTGGAAAGAAAGTGTGTTAGTCACTCAGTCGTGTCTGACTCTTTACGACCCCGTGGACCATAGCCCGCCAGGCTCCTCTCTCTGTCCATGGAATTCTCCAGGCAAGAATACTGGAGTGAGCTGCCATTCCCTCCTCCAGGGGATCTTCCTGAATTGGGAATTGAACCTGGGTCTCCTGCACTGCTGACAGATTCTTTACCATTTGAGCAACCAGGGAAGCCCAAGTTATGTAGAAAACCAAGACTATTACCTGGATAAAAGAAGCCCAAGATACTGGAAGGCTGAGATCTTAAAGGAATTCTTGGGGGTGTTTTTTTTGCTTCTCCCTCAAATGATTCATGTGAGTGCCATGATTCTCCATTTCTTCCTTGTATAGGCCCAGGCTGGGCTGCTGAGAGGTATTTCATGCCCCATCTCCTCAGACCCCTGAGCCCCATGAAGGAAATTCCAGGAACAGGAAAAAAGGCATTTATCCTGCCTTCTGTGTTCCAAAACTTCCCTCCCCCTCCCCACTGTGTGGGGACTGCCCCTCCCTTGATCAGTCTCTGAGTTTTCCCTTCCTGCAGAATCAACTCTTCCTTGGCCAGATCCCTCGGTTGGAAACTACCTGTTGTTTCCATAAGCCAAGAAAAAAAGCCTTCCTCCATCCTTCCTCCGGGACATCCATGGAGCCTGCTGTGTCTGGTGGCCCTAGAGCTTGTCAGAGATGGCCCATGGAATGTCTCCTTACCATGCTGCTGGGAATCTTGATCCTTTGAAGAGACTGCTCTCCACCCACAGGCTATTGCTACCAGGGGGCTTCCTGAGGAACCTGAAGTTCAGAGTGGAAACGGCTCACCGGGGTCACTCAGGCAATGTGGTGGAAAATCCAGCCTCGTGCCATAATGTCTCTTGGGCAAGGTTGGTCCTCATTTTAATCCACCATTAAATATGGCAGAGCTCGACTTCTACCTGAAGGCTTTGGTGGCCCCCAGAGTTCCTCTCAAAGTCTGCCTACTCCTGATTCCTGACTCCATCTCTTCTTTCATTTTGTCAGTGGTTCCTCCTCTTCCCACAATATTTTTTCTGTATTGAAATCACTCAACAGTTGCTACGATTCACTGAGTCTTAGTGTATCACAGCCAAGCAAAACTCTATGAAGCCTCGTTTCTGCCTCCCTGTATCCCCTTTGCCCTTCCAGCCCCTTCAGGTCTCCCCTGTGCCTCCAAGATGGCTTAGGGCCCCCCAGAACTGAGTACAGAAGCCACTCACTACAAGTGGCCACTGAGTGCTTAAAACACAGCTGGTCCCAAGTGAGATGAGCTGAAAATACAAAAACCACACCACATACCAAAGCTTAGCATGAAAAACAAGACTGTAAAAACTCTCTTGGTAATAAGTTTTATAATGATTACTTGTGAAAATGACAACATTTGAATATAAAGGGTTCAATGAAACATCTAACTAAAATGAATGTCACCAAATTGCTTTGGCATTTTCTTTATAGGTGGCTACTAGGAAATTTGAAATGACGTATATGGTTTGCATTATATTTATATTGGACAGAGATGCTTTAGAAAAAGGGTATTTTTAGTCCAGGAGAATCAGGGAATCGTTCTTCATTCACCAAAAATTCATTAAGCACACATTCATTAAGTACACGAAGAGTAACGGTTAACTGTGCTTATGGCTATAGGGAGAGGTACACATTTAATAGGACAGGTTCCTGCTCACCCAGGGGTCATGTTGTCAGGGAACTATACGCTCCTACAAATCTCTGGGTTCCAAAACAGAGCCGAAGGATGGCTTTATTGAAGGCCAAAGCACACATGTTTAGGATATATAGGAAGAGGCAGAAAGGGACTCAGCTTTCTCACACAGGAGCATGAGTCTTTCGGAGATTAGATCTGGTTCTCTAAAGAAAACCAAAATAACTAGCTTTTTTAATGTAATGAAAACAAGTATATTTTCCAAAACAAAAACTTGCATTAAAAGACTTGCATTATTTTACATTTTTTCCCCAAATTTCTTCCATTTCTAGTGTGATAAAAGTCAGCTTGTGTCTCACATCTACTTCTTTTTTTTTTTTTTTCATTTGGACTTGGACAACAAACTTATGGTTTCCAAACAGGATATGTGGTAGTTGCTGTTGTTATTTAGTCGCTCAGTCATATCCAACTCCTTGTGACCCCATGGACTGCACCCACCGGGTCCTTCTGTCCATGGAATTCTCCAGGCAAGAATACTGGAGTTGGTTGCCATTTCCTTCTCCAGGGGCTCTTCCCAACCTAGGGATCGAACCTGCATCCCCATGTTGGCAGGGAGATTCTTTACTACTGAGCCACGGGGTGGTGTTGGGGGAGAAGGGAGGAGGGGGTAAATTAGGAGTTTGAGACTAACATATACACATTGCTGCTGCTGCTGCTGCTAAGTCGCTTTAGTCGTGTCCAACTCTGTGCAACCCCAGAGCCGGCAGCCCACCAGGCTCCCCCATCCCTGGGATTCTCCAGGCAAGAACACCGGAGTGGGTTGCCATTTCCTTCTCCAATGCATGAAAGTGAAAAGTGAGAGTGAAGTCACTCAGTCGTGTCCGACTCCTAGTGACCCCATGGACTGCAGCCCACCAGGCTCCTCCGTCCATGGGATTTTCCAGGCAAGAGTACTGGAGTGGGGTGCCATTGCCTTCTCTGAACATATACACACTACTTGATATAAAATAGATAAACAACAGGGACCTGCTGATTAGCACAGGGAAATCTACTCAATATTCTGTAATAACCTACATGGGAAAAGAATCTGAAAAAGATGTATATAAATATATATATATACACACATACATACATACATCTGAATCACTTTGCTGGACACCTGAAGCTAACACAACATTGTAAATCAACTATACTCCAATGTAGAATAAAAAATTAAATTTGAAAAAAAACACAAAATAACTATCTTTTAAAAAAGAGAGACTGGTTTTCTCTCAGATTACTGCTTGAACATCCATGTCCCAGGGCTGATGGGGCAGCTTCACCACATCAAGGAGCCAGGCACCTTCCATCTTGTTGCTCTGCCAGGATATGGGGTCCTAATACCAAGTTCCCATTCCTGCCAGCAAGAAGGGTGGGAAGGAGCCAGTTCCTGGTCCCATGGCCACATCGAGCTTCAGGAAGTCTGGGAAGTGTTGCACGCTTCGCCATGTGCCCAGTTCAACTCCAGAGACTCTGGGACCACCAGAATCAGAGGATAATGGATACTGGGGGACAGCTTGCACTCTCTGAAACAGAGGGATTATCTGAGCAGCACTTGGGCAGATGGATAGAACTGAGAGGTGGAGAAGGGAGATGCTAGGCTGACAGAACAGTGTTAACCAAGACACCACAGTGTGAAGGCGGCTGACAAGTTTCAGGGGTGCTTGAGTGAGATGTGAAGGCAGTTCTGGGTCCTGGGATGGAGAATCAGAGCTCTCTTCTGTGTCCTCCCCACAGCCAGAAGCACTATTTAGTTTCCTGAGTTAATTTTCTAGAGAAGCTAGATGTTCTTATAAAAACTCCAGGAGCACCCTTCATCCAGATGGGGAGCAAAGCAGAAGTTAGGGAGCCCCAGAGCAACAGACCTTGTTGAGCCTGGGAGGCAAGGGCCCCACGGGACACACAGGACTGGAGGAAGGACCTCAACTGTAAGCACCAGCTAAGTCAATCCAGTTAGGAAAAGCCTGGGTAGGCATAAAGGTCATGGGTTCCTAGGTCGCTGGCTCCCTGAGCTTGGTGAAGTCAGACCCTGAATCTCCCTAATAAACCTGACGTTGCCCATTTGCACAGGCATCACACGTACCTCCCATATGTTTTGGTTTATGTGACTGTGTTCTCTCACCAGGATATGACATCCATAAGGGCAAGTGCAGTATTTCTAGCACAAGAACATAGAAGGTAATCAACAAATATCTGTTAGGTGAACGAATGAACGAATGAACTGATGAATGACCATATGAACGAACGAATGAATGGTCATCACCTACACTAAAACAATTCTGTAACACCCAAGAAGATACCTGAGCATGTGATGCTCTCCTGACAACTTGCTACAAAAAGCAAGGGAGAGGACTTCCCTGGTGGGAAGCCCCACTCCACACTCCTAATGCAGGCAGTCCAGGTTCAATCCCTGGTCAAGGAACTAGATCCCACATTCTGCAACAAAGATCTGGTGCAGCCAAATAAAAAAAATCAACATTTTTTTTTTAAAAAAAGAAGCGGGAGAGATCACAGTAATCATAATTGCTGCTTGATAACTTACCATTAGTCCATGTTTTTCTTGGTCATTTCAGCAGCCCTCTGAGAAAGGCATTCTTTCCATTGACAAATGAAAACACTGAGACTCAGCAAAACCCAGGGTGGAGGATACAAAGCTAGGATTCAAACTTGGGTCTTCCTCAGCTGCTGACATAGCATCCTGGAGACTCTGGATTGATTTCTCAACTTATGACAAACCCACCCCAGAAGCCCCAGCTGATGTGTTCATCCGTAGAACCTCCTAAGGAAAAGAGCTGACCTTGACCCAGACCTCCCTAGGTGCCAGGCACATACATCCCATAAATGCTTTCTACACATCATCTCCTTTCACCTTCAAACAATACCCTGAAGTCAGGGCTATTATTTAGTTCCATTTGGGGAGTTAGTAGATTTCTGAAACTGCCTTTGCTTTTCCTCTGGGAGCCAAGTCACTGAACCTCTGAACAGGAATGGAGTAATCCTGGTATTTGGAGCTAGTGAGTGACTGTGCCAAAGTATGTTTGAGCAGCTGGAAAAAAGTGCTAGTTGGATCACATGCCCCAGCCAAGGAAAAGCTCTTGTGGTTGGTAAATAATGCAGGATCTTCACAGAGGTTTCCAGACTGAGAAGGAGATTTAATTTCACCTTATGTATTTTGCTTATCTGAAAAAAAAACTTTTTTTTCAGCACAGAGTGCTCCAATCATAGCATCATGGCATACATGTTATACTGACATCTGGAACTATTTAGTAACACTACAAACAAACAGTTGAGGAGTTTGCCCAGATCATCAAATACAGATTTGACTCTAACCCAGATTCCCAGCAGCACCCATCAAGAGTGAACAAACGTGAAGTTCCTTCCCGACCTGATCTTCTGTAGCAGAAACAAATATGGTTGTTTCTGGTACCCAGGCCTGGAAGAGACTGGAGGATCCTGGTCTCTGGTATATTGTCCACTGGCAGGCTCAGTGGAATTCAGCAGAAACCAGGCCACAGGACTGGATGAGACAGGACAGTGGTCCAGATATGCTGGCAGAAGTTCAGGCCAGGATTCAAAGGCAAATCGTAGACGGATGTGGTGGAGGCCAGCAGAGGTCAAGACTGAGTGGGCATTATTGGGCACTAGGCTTGAGGGTTCAGTGCTAAGCCATAAAAGGACCCAGCAGAAGCGTAGGACCTGGCAGATCAGAAGCAGACCAGAGACACAGCAGAACACAGCCATGACATGGGCTAGAAATAGGCAGTGTTAGTGTCAGGGTGCTTCTTTCTCACACGTGCTGATGGCGTGGGAGTGGACAGACCCACCAATTCAGGTTTCTGGTGGGGTGGACATTGTCCACACACACACACACACACACACATGGGCTTCCCAGGTGGCATTAATGGTAAAGAACCCGCCTGCCAATGCAGGAAATGGAAGAGATGCAGGTTCGATCCTGGCTTCCCTGGTGGCTCAGACAGTAAAGAATCTGCCTGCAATGCAGAAGATCCAGGTTTGATTTCTGGGTCAGGAAGATTCCCTGGAGGAGGAAATGGCAGTCCACTCCAGTATTCTTGCCTGGAGAATTCCATGGACAGAGGAGCCTGGCAGGCTACAGTCCATGGGGTCGAAAATGACTACGCGACTTATGTACACACATCCCTGGGTGGGGAAGGTCCCCTGGAGGAGAGTAGAGCAACCCAGTCCAGTATAGGATATACTTTGCCACAGTCTATAGGGCCTTCTTCTCTACTGAGCAGGACCAGCCCCTCCCCCTCTATTTCTAAAACCAGTCCCTCTTGCCTCTAGAGCCCCAAGCTGTATTCCAAGCACTGTTTTGCCCCCCTCACCAGTTCACCTGCTGTGCCTTTCCTGTTATTTCCACAGTGAGTGGGGACTTCAGAGTCTTTAGAACACTCCTGTTGTCCCAGGATTGCCAAACTGTTCCACCAAACAACACGCCCATGCAAACGAAGTACAAAGCCCCCTCTTCCTCCAGTCCGCCAGTCCTCAGCCCCACCCTAAGGCAGCCTTCACTGGCACTTGCTCTTTGTTTTCAAAGGAAGCATGTTGGGATCTCCAGATATATACTTGAGCATGTCCATTAACCACAAAACTAAACTCATACTCTTTCCCAGATTTACTTTTCCCCCCTATTTATTCCTGACACTGTGATGAGCATCGTTGTCCATTTAAAACTAGAAACCCAGGGGCCACCCTAGACTCTTTTCCTCATTTTCCCCTCTATCCAAACAAATACCAGGTCCAGTGATTTCTTTTTTCATTATAAAAACATCTCAGGCTATGCCTTCCTACCTATCCGCCTCTCCCATCTCTCAAATAATTATTACAAAGCCTCCGAGTTGGATTTCTGCCCTCTAAAGCTTCCAGAACAATCTTCCTAAAATGCAGGTCAGCTGCTTCTCCTTGGAAGCCTTTGTTGACTTCCCGTGAGTAATGGATGATCTTCTTTCCTCAACAGAAATTCAGGGCCCTGAAAACAGAGACCGCACCACCTCCCCCAGTCTCTCCACCGCCCCCACCCCCACCTCCTGGCTTTAATCTCCAGATCAAAGGGATCTAACCAAGGTCTGTGAACGGGTTGTAAAGTCCATGAACTACTGAGATCATAGGCAAAATGTCAGCCATATGTATGCTTTCTAGAGGGACTTGCAATCATTCTCAAATGGTCCTCAGGGTCCATGACTCAAACACAAGTTAGGAACGATTGCCCCTCCTTGGCATTCTTTCATACACCAGACCATACTCACCTCACACCTGGCTTGTCAGAAGTGTTCAAACACATGTGACCAGGACCTATGGTAAGAAACATGATATTTCTATGTAAAACAGAACCAAACTTTTACTAAAAATATGCTTACTTGTACTATGTCATAGACACTCAAATCTTTGCTGTTTGAGTTATTTCCTTTTTTTTTTAATGCCAATTGTGATCCCTTAAACTCATTTTACAGCCCATCCACTAAAGGATTTCAAACTATAGTCTGAAATTTAGGTCTTGAGGCTGTGCCATCTTTGTGGTTCTCTATCATTTTTTTGGTGTCAATTCCCAACTGTCTGGTAAGTTCCTTGAGGGCAGGGATTGTGACATATGCGTTTTCAATATTGCCCACAGCACAGAGTCGGCAGCATAGAAACATAAGAAAACAGCTGCAAGACATATGGGGAGAAACAAAGGACTACTTGGTATAAAAGTATATACCTTGAGGATGCGACAATTATTATTTGGTGGAGGAGAATTTTCTGGATTGCATTTGGGGGAAGGGCGGGGTCTCCGCGGTGCTGCTTTGGTGGAAACTCTATGCTTGAGTCTGTCCCCTAGAATGGGAGGTGCAGGAGAAAACACGCTGGCCCATGCAAAGCTCAGCAGAACAATAAACCTGAAACTCTTTGAGATCTCTCTCCCACGGGACACAGGGAAAAAAATAAATGACTGGATTTGCCTGGTGGTCCAGTGGTTAAAAATCCATCTGCCAATGCAGGGGACACAGGTTTCATCCTCGGTCCACGGAAGATGCCTCATGCCTCAGGGCAACTAAGCCCCAGCGCCAAGACTACTGAAGCCCACGCACCCCAGAGCCTGTGCTCGCAGACAAGAGAAACTACTGCAATGAGAAGCGCCGGCGCAGCTAGAAAGTAGTTCCCTGCTCTTCACAACGAGAGTGAGCCTGCGCACAGCAACGAACACCCAGCGAAGACAAAAATGAGTACATAAAAAGATTTTTAAAAATGAATTACTAACGGAGTAAATATCTGCTTTGCTAAAGACACCAACAAAGTGAGGAAGTCACTTTTTTATTATTTAAATCTCTCGATCAGTCTTTCCGAATTTGTTGTTTTCTGCTACATTAGCACTGGGCCAGGGAGAGGATTTTAAATCCAAGCTGGCTTGATACACCAGCTGATATATGGAAAACAACAGATTGAAAGGATCAAAGGGTTAAACGGTTGGTGTGGAAAAGTTCAGGAGGGCAGATCTCACACTTGAAGAAGGTAAATTCTTCATTCTAACCCACAGTGAAAGCGCTGGTATTGTCTCGGTGTAAACATTAATATCACAGGAAACCAAGGGCCAGATAAGCTGGAGGACCTTTGTCAAACCACAGAGGCCGCTGCTAATGGCAAAAAGTCTGCCGGGATGGTCCGTTAGTGGAGGGAGGGGCCTGTCCTGTGATAGCCCGTGCAGCCCCCACCGTGAGAAAGCCTTCTGTCTCCTGCACAGATGCCCCTGGGCAGCCTTAAAGGGCTGGGCTGCCTCCCTGCTTGAGTGTCCCACCCCCAGACCCCATCACAGGCAGACCTGGAGGCAAATTCCTCAGTTGCCACAACCTCCTTGACCTCGGCTCCAAAGTGAGAAGTCAGTCATTATGTCCTCAAAGGTTGTCTTGAGATGGTGTCCATTCAGGACCTAGCACATAGTACACCCTCAATAAATGCAGGCCTCCCGGTTTTGTGCTTCTGTTTACTCCACTGATTGACACGTACACATTCCTGCATTTGCCCCTCTGACCTGCCAAATAGCACAAGGGCTTAGAGGGACAATGACTAAATAGATAAACCCTAGCCCTGTGATGCCCAGTGGTGGTGGGTTAGTCGCTAAGTCACGTCCAAGTCTTTGCAACCCCACGGACTGTAGCCTGCCAGGCTCCTCTGTCCATGAGGCAAGAATACTGGAGGGGGTTGCCATTTCCTTCTCCAGCAATGTTACAATCCCGGTCCAGATCCCACAGACTGGAAGACATGGGGAAACTGACCTGGATGAACACCAGCAGTTCATGCTCAAGCGCCATGTGGCTAAATCAAGCACACACCGCCTTTCCCTTATCAGAGGCACTCCCCTACCCCTCCCCACCCGTAAGGACTGCTGGGAGTCAGGGTGTTTCACCCGCTGAACACAGCGAGGGGCATCCCTGGTTCACACGCCAACCGCTGTACTGTTCAGGGGCCAATTTGCTTTCTACCTTCTGCCTCCCAAGGCATGAGAACAGGAGGAAACGATCAGCCGGGCATACTTTAATGAAACAAAATAAACTCAGCTATAAGTTGTTACGAAACTGTTCTCCCGGGAGCAGTTTCCCTGCCTCTGACACAATCCCAGGAGAATCATGTTTTTAAAAGGAGATTTAAAATTCCCACCCTACAGTAAATGGGCTCTTTCTATCATACTGCAGCAAAAACAGCCAGTGAGCCTGCCATGAGAAACCGTGGTTCCGATGTACAAACACACACAACCCTCCTCTCTTCTCCCATGGGCTTCGAGTAGTTTTTGTTTGTTGTTGTTTCATGGGGGATTTTCCCAATGCATTTAAGGACAGCCTACTCTCTGAATTTTTGTCATTTGCATTACGGACGGCCTCGTGCCACTCAACTCAAGCAATCCAATCATGACACACAGCCTCCAGCTTGCCCCACTCCTAGGAGAAGCTAATGATGAGCAGCCTCACTGTCCTGGCAGAGATGGGGCCTGGGCCCTCTGCCCCCTGCCCATCTTGCATTAGGTTGCTGTTTTCCAGTTGCTCAGTTGTGTCCGACTCTTTGCAACCCCATTTACTGCAGCATGCCAGGGCTCCCTGTCTTCACTGTCTCCCAGAGTTTGCTCAATCTCATATCCTGCATGTGAAAGAGTGAAAACCAAGACATGTGGCCTTCCCCCAAACACAACTGTGGGGAAGACGGCTGGGACCCTGACACAACCACTCCTTTCTCCTCCATGGCAGTAGCATTTTAACCTGGGCAGGAGGCTGCCCAGGATAAAGATCACACTGCACCTCCCTTGCCACCCATGTGGCCCACACAAGTGCTGGGTAGTGGGGTGTAAGCGGAGGTGTCCCATGGCTACACTTTTGGTTTCTTTTTTGTTTTGTGATTCTTCCTGTACCCTGAAAGTAGGTAATAGTCATTAGGGACAAGAAAGAAGGCCACACCCCGGGGAGGGTAGAGCGGGAAGTCAGGGGAGCCTGGGACCCCAAGGGTGCCTTGGTCACTTCCCTCAGGAGGCAGTTCATGTGAAAGAGAAATAAATGCCTATCTTGTTTAAGCCAACTGATATACTGGCTTTCCAGGCCTTGAAATTGAATCCTGCCCTAATCATAGCAATTCTGTTCCAGGACAGTCACCACTGGACACAGCGGCAGATCCAATCCCCTACAGCCCACCGACTGAGCCATTGCTCATAGCGAGACCCAAACCCCACCAGTCAGGCTTCCCAGGAGGCTCAGCAGTAGAGAATCTGCCTGCAATCCAGGAGACCTGGGTTCGATCCCTGGGTCAGAAGATACCCTGGAGAAGGAAATGGCAACCCACTCCAGTAATCTTGCCTGGAGAATCCCAGGGACAGAAGAGCCTGGAGGGCTACAGTCCATCGGATCACAAAAGTGTCAGACACGATTTAGTGACTAAACAACAAACAACCATACAAGTCATCATTCGGGCAGTCTGGATTCCAGAAAAGCAGTTCATCCGGTTCATCTGTCGTGATGAACCAGTTCATCCCTTCACCTGTCCAGCTATTTTGTGAGTCAAGACTCTGCCAGGTCCTGGGCTGGCTCCTGGAGATGGACCTGTAAATAGGATAGACTGGGTTCTGTCCCCCCAGGGAGGTCTCCCATCTCACAAGGAAGAGAAGCTGAGACGAGGACCTAACCTGGTAAGCGGGCTGACACTGAAGGACAGCTGGCAGGTATGCTCACCTGCCTTACATTTATCAGATGCTCTTTTACAGGAGGAGAGAGAAGTGTGGGGACGAAAGGTGGCTGGGCAGGTGGGTAGAGAATGTGCGCAAAATAGAATGTGCACAAAATCCGGGTGGTAGACATGGAGTGGGGCTTCCCTGGTGGCTCAGTCAGTAAACAACCTGCCTGCAATGCAGGAGACCCGGGTGTGACCTCTGGGTCAGGAAGATCCCCTGGAGGAGGGCATGACAACCCACTTCAGTATTCTTGCCTGGAGAATTCCATGGACAGAGGAAGGAGCCTGGCGGTCTGTAGACCATAGAGTCACACAGAGTCGGACACGACTAAAGTGACTTAGCACACACACACTCGGGCAGACATGGAGTGGCTGCCCGGTGCTTGGAGGGCTCGCTTCTCCCACGATGCTGCCATAAACAAATCCTCTGATAAATCTCTTATTCTTTTGTACCTGTGGTCATGCTTCTTCCCTTTTCAGATCCTAATTGGCTAAATATTAAGGCTGTGCAGTTCAAAGAAAGACTATAGAATTCTCGGGGATTACAGGAAACTAAAGAGACAGAATAAGGAAATGTGACAAATTTTTCTGGACAGGATCGTGTATATGGGGAAAGAGGGATGTTATGACAACATACTGGGGACAACGGTAAGATGGGAATATGGACTTCATTTTAGATCTTGGTAGTGAAACTCACCATATCGTGGTTACATTAAAAAAAAAAAAAATCTTTCTCAGGAGATACTGGCTTCCTAAAGAACCCCTTTGTCTGCAACTTAATCCCAAATAGCTCAGCAAAACTGACAAATAGCAAGTATTCACACAGAGAGAGGATGCACAATGTGAACTTGTAAATCGGTGCAAAAGACATACAGATACTCCTTGTAGTATTCTCGCAACTTTTTAAAATCGAGGTAGAGTTGATTTACAAGGTATGTAGTTTCAGTTATATAGCAGAGTGATTCAGTATGTGTGTATGTATATATATATATATATATATACATTTTTTCAGGTTCTTTTCCTTTATAGGTTATTACAAAATATTGAGGGTAGTTTCTTGTGCTGTACAGTAGGTCAGTGTTGTTTATCTATTTTATGTATAGCAGTGTGCATATGTCAATCTCAAAATCCTAGTTTATCTCCCTCCTGCTCTTCCCCTTTGGCAACCATAAATTTGTTTTCTGTGTCTCTGAGTCTATTTATGTTTTGTAAATCAGTTATTTGTATCATTTTTGTTTTAGAATCCACATGTAAGTGAATCATATGATATTTGTCTTTCTCTGTCTGATTTACTTCACTTCACACGATAACCTTGCAACTTTTCTGAGGGATGAATTTTTTTCAAAACATAAAGAAAAATATTTTTAAAGTTTAAAAAAAAAGAAAGAATAAGCCCAGAGGCAGGCAGAAAGGAAAAGAATTTGGAACCCCTGAAACATCGGCAAGGAGGGAGGTGTCCACCTGGGAAGCCCCTGAGAGTCCGGTGACAGGGTCTCAAGGTTACCTGGGGCTCCTGGCCGCAGCCTCCCCACACAGGGACAGCCACCTCCCCAAATGTGTTTGCCCTGCTATTTATAGAGGGATCGCTTCCCTACATAAAGCCCTGAAATAGAAATGTTGAAAGAGCAGCTGGTGCCTCACGGGAGCCTCATAAAACGTCTGTTTCCAAACAGTCCCGCTTCTCCCTGTCATAAATATCCTGTAGTTCTCGCTCCCTTTTTCTTTGTCAGCAGGTGTATTTGCATAACAACGGGACTTGGTTTATTAAGAATTTATCTCTCCCTGCTGTTTACCGCCTGCCTGTGATTCACAGGTGCCATGTGACGTGGCCTGTGGGCACACCAGCCTTCACCCAAAGGTGAGGCACACACAACCCACAGACGCAGTGAGGACTGAAAGAAGGCTCCACTCTTCTTGGGCTCTGCTTTTCTGCTTCAGTTAGTGAAGTCGCTCAGTCACGTCCAACTCTCTGCGACCCCATGGACTGTAGCCCGCCAGGCTCTTCTGTCCATGGGATTTTCCAGGCGAGAATACTGGAGTGGGTTGCCATTTCCTTCTCCAGGGGATCTTCCTGACCCAGGGGTCAAACCCAGGTCTCCCACACTGCAAGCAGACTCTTTACCATCTGAGCCACCAGGGAAGCCCCAACATAAAAGCTGACAGACATGCGTACGAGGCTCAGTGGGGTCTTGAGCGGGCAGCCCTCAGCAGCTGTATGGGCAGATGCCTGAGATGCCTGCAGGATCCATTTGCCCCCCGACTTCTTGGTCCCTTTTTCCTTCAGGTTTGTCACTGAATGATGTCTTAGTCAGTGTGAGCTGTCATAACAAAGTATAGCAGACCAGGTGGCTTAAACACACTTATTTCTCACAGTTCCAAGGCTGGAAGTCCAAGAGCAGGTTCCTGGTGAGGGCTTAATTCCTGGCTTGCAGATGGCTGCCTTCCCACTGTGTCCCCACATGGGGAGACTGGGAGTGAAAGAGAGACAGGAAGAACTCTCTCTGATGTTTCTTCTGCAGGGACACTAATCCTATGGGATCAGGGCCCCACCCTTAATATTTCCATAAAATCCCTGTCTCCAGATACAGTCACACCAGGAGTTGGAGTTTCAACATAGGAATCTGAGAGTACACAACTCAGCCCATAAGAGAAGAGAAGACTGTTGTCCCTAAGGTTTCCCAAACCCTTCTTTTGGTGACAAATTAAGACTCCCCAACCTCTAATGCTGTGTGATGATAAACAAATGATGAATTTTTATCGTAGCATAGGTAGTAGGTCCCTGTATAGAAATCAAAATAAATAATTACTTATTTTTGTTTTGTGAAATATTATCCACATGACCTTGAAAAAAATCTCTTTTACCTACAATTTCTTAGTTTATAAAAAGAGGACAATGATATTTGTTTATCTCACAGAGATATAGTAACATGTTTTTAACTGTCAAATGCAAGCATATGTAACATGTTTTAAGCAGAGGGTTCTTTTAATTTTTTTAATTTTAATTTATTTACTTATTTATTTTTGGCTGTGCTGGGTCTTCATCAAGGCATGTGGGCTTCTCATTGCAGTGATTTCTCTGTGGAGCACAGGTTCTGGGTGCTTGGGCTTCAGTAGCTGCAGTTCGAAGGCTCAGTGGTTGTGGTGTATGGGCTTTGTTGCTCCAAAGCATGTGGGATCTTCCTGGACCAGGGATGGAACCTGTGTCCAGTGCCTTGGCAGGCAGATTCTTAACCACTGGACCACCAGTGTGTGAGTCATTCAGTCATGTCCGACTCTTTGTGACTCCATGGACTGTAGCCAGCCAGGTTCCTTTGTTTATGGATTTTTCCAGGCAAGAATACTGGAGTGAGTTGCCATTACCTTCTCCAGGGGATCTTCCCAACCCAGGGATGGAACCTGAATCTCCTGCATTGCAAATGGATTCTTTACTGTCTGGGCCACCAGGGAAGCCCAGACCCCCAGGGAAGACCATAAATATGGGGTTTTTTGTTTGTTTTTCACTATGTACATCATTTGTATCCGTAAAGATAGTCCTTGATCAAGTAATAAAATGTGACATTTTGGGGGGAAAAAAAAGAAAGGCTCCCTGGTCTCAGCTGCCTCTGGCCCCTGACGACCGTCTCCTCCTGTCACCAGATGAAGTCTCCAGGGCCACTGACCACTGTGGAGAGAGGGCCCGCCTCCCACTGAGGGCCTGGGGGCTGACACCAGAGGCAGATATGGCTCAAATGTCCATGTCACTGAGGGTAGGCAGCAGGCTGTGATGGTGAGGACTTGGCTGTGATGAGTGCCAAGCCCCAGCCCAGCTTCTATCCCTTCTGGACACAATGTGGGGAAGGGACAGCCTCCTTGGGGGTGCCGACTGTGGGACAGCCACCAGGTGACCCCCAGACAGGGGACTCAACAGGGGACTCAAGTGCTCTTAAGGATTTGCCCCAATCTCGAGAGTCCTCCCATGGAAATGCCATTCAGCCTTTTTTGTCCATTGTTGCATGCCTAACAATTGGGAATGTTTTCCTTGGAACCGGTTTGTGATCCCATCATGCAGTGCTTCCTTTGTACTGAACAAGTGTTATTTAATGGGGCCGTTTTGATTGTTTTGGAGATAGGCGCATATTTGGAAAGAGGAGGGGTTTGTGTGAGTTGATTACATTGGCCAGCTTCCTTTATTTTTTCTGGGAAATCCTTCTTCCTGTGTGTATAGATGGTGAGTCTCACAGAACCTCACAACACAGCATGTGAGACCCTCACCGTAGGCAGCTTGGCAGCGACCCTTCCGGGCCTGCAGCTCTGGGTCGTAGGAGGCCACAGAGGTGGGCAGGTGGGTGAGGGCTGAGTCAGTGGTGCATGTGAAGTCATAAAGTCACACTCAGGTAAAGCCATCAGCAGGAGCTGGCCAGGTTCTTTCATGCCGGAGACGGGGCATATCAGATTCCAAGTCAGTTCCCAAGGCCTCTTGCTCGCCTGGGTCAGTGCAGGCGTCTGTGGTCCCTGTCTTCCCTTTCCTTAATCCTGCCCCCACCCCCTCGCCCTGGAGGCCTTTCCTCTCTTCTTCGGGAAGAATTCTCCAGTGGAAGAATGACCATTGTTCCTTCTCAGGCGTAAAGGGGCCCGGTCCCTTCTGTCCTTTCTTGCATCCTGTTGCTGACTCCTAAGTCCCCCTGCAGGGCAGCTAAAGTTCCCCCCGACCTGGGAGCCTGCCTGCCCATCCCCACTAGCACCAATGTGCACTTCTACCCTCTCCATTTCCCCCGGGAGCCAGCTGGCTCTGGCTGCACTTATCTCCCACCTCCCCAGGTTGCAGATACCCTATGGAGAAGCTTCCTCTATGCCCTCCTGTCCTGCAAAATCTCCCTCTGATTTACCTGGGCGGCTCTGCCCGCTCTCTCCTCACCTTCACGCCTTGTCAATCAAAGGACATATTTTGCCCGAGACCTAGAATGAAAAGACACACTGCGAATTCCCTTGCCTGCAAACTTTGTGCTTCTCGACGGCATCACCTGGGATAGAGACCACAGAGAGCTTGTGGATGAGCCTTCCTTCCAGTCTTGGCAGATAAATTCTCACAAATTTATTATGCGGTCACCTCCTGGCTCATCAGCCTCCTTCCTGAAAAGCCAGTTTGTCCCTAGGCACTGGCCAAGGGACATCTAGGCTGTATCCTGCCCCACCCTTGAGTCCTGAACAAGGAGCGGCACTGGCCGCCTTGGAAGCTGGAATCCAGAGCACCCTTTATTCCTCTAGCAGCCACACTTTCTGTTCACCAAATAGAAGCTCAGTTCCTTCTGATCCCTGAAAAAAATCTAATTGGACCATTTCCCTATATAGGAAAGCATATAAAGGTGGGAGTTAAACCAAGAATCCTAAACTGAAAAAGGCCAGTACCCCAAGATGCCCCTGAGAACCTCCCTCACTCCCCTGATTTTCCTGCTTGTCCAGCTTCTCTCATACTCTGGGGCTGAGTGAGGTCAGGAGGGATGATTAGAACATAGCTTTTTGCATGGCGGTCCTCCTCTGCCTCTCTTATCCCCATCAGATTCTCCAGGAGAGAGAGAGAGAGAAATGTGCTTCACAGATTCTGTAACTGAGTTTTCCTGGACTTAGGAAGCATCCTAATAAACCCACATTGGACCCAACTTCGAAGGGAAATCTGTAGGATTTCTTTACCAGGTTGGAAAGTGTCCCTGCCTGGGGAGGTGGCAGCTCCCATGCTTGAGGTCCCAAGGGACCAAAGCAGCCTGGGTTCCGCCCAAGCTGTTCTGCTTTATGCTGGGCTCTGCCCCGGCCTGTGCCCCTGGTGGGTCCCTCTCCTGGCACCTGAAGCTCTTCTTTGCTCTGCCCTCACCGGGTTGCTTGCTGCTGCCAAAGCCACCATCTCTCTATCTCCTCCCGTCCCTCCAGAGCTCATCCAGGACCAGTGCGTGTCGGGGGCTTAAACAGGAACCTACAACATGGCATTGCTGCTGTTTAGTCCCTCAGTCGTGTACGGCTTGTTTGTGACCCCCACCCCCACCTCCCCGCATGGACTGTAGCCCGCCAGCCTCCTCTGTCCATGGGATTTTCCAGGAAAGAATACTGGAGTGGGTTGCCATTTCCTTCTCCAGGAAATCTTTCCGACCCAGGGATCGAACCCAAGTCTCCTGCATTGGCAGGAAGATTCTTTACCACTGAGCCACCTGGGAAGCCCATAACATGGTGAGCCCACACCGAAAAAATCAATGCTCCCCATTGCTTTTATCCAGCCTCTCCTCTCAAAGGTGTTGTGAGAATGAAATGAGATGGGGCACCGAATGTGCTAGAATGGTGCCCAGCATGCCCTAAATGCCTGCAGATGCCTACTGGCCCTGCTGACCCTCTGGGACAAGGTAGGGATGGATCTGAGGTTTGAACAGGTGCCCTTAGGTGCCTGGTGAATGCTTGCTGTTGACAGGAGGAGACTGTGACCACTGCAGAGCTAGCCGAGGTGACTCCGAGTGGTTCAGCCAGACTTGACCTCTGAACCAATGTCCTCATCTCGCTGAGTTTCTGAATCCACCTTACTACGTTAAAGAGCAAATTCCAAAGTAGAACGGTCAGTGGTCACGTGCCTTTGTCAGGTTTATGGATATGAATTACGTTTGCCCTTTGTGTGCTAAACATCCCGTCCCTCAAAGCCTCTGAGTTCACTGCTCAGCAGTTCCTCCAGGTCTGGGCCCCTGGGGGCCCCACTCCCCACCGGTCCTCTTTTCCTCACACCCAAGGAAGTGTGTGCATATACAGCCTCAAGCCCCAAGAGGACCCAGCACCCATACACACGCCTACCACACACATGCCTGTGGGTTTCTTTCCTCTCAAAGCCCAGAGCTGATTGTCCCCCTTCAGACACAAGATGTCAGTTCCACTCAAGCCAGAAGCCTTGGGAGACCAAGCCCCAACTGAAAAACTCCATGGGCTGGAATATTTTTTGAAAACAAAAGAGCCAGTGGCCTCCCTGTGACAGAAGGACCAGACAGGCATGCAGATGAACAGGCCGTGAGTCAGGTCTTTCTGATGGAGAGATGTGCGTGGCTACCCAAGAGACACTGCCCAGGGGGTGCTGAGTAAATTTAGCAGGACAGACACAGACCATGGTAGCCGTGCTTCAAGAGTGAAGCCTGGGGAGCAGGGGGTGGTGGAAAAGGGTGGGCTCCAAGGCCCCAAGCAGCTCAGCACTGACCCATGTTAGTTATTGGGTCCCTGATGCATGCTAAGTTGCTTCAGTTGTGCCTGACTCTGTGCGGCCCCATGGACTATAGCCTGCCAGGCTTCTCTGTCCGTGGGATTCTCTAGGCAAGAACACTGGAGTGAGTTGCCATTTCCTCCTTCAGGGGATCTTCCCGACCCAGGGATCGAACCTATGTCTCTTACCTCTCCTGCATTGGCAGGCAGGTTCTTTACCACTAGCACCACCTGGGAAGCCCTCTTGGGTCCCTTGGTAAGATTTATTTAAGCAAAGGTTGACTCTGCGTTATATTTTTCCAAAGTTGTCTTATCCAGTCTCCTTGGGTATGTTCCTTCCATTCTCAAATTGTCCATTCAGCTTAGTTTTCTGTCCCCCAGATGAGAACTTGCCTCTTTGCCTTCAAAATATCTACGACCAACTCCATAGACTTTGATCATAAAGCTCATCAAAACAATAGATACACATTCCTGCCTCTATGCTGTAAAACGAAAATCATGCAGGACTGCGTATGTGCAGAATGGTTTTCAAACCGAATCTGTAGCTTTGAGGCTGAGACAACTCTCAAAAATGTCAAGTTACTCCTTAGTTGAAGGAAAGGAGCCCCCATGAACGGTGCCATTCCCAGACAAGACGAGCCATTCTGAAGCTTCTCATTCCTTATGGGGCTGATAATATTAAAAAAAACATGCTTTGTTTCAACATCAAGAACCAATAGCCCTAATTCCTTATTGTTTAAGGAAGCAAAAAGCCTCCTGGAGGGAGCCAAATGTTAATGGAGACCAGGAGTTGCTGCTGGAAGGAGGCAGCATCTAAGGGCATCTAAGGGCTTGTTTTCCTTGGGTCCCCCATCTTGGGGGGTCCCCATCCCACTGGAGCCTTCCCTCAGCCAGTATGACAACTTCTGCCCCAGCATATGCAGACAACCTCAAAGGAAGGCTCTGTGCTTTCTTTGCAGTAGAAACCTTCCCACCACAGCCCATGACTCAGATACACGGGTGCTGGCCAAAGACTTCTCCCTCCACTCCCATCAGCTTTTTAAAAAAATTATTTATTTTATTTTTGGTTGTGCTGGGTCTTCATTGCTACACACAGTCTTTCTCTAGTTGCAGCAAGCAGGGGCTACTCTTCCTTGGATGCACAAGCTTCTCTTGTTGCAGAGCACAGGCTCTAGAGCACGGACTCAGGAGCTGTGGCATGTGGGCTGAGTTGCCCCACAACATGTGGAATCTTCCTGGACCGGAGATCGAACCCATATCCTGCACTAGCAGGCGAATTGTTAACCACAGGACTACAAGGGGAGCCTCCGATCACCTTTTGACAGCCGCCATGCTGGTGATGGACAGGGAAACCTGGCGTGCTGCAGTCCATGGGGTCACAAAGAGTCAGACACAACTGAGTGACTGAACTGATGTCCAGCGCAGTTTTGCCTCTGAGCCCTGCATCCAAATGCCCAACTTCCTACTGAATTCTCCAGGTCAATATGCCTCAAACCTAACTCCTCCTATTCCCTGACCTTTTCCCCAGAGGATGGGATTTTTAGCCACCTGTCCACCCAAACCCAACCTGAGGGCTGTCCTGGACTCCTCTCTCTCCCCCTCGCCCCTGAATGTGCTCCCTGCCCAAGTCATACAGATTCAATCCAGCAGTGCTTTTGTTTCCACTCCCTCCTCTCTACCCTGTGCTGCAATGGCACCATCCCCTGCTTCATCCCCTCTTAGCTGACCTTGTGCATCTCTCCAATACTCCCTATGGTCTTTGTTTCCATTCAGCCTTCAGAGTAAAGCCTCCAGAGTATCCCTCTAAAACAGGAAGCTCTGGTTCTATTATCTCTGAGCTTAAACCCCTCAGTGGCTCTCCTTGGCCCACCGAGAATCACCTTCAGCCCTTCCCCCTTGCTCCTAATCTCCAGCTCCCTAAGTGCCTGTCCTTCCCAAACACATAGGGTGTGTTGCTCCCTCCCCACCCTCCTAACAAATCCACCAGCAGGAATCTGCTCTTTCTCTCAAGCCTCCAGACAAGAGCACTTCTCCCTTGAAAATCTTTTCCAGCACCACAGAGCAACCATCTGCATACGCTGCTTCAGGGCAAGCTTCCCAATATTTTGTGGCTCTGATTTTTCCCCATCTGTCCTGCTGCTGATGGACATTTGCACTGTTCCCACTTTAGGGCTAGTGCAAACAGTGTTGCTGCCATCATTGTTATACATGTACTTGCACCCATTCGTTTCGAAAAGTATTACCTCTGAGCCTGGGGTTTTCTTTGTGGAAAGCTTTTTTTTTTTTTAATTAAGGGTTTAATTTATTTAATAGACATTGGAATAGTTAAGATTCATACTCTTTGTCAGTTTTGGTAAATTATATGTTTTAGGAATATACCCATTTATCTAAATTTTCAAATGTATGGGCGTAAGATTGTTCATAACAACTTCTTATGGTCTTTAATGAAGGTGGGTTCTGTTGTGATGTCTCCTTATCATGCCTGACATTGACTATTTTTACCTTCTTTTTTCCTCTTGCTCAATCTTGCTAAAATTATTGACTTTTAAAATAAGTTTTATTACTTTTCCAAAGAATCCAACTTTGGGTTTTATTGATAATCCCTATTTTATATTTATGTCTTCGTTTATTAAATTCTGCCTTTATTTTTCCTTTCTTTGGGTTCAGCTTTTGTTGTTGCTATTCAGTTGCTAAGTTGTGTCTGACTCTTTGCGATCCCATGGACTGCAGCACGCCAGGCTTCCCTGTGCTTCACCATCTCCTGGAGTTTGCTCAAACTTGTGTCCATTGAGTTGGTGATGCCATCCAACCATCTCATCCTCTGTTGTCCCCTTCTGCTACCTTTAATCTTTCCCAGCATCAGGGTCTTTTCCAATGAGTCAGCTCTTCAAATCAGGGGGTCAAAGTATTGGGACTTCAGCATCAGTCCTTCAAACGAATATTCAGTGTTGATTTCCTCGGGTTAAGCTACTGGCCTATAATTTCCCTGCAGGCAGATGTTATGTCTTGGTTGCTCTATGTTACCTAAAGCCAAGCATAGTGCCTGGTACATAGAAGATGAATAATAAATATTTACAAAAAGAGGTGAGAGAAGGGAGAAGAGGAAAAGGGGAGAAAGAGAGAGGAATAAGGAAAGGAGGGAGTTGGAAGGACAACAGAACTGGAATATAAGCTATCCATACACCTGAAAGGTTAACTGTAAGATAACTGCCTGTGTGTGTGCCTGTGTGTATGTGATATGCTGAGTCTTTTATTTTAAATAGTCTAGTATCATGACTCCAAGGCAGCTCAAGGTGGGAATTATAAACGTACCTAGAGATCCACGGCATTTTCCTTGGAAGATCTTCATGGTGTATTACCCAGCATATGCCCCTGAGGGTCTCATCTGTTCTGCTCATGATGGACATTGGGTTGTTCCCAGTTTAGGGCTAATGAAAATAGTGCTGCTGCCGTCGGTCTTATACATGTGCGTGTGTGCATTCGTTTCTGAAAGTATTAACTCTCAGTCTGAAAATCAGGCCCTGCACCAGGCTCTAGCTAGACAAACATGAATAAGAACGTGTTCCTTGGACTTGTGGTTGCCAAGGGGGAGGGGGATGGGGAGGGGAGGATTGGGAGTTTGGGATTAGTAGATGCAAATTATTATATAGAGAATGGATAAACAGCAAGGTCCTACTGGATAGCACAGGAAACTATATTCATTATCCTATGACAAACCATCATGAAAAAGTATATATAACTGAATCACTTTGCTGTACAGCAGAAATTTACACAACATTGTAAATCAACTATAGTTCAATAACATTAAAATAGAGCTTGTTCCTGCACTTTAGAAACTCAGAGGAAAAATCTAGGCAGTTAACAAATGGGCTAAACCCAGCCAGCACCTGTTTGGTACATAAAGTTTTATTGAGACACAACCACAACCAAGCTACCTTCACCCAAAAGTGACCAAGTAGTTGCCTCAGAGACACACGGTCCTCACAGCAGGAAATATTTGCCCTTTGCAGAAATGTCCAGTCCTGCCCAGGGCAGTAGGCCCCTAGAAGGCAGACCCCGGCCTTGTCTGCCGGGGACAACAGAGTCCCCAGCCCACTGCTGCACGCTGAGCATATGTGTTCTCAAGGTACAGAAGTTCTGTGGAGTCGGTCTCACCCGTGGGTAAGAATCACTGCTCATTATCTAACAAGTTTGCACAATTTCCTCTGAGCAAACGCAGCACAAAATCCAGTGGGTACCAGTGATCTCTTTATAAACCTGGCAGCTCATTCTTGGGATCAGCACCTTACAGCATGATCTCAACCAGAGCTCTAATGGTGTTTGGGCTAGTTGAGCAAATTCTGAGGCCCAGAAGCAGAAACCAAGGTTCTCATCGAGAAGTCAGGCTGGTTGTATGGGGACCCCACCTCATTACCAACTTGCGACCGCACTTGTATGTGTGCATGCTGAGTTGCTTCAGTCGTGTCCAACTCTCTGAGACCCCACGGACTGTAGCCCACCAGGCTCCTCTGTCCATGGGATTCTCCAGGCAAGGATACTGGAGTGGGTTGCCATGCCTTTCTCCAGGGGATCTTCCCAACCTGGGAATCGAACCGGTGTCTCCCACAGCTTCTGCATTGCAGGCACATTCTTTTGCTGCTGAGCCACCCGGGGAAGCCCTTAGACAGCACTGCTTCATCTCAAATCAAGTATCCCACCAGGAGAAAACTTCACACTTCTGCCAGGATGGTGCTAACAGTAGTCTTGGGATGTACACCCAAGATGACTGCAAAGATGTTTTGTTCTCCTGCTCTGAGCATTTAGTGACCATCAGGGTAGACAGAAAGGGGAGGATAAAGGCTCAAGATGACCCACTCCAGCCATCCAAAGCCATGCCTGGACGCCTGGCCCTGTGCTGTCCGATTTGGGTACCAACCCACTTGGTCACCTGACCCATCTTTCCTGCAAACGAGTATTTGCTTTTCTCTCAAATGGTGGTGGTGTGTCTTAATGGAAGAACCATGTGAAGTATCCATCCTGTAGACAACAAAGTGCTAATCGCTTTCCTTGAGTTGTGAACTATTAAAAATTCAAGCTGTGTAAGTCAGCTAAGCTGAGAATTTTTGTCATGGCCCCTTGCTCTTGCAGGGCCAGCCTTAGTGCTTAGTCAGCTCTTAAACAGGGTTTGTTGTTTTGTATTTTTTTGCCCCGTGAGTATGTGTATCTATATGTGTTTAACTTTTCAAATCTGTGGTTTAAAAAAAAAAAAGTCGATCCGTAAGTGTCAGAAGTGTCTAAGTGAGAGTAGGCCCTAACAGGAAAGCAGGAAACACAGTCTGTAAATTTAGAGGGGGGAGGAAACAGAATTTCCATTCAACACCAAGGCGGTAGTAACACACTGGTGGGAGAGCCCAGACAAAGCCAAATGTCATTTTCTTTATCCTAATTTATTGATTTTTGCTGGCTGTCGGAAGCGCTCAGGGAAGGAAGCCTGGTTCAGTCTGTGGCTGACGTTTTTCATTGTTCTCACAATCAGATCCCGGGGTAGGGGGCCAGATCCGGGAGAAGGGGCCGCTGAGGGGAAACATGAGTGCATGAAGATGGTGGTGGTGAGGATGCCCAGGAACCCCAGTGCCTGGAACAGACGCATGCGCACCCATTCCTCCCACTGCAGTGTTTTTCAAAGTAGCCTATTCATTTACTTGGAAGACATCTCATGCCAAGAAAAGGACATCATCTCATCCACCACCCGCCCAGTCATCTTGACTCATCACCCCAGAAAGACAGCCATTGCCGGGGGGCTCACCCCCAAAAATCACCGTCTCCAGATCGCTCGTTCAAAAATCTATGATACCAAAAATGTAAATCACCAAAGCTGTGTGGAAAATCTCCAGCCAGGGTGTGAGGCCCTCCTAGAGGTCGGAGAGGCCCAGGTGCGGGTGTCAGGGCGGGGGAGGCGGAGACACTGAGTTCAAGGTCAATCGGCAACCCTGAAAGAGAGATTAGGCCCCTGGGATGTTCACTGTGCAAGGTTTTCTTTTTTTGTGTGTGTGAACACTCATTGCAAAACTGAAACCAACATCACAGAACAATGAGAAATCAGCAGCCCCTTCCACAAGCTCTGAGTCGTGCATACCGACCACTTCAAATCTGAAAAATGCTCTGTGTGCGTGTGAGGTGACCGCCCACCGTGGGCTTTCCCAGACGGCTCTGGTCTCCTGCTGAGGTCCCCTCCTCCCCCAACCTCGCCCCAGGGCAGGGCCACCTCTGTGCAGGTGCCCCTTGGACATGTCCTGACCACTCAGCTGTCCTCCAAAGGCCTGATACCGGCTGCCCACTGGGGATCAGCCCCGCTGACGGCTCCCCTCTGGCCTCCTCATTCCTGTCACAGTCAGCTTAGCCTCTCTCACAGCCCTGGACTCCTTCCCACCCTACCTCAGAGAGTCCCTGAGGTCGGATCTTCCTGCTCCACTATGCGAGGCCTTGTGTTGACCGAGGTTCATCCCAGAAGAGCCTCCTGTCTGAAGGCTGCCCTCCTGCACCACCCACTCCAGTGACCCTGTCTCTAGCCTGGCCTTCAGGGCCTCCCCAGCCCCACCCTCCCCACCCCAAACCACCTTCCCAAGCTTCTCCTGCATCCTCCCAACACCAAAGCCTCAGCATCCTCATTTGCTCTGGGAGCATCTCTCCCCTCACCCTCTTGTCTACATCATAACCTCACCTAGACGTTCCTCTCCCTCTCATCTGCCTACTCGGCTCCTCTTTTTTTTAGATTTGTTTGTTTAAATAGTTCTTTATTTGGCTGTGCCAGGTCTCAGCGGCAGCATCAGAATCTTTTAGTTGTCTCATGTAGGATCTAGTTCCCTGACCAAGGATTGAACTGGGGCCCCCTGCATCGGGAGCGCAGAGTCTTAGCCACTGGACCAGCAGGGACGTCCCTTGGTTCCTCTTCAAACCCCAGTTCCAGTACATCGCCCTGTGTAACCCTCCCAGTCTCCAACCACGCTCTCTCCTCTCCCTGAACCCCCATGGTTCTCACTGCCGGTGTGTCTCACACTTCGATGAGGACACTGGGGTAGTATTGTAAGGCATTAAGACATTACTGTTTCCGGTTCTTCCCTCCACCAGCTCATTTTCAAATTCACAAAAATTGTTCCTTCCTTAAAATGCTACCTTTAGATCACGGTCACAGTAGACACAGCACATCTGTCAAGTCTATGATGAGTGGTGGGCCCTAGGACCACCCGAGCTGACCTTCCCCACCCCTGGGTGGTGGCCTGCTGGCCCCTCCCCAACTCAGGGGCAGGATGGCTTTCCTGACACTGTCCGTTTCAAGTTCAAGTTCTTAGTTCTCCAGTTCTCAAGGTTCTTAGTTGTCCCCCTTTGGCTGAAACAAGACTCTGAAAACCAAAGTGCTTTTGATTTTCAAAAGTCAAGCTGTATTAAGAACTAGGACGTTTCTCTTAGAATCCCATAGGGTGGCCTTCACATATATTAAATGGATTTTTGGAGCAGGGAATATATATTACCATATGTGAAATAGATCACCAGTCCAAGTTCAATGCATGAAACAGGGCACTCAAAGCCGGTGCAACTGGGACAACCTGAGGGATGGGGTGGGGAGGGAGGTGGGAGGGGGGTTCAGGATGGGGAGACACATGTACACCCATGGTTTATTCATGTCAATGTATGGCAAAAACCACTACAATATTGTAAAGTCATTAGCCTCCAATTACAATACATATATAAATTTTTAAAAAAAGAACTGGAAGACGTTCAGGGAGCACGGGTGTTGGAGAGTGGGGCAGGGAATGTTGGGTGGTGACAGAGAATCGTTATTTATCTATCCAAAAGGAAACTGTGGGTTAACAGTAGGCAGAAGAGAATCCACAAGAATACAGCTTAGACACTTGGGAAGTAAAGCTGGGAATATTCCCTCCGAGGTGTCCCTTCTGCCCTCTCCCCTCACCCACCCAGTGAAGATGCCAGCCAGGAGGCAATGGGATCTTTCAGAAACCCCCAGATGGGTTTGGGAGGAATAAGAAGAGAAGGGTTCATCTCTCCAAATGTCATTTACTGTACTACGATTTTTCTTTCATGGGGCTATATCTCCTCAAGTGATAAGTCAGCTCCTTGGGGCAAGACAGTGACCCATATGTGCACAGACCACACAGCCCCACACCCTGTGTGCAAGAGCACAGCCACGTCTGTGCCCTCCATATCCACGCGCAGGCCCTAACCGGGCCCAGAGACTGTGCCAGGGCCTAAGGACACACAGAGAGTGCCGACTGTTCCTGGTGGAGGGTCGCCTTGGTCACTGGCTATGGTCAGTCAGTCACTGTTTGATATGGAAGGCAGAGGAAGAGGGGCTGTGCGCTTGCCAGGGGCTTAGTGGGGCGGGCAGCTGTGTTGCTAGGAGTTGGAGAGTCTGGGTGACTTCAAGGCTAGAACTAGGACTGAGCTTTGAAGAGTGAGGAGGGTGTGATATTATTTCTTCACTCCCTGACTTCCTGTGTCCAACGGGGACAGGAGAGAGAAATCTTAATGGGACAAACCAGTCCTTTCTAGGGACCGCTGCCCCAACAGCCACACACAACAACACAAAGTCTCCTAACTGTTGGCTTCCTCTCACTCTTTCTTTCCCTGATGGGGTGTGGAAAATAAAAGCTTGAGACCCAAAGTGTTCCAAATCTTTGAGAGGCTCCGTATTCTGGTGCTGGGTGTGGGCTCCCCACAGCCCCTCAGAGCCTCAGTTGGTGACTCCCAGCCAGGGTCTTACCAGCCAGGCTGAGGCACATGTGACCTCATAGCCTGACCAGCCGGTTCTTCCTGGGGGCTGGGGGTAGGGCTTCAGCTTCCCCCTCCGCAAGCCATCCTGGACAGGCTGGTGCCCAACCTGGCTCCTCTGTGTTAGATTCAATTTTAATTTTGGAGGTATTTCGTTTTTTGAGCAGTTCTATTTTTTTGGTAAGGATTGATGTTACTATTCTTTATTAGGGGTTCTCCAAAGGGAGAAAAGAAGTAATTACTATTTTTCTTAAAAGATTAAGATTAATTCTTGGACTTCCCTAGTGATCCAGCAATTAAGAATCTGCCTGCCAATGCAGGGGACATGGATTCGATCCTTGGTCCTGGAAGATTCCATGTGCCTCGGAGCAACTAAACCTGTGTGCCACAACTGTTGAGCCCACATTCTGCAACTGTGGAAGCCCACACACACTACAGCCCATGCTCTGCAACAAGAGAAGTCACTGCAATGAGAAGCCCAAGCACTATAAGTAGAGAGCAGTCACCACTCATCACAAGTAGAGAAAAGGATGATCATACCATCCCTAAGACCCTTTTATACATCTAAGTTACTTTTGCAGATCTTAAGTTGCTTATCTTGAAACACGTCTGCTCCTTCATTAGTCATAATTATTCTGAACAATGTGGGGAAAAAAGGAGTAGAAGAAAAATGATGGAATGACCTAGATTAAGAGGATAATGCAATTGTAAGATAAATCATCACACTTGCATCATTCTTGCTTTTCCTATTGCATTGCCAAAAGCATGGCATCATCTTAAGAATTATAAAAGAAGAATAGACACATCATCTCTGGAGCTTGCATTGAACACACTTGAAAACTGAGCAATTTTTTTACTTTGTATTTATAATGGCATAGAGAAAAAACTAAAGGCCAGCGTTTCACAATTCTTAGATGAATCAAAAGATGAAGACAGGGCAGCAGTTCTGCGTGCTCTAACGACAATGATGAAACTGATCATATGCATGAAACCTCAGACAATAAGTCTTCAGATAATAATATCCTTGATGGATTTTCTCAAACTCAAAATTTGATGGGTGAATTACATATTCTTATGGACAAGAAGGAAATATGGCGTTCTCATTCAATCAGCTATTCAAACCAGAAAGACTTCATCATGCACTGTTTTGTCACAGGAACCTGGACCATCGCATTGCTAAAAGGATGTTTGGAAGTGCTCTTTCATCTTTTATGATGTCGAGGCACTGGGAATTTACTTGAATGGGCAAATGTTTAGAGCAGATGTATATACAGAGGTGATGGGAAGGAAATAGAGAGACTTGTTAGACTGATCATCTTAATCTGTTTATAAATCTAAAAATGAAAAGTCTGTGCAGTTATGAGGCAAAGAAGATGGCCATCATCTCCTCTTCAAAATCATGTGCTATCAAAGGTCCCAATTTTTTTTTCTCATATTTTGATGATGCAAGTGCAAGAAGATGCAGAAACAATGAGAAGCTAGAACTTCCTAGAGATGCCTTTGAAGTCTGAGTCAGTATTTACAGGACCATGTTCCACAATGATGTGCAGCAGCTGAGGGGCAATGAGCTGCATTCAAAGGGTATTACATTCAAAAATCAGGAAAATATGGAAGAAAGATGTGGACTTTTTGTGTTCAATTCTAGTGTCCAAATATCTAATAGAGTTGTTTTCTGCTCTTACTTCTACAGATTATTTGTACAATGACTGAAAAATATTTTTTAAAGGTTCCATTGGATCCAGATGTTAGGCAGGGACAACTGTCTTTTGCTGTACACGATGGCTGCATAGGTAGAAGTTTCTCAATATGTGTTCCGCAGAACACATGCCAAATATGTTTGAGAAATGTTGGATGAAGCAGAATTATGTAAATTTTTAACTGCAGGATTTCTCTGAACCTTTAATATGCAAGATGTCCAAAGTTGGTTTAACCAAGAAATTCTTGGAGGGGCAGAATATTTCCCAGGACTAGTGGTCTACAGAATACTGAAAAAACTGCCCTAGCAGATAAAAGGACAACCAGTCAAACTATATTACTAGTTAGCTAAGGTTTAATGTATGAAGGATTTTCCCTTTTTTTAGGGAAAAATTTAAGTTCTGATTCCATGAGAGGAGCCCCAAAAGAAAGCTAGGACAAGAAAAAAGAGAATGGATGTCAGAGAGAATTCTAGTTAAAAAAAAAAAGAGGGGGGGTGGACAGAGTGAAGGTTGCACGGTCTCAGACAAAGAGAATAAAAAGAAAAATAGATTCATTAGCTTTATTTTGAAAAGGAGGAGCAAGATTATTCTCGAGACAGGGAGTATAATCAGACTCTTGGGACAGAGAAACTCTGCCCCTGCAGAATTCCCTGGGGTGGGGGACAAGGGGTGATGGGAAGAAAGGAAAGCAGTGGTTCTAGGTCCTCAAGGGAAAAGGGATACTTTTTGTTTAATTATTTGACACAGAGACCTGGGTTCCTGCCATCTGGACATTGCTGATGTGAATTAAACAAACCACCCTTGAGACAGGGGTGACTTTCCACAAGAGTCCTGATGGCAGAGACTCCAGCAGTCATCACTGGGTTCTGAGCTCAATTTCCACCACCCGTTCTACCAACCATCAGCTCTCTGCATCAGCTGGCACAGCCCTGTTGGCCCTGTACACACACTCTGCCTTACCTTCTGAAACCCAACAGAGAGAGTGTCCCTAACCATCAATGGCCAACACCATCACGCATCCTCTGACTCTTCCCCATCTCCTCACGCACACTTCTCCTGCCATGACCCCCAGTCTCCCTGATTCCACCTCCCCCACCAGTACCCAACCACTTCCATCCTTCCTTTCAGAAGGCTAATTTCTCTGAAGAGTTGTATAGACTCACCATTACCACCTCCTTGACCTCCTGCACCCCTGCTTCTCTCTTCCAACTGCCCGGGTCAAGCTCTCATCTCCACCTCCTTCCTAAAGTAGGGCACCAGAGACCCCCATCACACCATGGGCTTGCTCAGTGCTGTCTTCTTCTTTCCAAAACCCTCTACAGCATTCATGGTCAATAACTCCCTCCTAGAAGCACTTTTTCAGATGACTTCTACAATCCCACCTACATCTAATGTTTCTCCTACACACTCCTCACACTTCTCAGGTTCCTTTGTCTCTGCCCAATCTCTATATAGTCTTTGGATATCCCCACCTGCTCTTCTCTCTTCTACCTAGTCTCAACACTTTAAATATCATCTCTACTTTGATGATTTTTTTTATTTTATCCCTGTGCCCATTTCTCCCTAACACCCTAGTCTGGTAAATCGCCTAGTTCAGCATCAACGCTTAGGTTTCAAATAGTCATCCAAGCTTACCATGACCAAGTCTCGATCATAACTCAGATCCCCAAACTTTCTCATCTCAATAAACTATTCTGGACTTGCCTGGTAATCCAGTGGTTAAGAATCCACCTGCCTATTCAGGGTACACAGGTTCGATCCGTGGTCAAAGAACTAAGATCCCACATGTGCCTCAGGGCAACTAAGCCAGTGTGCCACAACTACGGAGCCCACGCTCTAGAGCCTGTGCTGCACGAGAGAGGAGCTCCCGCTCGCTGCAACTAGAGAAAGCCCATGCATGGCAATGAAGGTCTAGTTCAGTCAAAAAAATAAATAAAATAAAATAAATGGATTTTTAAAATAAAAACAAACCATGCTGGTTGTATGGGCCATAAACCTAAGTTCAGTTCAGTTTAGTCGCTCAGTCGTGTCTGACTCTTTGCGACCCCATGAATCACAGCACGCCAGGCCTCCCTGTCCATCACCATCTCCCGGAGTTCACTCAAACTCACGTCCATCGAGTCAGTGATGCCATCCAGCCATCTCATCCTCTGTCGTCCCCTTCTCCTCCTGCCCCCAATCCCTCTCAGCATCAAAGTCTTTTCCAATGAGTCAACTCTTCGCATGAGGTGGCCAAAGTACTGGAGTTTCAGCTTTAGCATCATTCCTTCCAAACAAATCCCAGGGCTCATCTCCTTCAGAATGGACTGGTTGGATCTCCTTGCAGTCCAAGGGACTCTCAAGAGTCTTCTCCAACACCACAGTTCAAAAGCATCAATTCTTTGATGCTCAGCTTTCTTCACAGTCCAACTCTCACATCCATACATGACCACAGGAAAAACCATAGCCTTGACTAGACGGACCTTGTTGGCAAAGTAATGTCTCTGCATGAACCTAAGCATCACATTAACTCTTCTTTTTTCTCTCCCAGCCATCCCCCAACAGCCAATCAAAGAGCAAAGCCCATAGGAGTTCTCTAAAATATCCTGAAACTGAAAGCTTCTCACCATCTACCCAGACACTACCCTAGACCAAGCTACATCATCTTTGACCTGGACCACTGAAACACCCAGACAGTCAGTTGCCAGAGTGATCTTTCACAGCAGTAATTAGAGCACACTACTCCTCTATTAGTTTCCTATAGCTGCCGTGAAAAAATTACCATAAACCAGGTGGCTCGGAATGACAGAAATGTATTCTCTTATAGCTGAGAAGACCAGAAGTCCAGAATTAAGATACTGGCACGGTTGGTTCCTTCTAAAGACTCTGAGGGAGAAGCTGTCCCGTGTCCTCCGTGTGCCATGTCTCTCCCCTAGCTTCCAGTGGTTACCAGCAGTCCTTTGAGTTCTTGGCTGGTAGATACATCACTCCAGTCTCTGCCTCCATCTTCCCATTGTCTTTGCTCTGAGTCACCCTGTTTCTGTCTCCTATACAGATACTCTCATTGGATTTAGGGCCTACCCTAACCCAAGATGAGTTCATCTTAATCCTTCCCTTCGTTATATCTGCAAAGACTCAATTCTCAAAGAAGGTCACATTCTGAGGTTCCTAGCAGACATGAACTTTTTTTTTTTTTGGCTGCCCAGCATGGCATATGGGATCTTAGTTCCCTGACCAAGGATCAAATTTTCACCCCTGCATTGGAAGCACAAAGTCTTAATTACTGGACTGCCAGGGAAGTCCCAGCAGACATGAGTTTTTGAGCGTACTCTTCAACTTACTACAACTTTCCTGCTTAAAGCTTTCCAGTGACTTCCTGTTACAACCAAAATAAAATCCAAACTCCTGTAAGGTCTTCAACACCTCATGCTTGCCCAGTTTATAACCCATTTTCCCTCTTTTCTTCTTCCATCCACCCCAGTCCAGCCACAAGTGCCTTTTTTTTCTCCCTTGAAGCTGCCAAGGGATTCCTCTCTCCAAGCCTTTGCACATCCTGTTCCCTCCTCTTGAAACACTATTCCCAGGCTTTTGCATGGCTGCCCCTTTATCATCCAAAACTTAACAAAAATGCCACACCAATAGACCCTTTCTGACCATTCTAATTAAAGCCCCCAACACTCCACCCCAGCCATTACCTCATAACTCCACTTAATCTTCTATATAGCACATACCTGTATGTGAAATTATTGGGTCTCTTAATGAACTTGCTATGTATAATCATGAGAAAATTAACTTCCTGAGTGCAACAACTCTGTCCTATTTGCTTAAGCAGTGCTTAGCACATAGCAGTTGCTTGAATTAGAAACCATGGATTCAGAGAAAGGGCAGGGAGGGATAAATCGGGAGTTTGGGATTAACAAACACACTACTATATATAAGATAGATAACCAACAACTACTTGCTGTATAACACAGGGAACTATACTCAATATTTTGTAATAAACTATTAGGGAAAAGAATACAAAAAAGAATATATTTATATTTATATATATGAATATATATTTAAGGGGAAAGAATTTGAATGCAGAGTTCCAAAGAATAGCAAGAAGAGATAAGAAAGCCTTCCTCAGTGATCAGTGCGAAGAAATAGAGGAAAACAATAGAATGGGAAAAACTAGAGATCTCTTCAAGAAAATTAGAGATACCAAGGGAACATTTCATGCAAAGATGGGCTCGATAAAGGACAGAAATGGTATGGACCTAACAGAAGCAGAAAATATTAAGAAGAGGTGGCAAGAATACACAAAAGAACTGTACAAAAAAGATCTTCATGATCAAGATAATCATGAAGGTATGATCACTCCCATCACCTAGAGCTGAACATCCTGAAATGTGAAGTCAGGTGGGCCTTAGGAAGCATCACTATGAACAAAGCTAGTGGAGGTGATGGAATTCCAGTGGAGCTATTCCAAATCCTGAAAGATGATATTGTGAAACTGCTGCATTCAATATGCCAGCAAATTTGGAAAACTCAGCAGTGGCCACAGGGCTGGAAAAGGTCAGTTTTCATTCCAATCCCAAAGAAAGGTAATGCCAAAGAATCATCAAACTACTGCACAATTGCACTTATCTCACACGCTAGTAAAGTAATGCTCAAAATTCTCCAAGCCAGGCTTCAGCAATATGTGAACTGTGAACTTCCAGATGTTCCAGCTGGTTTTAGAAAAGGCAGAGGAACCAGAGATCAAATTGCTAACATCCGCTGGATCATCAAAAAAGCAAGAAAGTTCCAGAAAAACATCTATTCCTGCTTTATTGACTATGCCAAAGCCTTTGACTACATGGATCACAATAAACTGTGGAAAATTCTTAAAGAGATGGGAATACCAGACCACCTGACCTGCCTCTTGGGAAACCTGTATACAGGTCAGGAAGCAACAGTTAGAACTGGACATGGAACAACAGACTGGTTCCAAATAGGAAAAGGAGTACGTCAAGGCTGTATATTGTCACCATGCTTATTTAACTTATATGCAGAGTACATCATGAGAAACGCTGGGCTGGAGGAAGCACAAGCTGGAATCAAGATTGCCGGGAGAAATATCAATAACCTCAGATATGTAGATGACACCACCCTTATGGCAGAAAGTGAAAGAGGAGAGTGAAAAGTTGGCTTAAAGCTCAACATTCAGAAAACTAAGATCATAGCATCCAGTCCCATCACTTCATGGCAAATAGATGGGGAAACAATGGGAACAGTGGCTAACTTTATTTTTCTGGGATCCAAAATCACTGCAGATGGTGATTGCAGCCATGAAATTAAAAGGCACTTGCTCCTTGGAAGGAAAGTTATGACCAACCTAGACAGCATATTAAAAAGCAGAGACATTACTTTGCCAACAAAGGTCTGTCTAGTCAAAGCTATGGTTTTTCCAGTGGTCATGTATGGATGTGAGAGCTGGACCATAAAGAAAGCTGAGTGCTGAACAATTGATGCTTTTGAACTGTGGTGTTGGAGAAGACTCTTGAGAGTCCCTTGGACTATGAGGAGATCCAACCAGTCCATCCTAAAGGAGATCAGTCCTGGGTGTTCATTGGAAAGACTGATGTTGAAGCTGAAGCTCCAATACTTTGGCCACCTGTTGCGAAGAGCTGACTCATTTGAAAAGCCCCTGATGCTGGGAAAGATTGATGACAGGAAGAGAAGGGGATGACAGAGGATGAGATGGTTGGATGGCATCACTGACACAATGGACATGGTTTGGGTGGACTCTGGGAGTTGGTGATTGACAGGGAGGCCTGCCGTGCTGCCGTTCATGGGGTTGCAAAGAGTCGGACATGACTGAGCGACTGAACTAAATCTGGAAAAGAACACATTTATGGAAATATATAAAGGGAAAAGAACATATATAATTGAAGGTGTATATATATAAAATACAAGAATATATATATATAAATGAATTACTTTGATGTATATCTGCACCAACACAACATTGTAAATCAACTATATACTTCAAAATTTTTTTTTAAAAAAGCATTAAAGGTTCATGGAATTTAAATTGATGGGGTGACGTAAAATGGCAAACATGGGTTTATATTAATTTCTTTAAAGAAAATATTCCAATATGACATCCCATATATGTGGAATCTAAAAAGAAATGATATAAATGAACTTACTTACAAAACAGAAAAAGACTCAGAAAACAAACTTATGGTTGCCTGAAGGGACAGTTAGGGAGTTCAGGATGGTCATGTACACATTGCTATCTCTAAAATGGATAACCAACAAGGACCTGCTGTACAGCAAATGGAACTCTGCTCAATGTTATGTAGCAGCCTGGATGGGAGGGGGGTTGGGGGGGAAATGGATGCGTGTATATTTATGGTTGAGTCTTTCTGCTCTACACCTGAAGCTGTCACAACATTATTAATCAGCTCTGCTCCAGTAAAATAAAAAAAATTTTTAATATTGTTGTTTAGTTGCTAAGTCATGTCCAATTCTTTGCAACCCCATGGACTGCAGCACATCAGGTTTCCCTGTCTTTCACTGTCTCCCAAAGTTTGCTGAAACTCATGTCCATTGAGTTGGTGATGCCATCCAACCATCTCATCCTCTGTTGCCCTCTTCTCCTGCCCTCAATCTTTCCCAGCATCAGGGTCTTTTCAAATGAATCAGTTTTTCACATCAGGTGGCCAAAAAATATATTCTAGACACAATAAAATTAATTTTAACAAAGAAAAAACCCATAGATTGGTTCACTCAATATCCATGGCATCAGGATTGCAAATTTAATCACCATAGGAATGTCTTCCTATAAAGCAAAACCTGGAAAGCTGCAAACCACATTTCCCAGACTCCCTTGCAGCTACAGTTCTGGTTGTAGTTTAAATTCCTTAAGGCACAGGCAGTCATGCAAGACTAAAATTTGGAACTGGGTCCACTGGGGAGAGAAGTGTGGCACAGGGCATTCATTTTGGGAGCACAGATGATGTAGCAGCTATAGGCAAGCTTTGCAGGTGAGCAGCCAGCTTCCTGGTGGTGGCAGGAGCAGCATCTTTAAATGGACTCATCCTGGGAAGCTTAGCCTAGAACTTGTTCTCACACCTCTTCTCCTAGCCATTTAATGGCTTGTAATAAATTTCTTTGGACTTAAACTACTAGAATAACATCCATGCTCTGCCGCTGAACACTGATCAAAACATTGCTCAGAACATGTTTGTTGACTAAGTACGACATGGCATTTGAAGTACTCCAGATGTGGGTTTGATGGTTGGGGGCTCCCAGCTTAGAAATGATCTTACAGTGATTAACCTCTGACATCATAATTACAGGTGGCATTAGGTTCCTGTGGCTGTTGTAACACATTGCCACACACTTGGGTAGCTTCAAACGATTAAATTTATTCTCTTACAGTTCTGGAGTCCAGAGGGCCAATAGCAATATCACCGGACCAAAATCAAGATGTCAGTAGGATTATACTCCCTGTGGATTCTAGAATAGAATTCATTCTTTGCCTTTTCCAGCTTCCAATGGACGTGGCCATTCTTTGACTTATCACTCAGCCCTAGAGGAGGAAATGGCAATCCACTTCAGTATTCTTGCTGGGATAATCCCATGGACAGAGAAGTCTGGAGGGCTACAGTCCATGGGGTGGCAAAGAGTTGGAGTGACTGAGCACACATACATGCACATCACTCCAATCTTTGCTTCCAGTTTGACAACGCCTTTGAGAGTGTGTATGGTGTGTGTGTGCGAGTGAGAGAGAGAGAAATTTCCTTCTGCACTTGTTTTATAAGAACAACTGTGATAGCATTCAGAAGTCATTGCTATAATCCAGAATAACCTCTCCATCTGAAGATGCCTAACTTAATCACATCTGCAAAGTCCTTTTTTCCAAAGGAAGTAACATTTACAGGCTACATTTACAGAGATTAAAGACTATATCTTCTGGACTAATAGGCAGCCTACTACACTGCTCATGACCAGAAAACTTTGTTCTCAGATGTTTCTCATTATTTGATGGGAATTCCACTGTGCGTGTCCATACTTCACTTCATCTCTGATTATTCTTTCCCTGAAGAACTTACCTACTGGAGAAGAGTGGGGAAGGAGAAAAGGTACCACCAGCCAAGGGGACTAGGACACAGGGGAGCCCATTTCTGACCACGCAGCCACACTCAACTGAAAGCAGAAGATAAATAACCAACTGGAAGGAGCTTCAGCCACATATATTCAACTGTATCTGATAGGCCAAGAGGCAGACCAGTGCTTGACATGTCCATCCTGGAAGACACGTGTATTGGACCTGAGGCACTCTCAGAAAAGGGTCACTTCCCAGTTGAGGGCTGGTTTTCCAGGACAATTACAGCCAGCCTTCCCCACCCATAAGGCCAAGGAGGAAAAGAGAAGGTCAAAGAGAGAAATAAGAGTAGGAGAGTAGGAACAGATGACTGCCTGAACCCAACAGGCGATTCAAAAAAGATCTAGAGAAGTCATGAGTTGAAGCAATTATTGGGATAAATTGAGCAAAAATAAAAAGAAGTAATGGGATTTGGGGACCTTTCCAGCCAAAGCCAGTTCTACCATAAAAGCCACCAGATAATTACTTAAATTTCACTACACTGTGAGAGCAAAAACAGACAGAGGGTATGATGGTTCTAAAGGCCCATGACTATTTCACGCATCTTAGCAGACTTGTGACAGTAAATCAAGCCATCAGTCAAGATGGGAACACACATAGACTATTACATATAGGACAGATAAACACCAAGGTCCTAGTGTATAGCCCAGGGAACTGTATTCAGTATCCTGTGATAAACCATAATGGAAAAGAATATTTTAAAAAAGTGTCTATATGTGTATAACTGAGTCTCTTCACTCTACAGCAGAGATTGGTACAGCATTGTAAATCCACCATACTCCAAGAAAAAATTAAATTAGGAACTTCCCTGGTGGTCCAGTGGCTAAGACCCTACACTCCCAATGCATAGGGGACCAGTTTAATCCCTGGTTGGGGAATTAAGATCTTACATGCGGCACAGCATGGACAAAAATAATAATAAATTTAAGAAGAAAAGACCATTCTACCAAAAGGGGAAAAAAATGGGAACACTAACCATGAGCAAATTGTCAATGTTATTACAGGAGAAAAAAGGAGCTGATGAACTGTTCTAGCTACAATTGTCACCCAAATAGTACTACATAGGCTGGTGATTGGAAAGAACCACAGTTCAGGTTTTTCACAGTTTTGTTTGTTTGTGTAGAGATCAGTTGACCATGTTTGTAGGGAAAGGCCTAATATGAAGGGAGAGAGTGAAGATGCTTTATCATTCTAGACATGTACAGACAGAAAGATCACACAAGTAAGGGCTTGCTTTTGAGAAGATGTGGGAAAAAAAAAAAAAGTCTAACAATGAAGAGAAATTAAAGGTGGAGGACCATGGCAGACCAGGCAATTTTCTCCCAATCTTCCCAAAGAGGACAAACATACTAGTTACACAAATATAAAAATCATCTTTCTAGAGGCATCTGATAGTCTTCACCACAGTTAAGAATTAGCAAGCCAGGAACTGGGGGAAATGAGGGCAGAGGAAACCTGCAGCTGGAATCTGAACCTGCTCTTCCTCTGGACTGTTCTTCAGCTCCAGATCAAGCAGGAAAGAGGCTGAGAGGCCAAGTTGTGCTTTTCACTACATCCTGTGGCTAGAGGATCAGGAATGGAATCCAGGGCCCACTCAGTCGGATTGCTGTTGTTCAGTCACTCAGTCGTGTCTGACTCTTTGTGACCCCATGGACTGCAGCACGCCAGGCTTCCCCTTCACTATCTCCTGGAGTTTGTTCAAACTCATGTCCATTGAGTCGGTAATACCATCCAACCATTTCATCCTCTGTCGTCCCCTTCTCTTCCTGCCTGCAATCTTTCCCAGCATTAGGGTCTTTTTCAATGAGTCAGCTCTTTGCATTACGTGGCCAAAAAATTGGAGCTTCAGCATGAGTCCTTCCAATGAATATTCAGGGTTGATTTCCTTTAGGATTGACTGGTTTGATCTCCTTGCTGTCCAAGGAACTCTCAAGAGTCTTCTCCAGCACCACAATTTGAAAGCATCGATTATTTGGATCTCAGCCTTCTTTATGGTCCAACTTTCACATCTGTACATGACTACCGGAAAAACCATAGCTTTGACTAGATGGACATTTGCCAGCAAAATGATGTCTCTGCTTTTTAATACACGGTCTAGGTTTGTCATTGCTTTTCATCCAAGAAGCCAGTGTCTTAATTTCATGGAAATTGCATCCCTAATTTAAAACCTTTCCACAAAGAAAACCCCAGGTCTGGAGGTCATACCCTCAGAAGTGCATGCACTCATGCACCAGTGTATAAACACAAGAAGGATCCCAGCAGCACTGTATTTGCACAGATAAGCCTATCATGTCACATTTATGAAATGGAATACTATCCAGTGATGAAACGTACAGACTAAAGCTGAACACAACAACACAGTTGAATTTCACAAGTATAATGAATGAAGGGCATCATGTGTAATAGACTTCATACTCTGTACTTATGTTTATATGAAGTTGTAAAAACAGGCAAAACAAAACTTTTTTTTTTTTTGGACTGCATCGTATTTTGATGGTAAAACAATAAAGAAAAAATCAAGGATGTTTTACCATTAAAGTCAGAATAGATGTTACCTGTAGTGGGGAGGGAGGAGGGGAGGCAAGAAGAGGCAGTGGGGAGAGACTTACCTGGTGGTCCAGTGGTTAAGACTTTGCTTTCCAATGTAGGAGGCAAGGTTTGATCCTCCTGGCAGCTAAGATCCCACATACCTCAAGGCCATAAAACCAAAACATAAAACAGAAGCAATATTGTAACAACTTCAATGAAAACCTTAAAAAAAAATGGTCAACATCCCAAAAAATCTTAAAAAACAACAAAAAAGAGGGAGTGCTTAGAGCTTCCAGAGTATGGCATGGTTATATTTGTTGTCCTGCCTGGTAAGGACACTGATGTTGACTATAATAAATCATTGATCTATTGATCTTGGATTTGAACACTCTTTCAAAGGCACATTTTATTTTCTAATTTTTAAAGTGTTGAAAGAAAGAGAAAGAAAGGATGGAGGGAAGATGGAGGGAGTGATCAGGAAGATTCCAAGGCCTGGAAGAATCAGGCAGGTCCTCCATGAATGAGGTACGTTGGCGGGGAGGAGGCAGAGAGAAGCCCACTGATCATGAGCGTCTCATACTCAGTATGTGTGTCCAGAAAGATCCTCACTGTTGTTGCAGAGATGGTGACAAAGTAGAGTGTATGTGCCACATGTCAGGGGAGCCACTGCCTCTCAGTGCCAGAGTTAGCAAAGATCCAGGCCTGCCAGTTCACCAACTTTTCAAGAATAGCAAAATATCTGGATTTTCTTATAATCCCCTGTGTCTTCATTGTTGATAATGAAATCAAACTATTGTAAATATTTTTCAGGTCAAACAAAACCCATTTTCTCTTCAAGATGAGAGCCTTGGGGTTTAAGGCCTCTGGGTGAAGCACTCAGAGTTTGGGGACCAGTCACCCCAGGGGCGTGGCTTTCTCCAGCATGGTTCGGTAGCCACCCATCAGCCGGTGGCAGGCTTGGTGACTAAGAATGCCAGAAAACAGAACAAAAGAGGGACAGGAAATCAAGGGCGGACCTCATTGAAAGGGTTCACACCAAGATCCAGGATGCCAGAAGGGCCTCTGCACTCAGAGTCTCCAGAGAGATCAGAGACTCAAAGTCCCCAGGAGAACAAAGAGCTGAGTTAGAAGAAGTGAGAGAGACGGTTTTGGACTGCAAGCGCTCCAAAAATAAACCTTTGCCTTTTATCACTTTTCTCTTTTTACTTGCTCTCGACTTGCCTTTAAAAAAAAAAAAAAAAAACACTAACAATTCTACAAGCAACCAGAAATGGGGAAAAAAAATAAAATAAAGCAACCATAGGTTTTTGTGAAGCTGCTTTGTTCATCCTGGCTTAAGCCCACTGGTTTCCAAGGGAGGCGCACACCAGCTCTTTCCCAATGACCCAGCGGTGGATTCCGACCACAAGCCAAGGCCACAGGCAATAGCGGAGCGCTGCATCTGCCTCAGCCCTGGTGGCTGGCTTCCAAGAAGTGCTGGAACATCGGAAGCAGCTAGCAGGGCGCATAAGAAGTGGTCAGCAGTTGGGAACAGCTGGAGGGAGGAGAGCCAGCAAGCAAATATCAGAATTTGGGAAATATGGCTTTGACTGAACAAAGTTCACTGTTGTTTTCCAAGAAAGCAGGACCTGGTTGAGCCACCCCAGAGAACAGGGCGAGGAGCCCAGGAACTGAAGGCTGGCTCTCCAAGGCCTGGGATGCTTGGCCACCCAACAGTGACCGGGGCCATTGCTGTTCCCCTCTGGGCAGAGGACAGGCTCAGCATAAAAGGGGAAAGATGGACAGGCAGTCAAAGCAAGACCAAACTACAGAGATAGAGGGCAAGATAAAAGGAAAAACAACAAGGCCGTTGGCGATTTCCATGTGCTCTATGCAAATTCACTTTGATGTATCTCCATTAATTAACGCACCTTGATTATTTAGAGTTATTCAACCCCACAGGTACCTACCTTTTGTAGCGAGCTTTCTGCTCCTAGCAGAGTTGGAGCAGAAGCCCAGCTATTATCTATCAGAAACTCTGCTACAAGGATGAGAGATTGGACTAGCTCACTTCTCATTCTTCCAACTATAATTTAACAGAACTGGATAATGATGTCCTTATGACAAATGATATTTTTTTTCTGAGTATCCACATGTCATGAGTCTTAAAGGCACTTAGACCAACCAAATTTTTGCCAATAGGTCTGATTATCTGCAAATCAGCTGATTGAAGTTCTCAGATCTGAAGCGCGGCTTATTTTAAGAAATTAAGTTAATTTAGGTAATAGTTTTATTGAAAAGCATTGAATTCCAAATTAATTAGAAATAAGATAGTTCCCTTGTTTAAAATTTTTTACGTTTTTCAAATCATTTGTAATAGACCCTCTGCTAAGAAAAGTGGTTTATACATTAATTAAATATTCTTGGGAGTCGTTATTTTACTCAAAGGAACATTTCTATTTATCTAACAGCAGGAGTTTCTATGCTTTACATGTTTGTAGCCCTGCCTAACCCAGCCCTGCTCCTGGAACATAATAGGTGCTCATTAGATGTTTGTTGAATGAATCAGTTGTAAAGGCAAAACATGTAAATGGTCCATTTCTGCTTAACTGGCAAAAATAAGAGCATTTTGAAGACGTACTGTGTGCTAGAAACCTGGCCAAACAAACTTAACACGTGCTAGTAATTGCTCTCGATTCTAAGACATGATTACTGTGATAATCCCCATTTTACAGAGGACTCAACTGAGGCTGGTGAGGGGCAGAGCCAAGATTCAAGGCCAGGCCTGTCCCACTCCTGAGCCGAAGTTCTCAGCCACCATTTGAAGCTGAATCTCAATCCTCCGCTCCGTGGACACAGTTCTAAGTGCCACGTGTGATGAGTTCAGCAGATGGAAACCACAGCGTCACCCCACGGAGACAGACGGCGGGGCTAAGAAGGCTGACTCCCCCTGGGTAGGCAAACAAACTGCCCCCCCAACTGCTTCTGCACCAGCCATGCAGCCTCCCCTCCCCCAGCCCCTAAATCACTGCCTGGGCCTTTGTTCTTCCCACAGCTGCTCGGCAAATTCCTTGATTTAAAATTATGATCACAGGTTGAAGTGCTACTTAAAATAATTTTGCCAAATGTTCCATCTCTCTGCGTTGATGAATATAATGGATGAAAATTTAAAGAGAAAAAAAAAATTTAAGAATTCACTTTGTGGAAGACAAAAAAAAAAAAAACCATAGGCTGCATGTATGGCATTGCTTTGGGCCTAAAGGATTCTCTCCCACAGGAAGTGGCCCAGAGGCTGGGCGTTCAAGAGCCCTCCACTGATGGGGAGAGTGAGCTGCTGGCAGGTCCGGCTGCCCCAGATGCAGGGAGCAAAGGTCAGGGTGGGTGTTGGGTTTGTTTAAGCATGAGTCAGAAGTAGGGTGGGGGTAGACCCTCAGGTTTCCAGTTTCCAATTTCCTGTGCAAGTTACTGATGGACACTGCTTCCCACCCGGCCAGCCTTTCATGCTCACCGCTCTGTAGAACAAAGGCGGATCCACGGACACATAAATAACCTGGACAAGCCAGGTCTTCCTTCTCTAATTCCAGATTTCTCTCTCTCCGATTCGGAAGAGTTCAAATCCTGAGGGAGGCAGGGCAGGAAGGCAGACCTCCGCCAGCACCTGAATCCCTTGAGGCCTAGGGCATGTGGGCTCTTGGTCTCTTCCTCTTGGCCCAGCCCCGAGCTCTGGTTGAAGCCTCCAGCTGACCCATCCTTCAGACTGGCCCGCTGCTGCCCGGGATCCCAAGGACAGGGTGGCCCCTCGGGTGCCTGTGGCTCAAGGGACCTGGTAGATTTGGGCCATGATGAGTCTTGACAAGGGGTCTTGCATTACACCAGGTTATGTCACATTAGCTGGACTCCACTTAAGATTTTTTCCCCATTTCTTTTTTTTTTTTTTTTTAAGATTTTTTATTATGGACCATTTTTTTAAAGTCTTCACTGAATTTGTTACAATATTGCTTCTGTTTTTACGTTTTGGTTTTTTGGCCTCAAGGCAGATGGGGTCTTAGCGCCATGGCCAGGGATTGAACCTGCAACCCCGGCATCGGCAGGCGAAGTCTTAACCACAGGAACACCAGAGAAGTCCCTTTGTATCCCATATTCTGAGGTTTCCTCTTTGCTTGAGAGGTCGGTGGGCAGAGAGGAGCCAACTTTGAGCTTTGGGGTGGAGGTGAAAGGCTCTTTTAAATCCTCTGGACCAAAAAAACCCAAGGAAGCACTTCAACCCGTGGGTCCCCGCAAGCAGGCTGCCTCTGAGCGAGCAAGGATTCCAGGATCCCACAGAGAACATGTGCCCCAGGGCCACCTTCAAAGCAAACTGGTCTCTAAAATCACAGGTCTGCCATTGATGGGAAACCAGTCACTCTGGAAACAGCTCATGCTCAAGTGGGGCTGCCTGTTTGTTGGGCGCTGTGTCCATCAAGGACTCTCAGAGGTGATGCCTTTTCATTTTGTGGCGCTGCAGTAAGTTTGGCCCACTGAGCTTAAGGGGAACGCTGTATATTTCCCCCCAAAAGGGCTTCCGTGGGACACAAGGCCCTGGGAAGAAATGATTGCTCTCAGCCTTTGGGAGCAGGAGGCAGATTCAGGTTCCTGTTCCTTTCTGAGCCTCAGTTTCCTCATCTTTAAAAAGGACATGATTATATGCACTTCACCAGGTGGTTATGGTGGTTTAATGAGCCCATCTGCTGAGTGTAAGCAGGAGTCTTTAGAGCTATTTCCACCAGACAGGGCAGAAGCACAGCCGGGCAGAGCACCTGCTTCCAGGTGGGGGCGGAAGGAGGGGGTCTCTACATGCTGAAACGCTGCCATTCTCTGTCACACCCTCACTCTCCAGGACCACCTGCTTTGCTGGGAAGCCCATTACCAGATTCTCTCTAAAGTGTTCCCCCATGCCCACTCCCCCAGCCCAGCACCCCCATCATGGGCTCCACTCCCAGGCCCTGCCTCTCGACCTGTCAGGGAGAGAGGAGAACCAGCTGGACCCGTCTCTCTGAGCTAGAGTCACCTCTCTCTCCCTCTCTGTCATTACTCTTTGGATGCCCAGCGTTGCCTGAGCAGTTGGCTCCTCCAGCCTGTTTTAGGGGAAAGAAACATCTCAGGTTCCTTTGAGTTCTGGTTACATTGTCTACTTTCTACGTGCTCACCCAGGGCACACAGAGCAGCGGCAGCTGCCCGAGGAAGGGAGGATTTTATCACTAAGTTTGTGTAGAAAGACTGGTACCCAGCCATCAAAAAATTTTAAAGCAGAAAACTCTAGAGACAGCGCACCCCTCATGACCACACTTGAGGTCTGCCCACCTAGCACTCTCATCTCCTGAATGACACCCTTCTCCCTTTCTCTGCTGATGCTTTTATCACATGTATACACGCTAAGTCGCTTCAGTCGTGTCCGACTCTCTGTGACCCCATGGACTGTAGCCCGCCATGCTCCTCCATCCATGGAATTCTCCAGGCAAGAATACTGGAGTGGGTTGCCATTTCCTCCTCCAGGGGATCGTCCCGACCCAGGAATCGAACCCACGTCTCTTGTGCCTCCTGCATTGGCAGGCAGGTTCTTTACCACTAGCGCCATCTGGGAAGCCCTGCTTTTGTTACAAAAGGTACTACTAAGTCTCCACTCTTGGAGCCATGGGGAGAGAGAACTTCAGAAAAGAAGTTATGCCAGGCCCTTTGGACAAACAAACAATTCCTCCCCAGAGATCACCAGAGAAGCCTGAGAAGGGGCCTTGGTGCCACCTTTCCCTTCTTGAGTGTTTTTTTTTCTTCTTCTTCTTCTTTCCTTTTTTGCAGATGGCTGCATTTAATGAGGAAGCGCTGTCAGCAAAAATAGGAAACCTTCACCCTGGCTACTCTCAGGGTCTGCATCCCCTATCGGTGAGGCGAGAGCATCACTGCTCTGCAGGGTAGCTCCATCCACTCAGGTAGAAACAAGTAGGAAAAACATGGAGGATGCAATCGCGTTTTTTACCTTGTACAGGTGACTTCCTGCAGAAACTTCTGGAAAGAGAAAACAGACGTTTTCTCCCACCCAATAAAGTGACTAAAGACCTCTACCCCTGACGTCTTATAGACTAAGTGAAACACCACCTTCCAGTCTCCCGCGCGGCCCTTCACATCTCTTTTTTGAATCCCTTCGGAGGGAGATAGGATTTCCCCCTACCCCCATTTTACAGATGAGGTGATTGAGGCCAAAGAAATGAATCGATTTTCCCCAGTGGAACTGGAAGTGACAGGGTCAAGAATTCAACCTGTAGTCAAGGTCAGTCTTCATTTGGTCACACAGCCCCTCTAGGGTTTCCACAGTGCCACAAGTCACCCGGTTATCACACCTTTCAGCTAAAGATGCCAAAATCCCTCATCAGTAGAGAATTAACACCTTCTTGAAAACTTGGAAACTGACGCTTCTAAAAGCAAATAGATTTCCAAACTTTGGGTTAATGATAAAGCCAGAAAAAAGCAAAAGACTCCTAGTTCCCTCTCTTCCTTTATCAATATATGACTTAGATTTAGGTGCCAAGTCAAATTTCTCCAGCACCATATCCTTCATGGTAACTTATTAAAGAGTAAATCAAAGTTTGCTCTAAGAGAAAAGTAAATACACCCAACTTTCCATACCACGACGGACCTGGAGTCCACTTCCCGGTTCCCCTGCTGACTCAGGCTGTAATTGGAGATAAGTGCCTGAGGGGAGTGTTCCAGCATCCGTGTGCCCCCAGGGATGCTGGAGATGGAACTGTTGTCCCACAGGAGCCTGCTCACTTGGCGAGGAAAATCAGACCAGAGGTGATGCTGTGGGTGCAAAGCTCTGCATGCAGGTAGCAGCTGCTCGTCTTTGTGTCTCACGGAGAGAAAAGAAGTCAACCCTGTGTCACATCACCGATGAAACCCTGCCGTTCTTTGACTCTGAACTCACCCATAATTGCTGGGAGTGAGGTGGGAAGGGCTGCACTTTTGGACTCAGATGGCAGGGAGGATAAGAACAAAGTTGGCAAAGAGTCAACTCTAATCGCAGAGGGAGCATTTTCAAGGAAACAAATAAAAATAGCCAGAAATGGGTCAGACTCAGAGGTTAGAGACAGGAAACTGGGGCAGAGTCCTGAGTAGAAGGATAGAAATTTTACTTTACAGATCCAAAATCAGACAATCTTTCCCATCTGATTCCCTGTCCCCTCCCCACTTTTTTTTCCTTCTCCTGTCCTTTTGGACATACAGGAAACATACACTCAAAACACAATGAAAAAGACCAGCGTGCTTTTGAATCCTTGCTCCCTATTCTCAATTCTAAAACTCTCTCCTTTTTCCTTAGGCTGAAGACAACAGGGGTTTAAGTAGAACTCATTTGAGAGGCAGGCAGGCAGGAGAAATGTCATAGATCCTTTGCTTGCCTTTAAGGTTTCTGCGGTCTCCATACATGTTGCTGACAGGAGAAAGGGGAGCAAATTAGAAGAAAAGCACTTTGTACTGAAGTGATTGACCTCTTCCCAAGCAGGCTAACACACCAGCATCCTTCCCGTAACTGCCCCCAGAGGTCTGTGATATTCCATGCGTCACACACAGTGGACATGCACGTGTGTGCAGGTACACAGAGACAATACACACACCCACTCCACGTATGCCCAGCGCTCCTGCAGTTCCACACAACACCCATGCACACTTGCATAACCCAGAAAGTGGTTCTTGCTCTCACTGTAACCTTCGGACCTTGGTGGTTCTCCTGACCTCCCGCTCTTGGCAGGATCACATTTCCCTATGACCTCAGTGACGTGACTGGGGCGACTTATTGGGCTTACCAGAGAGAGAGAAAGAGAGAGGAAGGGCAGAAAATTCTGATGTGCGATAATGCCAGGCAGATCATCGGGCCCACCACAAAGGAATCAGCGAGATGGGTTCATTTGGTAAGGATTGGCATACTTGACTGATAATTTGCTGAAACGCTGGGTGCATACTCTTCTTCCAAATGTTACGTCCTCTGAATTCACCGAAAAATAAAAAGAATTTTGCGGGCTGCGTCCAACAACACAGGTAATACACATACAAGCATGTATACATACAGACATATATACCTACATACAAGCATACCAAGTATTCACAAGGACTCTGGGAGGAATTGGGGTGTAGAGGTGGCTTCCCCCAGGTTGCCCTCTCTCCCCACTGCAGGCAAAGTACAGAAGCAGCCTTCTAAAAGTAGATTCAACCCGCCAAACTGTCACACCGGAATCCCCTCCCAGGCAGTCAGGGGAGCAGAAGCCCCATTCTGAAGTTTATTTCTAAAGCAGAATGTCTTTCACGCCAAGATAGCCCCACACGTCCAGCCAACAGAATTGTTTGTGTGGCAGTCAGTTAGCCGTGTGACGCAGGAATGGCACCTGTTTTCATTTATTTCAGGACACAAGCAGGGGTCCTGGGAGCATCTGTCTCTCCAAGCCTCCCACTGGTTGTGAGAGGCTTTGGTTTCCAGAACAGCATAGCATTTACCCAAGGCTTAAAATTCCCAGAAGACTCAGGATATAGAGATGTTCCTGATGGTCTTTTTTTCCAAATCATAAAATGTATTTGAAATCTGCTTGTTATCGGTCTGGCCTCAAAGCTAATTGATCAAACATAGACCCACGGAAAAATCTGCAAGAATAGACCAGACAAATTTTTTTTTAGCTTGGGGTTTTCAGGGAGGGATTTTTGGGAAGTGGGAGAGAAGTCACCCAGTTAAACTCCTGAAGAGCTGGGGCAAAATTCCCTTGTCAAGTACCAGTTTTTTTTTGTTTTTTTTTTTTTAATGACAAAGTCACACAAGAGAGGAAACGAAAAGGGAAATTTTTAGACTTCTCATCCGTCCAGAAAGCCCCGGGCCTGTTTCAGAACCCTGTCAGAGTAACTGTCACCTGCGGTCACAGCACTGCAATCCCAGGAGGCCTTGCGTCACTGGCCATTATATCAATAAGGAACTACAATCACCAAACCACAAGCCAGCTTCTTTTCTGAGCCCACATGTTGCTTTAGAGGGTTTCTGAACAAGAGACTTTCCTGTTTTTGAAACCCGTGAATCCACAGGTCTTACAGGTTACTCAAATGATCTTATCACTTGCAGCAACCACTGGCATGGATTTCAAAACTGCCTCCTCCAGCCCTGCCCTCCCCTCACTCCACCGACATCCACTTATTCACCAGCATCGGTACTTACAGGATCATGCTGCCAACTGCTGACACAGAAGAAAAACACAGTAGTTATACATTAAGCTGAACGGTTAGAGGATCTGTGCCAGGTCCTATCCAAACACCATTTATCCACTGACCAGAAGGAAGATAACCACCCTGAAGAAAACCCAACAGTAACTGCTCTGCAGTCAGATCACTGATCCGTAGCACAGCCATACTGTTTTCCATGCGAACATACACACACGGGGGCAAAGGTAGTGTCAGAAATCATCATGGTTCACGGAAAACGATTATATTCATCCCAGGATGTGCGGCACGTCTCCCGGAAAATGTTAACTACGTCCCAAACCACCAAATGAGGCTGCCGTCCAGATTGCTAGGAAGTAAATGTAGAAAAGCGTGGGGAGCAGCCTCCGAGGAACCTGGGTGAAAGATGTAAACTGGCCAATCTAAATCCTCCATGGTATGCAAGTCAGACTTGTTTTTCTCTGGAGCAAAGACAAAGACTCAGATTACAGGGTGCACTATAGCGCGATGAGCTAAATCCACAAACAAACGTCGCTCTTTCCTGCTCAGCACGGCAGCTCAAGAGACAAGCGCCAAACCTAACAACTGCCCTTGATAGCCATCTCCTGGTTTAACTCCTACCCTGGCCGGGGGCCACTTGGCGTTGCTCAAGCAATGCCTGCAGAATCCATCCTGCACTACCTTGCTAGAGGCGTCCACCCTCTGGGCGCAGACCTGAAGTTACCAGAGAGCTTCCGGAAGGTGTTGCAAGTCCCTGCTCTCAGCAACTATCCAATCAGAGCGAAGGTAAACCAGAAAAACTTTTATTCTGCTGCTACACCCAGTGACTCTAAGCTGACTCCACAGAATCCACATGGCAATAATGAATCTAGCAGACACTTATCTAACCTCACACTTTTCAGTCTTTTTGGGTTAGAATCAACACATAGCTCATCAAAAAAACACACATTGTCCAAAAAGAACCCACTCTCAGTTTGAGCATGCTGGTGTTTTGTTGATCTTCTTTTGTTTTTCTGCATTCCAATCAATCTGCTCTTGCTAAAATGTTGAGATAGACGCTGGAAAGCCAAAATGTTGTGATTTTTATGTTTGAGAGAGGATTCCTTCAACATACTAAAAATCCTCTCTCTCTTGAAATGCTGAGTGTGAATAAGGAGATGTAGAAAAGTGTCAGAGGTGAATCTCTCAACAATGATGACAGGTCTACCGTGGCCTAGGATGATCTATCCTCAGGGGGAAAAACAGTAAAAATTAAAGAATTCTGGAGACTTTCCACCCAGATCAAGAAGATATTTTTAATTATAATCCTCATTGGCAAGTAGTCTACTTCATTTTATGGAAAGCATCCTATTCTTAAAAAATGTTTTCAAAATAATCACTTTTTCTTTCCTCCTCTGGAAAACCCATTGCTATAAAACAAACATAAACGTTGAACAGTTTTCCAGTCCCTTCTGACAGTGGTAGTTTAGGACTCTTAGGCCTAAATGGGCTTCCCTGGTAGTTCAGTCAGTTTAAGAATCTGCCTGCAATACAGGAGACCTAGGTTCTATCCCTGGGTTGGGAAGATGCCCTGGAGAAGGAAATGGCTACCTGGTCCAGTATTCTTGCCTGGAGAATCCCAGGACAGAGGAGCCTGGTGGGCTACAGTCCATGGGGTCGAAAAGAGCCAGAAAGGACTGAGTGACCAGGCACAGGCCTAAACAGTCTTGCCTGACTTGGAACCTACTGGACAATTACCCAACCAGCCTCTCACTTTGGCTGCACGGACCACAGCTCTGTGCCCTCTCCCCAGGGGATAAATGTTGCCCAATGAAGAAAATGTTGCTTCTCCCCTTTTACATCACCACTGACACCCCATCCCCAGGCAGGTAGCACCAGGCCCGCCTCCAGAACTGTATGTTCCCTACTATCCTGGGCTTTTGAGCTCAGATGCCAAAGAGGGCACTAGGTAATGGGTATTTTGGACAAAGGACACTGCAGGACGTCTTTCCACATCGCTTATGGCAGTTCTCTACTTAGGGTCATTACCAATCCCCATTCACTCAGATCGACAGGGAAAATAACTCACATGAGCAAATGTAAGATGTCACCTTATAAGTGTGTCTATCCAAAGTCCCTCATGTTATAGAGTGCTCACTCAGTTTCTTTATTTTTGAATGACAAAATGCCCTGAAAGGCATTCAGTCGATACAAGTTTAAGATGTTCATAGAGGTTGCCTAGAACAGTTGTGGGTGTTTTTGCTTTTTACAATTAAAAATTTTTTTTTTATTGGAGTATAATTGCTTTACAGTTTTGTATTAGTTTCTGCTGTACAACGATATGAATCCGCTATAAGTATACATTTATCCCCTCCCTCTTGAGCCTCCCTCCCAACTTCCCTTCATCACACCACTCTAGGTCATTATAGAGCACCAAGCTGAGCTCCCTGTGTTATACGGCAGCTTCCCACTAGCTATCGATTTTCCACATGGTAATGTATATATGTCAATGCTACTTTCTCAATTCGTCCCACCCTCTCCTTCCCCCGAATCCTGTGTCCACAGGTCCGAAGAACAGTTGTATTTTTTTAATTAACTCATGCGAAGAGTTGACTCATTGGAAAAGACTCTGACGCTGGGAGGGATTGGGGGCAGGAGGAGAAGGGGACGACAGAGGATGAGATGGCTGGATGGCATCACTGACTCGACGGATGTGAGTCTGAGTGAACTCCGGGAGTTGGTGATGGACAGGGAGGCCTGGTGTGCTGCGATCCATGGGGTCGCAAAGAGTCGGACACGACCGAGCGACTGAACTGAACTGAAGATAGAAGTTTTTGTAGTTATTCTTGAAGGTGTGCCTCTAACTGCAAGTAACAGATAATGTAAGCATGTCTTTTAAAGCTCGTTTTTAATAAACTTATCATGAAAATTTGTAAATATACCGAAAGAAGAGCATATAGTATGATGATATACTCTCTTTCCAGATTACTAATTACCCATATGTTTTCCACATTTGCTTCACTGGTCCTTCTTTTTTTTGTCTTTTATCTTTTTCTCTTTGCTGAATTGTCTCAAGGAAAATCCCAAACCTCACGTCATTTCACACTTTGGTATCTGAGTATGCATCGCTAAAATGCATGAATATTATTTCCTAACATAGACACAACCCTGTTAAGATCTTTAACAGGGGTTAAGATCTTAACCCTGTTAAGATTTTTAAGCAGGACAAGAAGAAGTTACTTTAGAGATATCATAAATAGTGTGTGGATATTAAGCTTGAGATAACATTTCCAGTGACTGCAAATACAAACTCAAAAATATGTGGGCAGAAGCAAGTTCTGGAAGATGGAGTGAGATCACTCAAAAGGGGGGCTCAAGTGATGACAAAGACAGGTGATGATGAAGAGTCTGGATAATGAGTCCAAAAGGGCAAGATTCTAAATACGTATAAATACACCTATAATTTTAAATAGGCATATAATGAAACCAATAAATTAAATTTTATAACTAGAATTTTGACTATTCCACTTGCATCATTATAAGTGTACATATTCAACCCAGCCAAGAAAAGAAAAACACACCCGGGTGCACACACACACAGAAGACTTTTGTAACTTGCTCGTTGGGAAATGGGGTATTGCCTCATATTTGGAGTTGCATATATGGTGTCCTCAACCCACTGCCTGCCAGCCCTGCCAAGACTACTCTTCCTAAGGAAAGGATTCCTACTAGCCTCTACTACACTCCAAGCACAGTGCCAAGCCCTGAATACATTGCCTGGAGAATCCCAGGGACGGGGGAGCCTGGAGGGCTGCTGTCTATGGGGTCGCACAGAGTCGGACACGACTGAAGCGACTTAGCAGCAGCAGCAGCCCTCCAAGGGCATCCTGCCAGCCCTGTGTTTTCACTGGGAAGAAAACTGAAGCTTCAAGAAAGTGAGTTATTCTCCAAGGAGAAAAAGACGGAACATAGGCGTAGGTCTGACTTAGTTCTTTCTACACCGCTACCTCATAAATTCTTTCTTCTCTCCCTTTCTCTAAGTAACCACTTTAGATCTGAGTTGAACCATGTGGCAATATCAAGATTTCCATTTTATACTCAATGAAGGAAAACTGGGAGGCTGAGAGAAGGGTTCCCTGCCTGCGTGATTCACAGTATAGCCATCACTCCATTTTGTCATCCCTGAAATTGTTTCCGACTATAATAGTTGGTGGATAAACAATAGATGACACCACCAAATGAGCTTGTGAATTCCGCTAAGACAACAAAACCTGTCACGGCATTTGCAGAAAGGCTTGGCTTGTGGGTGACCAGATGCTCACAAGTATTTATCATTGTCTCTCTGAGCTCTCCTTGCTTTTTGCCCATTTAATAAGACATCTTCCCAACCAGAGCATCCTTACCTGGCACCACTTCTCAAATGTGGGGTGATCCCCAGCAAGTCATTTAACCTTTCTCCACTGAAGTTTATTATTAAAAGGCGATATTGGAGGACCATGGCTGAAACAGCCAAATAACATTAACCAATTAAGGTGAAAAGCACCATACAAATGCTGTAGGGGCTAGGACTTAACTAGTCACATATGGTTTCATGTAAAACACTCCAGTACATCAGCTAACAGTAAAAGCATGCGGGAGTGAAATAGACTGGCTGGAAATGAACTGCAAATTGATAAACATTTAGTTGCTAATGCCCTGTTTATTATTTTTACTAGGATAAAAATTAACTTGCCCGGCCTTGGCCAGAAAACAGACTGAACTCTACCATCTGCGTATTGGAAACGGTATTTCTTTAGCCTCGGGTTTCATCCAGGTTACCGCTGCCAGCTCCCATTTTATTTGTCAATAGGCCCTGACTGTCCAGACAACAGAAATGGGGGAGGCTTCTGGGAAGCACAGTCAACGGAGCCAAAAGGGTGACTCTCTGGGGAAGCTTAGGACGTAGGGCCGCCCCCCCACCATCCTTGGCGTCTCGCATTTCCCAAGAAAGAGGTTGCCACATGGCCCAGGAAACTGCCTTCCTCCAGCGAGGCCAGCGCGGGCTGGAAGGCGGGGTCTAAGCGCAGAGAACACAGCTCAGTTAGGCGCGGGCGCGGACGCGCGCCGGGTGGGGTGGGAGGGCGCGTGCGGGGGCCGGGGGCGGGCGCGCGCGCCGGGGGGCGGGGAGGGGTCAGAGGATGCAGGCGGGGCGGGGGCGAGCCCGAGTCAGCTCCGCGGACGCCGGCCCGGCCACGTGACCGCGCCCGCTGCGGCCCCAGCTGCAGATGCCGTCCCCTCCCCCGGGCACTTTTCCATCAGGCTGTGAGCAGCTGGATCAATTTACTCGAGCTCCAGCGCCTAGCACCAGCACGGGCTGAATTATTACTCGTGGAAATCCCCTCTGTTTCAGGAAATCAGGTAGCTTTCAAACTCCCAACAATGAATGGCCCTTTGGGTCCAGGGAGAATAGCAAAAAATATAAAACCAAAAAAAAAGGACTAGGCTACAGGTTTCCAAACAGGCTGTTTGGTTTCTAGTAAATTAGAGAGTGGGCGGTTGAGGTACCAAGTAATGTTATGCTGGGGAGTGTGGTCTTCTTTGACGTCACCAAAATGTTTCTCCACTGACCGCCCCCCCACCCCGCCCCCAGCCGCCTTTCCCTTGCTTTTCCTTCCTCGGCCCGTTTGCACCCTGGTCTTTTTCCTCCCTCCTCCTTCCCTCTTGCTGTCACGGAGACAGATGACATAGGGAAGCTCTGGAAAATCGCTCAGAGTTGTGCAACGGAGCTCGCAGGCTCAGAAAATTCCCATATTTTCAAAAACAAAGGCCATGAGGTTGGAGGGGCGGCGGGGTGGGGATGGGTATAGATCTTCAGCCACTGTCTCAGCCGGCCAAATATCCATGCGACTCAGGCCAGGAGGGGAGAGGCTGCTAAAAAAACCAGCAGCCGCCACCACTGGCTGTACGTTCCTCCCATCCTCTCTCCTGATTAGCAGTTCTGTCTGAGGGAACATTCTTCCTGTGGCAAAGAACACATTCTTGCCTCCAGTCGGCTTGAAATAGAATCCTGGAGAGCATGCACCCGCCGCCCTGCTGCTGCATCCGGGGGAGGGGGAGGCAGCCCCCTCTGCTGTGCACTGATTTCTCCAGCACCCTCGCCCCCCCGCACCTCTCCCCACCCAGTTGTTTTTCCTATCCTCACGCAAGGGAGCGACAGCTGCCCCCATGTTGACATTGAGCGATCTCGAATGAGCGTTCCACGGCTACATATGTAAGCATTTGTAGCCTGACCCTGCTATCTTTTTATTTCCCCTTTAAGTTGATTTTGGGGCCCAGTTGTTTCAACAAGGACCGCTGTGGTCACTCCACGGCAGGGTCCCGCCCACAGTCACATGATGAGTGTTGGTGGGGCCGGCAATTCTCTGTGTGGCTAGTAATTGTCATGTAGCTCAGCGAGACTGCTTGGTTTCTACAACATTGTAAATCAACTGTACTTCCATTTTAAAAACATAAAATGAAAAAAACGTAGATTCTGATGCAAAGAAAAAGACTACTTAAGTTTCTAAAGTCACCTGACTCGTATTCTTTACCTAGGCAGCTCTTGAAAAGCAGACATCTGTGTCCAGATGTCACGTTAGGGAGTATGGTTCCAGGCAAGGTAGGCTAAGGAGCAGCCCAGGGTACACGTGGGCCTGGTTTTTTCCATCAGTCTCTGGTGGCTCCTCCCTCCTCCCTCATCCTTTCTCTGATCTAGACAGCAAGAACCTCAGAGGACCTTGGAACAGGGAGCGCTTTCTAAATCAGAGCCTCCAGATGCTCTTTGCAGGCACTGAGTTCCCCTGAAAAGTCTACTGGCATTGAAAAAAATACGCTCATACAAAAATGGAGGTCACGTGCATCTATTCAGAAATTAGACGTGGAACCAGAAAGACTAAAGAATTCATCGTATGTATTTGCAGAGGGTGGGGTGGTGCAAGGGAGTGTCATAAGTGGGTTGGGTGACACTTCTTCAGCAAGGGCACGGACCACGATCTCTGCTAGCATAAGTGTTGGGAGGACCAATGAATGAGCAAGGGGATGAACGTAAGAAATGAGCCTGGAACACAAAGAAAGCACAAAGGAGCCCAAAGTTTCTGGGAGGTAAGGCCGATGGGCTGGGGCATGTCTGCCAGACATCGGTTTGAAGGAGAACAGACTTGTAAAGTGTAAACGCAGGGATTTCCCTGCCTTCCAGTGGTTAAGACTCCACCCTTCCAATGCAGTGGGCACAGGTTTGATCCCTGGTCAGGGAACTAAGATCCCACATGCCACACGGCACGGCCAAAAAAATTTAAAAATAAAGTTTTTTTTTAAAAGTGTAAACACAAAACGGAGTCTGACATAATGACAAGTGACAGTAACATTAGATGACACAACACATCCTATATACCAGATACTGCAAGTGTCTTACCTGGCACCACTGGCTTAGTCTCTGTGGCACCCTCCAGAGGTGGAAACTCACTGGAGGACCTGTCAGCTCTTTGGGGCACCAAGGAAGAGATTCCTATACATGAAAGATTTAGGAGGACTGGAAGCAGATCCAATCAATACAGAGCAACCCATGTGTATCTTTAACGTCTGTCCAACCTGCCTGCCTAGTCTTGCTTCCACTGTAGCTTCTGCCTCCACCTGCCATCGCTGAGAGAGGGTCCCTGCTCCCCTGCTGACTCACGGAGCAGAGACCCCTCAGAAAGGAATGAGTTCTGGTCTCCAGGCAGCCAAAGCCAGCCTCCCTGCCTCCACTCTACTGCTCCTTCCTTCTCTCAGAAACGCCAGGCCTTCCACAGATGCATCTGAGACTCACTGATGCTTCCTCCGGGAACACCCCTTCAACACCCCTTCATCAAGGCCCTGACTTTTCTGGGTGACCTCTGGGCCCTGATGGAAGCACCCTCCCACCTCCTGGGACCTTTAGGGACCCGGGTAAGCAGAAGTGATGGCAAGAGCCCTCTCCTCGGGGGCCTCGGGAGACCTTTCACCTTTGCGAGAGGAACAAGAAACAGGTTTCATCCAGTTGAACTGATCATGCCTAGAAGTTCTTGTTTATGACTTAGAAACAGGCTCTCCGTTCAAGTCGTCACAAGGATCCTTTACCTCACATTTCCGCTCAGAAAACACACCTTCTTTATTTGGGGCCACTTCAGGGAAGTCTCCTTTGTTCATGGTCTGCACACTGCCCTACTAATCGCTTCTCTTTTCTTCCAAACATGCCATATAGTCCTGGTACCAGAGAGACAGCCCTGTGTACGTGTGTGCTCAGTCGCTTCAGTCGTGTCCGACCCTTGGTGACCTCATGGACTGTAGCCTGCCAGGCTCCTCTGTCCATGGGATTCTCCAGGCAAGGATACTGGAGTGGGTCGCCATGCCCTCCTCCAGAAAGCAGCCCTGAGAGGGCATAATTTGAAATCTCATCATTTCAGGTAAAATGTTTCCCTGAGGGAAGGGGGTTGGAGGAGGAACTTAAACCATCTGCTTCCTTCTGGTCACCCAGACAAGAAAGGTGACTTTCACTCTGACTTTCCATCTCCTCCAGCATCCTAGAACCCACCACCACCCACCCCCAGCCAAAGGCTAGGATGCCTGTCACCCACCCGTTGACATTCCATTAAAAATTGGGACTAACAACAGGTTCTGGAACACTGCGTCATAACTCAGCAGGTGTGGGATCAACCTGGACAAAAGGACAGAACGCTCAGCCACTGCCAGGTGGTTAAGCAAGGGCTTTGCAGAGCTGTTTGGCTGACAGCACACAGACCGATCTGTGCTCATGTAATGGGGCAAAGATGAAGCAGGTGCCCTAGTGTCCTCCTGACACAGCAAGTTGCCAGCCTCTGCTAAATACACACACCCACACACACAAACACACACTCATGACCTCCAGTGTCCCTGAAAAGATGGCACATCTCACCATCAGTGCAGGCTCCCCGCAGCCAGACACGCACGCATGCATGCTACATTGTTTTAGTCGCATCCGAGTCTTTGCGATCCTGTGGACCGTAACCTGCCAGGCTCCTCTGTCTATGGGATTCTCCAGGCAAGAATACTGGAGTGGGTTGCTGTGCCCTCTGCCGGGGGATCTTCCCGACCCAGGGATTGAACCCGCTTGTCATGTCTCCTGAATTAGCAGGCAGGCTCTTTACCACTAGCTCCACCTAGGAAGCCCCACAGCCAGAGATGCCTGGCTCCAATTCCAGCAAGCTGTACTCACTCCTGAGCCTCAAGCTCCTCTTCTGTAAAGTGAAGCTAGTAATACCTCCTTGAGGGGCTGAGCCCATGCATATAAAACTTCAGACTCAGAGTAAGCACTTCATAACTTGAATCCAGAACAATCCCAGATTGTCAGCAGCAGCAGTTTTCACATTGGCTTGGTGCTAAAGACAATAATATAGCCACTGCGGACAAAGCAGTTTTTATGAACCAGGTGTGTTCCATGCGTTATCTCATCTCGACTCACACTAGGCCTGCGAGTTGGGTAGATATTGGGATCCTCATTTTACAAATAAGGATTCTGAGGCTTAGAGAAGTTAAGACGCTTGCCCAGAGTCACACAGTCAGCGGTAAAGAGATATCTAACACCGAGGTAATCCGCGCTTCAGTGCCAGCCCTGAAGCATGCTCCCTTCACAGGGCTGTGCCGCCTCTTGATGCAGTTAGCACAAGCCGAGCTCTGCTCTCTTTAAAAGACAATACAGAGTGCCAAGTGATTACGCAGAGGGCTGCAGCCTTGCACGTGTGTGTGTGTGCATGTGTGCGTGCACGTGCCCTTGGCCAAGGGCCACACTTTTAGCCCGCATACTGGTCTGCCAAAAGCCCATGTTCAAATCCCACCTATTGAAAAGCTCATCTCCGCTTTGGCAGGACAGGCCCTGAAAAAATGTCGGAAATAAACAAGGGCCATTCAAAAGAACTGAACTGCATTCAAATGGGAAATTCCTTCACAGGAATAAAACTTCAGAAACCAAACAACCAAAGCCCTCAGAAAACATCGGTAATGATCCATTAATTTTAAGTCATTAGAAACGGAGAGCAAGAAGTAAATCCAGTTTCTGCATGGGTATCCTCACCCCTTCTCTGAGGGAAGTGCTCACAAGCCTGAAAGGGTTGGCTTGAATAGAGAGGTCACCTCCTGGGGAGCCAGTGGGTGAAATACACTGGAAATGTGCTTGAGGGACAAGCATTTTTTAACACACAGGCTCACAATGATGAAAAGCACCCTTCTGGGGACTTCCCTCCTGGTCCAGTGGTTGAGACGCTGAGCTTCCAGTACAGGGGGCACAGGTTCCATCCCTATGGGGGAACTAAGATCCCACATGCCTTGAGTTGAGCCAAAATACTTTTTAAAATAAATAAATTTTATTTTTTTAAAAGCACTCTTCTGCTCTTTATCCCTCCACACCCACTTCAGTTTCTCAAATATGGAGACTCCTTTTGAGCTTTTCCTTCTTGGCAATGCCACACTTGTTAGGAAACCAGTATCCTGGAAACCGAAGTGGCCTTGGATGTTGTTCTCTGCTGTGGCAGACCAAACTTTCCTTGCTGAATCAGACCCCATAATATATCAACTCTGAGTCACACATCAGCAGAGGAGCCACTATTAGGAAGAGAGAGAGTGCCGTGATATTTATCAGTGACTAAATCGGAGCAAATAACGAGTGTTGCCTAATCACGGGGCATGTTCACATACATGACCTTCCTACGAAGTAAGGTCATAGCTTTGCAGCTCTCAGGATGGTTTCTAACTGTCAATATTTACAGAACCAGGCACTTACCAACACACGCCAGGAGAGCTGGATGTCTCCAAGGATGAGTCATGCCAAATGAAGTCTTCTATCTCGGGGTCACTGCTCCATCCTCACTGACTAGTCATGGGATTATTGAAAAGCACATGCAGGATTGCGGGCCCTGTTCAGTTCTCTGGAAGAACCAACATTTATGAAATTGAAGCCTAGGAGGAGAGGATGTGAGTTTAAAAGTATATTCTGTGCTCAGTTGTTCAGGCACGTCTGACTCTTTGAGACCCCATGGACCGTAGCCCACCAGGATTCTGTCCACGGGATTCTCCAGGCAAGAATGCTGGAGTGAGTTGACATGCCCTCCTCCAGGGGATCTTCCCGACCTAGAGATCAAACCTGCATTTCCTGCTTTGGAGGCAGATTCTTTACCACTGAGCCACTGGGGAAGCCCTAAAAACGTAAAGGGCTATCTTTTTTTTTTTTAATCTGCTAGCTAATAAATATAGCTCTGGGTCTAGGGGGAAGTGGCAGAGAGATGGCACCAAGACCCAAGTCAGCCTCCGCTTGCAGCAAGATACGTGATAAGTAGCCTGAGTGGTGTCAAAGCCATGGCTGGAAAAGTCACCTGCATCACCCAAGACACACACCAAGGAAGGTGGTGCCACTTGGCTTCGAGGGAGACTGGCCACAGTCTTGGATATTTGGGGGTTTTTTAAGGTTATTTATTTATTCATCTTTGTTGCTGTGTGCAGGCTTTCTCTAGTTGCAGTGAGCAAGGGCTACTCTTGGTTTTGGTTTGCAGGCTTCTCATTGAGGTAGCTTCTCCTGTTGCAGAGCGCAGAGTCCGGAGCACCAGCTCAGTGGTTGTCAGAAGTTGTGGTGCACAGGCTTACTTGCCCTGCAGCTTGTGGGATCCTTCCAGACCAGGGATCAAACCCAGGTCCCCTGCATCTTAACCACTGGACCACCAATCCCCAGCTTGGATATTTGAGTAAGCAAAGTAGACCTGTGTGCACAGCCAGTCCAGATAGAAACCCTTGGCTCCATTCAAGCAATGGCAGATCATTTCTTTGGGTTTTGAAAGCTTAGTTGTTCATGAATCACTCATTTAAAATGCCAGTAACCTCTGGGACTTCCCTGGAAGTCCAGTAGTTAAGACTTCACCTTTCAACGCAGAGGGTAAGGGTTCAGTTTCCTGGTCAGGGAGCTAAGATCCTGTATTCCTCTCAGCCAAAAAAAAAAAAAACAAAATGTAAAAGAGAAACAATATTGTAACAACAATAAAGACTTTAAACAAGACATCAAAAAAATCTGAAATATAGATAACCTCCTGAGTTGCCTCTTGTTTATCAAGTAGGGGGATTATGCTCGGTGAGAAGCAGGAAGCAAGAAAAAGAGGGCAAGGATGGAGGGCAAGCCAAGGAAGGAGGGCACTGCAGGAGGAAGTGGGGTGGGGAGAGCCCAGGACATGCAGGACATGACTATTCTGGAAGATGTTCATTTGTCTGTACACAGAAAAGAAAAGCAGCTTCAACCTAAATGTCCGTCGACAGAGGAATGGATAAAGATGTGGTATGTGTATACAATGGAATATTACCCAGCCGTAAAAAGAATGAAATAATGCCATTTGCAGCAACATGGATGGATCTAAAGAGTGTCACACTGAGTCATACTAAGTCAGACCGAGAGGGAGAAGTATTGTGTGGAATCCCTTATTTGTGGAAATGATACAAATGGACTTAAAAAACAGAGAGAGACCCACAGACTTAGAAAGCAAACTTATGGTTGCCAGCAGGGAATGGCTACGTAGGGAGTTTGGGAAGGTCATGTACACGCTGCTGTATTCAAGATGAATAATCAACAAGGACATACTGTATAGCACATGGAAGTCTACCCATAGCATGTGCCAGCCTGGATGGGAAGGGGGTTGGGGGAGAATGGACACATGTATGTGTATGGCTGAGCCCCTTTGCTGTTCACCTGAGACTGCCACAACATTGCTAATCAGCTATACCCCAATACAAAATAACAAGTTTAAAGTTTGAAAAAAAAAAAAAAGAAAGGAAGCTTCTTTCACATCAGCGTTAAATGAAGAAATTGGCACCAGGCTTCAGAAACACCATGATCAGTTCAAGTGACCATGTTGCAAACTTCACCCCCAACATGCACACAGAAGCTGATTGCAACCACAGGGGCGGTAACATCTCTGCCAAAGTCCACTGGGGACCCAGCACTATGCAACTTGGGACAGGTTGGTCAACACTGAGCTCCTGGAATTCCAGTTCCCTTTAAAATCGATGAGCTAAGCTAGGATTGCACAAGAGACCCATGAGGGCACAGGACTATTACTGAGCTGTGTGGTGCAAAATGTCTTTGACTGAAAAGTGGTGGACACCGTGGAAGAACCAGAAGTATCAAGACTTATATCCCAGGCACATTTGCAAATGGACTTAGTTTCTTAATAGACTAGGTCTGAAGGCTCAGAGATGTTGCCAGAGATCACAAGATTATTGCATGATGACAAGAGCTCCTGATTCCTGGAGACAAGGAGGTCACAGCCCCACGACCACTGGCCAGGGCCATAAACCAAAGGACATTTCTCCTGTAGCGGTTGCGTGGAGATACAACATTGGCATCATCATAGTCAAAAAGCACAACAAGGGATGTACTTCATGGTCCTGAGAAAGGTTTGCTTGTGGCCCTTTCCAGCCACCATGTATCATAAAACTGGGGCTGACAAGCACCCTGGGGAAGGCCCTGCCAGCTGAACGCTCACAATGTGTCCACAACAGCTGTGAACCCTTTCCTGGGCCTTCCTCCAATGCACACACACATTCAGGCTGGCCATGCACATATGCAAACATGCACCAAGTAAGGATGGTGGAGAGAGAGGTAGCCAGGAAAAAAAAAATGCACTTCTGCAAATACACATGGAAAAAACTTTTTGGATGAGTGCTTAAAGGGAGTTAACCCAGCAAAGATGACTTATTGACCTGCTTTATCCTTTGTGGCTTGGAATGAGGATATGATGGCTAGAGCTAAAGCAGCCATTTTGGACCATGAGGTGGTCTTTGCAATGGATGCCAAATTCTAAGAAGAGAAAGAAAGGAACATGGAATACTGATGAATGTAGAACCACTAAAGCAGTCCTAGGCTATCTACTGCTAGACTTCTTTGATAGGAGACTGAAGTAAACTTCTTTATTGTGTAAAAAACAAAAAGACAAAAGTGCTTCTGATTCTATTTGCATTCTACTACAGGGCTTCTGGAGGATGCCAGTCCTTTTGCTGGGGAACCCTCTGTTTCATTTCCCCCTGTGTTTCCTCTTTCTGTTGGAGGTAGAGGGAAGGAGAGGCAGAGGAGAGAGGGGTTTGGGAGGAGAAAATGTAGAGAGAGGATGGGCCCCAGCTGTTCCTCTTTCCCTGTATCTGTTTCTCTGCTCTGTCTCCAGACCTCCTAGAACACCTTGCATGTGGTCCCGTGCTCGGTGAATGTGTTGAAAGCTTGTACCAGTTTGCTGGGGCTGCCAGAACAAAGAACCACAGCCTGGTAGCTTAACCAGGAAACATGTATGTTCTCCCAGGGCTGGATGCTGGAAGTCCACGATCGAGGAGTCAGCAAGGTTGGTTCCTTCTGGAGGCCACGAAGGAAGGATCTGTGCCAGGCCTCTCTCCTGGGCTTGTAGACGGCTGTATTCTGTGTCTTCACACCGTCTTTTTGCTGTGTGTGTCTGGGTCTAAATCTCTTCTTTTTAAAAAAAATTTTATTTCTTTTTGGCTATCAGGTCTCAGTTTCAGTGCATGGGCTCTTCAGGGTCCTCCCCAGCTGTGGCACGTGGGCTTAGTTGCCCTGCAGCACGTGGGATCATACTTTCCCGATCAGGAACCGAACCTGCACCCCCTGCAGTAGAAGGCAGTCTTAACCACTAGACCACCAGGTTATTGTGGCTGTTCAGTCACTCAGTCGTGTCCAGCTCTTTGCAATCCCATGGACTGCAGCACACCAGGCTTCCTTGTCCTTCACTGTCTCCCGGAGTTTGCTCAAACTCATGTCCGTTGAGTCAGTGATGCCATCCAACCACTAGGGGAATCCCTTAATCTCTTCTTCGTATGCAGACACCAACCAGATTGAATCAGAGCCTCATTTTTAACTGAAAGCAGCCTCATTTTAACTTAATCCCCTCTTTAAAGACCCTGAATCCAAATACAGCCACATTCTGAAGTCCCAAAAGTTAGAATTTCCACAAAAGTGAGGCCAGAAAGGAAGTTAGCAAACGCACAGAGCCGCTACCATGGGCTTGGAGCCATGCCAGACAGCAGGGACCAAAGATAAGAAGATACAGTCTCATTGTGGCTGAATGACTAAATGACAGTCCTAGCGACTGAGTCAGTGGATGGATCAATGATGAATGAATGGGATGAACAAACATCAAAACTGCTGCTGGAGCCCAGAGAGCTGATTAGACATAACCATACTGAGTCCAGAAGCATAGCTGAGTCCAGAGCCAGCAGCCCACTCCCACCTCCATCTACAAAGGGGTCTCAGAGATCGTTAGAGAAGCAAAGTGGCAAAGAGGCTTCTATTCCCTGTCCAGGGGAGTCTGACCAGCTCTTGGCTAAAACTTAACAGGATCAGTGTGCTCAGAGATGCTTGCAGATGAAAATCAGACTTTTCTTCATACTTAGCCTACTGCTCCGGGGGAGACCTGGGGAGACACTCCTGCTATGATTCCAATGGCCCCAGGGCCACAAATCAGATGGAAAGCCCCCAGGAGCAGCATCTCAGGTTAGCCAGGGCAGGAAGGAGGACCACCTGCCCACCAGCTGCCATGCAGTGACAAGTGGGGTACCATCCCTGGGATGTTGACACCCGTGAAATGAGAGTAAAAGTCTCCACACCCTCAACTCCATCCCCTGCAAATACTCTCTGAGGCCAGAACTGAGACCAGGAGCCAGGAAGTCAATGGAGAGGAACAGAAAGGCAAGATTCCTGTCCCAGTCATTATTAACACGTGTTTCTCCTGACTGCAAGCACGCCGGCCACGTCACACAATTATTATTGTCTGCACTGTGGCTGTGTACTTAATCAGTCTTCAGAGAGATTTCTAAACAGGTCTTTTTGTGGCCTAGCAGAGGTCAGAGTTCCCAGGACCATCAGTCAGAGCCTGCAGGGGGCAGGCCAGCTGTCCATCATCCGATCGAGGCCGCTGCAAGCAGACTTCGAACCGGTTCCTGTGACCTGTCTGTCAGGCTCCCCGTGAACGCTGGTCATCAGTCAGTTCCTGAATTACAGCACACAGCGGTCCTCCCCTGCTCGGATGATTCCCTTTTATTGTGTTCCGATACATTCTCCCTCTGGCCCCAGTGGGATCGCCTCCGAGTGGCCTGTCCTTCAATTTTTACTACCGAATCTGTGGCTCAGAAGCCTTGGGTTGGTATTTCCTCTGCCCTCGGAGGGATTTTTATGGGGTTTTTATTTGGTTTCATTTTTGCCATGCTTCTCAGAACGTTTCCTTTGTTCTTCTCACTCTGCTCTGAGCCTCCAAGGCCGTCCCCTCAGAAGATCACACACAGCTGTGGCCTCAAACATGTATCCCCCCCAAAAAAAGGTGGTTGAGGAAACCCCCATCTTTTATGGATTTTCAAGCAGTAAAATGATGGTTTCTGAGGGTTCAAAAGGCACCTCCTCCCCTTGGCCAGGCCACTCACTGCAGCCCCCACAAGCAGAGGGGAGGCGGCCCAGGACCCCCGCCTACAGTGCCCAGGGTTAGTGGATCTACTGTTTGTCTACCTAGGATGGGCGCCCCCTTCTTTGAAAAATACTGCCACCCCTGAACTGATCATAGCAACCAAATGTGGGCAGCCTCCTGCTCAAAGATCCACCCCCGACCACAGAGATGGAACTGGGAACTATCATCTGACCCCTGCAAAGGCCATCAGGTGGAACTTTTGAACTCTCGGCCCCCTCTCTAGCAGTGAAGCTGGGAGGCGCGATAAGCAGAAGCTACCGTTGTGTACATTCCCTGTCATGTAGAGAAAGCTTATCAAAGAGATTGAAATCCATATTGGGGTAGAAGATGAGACCAAGATTGAGAAAGAGATGAGAGTGCCTGGCAGGGTCAGGTCCCATTTCAGGCATCCTTAGAGTCCCTTTTTGAAGCCCTGAGTGATCTGGGTCGCATTTCTCTTTCGTGTGGCTAATAATAGCTTCCCCATGAAACTCACCAGGGAGTGGACGCTGGCCATCCTGCCCAAGCAAGACCAGCTGTCCTCAGCTTTGGCCATGGGAACAGGAGGGAAAGGAGAGGAGGAGAAGGGACCATAATCCAAGGTTGTTTAGGACACTGAAATACAGAACCCCTGTCGCAACTCTGGGAGGATTTCCACGTCTTTGTCAAGTCAGTACTTTCAGGATTGGACGCTCTCAGGCAGAGGTCATTATCTGGATAGTCAGTGTTTCTTACAACAGGATTCAGTGATGGTGGTGATGGCGGGTAAGCAGCACACAGAGCATGGAGGTGATTATGACTCTGCTCATGGGAAGGGAGCAGCGGGGCCCCTGGGTATCACTGATGGACAGATGGACTCCATGCAAACTAGTTCAACACGTCTGATACCTGCCAAAGCCGAGCGCCTCAGAGCCCAAATGTTCTTCCAGATATGACCCCCAAATCAAGGAAACCCCCTAGATGGCCAAGGATCTAGAGAGGCTTCTGCTCCCCAGCTCACTGTGTCTCTCTCAGCTGGAAGCACAGGCAGGCCTCAAGTCAGAAGGGCTTACCCAACAAGGAGGGAGGCAGAGAGTTCAGCTAATCCCCTTACCCATCCCAAAGGGTGGGAGGAAAGCCAGCAACCACAGGGGTCAGCGCCTCCATTCTGACTCCAAAGATTCTAGCTAAAGCGGCCCAGGGCCCCTGGCACCACCCTAAAAAACGGATCCAATCTTGAGTCAGAGAGGAAGCCGACAGTCACTGAATCACCCGTCCACTTCCTTCTACCCACAGCCGCTGGGCCAAGACCAGCAGCCGCTTCCAAGGGGCAGCTCGGTGACCAGTGCTCGGAAAAGCTGAGGCTCTGCAGAAGGGCTAGCAGGACCGAACCACCAAGACCCACTTCCCCGAGGTGCCCCACCCCCTGCATTTTCCAAAGTAAAGCTTCACGTCTTGTGACAGCCCCGTTCCTGTCCTGTGCTGCCCTTGGCTGGGTTATTTTTCACTTCCCTGTTCAGAACACAGCCACACTTTCCAAATGCCATGAATCATCACCACGAAGCAACGGCCATTCAGCCAGGCAGGAAACCACGGAGGAGCAGACCTAGAAGGAACAGCAATCCTGCAGCTGACTCTGGTGCGGCTGGGCATCCTGAGGCCACCATAGAGACTGGACGGAGCTGCCACTCTCGGGACCCATTCTCCTCTATCGTCTGCCACGGCTGTCCTCCACTCTCTGATCCACCCTTGCACTGAGTTCCAGGCAGCATCTCTGACTTTGTTCTTACGGCTTTCTTGGTTGTGTTGGCTAACGTGAAGCTGTCATCTTCCAGTCCTGGGAGGGAGAGAAATGGGCAGATCCATTCAAGACCCAGGAAGCTGGGACTTCCCTGGTGGTCCAGTAGTTAAGAATCCACCCTCCAGTGCAGGGGACCCGGATTCAGTCCCTGGTCTGGAAACAGGGATCCCACATGCTGCAGGGTAACTAAGCCTGCGCGCTGCAACTGACAAAGCCCTTGGGCTCAAACAAAGCGGCTGAGCAGCCTGCAAGCAGTACTGCAAGAATGTTACAAAGGTCATCCCTGTCATCCAAGCCTCTTGATGACCGAAACCATGTGGCCTTCCAGATGCCATTCAGTAAGCACCCGAAAGTAGTCACCAGGGAGCCTATGAATAAATCAATCAACGAAAGAGTCTCGTCCTCAAAGAGCTTCAAACTGTCCTGTGCTAGGCAACTGGCTCCTCTGAATAGTAAGTCTGCTTTTGTGCCAGAGCTGGGTTCTTGTGTAATAAGGAGAACCTAATTTGAAGTCATTATTTTTGCCTCTGTTCAATCACAGACAATGCCATTTGAAAGTAAAGCAATGTTAGGACTTCCCTGGAGATCCTAGTGGTTACAATTCTGAGCTTCCACTGCAGGGAGTGCAGTTTCGGTCCCTGGTCAGGGAACTAACATCCAGAGTGCCGAGAGGCATGGCCAAAAAAAATGTAAAACAACCGAGGAAGTGCAAGTCAATATGACAATATTGTGTCAGTTTTAACCTATCAGATTGACTACAACCTTAAATATTAACACTGGCGAGAGAGTGAGAAACGAGCACTGCCCTATACTGTTGGTGGATGTGGAGTGTTACACATTTTCTGGAGGCAGTTTGATCCTGTGTATTACAATTATTAATGAGTAACATTGACTCCTTCATTTCAAGACTAGACATTTAGCCTCAGCTGAACAATCAGGAAAATACACAAAAATGTAAGTACAAAGAAAGTCACACCACTGTGTGGTAAATAAATACAAAACAAAGCCAAAAAAAACCAGGAAACAACCTAGATGTGATTGAGCCAGTGAATTATACCACACTGAATAAACTATTAATGCTATGTAATTGTTGGGACCTCCCAACGGGAGACTGACACTAAGATGCTAAGACTCCATGCTCCCAAAGCCGGGAGCCTGGATCCAGTCCCTGGTCAGGGAACTAGATCCCACATGCCACAGCTGAAAGAGTCCGTGTGCCGCAACTAAGACCAGCAAAGCCAAATAAATAAATATTTATTTAAAAAAAATAAAAAATAAATAAAAGTACGATGCAACTTTGGTGCTGGAAATGTACATGCAAAGCCATAGAAGAATATTCGCATGGATCATCAGTCTTGTCTGACTCTGTGTGACCCTATGGACTCCCCAGCCTCCTCTGTCATAGGATAGGCAAGAATACCGGAGTGGGTTGCCATGCCCTCCTCCAGGGGATCTTCCTGACCCAGGGATCAAACCCAGGTCTCTGCCTGGGTCTCTTAAGTTTACCTGCATTGGCAGGCAGGTTCTTTGCCACTAGCACCACCTGGGAAGCCCCTAATAATAATAATATTTGCCTGGATGATTTTGATAGAAGTAGGAGACAGAATATGTGCAGCCCATCTATGGACTTGTTGATGGCGTGTAGGCCTAAAAGAGACACCTGAAAGATTTATCAAGTTGTTAGCACTGCTCATCTCTGTGGAGGTGGATTTCAAGGTGATTTTTACCTTCTCCATACTTTCTGTACTTCTTAAAATTGTTGATAAGAAACACGAAGCATTTTTATCATCAGAGAAAATTATATATCTGTTTTCATTTTAAAACTGAAAGTAAGACAAAAGTAAGTAAGCCCAAAAGTAAGCCTGTGTCCCTGACAGGCTGTATCTGGCCAAGATAAATTGCGTGTCCTCTTTCTGGTAGAAGGTAGACTGTGGACCATTCTGCCAGGAGGCTTTGGGCTCTGAATTGTTTCTCTTGAGTTCTGAAGAGTTGAATTGGGTCCCCCGTGTTACTTTTTTTCTTTTTGGCCATGCCATGCAGTATGAGGGATCTGAGTTCCCCACCAGGGATCGAACCCGTGCCCTCTGCAGTGGAAGCACAGAGTCCCAACCACTGACCACCAGAGAAGTCCTACATCTAGGTATTTTTAACCAAGAGATCATGTATTAATATTTTTCTAAAATGGGATTATAGAACTTTCATATATTTCCAAAGCGACCCATTGCAGATCAAAAAGTAAGAGCCAGTGAATGGTGGGGAGGGGGTGGCTGGAAGAACCAGTGAACTAGAACATGGGTTGTAAACTAGCTTTACAAAAAGTAAATATTTTGACTCAGCAGACTGTATGATCTCTGTCCCAGCTACTCAACTCTGCCCTTGTACTATGAAACTAATCACAGATTATCTACCAACAAATGGGTGAAGGTGAGTTCCAATAAAACTTTATTGACAAACACAGGCTGTGGGACAGATTTGGCCCAGGCAGTAGGGTACCAACACCATGCCTACCCAACCCCACCCCCACCCCACCCCTCTCCCAACAGAAGCCAAGTAATCAATGACCTTTCCTTTATTTCAGATTCTGCTTCTGGTCAGGAACCAAATGATTCCTGCAGTGGGATCCTGCTCTTCAACAGAGACCACCAAGGAAGTTGGGAAACACATAAAAGGAATTTGCTTCACTTTTTCATTGAACAACAAGTCCTTTGAATTCCTAATTGGAAACTTTCACACATGAATTGAGGTGGTTGCAACTCATTTCCTGCAGTCCTGCTCCCCTCCTTCATTTGGAGCAAAATAATTGTTGACGTGTGGGGCGTGACCTTTGACCTCTGATGGCTGCCTGCAATCTACTTTCCTGGCTCATTTGCATAAAGGGCGTTAGAAACCCTCTGGCACCTTCTTCTCTTCTCACATAAAATTCTGACTTCCTTGATCTACTAGGGAGTAAAACAAGATCTCAAGACAAAACAAGCCCAGGCGGGAACCGGAGATTCCCCATCTCCTCCTGTCTTGGCCAAAAAAAAACACAAAACTCTTCAACTCAAATCAACATCTCCCTTGCGGTGCTAAGTGGGGCCCTTCGAGGACCACTGCCCAGAGGACAGAGTCTGGATGCAGGACATCCCTGCTCTTGTACAAAAGATGAGATTTACTGACAGCGAGAGACATTTTCTCTATTGGACCCTCACCCAAGATGGGTCATTCCCCTGCCCCACAGACCCTCGCCCCTTGACTTCTGAGAAGGCAGAGATGGAGAGAGAGCCAGGTCTAAGAAGCCTGCTTCTGCCCTGATTAGGGAGGAAGGGAAGGGCAGAGTTCAAGATGAAAAGGACAGCAGACAGCACCTCCCCTCCCCCGACATCACATAGCCTCTTCTAAATCTGGTAGCAAAAGGACTGAGTAATTTAGTCCTAATAGCAACAGGCAGGTAACATATATGTTTTTCCATCTGTGTGCCAAATATCCTTTGGGAATGCTTGTTTAGAGGTGAGGATGTGCTTCTGGGTTATTCAAGACTGTTTTCACACTTCGTTAGGACACACAGGAACAGCTCTAAGGAACTCAAGAGGTGAAGAAGTCTCCTTAGAAGAGAAGAACAAAGGCAGTCAAAGACCTGATGAAATGCCAAGGATGAGCCAGTGCTGAGTCTAGGGCTCTGGCTTCCCATCTGGTGTCCTGATGGTTGTCTGTGCCTCCATCAAGCTGTGGTCTGCTGAAAACCCAATTTCCCAACATCTCAAGTGGCTTCCAGGAGATTCAGAGGTGCCCTTTTTCTTCCTTTTTCTCTTATATCCGGATATGCTTCCTAGCCTTCCATGGAAAATCCCTGAGTCGGCCACTTCCTGTTTTTGTTTTGTTCTCTAACCAACCCCCCTTTTGGCCTTTTGGCCTTTGTCTTGATCTTCATCTCAAACTAAGAATCTCCAGCTCCAAGCAGTTCCCTGGCAACTAATGTTTTCTATCTCAGCCCTGCTCGCTCCCTGTAGGTGCTTCTATAAATCCTCACTCTTACTGGTCCTCACCCAAAAAGGGGATGCTAAAAAGATTCAGAGATCTGTTTGGGGAGATGCTTGCCCAATATAAATGCAAACTGTACTAACAATTGTTTTTTAGTTCCCATACACTTTTATCTGGGGTGAGGCGCATCCTTTCCCTTTGTTTGGACAGCTACACAAGGAGCTGGGAGGGTGCCCTTGGTGATGGGCTGTGCTTTTTCCTTCTTTCCACTGTTTTGTCCCCTTCCTCCGGGCCCTGCATTCCTGGCATATTTGGAGAGAGTAGGAGCTGGCCTGAAGCCACTTTTCTAAGTATCTTCTCAACTCTGCAGTCCAGTTTCCAAGGCAGTCTCTTTGTTTATTCTTTGTGTCCCACTTCTGGGCAAGTACCAGATGCTACCAGATACAACTCCAGCCGTGGACAGCATGCCCTGGCCAATGGCTCCAGTTCAGGCTGGCTGGAAACTCCCGGCCACCAGCTCCAGAGGGGGAACGTGTGAAACAGTCAAAGGGTGTGTGAACCATGCGCCAGTCTTGGGGGGAGTTTCCCCAAACACATCTAACACATACAAAGAAAAAAGGAAGAAAGAACCAAACAGTAAACCACCACTGCCTTCAAGAAATTTCTGTGGGAGCAGGTGTCCACTGTAGCCTCATGAAAGGCTCTGGGCTGAGATATCTCCCTGGGTGACCTTTGCTAACAAAGTGACAGTCTCTGTGTGCTCCCTGGGGATGCTGTAAGAGGCTGTACTAGTGTTGAGAGCCAGGTGGTGCCAGTTGAAAAGAACCATCCAGTTGGAATGTAATATGGTAACACCTGGTTCCATCACTGTCTGTCAAGCCCAGCTAGGTCCACCTTAAATCTTACCTCAAGGAAAGGTCCACCCAATTCATATCACAGGAAATCTGAAGTTTACTCTCTTCTCCAAATTGTTTTCAATTTCCCAGGAGGGAAAGAGACTGATTCATTCTGTTAATAAGCAAAGGTCTTATTTTTCCACCTTTGGTCATATAAACGTCAAAGGAAAAAGAAAGAAAGAAAAGCTTCATGTTCAATCAAAAAACTGTTCCAGCATTTTAAAAAAGTCAAGTGGAGATAAAACAGATGATTTTTCAGGAAAAAAAAAAAAGTAACCGTGTCTCCCAAACCATAAAACCATAAGTTATCTAATGTTTAACTCCCTCAACAAAAACCTTGTGGAATTGTTTTTTTTTTAATAGTTTAAAACATAGACTGTGCAGGAACAACAGCTTAGATGATTTCAGGTTTCTTATAGCTTTAGATGAATCAACCACTGGACCAAGAAAGCCAAGGATGCTGAGAGAATGAATGTGAGTCAATTCAGAGTTCTGATAGCACATCCATGTTCATAGCAGAATTATTCTTATTAGCCAAGGAGTAGAAGCAACTCATGGAGAAGGGTGTGGCAACCCACTCCAGAATTCTTGCCTGGAGAATCCCATGAACAGAGGAGCCTGGAGGGCTACAGTCCTTAGGGTCACAAAGAGTAGGACAGGACTGAAGCGACTTAGCACGCACACACGCAGAAGCAACCCAAGTGTCCATCAGTAGGTGAGAAGATAAAAAGCCTGTGGCGTGTCCACACAATGGAATATTATTCAACCTTTAAAACAAGGAAAGTTCTGACGCAGCCTACAACATGGGTGAATTCTGAGGACATTACGTAGATGGGGGCTTCCCTGTGACTCAGATGGTATAGAATCTTCCTGTAGTGCAGGAGACCTGAGTTCAACCCCTGGGTCGGGAAAGATCCCCTGGAGAAGGGGAATGGCAACTCACTCCAGTATTCTTGCCTGGAGAATTCCACAGACAGAGGAACTTGGTGGGCTACAGACAATCAGGTCACAGAGAGTCAGACTTAGCAAGATACAACAAAGCAAATAAACAACTTAGCAAATAAACAACAATAACAAATGCTACATGAACTAAACAGAACAGTACTGTTTAGAAAAAGTCAACAGAAGAACAAGTACTGTCCTCGCGTTCCCTGCTGCTGCTGCTGCTAAGTTGCTGCAGTCGTGTCCAACTCTGTGCGACCCCATAGATGGCAGCCCACTAGGCTCCCCCGTCCCTGGGATTCTCCAGGCAAGAACACTGGAGTGGGTTGCCATTTCCTTCTCCAATGCATGAAAGTGAAAAGTGAAAGGGAAGTCGCTCAGTTGTGTCCGACTCTTCACGATCTCATGGACTGCAGCCCACCAGGCTCCTCCGTCCATGGGACTTTCCAGGCAAGAGTACTAGAGTGGGGTGCCATTGCCTTCTCTGATACGTGTGTATATACATATATATATAAAGCTGGATCACTTTGCTGAACAACAGAAATTAATACACTATTGTAAATCAACTATATTTCAATTTAAAAAGTCAGCAAACCCACCAAAAAAAGAGAAATGGCTAAGATGGTAAATTTATGTTATGTATATTTTGCCACAACCTAAGCATGTGAAAGTTGCTCAGTCATGTCCGACTCTGCAACCCCATAGACCTGCCAGGCTTCACTGTCCATGGGAATTCCCAGGCAAGAATACTAAAGTAGGTTGCCATTCCCTCCTCCAGAGGATCTTCCCAACCCAGGGATTGAACCCAGATCCCTGCCTCAGAGGCAGGTTCTTTGCCATCTGAGCCACAACTTAAGCATACTTTTCATTAAATTTTTTTTAAATTCACAATTCTGAATAAAGATTATTGAGAGACTAAATCTGCCCCCTCCATATACACATACTAACCAGCTCTTCTCCGAGAACCTCATTGATTGTGCCTTTATTTTGGAGCCCATATAGAGTCATGAATCCACACACCCATGTTTCTGCTTCAGAACCGAGCAGGAGATACCACATACCCATGAGGCAGAAAGAGAGCAGCTCTTTGACTGATGTAAAAACCAAGGGTCGTGGAGGTTCCATAGCTTGCTTGAGGTTACACAGCTCATAGGGTCTGACCCTGATTAAAACTCCTGGTGACATATCTCCAGATAACAGTGTTGAATAAACAAGAGACAAAACTGACATTGGTCTGTGGAGAGACGGGAGCACACCAGGACTGATTTTCTAAAATGGGTTCTGAAACCAGTGCCATGGCAGACAAAAACAATCCAGGAGGACTTGGCATTCATTTGTTTAAAGCATGTTCACAGAGCCCCTCCATGGCTGTGCTCCCTTCTGGCTCATCATCCCAAATCCTGATCCCTCCCATGCCCTGGGGTTGCAAGATGCAGGCATTCCAGGAGCAATCCCAAAACAGGGTGAAAAGTGCACAGACAGCAGAAGTTGTGAGCGTGGGTGGAGCAGGGAGGGAAGCCCCAGTGCCCCCACGCTCAGAGAGGCAGTGCATCCAGCTGAGTTCTGGGCAGGTAGGTGGGGTCTGGAGCCGGGGAGAAAGCATTTCTCTGCTTTCCCTTTTTTTTTCAATTAAAGTATGGTTGATTAACAATACTGTATTAGTTTCAAGCATACAACATAGTGATTCAATATTTTTACAGATTATACTCCATTTAAAGTTGTTGTTCAATCGCTCAATCGTGTCCAACTCTTTGCGATGCCATGGACTGCAACACACCAGGCTTCTCTGTCCTTCACCATCTCCATTTGAAGTTATTAAAAATTGATGGCTATATTTCCCCGTGCTGTACATTATATCCTTGATGCTTATTTAATACATACTAATTTGTAAATCTTAATCCTTTACCCCTTTTTGTCCCGCCCATTTTCTCTCTCCCCACTGGTAACCACTAGCTCATTCTCTATATCTGGGAATCTGTTTCTGTTTTATTCATTCGTTTTATTTTTTAGATTCCACATATAAGTGATAAAATAGAGTATTTATCTTTCTCTAACCTATTTCTCCAAGCATAATATTCTCTGGATCCCCCACATTGCCACAGATGGTGGTATTTCCTTCTTTTTCATGGTTGTGTAATATTCCATTGTGTATCTCTACCATATCTTCTTAATCCACTTGTCTACTTAATTGCTTACATGTCTTTCCCACTGTAAATAATGCTGCTATGAACACTGAAGTCCATGTATCTTTTCCAATCTTTTTCTTTTCAGATATATCCCCTGCGGTAGAATTACTGGATCATATGGTAGTTCTATTTTTTTAGTTTTTTGCGCTCCATCCATACAGTTCTTCACAGTAGCTACAGCAATTTACATTCACATCAGCCGCCCACAAGGGTTCCCATTTCTCCTGCTCCTTGACAACATTTGTTATTTGCAGTCTTTTTTGATGATAGCCCTTCTGACAGGTGTGAGGTAATATCTCACCGTGGTTTTGATTTGCATTTCCCTGATGATTAGCAATGTTGAATCAGCTTGCCTTTGTAGCAAAAGCCCTCAAGTGAGCCTTGGGAGCAATCTTGGGGCCACATGCTTTCACTCTGGGGTCTTAAATGTGATGTTTCCCTGATGATCGTCAAGTTTGTCTCTCCAGCCTCAACCTCACCCCCAGAGCTTCAGACTCAGATACCCCCATTCCTAACTTGAGTAAATGAGTCTCCCCTTCAGGGAAAAGCAGACCCGTCATCATGGACCGGCTTCCTCCCCTTCATGCCTGATGTCACCTAGGGTGGCTCCAGCAGCTTCAGCAGCTTCTGCCCATGCACCCCATCACCTCTCCCCTGGAGCATAGGCGGACCCTCCTAACCACCCTCCCCCACACCCGTGTCCACATTCCCTACACGGAAGCCTGGGGTGATGGGCACAGCTGTGAATTCATGCCATCAAAATCGTCCATGATGTGAGCAAGGGGGCACCCACTGAATCCACTCTCCAAAGGGCTGCTTCCCTTCAGAGCATGGCCCTGTGTCAGCATACGCTGTGTTTCTCTAAACAGCCCCTGCGGATGCTGAGATTAGCTCCAGACTAAGTCGCTGCCCCTTTATCTTACTGCCTCATTTGGAGGGCTCCTCAGGAGCTGTGCCACCGGCCTGTCTCTGGTGGCCCTTCCAGAGGCCCAGAAAATGGGTGAGATGTGCCCTTGCACACAACACCTTTCCGAGACATGAGCCCACTGTGTTGGCCCTGCCTCTCTGTAGCCTTGTCCCCCAGCCCCCACCGCCAACGCTTCCCACTCCCAGTGTGTGAGCCACGGGTGGTCAATGCCACCTGCTCCTCAGTCTGCATGTGCTGTCCCTGGTCTGCCTTTCTCCCTCCTGGGACCATGAGTTTTATCTGGAATGGGCCCTGGAAGCCTTCAAAGCTGGGCCTACCAGTTCCCAAGGTGAACTGAACCACAGACAAAGACCCTTTCAGCCCTACATCCCCTTTCTGGCCTCAGCCCCACACCACCCAGCACCTGTCCCATGTCCCAGGCCATCACAGGTGTGCTGGACAGAGAACAGATGCACGGGAACAGTCCCATTCACAGGGACTGGCATGCATGTCTCATGCCTGTTGATCATAAACCTAGAGAACTATGGTTTTTTATTTATTTTCAATTGGAGGATAATTTCTTTACAATGTGGTTTAGGTTTCTGCCGTACAACTATGTGATTCAGCTATAGGTATGTATATATATGTCCCTTCCCTCTTGAGCTTCCCTCCCACACATACCTCACCCCACCCCTCTAGGTCGTAACAGAGCCCCTGGCTGAGCTCCCTGTGTTACACAGAATCTTCCCACTGGCTGTCTATTTCACACATGGTCATGTGTATGCTTCAACGCTACTCTCTTACTTTGTCCCAACTTCTCCTTCCCCCGCGGTGTCCACAAGTCTGTTCTCTAGGTTTGTGTCTTTATTCCTGCCCTGCAAATAGGAGAACTATGTTTTTGTATACACACAGGCATATGCCTGCATGCACACATGTACACGATCACATGTGTACATGCGTGCACACACATGCACGTAAGCAGGTTCGATCCCTGGGTTGGGAAGATCCCCTGGAGAAGGAAATGGTAACCCACTCCAGTACTCTTGCCTGGAGAATCCCAAGGACAGAGAAGCCCGGTGGGCTACAGTCCACGGGGTCGCAAAGAGTCGGACACGACTGAACGACTTCACCTTCACCTTTGTACACGTGCGTGCACACATGTACATGCACACACAGGCGTGTGTGTGTATATATTGTTGTTCAGTCACCCAGTCGTGTCCAACTCTTTGCGACCCCATCGACTGCAGCGCGCCAGGCCTCCCTGTCCCTCACCGTCTCCCTAAGTTTGCCCAAGTTCATGTCCGTTGCATCCGTGATGCCATCCAGCATTAGGGACTTTTCCAATGAGTCTGCTATTCGCATCAGATGACCAAAATACTGAGGAGCTGAGGTTGAGGAGCTTCAACCTCAGCATCAGTCCTTCCAATGAGTATTCAGGGTTGATTTCCCTTAAGACTGACTGGTTTGATCTCCTTGCTATCCAAAGGACTTTCAGGGGTCTTCTCCAGCACCACAATTCAGAGGCATCAATTCTTTTGCATTCTGCCTTCTTTACAGTACAGCTCTCACACCACGTGGAAGACCACATAGCTTTGACTATATGGACCTTTGTCGGCAGAGTAATCTCTCTGCTTTTCAACACACTATCTAAGTTTGTGTATGTATATATATACCTGTGTATATGTGTGTGTGTGTACACATATATATGTGCCTCTGGATTTTGTGTGCATATATGTGCGTGCATGCATGCACATGCCAAAACCAGCCCAGGACCTGGCTGTTTTTGTCAATAAAGTTTTATTGGAACATAGCCATTTCATTTATAAATTTTACGTATTATCTTTGACCACTTGAGACCCCTAATTGCAGACTTGAGTACTTGCAACAGAGCCCATATGGTCTACAAGACCAAAAATATGTATTGTCCAGTCCTTTCCAGAAAGTTTGCTGACCCCTAGGTTAAATTATGATTCTTCTATATGCAGTTATATGCAACTATTAAAATGACTACATAAATCTATAATTATGGCTCTGGAAAATTGTTATGATATATGACTAAGTAAGAAAATCAGTTGGCAAAGGTTGATTTCACCCCATTCTTATAAAAGGAAAATATGTTCAACTTATTGTGCATATTTGTGTAGAAAAATACATACATTTCCTCTAGAAAGTTATGGAAAGAGGGAGATAATAGGTGATGTCTTCATTTCTTCTTTCTACTTTTATTTTTATGCTTGATTTAAAAAAAATAATGAATACACCTTACTTTTTCATTTAAAAACTAATAATAGTGTCTTTTCATCTTGGGTAAAGCTGCTTTACCCCCACCCCCGCTGAGAGCTGAAAAGGAGCATTGGTGTTTGGTGGTGCCCATGCCATGGGTCAGCCTGGCTTCTGGGAGGGGGATTCCTAGGAGAGGCCCAGAGAGACAGCCCCTGGGGAGAGCAGACCCCACTGATAACCTTGGAGGGGCTCAGGCCTGAGCATATTCCACGGGTTCCATCCGTCACACCCAACTTGGCAGAAAAATAGACCAGAGCACCTCCTTCCCAACTCAGTCCTGGCCTCCACTGGCACATAGCATCACAGGGCACGTAGCCTGGCACTGCATGTCTGGTTGCTGTGGAAACAGAAGCACAGCGTCCAAACATGAATGGCTTGTTTTTAGAAAAGTCCCCCTCATGTCCTGGCCACACTCCAGGGTGAGCAATGCCATTCCCTCTGACTCAGCTCCCCAAATCGACTCAGTTCAGAGGATCATGGGGTTGCCCCTCACTGCAGGAGCTGCAGGCAGTCCTTTGGGAAAAGCTCTAGAGAAAGTCCAAACCCTTACAAGCCCTGTTTCTGAAAAGAGTGCAACCATCCCCTTCACAGTCTGTTCTGTGGAACAGACCTCAGAACCCTCTGCACCAAATCTCTTGGGTGCCAAGGTTCCCAGCAAATGCATAAATGATGCTCGCTCCTCCTGGCGCCCTGGTCTCGCCTGCCACCTGTGTCACACGCATTTCTCCGTCTTTCTGCATCAGGCCCATGCCACACCCAGTGGACTAGAGAAACAAAGAGAGAAATGCTTTTCTCCCAGTGAAGACACTAGAACCCCTGCCCTGCTGTCATTTATCCTGTAGGTTTCACCACATCATCAGTGTCGAGGAAAAGAGAGCGAATACAGACTTCTTGCTAGAGTGGATCATGAGCCTGGCAGGTTTTGAAGGAAGGGGGAGATAGAGAAAAGGAGAGCGTGGGAGACTGTTTCACTTCCCCAGGCAGTGTTTCCAACATTCCAGAGGTAGCAATGTCGCACCTGTCCCTCCTCCGTTTCCCTGTGTGATTAGAGTTGCAGAGGTTGGTTGTCTCAAAGCAAAGATTGCCCTGGGCCCCGCCTGTATGCAAATCTCTGTAAAGAAGAGGGCTGTGTTCTCCTGGACTGGCGCCTGGGTTTCTCCTTTGCTCCCATGTTCTGCCTTCCCCATTTTGAGTGAACCAGCGGCCCTGGCCCCAGAGAGCAAGTCAAGGCCTCCCTGGGTGTGGTCAAGAGCTTACATGGCCCCTTATTTTGTTAGTCGGCATCATGCATCAACCTTTATTCATGCCCTATAAAGCTGTAGCCTTTAACGTTACTCTCGTCCACACCTACGATTCTCCATCAGAGCAATTTGCTGTGGAGAAAGAGCCCTTGAGGAAGCAGCCATGAGTCACAGCTTCTCCTGGCCCTGCCCACCCAAAAGGGACCTCAGTGAACAGGTGTGTTTGATTCTGTGGGATGTGGAAGAGGTGACTGAGCTTACCCATGTTCCTAAGGTCAAGGGACTTTTCACAATGAATGGAAGCAGTAGAACTTTCTGTCACTGGGAATGGATAGAGGAGATGTGGTCCATAAATACAATGGAATATTACTCAGCCGTGAAAAAGAATGAAATAATGCCATTTGCAGCAACAAAGATGGAGCCAGACATGATCATGCTAAGTGAAGTAAGTCAGACAGAGAAAGACATATCATATGATATCACTCATCAGTGGAATCCAATTTTTAAGAGGATAGAAAGGAACTTATTTACAAAACAGAAAAGACTTACTGAAAACAAATTTATGGCTACCAAAGGCTACCCCCCTATGGCTACCGTAGCGGGGAAGGGATAAATCAGGAGCTTCAGTTTAACAGAGACACACTACTAAATATAAAACAGAAAGCCAACAAGGACCTACTGTATAGCACAGAGAATACTACTCAATATTCTGTGATAACCTGTATGAGGAAAGAATCTGAAAAAGAATGAATATATGTACAACTTAATCACTTTGCTGTACACCTGTAAATCACTTCAATAAAACTATTCTTCAGTAAAATTGTTTTAAAGAAAATATTAAAAAAAAAAAAACAAAAACCCTTTGGTTCTTGCCTTGATCATGCCCTTGGCCTTTGTTCATTATGTAGGGTTAGTCCTACGTCTGTCTTTCAGATCATCAGTTCTACTATTTGAATAGGCAAGACTCTCCATGGCCTTGGCCTGGTGAGGTGCTCCTCATCTAGGAATTGTTAAGACTCCCTGGGACCCTAGAAGTATTTCACTGGGTGGGATGTGGTATGGCTATGGAGCACAGATCTCGCCAGGGACCTCTGAGGCTATTCAAATGGCCCAAGAAAACCCTCCCAGTGATTCTTTATCTCTAAGATTCAGTTTTCTTACCTGTCCAGTGGAAGAGCTAGAGGAAATATTTGCTCCATTCGCATCCAGCTCTAACTGACTAAAAGCCTATGGTTAGCTAGACCTGCACATTTCCAGACCAGACCTTGTCCTACTCAGCTCTTCATACCACAGCCTCAGAACCAACCTCACACTTGCATGTGGTTGGTCTTCATTACCAGTCACCATCCTCACTCAACCAGGTCTTCCCCAGGGGCTCAGATGGTAAAAATCTGCCTGCAATGCAGGAGGCCTGGGCTTGATCCCTGGATCAGGAAGATCCGCTGGAGAAGGGAATGGCTACCCACTCAAGTATTCTTGTCTGGAGAATCCCACAGATAGAGGAGCCTAGCAGGCTACAGTTTGTGGGGTTGCAAAGAGTCGGACCTGAGAAGGCAATGGCACCCCACTCCAGTACTCTCGCCTGGAAAATCCCATGGACAGAGGAGCCTGGTGGGCTGCAGTCCATGGGGTCACTAAGAGTCGGGCATGACTGAACGATTTCACTTTCACTTTTCACTTTCATGCATTGGAGAAGGAAATGGCAACCCACTCCAGTGTTCTTGCCTGGAGAATCCCAGGGACGGGGAAGCCTGGTGGGCTGCAGTCTATGGGGTCGCACAGAGTCGGACACGACTGAAGCTACTTAGCAGCAGCAGCAGCAGCAAAGAGTCGGACTTGACTGAGCACCTAACACTTTCACTTTCACTTTCATCCTCCCTCGAACCTCTCCACATCTCGATGACAGGTCTCCATATGACAACCGGCCCTAGAAGAAAACAAACAGCTTTCTAGAGGCCACAGGACTAACAAGTAGCTGAACTGGACCCAGTCTCCTGATACTAAGCCCGGGGGTCCATTCAGCAGCTCCACCCTTCCCACAAGGTGCAGCTACAGGGCTGTGAATAACATCGGCCACGGGTAGAATTTCAACCTGCTGGTGTCAGTGAGTCCTAACGTATACATGCTACTGTATATAAAATAGATAACCAACAAGGACCTGCAGTAGAATATAGCACAGGGAACTCTACTCAATACCCTGTAATGACCTGTACAGGAAAAGAAGCCAAAAAAGAGTGGATGCAAGTATCTGTATAACTGAATCACTTTGTTGTACACCCGAAATGAACACAACATTGTAAATTAACTGTACTTCAAAAAAGAGAGAGAAAGAAAGGCAGGAAGCCCTTGTTTTCCCCTTTTCCTGTTTTTATTGAAGTGTAGTTGATTTACATGTTGTGTTCATTTCAGGTGTACAGCACAGTGATTTGGTTATAAAGAAGTACTGTTTCTCCTCCATTGTGCTGAACAGGGGTTCAGCCAGACTGCATTAACATCCAACACAGGGCAGCCACAGTTCCGCTCAGTTCTTCCTTCCTAGTCTCAGGCATCTGATGGCCAAAGGGCTCTGTCCTGAGGACACTTCCAGGCTGCCCACTGGGGTCAGACACAGAGTTTGAAATTCACAAAGCAGCCTGGATCAGCTCCAGTGCTCCCCATCTCCACTTGAAAAGGGCAAAGGAATAATCATGGTATAAACCATGGTTTGGGTTTAAATTGGGGGTCTCCTTAGCCCTCATCCTCTTGTCATAATGGGCCCAAATCTGGAAGAAGGGACCATTCTCTTCACAGTCCCAAACCCGAGTGTCTACTGAGGGTGACAGGAGATGTGGGGGTAGGGGAGTGAGAGAGGGACCTGTATCTTGTCAGAGATAGAAATTGCCCAGAACACCAGCCTACATCATCCATCCTTCATCCGCAGGTCCCTCAGCATCTGCAGTGGCTCAAACTTGCAAAGACTCAGCCTTCTCAAAACATTTACATTTCTGCCAGGCAAAGATTCATGGGACTTTGAATCTCAAAGTACACAGGTTTTCATGAGAAGCTTCAAAAGGGATCCTGGTCATTTTGTGACAAATGAACCAGGCTTGCCAAAGTGTCACTTCAAGAATCTTTGCTTTACCCACATGGATTTTCTTTCTGGAATCCTACCTGTATCAGTTTTATAACTTCATTGACAACTCTTGAATGGTGCTTAATTGAAAGGAAACAGAGAGCAATGTCAACCGTGGCCCCCTGTTTCTGCAGAGTGCAGAAAGAGGTCACCCAGGGCGTGAAACAGTAGGACCAAGACAGGTGAAAGGGTGTTATGAAGACAAATCAAGCCAATGTCATCTGAAGATACCAAGAAAGGTTCATCCACATGATTTCAGCTTCAGAAGTACTCTCTAACCATCCAGAAAACACACACGCACACGCCCCAGTACCGTGCCCCCAAGGGGATTACTTATTCTGTCCTTCACGTGCTGAAAGAACAATCCTTAGTGTTTCTACCCTTTAAATACTTTGCCAGCAGCCTGAATTCATGAAAAGCATATTTATCTATTCACAGTTTTACCCATTTTGTTAAATTTGAAAGTCAGAACAAAGCATGTACATTCAATGCATGCGTACACATTAACGAATACAGTACTTCTGTACTATTAGCCCTGACCTTGAAACATCATTAGAGTTTTTTTTTTTTTTTAACCAGAGGGAAGATCTGAGAAATTCTATTTGGGTTTTGATTGTTGTTCGTCACAGATGTGATAATGGTAACAACCTACAATAAGATGGGTCTCATCTGACTGCTGGGCAAGGGATGCGGAGAGGAGGCTGGGATGGGAGCAGAGGGTGGGAGTGGGGTTGAGGGGATGAGATGCTGTGAGCCAATCACACAGCATGGCAACTCAAGACCTCATCGCCCTACAGCTGGAGTCAATATTTAGTGAAGATTTTATGTGATAATATGTCAATTCAGGGGCTTCCCAGGTGTCATTAATGGTAAAGAACCTACCTGCCAATGCAGGAGATATAAGAAATGCTCGTTTGATTCCTGAGTCAGGAGATCCCCTGGAGGAGGGCATGGCAACCCACTCCAGTATTCTGGCCTGGAAAAGCCCATGGACAGAGGAGCCTGGTGGGCTACAGTCCACAGAGCTGCAAAGAGTCGGACACGACTGAAGCGAATTAGCACAGACACACACTTGTCAATTCAGAGTTGCAAAATGTTGTTTAATCCTGAATTAGTATAGGCTACCGGTACTTCTCAAGACCTACCTGGAATTGATGTTCCATCTGCAAATGTGAATAATGACTACTTTCGTGGTCCCTGGGAAGAGGAGAGAGGTGTCTTTAAATAGATTTAAGAGGGTTCAAGACACAGCTCAAGCTACAGTCCTACTCCATGGATGGAGCCATCATCCCATCAGTTGTTTTTAATATCCTCAATGGCATTTTGAGGGCATTTTAAAAAAATATCCTTGATGATGGACGGAAGAATAAATGCTTATTCTTTAATGATGGATATATGCATAGAGGCAACCAAGAAAAGGCAGTAGAGTGTCGAGGTTAAGGACGGGGCTCTTTCTGAGTGGAGGTTGGCTTCACTGGAATAAAGTACACTCTGTATACGGCAGTATCACTCCCTCCACTTAATGGAGGGACAGGCCATGCACCAGAGGAGAAGAGGGGAACAGATATTCACAAACACAACCGAAGGAGGGGATCACTCCTGCCCGGGCTGCAGCCCATCCCCCAGATGGGACCAAGAGACCAGGGAGTAATGCAGGGAAACACATGATACTTCCAAAGCCAGGATGTCCACATGGTCAACTGATTGAAAACCGCAGCACCCCAGATGCCCAAATACGCATTCTTGAATTTATGCATTTGTCCAAATACCATCCCTCCCATCATTTTCACTCTGTTGAGTCTGCCCCCAAATCCTACTCAAGATCTCCTTTAGGGGTCCTGGACCACTCCCACCCGCACACAGGCCATGGCCCTACCTTGGTGATGGCTCTGATGCAAACTGCTTTCCTTCCAGATGTGTGCAGCCTACCTTGTGCATCTGTGACCCAAATCATGCAAAGAGCCAGGTGGTTGCTTTACATTATATATCTCATGAGCTCAGCTGGCATTAAGCAAACCTATCTGATTTTTCCCTGTGTGTGTACTTTCAGTTCTGTTTTTGGTGCCAACCTGTTATTACTTTTATATTTCATGCTTCACTTTACCTCTCATCAATTTGCTCTCCCATATTTATGTGTATAAAATATCTCCAAATGCATATTCAAGAAAGTAACACACGGGTGGTCTCTGGGTGGAAAGGAACTGGGTGGCTATGGGATTGTCTGGAAGGGAGACTTTTGAATGTTTAATGTTGAACCACATGAGGAAATACCTAATCAAGAAGCACAGAGGACTTCTGGGCCGTGAAAATACTCTGTATGACGTTATAATGATGGATACGTGTCATTTTATATTTGTTCAAATCCAGGAGAAGGAAATGGCAACCTACTCCAGTATTCTTGCCTGGAGAATCCCATGAACAGAGGAGCCTGGCGGGCTATAGACCATGGGGTCACAAAGAGTCGGACGTGACTAAAGCAACTTAGCATGAGGATAGCGTGATAAAATACACACAACAAGGGATGTAGGTTCATCCCTTGTAACAAACGTACCATCTGGTGGGGCATGTTGATAATGAGGCAGGCTGTGGGGGGCAGGAGCTGTGGGCAGGAGAATCTGTACATTCTTCACAATTTTGCCATGAACCTCAAATTGCTCTTAAAAAAAAGTCTTTTTTAAGTTAGAAGAAAATACTTGGAAAAGTAAATAATGAAAAGAATGATAAGACTTCAGGAGGCAGTTGCAGCTAGTGAGGAAGAGAGCAGTGGAGGAGGAGCCATCTGCCACCAGGAGGAGAATCCCAGGGAAAGAGGGAGATGCTTAAAGAGCATTTTGAGACTGCTGCTGCTGCTGCTAAGTCGCTTCAGTCGTGTCCGACTCTGTGCAACCCCATAGACGGCAGCCCACCAGGCTCCCCCGTCCCTGGGATTCTCCAGGCAAGAACACTGGAGTGGGTTGCCATTTCCTTCTCCAATGCATGAAAGTGAAAAGTGAAAGTGAAGTCGCTCAGTCGTGTCCGACTCTTAGCGACCCCATGGACTGCAGCCCACCAGGCTCCTCCATCCATGGGATTTTCCAGGCAAGAGTACTGGAGTGGGGTGCCATTGCCTTCTCTGATTTTGAGACACTGTATATAAAATAGATAACTAATAGGAATCTACTGTATAGTACCAAGAATTCTACCCAATACTCTGTAATGATCTATATGGGAAAAGAATATAAGAATGAGTAGATATATGTATACATGTAACTGATTCCCTTTGCTGTATAGCAGAAACTAACACAACATTGCAAACAATCATACTCTGATAAAAATTAATTTTAAAAGAGAAAACTATTAGAAGCATTTGTGGTATACTATGGAATGCAACCACCTTCCCCCAATCTGCAATACTGAAATAGGTCAGTAAAAGTCTACAAAATGTATCAAAATGTGGGGATATTGGGAACCCTTGTTCCCTTGTGTTGGGAATATAAAGTGCTGTTGCTGTTATGGAAAACACTATGACAACTTTTCAAAAAACTGAACAAGGAGTTACCTTACGGTCCAGCTATTCCACTGCTACATACTAAAGGGATTGAAAACAGAGTCAAAAGGAGATGTTTGCACACCCATGTCCATAGCACATGGCCAAAAGGTGGAAACAACATGAATGTCCCTCCATAGGCGAACAGATAAGCAAAATGCGGTCTATCCATATGCTGGACTATTATTCAGTCTTAAAAAAGAAAGAAATTCTAACACATGCCGAAACACGGATGAAGCTGAAGGATGTCATGGTAAGTGAAATGAGGCAGTCACAAGACAAATATTGTATAATTCCACTTATATGAGGTACCTAGAATATTCAAATCCATAGAAACAGAAAGTAGATTGGTGGTTGCCAGAGGTTAAAGTGGAGGTGGGGGAAGAATGGGGAGTCATTGTTTAAAGGGTACACAGAGTTTCAGTTTCACAAGATAAAAAAAGAGCTCTGGACATGGAACAACAACGCAGAGTTGCACAACGGGGACGTGCTTACCATCCCTGACCTGGACACTGTTATGCTAAGGTTTACATTACGTGTATTTCACCGCTATTTAAACAAATTTTAATTTCTTTTTAAACGCTTTGTAAGTCAAGGTTGTGTCTGTGTGTGTGTGTCGTGCTGCATGGGGGATGGGAGAGGCAAGGGTGGGTGGCAGTGTGCTAAGCCTAGATTCGAGGCAAGGGCAAGATGGAGCAGCATCCTCCGTGCGGCATCTCTAGGGCAGACTCCTCACCAGTGATGAGCAATGCTCAGGTGGCTTATCTGGCCCTAGATTGTATCCCAATTCTCCTCCAGCAGTGGTGCCACATGGAAGCTGAGCCTGGATCTGACCCAAGCACTCTGACTCCAGATTCTGCACTCTTAGATAATACTCTGTGCTGCCTCTCTTTTCTTAACAAAGCGTCCTCCCCAAACCAGCTCCAAAGCCAACAGCAAAGACTCCAATAATTCATTCAGCTGAAGTAAGTTTTTTACTGAAAATGGGTCAGGTGACAGGTAATGGCCTGGGTGAGGCTTCTGGTAAGCACTGAGATACAGAGTCTCAGGGATCAAGACCCTCTCTGTATCTGTGACCATTTGCCTCACGATGCACCTGACTGATGAGCAGAGGTGAGCGAGGACAAGGAAATGGCAGACGATTGATCAGATCCCTGCCTAAGCCACCAAAGTTCCATTCCACAGTCTCATTACCTTCCAGGGAGAGGAGGAAACCCAGCAGGAATGGCAGCCAATCCACAGGTGCTGGGAAACGTCCTAGAAAGTCTCCTGGTGAAGAAGCAGATGGAAGCAAGTGGGTTGACTTGACATTTGGGTCACCATCCTCATCACTTCCTCCTCTGATGGATCTCATCTCCAAGGGCTTCTGGCCCCCAGGCTCTTTTAACAATGGAAATAGGTGTGGGATTGGGAGTAATGCTCAGGGTGGCTTCCACAGAAGTGGGTTGAATCATGATAAAGGAGGGAAGCTGGGGATGAATGAGTTCAGGCCTCAGGCCAGAGCAGGCAAGGGGAGCTGCAGACACAGGGCTCAGGCATAGGATGGGGAGAGGGACAATGAGAAGAGATGAGGCAAAGAGGTGAAGACTATGGTGATGCTCCCATAAGGAGCTGGGCATTTGCACCACTGAGAATGGAAGGACCAGGAGGAAGGGGCTGGGGGACCAGGCCAAACCATAAATGCCGAATAACAAAGCTTATCCCCGACGATGGCCAAGCCATCTGGGATGAAACATCCACCTTCCCACTCCAAGCCACCTTGAGCCTTACTCCCCATCTCACACCTATTTCCACTGTTAAAAGAGCCTGAGTACCAGGAACCCTCCATCAGAGCAGGAAGTGATAGGGATGGTGAGCAGAATCTCAAGTCACACTTCCCCTGGACTTGGAAGGGAAAGTCTTCGTGAAACGAAACTTCAGAATGACAACAAAAATTGATGAAGAAAGAAAAATGGCTGAGATAAAATGGTGATTTCTGAGAGCAGCTGAGACCTTCAGTGTTGGGGAGGGGGTCCTCTGGACTGTTGCCCAGGTCAGACTCAACTGCACCTTATCAGGGTCTTTCCCACTGAAGTTTCCAGCATCACTAAGGTGCACAGAATGCTCACTAAACCATTTGGGGGTTTTATCTTTTTTCACTAAGGAAATAGGGGATGCCCAAGTTTGGGTCCCCAAACCAGAAAGACTGTGGGTGCCTCAAATAAAGCAGGGGGTTTCAGGGCAGTCCCCACAGGGACTCTGGGGGCCCACTTCGTCCCCCACCCTCGGTGCTGCCTCTCCCGCCTCCACCCCCTCCCCACCCTAGCCTTTTCCTCTCTCCCTTCACTCCCCCATTCGCAGAGAGGGCTGCCCACAGGGAGGTCTCATCTCTCTCACCTGTTGCTCTCAACCTTACTCGGCCTAAAAGTATCTGGAGGAATCTGTAGAGCCCCTCCCCCATCCCCCACTCAGAGGTGGAGGATGAAGCCCAGGAATCTGCATTTTTAATGAGCATCCCAAGCTGTACTGATACTCTGGAGTAGAACCTGCTGGAGGGCAGACACGCTGTCTTTCACGGATCACCCGTGCACTCAGCACACACATTCCCACCCATGCCCACACTGACACGCACACACTCAGGGCTGCAGGATACACTGCAGCTAGCTGACACTCTGTCAGTCAATTCCCGAGCAGCTGGAGCCTGGGAAGGCGTGTGTCATGGTGTTCTCGTCCCTCTGAACCCCTCACCTGCTATCTGACAGCTTCCCATCCAGAAACCACCCGGTACAGTAAAAAGCAGAAAAAAGAAAGCCGTTAGACCCCAGTGAATGTTATTTTTAATGAAAGTGGTGCGTTTTGAGTCACTGTGTTGAAACCAGATTATAAATGAGTCATCAGGGAATCAACCACAAAGAGCATCTGTGAAGGTGATCTACAGGAGTGCTCTGACGCCTGCTGTCCCTTCACACACTTCGCAGAGACGCTGTCAGCCTTGGAGCTGGTCTGGAGCATCTGCTGCCGCGTCAGCTCAAAAGGCTGCTATGTTGTCACCAACGGGATTCCCCCTCCAGCCGGCAGCGTGGTCCCACCCACAGAGCAAAGGCAGCCATCGCTGAAGGATGCTGTGGTTACATCATAGCTGCTGGCTTTCAGGTAGTGACTGGAGACGGTCACAGGCCATCTGCTCCTCCCATGCTCCCATACTCCATCCTCCCCCCGGTCCTCGAAAGGTAGCCTGGTCCTAGGGCAGAAAAGAGGGACTTAAAGTGGGCTCGAGTGCCCAGTCTAATGGGGTGGCCGCTAAGAGGCAGGTAACAGCTTCCTGTTTCTCATGTCTGAAATGTAAATGGTATCACTCGCCTGCCTCCCTCACAGGAAGGTTGCAAGGTTCTCGTGGGACTGTGTTTGACATGATCACAGGTCATTCCAAGTCATCAGTGAAAGAGGTCAAACCTACTGTCTGGAATAAGCTTTCACCCACCAGCAACCTCCACCCAGAACGGAACCAGGTACGCAGATCCGTATGGACTGGCGGAGCAGTGTGAGGTTAAATGCTCCTTCATGTCCCACCCGGAAAGGAGACACCACTGTTCACCTTGCCCCTGAGAAAACAGGAGGTGGAGGCCAGCCAGTGGGGAGACTGTCCCAGGTCTCCACACACAACCTCGGGAAGGACTCGCAGACCATCTGGGGAGTGCCGCTGGGCTTCTGGGCAAAACTATGGTCCATGTACAGCAGCCACTCAGTAAAACTGTCAACTGTTGAGCATGTGACCAAATTAAAAAAAAAAAAAATCTTCAAAGAAGGTGAGGAATTCATTAAATCTGCTCAAAAGAGAGGGAGGGCAGAGGAAGAAAGAAAAAAGCTGTTTTGCAGAGCCAACTGAATGCCTCTTCCATGCCTTGCAGACTGATGACTAGAATCAGCATTAAAGTGGAAGAGAGAAAAAAAAAAAAAAAGAGGTTTTTAGGGACAGGCAAATCTATACTAGCAGGCTAGCATCTTCCTGGTTCCGGGTCCTTGCAGAGGCTATGCACTGTCGCTGGGCCTGTTTTCCAGTACCCTTTCTCCCAGGATGGCTGTGAGAATTAAGCAGAATCATATATGTGTTGTACCTACAAAGCGCCTGGAACATATTTAACAATGCACTTTGGTCTCTTTCTGTGGACAGTTGCAAAATACAGCCGCAAATTCTTCCTATCTTGGCAAGCAAGCCTCTTGGCAATGACTAGGCGTCTCTTCACATCAAGAGTTAAAGTCTGTTTGCCTTCTCCCTTGAATCTGAGTTCGCTTTAGCCTGAAGCATTTAGCAGAAGTAACAATGTGTGGCTTCCAAGGCAAGTCCTTACAGCATTCACACTTGCCCTCTGGAAATGCTGCCCTGGGAGCACCGTGTTAAGGAATCTGGTTTAGCCTACAGATGAGAAGAGGCCATACGGAGAAGTGAGGTCCCCATCTTGACTGCCAGCACCAGCTGCCAGAGCGGTCACTGATGCCATCCTGAGATGACCTTCCAGCCCAGCTGAGCCTCTGGCTACTGAAGCCACATGAGTGAGCCCAGACAAAATCAGCAGAGAAACTGTCTAACTCACCCAAAAAATCACGAAAAATAATAAATCCTTGTTGTGTGAAGTCCCTGAGCCTTAGGCTGATCTATTATGCAGCACATTTTACTGAAACACATTTCCTCTCCTCCACCTCCAAAACCTCTTCTCCCTTGGCCACTCTTGAATTTCCCCAAGCCATGCCTGGCAGACTATTCAATGAAATACTAACAGAGAATTTACCAGGACCAGGAGCTGTGATCATGAAGTCATTTTCACAGATACATGTTAGAATAATTCATCAATCAATTAAACAGCATCCACCAAGCTAAGTTGATAGTCAGCAAGTAAGCCTGTTCTACACTGAAAATAGATCACAAATTCAGCTCTGCATACCCACCTCCACCACAGTCCCCATGGACTGTAGCTGACCAGGCTCCTCTGTCCATGGGATTCTCCAGGCAAGAATACTGGAATGGGTTGCCATGCCCTCCCGAGGGGATCTTCCCTACCCAGGGATCAAGCCCGAGCCTCTCCTGCACTGGCACATGGGTTCTTTACCACTAGTGCCGGCTGGGAAGCCCAACAGTGATATCCTCCTAACTGGTATCTCCCTTTGAATTCCGTCACCCCACTCATTGCCATTCTCCACAGAGGGGTTTTTGAAATATATTCAGTCATTCAACACAAATTTAGTTTTGAGCACAGATATCAACCTCCATAGGGTTTACTTCCTAGTTGACATTTTGATTTTAATAAGTAAATTAGTAAATAAAATATGTGGTGATAAGTAAATTAATAAACTATGTGGGGTTGAGTGTCAAGGAAAAATTAAGTGGGAAAAGTGAAGAGGGTTCGGTAATGTTGGAAAGGGCTGCGACTTTATATAGGATAGCCAGGGAAGGTTTCAACGAGACAGTGACATTTGAATAAAGACCAGTGGTTTCAATGAGATAGTGACATTTGAATAAAGACCAGTGAAATACCAAGAGTAAGGACCCCAAAGCATAACCATTCCTGGTAAACTTCAGGAATAGTAAGGTCAGTGCGACTATAGTATAATAAGCAAGGATATGAGCAATATGAGATGAGTTCAGAGAGGTAACATGGAAGAAAGGTAGAGAAAAATCAGACTACATAACACCTTATAAGTCAATGTAAGAACTTAGGCTTTTGCTCTAGAGACACAGAGAGCCACAACAGCATTTTTTTTATTTTTGGCCACACTCTGCCATAGGTAGGATCTTAGTTCCCTGACCAGGGTCAAACCTGGGCCCCCTGCTTTGGAAAGTGGGGTCTTAACCACTGGACCACCAAGGAAATTCCAAGAAAGCATTTTTACCAGATCACAGTGACGTGGTCTGATGTACTTTTTTTTTTTTTTTTTTGCTGCACTGGGTTTTCATTAGGTTATTTTTGTGCGGGCTTTCTCTAGCTGTAGTGAGTGGAGGCTACTCTCCATTGCGGTACCCAGGCTTCTCTTGTCTCAGGGCTTAGTTGCCCCCTGGCACATAGAATCCTTCCGGACCAGGGATCAAACCCATGTCCCCGGCACTGGCAGGTGGGTAGTCCTTCCATTGCACCACCATCTTAATAGTAGTATTCTGAACACTGTATTGACTATAGACTGAAGAAGGTGCTGGGATGATCCCTATAGCATAATTTTTTAATCTTTCTACATTTCACCATGAAAAAAAGAGTATAGGTAGTACAGAATAGCGAAAACAAAAATTTACAGATGATATGTACCACAAACTGACAAAGCACCTCCCTGATCTCCAAAAGGTAAGTGGATAGGAACAAACAGCCAACAGCTACAAGACCTGAGTAGGATTAACATCTGTACAAGAGAAAACAAAGGAGAGAATCAAGGATCTGACAAACCTGGAAATCCCAAAATCCTCACGTACTCCCAGGTACCTGAAGAAATACTCAGGAAATCCCAGGTACTCAGTGGGGAGCTGAGAAAGTCAATTTGAAACTGGAAGAGTTTTCCCCACTCAATTAATGGGTGAGTTCAAAGTTCCTGCAGCAGGAAAGGTCGGAAAGGGCTAGAGGTGTCTGGGAAAAAGAAAGGGAATAAGTGAAAGCCCATCCAAAGGGGCGGGGGGAGGGTTTCCCTGGCGGCCTCGTGGTTAGGATTCTGGGCTTTCACCGCCATGACCCAGGTTCAGTCCCTTGTTGGGGAACCAAGATCCTGCAAGCCACGTGGTGCTGCTAAATAAATAAATAAAGGATAAGGGGAGCAGAGCCTGGAGACTTCTGAAAGTAAACCAACAGATTCCTGAACACTACACACAAACAGAAGAGGAAACTCTACAGCAATGAAGTTAGAGAAGCCAAGTGGAACTATGTCAATGAGAGATTCAGAAAAACTAATTTCATATAAAATTTTTCAACAACAACAAAAATACAAATTTATTTTAGGAAACATGTAAAAGTCATAGAATCACACACCCTTGTAGAACATAAAAATGCCAGAAAGACAGAGACACAAAATAAGTGAAATCTACAACATATTTCCAAAAAGGCTAAAAGAAAAACATAAATTAGAGCTATAACTACTCAGAATTAAAACGATAGAATGCAGGAAGGTATTAGGCATATTTTATTTTTCCACCCAGGGAAATCATTTTTTTAATTATTTTTAATTGGAGGATGATTGTTTTACAATATTATGTTAGTTTCTGCCATACATCATCATAAATCAGGCATAGGTATACATATATCCCCTTCATCTTTTTTTTTAAATCATTTTTAATTGAAGGGCAATTGCTTTAAAATATTGTGTTGGTTTCTGCCATACATCAACATTAATCAGCCATAAGTATGCATATGCCCACTCCCCCTTAGGAATGTTTTAAGTCTTATCAGAAATCAGATTAAATTTAACAGAAGACAATTGTAGTAATGTGATATAATAAGAAATATATATTTGGTCTTTGTCCCCAGTTCCTCACAAAGAGCTCCTAAAGCCTTTGTAAGTTCCTGAGTGACAGGGGTGAGAAGGGATGTTATTCATAATGAGGTCCTGTCAACCATACTCAAATTTATGCTAATGAGGTGACTCTCTGTGGACCCCTAGATAACTTCAGGATGGAGCTGGTTGCCAGAGGAAACAACCACGCAATAAGAGCATTAAAACTTGCAGCCCCACTCCTTGACCTCAGTGGAAGAAAGGGAGACGGGGGATTGAATTAACCACCAGTGGCTGCTGATTTAATCACTCAAGCTTATGCTGTGGAACCTCCACAAAAACCTAAACAAATGAACATCCAGATTTGTGCAAACATCCATGTTCCATGAGGGTGATGCACCACTAACTCCTCAAAGACAGAAGCTCCTGTACTTGGGACCCTTCCAGACCTTACCTATGTAACTCTTCATCTGGCTGTTCAGTGTTCCCCTTGGTTCCATAAACCATTACAGAAAATCATTGAATCTGAGGAGGCACTCAGAGAAATCCTCAATTTGTAGCCAAATCAGATCGAAGTGTGGATAATCTGGGGACCCACAACCTGTGACTGACAGCGGAGTGGGAAGCAGTCATGTGGGACTGAGCCCTTAACCTGTGGGGCCTGCGCTAACTCCAGGTAGTTAGTGTCAAAACGAATTAAATTATAAGACACCTGGTTGATGTCCACGGAGAAATGGAGAATTTTTTGATGTGGAAAACCCATATGTGTGGTCAGAAGTCTTGTGAGCAGAAACAGATTATAATAGTACAAAGAGTGCATAAATCCAGCAGATAATGGAAACAGAAAATTTTAAGGAAAAAATTATGTCAAAAGAAATGAAGAAAAAATGAAAAGGGATTCAAGAGAAAGTAACAAGTATAGAAGACAGGCAAAGAAGATCCAACATAATCTAACAGAAGTCCCTAATTCAGACAACCAAAGCAAAGAACAGAATCAAAATGAAAATCTATAATTCAAGAACAATTTTAAATGTTAAAAATTAAATATCCAAAGCTTGCAACTACAAATATAAAGTCAAAATGAACCCAGAACAAGTAATAGCAAAATATTTTCTGGTAAAATTTCTAGACTTTAAAAATCTGGGTCCCAAGATTATATTTTATACATATAAAATCTCTTAGAAATCCAAGGGGGGAAAATAAAACCAAAACTACTAACGAGGAAAGGAGAATCAGATTGTTTCAGATTTTTCAACAGCCACACATTATGCCAGCAGAATATATGGAAAGAAGGTGAGGATGGAAAAAGGGAAAACTGACTGGAAACAGAACCAGTGGAGTTTACTGATGGATCAGACAGGAATGTGAGAGAAAGAAGAGAGTCAAGGATGACCTGAGCAACTAGAAGGATGGAGTTGCCATTTGATGACATTGACTGTGGGAGGAAGAGGTTTGGGGCAGGAAATAAGCACAATAGTTTGTACATATGACATTTTAATTATCTATTAATAATCTATGTGGAGAGCTGAGCAGGCAGCCATACAAAGAATCTGGAATTCAAAACTGAGGTCTGGGTTAGAAATAAATATTTCAAAATCATTAGCATATAGGAGCTATTTGAAGTCAAGAAACTGGACACAATCAATGAGGGAGTGAGCGTAGAGAATATTCCCCTGTCAAAACCTCACACTGGCTTACCATAAAACCCAAACCTTTCATTATGGCCAGCAAAGCCCTACGTGTGGCTCCCTCTCATTTCCTATGGCTCGCCTCACTCTTTCAGCTCTCTGAGGCCATGGCACTGTCCCTAGTGAAATCTCATTCCCAACCAGGGCCTTTGCACTTGCTGTGCCCTAGGACCAGGCTCTGTTCCCCCAGCTGTGAACCTACATACGCACATCATTCCACTCTCTGCTTAAATGTCAGCTCCTCATAGACGTGTTCTGACATCCTATCCAAAATATCTGCCTCCCACAGGCCTTCCTTGGTAGTCCAGTGGCTAAGAATCCACCTTCAAATGCAGGTTTGATCTCTGGTCAGGGAACAAAGATCCCACATGCCACGGGGCAACTCAGCCTGTGTACCACACCTACTGAGCCCTTGTGCTCTACAGCCTGCATCCTTTAGTCTGCTTTATTTTTCTTCCATTTGCAGGTTGCCTATTATAGTTTCTATTACTGCATTAACAAGTTACCCCAAAACTTAGTGGCTTTGTGTAACTATCTTATTATGCACATGGATTCTGTGGGTTGGAATTTGGATAGCACACAGAGAAGATGGCTTGTCTATGCTCTACAATGTCTGGAGCCTCAACAAGGAAGACTCGAAGGCTGATGGTGACTCAACAACCAGGCTTTAAAATCAACTGAATGCTTCACTAATATATCTGGCATCTGAGCTCAGTCCATCTCAAAGAATGGGACTGTGGACCAGAAGGTCTGTGTGTTGTGTGTGTGTTCAGGGACTAAGTCATGTCCAACTCTTTGCAACCCCGTGGACAACAGCATGCCAGTCTCCCCTGTTCTCCACTATCTCCCAGAGTTCGCTCAAGTTTATGTCCATTGAGTCAGTGATGCTGTCTAACCATCTCATCCTCTGCCATCCCTTACCCATTTGGCCTTCAATCTTTGCCACCATCAGGATCTTTTCCAATGAGTTGGCTCTTCACATGAGGTGGGCAAAGAATTGGAGCTTCAGGTGCAGCATCAGTCCTTCCAATGAATATTCAGGATTGATTTCCTTTAGGATTGACTGGTTTGATCTCCTTGCAGTCCAAGAAACTCTTGAGAGTCTTCTCCAGCACCACAGTTTGAAAACATCAGTTCTTTGGCACTCAGCTTTCTTTATGGTCTACATATGTCCGCATGGAAGCCATCTCTGTGTGGCTTGGCTTCCTCACATCATGGCAGCCATGGAAGAGTCAGACTTCTCACTTGGTTACAGAGATGCAAAAGCATTGTCCCAGCAGACAAAACAGAGCTTCATCACAGTTTGTGACCCAGCTTCAGAAGTCGTACAGTGTCACTTACCCTATGCCTTCCTGGTTAAAGCAGTCTCAAGTCTGTCAAGAAGAGGGACATAGACTTCATCTCCTTCATCTCCTAAGAATCTAAAGAATCTTGAGCCTGGGTACTGCCATATTGTCCAAGATGTAGTCTCAGAGCTGAGCTATTCTTCCCAAGCTTGCTGCCAGCTGCCTGTTGAAAGAATTGTTTCCTGAATGTTCCTCTGTTGACCTGTGAATATCTTGCTCTATCTCTGCCTACCCCTAGCTATCTGAATTCTCAGCTGCTCCACTATTTATCAAGAAGTCTTTACCAGATATAAGACCCTGACTCCACAAAAAAGAGCACCCCGTGTTTCCCTCTTTACAAGAGGGCTTCTAAATCTGTCAACAGCCCCTCCTCCATGATGGATGTTCCATCTCCAATTTACAACCTGGTCCCTGTTAATCCTCCGAAAATTCTTGTCGGGACTCCTTACAAGGATGAAATACTTCTCTGAACATTGAAAAAAATCACAGAGACACAACAGAAGAGTTATTAAACAAGTTTACAGTGGTTTCTTCACAAGGCCATTTGATTGAAAATAATTGGACAGGAAAAATTAATTCCAGACTGAACTGAGTAGTTATTTTCCGAAATGGAAAGAAATGCTTCTCCTTCCATCATCAAAGCCCCTAAAAATGCCACCAAGATTGTTGAATACCACTGACTTGAAACAGGAAGCCAAATGACTGGAAATCCAGCTGCCCCTGGTTTATTCCTATTTACGCCCACAGATTCACCCTTTGGCCTGAGCACACTTGACTCAGAGAAGGGTTACATGTGCCTGAACACCTAGCACTGGCTTTGAAACGCTTTGCATGGCAATGACCAACAAGAATTTTGGTTGGTGTAAACGTGAGGCTGGGCGCAGAGTTATGTGAAATAATGGGACAGAAAGAGACAAGGGACCACATCCCAGAGGGGGATGGAATGAAGCAAAACAAAGGAAGAGAAGGACCAGATCCAAACCCAGACCCCACACATAGGCTAGGACATGGCTTGGGTTGTCTGGAAGCAGTTCCCAGACAGAAACCTCAGTGTGATGAATCAGTTTCCTTGGACATTGAGGGGATAAAGAGTCCACTGTAGAGACAGAGCATATTTATCCAAGGAATGGCTGTGAGAACTGGGCATGGGCAGGGGGCGGGGAATGGAGTGTGGAGTATGCGGTGGGGAAAAGCCACCATGAATCCCCAGTCTAGACACTGAGCCCATAACACCCAGGGAGAAGCAAACTATCTAAAAAAAAGGGTGTGTTTGCAAGAAGCCAGTTGAGACCGGCTCTGAAATGGCTGGTGGTGATACCAGAATCAGATTTTGCAGACAAGCCTTTAAAAATCAGAGTGGAGAAAATAGAGATGAATTTAAGACAGATTTTAATAGGAGCACAAGTCTTCTTTTCTAGCCTGTAAATCACATTCCATTGTAAACAATGCCATAAAAAATGTCTACAACTCTAAACAGCACAAATTTCCACGTATTAGAAAAAGGCTCCCTTATGTGAACCAACACAATTACATTAAGCACAAAAGCAATGTTCAGACAACCTTTCATAACTCAGGACTACTGTCACTCACAAGGGTGTTGAGACCAATACTGTACATTCCACACCCAGACAAATCCCACCACGAGACCAGCAGAGACCTACGTTATGCACTTTGGAAAAAATGGCACTTTTCCTCTTTTACTTTCCGCTCAAAAGAAGGTCCCAATTCTTTTGTGACCAGCCCTACAAATGCCTGATAAATTCCAGACTGCTGTTAGCTGCAGGACCCAGGGCTCGAGGCTACTTTTAAGTGTCTCTGTACTGAAGAAATAACAGCAACTCATATTTGTGTCATTTTTTTGTGTGTGCTTAAGAGGCATTTTTACATACATTATCTCAGCTGAGTCTCACAAAAACCATGTGAGGTCAGTGTGGCATATACATTCCCTTAGCCCAAAGCCCTTCTGTCTCTCCTTGGAGACAGGGAGGCATTTGGAAGGAATGAAAACAGTCTCCCTCCCTGACTTTACTGTGCACCAGGGCCTTCTCATCCTCCAAGAAAATAAACAAGCTTTTATAGTCCCAGGGTGTAGGTGCCACTTTGGTGGGCAGTGGGCGCCATTCAACATGCTTTTGTTGTGGGAGACGTGGAAAGAGAGGGAGCTAGGGTGGAGAAAGGGGAGTCAGTTACCAGGTTTGGGGGACCAGAGATAGTTGAAGATCCTGGAAGTTCTGAAGGCAGTGCCAGGGGACAAGGAGCAGGATGAGGTCAAGTGTCTGAGGCGTGTTCTAGTGGCCATCCTAAAGGAAATCAGTCCTGAATATTCATTGGAAGGACTGATGCTGAAGCTGAAGCTCCAATACTCTGGTCACCTGATACGAAGAACTGACTCATTAGAAAAGACCCTGATGCTGGGAAAGATTGAAGGCAAGAGAAGAAGGAGACAACAGAGGATGAGATGGTTGGATGGCATGCCTAACTCAATGGACGAGAGTTTGAGCAAGCTCTGAGAGTTGGTGATGGACAGGGAAGCCGGGTGTGCTGCATCCATGGAGTCACAAAGAGTCAGACACAACTGAGTGACTGAGCTGAACTGAACTGAACCAGTGCTCAGGCGAGACCAGAGAGCCAAGCTCAGCTCTGAGAAGCGAAGGCAGTCGGATCTAGTAGGAAGCCCACCAGGATGGAGTGTGAGACCCCTTGCCTTCCCCTGAGCTGGACCAACTTCCTCCTAGGACTTCCAGCCCCCCCACCTCAGTGCCAAATTGCTAAGCTATCCAAAACATCTCATAGACATTTGTAAGCCCTCGTGGGACCTGGAAACCCCAGCGAGGATGGAAAAGGAACGCTAAGTCTTGTTCTTTGGGGCCAGATGGGCACACTTGAGACCACTACAAGCCAAGGAGAGATGGGAATGGACATCACTTTTCCACTGGATTTATTGAACCATCATCACCACCATCATCATCAATATTTGCCCATCCTTTCTGGTAAGTCATTAAGGCGCAGTGAAGACAAAGGACTTGCCAGGATTTCATAGCTAGTGAGTAACACCACCACCTTACTCTGACCCTAAGGCCCTGATTACTTTATTAAACCTGCTGTAAGGGTAAAGAACCCCAACCACTGTGTGCATTTGTCAAATGAGGAGAGGCCCTGGGAATTCCCTGGTGGTACAGTGGTTAGGACTTGGCGTTGTTACTGCTGGAGCACAAGTTTGATTCCTGGTAGGGGGACTGAGGGGCTTCCCAGGTGGTGCTAAGGGTAAAGAACACACCTGCCGATGCAGGAGATGTAAGAGATGCAGGTTTGATCTCTGGGCAGAAAGATCTCCTGGAGAAGGACACAAAAACCCACTCCAGCATTCTTGCCTGGAGAATCCCATGGACTCAGGAGCCTGTCGGGCTACAGTCCTTAGGGTCTCAAAGAGTTGGACATGGCTGAGCGACTTAGCACACATGCAGGGGAACTAAGATCCTACAAGCCAGATCGCATAACAACAACAAAAAAAGAGGGCGGCCCTATGTTCTCCCTGTCCCTGGCTGCCCTGGCCCCATGGTTCTAGCCCTGGGGCCCTGACTTGGAGGAGATGTCTCTTGCAGAATGACCACTATCACGCCCTTGGCTTTCTCTCAACAGTGTTTCCTTTGTCCCTGTCCTGGGCCTGCTTTATAAGGTGCGTGCTCAGTAGCTCAGTCATGTCCAAGTCTTTGTGACCCCATGGACCGTATCCCGCCAGGCTCCTCTATTCATGGAGTCTTCCAGGCAAGAACACTGGAGTGGGTTACCATTTCCTCCTCCAGGGATCAAACCCGCACATCTTGTGTCTCCTGCATTAACAGGTGGATACTTTACCACTGAGCCACCTTTGCATAATGAAGCCCTTTTTAATACTGGGGGGAAAAAATGTAAAACCTTGGCTTGGAAAGAATCCCAGACAGACCCAGCGGACACAGTTCCCCGGAAGCTGGGAGCATTTCTGCTCAGCTCCAGGTGCAGTCACCCAGGACGTGCTCCGGAGGGGCTATTTTGTGACCAGACAGAAGAGCCCTCTTCTCTACTATGCCTGTGAAAGTAGCAGCTGTGCTGTGTTCTTCTGTCCAGGAAACTAGCAAACGACTCAGAGAAAATTCCCAAGAAAAGCAACAAAGATGATTAATGAGCTAGACGAGCAAGTGAGGGCCTTGGCAGGTCACACTGGCAGAGCCGGGTGGGTACCGCTCATGGGAGAAGGAGCTGGCCCCATAGAGAGGAAATAGTCGGCGATGGCCCCAGGGAGTAGTAGTTCTATAAGCGTCATGGGAATGAGATGGAAAGAAAAGGAGGATGTCAGCTGAATATCAGGAACAAATTCCTCATGCGGGGCACCCCCGGGGTTGGGATGGAAAGCACATTGCTTTGGTTGCGTCATGGAAGGCCAAGATGGAGATTTGGGCCAGGCTGGCAAAGCCCCAGAGAAATGGAGAACCCCAGAAGAGCAGCAGCTGGATATTCCAGGTGGGGAGGCTGGCTAAGAGGGCCCCCAGCACCTCCCTGGCTCCAGGCCCCTCCACTGCTCCTGAGTCTGCTCCCCTCAGGGGCCAGAGCTCCTGCGGCTCACGGCCCTGGACGGTCACTGAGATTTATGTGACCACGGCCTCCCCGACGAAGACCAGGGATCTTGGGAGCAAGTCTTCCTTTCTTGATGTACTGAAGTCACTGGAACCCATTAGTGAAGTTTTATCCCTGTCGGTAAATCACCGCCTTAGTCATGCAACGTAACTCTTCAACAACTGGGGAGGTTTGTTTTTAATTCTCTTAGACGATGAGGCAGAGATGCAAACACTGGCCTGAAAGCCGCCTTTGTTCCTGTTGTCCTTGTACACAAGCACCTCCCAGCCTCTGCACTCCTGCGGGAGGCGGCCAGGCCAGAGGGCTCTCTGGGGCATTGCAGTCAAAGGGGAAGAAGGGGTGCTGAGGAACCTGGAGCTGTCAATCACCTGGGTCCAGCTGCAGAGTATTTTTGCAGCATCCTCTGGCCCCAGACTGGAGGAGGAAATGGCAACCCACTCCAGTATTCTGGCCTGGAGAATCCCATGGACCGAAGAACCTGGTGGGCCACAGTCCATGGGGTAGTAAAGAGTCAGACATGACTGAGCAACTAAGTATCAGGCTGACCCCAGATGCCCTGCTCCCTCCTCTTACACACACATTTCCACTTACACACTCATTTCCACAGCCACAGCTTCCAACTGTGGCCTTTTCTCATCATCAACCTCGGAAATGTCTGCTCTGTAGGACCCAACCCTGGGCAGGTGATTTCACCTGTGATTTCACATCTCCCTGAGAGCCCAGAGGAAAGACACTTCAGGAAGAGCCTTGGGTTGGGTCTCATTGAACCAGTTTGTGTCAACATGCTCAGCCCTTACAGGGTTCAGGGGATCAGAATATGCTGAGTGGCCAGTTCTGGACACTCAGGTTGCCCTAGCACCTGAGGAAGGTGATACTGTTAAAGGTGATACAGAAGAATGGGATAGACACAGAGGAGATCAAAACAGTCAAGGACTAACCGATGGCCCTGGTAAAAAGCTGCCAGGTACAATGTTGGACACAGGCTGGCCTGTGCTGGAGAGGTGGTGGTGAAAGGGGAACCCTTCTTTGCTGTTGGTGGGATGTTAACTGGTAACATCCACCAGAGAGAATAGAAAGGAGATGGATTTAAAAGGTAAATATCATACTGAGCTACCATATGATCCTGCAATCCTGCAACTGGGCATATGTCTGAAGAAGACCAGAATTCAAAAAGACACAGGCACCCAAATGTGCACTGCAGCAATATTTACAATAGCCAAGACATGGGAGCAACCAAAAAGTCCATCAACAGATGAATGGGGAAAGAAGCGGTACATGTACACAATGGGATATTACTCAGCCATGGGAAAAAATGAAATAATGTCACTTGCAGTAACATAGATAGTCTAGTGATAACTTCTCCTGACTTTACCTCAGCCCCTTCCCCCAAAATCATACCCTCTCCCATCCTCCTATTATCTTCCAGTTCCTACCTGTCCTTCTCCACCAAACCATCTCTGACCTCCATGGTAGGAAAGAAGAGACCCTCCTTTGCATTCTGGCTGTGTCCTGGAATGTCCATGACTTGTCTCATCACCAACTTACTTGTCTGTTTGCCCCATGAGACTGACTTTCTTGAGGGTAAGATCATGTCACAGTATTTATTGCATAATAAGTACTCAATACACGAGTGTAAAGGAAAACAGGCCCTTTGGGAAATGAAAGAAATAATCTCATATGAAGTCCACTGATTATTTTCCATGAATTACAGGAAAATGAATACGTTAATGACTGCCTAACTTGAGTTTCAAAATAAGGTTTTCAGTAGAGATCTGTTTATGATAACCAACCGCAAAGAAGGACTATTCCAAAGTCTATTTGATTGCAGCTCTGATACACTATTCCTTTAACTTCTTACTCAACTGGTACATTTTTAAAAACAACAGTAAAAGGAGACTTCCCTGGTGATCCAGTGGCTAAGACCCTGCACTCCCAAAGCAGGGGGCCTGGGTTCAATCCCTAGTCAGGGAATGAGACCCCACGTGCCACAAGCATTGCATGCTGCGATGAAAATCAAGATCCCCTGTGCCACAACGAAGACCTGGTGCAATCAAATAAATAAATAAATATTTTTAATTAAAAAATAAAATTAAAATAACAGTAATAAATAGTTTGGGATTGGTGTGAAGATTACATTGATCACATCAGGTTTTACCCTAGTTGGATGCTAATATTTTTAGCAGTTATTTGAAAAGGAAATGTTAACCAAATGAAAGTCTGCTTTAAAATGTGTCTCCAAATAACAGACCTCAAGGGGGTCTCTTGCATGCTGGGTGCCAACTCAATTCTATCACATTAGTTTGGAAGGAACCCCCGAACACACACACACAGGCACACACTTGCATGCACACAGGCACACACCCCCCTACCCAATCCACCACCATCCCTTTGTTCTCATGCTCTCAATCCAACAAATATTGTTCACAAGCGTCTTAGACATCAAGACTTGTGTCTTGGTTTCTCCATTCAGCGTTTACGGAAAATGGTTGGGCTGAATCATGTTCCCCCAAACTTCATACGTTGAAGTCCTAAGCCAAAGCACCTCAAAATATGATCACATTGGGAGTAGGGTCTTAAGAGACATAACTAAGTTATAATGTCATGAGATCTGGCCCTAATATACTATGAGCCATGTTCTTAAAAGAAGAGGTGGACACAGACAGCACAGAGGGAAAGCAATGTGAGGACACAGAGAGAAGACGGCAGTCGGCCAGCCGAGGAGAGAGGCCCCAGAAGAAACCAAACCTGCAGACACCCTGGTTTTGGACTTCTGACCTCCTGAACTGGGAGACAATTTCTGTTGTCTAAGCCACTATCTGGTATTCTGTTCAGGCAGTGAGCAGACTGACACAGTTGTGCTCGCGAAGACAAGGATTCACCTATGTGTACCTGGGGTCAGTGGCCACAGGGAAGTCTTCCTCCAGCTCAAAATGCCCACCCATCTGCCTCAATCAGCATGGCTGTAACAGAACGCTACGCACCAAGGGGCTTACATATTTATTTCTCACAGTTCTAGAGGCTGGACCTTTCCAAGATCCTGATACCAGCATGGTCAGGTTCTGGTGAGGGCTCTCTTCCTGGCTTATAGACAGCCACCTTCTCTCTGTGTCTTTACATGGCAAAGTGAAATATCTCTATAGAATATAAGAAAGGATATTTCTTATATGGACTCTAATCCCATCATGGTGACTCTACCCTCAAGACCAAATCACCTCCCTAAAGCCCCATTTCCTAATACGATCACACTGGGAGTTAGGGTTTCATTGTGTGAATTGTGGGGGAGGGGGGAAGGGCACAAGCATTCAGTCCACAACACCAGCTGACCTCTAAAACTTGAAATTCTTTTAAAGGGAAGCCAGCCTTTAATGTCACAGTTAAATATAGGACTTAAATACAAATGAACCTACACAAGGTAAGGACTGTCTCTGAATATCAAGGAGCAGAAGTCCAGCGGAAGGGCTTGCTTGCGAAGAGGAGCCTGTAGAAGGAAGGGGAGGCAGGAGGCCCAGAGTGCAGAACTGCAGGACCCTGGGGATGCGTGAAGTTCTTCTTGCTTCACAGATGTCTCCAACCCCATCTAAGGATGCAGACCCAATGACATGGAATCAATAAATAAATTTTTCAGATATAGGGAAATGATATCGGAAGGCAACTTGGAATATCAAAAATGAATGAAGAGCAACAGAAATGGCAAATATATGGATAAAGAGACTTTTTTTCTTCTTGAAATTATGCTGATGGTTGAAAGCAAATATTTAATATTTTTGCACTCCAATGTACATTAGGTATTTGACTCCACTTATACAAGATACCTAGAACAGTCAAAGTCATAGAGTCAGAAGGTGCATTGGTAGATGCCAGGGGACAGAGGGTGAGTGTAGGGAGAGATGTGGAGCTAGGGTTTAATGGGGACAGTTTCAATTTAGGAAGGTGAAAATTTGGGGAGATGGATGATGGTAAAATTGCACAACAGTACTTAGTGCCACTAAACTGTACACTTAACTATGGTTAAAGTAGCATGTTTTATATTATGTGACTTTTACCACAGTAAAAGCACGTTTAAAAAATTACAATATTTTTGTTAATTGTTTTCTGGTTGTTTTGTCATTCTCTTTCATTCCTTTCTTCTTCTTTTGCTCTTTTCTCTCATAATTTGATAACTGTCTTTTGTGTTACATTGGATTCCTTTCTCTTTTGTGTATGTGTGTGTGTGTGTGTAAATCTCACTGACTTCAGACTTCCCTGGTGGCTCAGGCGGTAAAGCGTCTGTCTATATATATATTACCGTTTTTAGTTTGGGGTTATTATGAGGTGTATATATACCAACATGTTTTTGATTATCTTGGTTTTCCCAGGTGCTAGTGGTAAAGAATCCACCTGCCAAAGCAGGAGATACAAGCGACATGGGTTCGATCCCTGAGTCGGGAAGATTCCCTGGAAAAGGAAATGGCAAACCACTCCAGTATTCTTGCCTGGAGAATCCCATGGACAGAGGAGCCTGGCAGGGCTATAGTCCATGGGGTGTCAAAGAGTCGGACATGACGGAGCACACACACATTATACAATTATTTTAGGTTGATAATCTGTTAAATTTGAATGCATTCTAACCACCCTGCATTTTCACTCCCCCACCACGTGTTTAACATTTGTGACCTCACCCTTGTTTACCCCTTACCTACTTACTGGAAGTAGGGGTGATTTTGACTGCTTTTGTCTTTTACCCTTCCCACTAGCTTTATGAGTGGTTCATCCACCACTCTTACTGTATATTTGCCTTTACCAATGAGATTTTTCCTTTCATAATTTTCACATTTCTCGTTGCATCTTTTCTGCTTAGAGAAATCTCTTTAACATTTCTTGAAAAGCCAGATTAGAGGTGCTGAACTCTTTTAGCTTTTGCTTGTCTGTAGAACTCTTTATCTCTCTTTCAAATCTGAATAATAGGCTTGCCAGGTAGGGTATTCTTGGTTGTAGCTTTTTTCCTGTCATCATTTTGAATATTGTGCCACTTCTTTCTGGCCTGCAAGGCTTCTGCCGAAATGTCAGCTTGCAGTCTGATGGAAGTTCCCTTGTATGTAACTAGTTGCTTTTTCCTTGAAAAAAAAGAGTCTATTTTTAATTGTTGCCCTTTTTTTTTTTTTATTTTGCCACACTGCATGGCATGGCAGGGCTTCCCTAGTGGCTCAGACAGTAAAGAATCCATCTGCAATGTGGGAGACCCTGGGTTCGATCCCTGGGTTCGGAAGATTCCCTGGAGGAGAGCATGGCAACCCACTTCATTATTCTTGCCTGGAGAATCCCCATGGACAGAGGATCCTGGCAGGCTACAGTCCATGCGGTTGCAAAAAACGACTAAGCACAGCATGGCATGCAGGATCTTAAGTTCCCCAACCAGGGATCAAACTCTCGCCCCCTGCAATGGAAGCAGGGAGTCTTAACCACTGCATCTGCAGTGAAGTCCCAATTGTTGCCATTTTAAATCATTATCTTTCTTGATGTGGACCTCTTGATCAGGACTCTCTCTGCTTCCTGGGCCTCAATGTCTGTTTCCTTTCCCAGATTAGGGACGTTTTCAGCTATTATTCTTCAAATAATTTCTCTGTCCCTTTCTCTCACTTCTCCTGGGACCCTTATAATGTGAATGTTAGTATGTTTGATGTGGTCCCAGAGGTCTCTTAAATTCTTTTTCATTTTTCTGTTGGGCTTGGGTGATTTCCACCACTCTGCTGAGTGTGACCAAGTCCCAGTGCAGCTGGCTGTGTAGCTCACTGCTGATGCCAGCCCACTGGTGGGCAGGGCTAGGTCCCAGAGCAACTGGCTATGGGGTCCTGGGGGCGGAGTGGATGTCTGAGACTGGTTTCAGCCTTCTGGTGGATGGGGTTGGGTCCCAGGATGGCTGGTAGTAGAGCCTGGGGATCTCAGTACTAGTACCAGCTCAGTGGTGAGCAAGCTCACATCCTGGGCCTGCTGGTGGGTAGGGCTGGGTCCCCACACAGCTGACCTCTTGACCTAAGAGGTCCCAGGATTGGTAATTGGTGCTACTCAACTGGAGGAAAGATAAGACTCTGGTGCTAATAGGCTAGAAGGAAGTGTGTGTGTGTGTTAAGATAGAGCTGTGTCCGACTCTTTGCAACCCCAGGGACTGTAGCCCTCCAGGCTCCTCTATCCATGGGATTCCCCATGCAAGAATACTGGTGTGGGTTGCCAGTCCCTTCTCCAGGGGATCTTCCCAACCCAGAGATCGAACCCGGGTCTCCTGCATTGCAGGTGGACTCCTTTCCATCGGAGTCACCAAAGAAGCCCAATAGGCAAGTGGGAAGACTCCAAACAAGTGTTTGCCAGTGCCAGTTTCCTTGTGGTAGAACAAGTTCCCCAGAGTGGCTGCTGCCAGCACGTGTCCCCCGGGGGAGTCCTGGTTGCCTCCTGACTCTCCAGGAGGTTCTCCAAGGTGGTCTGACCCAGGCTCATCTCAAAGTACTGCCTCTGTGCTAGGTTTTGGAGCATGAGAGATTTTGCATGTGCCCTTTAAGAGTGAGTTTCTGTTTCCCACAGCCCTCCACCCCTCCTGTCCTCATGCTCTGCTGGCCTTCAAAGCCAGATGTTCTGGGGGCTTGTCCGCTCAGTGCCAGGCCCCGGGGCTGGGGGTGCTGATGTGGGGCGCATACCCCTTTCTCCTCAGGGAGAACTCTGCCATTGCGATGATCCTCCCATTTGTGGGTCACCCACCCAGGACGTGGGGCTTGACCATATTGCATCTCCCACCCCTCTTGTTGTAGTTCCTTCTTTATATTTTTAGTCGTGGAAAATATTTTCTGCTAGTCTTCAGGTCATTCTCATCAATAGTTGCTCTGTAAAGAGTTGTAATTTTGGTGTGCATGTGGGAGGAGATGAGCTCAGGGTCTGCCATCTTGGTCACTGCCTTCTAAAATTACTAACTTCTGCTCATAAACCTTTAAGATGGAAATAACAAGTTACACACAGAGAAGGTGGGTAAAGCCTTGTCATAATGTGATAAGCAGGGTCTAAAAAATTCAACTGCATAAAGTGCAGGATTGCACTTTTGCAACAATTGTGAAAAAATATTTGTGAAAAAAATTTTCAATCAGTATTTCAGTTATTGTTCGAAAAAAATGAGGAAAATGTATTTATGAGTTGTGTAGGAAATAGACATTTAAATGCTGACCTAGAAAATCCCAAACAGATAAAGAACAGTTGTTTCCAAATGCCATTCCTCTGTCAACAGAGGGAAAGAAATTTAACCCACTCCTGTTTGTATGCCCAACCAAAATGGAAAATATTTTTCAAGAAGAGGGAAAAAGAGCATTTTTAGACAATTCAAATCAAGCAGACTCTCAGTCACTTCAGAAAGAAGTAAAATGATCCCAGAAGAGGAAGATCTGAATGCAAGAATAAATGAACAGCAAAACATGCATGGGTAAATCTAAGTAGAAAGGGATGATGTAAAACAATGATAATTATGCTCCATTTATGCAATTAAAGTAAAACAAGTCAGAACTAAAATACTTGACAATAATACCACACACGTCTGGAGAGAATGATGGGAATTTAGGTATTCTAAGATTTCACATTATTCCAGAGGAAGGAAAAGATAATAATTAACTTCACATGTTAAACGTGTAAGGTTAACTACTAACACAATAGAAATGAGAAACAGAGCATCCAAACCTGTATGGGAATATAAATGGAATAAGAAAAAAATATTCATTCAATCAAAAAAAAGGTCAAGAAATATAGAAAAATCAAAGAAAAATGCAAGACAAACATGAATCACAAAAGGATGGTAAAAAATAATTCTAAAATTATAATTACAATAAATAAAAACAACTAAATGCTGCCATTAAATGACAAAGATCGTCAGATTGAGTAGTAGAAACTGAATTCAGCTTTATGATGTTTAAGAGAGATACAACTGAAATATAATAATACAGAAAGAGTGAAAATAGATAGAATGCAATATTCCAGGCATGCCTAATATAGGCTAATGTATTAATAATTAATATGAATTAAAATAGACTTTAAGACCAAAAAATAATTGCTAGAGATAGATTCAGTACACAAAGATAAAAGGTGCAGATCTGAATTTGTAACTAGTTAACAAGAGACTCAAAATGTATAAAGGAAAAATGGAAAGAACTATAACAAGAAAGAGACAAAACCTCCAACACAGTAGGAAGGTTTAGCACATCCTTTCATAGAATAAAAAAGTGAGAAGTCAGAAAACATAACATGTATTTTAACAGCACAATTAACAAGCTTGATCTAAAGGATCTGTAAAGAAAACCTATACATAACAACTACATATTACATAATTTTTCAAGCACATATGACATTTATGAAAATCTATGACATACTCAGCCAGAGAGCCAATTTTAACAAATTATAACAGTTTAATATTTTACAAACGATATTCTTTAACTAGAATGCAATGACGTTAAAAATCAATAATAAAAAGATAAATAGAAAAGCTAAAATATTTAGAAGTTCTTCTAAATAACCCATAGATCAAAAAAGAAATCAAAACTGAGATGAGGAGATATTTCCAGTCAAACTATAATGTAAATACCATATTAGAAATAAAAGGCGTTTTGCAAGACACAGCTAAAATGCCACTTAAATAGAAATTTGTAGTCTTAAATGCTTGCATTAGGAAAGAAGGCAGAAAAACTAATCAAGTTTGAAACTTAGGAAAAAAAGAGTTAAAAATAAACCCTAAGAAATAAAAAGAAAAAGATAATAAAGAGAAGTTAATGAAATAAAAAACAAATTACAATACGATTTTGTTTTATTTTATTTTTTTTACCATAGGATTTTAAAAGCTGATAGTTGGGTTTTATAAAGATTAATAAAATCAACAAACTTAAAAAAGAAAGGATACAAATAAAAAGGTTAAGAATGAAAAGTGCTGAAGTTGCTAGGGGCTTGGGCAGGGGCGAAGTGTGGTAATAAATATGCAGAATATAGAGGATTTGTAGACCAGTGAAAATACTCTGGGTTACTGTAATGGTGGATACATGTGATTATACATTTGCCAAAACACATAGAAGGCACAGCATCAAGAGTGAATCATAATGTAAACTACATACTTCGGGTGGCAATGATGCCACGCAGGTTCATCAACGATAACAAACCTACCACGGTGGTGAGGGATGTTGATAAGAAGGGAGGCTGTGCAAATGTGGGGAAAGTGGGTATATAGGAACCCTTTGTACTTTTCGCTCAATTTTGCTGTGAACCCAAAACTGCTCTAAAAAATAATAAAGTTTATTATTTTTAAAGTGACAATTAAAATGCTGTATAGGGGGAAAAAAAGGTTGATAAGAAAATAGTGTAAAAAATAAAGGCCAGGAAGTTTGCAAATGAATGCATTTCCAACTTACCAAACTGACCCTAGAGAGGGAAAGTGTTAATAGTTCAACAACCACGAATGACATTGAACTGAGTAGGTAAAACTCTTCTCCCAGCAGCAGCAGGCCCAGATGGTTTCACCAAGTTCTACCAAACTTTTAACTTTTTCTACCAAGGAAGCAGTTCTATTCCAGAGTATAGATAAAGAAGGAAGAGCCCTCACCTTCTGTTATTAAGCTATCATAGGCTTGATTGTAAAACTTGATTATAAAACTGCATCAGTGAAAGCCCCAGCAGGAAATTAGATGATTTGGAGAGGACTCATTTGCAGCATGTGGTCGAAGGGAAACGAGGCATTTGTACCTGGGATGGGAAACAGGGAAGAGAGACGTTATCAAAACCACAAAAGATAAAGAGTGAAGTAGAGTAGGCCGCTCTGAGAGGACCTTCTATCAAAGGACACAGCCAGTCTGTAGTGACCTCACTTTCCTCTCCCACCTCCTGCCAGGGCTCCCCTTTGGCTCAGCCCAACTGTAAACCAGAGAGTTACTGAAGACACTCATATCCTCATACCTGGCAGTCCCACTTGGCAGTGAGCCCATCTGCAAAGGCAAACAGAAAATCTCCAAATCACAGGCCAAACTTGCTCATGAATTTCAATTTTAAATCCTTTTTTAAAAATTAGCAAATTGGGGACTTCCCTGATGGTCCAGTGGCTAAGACTCCACATTCCCAATGCAGGGGTCCTAGGATCAACCACTGGGAGGGAACTAGATCCTATATGCCACAACTAAAGATCCCACATCATCTTCTGTGCCACAGCTAAGCCCTGGCACAGTCAAATAAATAAATATTTAAAACAAATAAGCAAATAAAAAAATAAAATTAGCAAATTAAATCTAACAATGTATGAAAATTCTAACATAGGATAACCAAGATGGATTTAAATTAAAAATGCAAATTTGGTTTAACTTTGGAAAACAAATTAAAGTAGTTCACTGTATTAGCAAATCAAAGGAGGAAAAATCTTGATTACCTCTATAGATGCAGGAAAAGTATTATTTAAAATTCAATATCTGTTCACGATTTTAAAATAGAAATATTCTCAGCAAACTACAAATAGAAGGGACATCCTTAACCTAATACAGTATATTTACAAAAAACCTACAGCAGACACAAGAAACTAAAATGCTGAAGGCTTTACCTCTGAGACTAGGAATAAGACAAAGATGCCTGATAACTCCAGTTGCTTTCAACATTTGCGGGAAATGTTAGACAACACAATAAGGCAAGAAAAAGAAATAAAAGGCAAGAGGTTTAGAAAGGAAGCCTTTCTGTTATTATTTGCAGATGATATGGTTTCTACAGAAGCATCTCACTAAATAATTTACATTTAAGTTACTAGAGTTAATGAGTATAATAAGAATCCTAGACACAACATCTAAATATAAAAGCCAGTTGTGTTTTTATACTCCAGCAAAAAAGAAAACGCGGTTTTTTAAAATTCCAAAAGTATGAAAAAATAAAATGCTTAGAAGCATGAAATAAAAAGATGTGTCAGTCTTTAGGGAAGAAAATTCTAAGACTTCATTGAAAGATATTAAAGAACTAAACAAATGAAAAGAGGTGTCATGTCCCTGAATTAGGAGAATCAATATTGCAAAGTTTTCTTCCTGAATTAGTCCACAGGGACCCCAGATTCAAAGAACTATAGGCAGAGGGGCTCAACAGGGAACTTCTGAAAAACCCAAGAAAGCAACCACGACAGACAGCTTTCATCTTTTTTTAAGGAGCCGATTTTTAGGTGATTTTTAAAGGACTTTTTGTCTAAGGTGCCGGATGTTTCTCTAACACAGTCCTCTATTTCCCTTGATCTGTGTCTTGCATTCCATGTTGAGCCTTTGTCCATGTGTATCCCATCTAGTTTACAAAGTATACAGTCAAAGCAGATAGGATTAGTCCAAGACCGCTCCAGCTGGGGGCAGTGGGGCCAGGGGCCAGAAGAAAAGGAAGAACGTGGTTTATACACCAGAAATATTAGTCTGCTAGGGCTGCAATAACCGAGTACCGCAGACTAGGTGGCCTAAACTATGGACATTCATTTGCTCACAGTTCCGAAGGCTGGATGTCTGAGATCAAGGGGCAGCACGGTTCGTTCTTTCTGAGACCTCTCTCCTTGGCTTATAGATGGCCACCTTCTCCCCGTGTGTTCACATGGTTTCCCTCTGTCTTTGTCCTAATCTCTTCTTCTTCTTATAAGGACATCATTAATGCTGGATTAGGGCCCAGCACAAGGACCTTATTTTACCTTAATCACCTCTTTAAAAAGCTCCATCTCCAAATACAGTTACATTCAGAGCTGCTGGGGTTAGGGTGTCAATCTATGAATTTGGGGGGAATCTAATTCAGTACATACCAACAGCTTTCAGGCATGGTTTTCAAGTAATCCTCCCAGCAAAGCTATGAGGCCAACATCCCTTTCTCACTCATATATGATAAAACCGAGGCCCGAGAAGATTAGGTAAACTAGCCAAGGTCACACAACTAGTCAATGGCAGAGAAATGAGTCAAACCAGGTCTGACTGCCCCCAGGCCTGTGGCCGTTGCACCACACTGCCCACTGGGACCAGGTGGCTACAAGTCACGAGGGCTAGAGGCGGCGGTATATTATAAGCTGGCACTAAAAATACTGCACAGAGGGTCACATGCCCATGTGTAGTCAGCCCTAATCTTTCCTTCTCACACCCCTGTCCAGTGCCCTGTGTGCTTCCTTCCCCGCTAGGTCAGCCCTCATATTTATTCTTTACTTGACTATTGGCAGGAATTGCAGAGACTCCCTCTTCCTAGGAAGGATGGGACCTCTATGGAAAAGGTGGGTCTATAAGGGGCAGAGAAGGATGCACAGCATCAGAGAGGCCTGTCTCTGACTTGGGGCTGCTGTGGGGGGCAGCTTGGAGGCTAGAGTAGGAATCAGGAAAAAGCCTGTGGAATTCTGCTGTGAGTAGGAATGGAGTTGTATGGCCTTACCCCTTTCTTCTCAGGAATTCAATCCCAGTCTGGTCTAGAGTGGCTGAGTCCAGAGGTTCCCAAGTGTAATGAGCTGATTTGTGTCCTCCAACATTGATATGTTGATGCCTTAACACCTGGTAGGTCAGAAAATGATTCTATTTGGAAATGGGATCTTTAAGGAGGTAATTTGGCTTGATTCATGTTGATGTATGGCAGAAACCAACACAATATTGTAAAGCAATTATCTGTCAATTAAAAATAAATAACTTTTTTTAGAAAGACGTAATTTAGGTTAAATGAGGTCTTTAAGGTAGGCCCTAATCCGATATGAACAGAGTCTTTTTAAGAAGAGATTAGAGGACTTGCCTGGTGGTGCAGTGGCTAAGACTGCACTCCCAGTGCAGGGGGACTGGGTTCAATCCTTGGTTAGAGAGCCAGATCCTACACGCCACAACGAAAAGGTCTCATGTGCTGCAGCTAAGACCTGGTGCAGCCAAATAAACAGATAAAAATAAATAGTAAAAAAAGAGGAGATTAGGACACAGACACACACAGAGGGAAGATCACATGAGGACAGAGGAAGGAGACGGCCATCTGCCAACCAAGGAGAGAGGCCTCGAAAGGAAGCAGCCCAGCTGACTCCCTGATCTCAAACTTGCAGCCTCCAGAGTTGTGAGACAATAAATTTCCATACTTTAAGCCCACCCAGTCTGTGGTACTTTGTTCTGGCAGCCCAGGCAGACTAAGGTACTAGGTAACAGGTCTCATAACACTGGCGAAAGCTTGGCTACCAAGGCTGCCCCAAATCTTCCTCAGTTCCCCCCCAGGATTTTCCAAAGAGATGGACTTGCTCAGAACAGACCCTCCTCTGAGCCTCTGAGAATCAAGAAAAAGGTCAGCTGGGAGAGAATATGAAGACACTCAAATTCTCTACCATCATCAGTGGGGGGCGGGGGGCCGAGGGGTTCAGTGGTAAAAGAAGAGAAAGGAGAACGAAATATTTAGTAAAAGGAACAAAAGGCACACTGATCAGTCCTTGAGCAAGCTTGACCTTTGCTGCCTTTGTCATTTTGAACAATATCTTTTTTGACTTTTTGGCCTCACTGCACAGCATGCGGGATCCTAGTTCCCTGACTACGGATTGAACCCCCACCTCCTGGAGCAGAAGCACAGTCTTAACCACTGGACCTCAAGGGAAATCTCTGAACAATATCTTCAGGGATCTCTGTCACCTTCTTCTTCTATTAATTGCAGTTTTCCCAGGTAACTCTGTGAACCAACCGGTTTCATGTTAACCAGCCAACCCAAGTCTTTAGGAATTTAGCCCAGGACTTCTGATTTTCCATCCCCTATTCTAGCAGCCAAGAGGCAGGCTGCTTGTCCTCACTGCTAAGGCGGAAGAAGGCCATAAAAGTACTTATGGCCTAAACATTCCAGAACCTTCCCAACACATCTGTTCCACTGTCTCCCCTAAAAGCTGGACCCGCTTTCTGAGAGCTGAGGAGTACTACATTTTCTTTCTGGGCCAGCTTGTCCATCTCAGCTTAGTTCACACAAACATGAAACCCTTATCAAATGACAATCTGCTAACCCACAGAATAGGAAATTTCTAGCTCAGCACAACAGTTGCAAGTTGGAAACTCAAAGATGGAAGTGGCCTGTGTCATTTGTCAACAGAGTTCCACGCCACGTAGCAGCCCCGGCATCTCTGCGCCTCCCACTGGCAAGTCCCTGGACTGTTTGAGAGCTGAACAAGGACAGCGTGGCCATGTGAACGGGCAAAGAGGGCCCCGAGCTGCCCACAGGTGGAGGCATCCATGCCAGGCTCGTCAGGCAGAGCGCAGGCTAGATTCTAGCCCCGTTGGGCAGCCTTGAAGGCCACGGCCCCCGGCAGCAGCAACGACCAGGCATTCCATCGCAGAGGTAACAGAATGTTAAAAGTGACACTTTGAAGGCCAAACTGCTTTTGCTGTAAAATTCCAAAGCAAGAAGTGTTCACAGGAAACACTCAAGGTTCACAGCATGTGAGCCTACTGACCCTGAGAATATAACCCGTCAGCTCATTGAGAGACAGGATTTTAAAGAGAGGGTTTTCTGAGAAGTGTAGCTTTGGAGAAAGCACAAAGTGTTTCTTGAAGGTCAGGTGGGGACCTGCCCCTCATTTCAAACATGTTGGGGGTTTCCACCAACTACTTGGTGAGCTTACCATGTGAGTCCCTCTCAGATGTCAGGTCTAATTCTTGGAACCTATAACTGTGACCTTATTTGGAAAAAGTCTTTGCAGGTGTGATTAAGTTAAGGCTCTTGAGCTGGAAAGGTGATCCTGTATTATTCAGATGAGCCCCAAACGCAATTACATGTATCCTTATAAGAGAGAGCAGAGGGAGACCTAACTGTACACAAAGCAGGTCCTGTGACCAGAGAAGCCGAGATTGGTGTGCTGGGGCCACAAGCCATGGAATGCTGGCAGCTGCCAGATACCCAAGGAGGCAAAGAGCAAATTTTCTCCCAGAGCCTCCACAAAGAGCTCAGCCTTCCTGACACTGGATTTTAGCTTAGTAAGCTGACTTCAGGGACTTCCCCAGTGGCTCAGTGGTAAAGAATCTGCCTGCAATGCGAGAGACCTGGGTTCGATCCCTGGGTCAGGAAGATCCCTGGGTCAGGAAGATCCCTGGAGGAGGACACGGCCACCCACTCCAGTATTCATGCCTGGAGAATCCCTTGGACAGAGGAGCCTGGCTGACTATAGTCCACAGGGTCACAAAGAGTCAGACACAACTAAAGCAGCTGAGCATTCCCACATACACACTGACTTCAGACTTCTGTCCTCAGAATTGTGGAAGATCACGTTTCTTTTAAGCCGTCAAGTTTGTGGTAAGTCTTTACAGCACCCACGGAAACCTAATGAATAGGCAAGGTCACTTCTTGTTAGGTGGTGGCAGCAGGAGCAAGCGCCTGGTTTGGGGTCACCCTCCACCTCAAGAGTTTGTCAGGGCAGATGACGTGTGAAGGTTAGAGCCAGGTGGACCACACGGGGAGGGAACCAGGATGGCCTCATTCCAAACTCATCTGGCAGAGACCCCAGCAGCAAGAAGTTGGAGGTAAAGCTAAGGGAAATGTCCCAAGGGACCACTCAAAAGAGGGACATCTCCCCTCTTCTAAAGTCAAAGAGGTACAGAGCCTTAAAAGAATTCCACCAGGAGAAAGGTCAGCTTAAACCATACTGGGCTCCCACAGCATCCACTCAAGGAAGAGCTCTCCTGTGCCTGCTACTTGCCCCGAACTCCAGCTTCCACCTCGGGGAGGTGTGGTGGGGGGCCCAGAAGTCCAGCAGAGGAGCTCCCTTTCCAAAGCAAGCCTCCAGGCCTAAGCAAGCTAAACTGGAGCCAGGAAAAGAATGGGATGTCAAAGTTGAGAGTTTTGACTAATATCTTGGCCTGGACCTTCAAATTCCAAATTGAGACTGTTTTCCATTTAAAGCGACCTTAGGACAGACTATTTCCTAAGAGGAGCAGAAACGGCAGCAACTGCCAGCGTTTTCATCCCAAGCCAGGGTACATTAATCCCGCTGAACACATTTTAAAGCGGCAAGAGCAAACAGACCCTGAAGTTGCAGCCCCCAGTCCACCGCAAGCCAGGTTTATTCAACACACTAGTTGCAAGGACTGGTGAAAACATCTCAGTGGAACAGAGCATCGCTGAGTTCCCGTGAAAGGAAAAAATGCAAATTTGTTTTCGGTATCACTGTGAAGCTTCCTGCGTGGAGCCCTTGGCCTTGACGGACTCGCATTGACGTCAGCCCGAGTTAGCCAGATCCGAGCAGCTGTTGGCTTCCTCCCTCAGCCTCGGCCCCTGGTGCAGAACACACGCTGGTTTTGTTTCATGGAAGATTAAAAACATTTGCTGCTGCGTCCATAATTCACAGCCCCTGTTATCACTGGGACCAGGAACACGGAACAAAAAATGCTTAGTCCCCTCTCCAAACCAAAGAGAAAACCCCAGAGGGAGGCCAGACGCAGGATGACGCATCAGCTGGGACCCAGCCCAGACCTGGGTCATTGCATCCTTTCCTTTCTCCTGAAACAAGAGGCAAAGGATCTATAACACACTTCAAATCATGGTCATGTGCACCAAGATGCTTTGTCCTTACACATGTGAGTGAGACAGGGCTACCTACCCCTGGAAGAGGACCCCTTGCCTCTGGTCTCATGACAAAATACCAGCAAAGCAAAATGTGAAACCAGCTCCCTGGCTCTTCACAGGGTTGTGGCAGGGCTGGTGTTTATAGTGGCAAGGCTGATCGTCATATGCCCCCACCACCCCCTCCCACCGAAACTGCAGTCAAGATCCCAACTCTCTATCTTGAACCTTCTGGCCCTTTCCAGCACCCAGGAGAAGACTAGGGCAGACAAAGCCCAGCTGAGATGGTTCCCGCAGCACATAGCCAGTTCTGCAGGAATTTTTGTGGGATGGATCTTTATTGTCAAGCTGGTTAGATAATCCCACATCTTCCGTCATGGTGCTCAGACACGTCCTCTAGGTAATGGTGGTTTGGAGCCTCCATTAAAATGCAACAGAGGCAAGTAGATTCTTTATCCCTTTCATTTGTTTAGTCACAGGAAGACACAGGCTTCCCTGGTGGCTCAGTGGTAAAGAATCTGCCTGCAGTGCAGGACACGTGGGTTCAATCCATGGGTCAGGAAAATCCCCTGGAGAAGGAAATGGCAACCCACTCCAGTATTCTTGCCTGGAAAACCCCATGGATGGAGGAGCCCGGCAGGCTACAGTCCATGGGGTCACAAAGAGTCAGACACCACTGAGTGACATGATCTTCCCTAGCTAAGGCAGTGGGGTGGTGGCTCAGTGGTAAAGAATCTGCCTGCAGTGCAGGAGACGCGGGTTCAATCCATGGGTCAGGAAAATCCCCTGGAGAAGGAAATGGCAACCCACTCCAGTATTCTTGCCTGGAAAACCCCACGGATGGAGGAGCCCGGCAGGCTACAGTCCATAGGGTCACAAAGAGTGAGTGAGCAAGATCAACTAAGACAGTGAGCTGGGTGAGAGAAGGTATGTGAGAGCAGGAAGCGGGGGCTGGGGGAGGGCTGGAATGCATGGTCACATCTCTCTGTGGCCTTCAGATGCCCTCGGCAGGGACCTGGTGTGCCCCGAGGTAAACCCCACTCCACCGTCCCTCTGAATTCAGAGCCATCAGAGACCTCAGTTGGAATCTTCCCCATGCCATCTCTTATTCTACACAACACAGTTTTGGTCCAGACACTGTGCCAAGCTCCAACCAACACTGGAGGTCCAACTTCTGCTCCCTTCCCTCTTCCCTCTCCCAGAGAGGTGGGGGGGAGTCTCCCCTGTGCCTCCCACCCCGGGATGGGTGGGACCCTTCATCTGACATCACCTCCCTAATCACGATTGGCTGCAGGCGGCTGTGGCATTTCCGCATTGGCTGTGAGTCATGGGACCACAGGGACCAAGCCCCTCTAAACCCAACACATAAAATGCAAAATGAAGTGTACCAACTTCAGAAAGAGTCAAGATATTATTGTTGTCATTCATCTAGTATAGTGAGTCCCTTACCTACAAACCTTCTAGTTGCAAACTTTCAAAGGTGCAAATATGCCTTCCATCAATATCAGGCATGAGTGACATTGCAGCTTGTCCTGTCTCCTACTGCTGACAATCCTTCAGCTCTACCATCTCCCACCCCCTCTCCCTCCTCCCCGCAGTAACTCTTTTTGCCCGTTCACTCAATGCCAGTCCCTGTATGCCAGCTGTTGTACTGTATTACTGTGCTTTTCAAGGTACTCTATGCTATGCTATGCTCAATCACTTCAGTCGTGTCCGACTCTGTGTGACCCCATAGACGGCAGCCACCAGGCTCCCCAGTCCCTGGGATTCTCCAGGCAAGAACACTGGAGTGGGTTGCCATTTCCTTCTCCAATACCTGAAAGTGAAAAGTGAAAGCGAAGTCACTCAGTCGTGTCCGACTCTTAGCGACCCCATGGACTGCAGCCTTCCAGGCTCCTCCATCCATGGGATTTTCCAGGCAAGAGTCCTGGAGTGGGGTGCCATTGCCTTCTCTACTGCAACATTAAAAATGTTTTATTTCTTGTGTTTGTTTTTAATGAATCATTTGTGTGAAAAGTATTATCAACCTATTATAGTACAGTACTATATAGCCGATTACATTAGTTGGGTACATAGGCTAACTCATTGGACTTATAAACAAACTGGACTTACGAACTCGCTCTTGGAACAGAACTCATTCATATGTGAGGGACTGACTGTTATGATAAATAGCCATGTTTCCCTTTCTGGAATCTGAGTAAACCCATAAGATGCTGTGGATTTACATCACAGACTGTCTGCATTGTCTCATCGGAGTTGGGGGATATTCTGGAGGAAGGCAGACTGAAAAGGAAGTTATTTTTGCTATTGTTACTTTTAATCAATCCTTTGTTCACAGCTGCAAACCTTTACTCAATTATGGATGAAACATAAGAACCTTTTTGAAATGCTCAGAAAGGAGTGGGTACCAAGTGACCACAGTAAAAATTGAAACATGAAGTGGGGAAGAGGCTGGGGTTGTTCACTGAGCATGATCCAACCCACGGCAGGGAGATGGTGGCACTAACGGGAAGGAATGCAGGGAGCTTATCTCCCTCAAACTGCTAAATGCTATTGAAACACTACGGACAGAGCAATTAGATGAAATTGCCTCACTGTCCCCCAGAAGTTCCCAGCTTCCAGGAGATGCTGTCACCCCATGCTGAGCAAATGCTATACAGGTGGGGCTGGAGGAGCAGGGGGAGCAGAAAGGGGATGCAGATGGAGCCTGGTGGTAACAGCTCAACTCAAACACCAAGCAGACTAGGGCCAAGCCCTGGAATGGAACCTTGTTGACTCTGGGACTGTCGTCAAGTTACTTAAGCTGTCTCAACCTGTTCATGCCCCTTTGAAATGAGAATATCAGTGTCCACTTCTGAGGGCCATGCTAAAACAATCATACAGCCTAGTCCACAACTTGAAGAAAATCCGCAGTTGAAAGTGTTAGCCATTCGGTCATGTGAGACTCTTTGTGACGGCTCCTCTACCCATGGAATTCTCCAGGCAAAAGTACTGAAGTGGGTAACAGTTCCCTTCTCCAGGGGATCTTCCTGACCCAGGGATCAAACTCAGGTCTCCTGCATTGCAGGCAGATTCTTTACCATCTGAGCCACCAGAGACACTCAGTAATATTAGCTTTCATTCTTATTCACTCAACTGACAGAATCAGAGAAACTGCCACAGAGGAGGTGAGATTTTAGATGTATCAGGACTAGGACTTCCCTGGTGGTCCAGTGGTTAAGACTTGGCCTCCCAGTGCAGAGGGCTGTGGGTACGTGTTCTATCCCTGCTTGAGGAACTAAGATCACACATGCCTTGGAGCAAAAAAAAAAAAATAATAAAACATATAAAATAGAAATGATACTGTAACAAATTCAATAAATTCAAAAAAGACTTTAAAAATGGTTCACATCAAAAAAATATCTAATTTATAGGATATATACATCAGGACTTAGGAAGGAGAACCAGGGATTTGGCGAAAAGGATATGTCACTCACAAAGATCTCATTTGGTTGTTCTGTCACTCAGTCATGTCCAATCCTTTGCAACTCTGTGAACTGTAGCTCACCAGGTTCCTCTGTCTTCCACTATCTCCTGGAGTTTGCTCAAACTCATATCCATTGATTCGGTGATTCCATCCAGCCGTCTCCTCTGCTGCCCTCTTCTCCTCTTGCCCTCAATATTTCCCAGTATCAAGGTTTCTTCCAATGAGTTAGCTCTTCACCTCAGGTGGCCAAAGTATTGGCACTTCAGCATAAGTTCTTCCAATGAATATGCAGGGTTGATTTCCTTTAGGACTGAATGGTTTGATCTCCTTGCTGTCCAAGGGACTCTCAAGAGTCTTCCCCAGCACCACAATTCAAAAGCACAAAGATCTCAATACATAGACACATGCAAGGCATGTTTGGAAACCAGCAAGGAGTTCAAAGCCATCGTTCTGAGGGACTTACAGGAGGGAAGAGTTGGATGAGTTTGTTCCATGCTAGGGAATTGGGACTTTGTCCTGTGGGCATTCGGTCAAAGGACAATGAGTTTGGGAGTCAAATGGTTGAGTTCCATCCCCCACACGTACTGTGGGTAGTGAGATTAGGAATCCAGAGGAGCAAGCAATTGGGAATAATAACATCCGACCTGGAGCGTTCTTGAATGGTTTACATGCAGGAGGATCAGAAAATTTTCTCTAAAGAACCAGACAGTAAATATTTTGGGGTCAGCAAGCCATACAGTTCCTGTTGCAACTACTCAACCCTGCCAATGTAGCATGAGAGCATCCATAAACCATACTGACATGAGGACAGTTATGTCCCAATAAAACTTTATTTATAAAAACAAGCAGTGGGCAAGATTTGATCTGCAGGTAGTAATTTGCCCACCCTTGCTTTAGATTAGAAAACAAACCTGAAATGCCCTAAAGCAAGTCACCCGCCCTCCTTTCCACTTGCCAATAGCAGGCACTTTTCCTAGATCTTTATCTCATGTCCAATAGCTCCAAGACATTGCTAAATGATCTGAAGATTATACTGAGCTCCCCCAATCTAAGCTCTAGAGACAGTCGTACGTCAAGATAATGTGTTCCACAGAGTGAGAATTGCTTTGCCAGGAGCACTGAGTGTTTTAGTAATCAATCAATCAGTCAGAGAAAATTCACTAAGCACTTGATGCTGGAGACACTGAGATCACTGAGGCTGGATCTGCAGGAAGAGCACGTGGTTTGGTGAGAAAGTCCCACTTCCCAGTCGCCTGCATTCTACTCAAAGTTTTACACAGTTTTACTTGTGCACAATCCTTGAGAGTCACATTTTCCATTTCTTAATCTGTACAGTAAAGAAATTCAGCCAAGCGAGGGTGTGGAGAAAAGGGAACCCTCCTACACTGTTGGCAGGAATGTAAATTGGTACAGTCGCTATGGAAAACAGTATGACGGTTCCTCAAAAAACTAAAAATAGAGTTGCCATATGATCCAGCAATCCCACTCCTGGGCATATATCGGAAGAAAACTCTAATTCGAAAAGACATGTAGGCCCTAGTGTTCACAGCATGTATAGACATACATACACACACACATATACGCACACAATGGAATACTACTCAGTCATAAAAAAGAATCAAATAATGCCATTTCCAGCATTATGAATGGACACGGAGATTATCATACTAAGTAAAGTAAGTCAGACAGAGAAAGACAAATACCACATGATATCACTTACATGTAGAATCTAAAATAGGACACGAATGCACTTTTCTACAAAACAGAAACAGGCTCACAGACACAGAGAACAGACTCATGTTGCCAAGGGGGAAGGGTCATAAAGGAGCGATGGATTGGGAGTTTGGGGTTAGCAGATGCAAACTATTACATACAGGATGGATAAACAACAAGATCCTACAATATAGCACAGGAAACTATATTCAATATTCTGTGGAAAACCATAATGGAAGAGAAAAAAAATAGCCAAATGGCAATGTGATTCTGAGTGTGCTTCAGAGGGCTTTAGGAGTGGAGGAAGGCTTCCTGGCACATCCTGAAGGAAACCATGATCATGAGTTGGCCTTCAGAAGTCAGGTTGGCATTCCTGGGGGAAGGGACACCATGAGCCACGGGGAGAGGACATGATTGGCAACCAGAGTGAGCATCAGTCCATGAAGGAAGGGTTCAGGGAGGGAGATGCAATAAAATGGAGAAATGGGTGGAGCCAGTGCACTGAATACTCTTGGTACTTTTGCTGTCTTTGCAAGAAGAAGGAAACTTGCTGGCACATGGTATGCATAGATCAAGAGACAAAAACGCAAAGTCTGCAGGGGCTGGGTAGGTAGGAGTGAATACGTGGGATGGATGCAAACACCAGGAATCATGAGGACAGGACAAACTGGGGAGTGTATGTCTTCCCTAAGACTTTTTAAGAATGTTGGAAATTTAGGGACTTCCCTAGTGGTACAGTGGTCCATCCCCAGTGCTGGGGATATAGGTTCAATCCCTGGGGGGGGAACTAAGACCACACGTGCCACATAGCAACTGAACAAGTGGGCCACAATTACTGAGCCCACGCGCCGCAACTACTGAAGCCCACTGGCTCTAGACGTACTCTGCAACGAGAGAAGCCCTGAAGTGGCAACTAGAGAGTAACCCCTGTTGGCCACGACGCAACTGAGGACCCAGTGCAGCCAAAATAAATTTTTTTAAGTGAGAAAAAAAAAATGTTGGAATTTTATTTCTATGTGAGAGCTCCTGATTTTTTTTAATTAACTAAATTGTTTTTATTAACATCATGCCAGCCAAACAAAGCATGGACAGTTAGATTCTGCCCAAGTTGCTGGCTTGAAACTTCAGCTATAAACGGTGAGGCTGATTTCAGAAAGAGCTTTGGAGAGCCAGCAAAGCGAAAGAGCAAAGCTGGGACTTCCCTGGTGGTCCGGCACTTGAGAGTCTGCCTACAATAATGCAGGTGGCACAGGTTTGATCCCTGGTCAGGGAAGTAAGATCCCACATGCCTCCGAACAACTAAAGCTGCATGCCGTAACTACTGAGCCCCACACTCTGATGCCCTTGTGCCTGCCCCAGTATCGGAAGCACAGAACCTTAAACACTAGATCCCCAGGGAAGCCCTTATCATTGCTTTTTGTGGTAGGAATAATTAAGATATAGTCTCTTAGCAAATTTGATGAATACAATATTGCTATATATATTTACTATACTGTGTATTAGACTTCCAAAGCTCATTTATCTACTAGTTGCAAGCTCATATCCTTAAATAACGCTCATACTCCCCCATACCCTAACCCATGGAAACCACTGTTTTACTCACTATTTGTGCAAGTTTGGCTTTTTCACAACAGGTTCCACATATAAGTGATACATGGTATTTGTCTCTCTCTGTCTGACTCATTTAGCCTAATGTCCTCAAGGTCCATCCACGTTGTTCCAAATGGCAGGATGTCCTTTCTCGTGGCTGAATAATATTCCACTGTATATATACAGCACATCTTCCTATGCATTCAGCTACTGGTGAATGCTTCAGTTGTTTCTATATCTTAGCTTTTGTGAATAATACGGCAACACCCATGGGAGTGCATGTCACTCTTCACCATCCTGTTTTCATTTCATTTCCCTTGGGCACATACCCAGAAATGAATTTGCTGGGTCATATGGCAGTTCTATTTTTGATTTTTTGAGGAACTTCTGTATTGTTTTCAGTTGTGGCTATAGCGATTTACATTTTACCAACATACAGGGGTTCCCTTTTTTCCATCTCCTCACCAACACTTGTCTCATCTTCTTAATGAAAGCCATTCTAACACCTCATTTTGGCTTTGATTTGCATTTCCCTGAGGATTAGTGATGCTGAGCATCTTTTCAGGTACCCATTGGCCATTTGGATATTTTCTTTGGGAAAAAAATGTCTATTTATTTCCTCTGCCTATTTTTTAAAAATCAAATTGTTTGGGGTTTTTTGTTATTTTGTATATTAACCTCTTATCAGATACATGGTTTGCAAATATTTCTCCCATCCTATAGGTTGCCTTTTCATTTTGTTGATTTTTTTTCTGTTTCTGTACAGAGGCTTTTAAGTCTGATGTGGTCCCATCTGTTGACTTTTGCTTTGTTTTTTGTGCTTTTGGTACCACATCCAAAAAATCTTTGCTAATGCCAAGTTCAAGGAGCTTCTTTTCTGTTTTGTTCTAGGAGTATTGGGTCTTACATTTAAGTCTTTTTGATCCATTTTGAGTTAATTTTTGTAAATGGTATAAGATAGAGGTCCAGTTTCATTTTTCTACATGTGTTTATCCACTATTCTCAACATCATCCTTTCTTCATTGGGTGTCCTTGGCTTTCCTGTCAAATATTTGTTAACTGTATATGCTGGTAGAGAGTGGGGTTAACTTTAAGCTCAGAATTTTCCTTCTTAATTCATGCTACTGTTCTTCAGCAGCACAGCTCCTGCTGCAGGTAGTATACAGATGGTTTCTTATGTACTCAGAATATTCTTTGAGGGGCTCAGAGAAACCCAGGACTGGTTCCAGCCACCCTCTGCACCCTCTGTGTTCAGGCCTGAGAGCCAGATCCAAACACAGAACAGCTGGGAAGGTCTTCAAGCATTCTGAGGCAAAAAACAGAAACAAGAGTATAAAGTTCTTTTTTTCTCTCTCTCTTTTTAAAATATTGATGTGTTTATTTTTTTGGCCATGCCTCACAGCATGAAGGATCTTATTTCCCTGACCAGGGATCCAACTGTGTCCCCTGCTGTGGAAGCCCAGCACTGGACCACCAGGGAATGCCCTTGAAGTTCTTCTGTATTTTATCAAATTCCTTTCCCAGACTACATAGAGGATGACAAAGTATGTCTTCCGTTGACACACAGAGATGCCACCGCCACACACGTGCACACACACACACGTTAATGGCCTCTGTGAGTATTTGTTTAAATCTACATCTCTTAGAAACATTGCATCAGTTTCCGAGGGCTGTATCTTACTCCATTTGGGCTACTATAACAAAATTACCATAAGCTATGTGGTTTATACACAACCAACATTAATTTCTCACAGCAGAAGAGGTTGGAAGTCCAAGATCAGGGCACCAGCAGGATCAGTGTCTGATGAAGGCCTGCTTCCTGGCTCACAAACAGCACCTTCTCAAGGTGTCTCCACAGGGCAGAAGGGCTGAGGGAGCTTCCAGGGTCTCTGGTTTAAGAGGGCTCTACCCTCTTGACCTGATTACCTCCCAAAGGTCCCGCCCACTAATACCATCTCACTGGAGGTTAAATTAAATATATGAATTTTGGGAGACACACACATGCAGTCCATAGGACCAGCTGACCTCTACCACTTGAAATTCCTGTAAAGGAAAGCCAGCCTTTCGTTCCACGGTTAAACATAGTCTTAAATGCAAATGAAACAACACTCTTTTCCTATGAAACTCAACCTCAAAGTAACTAAAAGATAATAATGACACATAGCATCTGTTTTGTGTCTTTAGGCACCTTGATGTATGCTCATCACACTCACAGCCAGAGGACCCCCAAAAGGAAAGGCACACTCACCATTCTGGAAACCAGAGTCAGTGCTAGATTTCTAGAAGCCTGACCAGGGACAGTGGGCCCTCAGGATTGGCCTAACTGACGCCTTCCAAGCACACCCTCCTTGGAAGGGCACATGGGTAAACCGAGCTCCCATCCAGACCCCACTGCCACGAGGGATGGCAGAGCAGCTGCCTCTGCTCTGTGCCTGCCCGCCTGATCAATGAAATGCGGATAACAGACTTGATGTCTCTCATTGGTATTCTTGAGAAGTGTTAAGAACCAATTAAAGATGTGTCTAAATGCTCGATGGAAAAAAGAGTAAGCTACAGAGAACGTGACTTGAGCTGACGGCGGTAGGATTTGGTTCCAACATAAGGAAGGATTTCCGGGGAAATGTTCTTCCCTCTGGTCTTTCTTCCCTCTTTCCACGAATGGTTCTTGGATCTTGAGTGCCTTGTGCTAAATGCTGGGATCAAAATGACCAAAACAGAGAGCCCCACCCCCTGCAAGTAATCAGTTTCACTGGGCCACTTGATCCCCCCAAAATAAGCCCACCACCCTTAATCACGGGGCAGCTGCTCATGCGCAGAGGGCCCAAGGAGGCAGTGCTGTCTTCCAAGTGACTGGAAATGAAGATCACGTGTCGTCTGTTGGCGACTGCTCAGGCAGGCAGGCTAGATGCTTCCTCGGGCCCCAGGCAGGCCCCTCACTGGTTACAATGAGTAGGATCGTAGGTCCCTGGGCTGGACGAATTCTAGAGGTCAGATCAGGAAATTGAGGACACTCAGGTGGGGACCAGGCCTCCCACAGGCCCTCAGAGCAGACTAGCATCCCAGGCCCTCTGTCTAAACAGTCGATTTTCCCTGCCTAGCAATTGAATTTATGAGGTTCTTTTATGGTAATGAGTTGGAACCGTGTGCCCGCACACTGAAATTCAGCACAAATCACCATGAGAGCTGAAAAATGCTAATCTGCCTCCAACATCTCCCCACCATTCTCCCCAAACTACCTGCTCCTACAAGGTTGCGGCAGGTTAATTATCGCTGCAGAGGAAATGGCACTGATTTGCATCAACTTCCATCGACTGGAACCAGTCAATGTCAGTCCTGTGGGAACAGGCTCAGGTTAACCTATGAGTCCCACAGCTGACAGGTGGGAGGGACTTGGCTTTGCCCCCAGGACACCCCTTCCCTTGATGGATCACAGGCGGTACCCCGCCGCCTCAGGCCCCTGCGGTGATCCAGTTACTGTTCACCTGTACTTGACACATCTGACACTCCGGAGCCTTCCCACCTGTTCCTCGTGGCAGCAGCAACATGAGGCCCAAGCTCAGGACCTGGTATTTCATTCGGTCTCTTTGAAAACTTCCATCCGTACCTAGTGAACTAATCAATAACCATCAAAGCCACCTGTCTTCCTCTGCAAGTTCCAGGCTTCCTGTGGAATTTCAATTTTTGGCCGGCTAGTACTGAGTATTGGAGAAGGCAATGGCACCCCACTCCAGTACTCTTGCCTGGAAAATCCCATGGACGGAGGAGCCTGGTAGGCTGCAGTCCATGGGGTCGCTAAGAGTCGGACACGACTGAGCGACTTCACTTTCACTTTTCACTTTCATGCATTGGAGGAGGAAATGGCAACCCACTCCAGTGTTCTTGCCTGGAGAATCCCAGGGACCGGGGAGCCTGGTGGGCTGCGGTCTATGGGATCGCACAGAGTCGGACACGACTGAAGCGACTTAGCAGCAGCCGCAGCAGTGCAGGTCAGGGCCTTCCAGATGGTGTTAGTGGTAAAGAACCCTCCTGCCAATGCAGGAGACGTAAGGGTTCGATCCTTGGGTGAAGAGTCCTTGCAGAAGGGCATGGCAACCCCCTCCCATATTCTTGCCTGGAGAATCCCATGGACAGAGAAGCCTGGTGGGCTGCGGTCCATAGCGTCGAAAAGAGTCGGACACTAAGTGACTTTGCACAGCACAGTACAGGCCAGGCCCACTTCTGAAGGCAGGATCGGTTACCAAACAGCATCACTTGCGTTCAGGGAGAGTGTAAAGAAATCACTAAATGGTTCAGGCCTCTGGGGCTCTGAAGACCTGAGTCCTCTACTCTCATATTGCAAGGAATTTGAAAGATCACTGCCTGTTTGTCCGCCTCTGTGTGTAACAGAGCACTGACTAGTTCTGAGAAAAGGAAGCATCATAATCCATGCATTGATATGCAAATGTGTGTTTACCCAGGTGAGGTGCATTGTGAGAGACGCACCTGGTGTAGGTTCCCATTCTGAGCTTCACCTTTATCCCTGGATTCCTATGTCAGACTGCTGCCCAAGAGGGTTTTGAAAGAAAGTTCTGCTTGCAAGCATGGCCCATCTCCAAAAATCCTTCTCTGAGCTGTGTTTTAACCCTCTCAAAGCTAATTATGTCTGTATTCACATGTGTGTGGACGTGCGTGCTAAGTCACTTCAGTCGTATCCGACTCTTTGCAACCCTATGGACTGTAGCCTGCCAGGTTTCTCTGTCTATGGGATTCTTCAGGCAAGAACACTGGGATGGATTGCCATGCGCTCCTCCAGGGGATCTTCCCAACCCAGGGATTGAACCCGTGTCTCTTAAGTCTCCTACATTAGCGGAGGGGTTCTTTACCAGTAGTGCCACATGGGAAGCCCTTCATACGTGTGGATTGTCACTGAGTGATTTATTATAATAAGGGCACCAAGAGTTTCATATCTAGAAAACACCTGTTCTGGAAGATTCTTGATGATGCTAACTATGTTCAGACATAGTTCTTACTCCCAGGTGGTTCAATAGTAAAGAATCCGCCTGCCAATGCGGGAGACATGGGTCTGATCGATGGGTCAGGAAGATCCCCTGGAGAAGGGAATGACAACCGACTCCAGTACTGTTGCCTGGAAGACTCCATAGGCAGAGGAGCCTGGTGGGCTACAGTCCACAGGATCACAAAGAGTCAGACAAACTGATCACACATGTGCATACATAAGTAGCATGTATTTTGTGTTTATAGATGCCACTGTATTTTATCCCCAAAAGATGCTGAGCAACTCTGTGCTGATAACCCTGCCGAGGGTCCAGGATCTGATCTCAGAGCACCTAGTTCACTCTCTGGCGTTGGTTCTCACAAGCTCTGGAGAGCAGAACTGAGCCTATCCTGTTTCTATACCTGGGCTGAGCGGGGCAGCTGGCTTAGAGGATGTTCAATAGCACTGGGGCAGGGTGCTTCCCAGGTGGCTTGGGGTAAAGAATCCACCTGCCAATGCAGGAGACTCGGGTTCCATCCCTGGGTTGGGAAGATCCCCTGGAGGAGGAAATGGCAACCCACTCCAGTATTCTTGCCTAGGAAATCCCATGGACAGAGGAGCCTGGTGGGCTACAGTCCATGGGGTCAGGTCGCAAAGATTTGGACACGACTGAGTTACTCACACACGCACACGGTAGCACTGGAGCAGAAATGAGTGGGTGAAGATGTGTAGGAATGGGCAGAAAAACAAAGTCTAGCTCGTAAAAAGATAGCCAGTCATGGGAGGAGGCTGTGGCCACCAGAGAAACCCCACTAGGTGAGGACAGTCAGCAGAAGGGGGCCGCTGCCTGTGGCCACCTGAACAGTGCAGGGAGAGGCAGATATCTGCTGAGGAATCCGGCACAAAACATGTGGCATCTTGTACGACTAGAATCTAGGGATCTTCCTAGGGCAAAAAAGGAGGACTCGGAAAGTGTCAGCAACGCCCCACCTGGTTAGCTAATGCCAGGAATTACACACTGGCGCCAAGGTCTAGTCTATGCAGGTGTCACTCAGGACCGGTACAATGAAGGCCAACCGCAGTGCGGGGCTCAAGTCCCCTCACTGATGGGTGTGTGTGTTACATGCTGCCCGGGGGGCCATCTGAGCCGCACCTGGGGTGCCGTGGCAGCTCAGAGGGGGCTTGTGCCCACGGCTGATGGCCGTGACCATCACGGGCTCCCCTCGTGTGACGCTGCACCTGCCAGCCCCCTCTCAATCCCCACCTCCCCTCCCACTCATGCCCATGTCCCATCCCCCGTTCCCACCGGCTCCCACCAAATCCCCACCAGGAGGTGCTGATAAACGTGCTGAGTCAAAACAGAGCCACTCCACAACCTCGACTCTGTGGCTCCATCACATTGTCCAACCTTAGGTGACCCCAAACAGCACTGTTATGATACCTTCCCCAGCCGTCGCCCTATAAAGGAACACAGCTGCTAATGTACTAGGCCACTGTCAGCTAAGCCACGTCCCTGCCAGCGCATCGACCTTTATAAACAGCGTTGGACACAGGCTCGGGGCACACATGCCCCTCGTGCTTGTAGACGAGATGCAAGCCCAGATGCCTGATGGCAGGAAGAGAACTCTGTAGCAGCCCCCAGGTTCACAGAAGGCTCTGGGCTGCGTTATCCTAGCAAATCCTTGTCTCCTTTAGCAAATTGAAGCTCGGAGAGTTTCAGCATCAGTAAATGACAAAGCCAAATCAGGCTCAAGTCTTCTGACCAAAAAAGGCAATGTGAGAGCAGTCGGCCACCCCAGACAGGGGGGGACGGGTTCTGTGATGTCTCTTGGGGCCCTGCCAGGTGTTCCTCTTTGAACTGTATTAGCTGTGAAGAGGCCTAAGGGCCAGGACCAAGGACTTTTCTTTGCACTTTCCTAGAATATTTGCCAACAAAGGTCTGCATTGCTTTGTGACAAAAGTCCATATAGTCAAAGCTATGGTAGTCATGTACAGATGTGAGAGAGGGACAATAAAAAAGGCTGAGCACTAAAGAATTGAGGCCTTCAAACTGTGGTTATGGAGAAGACTTAAGATTCCCTTGGACAGCAAGGAGACCAAGCCAGTCCATCCTAAAGGAAATCAATCCTGAGTAGTCATTGGAAGGACTGATACGGAAGCTGAAGTTTCAATACTTTGGCTACCTAATGTGAAGAGCCGACTGGTTGGAAAAAACCCTGATGCTGGGAAAGATTGAAGGCAGTAGAAGAGGGAGGCATAGGGTGAGATGGTTGGATGGCATCACCGACTCAATGGACATGAGTTTGAGCAAATTCTGGGAGATCGTGGAGGACAGGGAAGCCTGGTGTGCTACAGTCCGTGGGGTCACAAAGAGACACGACTGAGCAACTGAACGACAACAACAAGAATATTTGCAGTCTCAGAGTGACACGTTTATTGAGATTCTAACATGCTGTATGTTGTGCTAGAAACTGGGTTGTAGCAAAACAGGTCCTGCTCTCAGAACAGTTACAGTCCCACAGATGTGAGTGGCAGCAGGAAGTCAGATAAGATAAACGACACCAGAGTCGCAGGGAGAATGAGAGCAGTCTCCTCGTGGTTCAGAGGAGGGTGACTGATCCTGCCTTAGGGAGGAAGCTGTCTTAGGAGGAAGCGGTGGTGATTCTGAGTGAGGATCTTGCAGGATGAATAGGAGTTTGCCAGGAAACTGAGAAATTAGGAGTTATCCCTGGCAAAGAGAATCATACTTATTAAGGCCATGGGCATGTTGCTGTTGTTTAGTCGCTCAGTTGTGTCCAACTCTTTTGTGAGCCTATGGACTCTGTAGCCTGCCAGGCTCCTCTGTCCATGGGATTTTCCAGGCAAGAATACTGGAGTGGGTTGCTATTTCCTTCTATAGGGGGTCTTCCTGACCCAGGGATCGAACCCACATCTCCTGCATTGGCTGGTGGCTTCTTTACCATTGAGCCACCTGGGAAGCCCCAGTGGGCATGACCAGCATGCAGATGCTGGTGATTACAAGTTGCTCAGTACTTCTAGAGCCCACAGTATCAGGAAATGAGGCCAAAAATATAAACAGGGTCCACGTTTGCATGCCAGGCTAAGAGCTTGTATGTGACCCACAACTAATCAGCAGTCATGGAAGGACATAAATACACACACACAATGGAATATCACCCCACCATAAAAAAGAATGAAGCAATGCCATTTGCAGCAACATGGATGAACCTAAAGATGATTGTATTAAGTAATATAACTCAGAAAGAGAAAGACAGGCACTTCCCAGGTGGTCCAACAGTTAAGATTCCACACTCGCAGTGCAGGGGTCCTGGGTTCAATCCCTGGTCAGGAAATTAGATCTGGCATGCCGCAATCCTGCATGCCACAACTAAGACACAGCCCAGCCAAATAAATAAATACATAATAACGTTTTTAAAAAGAAAAGACCCATACCATATGACATCACTTATATGTGGACTCTAAAATATGAAATAAATGAATTTATCTATGAAACAGAAACAGACTCCCTGACAGAGAAGAGACTTGAGGTTGCCGAGTGGGAAGGGAGGTGGGGGAAGGCTGGATTGGAAGTTTAGGATTAGTAGATACAATCTATCATATGTAGGATGGATAAACAAACAGGTCCTATGATATAGCACAGGGAACTATATTCAATATCCTGTGGTAAAACATATGGGAAAAAAGACCAGGAGGGCATGGCCATATTCCCACCATCAATGGTTACTCTACTGAGTTTGGAGAGAGTTTCAAAGGAGAAGCAAAGAGACTAAAAGATCAGCTATTGTCATAGTCCAGGCAAGGGAGATGTGGGCCCAGTGGGGCTGCCAAGCGCTGAAGGGCAGACTGACCCAGGAGACAGGAGTCAGAAAGTAAACTCAACCAAAAGACTAGAACAGGGGAGATGAGGCGGAGTGAGGATGAAACCCAGGTGTTCTGTCTTGAGCACCTGGATGAGTCTGCATCCCCAGCTGACATGGGAAATACCAGGAGCTAAGCAGACTTGGAGAGGAGGATGGCACATTCATTCCTGACCGTCTTGAGCTTGAGACGTCTGTGGGACCATTCCCTCAAGGTGCCCCTGTGCGCCTGGAAATGTGAATGTGAAAGAGTGCAGATGAATGGCCTTAGCAAGCGTGTTTTCTGTGGGTTCATAAGGAGTCATGAGGAAGTGAAAGCAAGAGTATAGCCAAGTCCTGAATGAGTGAAAGCTAAGGATAAAGAGCAGGAAAATCAGAATTCTGCAGGGTAACAGAATTGACTTCCCTAGGATGCAAGAGAGCTTCAGGGAGTGAGGGGTGGGCTGTGGGGCCAGGATGCAGGCAGACATGCAGATGGGTGGCCAGGAATAGGAAAGGACAGTTTATTTCCAGTTCCTGGAGAGAGCAAGAGACAGACAGACGTGTGAGGACAGATATCATTTGGTAAGCTGGGACAAAGAGGGACAAGAAATCAAGAACTATAATGTTGTTGTTCTCCTCTATTCAAACAAACACACAAACGGGCTTGGCACTTGCCTGGTGGTCCAGTGGCTAAGACTTCACGCTCCCAATGCAGGGGGCCTGGGTTCGATCCCTGATCAGGGAACTAGATCCCGCATGCCACAACTAATGATTCGGCATGCTGTAACGAAGATCGAAGATGCCATGTGCCATAACTAAGACCCGGGCAAGCCAAATAAATATAATACATTTTTTAACGGGCTTAATGAAAAAGTTACCTAGGTAATTAGATTGCATTTTTTAATGACTAGGCAAGAGAATCTTTAGAAAGATAAACGAATTCTGAGTGAAATATGGTCAGATCTGTCCATAGGATATGCACATACATTCATGATATACCAAATGTGATGGTGGAAAAACATCCTCTTGGATATGGCAACACTGATGTATTGTGCTGCTTCTGCTGCTGCTGCTAAGTCGATTCAGTCGTGCCCGACTCTGTGTGACCCCATAGACCGCAGCCCACCAGGCTCCCCCGTCCCTGGGATTCTCCAGGCAAGGACACTGGAGTGGGTTGCCATTTCCTTCTCCAATGCATGAAAGTGAAAAGTGAAAGTGAAGTCGCTCAGTCCTGTCCGACTCTTAGTGACCCCATGGACTGCAGCCTACCAGGCTCCTCCATCCATGGGATTTTCCAGGCAAGAGTACTGGAGTGGGGTGCCATTGCCTTCTCTGGAGGTATTGTACTAAGATGCTGTAAAACCATAAAAACATAGATCGCAGCAGGTAAAACCACTGCACATCAAACACCACGTAGACTTCAGCTACCCCTACTTAGAATAATCAAAATCTATGAAAACATAACACAAATTTCTGCTCATCTGAGAAAAAGGCTGTCTGTCTCGGTATCTGGTCTTCTAAACATCACCGAACTGGAGAACAGAACACAAGCTTCAACCTCCCAAAGGAAGAACATCTGCTATCACCCAGAGCCAAGTGAAAATGCCTTTGGAGACTAGTTTGAGGGCATTTTGAAGACTTTGATGTGCAGAGAAATTTCAAGCTTGAAAGAACAAGAGGCAAGAAGAAATAAACATTTCCAGCATTTTAAAGAACCAAGGCATCAAACTGCTCATTTGACCAAGGGGAGATTTACAAAAGCCTCGGGATGTAGCTTGAATCCAAAGTGGATCGCCATGGCTATGGGCTTTTAAACCACCACTTGCTGAGAACAGGATTCCTACAGAAGGTATAAGGTGTGTGAGTGGGTGGGTGTCGGGTCCACATTTTGGCCCCATCTGTCAAATGCCCCTCTCTGCATAGCATGGTGCAGGCTCTATTCAGTCTCAGGTCCCAGCACCCTGGGGTCACACTCCAGGATGAATTGCAAGGCAATTACAGCATCTGCCACACAGGGGCGCTGTGAGGGATAAAGGCTGTGGTCCTGACGAGCAAGGCAGGCCCTCCCACTGCCTGAGAAAAGGTCATACCTCCCACCAGCAGCTCTTCGGCAAGAGAAGACTGGAGGGGAGAGGGCTGAGCATGTTCCCTGGCACCAGGAGAATCCCCTGGAGTGAAACTTAGACTTTCCGCGAGTCACTGTCTAGCTGTGCTTCTCACCTGTCCTGCTTTCTCTGCCTCAAGAGTTTTGGGGATAAACACAGGGTCTGCAGGCAGGCTTCCGACTCCAGAAGCTCACTCTTCAATTGCCACATCCTCTTAGCAGAATAACTGGGGGCGGGGAGAGGAAAAGAAGAAGATTCGGGGAATGTGATTGCCTCCCAGGCAATCACATTCAGCGTGCCTCCCACGCTGACCAGCCTGGGAGCCCAAAGACTGGGTGTGATGCAGGCGCCAGAGGAGCAGATGACAGAAGCCCTCTGGGCAGAGCTGAGGACATGAGTGTCCAAATGAGGCAGTCTTCCCGTCCCAATCTCGTTATGTTCTTCTTCAAAAGGTGTTTTGTACATCTTAAGTTCAAAGGAAAAATTTGGACAAAAGGCAGGCTGTTCCATCCCCTAAGCCAGTACTTGTTGGAACACGTGGCTTGCCGAGCGCTGACGAGGCAGGGCCAGAAGCCCTGGACCGACCTCCCTGAGGTCCTTAGGCGATGGCAGGGTACCCGCTCTGAGTCAGACGAAGGGCATGCTTCTACTATTACCGGTTCCTCCGCCACCACCAAAACAAGCCGTGTCTTTCTCTTTCCCACGTCTCTGGGCTGAGAAGCAGGTGTGATCCATTGCAGCAAGTTTACATCAACCAAAACCACATTCCTGGGTGCCTCAATGCTATTGACATGTGCAGTTTCTGAGGCTGAGTGACCCCTGACCTCTGGCCAGTCCCTGGGTTTACTCCTCCGTGCAACCCACTCATCCATCAGGGAGTAACCATGCTCTTAGGATGCTCCTCCAGCTCAGCCCCAGAGAGAGCGTTGCAGGGGTCCAGGAGAACAAAGTTTGCCTGCTGCTGGAGCCCAGAGCATCCTCGAGGGTGCTCGCGGGGCATCGGCTCAGATGAACCCGCCTCCCCCCCGACTCCAGCCCACCTTCGTGTCAGCTACTCGGTTGCATCCATTCATTCGGGGTATTGATACTGTGTGTGCCAGCCCCAGGCTCTGCCAGGTGCTGAGGGTGTGACAGGAGGCGGACCAGGTACAGTGCCGTCTCTGATGGAGTTTACCTTTGGGTGAGAAGAGATGTGAGAAGCAAACAGAGAAACCAGTTTCTGGTGGTGACATGTGCCATGGGAAGCACCAAGGTTGTTGGGGGCATGGGTGTTAACGTCAGGAAAGCCTCTCTGAAGAAGGGACACCAACCTGAGGCCTGAGTGGAGACTTTCAAGGACATTTCAGCCCTGGGCCCTCATCAGGAGAGGCCAAAAGGGAGCCGTGATGGAGAGCCAGGTCACAAGTATGAGGCAGAAGGCCCCGGCACTACCCTACTTCATCAGTTACAGATGCCCGGGACGTCCCTTGTTAGTCCAGTGGTTAGGACCCCAAGCTTCCACTGCAGGAGTCATGAATTCGATTCCTGGCCAGGAAATTAAGATCCTGTGGCCAAAATATACGTAGGCGCTCACTGCGGGAACATGTACAAATGTGTTCGGGACTCTGTCCCCCCCTGCCCAACTCTGAGGTACAGGACTTCCAGGGACACCAGTGCAGGTGGGACACTCTGGACTCGGACAAGAAAGCAAGCGTGACCTGCTCAACGAGGAAGTGAGGTCGTCCATGCAAGGACACTCGGGTAACTTGCAGTCGCTCAGATTTCCCCAGGTGACCTTCCAGGTATGCCCATCACAGGATGCAAAAGGCCTCAGCCAGCTCCTGTGAACCAGCATCCCTCCTGTTTGTGGGTGCAACTTCCACCTAGTATTCTCAGAAGAGGGGCTGGTTCAGGTATGGCCAGGGTCCTGGGGGGCTCTGGGCTCCTGGGCTGAGCTGCCTAGCACATCCTCCCTTCCAGAAGCTCCCCTTCTCCCCACCATGTGGAAGGGTGCCAGGCCACACCGAGGCTTCATTCAGGAGCAGCTCACCTCCCCACTAAACGTTGCAGCTCCGTGCACTTCCTGGGGTGATGAATGACCTTCACTCACATGGGTGAAGTAATGGCTTTCAGTCTCAACCTTCTTGGTCACATTGCAACACAGCCTTCTGGAAAGAAGAACTCGTTCCCAGGTGCCAGCTCAGGGAATTTCAAACACCTCCCAGGCTGGGCTTACCAAACTCACTGTCACACGGTTGGTCCAGGTGCCAGAACCACCCTGGCCCTTTTCCATCAAAGATGCAACAGCAGGGCCTTGGGCAGGTAGAGGCCAGAGGACTAGGGCTCATTCCCAGCTCTCCCTTTGCTGTGTGACTTTAAACAAATGACTCAACCTCTCTGAGCTGCTGCCTCTATATCCGCATATGAATTGTGGGGAGAATTGGATGAGGAAATGGTCGTGAAAGCACTTTGTGAGTTGGAGAGCACAACACCAATGATAGTCATTCTGTCTGGTTGAAAAACTGATCCTAATAGGCGAACTTCTGACTTTTTACCCAAGGAGTTCTTGGGGTATGAGAACTGATATCCCCAAATCCACTTCAATGTTTTTAGTACACCAAGAAGTAAACTTCCAGGGTAAAATCCAAAATATACACTCTGTGCCACATTGTAAAGCTTTATGATAAGATGTCAGGAGATTCCCATACATGTAAACATCACAATAAATCCTTTGCTCTAAAATAATTCCCTGGAGACCCAGAACTGGAGCTTCCATGGCACTACTGGCTATAAGTTGGCCTTGCAGTGACATAGAGTAGGTGAGCCCAATATCAAGTCTCTTTATAGCTTCCAATTTATGCTACAAGAGAATGAACGGATTCTCCTAAGGTACATGCTTTGAAGAGGCACAGAGGGCCCCAGCCCTGCTTCTCAGCAGGTCCCTCTCTGGCCAATGACATTGCTGTTCACAGCTCTTCAAATGCCTCTTTGCGGAAGACATGGCTAAACCCTCACCATTCCATTTAAACCAACCAAATGAGAGACAAGGCTCCAGGCCTTCCTCACCCACAGGCGATGACATCAGTCTCACTGCGATGCCCAAGGACAAGTGACCAAGAATTTGGCTTTGAACAGGAAGGGACAAGATGGGCTGGACAGGAAGGGACAAGCAGGCTGGGTCTGCAGAAGGCTGTTCACCATATGGCACATGGCCATCTTGGCTGGTCTCCTTCCCCTACAGTAGAAGAGACCTCCCCAAACCCAGAAAGTAGGAATATAATCCTCTTTGGAAAATATGGGATGTGAGGCTTCCCCTGGAAGGCCCCAGTGAGTTCAAAACCCAACTGGCATAGAACTCGCCACTTTTTTTTTTTTTGGCCATGCGTCATGCAGGATCTTATTTCCCCAAGCAGAGATCAAATGTGCCCTCTGCATTGGAAGCGCAGAGTCTTAACCACTGGACCACCAGGGTTTCCCAACTTTCCATTTTTCTTCTCCATGATCTCAGAAGGAGAGCATAAGAAAGGCTGAAACTCAAGCCCCATTTGCAGCCGGCTAGAAGGCAGCATCAAACACCCATGTCCAAGACCATCCTCTTCACTTCCCATCTCCGTGTGCTCTAAGTCCTCCCCATCTCAATCTGCCGCTCTACTCTCCAACTCAAGCAAAACTCAGAAGTCATCCTTAACTCTTCCCTCCTTCATGCCCCACATCCAGTCCATCAGCAAAGTATGTCGGTACCGCCTCTCCAAGAAATCCAGGGTCACATACTGCTTGCTTACTCCCAACGTCATCTCTTGCAACGTCCTTCTCCCTAACCTTTGAACAGGCCACCTTCATTCCCCTGTCCGGGCCTCTGCACCACTGCCCCTTCCCTCTGGCATGCTCGGCCCAGTCCAGCTTCTCCCCATCATTTGGGATTAGCTCCTACAGACTCATGCTCTGCTCCCCTACCTAAAGTTGGCCCTCCTCCCCCAGCCTACATCGTGCATTTTTATATTCCTCTTCATTTGATGTGGTGACTGTCTGTCTCCTGCAAGCCCCACAAGCCACAGGGGCCACGTCTGCCTCATTCACCACCATAGCCCTGGAAATATTACTGGAAATATTACCAGCACAGCTGCTCAAAAAGTACTTAATCACCACTTCCAAGAGTCCAGTAACTTCAAGCAGACTGGGCTCAGTACAGCGCGTTGACACTTGCTGGGGTCACCCACGGCTGGGGTCAGCATCTTAGACCACAGGGCCGTGACCGAGTTCCTGGTTTGGACACCGAGGCCATCAGTCCCAAGAAGCCCTGCACTGCCTCCACCCCTGGCCTCTGTCTCTGAGGGGTCTCCCCCTTACCCCCAGGAGCTGGGCTTGAGACCACGAGCCAGCAGACCCTGGCACCTCGTGCCCCAGAGTCCCAGGGGAGGGGAGGGCACCCGCCTCCCCTTCTTGGCCTCACCAGCTGGCCAGGCCAGCCCTGCCATTTCCCATCTATAAGACAGGGACAAAGAATGCTTTGTCACCCCACCTACTTCTCACGGGTGTTGTGAAACTACTATTTGCTTGGAAAACACTCTGAGAGCAGCCCGGGTGAAGGTGCCCGTGGCTCGGATGACGCTGCTGTATTCAGTCCAGGCCAGGGAGGGCCAGGCCAACTCGTCATCCGGTGACCGCCTCAGCTGCCCGAGGGACAGGAGGGACGCCCGCCTCCGCTGTGTCGCCAGGCCCGGTGTCGCCAAGCCTGCTGGCTGTGCTGTGGTCCCAGAATATACCCACGAGGTGCGTGTGCATTCCCAGAGCCACCTGACCCACTGATTTCAGCAGAATATGACCTCTCCCGGGGCCTGGGCAGTGGCCACCGAGCACCCAGCCCACCCTGGTGTCAGGAAGGAGAGTCGAGGGTTACCTGGGGATAACCTGCCTGAGCTCAGAGCCACGGCCCGGGTGCCGGCCTCGCAGGCCAGGAGCCGGGAACAGACGAATGTGACGGTCTTGGCCCCTGGCCCGGGGAGGGCAGATCTCACCAACCTGCATGCACTCAGGTGCCCCTCACCAGCTGCAGGAGCAGCAGCCACTGTGTTGCCATGACAACCAGGCTTGGCAACCATCTCTCTGCCTCCCAGGAGGGGACAGTCCCCAGAACTGACCAGGCATTTCCTGGAGCCGCTCAAGGTTGACGATGGAGAAAGGCAGAGAGGCAGGCAGTGCAAGGGACAGGGAGCATACCTGCCACTCTGCCAGCACTCTGGCCTTCACGTTCCATGGGACACTGAACTCAGCCCCACCCGCTCTCTCTCCCTGCAACATCCACCCGGGGGGCTGCTGCTTCCCTAAAGCGGGTGGCGAAGCATTTAGTAGACAGGGAACAACAGACAGCGTGTACATTTAATTATAACTCTCCCGGATAGGAAGGGCTGGCTATATACAGTATGTCTGCCTGTTACTAATTATATTTATTTTCAAATGACGAGGGGGAGGGGGATCTTCTGAAGATGAGTCAGAAAAAAAAATCGTTCAGTGTTATGAAAGCAGAGAGATATCTCTGGAGGGTGTCTGTCATGCATGGCTGTCACAGCCTGATAATGGAAAAACCTGAGCCAAGAGAACCACGCTGCTGAACACCTCAAGGGGGCTCTCCTGGCCTTGCGTCCCCTCAAGTCAGGACCTGAGCAGCTGAAGGGCTTTCCCCGCCCTGCCCCCTGCCCTGGACAGAGCTTGCTCTCGTTCCTGCAAAGACAGGGTCATTCAGTGTCTGCTGTCACCCCAATTGGGAGCCAATTTTCCAGTTGAAACACAGCTAAGTTTTTTTTTCCCTCATCAAAGGAAAAGCATCCTGCCCAGATGGCCGAAAGGAAAAGGCTTCGTCTTCAATCCCCATACAGCCCATGATTGTTGTTATTTATAACAACACCTAGAAACCCAAAATAGTCAGCCCCCCCACGCCTGGCAGAAGCCAGTCCACACTTGGGAGGAAGGCAGACCCCTGGGCTAGTTTCAGCTGGACATGGGCCAGCACGCACAGGTGCACTCACCTCCACATCTGAGTGTGCGAGGTGCGTGTGGTTGTTTAGAGGGGCCTGTTTACCGGGCCCCATCAGCTCCTCCTCCTCCTCCAAGGCTGCCCTGGCCCCTCCCCGCTACACGCACCAGGGGCTGAGCAGCAAAGGGAACCCAAGGTGACACATCTGCCCCAGAGGAGCCGGAGCATTCATGAAGAAGGCGTTTTCCAATAATTTTTTAAATAGTCACACTTGTTTTGTTTGCTTTCTTCCAGGAAGGCGGCACTGTTTTGGAAAAGGAGGGGGAGGGGGGAAAAAAAGTGAGTTCATTTCCTGAGTCTTTGAAACGTTTCTCCGCAGACAGAGCATCGAGAAGCTGTGGCCCCAGGTAGAGAGAGCATAGCACACAGGGGGCGCAGAGAGGAGCTTGGCCCCCACCCTTGTTCGTTAGGGGCCAGCGGCGGGGTACCGCCGGGCCATGGAAGGACCTGGGGGAGCAGGTCCCAACAAATGTCATTCAGACCAGCTGTTTTGGAAAGGGTCTGTTTGTCCAAGGAAGGTTGGATGATTCAATCGGTTTATTCAAAGGAGAAGGCAGGAAATAGACCTGATAATCAGGGACCCAGGAGAGGGTTATGGGAGCTGCCAAGCCCTGTCACCGTCCACAGTGATTTTGGAACCCAAGAAGACAAAATCTGTCACTGCTTCTCCTTTTTCCCTTTCTGTTTGCCATGAAATGATATGATCTTAGTTTTTAAATTTGACTTTCAGGCCAGTTTTTTCTCTCTCCTCATTTGCCCTCATCAAGAGGCTCTTTAGTTCCTCTTTGCTTTCTGCCATTAGAGTGGTATCATCTGCATATCTGAAGTTATTGATATTTTTCCTGGAAATCTTGATTCCAGCTTGTGATTCATCCAGCCCAGCATTTCACATGATGTACCCTGCATGTAAGTTAAATAAGCAGGGTGACAACATATAGCCTTACCGTACTCCTTTCCCAATTCTGAACCAGTCAGTTGTTCTACAGTTCACGGGGTCGCAAAGAGTCGGACACGACTTAGTGACTTAACAACAACAACAAACGTGCTTTTCACATTTGTTATTTCACCCCATGAGCAGTGGCATTGTGCCCAGTCCACAGGGAAGGCGGGCAGGCTCTGGACAGTACACGGCAGACCCAAGAGTATCCCACTCTGCCTGTGATAAAGCCGTCTTTCCTGGTGGCTCTCTTAGCCGTCTGTCCCTCTGCTTCAGGGCTGTAGCTAGCCTCATGTACAAAAGGCACTGTAGGGGTGAGTCAGCCCGTGTCTGTCTATCCATCAATCCCACTAGAATAAAACCTCCACAAGGAAGGGACATCCCTGGTAGTCCAGTGGTTAAGACTCCACACTCCTGATGCAGAAGGCCCAGGTTCGACCCCTGGTCACGGAACTAAATCCCACATGCTACAATGAAGGTAGAGGAACCTGCATGCCGCAACTGTTAACAAGACCCAGCGCAGCCATAAATAAAATAAATAAGTAAATGTCTACATTAAAAAAAAAAAAACTGTTACATATACAAGTCTCTCTCAACAATCGAGAATTTCATTATTGTGTAAGACTGAGGACTCCCCAGGTGGTGCTAGTGGTAAAGAACCCGCCTGCCAATGCAGGAGACGTAAGAGACGCAGGTTCGATCCCCGGGTCCAGAAGATCCCCTGGAGGAGGGCATGGCAACCCACTCCAGTACTCTTGCCTGGAGAATCCCATGGACAGAGGAGCCTGGCGGGCTACAGTCAATAGAATCACAAAGAGTTGGACAGGACTGAAGTGACTTAGCACACACGAGCACTTCAAAAAACAAGATTATGTTCCATTCCTGGGTCACACAGAATAAATGTGGAGAAGCCTCCCTCCCTTGGATCAGTGGCCTTCAGAAGCCGAGGCCAGCAACGGGGGGACTCTTCTCGTGGGCAGGACACCTAACACACAGCAGAGAAGCGCCAAGACACCAGGACTGGCTCTCCTACCTCCCACCGCCACGCTTTCCAAAAGGCCATTTGGCTCCAATGTATCATATGACTTGTTCTTAGAGTTACATTTTAACTGACAAAGTTTAACAACAACTATGACTTATGGCCTTCTAAAATTGGCAGCAGAAAAATGAACTGAGGAAGTAATGGAAAAAACCACAAGTGAAGCTGCTCTGTAATATGCACAATTTCTGTTGTGTTTTTTTTTTCCTTTCTAAGCATGTATATGTGTGTGTGTGTGTTTTCGAATGGTAGAAAATATTTTCCAGATACACTGCCCGGGCATTTCCAAGCATGTATTTATGCCAAGTTTATAAAAAGCAGCTGCAGACAGGGTTGACCGAAAGGATTGCTCTGCTGTCTGGCTTTCAGAAGGCGCTTGGGTCCTAGCTCTGTCATCAGGACACATTCTTACCTCCTAAAACTCTCTCACCTGTGTCCTGCTCCCGAAAGAAGACAAACCTCTTTGGGGGCCCCGTGCCCCAGAGGGACACGGGGCCCCTACTCTCCTAGGCATTCACATCACGCTTTTGTTTTGCAAGGTCCTATAGTGACCTGCGCTTTATCACTTTTAGTCATTTGAAATCCCCACGCAGACACAGAAAGGAAAATGTTCCGAGGTGCATTTCATAAATATATGGATGGCCTGCTTGGAGGGGCAGAACGATGGGGGGCTCATCGGCGTCAGTTTCTGAATTGTTCAGAGCAGACTGTGGAACTGTGTGGCTGAGCCTGTATCAAACTGTCTGCATCTTCTCACATGGACCTGAGACTCTCCAGTCCCCTCCCCTTGGCCCTCAGTGGGTGAAGCCCCCGGCTGCCCAGTGAGAAGCTCCAGCCTCCCCTGCGCCCTGGAGGAGCCTCTCCCTGGAACACCCTGAGCCACTGTCTGCCTGACCCACATCCAGACACTCACTGGCCTGAGGCAGGCCTTATGAGGCACGCCTTAATGAGGATGACCATAACCTGCACCCTCACTCTCCCGGGGGGTGACTAATTCATTAATCCTGGGAAGGCCCTTTGCAGAGGACAGGCAGGGTATTACTCATGGGACTGAAGGCAGGCACCTGACCCAGTCTGGGCCTGAGTCAGCAGAGAGACCTCCCACCTGCAGGCAGGCTGGGCAAGCTGGCTGGGCTCCCTGCTCAAGGTCAGGGTTGGCCAAGAGGAGGGGTGTGGCCAGCACGCCTCCACGGAGTTTGGGAACCATGTCTCATGGGCGTTTGTATGATTGAATAAGCCTTCAAATGACTCTGCCAAGAGGCCAGCACACCTTGAGAATATCAGTCAAGACAGGATTTCCTGGTCATTGTTAGGGGAAAATGCTTTTCTCAGAGCGAATTCCTCCCAAGAAATGTTGTTTTCGTCTCCCCTGAGGGGGAAGCGAGCTGAGGCAGCAGCGCCTGGCAGCCTGGGGGACCTGAGATAGGTGGGCAGAGGTGGGGACAGCTATGTTTTCTCTCCTCCAGCTCTTGGTCCTCTCAGTCTGCGCCCTACTCACATCTCACAGGAAGAGGAAATGGCAGCCAGAACTGGGAAGCAGGGGTCAAAACCAGTGCACGAGGGCGAGGGTCGCTCAGGACTGCACCCCGCCTACCCTTGACCCAGTGGAGGGGGTTCTGACACAGCGGCAGCTCAGAAGCCAGGAACAGAAAGCCTTTGAGTGGCCAAGTTGACGCCAAGATTCCACTGCCGAGAGCCCGTTTCCTGCACTCTGCACATTCTTCCCCCGCCCCGTTCCCCCTTCCAGCACCTTCTTCCAGTGACCCTGCTCCACGCTGCCTCTGTGCATGCAGCCCTAGTTTCTTTTTCCTTCTAGAACACAAGTCATGCGACCAGAAGGATTGCAGGCACTTCTGCTTTCTCTTTTAGGCCCCCAGGTCCTTATAAGTCTTTCATGGCCCTTGCCACTTCCCTAGATTGCCTGAAACTCTAGAGGGCCACCCCGCCACCACACACAGAATGATAAAGATGCAAAAACAGGATGGACAGAGGGGACCCTGAGGGCAGAAAAGGAGGCAGTGGGGCTACTCATCTTTGCAGGCAGCCAGGGACGGACAGGGCGGACTGGGTTGGGGGCAGAGCAGCAGGAACAGGCTACGAAATGATTTTGTTCTGTTCTGTTTGGAAGGAGGTGGGTGGAAATGACAGTTTGGAGAGGATTAGAATGAGGGAAAACGGTTGCAGGGGAGGAAGCCTCTTTTCTCCAGTTCTAACAGTGCCATCAAGTGGCTGCGCGAGCAGGCGCAGGGCAGAGGCGCAGGGTAGAGCCTCTGGACAGCCCCCGCGAGCCCTGTGGAGAGAGGAGCTGCGGGACTTTCAAAGGGCGCCCAGCTGAGGACCGGGGGCCGGCCTCCAGCCGCATAGCCAAACCCCTTTCCCTAGAATGGTTTGCAAGGACAGGGCCAAGAGATCTCCCCAAGTGCACCCTTAAAAACCCGTGGAGGGACTTCCCTGGTGGTCCAGTGGCTAAGACTCTGCAGTCCCACTGCAGGGGTCTCGGCTTCAATCCCTGGTCAGGGAATGAGATCCCACATACTCCAGCTAAAGATTCCACATGCCACAGGAAGATCAGAGATCCAGTATGCTGCGATGCCACCAAATAATAAATAAACAGAGAAAATATAAATGGTGTTTCCCGAAGGACAAATAAGATGAGCTTCTTTTCAAAAAGTAAAATAATCCACATGGATAGGGGCGACCAAGCTTACCAGGTTCCTGCTTCATTTAGCTTCTGCCTACACACACACAGGCGTCATCTGGAGGTGTTATCCCACGAGAGGCACCAAAGCACATTTGCAACCGGAAAAGTGGTCAGTGGCCAGAGCAAGCCTATCTGGGCCATCAGACCCTCGTCCATGTTCAAGGGAGAAGGATCCTGAGCAAGACGAGGCAAGGTGAGCACACCTAGGGAAACCTAATCAGACTAAACTTCCAGCTCAGGGCACAAATCTCCTGGCATTTCACTTAACTGTAGTTGCTTTCTTTTTTTTTTTTCTTTTTCAACCCTGTAAATCAAAATCAATTTGGCTTAGAACTCCACAAATTGCTTTCTTTCCAAAGAGAGGCATTTTACTAAAATAGGAGACTTTGCCAGCCGTTGTGTGTTTGGTACCTGGGATCAAGGAGCAAGTGGAATTTCGTAAGAACGTTCCCCCAGGAGTCTGGGCTCTTGATGCTCATCACACCCTGACGCTGAGCTGCTGTGAACCTCCGAGGCGCTAGCTTCTGTGCTCAGTTGCATCCGGCTCTTGTGACCCCATAGACTGTAACCCGCCAGGCTCCTCTGTCCATGGGATTCTCCAGGCATGAATACTCGAGTGGGTTGCCATGCTCTCTTCCAGGGGGTCTTCCCCACTCGGGGATCGAACCCAGCTCTCCTGCATTGCAGGCAGATTCTTCACCGTCTGAGCCTGTTCTATGAAAACAGGAGATACAGTTAGATCCACAGTTTTCAAAACTCACTCCTCAGCACTAACAGAAGGAGATCAATTTGGTGGGACTTTGGTTACCATCTCCTTTACCAGAACAACTCGGCCTCTGTCCATTTTTTTCATCGTTGGCTGCTAGGCAAGATCTTACAGACAAGCAAAAGTTAGGAGAATTCAGCACCACTAAATCAACTTTACAACAAATGCTAAAGGAACTTCTCTAAGCAGGAAACACAAGAGAAGGAAAAAAAAAAAAAAAACTACACAAAATAAACCAAAACATTTAAGGAAATGGTAATAGGATCCTACATATTGATAATTACCTTAAATGTAAAAGGATTAAATGCACAAAAGACAGAATGACTGGGCAGATGAAAACATGTGCCTGGATGCACTTCCACTCACCACATCTCTCTGCTTGGCCCCCGAATCACTTGTAATTATTTTATATTGTTAGTTTAATCATGTTTCCACTATGGCTTGCAACTGTAATGAATTTTTATTTTTTGTCTGGCTATTGATTGTGAAAACTGATAAACATCTTCTACAATTAAAAAAAAAAAGATCTTATATGATCAAAGGGTTCCACAGTGCCATAGCCAATTTTTTTAATTTTTCATTTTATTTTACTTTACTTTTTATTTTATTTGGCTGCACCAGTTCTTAATTGTGGGATGCGGAATCTTGTTCTGCAACCTAGGATCAAACCCAGACTCTCCACGTTGGGAGCACAGAGTCCCAGCCACCACCAGAGAAGCACCACCGGAGAATCTCTTCATGGGCACTTGAGGTACTGGCCCGGACCGCAGTTCTCGTGACGCCCCACCACGCCGGCAGACGCCCTAACACCACGTCTTTACGCCGTCACTGCACACCCAGATGACGACTACCCGAGAGATGGACAGCTGTCCCAGGTGACTCAATCCCGTTCTTCCTCCCCAGAATTTGAGAGTGGGTCAGACTGGGTCCAAGTCAGTCTCCCTTCAGAGCTGAAGTGGCCAACAGGGAATGGGTGTCTGGGATTAGGGGAGGAAGGAGCCCTGAGCAGCTTTCCACTCCCCATGGGGTTCCCCCAACCCCCTCCCCCCATGTCCCCCTTCAGTAAACAATGTTGCCTGTTAAAAGCTGCCCTGTTCCCCTTCAGTAAATGTCCCCTATTAAAAGCTTTAAAAGCTCTAGACAGGATCCTCTAAAAGCTTCTTCCTGTCTCTAAGAAAAAGCGAGATCACCCAGCCCAGTGCAATACACCTCATCTCCCTGGAGCCACATTCTGGTTTTTCTTTTTTTCTTTTTTAAGTGCAGTTTCTGGGACTTCCCTGGTGGTCCAGTGGTTAAGATTCTGTGCTTCAACGGCAGGAGGCACAGGTTCGATTCTTGGTCAGGGAGCTAAGATTCCGCAGGAGGCACAGGTTCGATTCCTGGTCAGGGAGCTAAGATTCCGCAGGAGGCACAGGTTTGATTCCTGGTCAGGGAGCTAAGATTCCGCATGCCGCAAGACAAAGCAAAAAAAAAAAGTGGGGGGGGCAGTTTCTAAATAGACTTTGTAATTTTATGAACTAAAATGTTTACTGCAGTAGGCATATAATGACTCAGTACAAAGCAACATTATCATTGCCTCTGTGATTAGTATATTCAAAAGTCATTTATAAATCAATCATTTTTTTGCTGCTATACATTTGAATTTCAAAAACATTTTGTTGTTCTTCTGTTCTCAGACCACATTACCGGTAACACATTTCAAAATTTATTAGTCCTGAAATCTTCCATCCAAGGACTTATGTATCTATAAATATGCTAATTCATTCATTCATCCATTTTCTTAGATGAATTTACCAAGATGAAATTCAAGATGAGTTTACTCTGAGATTTACCAAAGAAATAGATGGCAAAAATCTCTTCAGTTGGAGCTTATAGGGTAGAAATGAAATAATGTCATTTTCAGCAACATGGATGCACCTAGAGATTATTATACTAAGTCAGTCAGACAAAGACAAATACCATATGACATCACTTGTATGTGGAATCTTTATCTTAAAAATGATAAAAATAAACTTATTTACAAAACAGAAACAGAATAACATGTTGTGGTCCATGCGCAGGTTGGAAAAGAATTTCCAGACATGAGGCAGAATGAGACAGAAATTAAGTTTATGAGAGGGAGATGCTCTGAGAACAGCAGGCCAGCTCAAGGGAGAACAACATTGAACCAGGGTCCTTAGTCCACTTTTATACCCAGGGTACAAGGAGTGGGATAGGGGTCTTGCGGGTCATTTGCTGGTTAGAGGAGGCATGTATACTGGGTCAGGGAAGAGGAGGGCAGATACCGTCTCCCTGTGGGGTGGGCGGGGAGATGGGTTATACTGTTTCATAATAGTTACAGCACGGGGGAGGGAAGGACAATAAGGGTCAGGTTTTTCTGTTCCTGCATTCTAAGACCCTCCTTGGTTTCATCTGCTCTTTCATCCTTGGGTCACCACATAACAGACTTTAAAAATAAACTTATGGTCACCAAAGGGAAATGTGGGGGGAAAGGATAAATTTAGGAGTTTTGGATTAACATTTACACACTACTATATATAAAAATGAGAATCCCATGAACAGTATGAAAAGGCAAAATGATAGGATAATGAAAGAGGAACTCCCCAGGTCGGTAGGTGCCCAATATGCTACTGGAGATCAGTGGAGAAATAACTCCAGAAAGAATGGAGCCAAAGCAAAAACAATACCCAGCTGTGGATGTGACTGGTGATAGAAGCAAGGTCCGATGCTGTAAAGAGCAATATTGCATAGGAACCTGGAATGTCAGGGCCATGAATCAAGGCAAATTGGAAGTGGTCAAACAAGAGATGGCAAGAGTGAATGTCGACATTCTAGGAATCAGTGAACTGAAATGGACTGGAATGGGTGAATTTAACTCAGATGACCATTATATCTACTACTGCGGGCAGGAATCCCTTAGAAGAAATGGAGTAGCCATCATGGTCAACAAAAGAGTCCGAAATGCAGTACTTGGATGCAATCTCAAAAACGACAGAATGATCTCTGTTAGTTTCCAAGGCAAACCATTCAATATCACAGTAATCCAAGTCTATGCCCCAAGCAGTAACACTGAAGAAGCTGAAGTTGAATGGTTCTATGAAGACCTACAAGACCTTTTAGAACTAACACCCAAAAAGAATGTCCTTTTCATTATAGGGGACTAGAATGCAAAAGTAGGAAGACAAGAAACACCTGGAGTAACAGGCAAATTTGGCCTTGGAATACGGAATGAAGCAGGGCAAAGGCTAACAGAATTTTGCCAAGAGAACGCACTGGTCATAGCAAACACCCTCTTCCAACAACACAAGAGTAGACTACACATGGACATCACCAGATGGTCAACACCGAAATCAGACTGACTATATTCTTTGCAGCCAAAGATGGAGAAGCTCTATACAGTCTGCAAAAACAAGACCAGGAGCTGACTGTGGCTCAGATCATGAGCTCCTTATTGCAAAATCAGACTTAAATTGAAGAAAGTAGGGAAAACCACTAGACCATTCAGGTATGACCTAAATCAAATCCCTTATGATTATACAGTGGAAGTGACAAATAGATTTAAGGGACTAGATCTGATAGATAGAGTGCCTGATGAACTATGGACGGAGGTTTGTGACATTGTACAGGAGACAGGGATCAAGACCATCCCCATGGAAAAGAAATGTAAAAAAGCAAAATGGCTGTCTGGGGAGGCCTTACAAATAGCTGTGAAAAGAAGAGAAGCGAAAAGCAAAGGAGAAAAGGAAAGATATAAGCATCTGAATGTAGAGTTCTAAAGAATAGCAAGAAGAGATAAGAAAGCCTTCCTCAGCGATCAATGCAAAGAAATAGAGGAAAACAACAGAATGGGAAAGACTAGAGATCTCTTCAAGAAAATTAGAGATACCAAGGGAACATTTCATGCAAAGATGGGCTCGATAAAGGACAGAAATGGTATGGACCTAACAGAAGCAGAAGATATTAAGAAGAGGTGGCAAGAATACACAGAAGAACTGTACAAAAAAGATCTTCATGACCCAGATAATCACGATGGTATGATCACTCACCTAGAGCCAGACATCCTGGAATGTGAAGTCAAAAGGGCCTTAGAAAGCATCACTACGAACAAAGCTAGTGGAGGTGATGGAATTTCAGTTGAGTATTCCAAATCCTGAAAGATGATGCTGTGACAGTGCTGCATTCAATATGCCAGCAAATTTTGAAAACTCAGCAGTGGCCACAGGACTGGAAAAGGTCAGTTTTCATTCCAATCCCAAAGAAAGGCAATGCCAAAGAATGCTCAAACTACCGCACAATTGCATTCATCTCACACGCTAGTAAAGTAATGCTCAAAATTCTCCAAGCCAGGCTTCAGCAATACGTGAACTGTGAACTTCCAGATGTTCAAGCTGGTTTTAGAAAAGGCAGAGGAACCAGAGATGAAATTGCCAACATCCGCTGGATCATGGAAAAAGCAAGAGAGTTCCAGAAAAACATCTATTTCTGCTTTATTGACTATGCCAAAGCCTTTGACTGTGTGGATCACAATAAACTGTGGGAAATTCTGAAAGAGATGGGAATACCAGAGCACCTGACCTGCCTCTTGAGAAACCTATATGCAGGTCAGGAAGCAACAATTAGAACTGGACATGGAACAACAGACTGGTTCCAAATAGGAAAAGGAGTACGTCAAGGCTGTATATTGTCACCCTGCTTATTTAACTTCTATGCAGAGTACATCATGAGAAACGCTGGGCTAGAAGAAGCACAAGCTGGAATCAAGATTGCTGGGAGAAATATCAATAACCTCAGATATGCAGATGACACCACCCTTATGGCAGAAAGTGAAGAGGAACTAAAGAGCCTCTTGTTGAAAGTGAAAGAGGAGAGTGAAAAAGTTGGCTTAAAGCTCAACATTCAGAAAACGAAGATCATGGCATCTGGTTCCATCACTTCATGGGAAATAGATGAGGAAACAGTGGAAACAGTGTCAGACTTTATTTTGAGGGGCTCCAAAATGCAGATGGTGACTGCAGCCATGAAATTAAAGATGCTTACTCCTTGGAAGAAAAGTTATGACCAACCTAGATAGCATATTGAAAAGCAGAGACATTACTTTGCCAACAAAGGTCCGTCTAGTCAAAGCTATGGTTTTTCCAGTGGTCATGTATGGATGTGAGAGTTGGACTGTGAATAAAGTTGAGTGCCGAAGAATTGATGCTTTTGAACTGTGGTGTTGGAGAAGACTTTTGAGAGTCCCTTGGACTGCAAGGAGATCCAACCAGTCCATTCTGAAGGATATCAGCCCTGGGTGTTCTTTGGAAGGAATGATGCTAAAGCTGAAACTCCAGTACTTTGGCCACCTCATGCGAAGAGTTGACTCATTGGAAAAGACTCTGATGCTGGGAGGGATTGGGGGCAAGAGGAGAAAGGGACGACAGAAGATGAGATGGCTGGATGGCATCACTGACTCGATGGACATGAGTTTGAGTAAACTCCGGGAGATGGTGATAGACAGGGAGACCTGGCATGCTGTGATTCATGGGGTCGCAAGGAGTTGGACACGACTGAGTGACTGACTGACTGATACATAAAATTGGAGAAGGCAATGGCAACCCACTCCAGTACTCTTGCCTGGAAAATCCCATGGACAGAGGAGCCTGGTGGGCTGCAGTCCATCAGGTCGCCAAGAGTTGGACACGACTGAGTGACTTCACTTTCACTTTTCACTTTCATGCATTGGAGAAGGAAATGGCAACCCACTCCAGTGTTCTTGCCTGGAGAATCCCAGGGTCGGGGGAGCCTGGTGGGCTGCCGTCTATGGGGTTGCACAGAGTCGGATACGACTGAAGCGACTTACCAGCAGCAGCAGCAGCAGCATATATAAAATAGATAGCCAACAGGACTTAGTGTATAATACAGGGAACTCTACTCAATATTCTGCAATAACCTAAATAGGAAGAGAATCAGAAAAAAGAGTGGATGTATGTGTACGTATAACAGATTGACCTTGCTGTACACCTGAAACTAACACAACTCTGTAAATCAACTATACTCCAATATAAAATAAAAATTAAATCAAAAAAAAAAAAAATAAGAGGGAGTTCCCTGGTGGTCCATGGCTAAGACTCCACACTCCCAATACCGGGTTCTGGGTTCAACCCCTGATCAAGGAACTAGATCCCACATTCCACAGCTAAGACCCAGCACAACCAAATAAGTACATACATACATACATGAAATAAATAAATTTTAAACTTTTAAAAAATGTGTTGGATTAAAAAAGTAAGAAAAAATCTAAAAACAGAATGACAGGGTATATAATATGAAGAAATCATCATTTTAAGTGCTGTGTTGTTGTTCAGTCAGTAACTCATGTCCAACTCTTTGCGACCTCCCAGACGGCAGCTGTGAGGCTTCCCTGTCCTTCACTGTCTCGCAGAGTTTGCTCAAATTCATCCCATTGAGTTAGTGATGTCATCCAACCGCTTCGTTCTCTGTTGCTGTCTTCTTCTGCCTTCAATCTTCCCCAGCATCAGGGTCTTCCCCAACGTGTCGGCTCTTCGAATCCGGTGGCCAAAGTATTGGAGTTTCAGCTTCAGCATCAGTGAAGCTGATATTATTCTGAATATGATATATATTATATATACATTTAATATATAGATATATATCCAGTGAATATTCAGGGATGATTTCCTTCAGGATTGACTGGTTTGATGTCCTTGCTGTCCAAGGGAGTCTCAAGAGTCTTCTCCAGCACCACAGTTCAAAAGAATCAATTCTTCAGCGCTCAGTCATTTTTTATGGTCCAACCCTCATATCCGTACATGACTACTGGAAAAACCATAGCTTTGACTATAACTTTAAGTCAGTATTTTGTAAATTAGGTCTTCTTATGCTACAGAAGACCTGTGTCTTCCTCCACAACAGATCAAAAACTCATGTAACGTCAATTTGTAAAAAGGCTTTCAAGGAGCACATGTATTTGTCAAACTCTGGGTCACAACCTAATGTGGACCCTAAAATCCATTGAGTCGACAGGAATGAGCATTTTATATATTTTTTTAATTTAAATGTGTCTCATGAAATAAGGCGAAGTATCGTTATGGAAAACCTGATTTCAGCTCAGCGTGTTGATGCCAAATGCACCTCTCACTGTGGGCTGGGGGTGGAGGATGGGGCAGGTGGCCAGAGGGATTGGCAGGCTTGAAAGCCCTGCTCACTTTTGGTCTAGCTAATGCTTGGCCTGGATGACTGAAGCTGTCCGGTAGCCATGGTTCAGTCGTCTGACATTATTCGTGGAACTTACAGCCAGACAGCAGCCTGTGGGAGATGCTATGGACATGCCATCGCAGAGAATCTAGTTGATAAGTGATGTTTTGGTTTATGTGGTACAAAACAACACTTTACCTAATTTTATTCTTCAAAAGTGTGATGGAACCTCAGTTTTGTTTGGGGCTCAATACAGGGCAGACCCTTACCACTGAGGACCTGGCACTGGGAGCTGGGCCTCACTCGCTACTGCTGCTAAGTCGCTTCAGTCATGTCCGACTCTGTGCGACCCCATAGACGGCAGCCCACCAGGCTCCCCCGTCCCTGGGATTCTCCAGGCAAGAACACTGGAGTGGGTTGCCATTTCCTTCTCCAATGCATGAAAGTGAAAAGTGAAAGTGAAGTCGCTCAGTTGTGTCCGACCCTCAGCGACCCCATGGACTGCAGCCTTCCAGGCTCCTCCGTCCATGGGATTTTCCAGGCAGAAGTACTGGAGTGGGGTGCCATTGCCTTCTCCGGGGCCTCACTTGAGAACTTATTAAAAAGACTTCCAAGCCCCATTCCAACTTAATAAATAAGAATCTGCATTTTAACAAGGGCCTGGAGATTTGTGCATACATCTAATTTTTTTTTTTTTTTTTTACTTTTGGCCTTACCAAGAGGCATGTGGGATCTTAGTTCCCTGACCAGGGATGGAACCCAACCCCTGTGTTGAAAGCACAGTCTTACCCCCCAGACTGCTAAGGAAGCCCCCCGTGCATGCAGTTAAAGTTTGAGGAGTTCTGATTTGGAAATACTGGTCCCCTTTAACTGACACTCAGCTTTGGTAGAATTTTCACTGGTCCACGTAAAAATGTCAGTGTGAAATTTATCCTTTGTTGGCAAGAACTGGGTTTCACTCTGATTTTATCCCCTTCCTACTACGTTTTAGGCATCACAAGTGCTTTAGGAAATGAAGGCGGTTGTGATGATGGATTTAGTTCTAGTTTGTTTCATGTGTTTAGCAGACAAAAATAAAACTTGGGTAACGAGGCCTGCCTTTTTGTCATTATTTTTCCTACCCCATGAACCCAAGGTGGCGCTAGTGGTAAAGAATCTGCCTGCCAGGGCAGGAGACACAAGAGATACTGGTTCGATCCCTGGGTAGGGAAGATCCCCTGGAGAGGAAATGGCACCCCACTCCAGTATTCTTGCCTGGGACACCCCAAGAACAGAGGAGCCTGGCGAGCTACATTTCATGGGGTCACAAAGAGTCAGACAAGACTGAGTGACTAAGCACAGTACAAGAACCATGAGGGGCTTCTCAGGTGGCGCTAATGGTAAAGAACCCACCTACCAACGCAGGAGATAACAAGAGATGCAGGTGATATAAGAGGTGAAGTTTTGAGTCCTGGGTCAAGAAGATCCCCTGGGGGAGGACACAGCAATCCACTCCAGTATTCTTGCCTGGAGAATCGTGCAGACAGGGAGCCTGGCGGGCTTCAGTCCAGGGGGTTGCAAGAGTCGAACTCCACTTGGCATCTAAAGCACCACCACCAAGAACCATCGGAAGATGACGCCTACATGGCCCAAGACCCAAACGTGTCCAGGCTTGCTTTCTCTGACATCCTCTCCTGAAGTATGGAGGGCCTCTTATGAGCAGGAACCAGGGAGAAGGTGACGAAATCACGCCCCTGGGTAATAGGAGTGACTTTCCTGAAAAAGTGGAACATTAAGATTCTAGGGTCCTTGAGAAAAACAAATGGAGGGACTGGCCTAGTGAGAAGGAGAGAAGCCCGAAAGGCAGGCAGAGCCTGCAGAAGGCGGGAGCGGCCGCGACCCCAGGGCAGAAGCCCACGTCCCAGAAAAGACTGAGCTCCCTGCATCCGGAGAAGGCAGGCAGGCCCGCCCTCCCCCCTGCCAATCCCCCCGCCCCCTGCGCGCCACCCCCCCCCCCCCCCCCCCCCGCCCAGTCCTGGGATTCTCGGCATTCCAGAGCCCACCAAATAACAATGGCAGTGTTTGTGGCATCTCAGATCAAGCTTGGAAACTTTTAAATGTCAAAATGAATGATGTGAAAGACTTGTGGGAGCAGCCAAGAGGGAAAAGCTGAGCTGAGAAAACCGAGAGCCCAGGGGCGCCAGAGGGGCCACTGGTTAACACGTCTGCAGGGCTCCAGCATCTTTTAATAAAAGGGATACTCAGAAGCAGAGAAACATCTTGAGCTGTCACGAGAGCCAGTGATATGGCAAAAACGAGATTTATGCGGTCCCGGCGGGGATAGCTGGGCGCATGTTACTGATTCACAGAAGATCTACTGTCTGGGCCCGGGGACGGGCAGGAGCTGCTGATCTGCACCAAGGATATGACAGAGCAAGGAGCCCCATCGCCCCAGCTGACCCAGGCCTGGGGTCCCGACCTGAGGACACCCCAGCCTCGCTCAGAGCAGGGGGCCCCATGACTGTAGTTCCCCACGTGGAAGGCCAGATTTGTCACCCGATTCCACCACCCACATCGGCCCCTCCAGAGAACAAGGGCCACTCTGGCCTCTCAGAGCCCTTCATCCCCTGGGTGGAGGTGCCCTGTGGACCACAGCGGGGAAGCCAGGGCTCCAGCCCCACTCTGCCTGCCTCCCTGGTCAGAGAATTAGATTCCTCATGCCTCAACTAAGACCAAGAGCAGCCAAATAAATATTAACTATTAAAAAGCAGCAGAAGAAGCAACCACAGCAGAGTAGACCCTCCGGAGCAAAGCCACAGAGACCGGGGACCACCCGCTTCTGGCTCTCAGGAAGTCATGGGACCCCACCTAGGAGAAGCAATATGGCAAATGAATCATTCCAATGCATGTGGCCTGGGGATGAGTTTCCAAGGAAAAGGGGTTGAACACTCTTTCAGAATATAAGCTGAGCTCGGTTCAGTTGCTTGCCCTGAGTAAGGTCCACGGCCTGTCTCTCCACGGCCCAGACCCACATGCGGCCAAATCCACAGACCTCTGGCTCTCCCAAAGTCAGGTTTCCCAATGAATTCACTGAAAAGTCATCTTAGCATAGAACAACGTGAGGAGTGAGATGAGGATACATTTTATTCTACAGGGTCTGGTATTTAGCACTCATGGGTGACTGGCAGGCTGGCAGCCCTCAGCTGCCTGCGAGAGACGGGTCCATCCCCTGAACAAGCCTGAGTGCAGGGGTACCACCTGGCTCCCCCCAGACCACAGGTCAGCAGATGACAGCATCTTCATGATGGGAGGCTCAGCGTCTAGCACAGTCAGTCTGAGTAGGGAATGGATGGGTAAGGCGGACATAGGCCCCTCGTTAGGCCTGAGACAATGAAAGAGGTGGGCAAGTTATCCTGCCCTGGGGCAGAGAGCAGATCTCCAAAGAGGAGAGCATAGGCTCGGGAGCCCCACCTCCCTCACCCCCCATGACCCCCTGCTGGGGGACCAGCCTATGATGCCTGAATTTATCTGGGGTTCTCCAGCAGCAGGTAGACAAGTGGGACGAGCCCAGGACCAGGTGAGCCTCGGTCTGCTGCTCACACTCACCTAGCCTCAGAGAACAAGCCCCACATTGTGTACCAGCTGCCACATCTGTAAAATGAGGACAACAGCACCCAGCAAGTGCCCAGGACTTCGGAGACAACATCACCATAGGGAAAGCCCGCCGCACAGCTTCCTGCATACAACAGATGCTCAGTAAGTGTTCATCACTGCACTGCCTGGCGGTCCAGTGGTTAAGAATCTGCCTACCGATGCGGGAGACACAAGTTCCATTTCTGGGGAAGATCCCACCTGCCGTGGAACAACTAAGCCCGTGCGCTGCAACCACTGAACCTGTGCTCTGGACCCGGGAGCTGCAACCACGGGAGCCCCAGTGCCCTGTGCTCCACGACCAGAGACGGCCCCGCAGGGGGCAGCCTGAGAATCGCAACAAAGAGTAGCCCCTGTCACAGCAACTAGAGAAAGCCCTCTAAGCGATGAAGACCCAGGGCACCCAAAAATAAAGTTTAATTAATGAATTACTAGCGGCTCAAGGTGGTTTCTCCAGTGAAGTGTTGCCGACATGTCTTGCTTGAAAGAGCGCCCCTGGAGCCTCAGGGACACTCAGTCAGCACCTGTGAGTTCACCACAGGAGGTGGGGGGGCTGTGTGAGGGAGAGGGGGTGACCTCGGGTGGTCTGAGGAGGGGGTGGAGGCAGGGACCCTGCCAGGGAGCAGAGAACACAGGAGGCTTCCTCCGGCCCCCTCGCCATCCGTCCTGCCCAGAGCAGATGAGGAGAGGGGGCAGGGGTCGCCCACCTCGGGTCCAGCCCCCACCCACCCCATGTCCTGGTTCCTCAGGGACATGCCCCCCACTTCCCGAGAGCTCCCCCCTTATTGTGGGCACTCAGGAGTGCAAGGCTCTGATCTTTACAGAACCACTGCCACACGCTGGCAGATGCAAGGAAGTCAGCCCAGCGCCTGGAGGACAGCCCCACGTGTCCGCTGTTTACAGGACGTGAAGTCCAAGCAGGGCGGAGGCCAGGCCTGTGGGGAGCAGGAGTCACACGTCAGCAGGAAGGTCACTGTCAGGGGCAAGGCAGAGCGGCCCCCTGCGGGACCAGGGCTCCAAGGCCTGCCCCTGAGGAAGGAGACTTGAAGGCAGGACTGTGTGGCCCAGCGGGAGGTTCTGATGGGCAAAGTGGGGAAGAAGCTGCCAACAGCCATGGAGACTTCCAGAAAGACTTGGGTCCCTGCTGGGAAGCAGAGCAGACCCTCCACAACGCCCAGCTCCCTTGTCTCAGGGTGGACTTCCACAACTGGCCCAAAGGGACCACCATCAACACCGAGGGGAGCCCCAAGCTCCCGCCATGCTGACCGGCACCAGGGCCACCCCTGAGGAATCCCCTCTGCAGCCCCGCCCTTCTGTCCAGCCCCACCGTAGGGAGCCCACATCCGATCAGAGCTGGGCTGCTCAGCATCCCTGCCCACGAACCCGACTTGCTGAGAGATGTGGGCTCTCCCTAGAGGACCAACAGACGGCGTGTGAACTTGAAGCTGTGAGCGGTCCTGCCATCCTCGCCGGAGACTGTGGAACCAGTGACAGGCCGGAACAAAGCTGGTGCAAGCGTGAGAGCTGAGGGGTGGATACTGCTCAGCCATAAATAAGAATGAAATAATGCGTTTTGTATCAACATGGAGGGCCCTAGAGATTATCATACCAAGTGAAGTAAGACAGAGAAAGACAAATACCATACAATATCACTGATATGTGGATGCTAAAAAAAAAAATACAAACAAACTCATTTACAAAACAGAAATAGATTCACAGCCATAGAAAACAAACTTATGGTTACCACTGGTAGGGGGATAAATTAGGAGTTTGGGATTAACAGATACACACTACTATATATAAAGCAGGTAAACAATAAGGACCTACTGTACAGCATGGGTAACAATAACCAATATCTTATAATAATCTATAATGGAAAAGAATCTGAAAAAGAATATATATATGTGTATATACATGCATAACAGAATCACTTTGTTGTATACCTGAAAGTAATACAATGCTATGCTAAGTCACTTCAGTCGTGTCCGACTCTGTGTGACCCCATAGAAGGCAGCCCACCAGGCTCCCCCGTCCCTGGGATTCTCCAGGCAAGAACACTGGAGTGGGTTGCCATTTCCTTCTCCAGTGCATGAAAGTGAAAAGTGAAAGTGAAGTCGCTCAGTCGTGTCCGAGTCTTCGTGACCCCATGGACTGCAGCCTACCAGGCTCCTCCGTCCATGGGATTTTCCAGGCAAGAGTACTGGAGTGGGGTGCCATCGCCTTCTCCGAAGTAATACAATATTGTAAATCAACTATACTTCAAGTTTTTAAAAAATGAGCCAAGACAGAGAACAAAAGTTGATAGAAACACTTCTACCTCCACCCCCATCTCTGTGAGCTTTCTGACGTTTTCCCAAGAAACTCCTTTTTCCACTTACGTTAACCAGGTTTGATTTTTGATGTTCACAGAGAAAAACTCAGACAAGTCAAGCACGTTACCACACTGGAGTCCCATAACAAGCTCCCACAACAAGCCTGCATGGACAATACTATTTTTTGCATCTCACACATAAGCAAATGAAGGCAAGGTCTCCAGAGCTCAGATCTGCTCCTAGACCTTCTGTCTCCAAAGCCTGCTGTCCTCCTTGTGGGACTAAGGGCCTCTCTGCCGCCACCTTGCCTCAAGCATAAAGTAAAGAGACTGCAGCTGAGATCATAGTCACGCCCGCCATAGGACGCAGCCGTGGTGAAGGAAGCCAGCGGGGGAGGAGAATGGTCCAGAAGGCCCACAGCTGCTGGAGGGAAGTGGCCGTGAGCCAGCACTCCGTCTCACAGTGGTGACCCTCGAATCTTCCTTGTCCGTCCCTTAGCTCCTGTGCACGTTTCTCTCTTGGCCCTGAGCTCATGTGACTACGATCATCTGCTTCTATTCCGTTTCTCCAGCTGGGCTCTGAGCTCCGTGGAGGAGAGAGACCACTTGCTGCATGTCTTGGGTACAAGCAAGGCTTCTCTAAATGTTTGTTAAGGGAATAAAACAAGGAGTGATGTACATGAGTATCAGATCGGATCAGTCACTCAGTCGTGTCCGACTCTGCGACCCCATGAATCGCAGCACGCCAGGCCTCCCTGTCCACCACCAACTCCTGGAGTTCACTCAAACTCAACGTCCATCGAGTCGGTGATGCCATCCAGCCATCTCATCCTCTGTCGTCCCCTTCTCCTCCTGCCCCAATCCCTCCCAGCATCAGAGTCTTTTCCAATGAGTCAACTCTTCGCATGAGGTGGCCAAAGTACTGGAGTTTCAGCTTTAGCATCATTCCTTCCAAAGAAATCCCAGGGCTCATCTCCTTCAGAATGGACTGGTTGGTTCTCCTTGCAGTCCAAGGGACTCTCAAGAGTCTTCTCCAACACCACAGTTCAAAAGCATCAATTCTTCGGCGCTCAGCCTTCTTCACAGTCCAACTCTCACATCCATACATGACCACAGGAAAAACCATAGCCTTGACTAGACGGACCTTTGTTGGCAAAGTAATGTCTCTGCTTTTGAATATGCTATCTAGGTTGGTCATAACTTTCCTTCCAAGGAGTAAGCATCTTTTAATTTCATGGCTGCAGTCACCATCTGCAGTGATTTTGGAGCCCAGAAAAATAAAGACTGACACTGTTTCTGTTTCCACTGTTTCCCCATCTATTTCCCATGAAGTGATGGGACCGGATGCCATGATCTTCGTTTTCTGAATGTTGAGCTTTAAGCCAACTTTTTCACTCTCCTCTTTCACTTTCATCAAGAGGCTTTTGAGTTCCTCTTCACTTTCTGCCATGAGGGTGGTGTCATCTGCATATCTGAGGTTATTGATATTTCTCCTGGCAATCTTGATTCCAGCTTGTGCTTCTTCCAGTCCAGCGTTTCTCATGATGTACTCTGCATAGAAGTTAAATAAACAGGGTGACAATATACAGCCTTGACGAACTCCTTTTCCTATCTGGAACCAGTCTGTTGTTCCATGTCCAGTTCTAACTGTTGCTTCCTGACCTGCATACAAATTTCTCAAGAGGCAGATCAGAAAAAAAAAAAAAGAGGCAGATCAGGTGGTCTGGTATTCCCATCTCTTTCAGAATTTTCCACAGTTTATTGTGATCCACACAGTCAAAGGCTTTGGCATAGTCAATAAAGCAGAAATAGATGCTTTTCTGGAACTCTCTTGCTTTTTCCATGATCCAGCAGATGTTGGCAATTTGATCTCTGGTTCCTCTGCCTTTTCTAAAACCAGCTTGAACATCAGGAAGTTCACGGTTCACATATTGCTGAAGCCTGGCTTGTAGAATTTTGAGCATTAGAGGTCTATTAATATGTGTATGTGTGCTCAGCCGCGTCCAACTCTGCGAGCCCATGTACTGTAGCCCGCAAGGCTCCTCTGACCATGGGATTTTTCAGGCTAGCATACTGGTGTGGGTTGCCGTTTCCTCCTTCAGGGGATCTTTCCAAACCAGGGATTGAAACTGACTGATCTCCTGAGTCTCCTACATTGGCAGCAGATTCGTTACCTCTGAGCCACCTTTGTACTCAGGGAATTAAATCGGTGATGAAGGTGCAGTACCTAAATTTGGCACTAGATGGAACCCAAGCACGCCAAGAAGATGCTTCTGAGACATCTTCAGAAGGTTTGGGTTTTGGGGGTTTTTTTTTTTTTTTTTGGTGGAGAGGTATTTGTTTCGGTTTTTTTTTTTTTCTTTTTTGATGTATTCCTTTCTTTTCTTTTTTTAAATAAATCATTCGTTTATTTACGGCTGCACTGGCTTTTTGCTACTGTGCACTGGCTTTCTGTTACTGTGCACAGGCTTTCTCTAGTCATGGCAAGCGGGGGCTGATCTCTAATTGTGTGGGGGGCTTCTCACTGCAGTCATTCCTCTTGGTGCAGAGCATGGGCTCTAGGTGCCTGGGCTTCAGCAGCTGCGGCTAACAGGCTCTAGAGCACTGGCTCAGTAGTTGTGGCACATAAGCTTAGCTGTCCTGCCAGATGTGGGATCTTTCCAGACCAGGAATCAAAGCCATGTCCCCTGCACTGGCAGATGAATTCTTCACCACTAAGCCACCAGGGAAGCCTGGTCCACGGATTTTAAAGAAGACTGTGGCAGGTCCCCTTAACTGAATAGCAGTAAGCTTGCACAAATGATCCAGTCTCAGTAGGACATACTGTATTAATCAGGGTTCTCCAGAGAAACAGAACCAATAGGCTATGTATAGAAATGGATTTATTATAAGAAACTGGCTCCTGCAACTATGGAGGTTGACAAGTCCAAAATCTGCAATGTGGGCTGACAAGCTGAAGACCCAGGAGAGCCAAAGGTGCAGATGACTTTCAAAGGCCTTCAGCTGAGGACTTGCCTGGTAGTCCAGAGGCTAAGACTCCATGCTCTCAATGCAGGGGGCCCGGGTTCTATCCCTGGTCAGGGAACTAGGTCCCACATGCTGCAACTGAGGTTACATGCCACAACTAAAAGAGCCTGCATATCACAACTAAGACCTGAAGGAGCTACATAAATAAATACATGTACATTTAAAGCCACCAGGTGGACATTCCTTCCAGCTCAGGGAGTCAGGTCTTCTTGTTCTATCCAGGACTGCAACTGATTGGGTGTGGCCCACCCACATTAGAGAGGGCAATCTGCTTTACTCAAAGTTCACCCATTTAAATGCTAATCTCATCCGAAAACGCCTTCCAACTGACACATAACATTAATCACCACATGATACCCTTTGAGCTGTTGGTCCAGAGTGGCTGTGACCTTGCATGGAGACCTGCCTCTGTCTTAATGAATGCAAGGTGCTAGAATAAAGACCTGGTTCCTCTTCTCCCCAAATCCAAAGTTTAGATTGATCAATGTGTTTTTCCTGCAGGGACCCTACCCCTCTGGAGAAAGCAATGCATGGAATATGAACCATGACAGTGGTTATAAGCTAACTTTCTGGGGGCACCATCCTAACCTATGGGGCTTGAGTGTACTGTTTGAAAAATTTTAGTGAAGGTTTAAGAATTGGTTGATAATCCCTAAAAGCCTGTGAATTGATTGTAAGAAATTTAATTGGAGATGAGTAAGTGGGAAGAAGGAGGAGAAAGTTCACTCTCTCAGCTGTTCAAAGCTAAAACCCCCAGCTAGGAAAGCCCTATGAGCAAATTCACTAAATGGAGTCATGCTTACCTTCCTATTGTCAACTGGAAACATTTGCTTGTTTAGAGGATGTCTCTTGAATTCAGTGTGATTGTTACAACCTCTCTACTAAAGGAAAGTGCAGGGTGGAGACCCAGGCTCAGCAGTTTCATAAATGACCCCGTGTTAGGTGAGACACAGACTTGCTTTAGCTGCAAAATTATTTTCTTTCACCATAAAACTGCAAATGGTTCTGCCATCAGTAAAATCATTCATGATTCTCTGTATTGGTATTTTTAAACAACCCTTCTCAGGAAAAACTGGTGTTTATACATTGTCAGCACAATAAAAGATATCTTATTTAAAGTGAAAATTTCCCATTTGCAATAGACTCATTAAAAATCACTGGGGTAAAAATCCATGTTAAATCAAATGAGATAAACTCTACTTTGCAATCCAGTTTTTAAAATAAGACTTCTGACAGATACCATTAGTGAGCTAGTGGGCTTCTGTCTTGAAAGAAAGCCACTGTGGCCTGTCCCTTGGTCCACCTGGGTGAGAATGAAGGGACAGGACAGCAGAGACAAGGTTCTGGATGGTGGGGATGCCCTTCTATCACAACACACAACCTAGGCGTGGTGTTATTAGGTCTTATCTGATCCCCCAAGAAAAGACTGAAATACACTGTGGAAAACAGGAGGGAGTTTCCTCAGAAAACTAAAAATAGAATTGCCATTTGTTGTTTGTTGTTCAGCCGCTCAGTTCAGTTCAGTTGCTCAGTCATGTCCGACTCTTTGCGACCCCATGAATCGCAGCATGCCAGGCCTCCCTGTCCATCACCAACTCCCAGAGTTCACCCAAACTCATGTCCCTCGAGTCGGTGATGCCATCCAGCCATCTCATCCTCTGTCGTCCCCTTCTCCTTCTGCCCCCAATCCCTCCCAGCAGCAGAGTCTTTTCCAATGAGTCAACTTTTCGCATGAGGTGGCCAAAGTACTGGAGTTTCAGCTTCAGCATCAGTCCTTCCAATGAACACCCAGGACTGATCTCCTTTAGGATGGACTGGTTGGATCTCCTTGCAGTCCAAGGGACTCTCAAGAGTCTTCTCCAACACCACAGTTCAAAAGCATCAATTCTTCGGAGCTCAGCTTTCTTCACAGTCCAACTCTCACATCCATAGATGACCACTGGAAAAACCATAGCCTTGATTAGACGGACCTTTGTTGGCAAAGTAATGTCTCTGCTTTTGAATATGGATGTGTCCAACTCTTTGTGACCCCAGGGACTGCAGCATGCCAGGCTTCCCTGTCCTTCACCATTCCCAGAGTTTGCCCAAATTTATGTCCACTGAATTGCCATATAATCCAGCAATCCCACTCCTGGGCATATATCCAGAGAAAAGATACATAATTCGAAGAGATACATGCACCCCAATGTTCACTATAGCCAAGACATGGAAGTAACCTAAGTGTCTATCAACAGAGGACTGGATAAAGAAGGGGTACATGTAGACATGGAATACTGCTGCTGCTGCTGCTAAGTCGCCTCAGTCGTGTCCGACTCTGTGCGACCCCATAGACGGCAGCCAACCAGGCTCCCCTGTCCCTGGGATTCTCCAGGCAAGAACACTGGAGTGGGTTGCCATTTCCTTCTCCAATGCATGAAAGGGAAAAGTGAAAGTGAAGTCGCTCAGTCGTGTCCGACTCTTCGTGACCCCATAGAAGGCAGCCCACCAGGCTCCCCCGTCCCTGGGATTCTCCAGGCGAGAACACTGGAGTGGGTTGCCATTTCCTTCTCCAATGCATGGAATACTACTCAGCCATAAAAATGGATGAGATAATGCCATTTGCAGCAATATGGATGCAACTAGAGATTATCATACTAAGTGAAATCAGTCAGAAAAAGACAAATACTATATGATATCACTTATATGTGGAATCTAAAATAGCACACAAATAAACTTATCTATGAAAGCAGACTCACAGACATAGAGGACAGACTTGCGGTTAGGGGGGATGGGGGAGAGAGAAGGATGGACTGGGAGTCTGGGGTCGTAAAAAACAAAACAGACAATAAAGACTGAAATAAGGCTGAGACCAGTTCTGAGCAATGGTTTTCTCCTTGGAGGTGAAGGTAGCTATTGCCCTATCACACCCATTCTCTGAAGTAAGATGAGTAGATCCTTGACAGAGTATACAACTCCAAGCTAAAATACCAAAATCCAGACTATAACACAAGGACTTCCCTGATGTCCAGTAGCTAAGACTCCATGCTACCAATGCAGAGGGGCTTGGGTTTGATCCCTGGTCAGGGAACTGGCTCCCGCATGCCACAACTAAAGATCCCACTTGCCGCAACAACAACTCGGCACAGCCAAATAAATAAATGTTTTTTTAAAAAAGAGCAACACGCTTGACAGATTATCCAGGAATGGTTCCAAATCATTCCATTTTCATTGTCAAATTGTTCCCCTATCTGGCTTTTCCAGGAAAAAAAAAAACTGGCAATTAAAAAGGTGCAAAGGCTTCCCTGGTGGCTGAGTGGCAAAGAATCCACCTGCCAATGCAGGAGACACGGGTTGAAGCAATTTAGCCCCTGGAAGTGTTAGTTGCTCAGTCGTGTCCAACGCTTTGGCTCCCCATGGACTGTAGCCCACCAGGTTCCTCTGCCCACGGGATTCTTCAGGCAAGCGTCTACTACTGAGCCTAGGTTCTAGAGCCGGTGCTCCGCAACAGGAGAGGCAGCGGCGATGAGAAGCCCGCACCCCACAACTAGACAGCGGCCCCCACTAGCCGCAACAAGAGAAAAGCCTGAGCAGCGACAAAGACCCAGCACAGCCGAAAATAAATAAATCAATAGCTCGAATAAATAATAATAACAAAATAGAAAGGCCACGTCTGGGAGAGAAAAGAGGTCAAGCAGGAGTAAGACCAAAAAGTGGCCCTCCCTGCCGCACGTGGTGCTGCTCTGTAAACCTGAAGCCTAGGAAGGGGAAGCAGAGCCCCGGGGTCGCGCTTGTTATCCAGGCCGCCGGGCGCCCCGCCCCGCCTCCCCCAGCACGTCTGCAGCTGCGGCGGCCCTGGGGGAACAGGGCACAGGGCGCCAGCACCACGCCCACCCCGAGCAGATGGTCTTCCTCCGGCTGTCAGCACAGGAAAAAGGATGGAGTGTGAAACGCTCGGGATCTGTGAGAAACTATGTGGTCTGGGCAGAAAATCCCTGAAAATCGTTTTGATGGAAAAGACTTTGGGCAACGGGGTCCAGTGAGGAGAATTCTCCTTTCCCACCGTGTCAAGCGCTTTCTGCAAAGTCAGGAGGGAATGTTGGCGTCCGATCCAGTGTGTCCCTTTGTAAAAGTCCAGGGAGGGTAGATGACTCGAAAGAGAAACTGGACTAAACTCCGGGTCTTTTGACCCTTCGCCTCCGGTTGGCCCTCCGAGGGCGGTGGAGTTTTAGCCTTTAGTGTTAAGGTTAACTCCTCTCTCCACCAGCATACAGAAATGTTATCACAGCACTATCCAAGCCCCTGGAGGTCCTGATGGTTTCCAACTCAACCGATATGAAGAAAGGTCAATAGCCCATATGGTGGCTTCAGGCAGGGACAGGGACAAGGAAGGAAATGTCTTAGCAGCGTGAGAAAAAAGGTAAAGATTGCCCAAGAAAGACAAAACGTGAAACAGGGAATTCCCTGGTGGTTCAGAGGTTAGAACTCCGAGCTTCTTACTGCCAAGTGCCCAGGTTCAATCCCTGGTCAGGAAACTAAGATCCCACAAGCTGCACAATGTGGCCAAAAAAAAAAAAAGAAAGTGAAACAGTAAGACATATTGGAGGTGGAGAGAGAAATGAGTGGAAGAAGACAGTTTAAACTGAGCATTGGACCCACAGGAAAGTTTTATCACCAGAGTTATTGATCCTAACTTGCTGTTAAATCCTGATGAGTTAACCCGTCCCTTTTTGCTTTGGCTGCCAGGAAACTCAGAACCAAAATCTGGGTTTAATCAGAGCACCTTTCTTCAACCGAAGCATCCTGCTTCCTGCATCATTGCTAATCCTTTCTGAGAGGAGGAGGCTATGGCACAGATGATTTTCTGGTTATGATCCATCTATTCCCCTCTTCTGTTAAACAGGCACCAAATTACCTCTCAGAAACCACCTGTCCTCCAACCCATGTGCTTGGTTCCCACCTCCATCTCAGGGAACACGAACTGATCAGCTGCTCTATCCTTCTCACCCCAGCTTTGGTTTTGAGGGGAGCGTGTGAACCAAGAAGATGCAAAGAACATTTTGCCAGGAATCATGGACCAGAAATTGTTCCCACTAGAGCTGATGTCGGAAAGATGCAAATCTAAAGCCGTCGCAGCTGTGTTGTGACCACAAGGGAGCATCTGCCTGAAAGTGGAGCCAACTCAAGAGGGAGACCTGCAGGATGAGAGAGAGAAAGACTCCCAGGCCTTCGGTACCCAGCACCCACCCCCACTTGGGAAGCCACAAACTCCCCATGCACTGCAGTGTGATCTGGACTTATTAGTCACTACAGAACAGGTCGGGAAGATCCCCTGGAGGAGAGCATGGCAACCCACTCCAGTATTCTTGCCTAGAGAATTCCATGGACAGACGAGTCTGGCGGGCTACCATTCATGGGGGTCACAAAGAATATGAATTAAAAAAAATCACCCCAAACCCTATAACTTAGAGATGATGAGATAATGGACAATCCCCCAAATTTACTTTGAAGACAGGGAAAAGCCACCACCCCTGAGCATCTTCAAGCTTCCCTGGTGGCTCAGCAGTAAAGAATCTGCCTGCAATGAAGGAGACCCGGGTTCAATCCCTGGGTTGGGAAGATTCCCTGGAGGAGGGCATGGCAACCCACTCCAGTATTCTTGCCTGGAAAATTCCATGGACAGGAGTCTGGCAAGCTACCATCCATGGGGTCACAAAGAGTCAAGCTTCAGGTCACATGATTGAAGCTGCTTAGCTTGTGCAAGACTGAAACTGCTTAGCATGCACGCATGGAGTTATCTCATTTAAACCGCACACAGGGATGGGACTTCCCTGGCGGTGCAGTGGTTAGGATTCTGCACTTCGACAACAGGGGGCACGAATTGTATCCCTGGTGTGGGAGCTAAGACCCCATGCGCCACCTGGCCAAAAAGGAAGAGTCATACAGAAGGAGAGATTTTTGTCCAGCTCTGTTTAGCTTTAGAGGGTTGTTCGAGCAGGCTTTTGACTTGGATTTAAGAAATATTTCCACCTTCCAAATCCAAAAGCCATAAATCTGTGCTCCTAGAAACCAGACACATGGTGTCGGAGATCCTCCCGACTCTGGCTTGGCCTGGCTCCAAAGGCATTTTGCTACAACAGCTGAGCCGATTGAGGGCTGCCTGCCTCCCGGCAGCAGCTGGCCTCCTTTGGAATCGGCGTGGAGGCAGTGCTGAGCTTGCCAGGCTGCTGTGATGCATCTGTGCACGGCCCTGGGAGGTAAGCTGCGGGGCCCTTGCCAGGAGTCCAGGCCCAGGTGACTTTGAATCAGTAACCCCGTCAAAGTCCTGCTGCAACTAGTTATTGCGATAACTAGTGCTCGGCTTTCTCTAGCTGCAGGGCGCAGGCTTAGTTACCCCAGGGATGTGGGAGCTTAGTTTCCCAAGCAGGGATCAAACTTGCATCCCCTGCATTGCAAAGCGAATTCTTAACCATGGGACCACCAGGGAAGTCTGTTATTATTAAGATTTTCAAATGTACGGAGAGAATAGAGAGAATAGTGTAACGGACACTCATGTGTGCCCAGCTTCAATTTCACAATTAACATTGTGCCAACTTTGCTTCATGTGTTTCTCTTCTTGCTGAAGTAAATTATAAACATACTATTTCACCTCTAAAAATTAAATTATATATATATGGATGTATTTATATAAAATGAAATGGTTATCATAATAATCCCAATTATGTATTAAAACAGCTAATAAAAATAATTTTCAACATGATCAAATACTCAGTTCATATTCAAATTTCTCCAAATAGTACAACATTTTCTTTTAAAGCTGTTTCGTTCAAATAATCAAGAACCATACAATGTATTTGGTATTTTATCTCTTTTCTTTTCCTTTCTTTGACCGTGCCACGCTCCTTGTGGGATCTGAGATTGAACTCCTCCCCGCTGCAGTGGAAGCACAGAGTCCTAATCACTAGACTACCAGGGAATTCCATCTCTTAAATATATTTCCTTTTTTTAAACATTTTAATTGGAGGCCGATTATTTTACAATATTGTGGTGGTTTTTGCCATACATTGACATGAATCAGCCGTGGGTGTACATGTGTTCCCCATCCTGAACCCCCCTCCCACCTCCCTCCCCACCCCATCCCTCAGGGTCATCCAAGTGCACCAGCCCTGAGCACCCTGCCTCATGCATCAAACCTGGACTGGTGCTCTACTTCACATATGATAATTCTTAAATATATTTTCATCCAGGACATTCCCCTCTCCATCCAGTCTCTTTCTTAAAGATATTGACTATTTGAAGAAACTGGTCAAGTAAAATATCCCATCTCTGGATGTGTCCGATGGCTCCTTCAGAGCACATCATTTTATTCTTTTAATTCCTGTTCACATTAGACACCTAAGAAGGCTAATGTAAAATAATAGCTACCATTTATCCATTTAGAGCCCTGGTGGTTCAGCTGGCAAAAAATCCAGCTACAATGCAGGAAACCTGGGTTCCATCCTTGGGTCAGGATGATCCACTGGAGAAAGAAATGGCAACCCATTCCAGAATTCTTGCCTGGGAAATCCTCATGTTGTAGCCATGCGTTCCGGGAAACAAACTCACTCAGAAGGACAATGCCGATAGTGGAGTGCAGTTTATTACACTGGCGGGCCCAAGGCAGAGTCTCCTCTTAACCAAGGACCCCGACCAGCATTTGTGAAAACCTTTTATACCCCATGTGCACATGTCTGAACCCACCACTCCAAATTCCTTGAGACTTACATAAACCAAGGAAAATACAATCCCAGTAACCCCATCATTCATGAGCTATGTCCTCATGTGCTCAGTCAAACAATTAGCCAATAATCAATAAACCCAAGGTTACATTCTGATTGATACAGAAAAATTTATGGCCTGTCTGGAGAAAGGGGTGATTAGTGTATGTTTTCTCTTAGGCAATGAGTAACCTAGATATGATCCTCAAGGTTCCCCGGTCTGGAGGGGGTCTTATCCTTCTGTTGTTGTCTTCATAGGCACTAAACACAAGAGTTCAGAGTCCACTGGAAAGGTGGCTGAGCATGATCAGCATAAACAGGCCTAAGATGGAGTCCAGGCCCTATGAATTCCTTCTTCACCATGGACAGAGAAGCCTGGTGGGCTACAGTCCACGGGGTCCCAAGAGTCAGGCACGACTCAGTGACTAAATAACTATAACCACCACCATTTATTCATTTATTAAACACTTGTTACTTGCCAATGGCTTCATTCATTCACTTATTTGCAAATATTTATTGAGGACCAATTAGGCTTGAGGGCTTCCCAGATAGTAGTGTAAAGAAGCCACCTGCCAATGCAGAAGACACAGGAGACTCATATTCTATCCCTGGGTCGGGAAGATCCCCTGGAGAGGGCAATGGCAACTCACTCCAGTATTCTTGCCTGGGGAATCCCACGGACAGAGGAGCCTGGTGGGCTACAGTCTATGGTTCACACAGAGTCGGACACGACTGACTGAGCACACACACAATTAGGTTTGAAACCTTGGGGATATAGCAATGAATCAAACTAAGGTGCAAGGGGAAGCCAGCCCTCATGGAGTTTACATTTTTGTGGAGGAGATGGGCATTAAATAGATAAATAAGAAACAAAATATATAGTATACATATGGGCTTTGGAGAAAGGACCACAGTGATCGTGGATGGGGTGAGTCGATGGGTTCTGCATACACTAGAGAGAGCCAATAGGATTTCCTGACAGATGGGATGTGAGGTGTTAGACAAAAAGAGGGCTCAGGCATGGTTCCAAAATGTTTGGCCTAAGCAACCAGATGGCTAAAGAAACTACTAACCAGAGTAGAGATGATCCCAAAGAGAACAGACCTGGAAGGGAGGGTCAAAAGTTCAATGCAGGGACTTCCTCACAGTCCAGTGGTTAAGACTCCACCTTCCAACTCAAGGAGCATGGGTTCTACGAATGGTCGGGAAACTAAGCTCAGGGTGTGGCCAAAAATTAAAAAAAAAAAAAGGTCAGGGGTGTGGCTAAAAATTAAAAAGATAAAGGTCAGGGGTGAAGTCCAGGTTGGTGATGCTACTCAAAAACATTCAGAATATATAGATAGCATTTTCAGCCTTGAGACTGGATGACATCAGTGAAGTTCGTATAGCTAGAAAAGACATCCAAGAACTGAGCCCTAGAGACTGGGAAACTGCTGGCGCAGGAGAACACTTAAGAGAGTGCAGTGTCTCATGGCCAGAAGGACAAAGGGAGAATGGAATGAGCGTGTCAAATACTGTCGATGGGCAGCAGAGATAAAGACTGAGAACCAACATCAATATTCAGCATGAAGAGTCCACTGCTTTCCTTGGCAACAGCAGTCTTGGTGAATGGGCCAGGAGAAGAAGTCTGATAGTCACCAGAACAGGAGAAGCAGAGGCAGTGGGTAAGGACAGCACTTTAGAGATGTTGTTCTATGATATAAATGTGAGAAGAAAAATGGGGAGCTGGCTGCTGGGCATGAGGAGTCAGATTTGTTGTAAGATGAGAGAAATTATACCATGTCTGTGTGCCAATCAAGTTAAGGAGTGGAGAGGGGAAACTGAGGATGCAGAAGTCCTGCTAGGTAAGGTCCACGAATGAGCCAGAGAAATGGACATCAGAGCAGTGTGGACAGCTTACCTCTAGGAAGAGGGGGAAGGCAATAATATGAGCACAGACACCGTAGTTTTCTCTTTTTAAATTCTCCTTTTGAGATGACACTGTCATCCTCTTTGGATAGGAGGCAACTGAAAGACCTCCCTGGTGGTCCAGTGGCTAAGACTCCACAGTCCCAGTGCAGGGGACCCAGGTCTGATCCCTGATAAGGGAGCTAGGACTTCGCAGCAACTAAAGATCCTGAGTGCCACAACTAAGACTGGAGCAGCCACATAAATAATTTTTTAAAAAGAAATGAAGCAATTGAGCCTCAAAGAAGGTAAGGTCCCTAGTAAGTGGCAGATCTGCGACTCAAGCCCAGGTCTCTGACTCTAAAATCTGTTTTTGCACATTGATTATACAGAATTGGGAGAAGTTTAAGAAAATCTCTGTCTCATTTTATTCATTTGGCATGTTCCCATATAAAATTTTAACTTATAGGGATCTAAACCAAGACTTGACAAAATGTCATCCTGGTACATTTTCCAGGATGAACTCTTCCCCGTCTAAATGTCCTAGCATTTTCCTTTCGCTCTTGGTGATCGCTATACATTATGGAGGGCTTTCTTGGTAGCTCAGATGGTAAAAATCCGCCTGCAATGCAAGAGACCCTGATTCCATTCCTGGGTTGGGAAAATCCCCTGGAGGAGGGCATGGCAACCCACTCCAGTATTCTTGCCTGGAGAATTCCATGGACAGAGGAGCCTGGCGGGCTACAGTCCATGGGGTCGCAAAGAGTCGGACACGACTGAGCGACTAAGCATGGCACATACATTATGGAATCACATTTCCGTGCAAGGGGACGCCGAGGGCCTGAGCCCAGAGGCTCCGCGGTGATTTACTCCAGGTCGCCGGCTAGCGGATGGCACAACGGTCCCGGAGGACCACCGGGCCCGGGACAGGGCATGGCCGAGTGCTTTGGCCGCCGGCAGAGACGCGGCCACCAGGTGGCGCCAGAGCTCTCCTTCGCCTCCGCTTCCACCTCCACAAGACTCTCCCGGGGCTGCGCATCACTCAGCCGCACAGGCCGCACGCATCTCCTCCTACCCCGTGTTCAACGCCCCCGCCCCGGCGGGGACCCCGAGCGCGCCGCCAGTGGTCCTCTCCCTCCCGACTCGATCCGGCCGGCGTCTTCCTCTGCGACCCAGATCACTCAGCGAAGAGCAGCGCAGGGCTCGGTGGATGTAGGAAGGCAGGAAGAGGTATTTGTGAAAATACTGCTGGACACATCCTTTGCTGACGATTGCTTCTCATAGAGCCTGCTCCAGTGTCCTCCACAAAGCCAATTCAGCTGCCTTCACCTCTGTGGGGTGGAGATGGAATTTCCCCTGTGGAGCAAGCAGCTGATGGCTTTAAATCGTCTTCAGATGAGCTCACCTGTTACTTCTTTTGTTCCATGGTGACACGCCACCATGGCACGAAACAAAACCAGCTTACAGATACTTGATACAGCAGTCTGTGGTTGACAAGTCCATACTTGAAAAACTTGTCCGTGAGACAAGTTAGATGAAAGAGCTCCCTATCTGATGAATATTATCTACAAATAACCAACCCAGACCCCGCCCCCCCTCCCCCCACACACTCCCACACCCAGAGGGCTTCCCTCATAGCTCAGATGGTAAAGAATCCACCTGCAATGCAGGAGACCCCAGTTAGATTCCTGGGATGGAAAGATCCCCTGAGACAGGGATAGACTACCCACCCTAGTGTTCTTGGGCTTCCCTTGTGGCTCAGCTGGTAAAGAATCCACCTGCCATGCGGGAGACCTGGGTTCGACCCCTGGGTTGGGAAGATCCTGTGAAAAAGGGAAAGGCTACCCACTCTAGTATCCTGGCCTGGAGAATTCCAAGGAATGTAGTTTGTGGGGTCGCAGAGTCCAACAGGAGTGAGCGCAACCTTCACTTTTTCAGACCCCTTTGACAATTGGTTAAGGGAGATGCTTTTTCTTGACTTGAGAGCATATCTGCCAAGTGCTTTTCAGCATGGAATAAACTAAAAATTTTTCATCATAAACTGTTTTAAAATCAGAGTATATTATTTATGATAGGAGTCTTCCAGGCATACTGTGGATCTAGAGCTGATGTTTGCAGGGCTGGCTTAGATGTTTCCTGGAATAATTTTTTATCACTTAAGTCACTCTGAGGAAGGAGTTGATCTGAGTATCTGCTTTGGAAAATGATAGCAGAGGTAAAAGGGTAGAGTGTAATTGAGATGTCACCTTTACTATGAAAAGTATTTCATATTGATTAGTACCCCTGGGAACCTATTAATAAGTTCCCTGTTATTATTTACTAATAACAGCCTTTTCTCTCCAACCCCATACATTTTTGTGTGTGGAACCTATGTCTTTTTAATGAACTCATTTAGCTTTTACTGAGGTGTCCATCTTGTGCCAGAAACTATTCTAGGCACTGGGGATACAGCAATGAACAAAAATAGTTTAAAAAAAAAAAAAAAGTAGTGCTGTGTTCCTCTCCTAGGATAGGAGACCACCAAGTTTTTAACCATTCATCCTGTCAAGATACTTATTAATTTACTGTCCTCAAAGCATCATGACATAGCATGGTTCGTGGTTCACATGGCTCAGGTACAAGCCAGGAAGATAAGCTTGAATTCATTTTAACCACTAATCAGGTGATTCGGAACAACGCCCTTCACAGTTCTATGCCTCAATTAATATCCTCTGGTAATATCCTGCCTTCCTCATAGCGTTGAGACTTCAATGATAAAACATCTAGAGCTGTAAGAACATTACACAAATACAGGTTTCTGTTATGTTATGACACAGTATTTAAAGAGAGCATAAGCTAAAATAAGGGAACACTTGATTACTGGTGATTTTTTAAACTGGTGATTCTTAAAATCAGTCAAAAGACTTGTAAGATTAGGCCAGAACTCCCTCCAAAAGAAGGTATCATTTACTTTCAGCTCTAATCAATCTCTCTTAAAGGGATCAGAGTTGAGGCACGTTGTCAGCCCTGAAAAGAAACCGATGAGCATTTTTTTTTTTTTTTTAAAACCCATGAGTTTTAGGTGTCCTCCTAGCAAGTAGGTAGACTCCCTTGGAGAGTGGCTTTAGGCAGATCTGCAGAAAAGGACTGGCTTGCCCAAACACAGAGAATGAAAACCAGCCTTGCCAGCCCCAACAGCGCTGATCTGACGAAGCTCAAGTCCACTGTGGATGGCCTCTTGCCTTTGGGGGACTCTCCAACACTGGACAATCCAGAGCCTCTCTCAGGAGCTTCGGTGAATGTGAAATGCACAGAGAAGACAAGACGAGATGGCTGCTGAAGATGTGGTGTCTAAGGCTGTGGAGGCTGCAGTGCGTCCCACAGAAAGAAGAAAGAACCAGAAGAAAGAACTGGTGGAGCTGAGTGACAGCCCCGCCCCCGCGCCCACCCCCGACAGGATTCGTGCTCTCAGCTTCCTCCCCTCCCCATGCGTCCTGACAGTTAACCCCACCACCGGCAGACTTCACAGGGACTTTCTTTTTTCATAGGAAACAGGTAGAATATTAATTCTATTTTTCTTGAGCACAGAAAAATCTGTCTGCCCTTTTGAAGAAGAGAACTCACACGTGGCAAAAGAAAGAGCCTGTAAATCCTGCATATTTCCAGTTCAAAGTCCTTCTTTATTTAGAAAGCAGGCTGGCTGGCCATTCTATGTTTCTACCGATAAACAGGAGAAATACACGCCACCCACCCACTCCTCACAGGCCCAGATGAAAGGACTGTGGGCCAACAATTTCTCTGCAAGGAAATTAAACACTAGGACACCTCCTCTTCCACCTCCTCTACTCGATGCAAGTTTGGTGTGAGCCTAAGATAAATACCTGTGTCTACTCTCAAAATAAAGGAAACTTTGGGTCCAAGGGCATAAGGAAGAAATCTCAAGTTTAACAGAGACCTAAGAGGATTAACAGAAATATCTAAATTTTGCTTGGCATTCTCTTTGGTAAAATAAAGGGGGCAGTGAAAACATTTTGGCTGACTTCTTCATCCCATCCGGAAACTTCTGTCTCTAACTAAAGGAATCACCGTTAAGGCCTAGCCCAGAAAGGAAGGCCGTCTTTGTCAGGTGTTAGAATATCTTAGTTCAAGCCAAGTTAACAGGTCCATTTGCCCTGATTTCTGTTCAATAAATATTTACTATCTGCCATTGACAAGCCAGAGTAGACACTGAGGATCCAAAGGAAAATAAGATCTGGCTCTGTATCAAGAAAACTCCTGGTCTATCAGGAGAGAAAGCAAATAAGCAAACGATTGTATCATCTTACTTTTTCCTCCATTTTACTCATGAGAACCCAAGGCTAAGAAAATATTTCTAAGGAATGAAGTACCCAAGATCAGACAGCCAGTACATGACAAACAATGTCTATGATGGAGCCTACAGTCACTAAAAATATTCATAATTATTATTTAAATTGAGCTTGCTGAATACCTAATGTAGTACCTAGGAAGTTAAAGAAAATTTGTAACGGTGTTTGTCATCAAATATTTAGTGAAGACATGGTCATTTTAGCCAGTAACTTCTCCTGAATATAAAGTGAATTTCAAAATGAGTCATCTATTAATGTAGGTTAGATTTCAAGTCTTCCAAGTTCTGTACGAAGTCCAATTCTGGACTCCTGTGTAAAGTTCTTCTTGCTCTAAGGATAGGTTAAAAAAAAAAAAAATCCTGTCCTTTCTAAGGCACTGGGCAGAGTTTGGACTGTCCACAGAACAGCAGATTCAAGTGATGACTCCACATAATTCACTCCACATTTGACAAGATTTCAACAAAAGGACAAATAGTTTGGAATGACTCTTAGTTGCCTTTTTTAATCTAAAAAATGCTACTTCAATGTCTGCCAGATTTGCTTTTCAAAATTTTTTGGCTTTTTCTTAAGCCAGGAGGCTGTCAAGAAATATGAAAAAACTAGTATGTTCCCACCTATTCTCAAACTGTGTTATTTCTAGTCCAGTGACTTAGTAAGCAGCTTTTAAAACAGACCTCTTCACTCCTCACAATCATACTTTTTTCCTTCCACTTATCCTGCATGTGTCATGTCAAAGAATCTTTAATTTCATTGTGAAAAATTCCCAGCTGACTTCTGCCCATTTAAATCTCCATTCATCCATTATTTTCTCAGCATTTAAGTATGCTTTATGCTGGGAAATCCAATGGTCAGTAAGACCTATGTTCTGGACGTCACTGGCGATCCAGTTATGTGGAATCTGCCTGCCAGTGCAGGAGACATGGGTTCGATCCCTGGTCCGGGGAGATTCCAGTGTGTGGGGGCTCCCTTGCACCACAGCTGAGCCTGTGCTCAGCAACAAGAGGAGCCACCACACTGGGAAGCCCGCACGTCGCTACTAGAGTGGCCCTGCTCAGCGCAACTAGAGACAGCACAGCGGTGAAGACCCAGTACAGCCAGAAATCGAAATAATAATAGTAATAATAAAAATAAAGAATTTTTTCAGATTAAGTGCTTTAAAAAATAAGACATGTCCCTAGAAGTGGTCTAGTAGGAAAGAGGGACAAGTTACCAAGAAATTACAGCAACTTTGGTTGGTGCCATGGTTAGAACATTCCTGGATCCTAAAGAATCTCCAACAAAAGGCACCTACTCTGGCACCCAGGAAGGCTTTTTTCAACCCCATGGTAAAATCGGGGGCCAAGGAATGTTTTGCCTGTCCAAAGACCTTTGGTGGTGTCTGGCATAGTCTCTGGCCCATAGAATAGGATACATGTCACACGCAGAAGCCCCGAGGCAACAGACAGGATCCTAGCTGGAGAGGAAGGCACTTCTGGGGGGATTAGTTTGGTCTAAAACTCAGCAGTGGCCACAGGACTGGAAAAGGTCAGTTTTCATTCTAATCCCAAAGAAAGGCAATGCCAAAGAATTCTCAAACTACTGCACAATTGCACTCATCTTACACACTAGTAAAGTAATGCTCAAAATTCTCCAAGCCAGGCTTCAGCAATACATGAACCGTGAACTTCGTGATGTTCAAGCTGGTTTTAGAAAAGGCAGAGGAACCAGAGATCAAATTGCCAACATCCGCTGGATCATGGAAAAAGCAAGAGAGTTCCAGAAAAACATCTATTTCTGCTTTATTGACTATGCCAAAGCCTTTGACTGTGTGGATCACAATAAACTGTGGAAAATTCGGAAAGAGATGGGAATACCAGAGCACCTGACCTGCCTCTTGAGAAACCTATATGCAGGTCAGGAAGCAACAGTTAGAACTGGACATGGAACAACAGACTGGTTCCAAGTAGGAAAAGGAGTATGTCAAGGATGTATATTCTGACCCTGCTTATTTAACTTATATGCAGAGTACATCATGAGAAACGCTGGGCTGGAAGAAGCACAAGCTGGAATCAAGATTGCTGGGAGAAATATCAATAACCTCAGATATGCAAATGACACCACCCTTATGGCAGAAAGTGAAGAGGAACTCAAAAGCCTCTTGATGAAAGTGAAAGAGAGTGAAAAAGTTGGCTTAAAGCTCAACATTCAGAAAACGAAGATCATGGCATCTGGTCCCATCACTTCATGGGAAATAGAAGGGGGAACAGTGGAAACAGTGTCAGACTATTTTTTTGGGCTCCAAGATCACTGCAGATGGTGATTGCAGCCATGAAATTAAGATGCTTACTCCTTGGAAGGAAAGTTATGACCAACCTAGACAGCATATTAAAAAGCAGAGACATTACTTTGCCAACAAAGGTCCGTCTAGTCAAGGCTATGGTTTTTCTAGTAGTCATGTATGGATGTGAGAGTTGGACTGTGAAGAAAGCTGAGCGCCTAAGAATTGATGCTTTTGAACTGTGGTGTTGGAGAAGACTCTTGAGAGTTCCTTGGACTGCAAGGAGATCCAACCAGTCCATCTAAAGGAGATCAGTCCTGGGTGTTCATTGGAAGGACTGATGCTAAAGCTGAAACTCCAGTACTTTGGCCACCTCATGTGAAGAGTTGACTCATTGGAAAAGACTGATGCTGGGAGGGATTGGGGGCAGGAGGAGAAGGGGATGGCAGAGGATGAGATGGCTGGATGGCATCACCGACTCAATGGACATTAGTTTGAGTGAACTCCAGGAGTTGGTGATGGACAGGGAGGCCTGGTGTGCTGCAACTCGTGGGGTCGCAAAGAGTTGGACACGACTGAGCAACTGAACTGAACTGAACTGACCAGAACTTAGGTTTCTGTTTGGGCGGGGAGGAGGACGTCTGAGGAACGATGTCATGGTGGTGGTTTAGTCACTAAATGGTGTTCGACTCTTGTGACCCCACTGACTGTAGCCCGCCATGCCCCTCTGTCCATGGGATTTCCTAGAGGAAAAATGTTAGTGAGTTAATCAGGTCAGAGTATAAAGCACTTGGACATTACACTAGGGACAAAATGTTTCCAAACAATTCTTTAGGCAGCAGAATGGATCCAAGGGGATGAGGCTGTGCATTTATACAGATAAATGGCCCACAGGAGTGATAGTGAGGCCTGGGAGGAGTGAATGGATTAGGGACATGGTAAGAAGAGGAGAGGCAAGTATGGACACTGATGGAATGTGGTGAGCAGTAACAGCCAGGGAGAGGGCAGTTAAGCAGCAGCAGGTTCAAGGGAATGGATTTAATCATCCACATGTCACCGGAGACGCCTGTGGACATCTGCCTGATGCTGTGCACAGAGCCAGATCCCCCTGAGCTCAGGAGGGGTCATCAGGTGCCAGTGCCACTGAAACCAGAAAGGATAAAATCACCCGGGAGGGACGGAAAAACTGGGGAGAATTTCCAGAAGGAGACTCGAAGAGAGGAGCAAGTTCCGGCAGAGGTTCACCACCTGCCCTGAGCGCCAGCTCCCATGGCCTCTGGCTCTCACCCAACTTCAGCGTAGTCCTCAGCCTCCTAAATGAGCTGCTCTCCAACCTCTGGTCCCATTTATCTGGTCCAGTCTGTGACAGCAGCTTAGAAGTCACAGAGACGTTCATTCCTGAAGCATTACATTTCAGTAACTTGGGAGATTTTTCTTAGACATTGCCAAGTTATAAAGCAGAAAGCACACCAAAAAAGTCTCATTTTACAAAAGGTGTAAGGCACTTCCCTGGCGGTCCCGTGGTTGGGAATCTGCCTGCCAGTGCAGGGGACACAGGTTTGATCCCTGATCTGGGAAGATCCCACATGCTGTGACGATTCTAGAGACCTTGCTCCAAAACAAGGTGCGGCAATGAAGAGAGGAGTCATCAAGATGAGAAGTCACCGCACCGCAATGAAGAGTAGCCCCCGCTCACCATAACTAGAGAAAGCCTGTGTGCAGCAGCATAGCCAAAGATAAAAATAAATAAAAATTTTTCAAAAGATGTAAGATTTCAATGATGTGTCATATTTTATCTTCTCAGACTCCGTTCTCACTAGAAATGGGCATGCACTCTATGTGCAACTTGAGTTATATAGTGACCATCTTTAAAAACATCAACAAAAATATCCCTAATGCTTTCATCCTATCAAATAGGTAAGGCAGCCAAGTACAGTGCAAATTACCCTTCTTAATTCAAGTCCGAAATCTTACAGTCAACTAACCTTCAACCAAAGTGCAAGAATACACAACGAGAAGGGTCTCTTTAATAAATGGTGTTAGGAAAACCGGATATTCACCTGTAAAAGAACGAAATCACACCCTTACCTTACACCAGATGTAAAGACTAACACAAAAGGGATTAAGGACTTACATATACACCTGAAACTATAAAACTCATAGAAGTAAATTAGGGGAGAAGCTCCCTGACATCAGTCTTGGTGATTTTTTGTTTTGAATCCAAATGTACCGCCAACACAATAAAAAATAAGCAAGTGGGACTACATCAAACCAAAAAGCTTGCTTTTTTTCCCTTTGCATAGCAAAGGAAACTTAACAAAATAAAAAGGCAACTAACGGTTAACCCCCTCCAAAATATAAGGAATTCATACAATTTAAGCAAAATAATAATCCAATTTAAAAATGGGCAAACAGCTTAGACAGACACTTTTTCCAAAGACAGTCAAATGACCAACAAGTATGTGAAACACTGCTCATCACTAGTCATCTGGGAAAGTCATCAAAGTCCCAGTGAGTATCACACCTCTCATCAAGCTATGCTGGTGAGGGTGTGGAGAAAGGGGACCCATGCACTGCTCATGGTAATGTAAGCTGGCGCAGCCATATAGAAAAGTGTGGAGGTTCCTCAAAAACTAAAAATAGCACTAGACGATCAAGAGTACCACTGGGTACACATCCAAAGGAAATGAAACTGCTATCTCAAAAAGGTATCTGCATCCTCATGGTCACTGCCACATTATTCATAAGACTCAAGACACAGAAATAACCTGTCAGCGGATGAATGGATGAATGTGATACACATCCGCGTACAATGAAACAGTCACCTTTATAAGGAAATTCTGCCATTTCCAGCAGCATAGATGAACTGGGAACATTATGCTAACAGAGGAAAGCCAGACACATAGAGACAAATACTGCATGATCTCACTTAATTTCACAATGGCCACATACATCAGACGTCACACTGTACATATATTTAATTCAAAATACATATACAATTTTCATTTGTAAATCACATCTCAATTGACCAGGGGGGAAAAATCCCTGTCTTCCACTTACTGTGCAACACTGGGCATACCTTGTAAAATGGTGAGGATTCATTCGTTAATTCATTCTAGAGCTCAGAAAGGGCTTTCCCAGGTGGCGCTAGTGGTAAAGAATCCACTTGCCAATGCAGGAGACCCAGGTTTGATCCCTGGGTTGGGAAGAACCACTGGAGAAGGAAATGGCAACCCACTCCATTTTTCTTGCCTGGGAAACCCCATGGACAGAGGAGCCTATGGTTGCAAAAGAGTCAGATACGACTGAGTGACTACACCACCACCACCAGAAATCAGGAAGTGTGACTGTCTTTACACACGTCTGCAGCTGCCAGAGCCCAGAGCTCCAGCCTCCTCTTTGTCAAAATGAAACAAGCACAGTGAGAAGCAGAGATGCAAGGAGCTGTCCGGGTGTGGTGATCCAGGTTCTAATCAGAAGTCTCCCTGAAGAGCTAACAAATGCTATTATTTCTTAAGCTAATTCAAGTGGGTTTTCCATACTCGCTATAGGGTCCTAATTCATACAGGGAACTGCAAAGGAAGCCTTTGCAAACCACTGCAGCCCTCCACAGGAATGGAATATGGATCAAACTGGTCTATAAGAAATTTCCCGATGGTCCAGTGAGGACTCCATGCTTTCACTGCCGAGGGCCCAGGTGTGACCCCTGGTGGGGGAACTAAGATCCCACAAGCCTCATTACATGTGTCCCCCACACCCCCGAAAAAGAAAGAAAAATGGTCTATAAAAGAATCAGTCTCTGCTGACAACTACAAAGTTATCCTCTTCAAACGCTAAGTAGGGAGAGCAACTGTGTGTGATGTGAACACCGCGCAGAGGTCAGAGTAGTGCGTTCAGCCTCTATGGGGACCAGGGCTGTGTTAACTCGGGGTAAACTGAGACATATTCTGATTTTAAAACTTCAAAGGTGCCTGCTCAACCAAGGAAAAAACGGAAAGGCCAACACAGTATGTCTACTTTCTGATGCGATTAAAGGCAGGGTCCATGGGGTTTGAGGACTTTTGGGGAATTCCAGCGGGACCTCGCTGTTGTCCCTGAGTGTGCAGACCACCAGGCACCGTGCCGTTTCTGACATCAAGCCCCAGGTTAGCCACAGCCTCTCTGCCCTTTCCCCCACCTCTAGCTTGTCAGTATTACGTGAAAGTACTTGACTCCCTTATCAGTTATTAGTGGAAATTAAACCAGGATTTACTACCTCAAAAATTATATAACTATTTAAACACTATAATGTTCCCGACAACCCGAATCTAAAAAGGGGGGGAAATCCATCTGATTCACTCAAAGATATAAATGTGGAGTAAAAACTTAAAAATGCACAACTAAAATGCTTAGAGGATGTAATTTCTGCTTAGTTGAATTTATTTCCCTCCAGAAATTCCTAAAATACATCTACTGACCTGGCCTATCTTGAACATAGTCTGATAACTGAGGGCCTGTACGGGGGGGGCGCCCATCAAGTTCCACTACAGGGGGCCGGTTTAAGCACGTATCTGCTTTTTAGAGTGCTATAGGACATCATCTGTGACCTTAACACAGCGTAAGTTCTTTCTATGACCATTTCCTATTCACATTTTCCACTTCACCACTGAGCATCACTGTCTGTGTCATACGCATGACTCCGACACCAGCAATATCACCAAAACCAGGGAACTTGCTAGAAATGCTGATGGATACGTGTTTCTGCCCAGACTTGCTGCCCAGCAATTTGTTGTTAACAAGGCTTCCATGTGACTCTGATACATCTCAAGTTGGGAAAACATTACTACTACCTAATCCTCACCTGCTGACATGAAAGCAGGGAGGGGCTCTTAACCTGGACCTGTGAATGCTCTGAAGTTGAACGCAAGTATCAACTGGGGAGAAGCTGCACAGCTATCAACTTTCACAAAGGAATGGTGACCAAGAAACTTAATTCTGCTTTGAATGACCAAACTCAGCAGAATTCACTTCTGCAAATATATGCCAAGCCAAGATATTCTCCAAGCCTTAACAGCACTTAAGAGCACTTAAACAGGTGAGGCACAAGCAATAATAAAAACTCTATTTTTTGTTACAAAAAAAATTTTTTTTTCTATGGTAGACCAGTATTCTCAAAAATCTCTTGCAGTAACATTAACAAACACTCTGGTCTACAGGCTGATTCAACAAGGTCAGAAAGGCAGATAAACTCCTGAACTTAACTGAGGAGTAAAAGGATTCAAATGTTTACTGAATGCCTACCACACACATGGAACCAGGTTTCACACACTTTGTGTGAGATGTGAACCTAAGTTCTATTTATCTGATAACAGAACAGCACTGATACTACCAGGTAAAGTGAAGTCACTCAATCGTGTCCAACTCTTTGCGACCCCATGGACTGTAGCCTACCAGGCTCCTCCCTCCATGGGATTCTCCAGGCAAGAGTACTGGAGTGGGTTGCCACTGCCTTCTCCAGGGGATCTTCCTGACCCAGGGATCAAACCTGGGTCTCTCGCATTCCAGGCAAACGCTTTAACCTCTGAGCCACCAGGGAAGCCCCCGTTTTAAATGCTCTTCAAGTACAAACCGTGGAGACAATGGTGGAGAATCCAAGGGTACCTTTTCTCACGAGTACACCAAAATCACAACTACTGATCTGTCAATTTAAAAGGCTGGAATCTACAAAAAGATACTCTACAAAGACATAATGAGCCCCATACCAGGCTCCCCAGACCCGGGGTCCAGCATTAGGAGGAACCCCCACAGCTTTTGGCTTTGAAGGCCAGTAGGGCTTGTTCGCAGGAACCCCCAGAACTGAGGGCAAAGGAGATTTCACTCCAGGAGGGTGCACACAGGGTCCAGCACGTGACAAAAGCAGCAACCCCATACAAGATGGGTCAGATCTACCTGCTGGTCTTCAAGGGTCCCCTGGGCAGGGGGGAGCAGCTGTGGCTCTCTGGGGTCATTTAAGCTGGTGGCAGATGCAGCTGGGACCTATGTTAACTCCAGTTAGCAGCAGACATTTTTCCCATCTTTGGCTTAGAGACCTGGCCCCACCCGACAGCCTGCAGGCTCCTATGCTGGGACTCACAGGCCAAACAACCCACAGGGCGGAAACAGAGCCCCACACCACCTTTAGACACGTCCCTGCCCACTAGAGGGCCAAGACCCAGCTCCACCCATGAGTGGGCGTGGACCAGCGCCTCCCACCAAGAAGCCTGAAACAAACCTCTAGACGAGCCTTGCCCACCAAGGGGCAAACACCAGAAGCAAGGCAAACAGCAATCACAGATCAGAACCTACCCAGGTCCTCAGCCCCTGGGAGACAAGAGGAAACATGCTGCTGGGACACAGAACATATACAGAAGGCTGCTTCTTCAAGACACATTAATGATGCTATTACACAGATAAAAATGCAAACAGAAATTAAAAAAGGAGATGGCCACACAGTAGGTTCCAGATGAAGGAACAAGATAAAATCCCCAAAGAACTTAGTGAAGTGGAGGTGGTCAGTGGCCAGCCTATTAGAAAGCGTTCAGAGTAATGGTTGTAATCCACGAACTCGGGAAATGGATGCACAGTGGGATTTCAAGAAGTTTTCAGCAGAGAAAATATACAGAGCAACCAAATAAAGAGCTGAAGACTCTAAGCACAAACTGTGGAACCAAACAGCAATCTTTGTCCAAGGAAGCATGCCAATGTGCACTAACATTTTCATTTCCAAAGATACAAGTGCAACTTTAACAACATCCAAGCCATTCCACTTGACTTAAATCTTGGGTTGAGCTCCATTTAGCCAGCATCCCCACCAATGCCTGTTTCCATCACTATGTGTGTTCAGCAACTGTGTGTCTAGAAGGAAAAAAAAACTTTTGGTACCAGTAGTTTTTAACACAATATAGCTATAGCTTTCAAACGTGGTATCTAATTTTTCATGGCAAACAGAAGGGGTAAAAGGGGGAAGTGACTCATTTTCTTGGGCTTCAAAATCACCATGGACAGTGACTGCAGCCATTAAATTGACACTTGGTCCATGGAAGGAAAACTATGGCAAACCCAGATGGCGTATTAAAAAGCAGAGATATCACTTTGCCAGCAAAGGCCTGTTTTTTCCAGTAGTCATGTACAGATGTGAGAACTGGACCATAAAGAAGGCTGAGCACCAAAGAACTGATACTTTTGAATTGTGGTGCTGGAGAAGACTCTTCAGAGTCCACTGGACTGCAGGGAGTTCAAACCAATCAATCCTAGAGGAAATAAGCCCTGAACATTCATTGGTAGGACCAATGCTGAATGAAGCTGAAGTTCCACTACTTTGGCCATCTGATGTGAAGAGCCGACTCACTGGAAAAGACCCTGATGCTGGGAAAGACTGAAGGCAAAAGGAGAAGGGGGAGGCAGAGGATGAGAGGGTTAGATAGCATCACTGACTCAATGGACATGAGTTGCAGAAACTCCGGGAGATAGTGAAAGACAGGGGAAGTCTGACATGCTGTAGTCCATGAAGTCACAGAGAGTCGGACACAACTTAAGGGACTGAACAATTTTTAAAGCACCGAAACTGTCATTCAAGTAAGACGAACTGGGCAAAATCAGCTCTACTATAAGCACTTCACTGCCTCTTCAGTAAGCATTAAAGCAAAGCTGATTATTTTCCATAAAGCCAGGTGACACCCAGCTTGGACGGCACTGGCGTTCACAAAGGCGTATATTAAGCATCCCCTCCTAAAATAAAACCTAGGCCAACCCCTCCTCCTCTTGGCCAGCTGTCTGCCCCTTGCTCTTTCCTCGTCTGTAATCCCCGACTGTTCCAGTCCATCCCCTTTTGGCAAACGTAGGACAGAAGACTGCTTCCTAGTTGCGTGGCCAATCACGAACTGGGCACCACTGCACTATTTTGGATTTGGGATCCTACTAGGAAAATGAACCGATCAACATGATTGTAGTGTTCACCTCATCCCACCTCACCCCCTAAAGAGCCTGCAGGGTTGTCACTGAAAAAAAGCACACTGTTTAAGGGCTCAGGATCACAAACCTGAAAGGTTCCTGAGGAAAAGTCACCAGGAAGTGTGAGTGGCCTAGTCTGATGTTCTTATTGTATAGATGAGAATATTGGAGTCCAGAGATGTAAGATGGGCGTGCCCAAGGCTAGGTGATTATCCAGAGGCGGAAACTAAAACCATCCTCCAAACTCTTCCCACTAGGTCACAACCACCACAAAACCCTATTAAGAAAAAATGTCGAGTATATAGACAGGGTCTCTCCACAGACTTTCAGACAGAATAAAGGCAATCTGTACAACGAGAAATGCCACTCAACAGACACCACTAAGTACCAAGGATCTTTATTCTTAGGTCTGATATTTAATCTGTGGCTGCAGATAATATGTCACTATTTAGAGGATAAAAGGTCCCATTATCTTCATTCAAGTCTTCAGCCACAAAGTTACACCTTATTCTCATACAAGATAAGGGTTGGTAGGGGATTAAGGAGGTACACTGAGGATAAAAGCAAAAGGGAACAAACACTTTTACAAGCATATCGTCCCAGTCACCGTGAAGGTCACGTTTCAGGTTAATTTACAAAAGTAGTGACAGAACCATGATTTCAGTGAAAATCAACACGTTATGCCTTTTAAAAACCAGAAACACTACGCCAGGCAAGCATGCGAAATTCAGAGTATAAAAGAACAAGGGCTGGCTGCCCAAACAGGTATTTCCCTCAGAAAGAGGGATTTGAAAATGCTGCACAGAACCAAAGGAATTAGAAGCTGAATTAGCACACCCATTTCCTCAGTTTATATATGAGGCAAGTGGGCAGACATTAACTGGTAAAGCTTACTCAGCCAGATTAAGAATGTACAGACATCCAATTCCTGGTGCCATCTGCAACTACATGTATCTAAAATACAAGGAGGTAAATATCCAGAATACATCAAACCCACTGATTTAAAGAAAACATTTCAAGGGAGGGGTGAAGTTGTTGTTATAGCATAGCAGCACATTACACATATTTAAGAGATTAAATGGAAAGAAATAATCTCTTAATGCTCAGTTTTGATCAACACAAGTTTCCAGCCAACTTTCTGATGTAGAGCAAAACAAGTATATTCTTCAGTTTTCTTCTACATTTTTTGGGGGCCTATCTTTCAAAACTGAGCACCGGGTATTTTTAATGTAAGTAATGGGATGTTATATGTACATTCTAATCACACATTTTAAGAATAAACAAAATGCGTATTTCAGTAATTCATAGTGTATTTATAAAATGAAAAGCTCTCTATCAAAATACACTTTTCACTGGGAAAAATAAATAAAACAGACAAATGGATCTACACAAAGTAAAAATTAACTTTGGTAGACTTCACTGTGGAGGACAGTCCATAACAAGCTTATCTGCCCTTACTCCCAAGAGCCGATCATCTTCTGAGTTAAGATTTTAAAAATATGTTTTAATTGAGATCATTATGTTGACATTTGTTTCTCATTCCACATCATCTTCAGCCAAGCTCTGAGCACTTACAATTCTCTGAAAGAGAAAACATTTATAAATTTATAAATACTTATAAATTCTTAAAAGTATAAGCATTTAATCAGGATTCTAAGTTCAACATAAAATGCTTTTTTGATCTCTGAATCAAATCTTGCTGAAGTTTATTAATATTGAAATGTCAATATTTAACACTTCATACACCGTTTTTATTTAAGAAAATAATCTGTCAGCCCCACCTCAAAATTCAAGTCAATAAAATAGAGGAAGAGTAACATTATATTGTGTTATGTCAATTTTTTAACTAAAATAAAAAAGAATTTAAGATCTCTATTCACTCCCATATGAACTAAAAATAATGATTAGTGTTTTAGTGATCATTCTATCCTCCAAACATTTCCCTATTGGCCTGTAAATGGTCCGTCATTATACAAAGAAGGAATACAGTATTCCGAAATATTAGTATTTTGAAAATATTTCCACGTAACATGGGACAAGTGAACTAAGTAAAAGAGGCCATTCTTACTGAGGAATTCAAGCTTCATCCTGAAATCATCCATATTTCAAAAGACATCATACTCAGGTCGATTTTCCAAAAGCACTATGCTATGCTGTCTTTCAAAAGGTGAGTAATGTTAGAGGATTCGGACAACAGACTGGGAACCACATTCATTAGGATCAAAAAATAAAATAAAAAGGATCAAAATCCAGTTTCTTGGTCTTTCAATTCTTTCCTTTAGATCTTTGGGACCTTTTTCTTCTCAGTCTTTTCCCAATCCAGATGAGTAAAAGCTCAGTTTAAAGAATTAACCAGTCATTTTTATTAATTTTCAATTATATCAACCATGAAGACTCATTTAATAGACATAATATTCCCAAAAGTAGATTCATTGGGGCTCCTTGACTATTTAAAATGAATGGGATGCATTTTAATCAACTTCTAAGTTATGCTTAACCTACTGTATCAATGAGGATGTATCGAACAGCTCCAAATTCAAAGCCCAACTCAGCATTAGCAGACACTGAGGCCTTCAGATAAGTGGGGTCTGAGAGAGCCACAGGCCTTCAAGGGTCTGATTTCTAGGCTGTGCCACCTTGGCTCCTTTGTCCTCTGCCACTTAAGTAAGGGGTCTCACAAAAGAGGCGGCAGAAAGCTAGGTTTAGAAAGCAGCTGGAAGTGATCTCAATTTGGGGATCTGAACACCAAGGCCTGAGATTTAGCATTAGAGAGACTTACTTCCAGTCATGCTCCTGGGCACGATCACTGGATTTTCTGCCCCTTTGTCTGGATGTTTTTCTATTAGTTGAGCACTGACATCTCTAGTACTGTTTTCATTATACGGAGGAGAGGCTCATGTCGTCATGTTCACTAGACTCATTTTTAAATGCCAAACTCTCAGATCCTACTCACTTATGTAACAGTTCAAATCTTTACCTGACTAATTGTTGGGAGCTTAGTCAGAAGCATCTGGAACACTGGTGGCGGAAGAGTTTGTTGCAATACTTGCAGTAACTGCTGTGGCTGTCCACACACAGCAATCGCATTTGTCAGATGGTCCACACCCTTCTCATATTCACCTGCAAGATTTACATAAAAATGCTGTGTAACTGGAAAAGCCTCTGCCTTTAAAGTCTTCACTATATCTCCAAATGATAATGACCAAAAACATCACGCAGGTAAACATCTAGAAAATATAGTACACTCGTATAACTAAGAAGCCACCAACAAGAATAAGTCAGATTAGATGAAGGGACTCCAGTAACACTTTCAAAGGGGGAGAAATTAAGGTACAGAAATGTCTAAGTTTATTACTAGTTACATACTGAGTATTTCTCCAAGATTACTTAAGAGGTTGCTAACAATGAAACAACACTTTTTTACGAAAAGAGAGGACTGGAAGACTGGAGGACTGAGGTGGACAGGCCCAATTTCACTTTAAACCCCTTATACTATGGGAATATTACCACACGCAAGTAGACACCTACAGGCCTTTAATCTCTTCTGAACCTAGTCATCACTGGCAGTTATCCTCTCTGCAGATCCAACCGCGAGCAACGCCTTAAGAATCCTGTATATCCAGAAGACACTTATACAATCACACAATCTCAGTAGTGGTCAACCTGTCATCTTGAGCTTCCTTGTTGCTACAACTTTCATAAAACTTTTGCTGACTGGATGGCCAGATCTCAAGTGGTACCTTGAGAAACAGCATGGAAAGCAGCATATAATCCACTTAGGACATAGCAGAGCAGGATCAAACCACGTGTTACAAGATGAAAGTCACCATCCGCTCCTCTGCTGGGCAAATGCTCTCCCTTTCCTCAATGCCTAGGCCTTCTCTCTCAGGAAATTCAAGGTGCAGCCTGAAGGAGACCTGAAAATGTTTCCCTGGTTTATCTCATGTTCTCCTACACTTGTTATACACAGTTTCACTGATTCTCTTATTCACTGAGTGTTGATCTTTCTAGGCTTGCTAAGCAATTTAATGTAGGGACTGGACCATTTGTAACTCTTTAAGTGAAAATGAACAAATTCTAATTATGTAAAAAAATTATTTCTTAGGATTCTGGATTGGTAAATATATCAAAGACTAGAAGGGTGGCACCTCCAGAGAAGGCATGAAAGTTCTCCACCCCCTAACCCTTTGCATCTCCTATAGCTGGTTACTCCTGAATAGTATTATTTATAATAAACCAGTAAACACAAAAGTTTTCCAACCCT